>NC_137789.1:65465822-66865822 GCF_963383645.1 Muscardinus avellanarius | reverse complement strand
ACCATAAGAACCTGTTCATCTTTCCTTTTTCTTTCCTTTCTTTTTGGTACTGGGAATTGGACTCAGAGGCAGTCTACCTCCTAAGCCACACCCACAGCCCTATCTTTCTTATTTATTTATTTATTTATTTATTTATTTAGGTGTATGGTGCTGGGGATTTAACCCAGAGGCATTCTACCTCTGAACTACACCCCAGCACTTTTTTTTTTTCAGTACTGGGGAAGGAACTCAGGGGCATTCTACCTCTGAGATATACCTCCAACCCTAATTTTTTATTCTTTATTTAGAAACAGGTCTCTCTTGCGTTGCAAAGGGCTTCACTAAGTAGCAGAGGCTGTCCGTGAACAGTGATCCTCCAGTCTCAGCCTCCCAAATGGTGGGATTGCAAGCATGCACCACCATGCATGGCTCCCTATTTTTGTTCGTTATTTTGAAAGAGTCTCACCCAGTTGCAGAGGGCCTCATTAAGTAGCTGAGGCTGATCTTGAACCTGCGATTCTCCTGTCTCAGCCTCCCAAGTACTGGGATTACAAACTTGTGCCACCACACCTGCCTTATTTTTTTTTTTTTTTAATTTTGATTTGAGTTTTGCTAAGTTGCGGAGGGTCTTGCTAAATTGCTGAGACTGGCCTCTAACCTGTCATCCTCCTGTCTCAGCCTTCCAAGTAGTGGATGACAGGCGTGCACCACTGTGCACTGCCCTTGTTCCTCTCCTTTCTTCCTTTCTTCTTTCCTTCCTTTCTTCCTTTCTCTCCTTTCTTTCTTTCTTTCTTTCTTTCTTTCTTTCTTTCTTTCTTTCTTTCTTTCTTTCTTTCTTTCTTCTTGTTGTGTTGGGATTGAACCCAGGGCATTCTACCTCCGAGCTACACCCCAACCCTATTTTTTATTTATTTATTTATTTATTTTGGTGGTACTGGGGTTCCTGGAAACCCTTCTACCTCCGGGCTACACTCACAGTACCTATTTTTATACTTTTTTTTTTTTTTGGAAACATGTTCTCTTAAGCCAGTGTGGCTGGCTTCGAACCTGCGCGATCCTCCTGTCTCTGCCTCCCAAGTGTGGGGATTACAAGCGTGCGCCACCACGCCCGGCTTATTCTTTATTTTGAAACAGGGTCTCTGCATTGTAAAGGGCCTCACTAAGAAGTAGCTGATCACTGCTGTCCAGTGGAGTCAGTGTTGCCTGGTCTCTAGGAGAAAGGTTTCTTACTTTTTTGTTGGAGACTGAACATAGGGGTGTTCTACTTCTGAGCTACAGCCCCAGCTCCCTTTTTTAATTTCTTATTTCGAAACAGGGTCCCACTAAATTGCTGAGGCTGTCCGTGAACTGCAATTCTCCTGTCTCAGCCTCCCAAATACTGGGATTACGAGTGGCGTCACGCTGGTCACGCTGGCTTCTTGTTCCTCTTTTCTAACTGAAACTTTGAGCTGTTGACCAGTGTCCTCCCTGTCCCCGTCATCCCCCTGCTTGTCTCCAGCCTCTGCTGGCTAGCATTCTATTCTCCACATCTCTCATAATCTATACAAGTGTTATTCATCAATTTAAAATACAATAAAACATAAATCGAACATGGTGGCACATGCCTGTCACCCCACTACGTGGGAGGCCGAGACAGGAAGATCGCAGGTTGGAAGACAGCCTCAGTAATTTAGTGGGACCCTGTTTCGAAATAAGCAATTAAAAAAGGGAGTTGGGGGCAGCCGGGCGTGGTGGCGCACGCTTGTAATCCCCGCGCTTGGGAGGCAGAGACAGGAGGATCGCGCAGGTTCGAAGCCAGCCGCGCTGGTTTAGGAGACCCTGTTTCCAAAAATAAAATAGGTCTGGGAGTGTAGCCCGGAGATAGACGGGCTTCCAGGAACCCCAGTACCACCAAAAAAAAAAAAAAAAAAAAAAAAAGGGAGTTGGGGGTGTAGCTTGGAAGTAGAACACCCCCCCAAGGTTCAGTCTCCAGCAAACAAGAAATCTTTCTCCTAGAGACCAGGCAACCCTGACTCCCCCTGGACAGCAGTGATTGCGCAGCCGTGGCATTGCTGGGGAGGCGCCCTGAGCTCAGCACAGCGTGTCCTGCTGTTCTCTCCCCCACCTCAGCTCCCCTCTGAGGATGCCTGCACCCCACTCAGCCACTCCCTCCAGTGGTCACACTCCTGGGGCCTCAAGCATAGTCTACCACTGAGCCGCACCCCAGCCCCATGCTTTAGCGGGGCGTAAACTCCCCACGCTCGCCCGCTCTTCCTTCCTTCCTTCCTTCCTTCCTTCCTTCCTTCCTTCCTTCCTTCCTTCCTTCCTTCCTTCCTTCCTTCCTTCCCTTCTTACTGGTACTGGGAATGGAACCCAGAATATTCTACCTCCGAGCTATACCTCTGGTCCTGTTTGTTTGTTTGTTTGCTTACTTATTTATGTGTGTGGTACTAGGGGTGGAACCCAGGGGCTTTCTACCTCTGGGCTATACTCCCAGACCTTTTTAATACTTTATTTATTTATTTTTGGGAGTTTAGCCCGGAGGTAGAAGGACTTCCAGGAACCCCAGTACCACAAAAAAAAAAAAAAAAAAAAACAACAACAACAAAAAACAGAGCATGAGGCCGCGCATGGTGGCACACGCTTGTAATCCAAGTTCTTGGGAGCCTGAAATAGGAGGATCACTCAGGTTCGAAGTCAGCCTTAGCTACTTAGTGGGATTCTCAGCAACTTAGTGAGACCCTGTTTCCAAATAAATATAAAAACAGGTCTGAGAGTGTATCTTGGAGGTAGAAAGCCCCTAGTTTCCATCTCTAGTGAAAAAAACAAGAACAAAAAACTGAGCGTGAGCCCGGAATGATGGTGCATGTTAGTACTACAAATACTTGAGAGAATGAGATAGGAGAATCGTGGGTTCAAGGACAGCTTCAGCAGGTAGTGCGACTCACAGCAACCTAGATAGACTTTGTTTCCAAATAAAAATAAAATAGGGCTGGAGTATAGTTTAGAGGTAGAATGCCCCTGGGTTCAATCTTCAGCACCATAAAAAAAGAAAAAAAATTCGAATGTGTATCAGAGCAATTAAAATATATATAGGACTATATATAGGACATGACACTATTTTGATGACTGATAAAAGCATTCATACTAAAAAAAACTAAGAAAAAAGTAAGTGCTTTAAATGGAGCTCTAAGACTGATAGATGAAGAGAAGTTACAATGCACTGTGTATCTGACTGGTGTGTGTATGTGGTCCTGGAGATTGAACCCAGGGGTACTCTGCCTCTGAGCTACACTGCCAACCATATTTGAAATTCTTATTCCGGAAGCAGGCTCTCAGTAAGTTGTGGACAACCTCTCTAAGTTGCTGAAGCTGATCATAAACCTTTGATCCTACTGTCTCACCTTCCTGAGCACTAGGATTACAGGTGTGCGCCACCACACCTAGCTGTGTATTTGAGTTTTACAAAGAATTTCATTCCTTCCTTTGTTCCCTCCCTCCCTCCCTCCCTCCCTTTCTTCTTCTTGTGGTACTGAGGATTGAACCCAGGGACATTTACCTCCTAGTTATACCCTCAGACCTTTTTATTTTTTGTTTTGAAACAGGTTCTCATCAAGTCTTGCTATATTGCTGAGGCTGTCCTCAAACCTAGGATCCTCCTGTCTCAGCCTCCCAAGTACTGGGACTATAGATGTGTCCCACCGCCAGGCGTCGTGGCCCACACTTGTAATCCCAGCATTCGGGAGGCTGAGACCGGAGGATCATGGTTTGAGGACAGACTCAGCTACTTAGTGAGGCCCTCTGTAACTTAGTGAGATCCGATTTCAAAATAAAGAATAAAAAATAGGGCAGGGGCTGTAGCTAGGAAGTAGAGTGCCCCTGGGTTTCATCCCCAGACCCACAAATAAATAAATAAAATAATTAAATATAGATGTGTGCCACCATGCCCAGCTTGATTTTATAAAGCATTTTTTGCTAAGACCAGTAGAAAATGTGGTCATGCTCTGTGTGTGTGTGTGTAGCGGGGGAGGGTACTAGGGATTGAACCCAGAGTGTTCTACCTCTGAGCTATACTCCCAGATATATATATATATATATATAGCTAGTACTGTTTAATATATATATATAGCCATATATATATATAGTACTGTCATATATATATATATATATATATATATATATACATACTAGCCATATATATAGTACTGTATATATATGGATTTTTATTTATGGGAGAGAGATTAACTTTATCCTCTCCAAACAGAGGATTGATGTTTGGCCAGATATGTGTAATATACTCTCTCTCTCTCTCTCTCTGTATGTGTATTAATTTTTTTTTTTGTACTGGGGGTAGAACTCAGGGGCTACACCCACAGCCCTAATTTTTTATTTTGAAACAGGGTCTTACTAAGTTGCTGGGGCTGACCTTGAACCTGCAATTCTTCTGTCTCAGCTTCCCAATAATTGAGATTCAGGCATTCCTGCAGATCCTATTTATTCATTCGTTTGTTTGTTTGTTTATTTATTTAGTGGCACTGGGGATGGAACCCAGGGGCATTCTACCTCTAAGCTATACCCCCAGCCCTATTTTTTTTTATTCTTTATTTTGAAAAAGGGTCTCACTAGGTTGCAAAGGGCCTCACTGAGTAGCTGAGGCTGTCCATGAACCATGAGCGATCCTCATGTCTAAGCCTTCCAAATGCTGGGACTACAGGTGCGCGCCACCATGCTCACCTTATTTTTTACTTTGAAACAGGGTCTCACCAAGTTGCTGAGGCTTGCCTTCATCCTGCAATCCTCCTGTTTCAGCTTTTCAAATTTTGGGATTATAGACATGTACCACCATACCTGGCCATGCTTTTGTTTTTTGGAAAAGAGGTCTGTTTTTGCAGCAGGCTGTAGTGGTACACACTTGTAATCCCAATACTTAAGAGGCTGAGGAAGGAGGATAGCAGGTTTGAGGCCAGCCTAAGGTACTTAGTGAGGCCCTCCACAATTTAGTGAAACCCTGTTTCAAAATAAATAAAGAATAAAAATCCGGCTAGGGATGTAGCTTGAGGTAGAATGCTCCTGGATTCAATCCCAGCACCACCAATAAACAAACAAACAAACAAACAAGTAAGAGGTCTTTTTGCTATGATGCCCAGGACGGCCTTGTACTTCTGGGCTCAAGCGATCCTGCACCCAGCCTCCCAAAGCCTGAGAGTACAGGTGCACCCGCCACTACCCGCTGATTTGTGCAGGCTTTCAGTTACAGGTGTGCACTTTAAACTCCGATACCTGACATGCTGAAAAATAGAAAGCTCTAGTGAGAGGCTCTTTTATTTTTCCATTTAATAGTATTTCATCCAGATTCATAGAGGCCTGTGTCAATGATTATATATTATTATTATTAAAATTTTTTTTATTATTTTTGGTGGTACTGGGGTTCCTGGAAGCCCTTCTACCACTGGGCTACACTCCCAGACTTATTTTATATTTTTTTATTTGGAAGCAGGGTCTCTTAGGCCAGCAAGGCTGGCTTTAGACCTGCGAGATCCTCCTGTTTCCGCCTCCCAAGTGCGGGGATTACAAGTGTGCGCCACAACAATCGGCTATTATTTGTCTTTTAATTTCTTGTTTCTAGTACTGTCATTGGCAGGTAGGAAATTCAATACATATAGTTGGAATGAATGAATGAATATAGTGGTAAGGCTGACATGCTTAAAAATTCTGAATTGATTTTGCTTTTAAACCAAGAAAGCCTAAATTATATTCAGAATGCATTACATCTAATTATTTGAATATTTGCAACCTGATACTGTGTCAGATGGTAATTCTTAATTAAATGTGATATTCTTTTCTCATCCAACTGAAAATTAGAGCTTTTTGAACATATTATTAGATGGTTAGAACCAATGTTAATATTTTTAAAGTGGCTGTAAAGTTAGTAATAAATACCTTACTTCAGATTTCAATGGAAAAAAAAAAGAGTATTTCATTAAAATAGAGAAAGTGGTGATACACACCTATAATCTCATCTACTGGGAGGGCGAGGTTGGAGGATCAAAAGTTCAAGGAAGCCTGGGCAATTTAGCAAGATCCTGTCTCATAGTTAAAAAGACTAGAATAAACTGGGCGTGGTGGGGCACGCTTGTAATCCCAGCATTCGGGAGGCTGAGACCAGAGGATCGCGGTTCGCAGACAGCCTCAGCTACTTAGTGAGGCCCTCTGCAACTCAGTGAGACCCTGTTTCAAAATAAAGAATAAAAAATTGGGCAGAGGATATAGCTCGGAGGTCAAATGCCTCTGGGTTCCACCCCCAGAAGAAAAAAAAAAAAAAAAAAAGACTGGGATGTAGCTCAGTGGTAAAGTATCCTATTCTTAGGCTCAATCCCAGTACAGAATAGAAGGAAAGAAAAAAAAAAAAAAAAAAGAAACAAACAAAGAAAAAGCAGATAAATTAGTAAACTGAGAAATGAAATGAAAAGCAAGCTGAAACCTGTGAATCTTTATAACTTTTATGTAAAAAAATTAAGATATTTTCAGATATAGAGCTATACCTGACTGTAAGCAGTGGTGTGTTTACATGAATGTTTTACTAAAATCAAACATATAAACTATAGTAGTGTGTGTGTGTGTGTGTGTGTGTGTGTGTGTGTGTGTGTGTTACTGAGGATTGAACCCAGGGGCATTCTGCCTCTAAGTTACACCCTCAGCCCTATTTTATTTTTTATTTTATTTATTTATTTTTTTTGGTGGTACTGGGGGTGGAACCCAGAGGCTTTCTACCTCTGGGTTATACTCCCAGACCTATTTTATATTTTATTAGGAAACAGGGTCTCACTAAGTTGCTGGGAGCCTCACTAAGTAGCTGAGGCTGGCTTCAAACCTGTGCGATCCTCCTGTCTCAGCCTCCCAAGCGCGAGGATTACAGGCGTGCGCCACCACGCCCGGCTACTTTTTATTTTGAAGCAGGGTCTCACTACTCTACCGAGGCTGATCTTGAACCTGAACGCCTCCTGTCTCAGCCTCCCAAGTACTGAGATTATAAACTTATCACTGGGCCAGGCCTCCTGCTTGCTTTCTCCTCCCTTCCTTCCTTCCTTCCTTCCTTCCTTCCTTCCTTCCTTCCTTCCTTCCTTCCTTTTCTTCCTTCCTTCCTTCCTTCATTTTAGTACTGGGTATTTTTTATTTTTTGTGGTACTGGGGATTGAACTCAGGGGCATCCTACCTCTCAGCTATACTCCAGCCCTATTTTATTTTTTCATTTTGAAGCAGAGCCTCACTAAGTTGTAGAGGGTCCTCTAAGTGGTCGAGGCTGGCCATGAATTTTCAATTCTTTTGTCTCAACCTCCCGAGTACTGGGATTAAAGATGTGTGCCACCACGCCCAGCTACCCCCGGCCCTTTAAATTTTATATTTTAAGACAGGGTCTTACTAAGTTACTGAGGTTGGCCTTGAATTTTCAGTTCTCTTGTCTCTGCCTCCCAAATACTGGGATGACAGATGTGTCCCACCAACCCAGGTCTCATTCACAGTTTTAATCAGGCTACAAGGATAATTGGAAGAATGGAACTTATTGTAGTGTTGCAACAAAATGCCTATGTGTATTTATCATTCCTTAACGTAAGCTGATAGTCCTTGTACTTAGCTTAATCCTTTGGCAAAAGGCAGTAGAATTACAAATTGAAATTTGAAAAATTTTTAAGGTTTTCCAAAGCAGAGACTCCAAAATAACTAAATATTGATATCAACTACAAAAACAAATGTTTATTATTATTTTTAGATTAAAATTATGCAAAAGTATTAGTAGTAATTCCTGGCTTGATTCCAAACACTGCAAAAAAAAAAAAAAATTAAAGACTTTAGCCAGGCATGATGGCACATGCTTGTAATCCCAGTACTTGGGAGGCTGAGACAGGAGAATCACACAGGTTCGAAGCCAGCCTCAGCTACTTAGTGAGGCTCTCAGCAACTTAGTAAGACCATGTTTCCAAATAAATATAATAAAAAAATAGGTCTGGGAGTGTACTTGGAGGTAGAAAACCGCAGCGTTTTATCCCCAGTACCCCCCCCCAAATTTAATTAATTAATTAATTTATTTATTTATTTTTTGCGGGTCTGGGGATGGAACCCAGGGGCATTCACCTCCGAGCTACACCCCCTGTTCTATTTTTTATTCTTTATTTTTTTTGAAACTGGGTCTCACTGAGTTGCAGAGGGCCTCACTAAGTAGTTGAGGCTGTCTGCGAACCACGATTATCCTGCCTCAGCCTCCTGAATGCTGGGATTACAAGCGTGCGCCACCACGCCTGGCTTAAAAAAAGATTCTACACTATCCTCTTTCACTGAAGAATCCTTTGTATTGGTTTTTGTAAACCAATTCTTAGTTTGTGAGATTTGTCTACACCCAAGTAAAATAACTGATTTATCAACCAGAAAAGCCACAACACCCCAGCTGCACCCTGCCCACTTGGACTTCCTATGAAGTGAATTAATCTTTTGTGTTTTGTTTTTTGGGTTGGTGTGTGTATGTGTGTGTGTGTGGGGGGGTTCTGGGATTTAACCAAGAGGCATTCTACCTCAGAGCCACACTCCTAGTCCTGTTTTTTTATTTTTTATTTGGAACAGGGTCTAGATAAGTTGCTGAGGCTGGCTGGCTTCAAACCTGATTTAAAGCAGTGAATTTGGCATCATGTTGAAGGAACATTGACACTTCGTAAACTGGGCGTGGTGGTGCAGACCTGTAATCCCAGTACTTAGAAGGCTGAGACAAGAGGATCACAGGTTAGAGGCCAGCCTCAGCATTTTAGGGAGATCTCAGCAACTTAGTGAGAACTCATTTGAAAATAAAAAAAACAAACTGGGCGTGGCGGCGCTTGTAATCCCTGCATTTGGAACCGGAGGATCGCGGTTCGTTGACAGCCTCAGCTACTACTTAGTGAGGCCCTCTGCAACTCAGTGAGACCCTGTTTCAAAGTGAAGAATAAAAAATAGTTCTGGGGGCTGGGCGTGGTGGCGCACGCTGGTAATCCCCGCGCTTGGGAGGCTGAGACAGGAGGATCACACGGGTTCGAAGCCAGCCTCAGCTACTTAGTGAGGCTCTCAGCAACTTAGTGAGACCCTGTTTCCAAATAAAATATAAAGGTCTGGGAGTGTAGTCCAGAGGTAGAAAGCCTCTGGGTTCCACCCCCAGTACCACAAATAAATAAATAAATAAATAAATAAATAAATAAATAAATAAATAAAAAGGGCTTGGGGTGTAGTTTCAAGGTAGAAAGCTCCTGGTCCTTGGGTTCAATGCCCTTACCCCAGAGTGCTATGACCTGTGCCTGTAATCCCAGTACTTGGGAGACCAACAAAGGAGAATTGCAGGTTTGAGGCCAGTGTCCCCTGCTTCCAAAACAAAAATTAAATGGGCTGGGGGTGTAGCTCAGAGGTAGAATGCCCTTGGATTCAATCCCCCAAACCAAAAGCAAAACCAAACCTTGAGTGGGACGCAGAGGCTGAGCGTGGGCTCCAGCTCTCAGATGGTTCCTGTTGGTCAACCTGAAGCCCTCGAGCCTCTCGATTAAGCAGATCTGCTTGCTCTGTTGAAATTGCTTTCAGCCAGGTGTGGTGGCACACGCTTGTAATCCCAGCATTTGGGAGGCTGAGACAGGAGGATCGTGGTCCACGGACAGCCTCAGCTACTTAGTGAGACCCTGTTTCAAAATAAAGAATAAAATATAGGGCAGGGGTTGTAGCTCAGAGGTCTAATGAATGCCCCTGGGTTCCATCCCCAGACCTGCAAAAAAAAAAAAAAAAAAAAAAAGCTTTCTTTTTTTCTATCAGAAAGTGGAAGCACTGCTGGGCGTGGTGGCACAGGCTTGTAATCCCAGCTTTTGGGAGGCTGAGATAGAAGGATCTCAGATCGCAGTTCAAGGACAGCCTCAGCTACTACTTAGTTGCCTTTTGCAACTCAGTGACACCCTTTTCAAAATAAAAAATAAAAAATAGGGCTGGGAGTGTAGCTTGGAGATAGAATGCCCCTGGGTTTATGCCCAGTACTGCAAAAATAAATAAATAAATAAATAAATAAATAAATAAATAAATAAACAGACAGACAGACAGACAGACAGAAAGAAAGAAAGAAAGAAAGAAAGAAAAGAAAAGAAAACAGAAATGCCCTAACAGTTTTACAGTTCCACAGAATTCATGCCTCTTTCTTTCTTTTTCAGGGTGCTGGGCAGGGTTTTACCCTCGGCCTCCCCTCTCACTTGCTCAGCAAGCACTCTACCCTGAGCTACACCCCAGCCTTATGCACCTTTCTACTTTCCTTCCTTCCTTCTTCTCTTGACTCGTCCCCCTTTTCTTTGATGGTGCTGGGGATTGAACCCAGAGCCTCTTGCCTGCTAAGCACGTGTTCTACTAATGAAAGGCACCTCTAGCTTCTTTTTTGGCTTTTTTATTGTTTAATTTTTGCTCCTTTCTAAAATAAAGTCATCATCTAGGCCGGGCACGGTGGCGCACGCTTGTAATCCCCACGCTTGGGAGGCTGAGACAGGAGGATCGCGCAGGTTCGAAGCCAGCCTCAGCTACTTAGTGAGGCTCTCAGCAACTTAGTGAGGAGATAGAAAGGAAATAGGCAGATAGGGAAAAGGCCTTGGTAGAAAAAAGCTAATTTCCTGAGGGGCGACAAATGTCTGAAATTCCAAAGGCTCAGGAGATAAGAAGGCCAGAGCTTCACAAAGCATCCTGAGTTTCCTAATCAACAAACCCACGGAGCAAGTCTGGCACTCCTGAAAGGAGACCCTTCAAAGAACTTGCAAATGTCCTATGCAAATTCTCCTTGAAATCTCAAAGTCGCCCTAACCACAAATGGACTTGCAAGCGGACTTGCAAGCGGTCAGGCATCGGCCAGTCAGATGGCAAAAGCGGGGACTTCCCGCTCCGGACCCCCTCCCCTTCTGGGGAGCTGTTCTCTCTCTCGCTCTCAGGTTGTGTTGGCCCTGAGAGAAGGCAGAGTGCATTTGAAGGCACGTGGCTTGGGCAACTCTCGAGTAGTGACCTGAAGGCCTCTGCTGGACATCATGGCTGACCAGGCCCCTAGGGGTGACCTGTACCTCTTTTCTGGCAGATGGCGTGGACTCTGGGAGAAAGTAGTTTGCACCTGATGGGCACTTGGCTCGGGCAACACTCGGGTAGTGACCCTGAAGGCAGCTACTGGACCCAAAATTCCGACCACCCCTATGGGGTGTTCAGCCACTTTTCTCTATTCCCTTCTGGCAGATCGCTCGGACTCTGGAAGAAAGCAGCCTGCACCTGAAGGCAGTTCGGCTTGGGCTACTCTCAAGTATTGTCCTGAAGGCAGCTGCTGGACCCAGAGTTCCAGCCCCTTTGGGGGGTGTTCAGCCACCCTTGCCCCTTCCCTGCTGCTTCCAATAAACCTTTACTCCCCTTCCTGAGGTCTGCGGGTGTCATTCTTCGCACACCGTAGACAAGAACTCGCCAGGGTTTTCTCACAAGAAACCCCTGTTTCATTGGTGAGACCCTATTTCCAAACAAAATATAAAATAGGTCTGGGAGTATAGCCCGGAGGTAGAAAGCCTCTGGGTTCCACCCCTAGTATCACCAAAAAATAAAAATAAATAAATAAAATAAAATAAAATAAAGTCATCTGGGCATGGTAACACATACCTGTCCAAGTAATTTAACAAGGCTCTCAGAAACTTAGTGAGACATTGTTTCCAAATAAAAAATAATAATATAGGGCTGGGGGTGTAGCTAGAATGTTTCTGGGTTCAATCCCCAGCACCACAAAAAATATATGTATAAAACTGAAGTCACGCCAAGTGTGGTGGCACACGCTTGTAATCCCAGTACTTGGGAGGCAGAGGATAGTGGGTTTGCGGCCAGTCTCAGCTATTTAGTGAGGTCCTCCACAGTTTAGTGAGATCCTGTTTCAAAATAAAAAATAGGGAGCCGGGCGTGGTGGCTCATGCTTGTAATCCCAGCATTCGGGAGGCTGAGACCGGAGGATCGTGGTTCGCAGACAACCTCAGCTACTTAGTGAGGCTCTCTGCAACTCAGTGAGACCCGATTTCAAAATAAAGAATAAAAAATAGGGCAGGGGGTGTAGCTCGGAGGTTGAATGCCCCTGGGTTCCACCCCCAGACCCGCAAAAAAAAAAAAAAAAAAAAAAAAAATAGGGCCTGGGTATAGCTTGGAGGTAGAATGCCTCTGGGTTCAATCTCCAGTACTATATGTACCAGTATTGGGAATGGCCTAGGAAGATTTGAGAAAGCTATGATTATTAATATATTTCAAAAATTGGGTGAGGGGCAAATCTGTACAAGGACTTGGTTTCTGTCTAAAAGCAGGCAACTATTCCAATGTAAATTAACATAGCTAAAAGTAATTTACAAGTCAATAGGAGAGGAGAACTAGGCCTTTCTCTATCTAAAGACAGATCTACATGATTGGATAAGCTAGCTAAGATGGTAGGAGGGGTCGACCTTCATGAAAGGAGACACCTTGCCACATCTTGCTGGGGGAGGTACCTTACAGGGTAAGGGGAGGTACCTTACAGGGACATTCACTACGTCAGAATTACGTGAACAAGATGGAGGTCATGGGTATAAAATGTCCAATCCACGTGTGATCCCTTTGGTGTATTCATTCGAGTCACCCCTCCATGCCAGTCTGGTATGGAGCTGTACCTATCCTCTGTATTTCTATCTTTTCCTCTTTTTCTGTGTTTTTCTGTTTTTTTTGTTTCTTTGGGGAGTTTTCGGGAAATTATTCCCAGGGGTCTAACAAAGATCCCTGGGGACAGTTTCCCAATCCGTAACACTATACACACTCAAAATAATTACACACTCAAAATAATTAAAACCATTTACATACAGAAATGGGGACATTTCTAACAGAGTTGTGATGGTCATAAAGTCATGATTTTGTGTGTGTATGGTACTAGGAATTGAACCCTGGGGGCATTCTACCTGCAAGCTATACTCCCAGACCTATTTTATTTTTATTTTGAAACAGGGTCAATAAGATGGTGAGTTTCATTACTTGTTGAGGCTGTCCTCGAACTTGTGCTCCTCCTGTCTCAGGCTCCCAAGTACCTGGAATACAGGCATGTGCCACCACGCTGGTTGTCAAGTTTTCCTTAAGAGTTTTGTTTGATATCTCACTCTCTTATAGAGAAAAACATATAAGTATTCAATAAGAGTTCTGAGAAATATAGAATTGTTATAATTAGTAATAAGTTGGAGAAAGCTCACAGTAAAATGTGAGCTTTAACATTTGAATCATTAAAGTCTGGTGTGGTGGCACACGCTAGAAATCCCAGCATTCAGTGTTATGGATTGGGAGAATGTGGCTTGAGGAAACTGTTCTCCGGGAACCCCTGCGCTGATCCCGGACACACTTTTCCCCAACCCATAACAAAAGCCAAAAATGACCAAAACCAGAAAATTACCGCGGGTTCTTGTCCTAAGCTAAGAATAAATATGCATAGCTTGGACAGTTGCTGAAGGTTTAAAGAAGTTTATTAGAAAGATAGAAATACAGAAAATAGAAATACAGCCCCATGGCATGGGGGGGGGGTGACTTGAATACACCAAAGGGCTTACACGTGGACTCGGCCTTTTGTACCCATGACCTCCATCTTGTTTGCGTGACTCTGACGTAGTGAACTAGTGAACGTCCCTGTAAGGTACCTCCCTCAATAAGGTGTGAGGAGGTGTCTACTTTCATGAAGGTCGACCCCTCCTACCATCTTAACTAGCTTATCCAATCATGTAGATCTGTCCTTAGGTAAAGGCCTAGTTCTCCTCAACTAAGATCTGTCTTTAGAGACAGGCCTAGTTCTCCTCTCCTATTGACTGGTTAATTACCTTGAGTTAGGTTAATTTACATTGAAATAGCTGCCTGTTTTAGGCAGAAATCAAGTCCTTTCTTTACCCATGTCTGCCACCATTTTGACACAACTATTTTGAAATATGTCAATTATTTTCTTTTGAAATATATTAATAATCAGAACTTTCCCAAATCTTCCTAGGCCATTCCAATACTGGTACATTCAGGAGGCTGAGACTGGAGGATGGCGGCTCGCGGACAGCCTCAGCTACTTAGTGAGGCCCTCTGCAAATTAGTGAGACCCTGTTTCAAAATAAAGAATAAAAAATAGGGCAGGGAGTATATCTTGGAGGTCGAATGCCCCTGGGTTCCATCCCAGACCTGCAAAAAAAAAAAAAAAAAAAAGAAAAAATAGGGCAGGGGGTATAGTTTGGGGGTTGAATGCCCCTGTATTCCATCCCCAGACCTGTCAAAAAGAAAATAAATAAATAAAAAATAAAGAGTAAAAAGTAGGGCTGGGGTGTAGCTCAGAGGTAGAATGCTCCTGGGTTCTATCCCCAGTACTGAAGAAAAAAAAAAAAAAACTGAATCACTAAGTTGAAGAGCAATAGTATTAAAGATTAACACCATGCTGAGCATGGTGGTTGTAATCCAGCATTTGGGAGGCTGAGACAGGAGGATCCTCCCTCCCAGACTCAGCTACTTAGTGAGGCCCTCCTCAGCTTAGTGAGACCCTGTTTCAAAATAAAGAATAAAATTGTGCTGGGGATGTAGCTCAGAGGTAATATGCTCCTGGGTTCAATCTTCAGCACCGCCAAAAAAAAAAAAAAAAGACTAACATCATATAAAGATATCAGCAAATGATGATTTGTAAAGTCAAAAACAACGCACGATATTAGTACATTTAAAATTTTTTTTAGTTAAAGCCGGGTGTGGAAAAAGCCGGGTGTGGTGGCGCACGCTTGTAATCCCCGCGCTTGGGAGGCTGAGACAGGAGGATCGCACAGGTTCGAAGCCAACCTCCGCTACTTAGTGAGGCTCTCAGCAACTTAGTGAGACCCTGTTTCCAAATAAAATAGAAAATAGGTCTGGGAGTATAGCCCAGAGGTAGAAAGCCCCTGGGTTCCACTCCCAGTACCACCAAAAAAATAATTTAAAAAAATATTTTTTAGTTAAAGATCCTTTGTTTTTGCTGCAAAATCATCCTCATTACCACCCTCATCATCTCCTCTTGGTGCTACGGCTCAAAGCCAGGGCCTCAAGCATGCTAAGCATGCTCTCTACCACTGAGCCACACTCCCAGCTCTATTTTTGTATTTTGGAATGATAACACCAAGCTGCAGCTTTGAATTGTAATAGAAAGCAGCCTAGAGAATACATAGGAAAGCTATGCTTGCCTTTAGTAAGCTTTCTCAAAATTCCCAATCTATCTTATAGATAAAATGAGGTAAAAACACATATTCTCTTGCCTGCTTAGGTCAAACAATATTAAATCAACCTGTTGGTAATTACATGTACTTTAATAATTATCCTTAGTTTTAAAACAGCACATTTTTGCAGCTTTATAAAGGAATAATTGGTATATGATAAATAGCAATGATTAATTTGTGCAGCTGGGTAAGTTGTTTATTATATATAATTTACTTATTTGGTACCCTTTTTTTTTTTTGCAGTACTGGGGATGGAACTCAGGGGCATTCTACTGCTGAGCTACATCCCTAGCCTTAATTTTTTTTTTTTTTTTTTTGTGGGTCTGGGGATGGAACCCAGGGGCATTCTTCTTCCAAGCCACACCCCCTGCCCTATTTCTAGTTTTTATTCTTTATTTTGAAACAGGGTCTCATTAAGTTATGAAGGGCCTCACTAGGCAGCTGAGGCTGTCCACAAACTGTGAACCACAATCCTCCTGTCTCAGCCTCCCAAATGCTGGGATGACAAGTGTGCACCACTACGCCTGTCTGTCTTTCTTTCTTTCTCTCTTTCTTTCTTTTCTCTTGTAGGGGTGCTAGAAAGCAGGCTGGAAGAAGCACTTTCCCCCCAGTATGAGAAGTTAACTAGAGAAGTCTTCTTCCATATTAGGATTAGAAATAAGTTATTAAAATATAGAGTTAAGATATAGAAGTAAGGTAGGATTGGAAATAGAATGAAGATCCATAAGCCCAGCTGCCCAGGTTGCAGGATTCAAGGACGAGGGTAGGGGACCCACAAGGTCAAAGCCTCTAATCTCCAGCTTGCCGGCCAAGGTCTTTGTAAATGGGACCCCATCCCCATATCTCTGAGCTAGATCAGCAAACAAGGCCAGGCTAATCTGCTCTCCAGGCAGATTCTTCAGTGCAGAGGTAAGCCTGGCCCAGCCAAGATGGGTGGGAAAGGCAGAACAGGCTCTGACGTGTGTGGATGCATGTTTTAAAATTATTGGTTGTACTTGTTTGTTCTTGTATCTGATTGGTTGTATTCTAAGGTTGGTGGGCTCGAACTTTTGGCGGGCTCTGCCGTGTGTGTAACCACTCCCTTGTGTGTAACCACTCCCTCCTAGGGTTATAAAATTCAGAGCGTGGAGTGGGGAGGGGTCGAACCTCGGCCATAGTGTATTGGTCTTGATCCCTGGCTAGCCGGGACAGAGCTGCAGCACAATAAACCTTGCTTGCATTTTACATCTCTTGGGAGTCCTTCAATATTTGGGTTGGTGGGCGATTCTTGGACCCTTCACACACTCTCTCTCTCTCTCTCTCTCTCTCTCTCTCTCTCTCTCTTTCTTGTACTGGGGGTTGAACCCAGGGCTTTTCTACCTCTGGGCTATACTCCCAGACCTTTTTTATACTTTATTTGGAAACAGGGTCTCACTAAATTGCTGAGAGCCTCACTAAGTAACTGAGGCTGGCTTTGAACCTGCGTGATCTTCCTGTCTCAGCCTCTCTCTCTCTTTCTTTCTTTTCCTTCTTTTTCTTTTCTTTTTTTCCTTTTTTCTTTTTCGTGGTACTGGGGGTGGAACCCAGGGGCTTTCTACCTCTGGGCTATACTCCCAGACCTATTTTATATTTTATTTGGAAACAGGGTGTCACTAAAGTTGCTGAGAGCCTCACTAGGCTGGCTTCGAACCTGTGGGATCCTCCTGTCTCAGCCTCCCAAACGCAGGGATTACAAGAGTGTACCACCACGCCCAGCTTTCTCTTTTCTTTTCTTTTCTTTTCTTTTCTTTTCTTTTCTTTTCTTTCCTCTTCTTTTTTTTTTTTTTTTTTTTGTGGTACTGGGAGTGGAACCCAGAGGCTTTCTACCTCCGGGCTATACTCCCAGACCTTTTTTTTTTAAATATTTTATTTGGAAACAGGGTCTCACTAAGTTGCTGAGAGCCTCACTAAGTAGCTGAGGCTGGCTTTGAACCTGCGTGATCCTCCTGTCTCAGCCCCTCTCTCTTCCTTCTTTCTCTTTCTTTTCTTTCTTTTTTTTTTTTTGGTGGTACTAGGGATAGAACCCAGGGACATTCTCCCTCTGAGCTATGCCCACAGCCCTATTTTTTGTTCTTTATTTTGAAATAGTGTCTCACTGAGTTGCAAGTGACCTCACTAAGTAGCTGAGGCTGGCCATAAACTGAGATCCTCCTGTCTCAGCCTCCTGAATGCTGGGATTACAAGCGTGCACCACCACGCCTGGCTTTAGAGTTACTTTTAATAATTACTTACTAAGCTAAAATGATCCCTTTCACTCTATTTAAAAAATTGCTTGATTTCTTAATTGGAAGGAAAAGTAATAGAGCTAGAGCTAGGAAGAAGATACAAAGGTCATGAGAAAGTACTTAATTTAGTAATGATTTTGCAGAATATGTTTCATATCCTACAGCCAAGTGCAAATTGGATTAAAGATTTAAGAAACTAGGAAATGAAGTAAAAGAAAAGGTGTGTTGATTTTTCATTTTTTTGTGGCACTGGGGATGGAACCCAGGGGCATTCTACCTCTAAGCTACACCCTCAGCCCTATTTTTAATCTTTATTTTAAAGCAGGGTCTCCGCCTCTCAAGTACTGGGATTATAAGCATGTACCACCATGCCCTGCTAGGTGTATTTATATTTAATAAATATTTTTTTTCTTTCATCTATCAGCTTATTCCTGATTAATAAATAGATTTTCAAAACCTGGTCAAAAATGAAGATCTCCACTGATAAATGTTCAGATAAGTTATATGTTAAAATTTAATGTCAAGCCAGGCGTGGTGGCGCACACTTGTAATCTCTGTGCTTGGGAGGCGGAGACAGGAGGATCACGCAGGTTCAAAGCCAGCTGTGCTGGTTTAAGAGACCCTGTTTCCAAATAAAAATATAAAAACAGGTCTGGGAGTGTATCCTGGAGGTAGAAAGGTTTCCAGGAACCCCAGTACCACATACAAAAAAGTTTTATGTCAATAATGAAGTAATATGTATCATTGCACATTATATTAAAATATTACCTAAAGAGAAACTGGGCATGGTGGTGTATCTTTGTAATCCCAATGCTTGGGAGCCTGAGACAAGAGAGCTGCAGGTTTGTGGCTAACCTCAGCTACTTAGTGAGGCTCTGTTTCAAAATAAAGAATAAGCCGTGCGTGGTGGCACATGCTTGTAATCCCCGCGCTTGGGAGGCTGAGACAGGAGGGTCGCACAGGTTCGAAGCCAGCCGCAGCTACTTAGTGAGGCTCTCAGCAACTTAGTGAGACCCTGTTTCCAAATAAAAATATAAAAAAGGTCTGGGAGTATAGCGCGGAGGCAGAAAGCTTCTGGGTTCTGGGTTCCACCCCCAGTACCACCAAAAAAAAAAAAAAAAAAAAAAAAAAAAAAAAAAAAAAAGAATAAAATAGCGCTGGGGTTATAGCTCAGAGTTAGAATACCCCTGGGTTCAATCCTAGTACCGTAAAAACAAATAAAAATACTACCTTAACTGTCCTTTAAAAATACAAATTCATTTTAACCTATTGTTACAATAGATAAAATTATATATTCATATAAGTAAGGCTACCTGAGAATGCTTTGAACTATTGCATGTCAATTTTGGTGACATATATATATTTTGCATTTTGTTTGGAATTAAATATTTTTATAATGTATACATAGTAAATAATTTATTTCTATCCCTTTACAATATATATTATTCTGTTGAACTTGAAGGTATGTGTTTGCATTTCAAGAGTGTTTTTGTAAGTTTTGACATCTAAAATCAACTCAGTACTTCATTTTATAAACAGTACATTTTTCATTCTTGACATTCACCAAAGGAAAATGCTCTACATTGGAACATAAAACAAAATAGACCCA
This sequence comes from Muscardinus avellanarius, assembly GCF_963383645.1. Taxonomy (NCBI): domain Eukaryota; kingdom Metazoa; phylum Chordata; class Mammalia; order Rodentia; family Gliridae; genus Muscardinus; species Muscardinus avellanarius. The sequence continues at coordinate 66,846,755 of NC_137789.1, read as the reverse complement.
ACTCGGTTAGAATGATAATATTTGTAGCACTAATGCTACTTATTGATTACCACAAAGGTGTTTGCTTTTTGTAACTTTTCAGAAACAGAAATACAGTATTTGTGAAAGGTGTTTGTACTAAAATGTTTTCAAGTGGTGAATGCCTATTTTATGCTCCTGTAAAGCAAAAAAGCAAATTAGTCTTTCATGATGAAATATTCTTCAGGCTTGTGCATTTGTGTGTGTATGTGTTGTTAGTGGGGATCGAGACTAGAGACATCTTACTTCCCAGCTATACCACCAGCCCTTATTATTATTTTTATTTTGCAGATCTGAGGTCAGGGGGTGGAACCTAGGGGCATTCAACCTCCGAGCTACACCCCCTGATCTATTTTTTATTCATTTTTATTTATTTATTTATTTTTTGGTGGTACTGGGGTCCCTGGAAGCCCTTCTACTTCTGGGCTACACTCCCAGACCTATTTTTACATTTTTATTTGGAAACAGGGTCTCCTAAGCCAGCGCGCGCTGCTGGCTTCGAACCTGCTCGATCCTCCTGTCTCTGCCTCCCAAGTGCGGGGATTACAAGCGTGCAGCACCACGCCCAGCTATTTTTTATTTTTATTCTTTAGTTTGAAACAGAGTCTCACTGAGTTGCAAAGGGCCTCATTAAGTAGCTGAGGCTGTCCGCGAACTGTGATCCTCCTGTCTCAGCCTCCTGAATGCTGGGATTACAAGCGTGCCACCACACCTGGTCTGTTTGAAGATTTTAATTAAAATATGTTTCAGGACTTCTGGGAAGATGGTGACGGAGAAAAGCGGGGCTTATGAGCCCCCCTAACAACCAATCTCTATTACCACAAAATCAGCGCCTTTCATAGACAGAAAACACCATCAGCAGAGAAACAAAAAAGGTAAATACAAGGGACAGAGAAAAAGAGGGCTGAAAAAACGAGACACCAGAAAGAAACCAGACCACAGTGCTGCAGTTGGAGCCGCGGCGCGGAGCTGTGCAGACACCATCATTCCTTCCAGCACCAGGCTCCAGAGAGGAGGGGGACTCAGAACGGAGCTCAGAGCCAGAGGAGATACGCCGGCCTCACACCCGAGGACGCAGCAGCACCATACTGCCAGCCGCAGTGGTGACTTCACCGGACGGCACCAGAACAACGCACTTAACAGCCCACCAGGCTCCAGAGAGGAGCGGCGGACAGTGAGCCGAGGTGAGTGGCTGCGGATCAACTGGGCGGGATTTGGCAGATTTTTCGGCGCAGGGAGCGTCTAACGCTCCCAGGGGCTGGGCTCAGCGCACCCTGCAGAAACTCATAGCGGAGCTCAAAAACAGAGAAGAAACATGCCAGCCTCATGGCCGAGGAAGTGGCAGCAGGGCCATATTGCCACCGGGGCAGCAGCAGCGAATTCACCAAGTCTACTACAGCTCCATTGGTGCACTCAACAACAGTGAGTCAAATTGCGGCCCCTAGAAGAGAAATCCCAGTACTGACTCCCAGGGACTTGACCCAGTGGGGGAATGGCGGTGGCAGAGATATCACACTATAGCCACAACTCCATGCAGGAGAACGCCCAGCCTGGCATCCCCCATGGGCTAAAGCAGCCTCGATTGACTCCCTGGGTATGAGACTTTGCGATACAACCCAGTAAAGGAGTAGTGGTGACTGAGATACCACAGACTCGAGAACCAGAGCTCCTTAAGTGAAGTCATAGTGACCCAGGGAAGAACCCAGAGAAGGCACAAACTTCCAAAATCATGGGAAAGAGAAATAACAATGGAGCAGTGAATGCCCACAACCCCACAACATCAGAACCTGATAAAACAGAAATTCAGAGATTTCTAGAAGATCAAATCAGGAAAATAACTGCAGAAACAATAGAGGTGTTTCGAAAAGAATTCAGAGAGACCCAAAAAGAGAAAAAGAATGTAATCAATGAAGTAAAGGCCTCAATTCAAACTATAAACAACCGATTAGACCACATGGAGAATAGAATCTCGCTCCTAGAAGATGATCACTCAAAAAATGAATGCATAGTTTCTAATTTAGAAAAAAAAATCCGACAGCAGGAATCTGACATTGAAGAAATATGGGCCCATTTTAAGAGAGCTAACCTAAGAATAATTGGAATAGAGGAGGGAAAAGAAGGTGAAACCAAAGGGATCAACAATCTCTTCAAGGAAGTAATAGCAGAAAATTTTCCAAACATAGAGCAAGAGGTTGATACACAGGTCCAGGAAACTTACAGAACCCCCTTTAGACAGGATCAGAGAAGAGGATCCCCATGCCACATAATTGTCAAAATGACCAATGTGGAAGCCAAGCAGAGAATCTTAAAGGCAACAAGAAAAAAGGGCCAAGTGACATTCAGAGGCAAACCAATTAGAATCACTCCAGACTTCCCAAACCAAGTCATGAGAGCCAGAAGGGCTTGGAGTAACATATTCCAAACTCTGAAAGAAAACAACTTCCAGCCAAAAATTTCCTACCCAGCAAAACTTTCTATCAAATTAGATGGGGAAATAAGAAGCTTCCACGACAAACAGAAACTGAAGGAATTTATGTCTTCAAAACCAGCGCTAGAGAAAATACTCAAAGAGATTAACTACAAAGAAGAATTAGGTAACACACACCAGAACCAGAGAAACAAGATTTTCCATCCAACAGACAACTAAGATTGGTTATCTGTGGAGATTCATTATTTATGTTAGTCTTTTACCTATCTCTAAATTGTATTGTTTGCTTCTATTTTTGCTAATTTTCAGGATTTCTAGTAGGAATATTAATATACCTTCAGATATAGCATTTGGAAATATTTTATCCCATTCTATCAGTAACTTTTAACTCTGTCTACATTGTCTTTGGCTATACAATATTTTTTTTAATTTTTAGGGAGTTTCTTTATCCTTTTGTTGCCTGTGCCATTGAGATCATATCCAAGAAATCACTGCCAATTTCAATGTCGTGAGGTTTAATGACCTAGATTTTCTTCTAAAAGTTTATAGTCTTAAGATTTATATTTAGGTCTTTTATCTATTTTGAGTTAATATTTGTATATGGTGTTAGGTAAGGATCCGATTTTATTCTTCTTCATGTAATTATTATTTTTCAACAATATTTAGTTGAAAGATTATTATTTCCTCCACCAAATGTTTGTGGAAACCTTGTCAAAAATAACTTGACAATATATGGAAGAATTTAGCTTTAGGCTTTTATTTAACTCCAATGGTTTATATATCTGCCTTTAGAACAGTACCAAACTGTTTCAATTATTGTAGCTTTATATGGTTTGAAATCAGAAAATATACATCTTCTAGCTTTGTTTTTTTTCGAGATTGTTTTGTGTATCTAGAGTCCATATTCCATATTAGGATAGATTTTCTCTGAAAAGTAAATAAATAAATGTGTGATAGTTTCACCTAAAAAAAATTCTCTGGTAAGAAAGAAAGCAAAAAGAAATATTGAAATGTTATCTTTAAGTCATCAAAAGCTTGATATCAGACAAATGAAACTGTTATGTGAGATTATCATTGTTAATTTTGGATAAATTGCTATAAAACTAGATGTCAACCACTAAGCCAAGCATGGGAAGGAGGGATGGGGAGGAAACGGGGTGGGGATCGGGTAGGGGCTAACCGGGCAATGTGTGCATGTATGTCTACAAAAGTATTTTTTATACCATTATGATGTATGAATACAGTGCACCAATAAAAAAATAAAATAAAATATGTTTCAAATGATCTATTAGTTCCAATCACTATTTACATAGTCTTGGAAGATATGGCAGTGACCAACAATTTTACCAATATTTTTATTCATATATGGCTAATATAGAAGTTTTTCCAGTGCCAGGTGTGGTATACAAACTTGTAATCCCAGTATTTGCGAGGCTGATACAGGAGGATTGTGGTTTTTGGACAACCTCAGCTACTACTTAGTGAGGACCTTTGCAACTCAGTGAGACCCTGTTTCAAAATAAAGAATTCAAAATAGGGCTGGGGTTGTAACTTAGAAGTAGAATGCCTCTGAGTTCAATACCCAGTACCACATTGAAAATAAAAAAGAAAAGAAAAAATAGAAGTTGTTCTATGATGAATTTGTACTGTAAGTATTTTAAAAGATGAGGTCTTCTTTCAAGACTGGAAGTAGGCCAAACCAATCTTAGATCTTCTAACATAGAGGATCCTGGAATTCACGCACAAAAACAGAATAAATTCTGAAGAATTAAATTTACAACAGAAATTCTTTTAAATGATAATTTCAATTTTATGCATATTTGCTTCTGTTAAAATGAATTTAGATTTAACAAACATGCTTCAAATTAAGAGCAATTATGATTCAGTATACTTTTTTCTTCTAAAGTTAAAATCTATGTTTTGTTTTGGTTTAAGTCTCTGATTCCGCCCCCCCCACCCCGTGTAGGTACTGGAAATGGACCCCAGGGACCTTCTACCTCCAGGCTACACTCCCAGACATATTTATATTTTATTTGGAAACAGGGTCTCACTAAGTTGCTGAGAGCCTCACTAAGTAGCTGAGGCTGACTTCGAACCTGTGCAATCCTCCTTGGTCTCAGCCTTCCAAATACTGGGATTACAAGCATGTGCCACCACACCTGGTTAATCCAATTTTTAATATAAACATCTGATTTTCATGCTTCTTTCTCTCTCTCTCTCTCTCTCTCTCTCTCTCTCTCTCTCTCTCTCTCTCTCTTTTCCTTTCTTCCTTTCTTCCTATCTTCCTTTCTAGTATTGGGGATTGAACCCAGGGACATTCTACCTCTGATCTACACCCCAAGCCCTACTTTAGCTTTTTTTTTTCTTTAAGATTTAAAGAAGTTTATTAGAAAGACAGAAATACAGAAAATAGAAATACAGTCCCATGCAAAAATGGCATGAGGGGGTGACTCGAAACGAATACACCACCTACTTTAACTTTTATTTTTTATTTTTAGTGGTACTGGGGGTGGGACCTTTCTACCTCCAGTCTACACTACCAGACCTATTTTTTAGGTTTTTTTATTTGGAAACAGGGTCTCTTAAACCAGCAAGACTGGCTTCGAACCTGTGCGATCCTCCTATCTCTGCCTCCCAGGGATTACAAGCGTGCACCCGGCTCCTATTTTAACTTTTTTTTTTTTTTTTTTGGTGGTACTGGGGGTAGAACCCAGTGGCTTTCTACCTCTGGGCTATACTCCCAGACCTATTTTATATTTTATTTGGAAACAGGGTCTCACTAAGTTGCTGAGAGCCTCACTAAGTAGCTGAGGCTGGTTTCGAACCTGCGTGATCCTCGTGTCTCAGCCTCCCAAGCGCGGGGATTACAAGCATGCACCACCATGCCCAGCCTATTTTAACTTTTGAAACAAAGTCTTACCAGGTTGATAAGAATCTCACTAATAGCTGGGCGTGGTGGTGCACACTTGTAATCCCAGCAGTTGAGAGGCTGAGAAAGAGGATCGAGGTTCGCAGCCGGCCTCAGCTACTTGGTGAGGCTCTTTGCAACTCAGTGGAACCCTGTTTCAAAATAAAGACTAAAAAATAGGGCTGGGGGTGTAGCTCGGAGGTAGAATGCCCCTGGGTTCCATCCCCAGTAATGCCAAAAAAAAAAAAAAAAAAAATCTCACTACTTGCTGAAGTTGACCTTAAACCTGCCATCCTCACGTTTCAGCCTCCCAAGTACTGGGATAACAAGCATGCACTACCATGCACCACCATGCCAGGATTTATATATTTCTTTTGGAGATTTATGTGTTGCTTAAGAATTACGTTGTTTGTATATTGATTGCAAACTATAATTACATTAAATAAATGGAGAAAGCATGTCACAAACTGATTTTAGAAATAGCTATATTTTTACATATCTGTCTTTTTACAAAGCTGGACTGTATATATTTTACCTAACAATAGCTCAGTTTCCTCAATAATCAAGTCAGTAAATAAAATTTATAGTTTATTTTGTCTTTCTATCAAATTATATGAATAAGAAATACTGTGGTCTCATAACATAATTCTATTTCCAGAAGAATAATATGCAAGTCCATAGAATAGTAGTCAATAGTATTTTGTCAAAATATATTGAACATCTACACCATTTAGGACACTGCAGGGGTGATAGAAATATATTTTGTTTGATGTCTTTACTTTCAAGATGAGTACACTTTACATATTTATTTATTAACTTATTACGGTAATGGAAATTGAACCCAGGGACATTCTTCCACTGAGCTGTAACCTTTTTAATTTTAATTTTTTATTTTTTTATTTATATTTTTTGGTGGTACTGGGGGTGGAACCCAGAGGCTTTCTACCTCCGGGCTATACTCCCAGACCTATTTTATATTTTATTTGGAAACAGAGTCTCACTAAGTTACTGAGAGCCTCACTAAGTAGCTGAGGCTGGCTTCGAACCCGTGCGGTCCTCCTGTCTCATCCTCCAAAACCCAGGGATTACAAGCGTGCGCCACCACGCCCGGCTTAACCTTTTTATTTTGAAACAGGGCTTTGCTAAGTTGCTGAGGGTTTTACTAAGTTACTGAGGCTGGACTTGAACCTGTGATCCTCTGTCTCAGCCTCCCAGGTATTGGGATTATAGATATGCACTACTGTGCCTGGCTCAAGAAGAGTACATTTTAAAAAGTGAAAGAGAGGCTTAAGACAGGAGGATCACGGTTTGCAGACAGCCTCAGTTACTTACTGAGACCCTTTGCAACTCAGTGAGACCCTGTTTCAAAATAAAGAATAAAAGATAGGGCTAGGAAGCTGGGCGTTGTGGTGCACACTTGTAATGCTAACATTTGGGAGGCTGAGACAGGAGAATCTCGGTTCGCGGACTGCCACAGCTATATAGTGAGGCCTTCCATAACTTAGTGAGACCCTGTTTCAAAATAAAGAATAATCAATCACTAAGCCAAGCAAGGGAGGGAGGGACGGGGAGGGAATGGGGTGGGATTTGGGTAGGGGTTAAATCAGCGATGAGTACATGTTTGTACACACAAGTTATTTACCCCAATAAGTTGTATGAATATAATGCACCAATAAAAAAAATAAAAAAATAAATAAAGAATAAAAACCAGGGCAGGGGGTGTAGCTCGGAGGTCGAATGCTACTGGGTTCCATTCCCAGACCCCCCCCCCAAAAAAATAAATAAAATAAAATAAAAATAAAGCTGGGGGTGTAGGTCAGAGGTAGAATGCCCCTGGGTTCCATCCTCAGTACTGAAAACAAAAATGTGAAAGAGGAGATCACTTTAGGTGAATTCATATTTAGGCAGAACAAACATGTTCTGAGCCCTGTATCCAAAGCAGCTTTGCTGGGTACATGCTTGTTAATTTAGAGATTCTATCTCAGATATTTTTTTCTTTTTCTTTCTTTTTTTTTGGGGGGGGGGTGGTGGGGTTGCTAGGGATTGTATTGAACCCAGGAGCATTCTACCTCCAGTCCACACTCCAGCCCTACTATTTATTTATTTATTTATTTATTTATTTATTTATTTATTTATTTGCAGTACTGGGTATGGAACCCAGGGGCATTATACCTCTGAGTTACACCTCTAGCCCTGTTTTTTTATTCTTTATTTTGAAACAAGGTCTCACTGAGTTGCAAAGGGCCTCACTAAGTAGCAGCTGAGGCTGTCTGTAAACAGCCATCCTCCTGTCTCAATCTCTCAAATGCTGGGATTACAAGCATGTACCACCACGCCCGGCATTATTTTTTTTATTTTGAAACAGGGTCTTGCTAAATCACTGAGGCTGCCTTTGAACCTGTGGTCCTCCTATCTTCACCTCCCCAGTTCTGGGATTACAGAATTTACCTGCCCAGCTGTCTCAGACATTTTCAAAGTAGCAATATTAAAAGTAACTACACAGCTGGGTGTGGTGGTGCATGCCTGTAATCCAAGTACTTGGGAAGCTGACAAGGGAGGATCACAGGTTCACAGCTACCCTCAGCTACTCAGCGAGGCCCTCTGCAACTTAGTGAGACCCTGAGAATGTCCCTGGGTTCAATCCTTACTACCGCAAAAGAAAGTAAGTACACACCTCAGAAACTTTTGAGTACAAGTTGGTAACCTCAAGTGATAATGAAGCAGGGTCTTCATTATTTAAACATGGAGGATTTCAAAGAAGAGCAATTTATCTGACAAGTGATAAGAATATGAATTCATAGCAATAGTTTGACTAGAGAATAGAAGACAGACCCGAGAAAAGGTAAGAAAGCTCAAGTGTCAAAACTTGGTCACTGACAAATGACTGGGGACCAAGATCTCCAAGTCTCTGGCTTGGTGATTAGGTAGATGAAGTTGCCACCTATTAACAAGAAGAATCGCGCGGGGCGTGGTGGTGCACGCTTGTATTCCCAGCATTCGGGAGGCTGAGACAGGAGGATCGCGGTTCGCGGACAGCCTCAGCTACTTAGTGAGGCCCTCTGCAACTCAGTGAGACCCTGTTTCAAAATAAAGAATATAAAACAGGGCAAGGGGTGTAGCTCAGAGATTGAATGCCCCTGGGTTCCATCCCCAGACCCGCAAAAACAAAACAAACAAAACAAACAAATAAACAAAACCCAAGAAGACCAGGAGAAGAAGCACAGGCGACAGAGAAGACGTTTTTCTTTTGGGTGCATGGAATTTGCAGTGCTTTGGGGAACTTTGAGAGTAAATGTCCACTAGGTGGTCTGGTCCTTTGAAACTTGAGGTGCTAAATCTTTGCTAGGGCTAAAGGTTTCAATTCATTAAATAAATGAGGCTCATTACCATATATGTTGTCATTAAAATCATGAGAGTGGATGAAATTGCACGGGGCACTCAATAAATGTTTATGGGTCAAATGAACGAACACCAGGGGAGATGAGTAATGAGAAGTAGAGGTCAAGTGAGAATTCCCAGGCAACGGAGGAAGGGCCAGGGAGAACTGTGGCCATCCTGTAAGTTTCTCTAGGATTGTCTTTGGACCTAGGAACATATAGTTATGTCCCTAAAAGAGGAATAACCAGCAAAACTAAAGTGTGTATACAGTAGATGGAGTTTTATTTGATAATGGGTCACTTGGAGATAGCTGAACCTGCTGTTTCAGAACTGACACACTCCAGCCGATTGTGAATCGCATTGCTATGCAGCGCATGAGCCCGTGCTATCAGTGAGATGTGTTTTCCTTCAATTTGCTCTCTGAGAGAAGAAAAATGTAACGCAACGCTTGGGAATCATTATGAAGTGGTAGCTAAGAGCAGAAACTCCACGGCTGTGTTTCTCAGCCTCTTTTTTCTCACTGCCCCACCCAGGAGCCCTTTTTCTTTACTAATCCCCCTCTTCCATTATTATTATTATTATTATTATTATTATTATTATTATTATTTTGGGGGTACTGGGGATTGAACCCAAGGATATTCTACTTCTGAGATACAACCCCACCCTTTTTTATTTTTTTGTTTTAAAACAGGATCGGGCTAGGTTGTTGAGAGTCTCACTAAAGTGCTGAAGTTCTCAAATCTGCGATCATCCTGTCTCATCCTCCCAAGTACTGGGATTATAGTAGGTGTGAATTGCCATGCCTGGTTTGTTTGTTTATTTGTTTATTTATTTATTTATTTATTTATTTATTTATTTGCAGTCCTGGGGATGGAACCCAGGGGCATTCTACCTCTGAGCTACACCCCCTGCCCTATTTTAATTCTTTATTTTGAAACAGGGTCTCACTGAGTTACAAAGGGCCTCACTAAGTAGCTGAGGCTGTCCTCAAATCACGATCCTCCTGTCTAGCCTCCCAAATGCTGGGATTACAAATGTGTGCCGCCACACCTGGCTCTTATTTTTGTTTTGAAGTAGAGTCTTGCTAGTTTTCTGAGAGTCTTAGTAGATTACTGAGGCTGTCCTTGATCAAATCTGTGATCCTCCTGTCTTAGCCTCCCAAGTACTGGAAATACAGGTGTGCGCCATATTAACTTTTTTTTGTGTGTCTGGTATACTGGGGATGGAACCCAGAGGTATTCTACCTCTGAGTTATACCCCTAGCACTATTTTTTTAAATTTTTAAATTTTTAATTTTTAATTAATTAATTTTTTTTTTTTTGCGGGTCTGGGGATGAAATCCAGGGGCATTTGACCTCCGAGCTACACCCCCTGCCCTATTTTTATTCTTTATTTTGAAACAGGGTCTCACTGAGTTGCAGAGGGCCTCACTAAGTAGCTGAGGCTGTCCGCGAACCGCGATCCTCTGGTCTCAGCTTCCCAAATGCTGGGATTACAAGCACGTGCCACCATGCCTGGCTTATTTTTTTTTTAATTTTTGAAACAGGGTCTTGCTGAGTTGCAAAGGGTCTCACTAAAGAGCTGAGGCTGTCTGAGAACCTCAATTTTCCTGTCTCAGCCTCCCAAATGCTGGAATTATAAGCGTGTGACACCATGCCCAGCTCCCATAAAATTTTAAGACTGTTGATATAAGGTGTATCTGTTTATGGCCAGTGGTAGGCAATGACAATGTTTATGTCTAAGATTGTTTCACCCCCTAAAAACTAATTTTCACCTACACTGAGAATGCATGTTCTAGAGAGCTACATAATCAGGACCTAATTCTGGAGTTTATTCTGATAGTTTTCCTTAGAGTAGTAGTAGTAGTTTGCTGTACATTTTAGAGTTTATCTTAGATTGTGAAAATTCTTTACTCACAGCACTATATATATTAAAGGCCTTATCTAAGCTGTTGTGGTGGCACATGCTTGTAATCCCAGTACTCTGGAGGCTGAAACAGGAGGATTGAGGGTTTGCAGACAGCTTCAGCTACTTAGTGAATCCATCTGCAACTTAGTGAGACCGTTTTTTCAAAATAAAGTATAAAAAATAGGACTAAGGATATAGCTTATAGGTAGACTGGCCCTGGGTTCCATCTCCAGTACTGAAAAAAAAAAAAAAAAGAGGCTTTATCTATCAGGTTTTGTTCTGCTTTCCAGACTAGGGGATCAAATGCAGGGCTCACCCATTTGTGCAGCTGAGCCAAACGCTCAGCCCAATGATCAGGGTTTTTTTTTTCCCCCAGTACTGAGGCTGGAACCCAGGGGCATTCTACCTTCAAGCTACCCCCGCCCCCTGGTTTATTTTTTATTCTTCATTTTGAAACAGGGTTTCATTGAGTTGCAAAGGGCCTCATTAAGTAGCTGAAACTGGATGCAAACCACGATCCTCCTGTCTAAGCCTTCCAAATGCTGGGATTACAAGTATGCACCACCATGCCCGGCTCCAATGATTAGGGTTTTTTTGTGTGTGTGTGGTACTGGGGATCAAACCCAAGGGTCTTCTACCTCTGAGCTACACTCCCAGACCTATTTTATATTTCATTTGGAAATAGGGTCTTGGTAAATTGCTGAGAGCCTCACTAAGTAACTGAGGCTGGCTTTGAACCTGTGTGATCCTCCTGTCTCAGCCTCCCAAGAGCTGGGATTACAAGCGTGCGCCACCACGCCCAGCTCAATGATCAGGTTTTTTTTTTTTTTTTTTTTTTTTTTTGGTGGTACTGGGGGTGGGACCCAGAGGCTTTCTACTTCCGGGCTATACTCCCAGACCTATTTTCTATTTTATTTGGAAACAGGGTCTCACTAAGTTGCTGAGAGCCTCACTAAGTAACTGAGGCTGGCTTCGAAACTGTGCGATCCTCCTGTTTCAGCCTCCCAAGTACGGGGATTACAAGTGTGCGCCGCCACGCCCTACTTGATCAGTTTTGATAATAAAGAAGTAGTGGCACAAACTGCTGAACCAAATGTATTGATTAAATCTAATTTACCTTGGGAGGCTGAGACAGGAGGATCACACAGGTTTGAAGCCAGCCTCAGCTACTTAGTGAGGCTCTTTCTCAGTAACTTAGTGAGACCCTGTTTCCAAATATAAAAAATAGGTCTGGGAATATAGCCCGGAGGTAGAAAGCCTCTGTGTTCCACCCCCAGTACCACCAAAAAAACCCAAAAACAATAAATCTAATTTACCCAAAACACTTTTTTTGTAGTGTTGGGATTGAACCCAGGGGCATTCTACCTCTGAGCTACACCCCCAGACCAATTTTTTATTCTTTATTTTGAAAGAGGGTATCACTAAGTTTGGAGGGCCTCACTAAGTAGCTGAGGCTGGCTGTGACCCCCAGTCCTCCTGACTCAGCCTCCCAAGTACTAAGATTATAAGCATGTACCACCATGCCCAGCTACCCAAAGCATTTTTTGAGCATGAATTATGCATGTGAGGAACACACAGGTGAATATCTCATAGCCCTGACCATAAGCCATACATGAGAAAGAAAGGCAGGCATAAAAATGATCATAATTCATCAGGCATGGTGGTACATGCTTGTAATCCCAGCATTTGGGAGGCTGAGACAGGAGAATCACGGTTTGAGGACAGCTTCAGCTAGTTAGTGAGGCCCTCTGCAACTCAGTGAAACCCTGTTTCAAAATAAAGAATAAAAAATAGGGCAGGGGGTGTAGCTCAGAGGTAGAATGCCCCTTGGTTCCATCCCCAGATCCCACCCCCCACACAAAAAATAATAATAATAATAAATAGGACTGGAGGTGTACTTCAGAAATAGAATGCCCCTGGGTTCCATACCCAGACCCACAAAAAATAAAAAGAAAGGAAGGAAGGAAGGAAGGAAGGAAGGAAGGAAGGAAGGAAAAGGAAGGAAAGAAAAGGAAAAGGAAATGACAGCAATTCCAGGCAGAAAGGACCAATGAAACAAAGCAGATGTGGCAGGAGGCATCTGGCCCAGAGTGAGGGAGAGCTGAGGATGGAGGATGGTGTTCTGGAGTGCTGGCATTTGACAGCTGTATGGGAGGGTGAAGGGCATTTTAGAAGACACATCTTGGGCCATGATGAAACTCTTATTTTCAAGCTTCTTGCATGCGGCATGCTGTGGTCCCATTCCATGTTGCTGTTTGTTCTCTGTTGCACCCATAGTGGCCTTTCTTAGTTCCTAGAACTTCTCTATCATGCTACACGTTTTTTGTTTTTTTTTTTTTTTTTTTTTAGTGGTACTGGGGTTCCTGGAAGCCCTTCTACCTCCAGGCTACACTCCCAGACCTATTTTATATTTTTGAAACAGAGTCTCTTACGCCAGCGTGGCTGGCTTCGAACCTGCGCGATCCTCCTGTCTCCGCCTCCCAAGTGCGGGGATTACAAGCGTGCGCCACCACGCCCGGCTCATGCTACACATTTTTTGTGGGGCTCCTGGGGATTGAACCCAGGGGCATTCTACCTCTGTGATATACCCCCAGCCTATTTATTTATTTATTTGTTTATTTTTGTGGTACTGGGGATGATACCCAGGGGCATTCTCCCTCTGTGATATACCCCCAGCCTTATTTATTTATTTATTTATTTGTTTGTTTGTTTGTTGTTTATTTTTGTGGTACTGGGGATGGAACCCAGGGGCATTCTACCTCTGTGATATACCCCCAGCCTTATTTATTTATTATTATTAATTAATTTATTTATTTTTGCGGTACTGGGGATGGAACCCAGGGGCATTCTACCTCTGAGCTACACCCCCAGCCCTATTTTTTATTCCTTATTTTGAAATAGGGTCTTACTGAATTGTAAAGGGCCTCATTAAGTAGCTGAGGCTGTCCACAAACCACGATCCTCCTGTCTCAGCTTCCCAAATGCTGGGATTACAAGCGTGCACCACCATGCCTGGCTTTTATTTTTTATTTTGAAAGAAGGTCTCACTAAGTTACTAAGGGCCTGGCTAAATTGCTGAGGTTGAGCCGGATATGGTGGCGCATGCTTGTAATCTCAGCATTTGGGAGGCTGAGACTGGAGGATCACAGTTCACGGACAGCCTCAGCTACTTAGTGAGGCCCTCTGCAACTTAGACCCTGTTTCAAAATAAAGAATAAAAGCCGGGCGTGATGGCGCACGCTTGTAATCCCCGCGCTTGGGAGGCAGAGACAGGAGGATCGCGCAGGTTCGAAGCCAGCCGCGCGTGCGCTGGTTTAGGAGACCCTGTTTCCAAATAAAAATGTAAAAATAGGTCTGGGAGTGTAGCCCCGAGGTAGAAGGGCTTCCAGGAACCCCAGTACCACCACCAAAAAAAAAAAAAAAAAAAAAGAATAAAAAATAGGGCAGGGAGTGTACCTCAGAGGTCGAATGTCTCTGTTTTCCATCCCCAGATACACACACACACACACACACACACACACACACACACACACACACACACAAAATATAAATTGCTGAGGTTGTCTTCAAACCTGTGGTCCTTCTGTCTCACCCTCCCACGTCCTGGGATTACAGGTGTGCACCACCATGCCCTAGTCTGCACCCTGTTTTTACACCCGCTGCTTCCTCTGCCCACAGCAACATTTCCACCACCTGTTCACCTTGATATCTATCCATCAGATAGAAGCTTCTCCAAAGCCTGCCCTGGTGTCTCTGATGAGGCTGAATCCTTTCACAGGCTCCTGTACCATTCTTTTGTCTGGTCACTTGATCAGTGTCTGTCTGTCCAGTGGAACACAAATTTCATGAGGGACTATGTGATTTTCCACTTTGCATCACTTGCATCTAGCAGAGTCTGACACCTCAAAGAATGAATAAATATGATCCGAGGAAAGCAGAGAGGTTAACCACCACACACACACACACACACTCACACACACACACTCACGCACACACACACACGCACACACGTGCACACGTGCACACACGCACGCATGCACACACGCACGCATGCACACATGCACACATGCACACACACGCACACGCGCACACACATGCACACACAGCTGGCATTCTTCCTTGAATATGTATTTTTTACTCTCCTAAATAAATTTCTGTCTCTGAAAAAAAAAGATTCTATTTCCCCAATGCAAGAAAAAAAGCCCAAGATATATTAATAGAGTTATCTACTTAAAGCTTTTTCTCAAATATATGATATATAAGGCCAGGTGTGGTGGCGCACGCTTGTAATCCCCGCGCTTGGGAGGCGGAGACAGGAGGATCGCGCTGGTTTGAAGCCAGCTGTGCTGGCTTAAGAGACCTGGTTTCCAAGTAAAAAAGTATAAAATAGGTCTGGGTGTGTAGCCCAGAGGTAGAAGGGCTTCCAGAAACCCCAGTACCACCAAAAAAAAAAAAAAAAAAAAAATATATATATATATATATATATATATATATGATATATAAGATACAAGATATATAAGATATTATATAAGATTATATAATATATATCTTAAGCATTTGAAGATTGTTAGATTGTTTTTATTGTTAGTAAATTACAGTGAACAACAAAATAAATCAGTGAGCAAAAATAATATTAGGAGAAAATGTTTCTCGTGATTAATTTGACAGTATGATTATTATAGACATGAGCTCATGGTTTGTATTATGCATACATGTAAAGGTTATATTTTTCATGATTTAAGTTGTTCAAGACTGATTTGATTTCCTTCTACTGAAAAGATGTACGAAGGATTGGCCAGAATCAAACGTTTATAGAAAAAAAAATACATTCATTAAGTCACCCAGATAGCTTGAAATATTAGCATTTTCCAACTGTGTTGATAAAGCGTTTGAATGGTTAGATGAATTTTCCATCCTTGGTCCAATTGTTTCAGAGCCATATACTTCTTCAATAGCCTGATATCACCATGGTAACTTTATATATCTTCAGTTTGCTTTTGCTACATATTAATCATCAGAAAACATTTTAGGATTTTAAAAGTCACAATTAAAATAGCATGTTTGAATTGTTCAGAGAATTTTGGTCTATTCCTATGCTGTAATCAGAGTTTTGCAGTTTTCTTGACTATTTTCTAATTCTAGGGCTTCTACTAAGAATATATTTTAAGTCAAAATTTTAGTTTGTTCTTGGATTTTTTTTTTTTGGTCTATTGTATTTTCCTAAAATATTTGTTTTATCCTGTTTTCTTCCTCTATTTCATTTAATCATTAAATTGTTTTATTTGGCTTTATGCTAAAATAATTCAATATATTATACTGACCTCACCCAAGCTAGACATATGTACAGCATTTACTTAATTGAACCTTTCTGGCTTGTCTTGTTCTATATTTAAGCCTCCATTATGCAATGCTATTTACTTGATTTATTGGGTTTGGCTTACATGTTTCATAAATTGTGACTGTTGGGAAAATTTTAAAGAGATGGACTTGGCCTAATGGGGAGTTTTAGATTGAGGACTCATTGCCATTGAAGTTACATTTGTTTCTTAAAAATATCCATTTTAATAAGGACCTTGATGTAAGAGTAAATAACACTGGCGTCCAGGAGCTGGGACAAAGGGTCTCTTCTATTTAGATTCTCTTTTCAAATATTAGAATCTGGTTAAAGTCTCCACTCCATGTGATACCAAACACCAGGGTGAGGGGTTGGAAATTGAGTCACCGAGATGTTTCAGAACATCTGAATAGAGCATTATGTAGGCCTTAAGTTTAAATGCTTTTCTTTGTCCTTTTTCCACTAGAAATTTGGGCTTAGGCCTAAGTCATTTTTAATGACTTACCTTCTTTTGATAAGGCCACCTTTATGTAAAATAAGTAGAGTAATAGTTACCTCATTAACCGAGTTCAATGAGGATTACTACATATACGTCCTTCTATATCCTCTGATGAAAGAGATTAATTCAATATAAAATATGCATTTTTTTGTTTTTATTTGAACTCTTTTTTTTTTTTTTGTAGTTCTGGGGATTGAACTCAGGGGCATTCTATCTCTGAGCTACACCCCTAGCCCTATTTTTTATTCTTTATCTTGAAACATGGTCTCACTAAGTTGCAGATGGCTTCACTGAGTAGCGGAGACTGGCCTCGAACCTATGATCCTCCTGTCTCAGCCTCTTGTCAAGTACTGGGATTACAAGTATGTGTCACCACACCTGGCTCCTGAACTTCTATTTTGTATGGTTTTTTTTTTTTTTTTTTTTAATTGCAGGTCTGGGGATGGAACCCAGAGGCATTTGACCTCCGAGCTATATCCTCTGCCCAATTTTTTATTCTTTATTTTGAAACCGGGTCTCACTGAGTTGCAGAGGGCCTCACTAAGTAGCTGAGGCTGTCCGCGAACCGCAATCCTCCGGTCTCAGCCTCCCAAATGCTGGGATTACAAGCGTGCACCACCACACCCGGCTTTATTTTGTATGTATTTTGCTACACTATATGAAATGCTAGATGCCAGCACTGTGCTAATTGCTAGAGAGTCAAAACTAAATTACACATAGTCCCTGCCCTGCAGGAGCTCAGAGATGGGTGATAGAGAGAGGGTGACGTGTGCAGGGTGTGGTGGTGGCATCCAGGAAAGGCACTGGCCTGCACTGCCTGGTCAGTGAGGAGGGAGAACAGGCAAACTTCAGAGAAGAGCTGACCCTTGAGTGGAGTCTTCCAAAAGTTTGATCCAATCAGATAAGGAAGGGAAGGCATTTCAGGAGAGGAAAGAGCACAAATTATACTTTATTCGTTTAACCATTTAGCAAATATTGACTGTGTATGGCTTTCCCTCAAGCAGTGCACCATCTGGCAGGGAGCAAGACCTAAAAAGTGGATACCGTAAACCTAGGGCTTCAAGACCAATAACAGAGGGATCACGAGGTGACACCGCCTCAGAGGATGGTGTCCAGGCTGGAGGCATCAGCAGTTTGACACTGCTCTCTGCCGTGTGCATCCTGACCGCTCTGCTCCAACGAGGCCTTGGTGTGCCTGAGCTTCATGTAGGTTATGACACTCTGATTGGGTTTCAAAGCCCCTCACCTGGTCAGAGGGCCTGCCTTCTGTCCTCCTGTCCTCCCTGCCTTTGGGACACAACATGCTTTGTGCTCAGGACCTCAAAATTAAGACAGTGTCAAGAGAACAATATTACCAGCCGGGTGTGGTGGCGCTCACTTATAATCTCAGTACTGGGGAAGCTGAGACAGGAGGATTGCGGACGGGGTGTGTCCATATAGCATCTAAGGAGATGCAGCCTCCCTCGGCCTGAGCGGCCTGCAGCCTAAGGCAAAACTTTAAGTAAAGTGTTTCATCAGAAAAGGGACTAAGATGGCCCTGGAGGAAGCTACGGAGGCGTGGTTTCCCCATTCATTATAGGTGGGGAGACTGAGCAGTTTTTCCTTTTAAAGGAGGTTGCGCACACATGAATGGCTCATGTACTGGCCTGGGATTGGCTGTGAGCTACGTGCTAGTGATCTTTATCCTGGATAGGCTAGGCTATTTCCCATGGGAATTCCCCTCATGGTTTGGTGGTATATTTATGATTGCTTGGCGAGAAATAAATGAGATCTTGCTTGACTTGACTCCTGGCTCGTGGGTTTGTGTTCGAGTCGTCGGTACTCATCATCTCGCCAAACCCCACCGTTGTTGGGCTGGATTCCCGACAGATTGCAGGTTCAAAGCCAGCCTCAACAACTCAGAAAGACCATCAGCGACTTAGTGAAACCCTGTTTCAAAGTAAAGAATAAACACTAGGGTGGTGGCGCACGCTTGTAATCCCTGCGCTTGGGAGGCGGAGACAGGAGGATCGCGCAGGTTCGAAGCCAGCGGCTCTGGCTTAAGAGACCCTGTTTCTAAAAATAAAATAGGTCTGGGAGTGTAGCCAGAAGGTAGAAGGGCTTCCAGGAACCCCAGTACCACCAAAAAAAAAAAAAAAAAGTAAAGAATAAAAAATAGGGTTGGAGGTATAGCTCAGAGGTAGAATGCTCATGGGTTCAATCCCCAGTACTGCTAACAAATAAAAAATAAAATAAAATAGGAGCCACGCATGGTGGTGCATGTTCATAATTGCAGTACTTAGGAGGGTGAGACAGGAAGATTGCAAGGTTGAGGACAGTCTCAGCAAACAATGAGACTCATCAACTAGTGAGGACTCATTGCTGTTGAAGTTACATTTGTTTCTAAAAAAAGATTAATTGTAATAAGGACCTTGACGTAGGAGTTAAAAAACACTGACTTCCAGAAGCTAGGACAAAGGGTCTCTTCTATTTAGATTCTCTTTTTAAGTACTAGAATTTGGTTTAAATTCTCAACTCCATGTGATACCAAACATCAGGGCAAGGGACTGGAAATGGAATCAATTTCCAAATAAAAATAAAATAGGGCTGGGGGTGTAGCTCAGAGGTAAAGTTCCCCTGGGTTTAATCCCCAGTTTAACAAAAACAAACAAAATGAGGCTGGGAGTGTAGCTAGGAGGCAGAATGACCTGGGTTCTATCCCCAGTACCAAAAAAAAAAAAAAAAAAAGAAAAAGAAAAAAAGAGCAACATTGCTATTTATACCTGACTACGCAACTTAAAAGAAGGAAGATTTATTTGTTCACAGTTCTGGAGATTTCAGGAGTTCAGTCTAGTCAAACCAGGTTTTGTTGAAGGAGCTCAGGACATGGTGATGGGAAGGGTAGAGAGGGGACAGGGAAGAGAGAAGGAAGAGAGAGAGAGAGAGAGAGGAAGAGAGGATGGGCTGCTCTCACGTCACTAAGAGCAGAAGCAAGAAAGCCACCCAGCAAGAGGATCCAGTTTCACATGTACAGTTTCTAAGCCCACAACTCCAGGAACTCACACCCTCAAGCCACACTCCACCTGCTCAGGTCACCATGCAATACATCCATTACAATGGAATTTATCCACTGAAGAGATGATAACAATCACGATTGAATCCCATCATCACTGAACATCAGTATGTTAGCATTTTGGGGGAATCCTATATTCAAGCCATAACAATTGCTGAAAACTCAGCTGGCCCTGGTGGGCCCTGGTGGCTGGATTACACTTGTAATCCCAGTACTTGGGAGACTGAGACAGGAGGATCACAGGTTTGACGAGAGCCTCAGCAATTTAGTATGGCTCTCAGCATCTTAGCAAGACCTTGTTTCCAAATAAAAAATAAAATAGTGTAGGGGGTATAGCTAGGAGTAGAAGGCCCTTAGATTCCATCTCCAATAACACACACACACACACACACACACACACACACACACACACACATGCACGCGCGCGCGCACACACACACATATGCACGCGCGCACACACACACACACACACACACACATCCCAAAAGCAATAAAAAAAAATTGCAAAAGACTTAAGAGCCAGAAAAGTTCCAGGAATCCCTTGAAAAACCATAGCTCCTTGTACAGGAACCACCGCACTGTCTCACTTCGAAACTGTTAAAAAGTGCATACTCTCAGACCCGCTGCAATAGAATCTGCATTGTGTGTGTGTGTGTGTGTGTGTGTGTGTGTGTGTGTGCGCGCGCGCACGCATCTAGGGATGGAACCCAGAGGCATTCGACCTCCAAACTACACCCCTGCCTTATTTTTTTAATTCTTTACTTTGAAACAGGGTGTCACTAAGTTGCAGTGGGCCTCACTAAGTAGCTGAGGCCGTCTGGGAACCACGAACCACGATCCTCCAGTTTCAGCCTCCCATATGCTGGGATTACAAACGTGTGCCGCCAGGTCTGGCTCAGAATCTGTATTTTAACAGGATCTCAGGTGATTGACACTCTCTTTAAAGCTGAGACATGCAGGTTCAGCTCATACATTTAGGTCTGGTTCCATGTATGCTCTTCTACATGGAAGTTTATTTCTAGGCTTAAGCAGTTTTCCCATTCTTCTTCACTATCTTGGTCCTTACCTGGATGTATATGCACATAAATCCCTCAAGCAACATACCTCAAACCTGACTTTTACCTTTGTTTGAACCTAAGTGGAGATGAAAACAGTCCCCCTTCATTATGTTAACCTTTCACAGGCTGCTTTTGAGTGCTAGGCTTCCTTAGCGGATTATTAACTTGAGAAAGCCTTCATTTGCCAAAAAAAAAAAAAAAAAAAAAGAAAAGAAAAAGAAAAAGAAAAGAAAAAGAAAAAAATAAAAAAATAGAAAAAAGAAAGAAAGAAAATTTCTTGAGTTAGAAATTTTTCCTAATTTAAATAACACATACCTAATTGTGAAATAGAGGGTCAAAATTTGCCACTAAGCAGTGTTTATTCTCTTGTAATGCTTGCCAACCGCTCCAAAGTCTGGTTTGCTTAAGCAAAGGGACCTTCGTTTGATAGAATGTTGGTGCAGTCCTACATTCTAAGGCTGTTTCCTGTGCCCTGAAGTCTTTACTTCAGTCCCCTCTGCCAGAGGATGATTTCAACGTGTCCTGTGGTCCTGCTATCTTTAGACCTCTTTAGAGTCACAGTTATGCCGGGCTTAGTGCACCCAAGACGGGGAGATGACCAGTTAAACCGTTCCTCCTCCCCCCTGTTCTCTCTCCTCCTCCTTTGGTGCTGGGGGCCAGCCTGGGTCCTCAGGCGTTCTAGGTGAGGGCTCGACCACTGAGCTGCATCTTCAGCCCAAGCTATTACTTCTTCAGGGCCTACATAGATCATTTACCTCTTTGTACCTCTAGTGTTCTGGGAGGATTGATGAGGTAGATCTGCTCTAAGGGTCCTAAAAACACAAAAGAGTTTTTTTTTTTTTTCATGAACAAGACTAATCTGTTTTTTTTTTTTTGTTGTTGTTGTTGTTTTTTAAAAGAAGTTTATTAGAAAGATAGAAATACAGAAAATAGAAATACAGCTCCATACCAGACTGGCATGGAGGGGTGACTCGAAATGAATACACCCTAATCTGTTTTTAAATTTATTTAAATTTGCCGGGTGTGGTGGCGCACGCTTGTAATCCCTGCACTTGGGAAGCTGAGACAGGAGGATCACAGAGGTTTGAAGCCAGCCTCAGCTACTTAGTGAGGCTCCAGCAACTTAGTGAGACCCTGTTTCCAAATAAGGTATAAAAATAGGTCTGGGAGTATAGCCCGGAGGTAGAAAGCCCCTGGGTTCCACCCCAGTACCACCAAAAATAAATTTAAAAAAATAAATTTATTTAAACTTAAGTTTGTGAATTGCAATTTGTCCTCATATCTTTTTTTTTTAATTGTGGGTGTCACCAGGCCCAGCTCCTTCATCTCTTTAATATCCATTTCTCAGTGCTAGATCAATTGCTCTAAAACAACTTTTTATCATAATAGCCTCATGTTCAAAGGGTCACTAATGTTTCATTACATGATCTCCAAAGGCCAAATGGAGGCCTGGTATTGAAGGTGACAGCATCTGATCAGAGCCACTTCCAGTGTCTCTGTTGACTGATTCCCCAGACAAACTCATGTTTGTAAAATCTTCTTCTAAAAAGCATAGCATTTCCTAAATTGAAAGCATAGATTTTTTTTTTTTTTTTTTGCCTTTGCTTTTGCTCTCTGTTAAAGATGCCCCTCCTCTGTGCTGTGTGACCCCCCAAACCGGTCCAGATGCCGCTCCAGCCACGGCTCTTATAGTATATCCCACCCAGAACACAAGACTTTGTGGAGCTTGTTGTTGTTGTTGTTGTTGTTGTACTGGGGGTGGAACCCAGGGGCTTTTCTACCTCTGGGCTACACTCCCAGACCTATTTTATACTTTATTTGGAAACAGGGTCTCACTGTGTTGCTGAGAGCCTCACTCAGTAGCTGAGGCTGGCTTTGAACCTGTGCCATCCTCCTGTTTCAGCCTCCCAAGCGCTGGGATTACAAGCGTGTGCCACCATGACCGGCATATGTGGGGCTCTTATATCATTGTGCATTCAGTGGGTGACCATGCTGTGAATTCCTTAAAGACAGGGCCAGTCTCAATGGAGCTCTCCACTAGACTTTGAGCCTGTTGAGGACAGGCTAGTGTTCTAGTCAGCTACAAATTCCCAGAGCTTCAAATAACTTCTATAGCTGGGCATGGTGGCACAGGCCTATAATCCCAGTACTTGGGAGGCCGAGACAGAAGGATTGCAGGTTTGAGAACAGCCTCAGCAATGTAGTGAGACTCTCAGCAACTTTGTGAGACCCTGTTTCAAAAACAAAAACATTAAGCAAGGCGTGGCGGCGCACACTTGTAATCCCAGCATTCGGGAGGCTGAGACCAGAGGATCGCGGTTCTCGGACAGCCTCAGCTACTTAGTGAGGCCCTCCGCAACTCAGTGAGACCCTGTTTCAAAATAAAGAATCAAAGATAGGTCAGGGAGTGTAGCTTGAAGGTCAAATGCCCCTGGGTTCCATCCCCAGACCCACAACAAAAAACCCAAACAAAACAAAAACATTAAAAGATCTGGGTCTGGGGATGTAGCTCAGAGGTAGACTGCCTGTGGGTTTAATCCCCAGTATCACACACACACACACACACACACACACACACACACACACACACACAGTATGGCACACAGTAGGTGCTTAATAAAATTTTGTATATGAATAAATGAATGGGCTCCCCTATGGGGTACAGGTTTTACTTTTTTCCCTTTTTTCTGAGCACCCTTAAAAGTGCATCCTTCATATAGTTTGAGATGGGGAAAGGGTACTGTGGTCAGGCAGCCAGCTCTGACCGCCTCTGAGCTGTGGACCACTTTCAGCATCACCGTAGCATCCTTAGGTACCTGTGTATTTTCTGCTACGTGGCTCTCTTCAGGCCCACAGGTGTTGAGCAATAGCTCCACTTTTCACGTTGTGGGGCGCCTCTGCTCTGTTTTTTTCCTGACTGGCAGGGTGCCTGGCATAGTGTCAACACTGTAGTTGATGTTCAAGAAATATTTGAATTAAAGGACAGACATTGAATTATTAGCAAATGGTCAAGTACATTTGCTCTTAAGATGCATGATACTATACTTTTTTTTTTTTTTTTTTTTTTTTTTTGCGGGTCTGGGGATGGAACCCAGGGGCATTCGGCCTCCGAGCTATACCCCCTGCCCTATTTTTTATTCCTTATTTTGAAACTGGTCTCACTGAGTTGCAGAGGACCTCACCAAGTAGCTGAGGCTGTCTGCGAACCACGATCCTCCAGTCTCAGCCTCCCGAATTCTGGGATTACAAGCGTGTGCCACCACGCCCGGCTTGATACTATACTTTTATTGCTAAAATATTAATATATGCCTTGACTGTAGTGGTGGTCACATAAAATGTAACACATGATAAATTGCATATAACTCTGAGTTCATACAGGCATCACACACACACACACACACACACACACACACACACAGCAATTGTCTTGGGCATTCATCCCAGAGAAATGAAAATTTATGTTCACACAAAAATCTGTATACAAATGTTTGTAGTAGTTTTATTTGCAATAATCTCAAAGTGGAAATAATTCAAATCTCCTTCACTAGCTGAATAAACAAACTGTGGTATATCAATATCATGGAATATTACATAGCAATAAAAAGGGACAAATTATTGATGTGTATGACTGGTGGATCTCAAAGAAATTATGTTGGGTAAAAAAGCTGACCTCAAAAGGTTATATATTACAAGATTCTATTTATATAACATTCTTGAGATGACAAAATTATAGAGGTGGAAAATAGATTGGTGGTTGCAGTGGTGGTGGAGTGGGTGGAAGGGAGGCTGCTGTGACTATAAAGAAGCAGCCCGAGGGGACTTTGGGAGAAAACTGTTGTGAAACTTGACTGGTAGTGGTCGCATGAATCTGCACAAGTGATAAAATTGTGTTGTACTAAGTCCACACACACACACACACACACACACACACACACACACACGAGAATGAATCCGTAGATTGTATCGATATTAATTTCCTCGTTGTGATTTTGTGATAGAGTTTGCAAGATAATGCCTTTGAGGGAAACTGGGCAAAAGGCATATGAGAACTCTTTCTATTATTTCTTTTCTTTTTGTGGTGCTGGGGATTGAACCCAAGGGCATTTTATCTTTGAGCTACCTCCCAAGCCCAATTTTTATTTTTTATTTTGAAACAGGGCCTCACTAAGTTGGTGAGGCTGGCTGTGAATCTGTGATCCTCCTGTCTCAGCCTCTCAAGAACTGAGATTACAGGTGTGCACCACCACGCCCGGCTCCTTCCATTATTTCTTACAGCTATGTGGGAATCTACAATTATCTCAAGATAAAAGGCAGCCTAGCAATATCTTTGAACCTGCGGTCATTTTAAGAATTAATAAGACAAAATGTGTAGCTCATTTTTTGAAAAGCTTTCTGTATGTGTGTAAATCATTATCATTATTTCCAGTTCTGAAGGGGGGACCTTAGCATAAAGCTTCATATTTAAAAAGTCACCAAATTGATGCGCCTAAGCTGGATTCTGTCTTTCAAATTTGGAGTTCAGGGTTTGACTGATTTCTTCTACTTATTAGGGTCCATTAGCTATGCTAACAACTTCAGTAAATGTTTCTACTACTTAAGAGATTTTGTGTGAGACGTTGAATGCTGTATTATGGGTGCTCTTTAAAAATACTGTTTAAAGTTAGATGGCAAAGACTTTCAATTTACATCCTGCCAACTGTTTTACCACACTTTTTTTCTTGCCTGTTTGCCTGCCATGTTATCCTCTATAATGAGTGAGTTACAGTAATTGTAGCTGGAAAAATCATCATGCAACGGGGAAGGGGGGTGGGTGAGCTCAAAACCTGCCTTATTTTTAAATCAGTAAAGCTTCTGTCATTTTTTGGCCGAGTTACAGATTCGGAGCAAAGTCAAAGAAGCAGCAGAGAAAAATGCCACGTGGGGGAAAAAGTCTCCGCTGGAGCATAAATTAACTGTATTGCATTTTCCCTTAATAAAGAATTCCAGTTTTTCCACAGTTAACTGTATAATCAATTTGCGCCCCTGCTGGCTCGCTAACTTGCTGTTGGCTCGACTTCAATACTATTGAGCTGAGGAGCCGGCAGCAGAGAAAGAGGAAGAGCCCATCTCACAGAGAAGAAATTCTCTGCAGTGATACAACGCACTGTTTCTCCTCCCTGGAATGTTTCTGGGTCTTTTATTCACCCCCCACCCACCCTCTTAGGAGGTAGAGTTTCACTCCTTCGCTCAGCTGGCCTTAGAGCCCTGGGCTCCAGCAGCCCTGGCCTCAGCCTCCTCAGTACACCAGGGGCCTGGTTGGCTTTTATCCTTAAAGAATCTACACGTGTGCCCCTCCCCGCCGGGGTCCCAAAGACCTCTGGCCACCCAGCTCTCTATTACAATACTTGGTACATGCGTAGAAGTTCTTGAATCATATTTTGTTCATTGGAGAACGGTCAAATCTGCAATCCTCCATTTTCTGTAGCCTTGGGCTTCCTAGTCTTTTGAATGCCTCTGAAAAGCTTTTCTGTTTTATTTCTTTTCTTTTCTTTTTTTTTTTTTGGTCATTTAACTATGCAAGACTTTAGAGTTCTAAGAGAGCATTTCAAATCCAGTTGCTTCCATGAGTAATGCGACATAAGTTTATTTCAAAAGCCGCTGTGCAATCAGCACTTTAATTGTAAAATTATCCTCCTGGAGGGGTTGGAGAGAGCGCAGAAAAAAATCCATTCTATCATAACTGCTGATTTGGTTCTTCCTGCCCTTCCCAGGCCCAGAAATTATACCCTATACTGAGTTTGTTCACTAACTTACTTGTAATTCCACATTTTTTTTTTCCAGTTCTCTGGATTACAAGACACAAGTTAAACATACAAGATAAACAAATATTATCTTTGGTCACAGGATCACCGGACAGAAAGCCCTTCAGAGTAAGCGGGCTCCACCCTCGCCGTTGCTATTTCTGCTCCTCGCTCCTAAGGGGGCACTTGAGTTTGAGGACAGTGTTCTTGCTGGGACTGAAACAGACAGTGGTGCACCAGAGTGAAGCTGTCGCCGAGCCCTTGACCAGCTGCTCCCAAATGCTTCAGAGGATGGGAACCCCCAAGGTTCCTTTCAGAGGGTGGAGGAGAGTATTTCAGACCTTTTCAGGTTTTTGGTATAGAAATACCCAAAGAGCCTCTGCAAATTTTTTGTTTGTTTGTGTGTGGTTCTGGGGATTGTACCCAGGGGCATTTTAGCGTCAAGCTACACCCCAGCTTTATTTTATTTCTATTTTTGAAAATGGGTCTCACTAGGTTGATGAGAGTCTCAGTACTTGGGAGGCTGAGACAGGAGGATCTCAGGTTCAAGGATAGGCTCAGCAACTTAGTGTGACCTTGTTTAAAAAAAGGGGTGGGGTGGGATGGGGTGTAGCTCAAAGGTAGAATGCTCCTATATCTAATCTCTAGTACTATACACACAAAAGAGAGAGAAGGAGAGAGAGGGAGAAAGAGAGAGAGAGGAAGAGGAGGAGGAGGAGGAGGAGGAAGAAGAAGAAGAAGAAGAAGAAGAAGAAGAAGAAGAAGAAGAAGAAGAGGAGGAGGAGGAGGAGGAGGAGGAAGAGGAGGAGGAGGAGGAAAGGAGGAGGAGAAAGAAGGAGAGGAGGAGGAGGAAGAGGAGGAGGAGGAGGAGGAAAAAGTTTTAGCCTGGCATGGTATTTTGGAGGCTGAAACAAGAAGATTGCAGGTTCAAGGTAAACCTCAGCAACATATCAAGACCCTGTTTCAAAGTAAAAAGTGTTGGGGCTTTTGCTTGGAGGTAAGAATGCCCCTGTGTCCAATCTCAAGAACTAAAATAATGCACCAATAAAAAATTTAAAAAAAGAACTAAAAATAATCAAGTAAATAAACAAACAAGATAAAAATAGTTTTGTAGCATTTCAAACTTAACCATTTAGTTGAAGTTTTCGTTCATTTTTATTTGTTTTTATAATTGGCTCTCCTCATTCAGTAAATTGTAAAATAACTTCAATAGTGTATTTATAAATATGTGTAATCATAATGATGTAAAGTACCACTGTGTGTGTTTATGTACATGCACACTCATAAATAGGTTTTTCTAGCCAAGATTTTTTTTTTTTTTGGTGGTACTGGGAGTGGAACCCAGAGGCTTTCTACCTTCGGGCTATACTCCCAGACCCATTTTATATTTTATTTGGAAACAGGGTCTCACTAAGTTGCTGAGAGCCTCACTAAGTAGCTGAGGCTGGCTTTGAAACTGCGCGATCCTCCTGTGTCAGCCTACCAAGAGCAGGGATTACAAGCGTGCGCCACCACACCTGGCTTAACCAAGAATTTTTTAATCTGTATAACATTTTTTATATAGTTTGGTTTCAATAACAGTAATGTATACAAAATCATGTAAAGTACTGTTTAAAAAAAAATCCCATCTAATGCAACCTTTGCCCTCTGTCATCTTCCAGGTTTGATGTCTACCCTAAACTATGCATGAAATGCAACAAAGCGTCATTATCATCCCCTGAGAGTGAAAATCTCAGGCTGCTGAGAAGTGTTGGGCTTCCTGGTTTGTTTGTTTTTTTTTTCTCCTGAATTGGCCAAATAAAAAATTCTATTTAATTGTCTGAAAATCATGGTAGTATAGAAAATTCAAACATACTGGTATGACGACAATCTCTTTTACAGAACCCACAGACAATTAATGTTAAGGTAATTAGGCCTGATTTATGTTTGCCAATCATTGAGAATAAATTTTTTGAGAAAAACATAGCTACGAGTGGCATATGTGCTGGGTATGGTGGTGCACACCAGGAATCCCAGTACTTAGGATGCTGAGACAAGAGGATCAAAGGTTCAAGACCAGCCTCAACAGCTTAGCGAGACTCTTAGCAACCTAGTGAGACCCTGTTTGAAAATAAAAAATTACAAGCTGGGTGTGGTGGTGCATGTTTGTAATCTCAATATTTGGGAGGCTGAGACAGGAGGATTACAGGTTCGAAGCCACTTAGTGAGACCTTGTTTCCAAATAAAAAATATAAAATAGGTATGGAAGTGGGAGCTGGGTGTGGTGGCACACACTTGTAATCTCAGCATTTGGGAGGCTGAGACAGGAAGATTGCGGTTCGCAGACAACCTCAGCTACTTAGCGAGGCCCTTTGCAACTCAGTGAGACCCTGTTTCAAAATAAAAAATAAAAAAATAGGACTGGGATATAGCTTGGAGGTAGAATGCCCCTGGGTTCCAATCCCAGTACTGCAAAACAAAAAACAAAAAACAAACAAGGTTTGGAAGTAGCCCAGAGATAGACAGCTCCTGGTTCCATCCCTAGTAACATCAAGAATGATGAATGAATGAATGAATGAAAATTTAAAATAAAAATTACAAAAGGCTAGGTGTGTTCCTTGCAGATAGAATGCCTCTGGGTTCAATCCCCAGTTTCACATGAAAAAAAGAAGAAGGAAAAGGAAAAGGAAAAGGAGAAAAAGAAGGAGGAGGAGGAGGAGGAGGAGGAGGAGGAGGAGGAGGAGGAGGAGGAGGAGGAGGAGGAGGAGGAGAATGATGTATTTACTTGAAGAAAACCACCTATGGCACTGTCGTGGAAGCAGGAGGGTGCTCTGGGAAAGCGGTCCAAGCCCTCTGCGGGTGTCTTCTCCTGAGGTGCACCAGAGCAGGAGCAGAGCCCACCATCCTGTCAAAGAGCAGCCGAACTGGGGCAAAAAAACCGCTCTGGACACAGTTGTTTGGCTGCCTGGGGACAAGCCGTGACAAGCCCAGGCAATAATTTGAAAGAAACTTTTCCAAAAAGATCATGTAGTGAGCTCTCAATTTAGAAAGCGCTGGGGATCATGTCCAGTTAAATAATGGCGGCCACACCCTCTGTGTCCAGGCAGATGAGCATCCGAGAGATTTATGGTGTGAGTCAGGCAGACTCCAGCACAGGGTGCTCCACAGCCTTGGGAGGCTGGAGCTTTCCATCTTCTGATCCCGGTGCAGAGGGGACCCACACTTACACGTTTTTTTCTCTTTTTTGTGTGTGCTAAAGTGGCCTCCATTTCTTTGAAACTTGGTCTATTAATTCAGTATCACTGATCCTTGGTCCTCTTTTTTGTTGTTTTTCTTCAGTACTGGGGATTGAACCCAGAGACATTCTACCTCTGATATACCCTAGCCCTTTTGTAATTTTTTATTTTGAATCAGGGTCTCCCAAAGTTCCTCATGCTAAGTTGCCAAGGCTGGCCTTGAGCCTGAGATTTTCCTGTCTCCGCCTCCCAAGTTCTGGCATTACAGGTATGGACCAGCATGCCCGGTCGTATTTATTATTTCTTTGTGTGTGTGTGTGTGTGTGTGTGTGTGTGTGTGTGTGTGTGTGTGTGGTACTGGGGGTAGAACCCAGGGGCTTTTCTGCCTCCAGGCTATACTCTCAGACCTACTTTTTTTTTATGCTTTATTTGGAAACAGGGGCTCACTAAGTTGCTGAGGCTGGCTTCGAACCTGTGCGATCCTCCTGTCTCAGCCTCCCAAGCGCTGGGATTACAAGCGTGCGCCACCACGCCCGGCTCATATTTATTATTTCTAATGGGCATTTTTCCTTCCCCATTACAGAGGTTCTGACACAAAGGGGTAACATGGAGCCTACTGCGAAATCCTTTTTCTTCCTCCCTCTCTCTCCCTCCCTTTCTTCTCCTTACCTTCCTCAAGAAAATAAGAAGATAAAACAAATCATTTATGAAAGAAAAACACCAGTTTTTATTGGCTTTGTAGGGCAGGTAGCTTTCTGTGGGAAAGCTGATTTTCTAAAAGGATTGTCTCTGGAAAAGTACACTGTATAGTCAGAGACTCTTTTCTGTTTTGAGTGGCCGGCATCTATACACATCATAAACAAATCAAAATGAAACAAAGAAGTCAGAGTAAAAAAAAAAGGCAAAATTGGAAGAGGTAAGATGAAAGTTGAAATTCACTGTATTATACTCTAGGGCTTTTTTTCTGAACTACTGGCCTGTGACTAGAAGACTTCAGTGTGACAATTGGCAAAGACAGAAACTGGAATAATGACTAGGAAAGAAATCGCAGAACTTGGTGTGGTGGCACACTATTGTAATCCCACTGTTTGGGAGGCTGAAACAGGAGGGTCACAGGTTCGAGGACAGCCTCAGCAAGTAGTGAGGCTTTCATCAACCTGGCAAGACCCTGTTTCAAAATAAAAATAAAAGCCAGGTGTGGTTGTGCATGCTTTTAATCCCAGCACTTGGGAGGCTGAGACAGGAGGATGGTGGTACTCAGATAGCCTCAGCTACTTAATGAGGTCCTCTGCAACTTAGTGAGATCCTGTTTCAAAATAAAGAATAAAAAACAGGGCTGGAGTCGGGCGTGGTGGCGCACACTTGCAATCCCTGCGCTTGGGAGGCTGAGACAGAAGGATCGCGTAGCTTCAAAGCCAGCTTCAACTACTTAGTGAAGCTCTCAGCAACTTAGTGAGACCCTGTTTCCAAATAAAAAATAAAATAGGTCTGGGAGTATAGCCTGGAGGTAGAAATCCCTGTGGGTTCCACCCCCAGTACCACACACACACAAAAAAAAAACAGGGCTGAAGGTGTAGCTCAGAGGTAGAATAACCCTGGGTTCCATCCCCAGTACCACAAAAAAAAAAAAAAAAAAAAAAAGGGCTGAGGGTATAACTCAGAGATAGAATGCTCCTGAGTTCAAACCAGTATCCCCTCTACCAACACACACACACACACACATACACACACACACACACACACACACACACACACACACACACACACCACAAAAAAAAAAAGAAGGAAAAAAGATATTGCAGAAAAAGTATGTAGTTGTTGACTTTTTTTTTCTGTACCGGAGCATTCGACCTCCAAGCTACACCCCTAGTCCTATTTTTTTATTCCTTATTTTGAAACAGGGTCTCACTGAGTTGCAAAGGGTCTCATTAAGTAGCTGAGGCTGTCCTCAAACTGTGATCCTCCTATCTCAGCCTCCCGAATGCTGGGATTATAAGTGTGAGCCACCACTCCTGGCTTATTCTTTTATTTTGAGAGAGGGTCTCACTAAGTTGTTGAGGGCCTCACTTAGTAGCTGAGGTGGGCTGTGACCCGCGATCCTCCTGTCTCATCCTCCCAAATGCTGGAATTACAACAGTGCGCCACCAGGCCTGGCTAAGTTTTTGAAACAAGAGAAAATTTACCCTTTTTTCTTTTTCTTTGATACTAAACACACATACACATGTACACCACTGCTTATACTGCATAACATAAAAAATTAAAATGTTCCTTGCTCTCACAAACTTTATTTATTTATGGCACTGGGAATTGAACTCAAGGGTATTCTACTTCTGAGCTATACCCTCAGCCCTATTTTATTTTAATTTTGAAACAGGGTCTCACTAGGATTGATGAGAGTCTTACTACATTGCCGAGACTGTCCTCAAACCTGTGATTCTCCTGTCTCAGCCTCCCAAGTACTGGGATTACAGGCATGTGTGATACCATGCCTGGCTTATTTTTTATTTTGAAATATAGTCTCACAAAGTTGTGGAGGGTCTCGCTAAGCTACTAAGTCTGGCCTTGTACCTGTGATCCTCCTGTCTCAGTCTCACAAGTACTGGGACTACAGGCATGTGCCACCATGCCTGGTTTAACGGGATTAACTTTTTTCTTTATTTGTCTTTATTTTCTTTATTTTTTTGAAGATTTAAAGAAGTTTATTAGAAAGATAGAAATACAGAAAATAGAAATACAGCCCACACCAGAGTGTCATGGAGGGGTGACTTGAATGAATACACCCTTTATTTTATTTATTTTTTGTGTGTGGTGCTAGGGGCTGAACCCAGGGACATTCTACCTCAGAGCTTTATTTATTTATTTTTTTAAACAGGGTGTCACTAAGTTGTGGAAGGCCTCACTAAGCAGCTGAGGCTGGCTGAAAACCCAGATCTTCTTGTCTCAGCCTCCCAAATACTGAGATTAAAAATTTGCACCACCAAGCCTGCTCTAACGGGATTAATTTCTAAAGTGTGGGTAGGGCTGCCTTTGGTAGCTCATACTTGTAATCCCAGTACTTGGGAGGCTGAGATAGGAGGATCATAGGTTCAAGGACAGTCTCAACAACTTATCAAGACTCTCAGTAATCTATTTGTTTCCAAATACAAAAGGTAAAAAGGGCTGGAGGTATAGCCAGGAGGTAGAATGCCTCTGGGG
This sequence comes from Muscardinus avellanarius, assembly GCF_963383645.1. Lineage (NCBI taxonomy): Eukaryota > Metazoa > Chordata > Mammalia > Rodentia > Gliridae > Muscardinus > Muscardinus avellanarius. Next base: position 66,813,981 of record NC_137789.1, on the reverse strand, counting down.
TTCAATCCCCAGTAACACACACACACATACACACACTCACACACACACACACACACATATTTTACATATATATATATATATATATATATATGCACCATACAGTTTACTAACTATGGGGAAGATAGACACAAGAGCTATACTGTGTGTGTGTGTGTGTGTGTGTGTGTTTGTGTGTGTGTGTGTGTGTGTGTGTGTGTGTGTGTGTGTTCATTCATTCGTTTCTGGGAAAGGAACCTGGGGGAATTCTACCTCTGAGATATATCGCTGCCCTTAGGATTGCAGGCATGTGCCACCATAACTCTGGCAGTATCCTTTCTTAAGGATGTAATCCACACCAGGGTTCAGAGGAGCTAGGTTCACATCATAGGATGTTCAGGGAAGCATTGGGCCCTTAACTGCAGATTAGGTCTCTTTTTACCCTAAGGTAAGACTACAAGGCCCTGGGGGATGGGAGTGATATCTTTTGGGGATAGATGGATAGATAGATACCCCACTTTTGTTTTCCTCCTTGTTCTAATGGGGCGATGATGTCAGAAGGGGGAAGAAAAGGAAAGACCCCTATGTGAATTGCCAGCTATGTTTTCATCGCTCGCTGTGGGAGTGCACAAGAAGGTTCTTCCCAGCACCTGTCACATGCTATGCTATCCCTGTGGTCCCTAGTAACTGCTACCTTCTTCTTTTTTTTTTTTTTTTTTTGGTGGTATTGGGGGTGGAACCCAGAGGCTTTCTACCTCTGGGCTATACTTCCAGACCTTTTTTATATTTTTTATTTGGAAACAGCATCTCACTAAGTTGCTGAGGCTGGCTTCAAACCTGTGTGATCCTCCTGTCTCAGCCTCCCAAGCGTTGGGATTACAAGCGTGCGCCACCACTCCTGGCATAACTGCTACCTTCTAACATTTGTGTGTATCCACTCCCAAATTCCTATGCTGAACCCTAATCTTCAGTATGATAGTTCTTGAAGTGACTGGGTCTCGAGGGCTCCCCCATCCTGAACAGGATCAGGGCCCTTGTGAAAGGGACCTGAGGACTAGCTAGCCCCTGCTCCCTGGAGGATGCAGCGAGAGGCGCCTTCCATGGATGGGGAAGGCGGCCCTCACCAGACATGGGACCTGTCTGTGCCTTGGTCTTGGACTCCCAGCCTTGGAATGGTAGCAATACATTTCTGTTGTTTATAGCTGCCCAGTATAGAGCATTTTTAAATAGTACTTTGACACAGGTGCAGCCATTTCGGCTTTAAAATGAAGAAGCCAGGCCGGGCGTGGTGGCGCACGCTTGTAATCCCCGCGCTTGGGAGGCGGAGACAGGAGGATCGCGCAGGTTCGAAGCCAGCCTTGCTGGCTTAGGAGACCCTGTTTCCAAATAAAAATGTAAAAATAGGTGTGGGAGTGTAGCCCGGAGGTAGAAGGGCTTCCAGGAACCCCAGTACCACCTAAATAAATAAATAAAATAAAAAATAAAAAGACTAAAAAATAGGACTGGGGGTGTAGCTCGGAGGTAAAATGCCCCTGGGTTCCATCCCCAGTACCGTTTAATATTTATTCTTCAACCTGCTGGATCAAGATCCTCTATAGGTAGGTTACACACATTCTCTTGTTTTGCTTGGAACCATCTCAATTTATGTCTGTATTCTTTCAGTAATAATGGTTCAGTCCATTATTACATTACATTACATTATATTGGTTCTCTCTCTCTCTCTCTCTCTCTCTCTCTCTCTCTCTCTCTCTCTCTCTCCTTTCTCTCTCTCTCGTGTGTGTGTGTGTGTGTGTGTGTGTGTGTGTGTGGTACTGAGGATTGAACCCAGGGGCACTTTACCTCTGAGTAACACCTTCAGCCTTTCTTGTATTTTGTTTTGAAACAGTCTCATTAGATTGTTAAGAGTCTTACTACATTACCATCTTACTACAGTAACATCAAAAATAAAATAAAATAAAAAGAAGAAGAAGAAGAAAAAAAAGAAACACACAGCAAGTGCCACAGAATGTTCTCCTTTCAGCGACACAGGAGCGCATCACCAAGCAGTACAGGATCAATTTATCCTGAGTGACCCAGGAATGAGCACCATGACTTCAGGAGGGTGAGATCGTGGCAGAGGAAAAAGACTGAGTACAGTTTGTGTTTCATTTCAAGTCACTTTCATTCTGAAGGGCTCTGAAGGATTTTCTACTGACAATTGAAATACGTTGCCTATTGACTAGGGCTTGGCAATAGTTTTGTTTTATATAACTGTGATAGGATTTGATGTGCGCTGTACGATTCTAACACAGTCTCCCTTCCTCACTCCAGATTGGATAGCCTCTTAGCGCTTATGGTAACAGGGTTTGACCTATAATACATTGTGTTTATGTAATACCCTATATTTAGCATCAAATGGAAAAGTTTTCCAATAATGAGGTTTTGGAACACAGTCAATTCACAGAGTCAAGTCCTGCTCGTGGCGGCTCAGCAGCTCTGGTCTTGAGGAGAGAGAGAGTGGCGGGTGCAGAGAAAGCACAAACCGGGATGCTCCCTTTACCCAAACTGTGAGTCCCTGCAGCGCCTCGCCTGGCCTTCTGTGGGAGCTGCCTGGTCCCTGCCGCTCCCACCCCCTCCTCCTACAAGCCTCTGTGCTGTGTCTCAAAGATAGTACCAGACCCCCAGCCGCATGGTCTCAGAACATTGGCAGCTTCCCATTGTCTCTGTTTGACAATCACTTCATTTAAGCACCCTTTTTTCTTTCTGAAAGACCAAACCAATTCCAAACAAAGCAAAAAAAAAAAAAAAAAAAAAAAGTATGAAAAATACCGCCATCATTGCCAATAAACAAACCAGCACCCCTCCCCCCGCAATAACAACAAAACAATCCACTGGACAGAATTTTCTTACAGACCTGGCATGGTAGTGATGATAGATAGGGAGCCCTCAATACTGAGAACGTTCTGGCACAGAGAAATGAGAGATGTTCCTGTTTCGGGTGTAGGTTTAGGTTTTTTGCTTTCTTTTGTTTTTGATGCTGGGGATTAAATCCAGGGACATTCTACCTCTGAGCTATTCTACCCAGCCCTAATTTATTTTTTATTTTGAAACAGGGTCTCACATAAATTGCTGAGGCTGGCCTCAAACCTGTGATTCTCTTGTTTCAGCCTCCCAAGTACTGGGATTATAGGTGTGTGCCACCATACCTGGCTCAGGCGTAGTTTTTGCAAACAAAATTTTTGTATTGGATTAGATCATTTTTCCATCAAGCCCAATGTCCTGCTTAGCAGACATGAAGTTAATTGCAAAATGCCTTGAAAACATAAATACACATATACAAGCAATATCAAGCCTGCACACTAGTAACTCTGTGGCCTCAAGCTCTGGTTCACGAAAAGTTTTTTTTTTTTTTTTTTTTTTTTTTTTTGTGGCACTGGGGTTCCTTGAAGCCCTTCTACCTCCAGGCTACACTCTCAGACCTATTTTATATTTTTGAAACAGGGTCTCTTAAACCAGCATGGCTGGCTACGAACCAGCGTGATCCTCCTGTCTCCGCCTCCCAAGCGCGGGGATGACAAGCGTGCGCCACCACGCCCGGCTCACGAAAAGGTATTTTAAAAAGAACCTTAAACCTGTAGAAGATACAAAGTGTTTGTAGATTAAGTTCTTGCTTCTTTCCACAAACAAATCATCTTTTTGATAAGTTGGAAGTGTTAAGATTTAAGGGTGTTTCCAGAACCAGAAAACATGTGTTTTGTGATATTTATTATAATGAGGAAGTGTTTCTTGGGTCTGGCTCTAAGGAGCTGATCTGAGCAGGTTGCATGTAACTGTAGGGCTCGCTGCCTAGAAATGATTATTTCATTCTTTCCTCCTCCTATTGGAAGGGGATTGGAGGGATGGAATGCTTTACCAGCTCGTATTCTTGAACCATGTAGCGTTAAATCTGCTCAGAGACTGGGAGCCAGGCTTTCCAGATCGGTTTGCCTCTGTGTCTTTTCTTTTTTTCTTCAGGTCAGTCGTTTTGTTCTTGAACTACGGAAGAGGAATTTTAACACAAACTAAAGAGCATAGCATTTGCTTTTTCACTTTGTGTCGTTGAACAGCTTTTTAAGATTACCAAGATGGGATCCATTCAATAAATTACGGTCACTTTGCTCTCTACAAAAAAGTCACCCGTCATTCTTTTGGTTACTTTTTTTTTGAAAGGGATTTCAGATTTTCCATTTTCAAAGTTTCCAGATAACTTTACCATTTGTTCTCTATTTAATTTGGGATTGTTTAGATCAGCTGAAGAACACTTGCTTGCCTAAAAAATTTCACAACAGTTGAGATGCTGAAGGTTGGGGAGCTGACATATTTACCGGTATTCTATTTGAGATGTTGTCTCCATCATTGGCACAATCATCTGCATTTTTTCCAAGCAGAAGAGTTTATAAAACACAAAAAGTTACCCAAATAATACTTGATATTTATATTTTTTCATCTTAAAAATATTGAAGCAATTTTCAAGCAAGTATTCATTCTGTTTTTATAGATGAAGAAATTTGGGGGCCAGAATAACCACAGCAGCATCATATTGCAAAAATATACGCCAAGTTGGGAAGAAACTCTGTTTGTTTGTTTATTTATTTGGTGGTACTGGAGATGGAACCCTTCTACCTCCGGGCTACACTCCAGACCTACTTTTTATATTTTATTTGGAAACAGGGTCTCTTAAGCCAGTGAGGGTGGCTTCGAACCTGCGCGATCCTCCTGTTTCCGCCTCCCAAGCCTGGGGATTGCAAGCCCGACTTTTTCTGGTTTTGAATGCACCATCTTAGGCTTGGTGTTTAACCTCACTGGCCTGACTCTCTGCTTATAAAATGAGGTATTTGGACTGGTTATAATGAGGACACTAACATTCTACATGTCAGCTCTTGGAGGTGTGAATGTGTGTGAGATGGTGGGCATGTCTTGGAGTGTATGCAAATTAAAAAGTTTCAGTCACTTCAGCAAGGAAAAACCAGTCAGGCCCATTGTTTCCAGCGTGTGTATTTAGTAGTCATTAGATTTTCAGTTTTTGTATCTGTGCTAACTTACTTTTCCCAAACCCAAATTACTTACTGGTAGGTCTACAACTACAAGTGTGTATCCACAATGCTGAATGAACAGTAAATTAAACTCCTTTAGTTTCCAAAATAACAGACACAACTTAATCACACAAATAAAATGCTTTTAAGCAATATACTCTATATTGAAGAATATTAGAAATAGTTAAAAAATGGTAAGTAAACCGGGCATGGTGGCGCACGCTTGTAATCCCAGCGCTTGGGAGGCTGAGACAGGAGTATTACACAGGTTCAAAGCCAGCCTCAGCTACTTAGTGAGGCTCTCAGCAACTTAGTGAGACCTTGTTTCCAAATAAGGTTTAAAAAAGGTCTGGAAGTATAGCCTGGAGGTAGAAAAGTCCCTGGGTTCCACCCCCAGTACCATAAACACACACACACACACACACACACACACACACACTAAATAAATTTTAAAAAATGAAAAAATTAAAAAGACTAAAAAATAGGGCTGGGGGGTGTAGCTCAGAGGTACAATGCCCTTGGGATCCATTCCCAGTACTGAATAAAAAAAAAAAAAAAGAGAATAATCCTATCATTCAGAGAATAAATAATCACTACACTTTTCATTATGTTTTCTTTTGGGTTCTTTTCTATGGATATGCATATAGTTTTTATTTTCAAACCTTGGATCTCATTGAATATATGGCTTTAAGCCAATTTTTAAAATATTGACAGTATATTGTGAGCACTTTCACATCACAAATGTACTTAAATAGTAAGGTGGTATTTTATTCTGATGCCAAACATCTGGACGAAAAGTATAAAATCAGTCAATTATCTAGATATTTTCAAATACCCAGATGTTTGGCACTATGTCGAGAAAACACTGAAATCCTTGACCAAAAATTTCAGCTTTTGCACAGATGTCTGGCACGATGTAGGCAAACTCTCTCTCTGAACTGACAGCCATTTTGGCAGTAGAGAGGCACAGCGCTTATTACATGCTGTGGGTCAAAAGTGTTTTGAAGTTTAGTTTGTGTATGTGGGCAACTTTTTCATTGTTTCACAATGAATCAGCAGCACAAAGAAAATATATATATTTTAGGAAGCCTTAATCTATTATGATGAAAGTCTGTTCTCTCTATTTTTGGTCATTTCCCAGCCCGGGCTGCGTGTTGACCTTGAAAGCTTAGCAGAAGTTGTCGTTCCATCCGAGCCTTGGGTGGGGGATTTGTACTCTGGTGTGGATTGTGTGTTGCCTTTTTGGTATAATTAAGAAAGTTTTTTCTGGCTGATGATTTTATTAACAGATTGCTCTGAATATTTAAGAGTCATGTTAATGTGCCAATATCGCTGACAACAGTCCTGCCTAAAATACATGAAGATTTTTTAAAATGATATTTTTATGTTTTTCTAATTGTCTTGTTCCTTGGGTTATAATCCTTTTTCTAGCTGTATTAGCCAGGGCATACATTTCCACATGCACACTCGTTTCGATTCCTTGAAGGCATAATCTATGAAAGTTTGACAAAGTACAATGTTATACACTATTGTATCATATCAAACTTTATGGACTTGAACACACAGTATTTGAAATTACCATCCTTAATACATTTTTCTATTTTTTGACAGTCTAAATTTTAGTTATCTATTTTCTCCTTCCTTCCTCCCTTCCTCCCTTCCTCCCTTCCTTCCTTCCTTCTTCCCTCCCTCCCTTTCTTCCTTCCTTCCTTCTTCCTTCCCTCCCTTCCTTCCTTCCTTCCTTCCTTCCTTCTTTCCTTCTTTCCTTCCTTTTTATGGTACTGGGGATTGAACCCAGGGGCATTCTACATCTGAGCTACATCCTGGCCCTTTAGTTTTTTTTTTTTGTTTTAAATTTTGAAACAGAGTCTTACTAAGTTGCTGAGGGTGTTGCTGAATTGCTAAGGCTGGCAGTGAGCCTGAAATTGTCCTGTCAAGCACTGGGATCACAGATGTGGACCAGCACAGCTGACTCCTATCTGTTTGTTTGTTTTTTCTGGTACTGGGGATGGAACACAGGGGCGTTCTACCTCCAAGCTACACCCCCAGCCCTATTTTTTAATTATTTATTTTGAAACAGGGTCTCACTGAGATGCAAAGGGCCTCACCAAGTATCAGCTGAGACTATCCTCGAACCACGAGCCTCCTGTCTCAGCCTCCCAAATGCTGGGATTACGAGTGCCCCACCACGCCTGGCTTGTTTTGTTTTTTTTTTTATTTAAGTGAGTGTTGCTTTGATTGCCTATTAGTACAGAAATAATTTTTAGTTCTGTAGCTGAAATAGGAAAAAACAATAACCCATCCAAGTGATGCCAGGGGAGCCATGTGGCTGAATGACTAAAGGCACGAGTGGCATAGTCACGTGAGACTGAGTTTGGATCTCGCACCTCACCTGCACAGACTGTCCCGCCTGCTGCGGTGTCCTCCCGGCGCTGGCGCCAGCTTGCTCAACGGGCACAGGCAGGGTGTCAGCTCGGGCTTCTTCACCCTTCATCTCTAAAGAGTTAGATGCTTCCATATTGCTATGTTTTGCAGAATCACTCATCAAAGCCTTTGACATCACAAATATTAAATGTTATTACTGTTGAGTAGTTTGATTGATAGGAAGAAGCAGCATTGAAAAACCAGGTGAACATGTTTTTTGATTTTTTAAAAATATCTAAGCCATGCCAGGCGTGGTGGCGCACGCTTGTAATCCCCACGCTTGGGAGGCTGAGACAGGAGGATCGCACAGGTTCAAAGCCAGCCGCAGCGACTGAGTGAGGCTCTCAGCAGCTTAGTGAGACCCTGTTTCCAAAGAAAGTATAAAATAGGTCTGGGAGTATAGCCTGGAAGTAGAAAATCCTCTGGGTTCCATACAGTACCACACACACACACACACTCAAATTTCTAAGCCATTGTACATTTGATCATGGACTGCTTTGTTTCTTGCAAGGTGCCTTCATTTTGGGTGTTAGCATCTGGCTTTATGTGTGTTATTTGCAATTATGAATAATTTTTTTCAGATTTATTAGGTGTTATAGTATGTTTGGTGTCCTTGCCCAACTGTGATTTACCTATGATTTTATATTCTGGGTGTCTCTCTGGGTCTGTGCGGGTCCAAGTAAGACACTCGCTATGGGCATTATACTATTGCCCTTACTGGGGTGTATCTTTGCTTCATGGATGTTTGTATTTTGGGGTAAATTTTTTTTGTGGGTCTGAGAACCCAGAGGCATTTGACCTCTGACCTATATCCCCTGCCCAATTTTTTATTCTTTATCTTGAAACAGGGTCTCACTGAGTTGCAGAGGACCTCACTAAGTAGCTGAGGCTGTCCGTGAGCCGCTATCCTCCGGGTCTCAGCCACCCAAGGACGGGGATTACAAGCGTGCGCCACCACGCCTGGCTTTGGGGTAAAAATTTTAAATTACAAAAAGAAAGAAAAGAAAAGAAAATAGCCAAGTGTGGTGGCACATGCTTGTAACCCCAGTACCTGAGAGGCTGAAATAGGAGGATCACACGATCAGGATCAGGCTCAGCAGCACAGTGAGAACCTGTTTCAAAATAAAAATAAAAACATGGCGTGGTGGTGCACGCTTGTAATCACAGCATTTGGGAGGCTGAGACAGAAGGATGGTGGTTCATGGACAGCCTCGGCTACTTAGTGAGTCCCTTTGCAACTCAGTGAGACCCTGTTTCAAAATAAAGAATAAGCCGGGTGTATAATCCCTGTGCCTGGGAGGCAGAGACAGGAGGATCGCGCAGGTTCAAAGCCAGCCTCTCTGGGTTAAGAGACCCTGTTTCCAAATAAAATATAAAAAAAACAGATCTGGGAGTATAGGCTGGAGGTAGAAGGATTTCCAGGAACCCCAGTACCACCAAAATAAAGAAAGAAAAGAAAGAAAGAAAGAAAGAAAGAAAGAAAGAAAGAAAGAAAGAAAGAAAGAAAAAAAAAATAGGCTGGGGGCTGGGTGTGGTGGCACACACTTGTAATCCCTGAACTTGGGAGGCAGAGGCAGGAGGATCACACATGTTCGAAGCCAGCCTTGCTGGCTTAAGAGACCCTGTTTCCAAATAAAAATATGAACATAGGCCTGGGAGTGTAGTCCGGAGGTAGAAGGGTTTCCAGGAACCCCAGTACCACCACCATAAAAAAAAATAGGGTGTAGCTCAAAGGTTCAAAGGTAGAACACCCCTGGGTTCCAGTCCCAGGACCACACACACACACACACACACACAAAAAAAAAAAAAAAAAAAAAAAAGGAAAAGAAAAAATAGGGTTGGGAGTGTAACTCAGAGGTAGTAACTCAGAGTGTAACCTCAGAGGGGTATTCTACCACACACACACACACACACCCACCCCAGAAAAAAACAGAAATAAAAACTATAGCTACTTGGCTGACTAGTAGGGAATATCTAGATAGCCACAGTCTTTTCGTTTGCACCCACAGTTCTGTAGTACTGCCCTCTAAAGTCAGTACTCTAAGACTTCTGACTGTATTTATCTTTCAGATAAAAATTCTGATTTGACTACATAAACTGTTTTCTTAATACAGTTGTGCTACTCTAACAGAATACCTTAGATTAGATCATTTATAAAGAACAGGAGTGTCTTACAAGTGTCTGCCACCATGCCCGGTTTATTTTTTATTTTGAAACAGGTTCTCACTAAGCTACCGTGTGTCGACCTTGAGCCAGAGCTGCTCTCACCTCCGACTCCCAGTACTGGGATTATGGGTGTGCGCACCACACCTGGCTGTGGTTATATTCTCTCTCTCTCTCTCTCTCTCTCTCTCTCTCTCTCTCTCTCTCTCTCTCTCTCTCTCTCTCTCTCTCTCTCTCTTCTTGTGGTGCTGTGGATTGGACCCGGGAGCATTCTATGACTGAGCTACACTCACAGTCCGATTTTTTATTCTTTATTTTGAAACAGTATCTCACTAAATTTTGGATGGCCTCACTAAGTAGCTGAGGCTGGCCACCAGCCTCAATCCTCCCGTCTCAGCCTCCCAACTATTGGGATTACAAATGTGCGCCACCATGTCTGGCTCTGGTTATACTCATTCAACTAAATTTTAGTGATTATTTTCTGATCTCTGCACATGAGAAAGGCCAGAATCTTCTTTTTATTTCTAAACATTCTTTTATCTAACCCATCAGCAAGAACTATGAACAGGATCTTCAAAACGTTTTCTGATTTCAACCAGTTTCACCATTTCCATGACTTCCACGCTAGCCAGGCCATTGCCATCCGCTCAGACTACAGCAGTAGCCTCCTGACCAGGCCTTCACCTTCCAACCTCATCTCTAATAGGACTTTCTCCCTACACAGATGGCAGTCTTCTTGTGCAAATGTAGCCAGAGCCAGGCATGGTGCTTCTAATCCCAGCACTTGAGAGGCTGAGACTGGAGGATCCCAGGTTAAAACACAGCCTCAGTAACTTAGAGAGACTCTAATTCAAGATAAATAAACAAACAAACAAATAAATAAAAGTAGGGCTGGGGTGGAGCTCAGAAGTAGAATGCCGCTGGGTTCAATCCCCTGTACCCCCAAAATAAAGTAAGATAATATAATAAAATAAAAATGTAGCCGAGATCACATGACTTTTCTGCTCCAAAGCCTTCACAGGCTTTCTAAAACATTCGGGAAGAAATCGGAATTCATGATCTTATACCACCACCTTTCCGCTCTCACCCCTCCAGCCATACTGGTCTTCTCACAGGCTCTGACTCGCTTTTGACTCAGGGCTGCAGGACCCGCTGCACCCTCTGCCTGGTCGAGTGCACATCCACATCTGTTCAATGTTTTCCCGTTAGATCACCTGTCCCTCGTTACCCCTGACATCCTGGATCGGCTTTAGTTTGTTTTTTTTCTTTCTTGCAGTACTGGGGATGGAACCCAGGGGCATTCGACCTCCGAGCTACACCCCCTGCCCTGGTTTTTATTCTTTATTTTGAAACAGGGTCTCACTGAGTTGCAGAGGGCCTCACTAAGTAGCTGAGGCTGGCGGAGAACCACGATCCCCTGGTCTCAGCCCCTCCCGAATGCTGGGATTACAAGTGTGCACCACCACGCCCGGCTCAAGCTTTAGTTTTTTTTCATGGAGCTTTTCACTACCTGAATTGATATGACATATACTTCATGTATAGTTTCCTCTGTGTTTATCTTGTGCATTAATTCAAATTGATCTGCTACACTGTGTTCAATGAATATCTTTTACTGAGAAAATGGGGGGTTGACTAATAAAAGACTTTGGTTCTCTAGATTTGTATCATTCCATCACACTGCTCAGGGTTCACAAAATGCTCATAGAAACATATGTACATTATTGGAAGCACAGTTTCCAGTAAATACTGACTCAGCTGGGCGTGGTGGCGCACGCTTGGAATCCCAGCGGTTGGGAGGCCGAGACAGGAGGACCACATAGGTTCCAAGCCAGCCTCAGCTACTGAGTGAGGTTCTCAGCAATTTAGTGAGACCCTGTTTCCAAATAAAGTATAAAATAGGTCTGAGAGTATAGCCTTGGTGTAGAAAAGCCCCTGGGTTCCACCCCTAGTACCACCACACACACAAAAAATAATATTAATGACTCAGGATAACTTACCCAAAGAAGTTTAGATAATATTAGGAGAAGGTTTAATCAGATCATCACTAGTTGATGAATTATCTGGTTTATTTTTTTTTAGCTATAATGATGATTTTTAAAAATTATTTCTATTAGTGTGTTGTCATCATACATCTTAATGGGGTACAAGATTGTGTGATGATGGTTTCTGCAAGTGACCTAAATATGGGTCCTGTTGGTTTGCACCATGTCGGTTGGAAGAGCTATTCCCCGTGACACATGGCTTAGCCACTCTCTGTGTATTAGGGTTAGTTTTCTTTTCTATCTTGGGTTGCCTCATAAATCACTGAATATTCTGTATCATGATAATTTCCTATGATCTTAAAATTATTTTCTTTCCACGTTATTGAAAAATAAAAAAGACAAAAGTTGATCAGAAAGGCCTATCCACTTGAGCAAAAAAAAAAAAAAAAAAAAAAAAAATTCCTTCTAGGAATACTTGTGGTTAGTCCCACAACAAGTATATTTTGAATTTTTTCCCTGTGTCAAATTATGTGGTAGGTACAAAATAAAGCAAAAACAGAATAGCCCTTCCATTTGTACCACACTTTCTTTAGAGTTTTCATGAACATTCTCTTTGATCTCATTCATAGTATCTTCTCTCAAGTTTGTAATTTATCTAAAACCAAAAAGAAAAAAAAAAAAAAGAACAGAACAGCAACAACAAAAGCACATAAAATAGCTAGAGACTAACATGAAAGAGAGTACAGTTGAGCCGGGCGTGGTGGCGCACACTTGTAATCCCCGCGCTTGGGAGGCTGAGACAGGAGGATCATGCAGGTTCGAAGCCAGCCTCAGCTACTTAGTGAGGTTCTCAGCAACTAAGTGAGATCCTGTTTCCAAATAAAATATAAAATAGGTCTGGGAGTATAGCCCAGAGGTAGAAAGAAGCCCCTGGGTTCCACCCCCAGTGTCACCAAAAAAAAAAAAAAAAGAAAAAAAAGAAAGAAAGAGAGTACAGTTAAGTGCTAGATTGCTTGGTTGGAATTAATATGAGAATTGAGGGTTGGACGATTTGGCCTGCAGTGGGCCTTTCAGAGAAGGGTGTGGACCATCAGGGGAAGTTTCCCAGAGCAGTGGATGCAGGACCTGCATTCGGGGAGTCTGGCAATGACTCAGCATCAGGATGGTCAGCATTATCCGAGCACTCAGAATGTGTAGCTGTGAGCTAAACCGCCTCCCAGAGGGAAAGGCAGCTTTCAGGTTACAAAGAGCAGCATTACGAGAGCCATCTATATTAGGAACGTACTCCAGAATGGGATTCAAACCCACACACAATTAAGAAAGGGTGAATCACGCTCAAAACGGGAAGGAATAACTGTGCAAGGCTTAGATGACTACTCATGCTTTGTTAAACAAAAAAAAAAAGCTTTTCTCTACTCCCCAAATCTAATAAAACAATGCTACTTTACCTTATAAGTACAAAAGTTAGTGCCAAAGAAAATAATCACACAATCGATGTCACTGCATAAATTAATGTGAAACCGACAAAAGGAAAATGTGTCAGAAAATGCACTTTTTGTAAACAGAGTTGGTAATCCTCATATCAGCTTTATCAAGGAGGTGGGATTAATTCCATTTCGAGACAGCAAAACTGAAGTTCAAAACTGACACTCAGTCAAGTTCACAAATTCCCATGGTTTGTAAGTAGCATCATTACTGGGTTTGAAGTCTAGTCTGGCTGGCTCCATTATGCCACTGTGACCTGCCATTAAAAAGAAAAAAAAAGCAAGAGAGCCAGCTAGCCGGAAGCAAAAAGCTGGCCTTCAGTGGCCCACAGTGAGCCAGGCACTAGGCAACATCGTCTGCCAGGTGTGCAGGTAAATACCACCAACTATTCGTCTAGGGCGCATCATCGGCAACACATCTTGCTCTTATGATTTATTGATTGCACTACTAGGTACTGAACCCATAGACATTCTGCCTCCCAGCTACATGTTTTTTTTTTTTTCTGTGTTACTGAGGATTGAACCCAGGGGCACTCTACCCCTGAGCTACACCTGCAGCCAATTTTTTTTTTTTTTTTTTAAGCAGGGCTTACTGAGTTGCAGAGGGCCTCACTAAGTAGCTGAGGCTGGTCATTGATAAGTAAAATAAAAAATTAAATGCGAGTAAAATAAAAATAATGTGCGTACGGCGGAGTGTGAAAAACACGAGAGAGGTCCGGTACACGTGGCATGTAAAGTTTTAATGGCACGGCTCTCCCGGGGACCAGGGCGAGGCACCGTGGGGCCCGCGCGCCTGTCCAAGCTAGAGGACGCGGGCTCTCCTCTTAAAGGCATGCATCTCGCGAGATGGGGGTTTTACTCGTGGGAACGCCCAATTCTCGCGGGGGTTTCAGCCCCTCCCTTGCCCTGCAGAGGTCATGTGACACAAAGTCACATGAGTGCAGGACCCAACTTAACAGTCATGAACCTGCGGTCCTCCTGTCTCAGCCCCTTTAGTGCTGGGAGCGTGTATCACCACACCTGGTCCCCATTCCTTTTTATTTTTGTTTTGAAACAGGGTCTCACTTGGTGGCTGAGAGTTTCCCTGTGCTGCTAAAATTGTCCTTGGATCTGAAACCCTCCTATTTCAGCCTCCCAAGTACTGCGACTATAGATGTATACCACTTTGTGTGGCAAATCTGGCTTTTAATTTTAACGGCACTTGTTTTATTTTCTATTTTTGGGGGGGATACTGAAAAATGAACCCAAGGGGCATTCTACCTCTGAGCTATACCCCCAGCCCTATTTTATTTTTATTTTTATTTTTTTATTTATTTATTTTTTTGGTGGTACTGGGGTTCCTGGAAGCCCTTCTACCTCCGGGCTACACTCCCAGACCTATTTTCACATTTTTATTTGGAAACAGGGTCTCCTAAGCCAGCGCGCGCGGCTGGCTTCGAACCTGCGCAATCCTCCTGTCTCTGCCTCCCAAGCGCGGGGATGACAAGCGTGCGCCACCACGCCCGGCTTTATTTTTACTTTGAAACAGGATCTCACTAGGTTGCTGAGTCTCATTACTTGCAGAGGCTGTCCTTGAACCCGCAATCCTCCTGTCTCAGCCTCCCAAGTACTAGGATAACAAGTGTGTACCACCATAGCTGGCTTTGCTTTGTTTTCAATAATTACATCATCTGACTTTTCAGTTTTATGATTTTAATGGTGACTATTCTATAGAGTTTCTACATTAACAAAGGAAGTTCTTTGAGTCAGTTCCAGACAAAACACAAAGCAAAGGTCTCTAAGTCACAAAAGATTCAGAAGGCAGAAGTTCAGGCTGGTGGGTTACATTCATCCCATGTTAGCAATCAGTGCCAGCCAGCACTGGTAGGTAGAAGGCTGGGGGGTCAGTCAGGAGTAGGAGGCAAAACAGTTTCCCAGTTCTCTTGAGCTATACCCTCAAGTTTTGCCTGCATGTAAACATAGCTGTGCGCATGTGCGCATCTGGGTATCAGTGTGTGTGTGTCCTACTGGGGATTAAATTCAGGGATTTCCACCTCTGAGCTATAGCCACAGCCCTATTTTATTTTGAAATAGAGTCTCACTAAGCTGCTGAGGGCCTAAGTTGCTGAGACTAGTTTTGAATCTGCAATCCTCCTGTCATAGCACCCTCAGTACTAGGATCATAGGCATGGAACACCATCCTGGATAGTAGGTCTTTTTATTTTTTTAATTTAATTTAATTTTTTTTTTTTGCGGTACTGGGGATGGAGGCCAGGGATATTCTACCTCTGAGTGACATCCCCAGCACTCTTTTTTATAATTTTGAAACAGGGTCTAACTGAGTTGCAAAGGGCCTCACTAAGTAGCTGAGGCTGTCCTCGAACAAGATCCTCCTGTCTCAGCCTCCCAAATACTGAGTTTACAAGCGTGCACCACCACACCCAGCTATGTCTTTTTAAAAAGACTATATCAAAGCCAAATACAAGTTAGGTTTACACCAGCCTATTTATTTATTTATTTATTTATTTATTTATTTATTTATTTATGTGTGGTACTGGGGACGGAATCCAGGGACATTCTACTCCCGAGCTACATCCCCAGCCCTATTTTTTTATTTTTTTTTATTTTGAAACTCTCACTGAGTCTCAAAGGGCCTCACTAAGTTGCTGAGGCTGACTTTAAACCTGTGCGATCCTCCTGTCTCAGCCTCCTGAATGCTGGGATTACAAGCGTGCGCCACCACGCCTGGCTGTGAGGATCATTCTAAGTTGCTAAGTCTGGCCTTGAACCTGCAATCCTCCTGCCTCAGCCTCCCAAGTACTGGGACTAAAGGTGTGCATCACCATGCAAGTTCCAGTTCTCAGTGTTGACATTAATCTCTTCGACCCATGGAGTTTTGGTAATTGTATTTAAACTTACTATTATTTTTATTACTTATAATATACATCATATTACAGATGTAAAGTTGGCACTCGGTATCTATGGTTCTGCATCTTTGGAGTCAACCAACCAATGAGTATATAAAAAAATTCAAAAAGTGTGCTGGGCGTGGTGGCGCACGCTTGTAATCTCCGCGCTTGGGAGGCAGAGACAGGAGGTTCGAAGCCAGCCACCCTGTTTCCAAATAAAAAAAATAGGTCTGGGAGTGTAGCCCAGAGGTAGAAGGGTTTCCAGGAACCCCAGTAACACCAAAAAAAAAATCCAACAAACAAACCCCCAAACAAACAAACAAAACAAAAAAAGAAAACCTGTGCCTGTCCTGAGCATGTACAAATATTTTTTCTTCATAATTATTCCACAAAAAAGGCAGTATAATAAGTATTTACATAGCATTTACAGTGTATTATATAAGTTTAAACCATCTAGAGGTGTTTTAAAGGGCATAGTTAGCCAGGTATAGTGGCACACAGCTGTAATCTCAGTACTTGGGAGGCTGAGATGGGAGGATTGCAGGTTTGAGGCCAGTCTCGGCAATGTGGTGAGACCATGTTTCAAAATCAAAAATTAAGTACGGCCTGGGATTTCAGAGTTACACCACCACCCCTGGGTTCAATTCCCAGTACCAAAAAAAAGGGTTGTGTGTAGGTTATATGTACTTTATTTAAGGGATTTAAGGGATTTGAGCATCTAAGGAGAGTCCTAGAATCAATCCTCCATAGATACTAATGGTTGGCAATACTTGAGACAATTTTCAAAACGTTAGCGTGGTTGTAATATCCTTCTCAGCTTGGTACGCCGCTCTTGGTAGTTCTAAAACCCAGGAGAAGCCGGGCGTGGTGGTGCACACTTATAATTCCTGCGCTTGGGAGGCTGAGACAGGAGGATCGCGCAGGTTCGAAGCCAGCCTCAGCTACTGAGTGAGGCTCTCAGCAACTTAGTGAGACCCTGTTTCCAAATAAAATATAAAATGGGTCTGGGAGTATAGCCCAGAGGTAGAAAGCTTCTGGGTTCCACCCCAGTACCACCAAAATAAATAAATAAATAAATAAATAAATAAATAAATAAATAAAACCCAGTTGGAAAAAACCCTTAGCTTCCAAGATAAGCTTTATTTTTTTATTATTTTCTCATTCTTTCAATTCAAAGTCACACACACACACACACACACACACAAACAGCACAGAGCACAGAAAAACAGACACAGAAAATCAGACACAACGATAATATAACAGCACTGTTTTGAAAATACAGGGGCCTTTGCGTGTGGATTCTATTCCCAGGCCACTTAGTATCAGCAGACATTAGTGTATCGTGTACTGTTTTCTCACAGAAACTGCGTTAAGTGAAGGGTCAAGTTCTGACCGAGGGCCTTAAGCCAACTTTTACCAAATGCAGGACTTAATAAAGTCCAAATGATGTATTTTATGTTTCATGGCATAACGATTTCTAAAGCACACATAAATCAATTAAGTAGTGCTACAAGTAGTCAATAAACATAAAATGCATTTACTATGATGTAGTCTCTTTGACCATGTTGCCTGCCAACTATGATCCAGCTCTGAGGAGCGAGTGCACTGGGTCTGTGGGTCTCGGGATGATTCCCTCGAGGACACTGTGTGTGTGTGTGTGTGTGTGTGTGTGTATGTGTGTTACTAGAGATTGAACTCAGGGGTGTTCTACCTCCAAAATATATCCTCAGTCCTGTTTTGAAACAGGATCTCACCAGGGTGGTGAGAGTCTTGTTAAGTGACTGAGGCTGTCCTTGAACCTGTGATCTGATCCTCCGATTTCAGCCTCCCCTGTACTGGGATTACAGGCGTATACCGCCATGCTTGGCAACTGGAGAACATTTGGACAAGCATATTGAAGAAAACCTGGGGACACTTATTTGATGCTACTATAGAAGAAAACAAAAAACTGAATTCAGGAGAGATCTTTAAAAAAATTTTTTTTAAAATTTATTTTTATATTGTTTTATTTTATTTTTTGGTGGTACTGGGGTTTCTGGAAACACTTCTACCTCCGGGCTAAACTCCCAGACCTATTTATTTTTTATACTTTTTATTTTATTTATTTATTTATTTTTTTGGTGGTACTTGGGGTGGAACCCAGAGGCTTTCTACCTCCGGGCTATTCCCCAGACCTATTTTATATTTTATTTGGAAACAGGATCTCACTAAGTTGCTGAGAACCTCACTAAGTAGCTGAGGCTGGCTTTGAACCTGTGCGATCCTCCTGTCTCAGCCTCCCAAGCGCAGGGATTACAAGCATGTGCCACCATGCCCGGCTTTTTATATTTTTTATTTGGAAACAGGGTCTCTTAAGCCAGCGAGTCTGGCTTTGAACCAGTGGGGATTACAAGTGTGCAGGACCATGCCTAGTTTAGGAGACCCAGGGGCATTCTACCACTGAACTACACCTCCAGCCCTATTTTTTATTCTTTATTTTGAAACAGGGTCTCACTGAGTTGCAAAGGGCCTAAGTAGCTGAGGCTGTCTGTGAACTGTGATCCTCCTGCCTCAGCCTCCCAAGATCCTTTGTTTTCTTAGAGTCAATTTTCCTGCTGTAAAACCTGGAAACTAGGACTAATTGTGGCCTGAGGGTATGCTTGAGATTGGGATTCATTCCTCAGAAGGGGAGAAGAGCATATGTTCATGTGAGAAACTGCCTGTTTAAGTGTCAGAAGTTACCACACGAGTGTAATCGGCAGAGGACTGTGCGTGTGAGTGGCTCGGAGTGCGAATCGCTGAAGAGGTGGTGCGCAGGTGTTTTCCTCCCCCAGTTAATCACTGAGGGGGAGAAATGTGAACTGGAACACCTTGATATTATAAGCCCAGTTAACAAATTTAAGGTAAAAATGAGCAGGTCCTGAGAAGGCTGGAAAGTCCTAGAACAGAACTTAAAATCAGTCTGGGGCTGGGGTGTATTTCTGTGCTAGCGTGTGCATTTAGCATGTGCGAGGCCCTGGGTTTTGTCCCAAAGCCCAAAAGACCCCTACACAACAATAACAAACAAACAAACAAACAAACAAACAAAACGACAGATCCCAAATGTCATCACTTTAATTAGTACCGTGTGCATGCACGTCACTATCACGTGAACTACATTATGATGTGAGCTACAAGACATCAACAAAAGCATATTAAAAAATAAACAAGCTGCTGTGTATCTGGCACATTACAAAGCAGTGGACTTGCTCTTACATCACCTAAAATATACTGGCAAGCAAGAAGCCCCAAAGCTGGAACACACAGCATCACAAATCCCCCTCTCTGGGATAAAGGCCCTGGAGTTTGGAAACTGTCCTTCAGGAGGTAGACAAAACGATGGGCTCAGATTCTGAAAGTCTTTTGAGGAAAACCGTGAAACTCATTGAGGTGCTTGTAACTTAAACCGACCGACTTCTTTTTTTTTTTTTTGGTGGTACTGGGGTTGGAACCCAGAGGCTTTCTACCTCCGGGCTATACTCCCAGACCTATTTTTTATATTTTATTTGGAAACAGGGTCTCACTAAGTTGCTGAGAGCCTCACTAAGTAGCTGAGGCTGGCTTCGAACCTGCGCGATCCTCCTGTCTCAGCCTTCCAAGTGCGGGGATTACAGGCGTGCGCCACCACACCCGGCAAACTGACCGACTTCTGTTCAGTGACTTCTTGGGGGTCTGGATGGCCACTATGATGCTCACACAAAGAGCTACATTAAGAATGATGGTATAACAACCTCCACCATTTAGTGAGCTCCGATTAGCCCCGCGGACTTCCTTCACGTAGGTCCCTGGAGAGCACAGCAGCCCTGGTGTTGTTATCTTCACCTGCGCTTTACAGATGAGCGTGTGTCTATTTTGCAGTACAGAATCAGGGACAAAGTTGGGGTTTGAACTTCAAACTTTCTGCTTCTTCTGCTGTGTTAAGTGGTTTCTCTCAAAAGAAATAACGTATGAAATTGCTTTGTAAGCAGTGAAGTTCTATGATACTTTATGATTAGTTAGAGTTTTCCTGTTCTGCAAAGTCTGACAAAAATTCAAAACAAAACTCTCTGTTCTGCAAAGTGGGTTCAGTTGTCGCTCACTGGCTGTCAGACTCAAACCACGTTACGTGTCCCTGGGAGAGCCTTGACTGCTTCAACAGGGGCCCCAGGAACGTACAGTGATTGTTACTCAGAAGATTCTTAAAAATTTTTAGGAGATGAAAGTATGACTATCCTGATTGATCATTACATACTATAAACACGTGTCAAATGATCACACTGTAATCCATATATTTTTATAATCAAAATTATAAAGGGGCTGTGAATATAGTTCAGTAGTAGAACACTTGCTTAGCATGTATGAGGTCTTAGGTTCAATAACCAAAACTGAAAATAAGGTAAAAATGAGTAAATTAATAAAAATGAGGATAGTAGCTACTTAAAATTTTGCCTTTGGAGAATCAAGCTATGTGTAAACTCTTGTCTGGCGCATAATCAAATGTCTCTCCGCCTCTTTTTTTCTCTTTTCTTTTCTTTTCTTTTCTTTTCTTTTTTTTGCTGTACCTGGGATGGAACCCAGGGGCATTCTACCTCCAAGCAACACCCCCAGCCCTACTTTTTAGTCTTTATTTTGAAACAGGGTCTCACTGAGTTGCAAAGGGCCTCATTAAATAGCTGAGGCTGGCCGAGAACCGCGATCCCCGGGTCTCAGCCTCCCAAATGCTGGAGGTACAAGCGTGCGCCACCACGCCCGGCTTGTCTCTGTCTCTTTTCCTCACCATTGTTCAGAATCAAGAAAACATATCCTCTCTATGTTGGCAATGCCATTCCCCCAGCCAATCACCTAAATTGAACTTCTACTCTTTTGCAAATCCATTCAAAACATAATTTTTGAGCACTCTATGTCTAGTGGTGTTATATGCATGGGGGGGGTCTGGGAGTAAAAAAGACAATATAAATTCTCTTTTAAATTAAACACTCAAAGACAATTTTTTTTTTTTTGTGGTACTGGGAATGGAACTCAGAGGCATTCTACCTCTGAGCTACACCCCTAGCCCTATTTTTATTTTTATTTTGAAACAGGGTCTCACCAAGTTAATGAGAGTCTCACTATTTTCTGAGGCTGTCCTTGAACCTGTGATCCTCCTGTCTCAGCCTCTCAAGCACTGGGATTACAAGTGTGTGTCACCGTGCCCAGCTTCAAAGACAATTTCAGCTTCAAAGACAACTTAAATGTCCTTTTCAGTATCCCCGAACACCCATCTAAACAATGGTCAGTGTGTTAGTATGTGAGATTACAAGTTGCTAGAACCCCATAAGCCTTCCCCATCCTGACCTTTCCAACCACCTCCCAAATGTAGAAAGACATTGTCTTCCATCTTTCCTAGACCAGTGTAAACCAGTGATCCTTAAAATTTGGCAAATACCAGAATCATCTGGAGGACTTGTTAAAGCTCAGATGCATGCAGGGCCCCTCACCTACAGTTCCCAGGCTGTCTGTTTCTTCTCCTCCTCCTCCTCTTCCTCCTCCTCCTCCTCCTCATCTTTCTCCTCTCCCTCCCCTCTCCCCCTCTTCCTCCTCTTCCTCCTCCTCCTTATGGTACTGGGGATGAAACCCAGGGCTTTTTACCTTTGGGCTACACTCCCAGACCTACTTTTTAAATATTTTATTTGGAAGCAAGGTCTTACTAAGTTGCTGAGAGCCTCACTAAGTAGCTGAGGCTGGCTTTGAACCTGTGAAATCCTCCTGTCTCAGCCTCCCAAGCACTGAGATTACAAGTATGCCCCACCATGCCTGGCCCCAGGTCTTCTTAAGGCTGCGGGTCCAGGGACTGACTGCTCTTTGAAAACCACAGGCTTTGACTATTATCTGGCTGACTTACTGTTTTCTCCACCAGTTACCTCACCATCATCATCATCATCATCATCATCATCATCATCTTCTTCTTCTTCTTCTTCTTCTTCTCCTTCTTCTTCTTCTTCTTTTTTTTTTTTTTTTTTTTTGGTGGTACTAGTGGTGGAACCCAGGGGCTTTCTACCTCTGGGCTATACTCCCAGACCTATTTTATGATTTATTTGGAAACAGTGTCTCACTAAGTTACTGAGAGCTTCACTCAGGAGCTGAGGCGGCTTCCAACATGTGTGACCCTCCTGTCTCAGCCTCCCAAGCATGGGGCTTCCAAGCGTGCACCACCACGCCCGGCTTTCTCACCATCTTCTAATCAGGGATCAGTGAACTCTAGTCTCTTGGACCAAATCCAGCCCACAGTCATTTTTGTAAATCAAATTTCATTTATTTTTTTATTTATCACATTAACCCATTTGTTCACATGTATATGGCTGCTTTTGTGTTATGAGGCAAATATAAGTAGTTGTGATAGAGACTATGTAACCCATAATGTCTAAAATACAAATGATCTTTCTCTTCCAGGAAGAAAAAAAAGTGTGCTGACCTCATCCTCATCATGATACAAAAATGGTCCTGTCACCCTCTTCTTCTTTTTCTTTTTTTTTTTTTTTTTTTTTTTGCGGGTCTGGAGCTGGAACCCAGAGGCATTTGACCTCCGAGCTACACCCCCTGCCTAATTTTTTATTCTTTATTTTGAAACCGGGTCTCACTGAGTTGCAAAGGGCCTCACTAAGTAGCTGAGGCTGTCTGCGAACCATGATCCTCCAGTCTCAGCCTCCCAAATGCTGGGATTACAAGCGTGCGCCACCACGCCCGGCTCTGTCACCCTCTTCTTAAGAACATCAGATGGGAGCCGGGCGTGGTGGCGCACACTTGCTAACCCAGCATTTGGGAGGCTGAGACTGGAGGATCGCAGTTCGCGGACAGCCTCAGCTACTTAGTGAGGCCCTTTGGAACTCAGTGAGACCCGGTTTCAAAATAAAGAATAAAAAATAGGGCAGGGGGTGTAGCTCGGAGGTGAAATGCCCCTGAGTTCCATCCAGACCCGAAAAAAAAAAAAATCAGATGGTTCCTGGTGGCTTGCAAGGCCAAATCCAAACTCTTCTATGTTGTGACAAACTGCCCAATCCAAGTGCTCCAATCTCTTTAGTACTCTCTCCCCTTCCACTTCCATGTCTTCCCACATCTTGTCCCTCCATCTACTGTATCCTTCTCCCCACCTTCTTCTTCTTTTTCTTTTCTTTTTTTTTTTTACAGTATGAGCATCTACAGCACATGAGAGTTTAATTTTTGAGAATTCAGAGGCTTGCTCTGCTGCATACAAAGACAGAGGGAGAGCGAGCACTGCTTCCTGTCGTCTCGCTCATGCGTTTACATTTCTGACCGAGCATGAGGTGGGAGGCTGGACGCCGCGGTTGCCTGGGTCTGCTCAAGTCCCCTGAGACTCTCGGATGTTAGCGTGAGGCTCTCGCCCCAGACAGTGTCATCCCACTGTTTAAAGATAACCACTTTTCACACTGCAGAACCAATAAACACAAGCCAACTTCCTCTGGTGCTCCAAGAAGAAACAGCACTCTGTTTCAAAAAGGAAGCCTGGCCGTGTTGGGCTCGCTAGATACTGGATTTCTAGATGCTGTGCGATCAGGTGACTTACAGTTCACTTTGAGCCAGGTGTGGCCGTGCACCTGTAATCCTGGTCCTTGGGAGGCCGAGATAAGATTGCAGGCTCAAAGCCAGCCTCCCCAACCTAGTGAGACCCTGTCTTCCAGTCAGCATTCTCACAACCATAATCTAAAGACCTGAGCACATAACTTGGAGGAAAGAAGATTTATTTTCTTACAGTTGCGGGCTCAGTCTACGGAAGCTGGGGATTGAGGATCTCAGGGCCTGGCAGCTAGAGGCAGACAGAAGGAGAGCACTGGCCTGTGCTCTTCACATCTTGGAGGCCTGAAGCAGAGAGAGTGGGAGGAGGAACCCTGTGTATAATTCCCAAGGCCACAGCCCAGGGGCCACCTCCTCCAGCCACACCCTCTGGCCTATTGGGTACCACCCAGGCAAACCCATTACAATCGATTTACCCACTGCTAGGTATACAACCCTCAAGACTCCATTATATCCACTCCAAACTCCACCTTATAAGCCCTTCAAGGGACCATGCTATATTTAACCATAACACTCTGTTTCAAAATAAAAAAATAAATTAGGAATAAAATAAAATGCAGCTGGGAAGTAGAATGCCCCTGGGTTCAATCCCTAGTACCAAAAATAAAAAATAAAAAAATAAAGAGTTCAGTTTGAACATCATTCTTTAGAACCCTGGTCCTAAATAACATCTGACTCATTTTCTAAGCCTCAGCACAAATGTCATTTCTTCTTATGTCTTCTGATGTGGAGTGTCTTCCTTTGTACTTTCATAATTATCTTCGTTCCCTTGGTAATTTGTACATATCTGTACTACAACACTGAGCTGTAATTATTTATTTAATTTTAAGTCTCTCTCCATCAGGCTATGTGCTCTTTGGAAGAAAGGCATATTTCAGTTATCTTGTGTCTGTGTCTATTCCCAGGACTCAGCCCAAGGACAAACATCCAGCAACTATTACTGATGGTGAAGTCTGGCCACCTTTCTAGACCATGTGCTCTTCTCTGGAATGATTTATGAACTCTGTTGAACTTTCAGTTAGTGACTGTGGCTTAACATTTCCATGCATTTTTATTCTTCCAGCATTCATTTTCTCTTTTCAGCTGCATTTGAGTTTGGCCGGGGAAGACTCAATTTGCTTCCCCATCATGAAAACAGAATATTTGTTAATGTGGTAGTTGATACTTTGAGCATGATGTGTTCAACAGAGGAAAGCCAAGCATGGTGGAACACACCTGTAATCCCAGTACTTGGGAGGCTACCACAGGAGGATTGCAGGTTCAAGGCCAGCCTCAGCAATTTAGCGAGACCCTGCTTCAAAATAAAAAATTAAAATTAAAAAAAGAGCCAGACATGGTGGCACACGCTTGTCATTCCAGAATTTGGGAGGCTGAGGCAGGAGGATCACAGTTTGCGGACAGACTCAGCTACTTAGTGAGGCCCTTTGCAACTCAATGAGACCCTGTTTCAAAATAAAGAATAAAAAATAGGGCTGGGGGTGTAGCTCAGAGGTAGAACACCCCTGGGTCCCATGCCCAGTGCCACAAAAAATAAATAAAAATAAATAAATAAGTAAATTTTAAAAGGAGGGGGGTTGGGGGATGGTAACAACAGAGGGAAAGTAATTTAATTAATTTTCACTTGGTCAGAGGTTCATTTATGCCTGTGTATATAAGGTTATAAAGCCGTAAACATGGCTCCATTTTGAACAAGAACCATCTCGTTATTCAGACAGAGCCCATAGCTACACACACATCACATCTGCTTGGATTGGGAGTTGCTAGCCGTGTCCTTTGCCCTGCTGGCTCTTCCTGGCCGCTGGCTTTTCTTCTCACCAGCGGCGTGCAGTGCCGCTCCTTACCCTTCACTGTCACTCTCTCAGCCTGGCGCAGTGGCCTGCACCTGTGATCCCCAGGTGCAGGAAGGCTGAGGTAGGCAGATGACAGGTTCAAGGCCAGCCTCGGCAATTTAGTAAGATCCTGTCTCTAAAGAGTAGAAAGGGCTGGAATTCAGTGGTGGAGCATCCTGGGTTCAATCCCTAGTACCGAAACAACAACAACAGAAATAAACAAAACCAAGCCGGGCGTGGTGGCGCACACTTGTAATCCCAGCATTCGGGAGGCTGGGACAGGAGGATTGCGGTTCGCAGACAGCCTCAGCTACTTAGTGAGGCCCAGTTTCAAAATAAAGAATAAAAAACAGGGCAGGGGGTGTAGCTCAGAGGTCAAATGCCCCTGGATTTCATCCCCAGACCCACAATAAACAAACAAACAAACAAACAAACAAACAAACAAACAACCAAAACCCCAAAGCTCTCCCTCACCACCCAGTTTATTTTTTCTTAGTTAAAAGTTCTAAATGCATATTTGTCTAGTGAATGTCAAGGTGCCAGGCATTGAACTAAAGGTGGGAAGGAGCTAAGCTGATCTGACCCTGTCACCTTGTTTTCTATCCAATGACCCTGTCATCTAGTTTTCTATCCAATGGAAATAGAAGATAATTGCTTACCTAAAACTTAACCAAACTGAAGGAAGGCTAGCGTGTAAGAGAGTGATTATCCTTTAGCATTCAAAAGACATTCAGAAGCTGGGTGTGGTGGCATTGTAATCCCAGTACTTGGGAGGCTGAAACGGGAGGATCACAGATTCAAGATCAGTCTCAGCAACCCAGTGAGACAAAATCTAAGAAGGTCTGGGGTGTAGCTTAGAGGTAGAATGCCCCTGGATTCAATCCCCAATAACACACACACACACACACACACACACACACACACACACACACACACGGCAGTCAGATCTCATTTACCAGGGTTTTTCTATATACCCCAATTTCTTAGAACTCTAATCAATAGATTTTTAAAAATAATAATAATTTATCACACGCTCTTGAAACTTTACTTTTTAACAACCCTCAGAAGCTTAGGGAATGTTTCATTTTCCCTTCTCATACTGTTTTGAAAGTGAAATTGAAAGTTCAACCAATAAAATCCTGCTATAAAGTTTGAGACTAAGAAAAAGGAAGGTCCCCAAACCAGTTGAGTTTCACTGTGAGGAGGCTGGGGTTGCTGGGGGGCGGGTCTGGGCTTGTGGTTGCCTTGTGGCCTGAGCGCTTAGGGTTAAGTCCATTTAGAGAGGCCGGAAAACTCAGATTTTTGGCTCAGAGCCGAGGGGAATGGGGAAGGAGCTAAGGACTGAAGTTGGTGGTGTCGTTTTTCCGTGTCCTTCTCCTTCCCTTGCTTTATTTATGTCGATTTTATTTTGTATCCTTGAATCTCTCCTACATTGTCTTTCTCTCTTTCAATTTCTTATTCCGGAGAACCCAGGGCCAGCACATGCTAGGCAGGAGCTCTACCACTAAGCCACACCTCCAGCCCTCTTTCATACTGGTACTATAAAGATTTGAAACTAAAATGTGAGTTTAAAAAGTTACTGGTGCCAGGCGTGGTGGTGCACACTTGTAATCCCAGTATCTGGGAGGCTGAGATAGGAGAATCACAGGTTCAAGGACAGCCTCAGCAAGTAATGAGACTCTCATCAACCTAGTAAGACTCTGTTTTAAAGTAAAAATAAAAGCCAGGCATGGCGGCACACACTTGTAATCCCAGTACTTGGGAGGCTGAGACAGGAGGATGGAAGGTTCGCAGCCAGCCTCAGCTACTTAGTAAGACCCTGTTTCAAAATAAAGAATAAAAATAGGGGCTGGGAGGTGTAGCTTGGAGGTAGAACGCCCCTGGATTCAATCTCCAGTACTGCAAAAAAAAAAAAAAAAGTACCAGATAGCGGGCTGTAGTGGTACATGCTTATAATCCCAGTACATGTTTGCTTTTAAATATATTACTCTAACATTATTCTTTTCTTGTGTGTATGTGGTTCTGGGGATTGAACCAAGGGACATTCTACCTCTGAGCCCTGTTTTACTTCTTATTTTGAAGCAGGGTCTAAGTTGTGGAGGGCCTCACAAGTTGCTGTCACTGGCCAGGTACCTGAGATCCTCCTGTCTCAACCTCCCAAGTATTGGGATTACAAGTGTGGGCTACCATGCCTGGCCCTAACATAATATTCTATTAGATTGATTTTAGAGAAAAAAATCTACCTTTTTTGCTTATCATCTTTATTTTGATATTAGGGATTGAAACT
Source organism: Muscardinus avellanarius (assembly GCF_963383645.1). NCBI lineage: Eukaryota > Metazoa > Chordata > Mammalia > Rodentia > Gliridae > Muscardinus > Muscardinus avellanarius. The sequence continues at coordinate 66,786,331 of NC_137789.1, read as the reverse complement.
AGGAGTATTCTACCTCTGAGCTACACCCCAGTCTTTTTTCAAATTTTTTATTTTGAAACAGGGTCTTGTTAAGGTGCTGAGGGGCTAACTAAGTTTCTGGGGCTGGCCTTGAACCTGTGATCCTCCTGTCTCAGCCTCCCATGTATTGGTATTAATACGTGCCTGGCTTAATGTTATTATCATTATCATTTTTGTGGTACTGGGGATTAAACTCAGTATCTTTCTTTCTTTCTTTCTTTCTCTCTTTCTTTCTTTCTTTCTTTCTTTCTTTCTGTGGTACTGGGGGTGGAACCCAGAGGCTTTCTACCTCCGGGCTATACTCCCAGACCTATTTTATATTTTATTTGGAAACAGGGTCTCACTAAGTTGTTGAGAGCCTCACTAAGTAGCTGAGGCTGGCGTCGAACCTGCGCGATCCTCCTGTCTCAGCCTTCCAAGCACGGGGATTACAAGTGTGCGCCACCACGCCCGGCAACTCAGTAACTTTCAACTTTTGAGCTACACCCCCAGTCCTCCCTCTCTCTCCTTCCTTCCTTCCCTCCCTCCCTCCCTCCCTTCTTTCTCTTTCTTTCTTTCTTTCTTTCTTTCTTTCTTTCTTTCTTTCTTTCTTTTTCTTTCTTTCTTTCTTTCTTTCTACAGGATCTAAGTTTTCATGTATTGGCCTCAAACCTGAGATCCTCTTTTCTCAGTCTCTCAAATACAGGGATAATACAGGGATTATAGGCGTGCTTATTGTGTTTAAATGGTCATTGAAAAAGTTAATTGCCTGCAAAATATGTATGTCTTTGACCCAGAAATTTGCTTCCAGGACTTTGTATTAAGGAAATAATTAAACTGGTCTGCAAAGACATTTGTATAAGGCTGTTTATTCTAGACCTGTTCATTGTATAAAAAAATTTGTATACAATCTAAATGCCCCAAAATAATGTTGATTAAATAAATGTAGGTACATCTATGTAACTAAATAATATGTATCTATTAAAATTAATAATGTAGATAAAAATTTATTTCCATAAAAGATACCTATGGGAATAAATAGAACATATAGTGGTTTTTTTTGTTTTTTTTGCTTTGTTTTGTTTTGTTTTTTGTGGGTCTGGGGATGGAACCCAGGGGCATTCGACCTCTGAGCTACACCCCATGCTCTTTTTTTTATTCTTTATTTTGAAACCGGGTCTCACTGAGTTGCAGAGGGCCTCACTAAGTAGCTGAGGCTGTCCGCGAACTGTGATCTTCCAGGTCTCAGCCTCCCAAATGCTGGGATTACAAGGGTGCACCACCACACCCAGCTTTAGTATATATAGTTGTGTGTGTGTGTGTGTGTGTGTGTGTGTGTGTGTGTGTGTGGTACTGGGGGTGGAACCCAGAGGCTTTCTACCTCCGGGCTATACTCCCAGACCTATTTTGTATTTTATTTGAAAATAAGGTCTCACTAAGGTCTACTAAGTTGCTAAGCCTCACTAAGTACCTGAGGCTGGCTTCGAACCTGCATGATCCTCCTGTCTCAGCCTCCAAAGCGTGGGGATTACAAGCGTGCGCCACCACGCCCAGCTTCATATAGTATAGTAATAAAACAACTTTACCACTGGTGTATATCATGATTTCTGTTTTACATGAAGTTATGTATACCTACTTAGATAAAGAAAAGTGCTAGAAGAAAATATAATAGAAACTTAATTTTATGGCAGTTACTTCTGGTGATGTGTTTATTTTCATTCACGTGAAATTCCTAATTTGTTTTATAATTAGAAAAGCACTTACTTCTGTAAAGAAAATGGCTTACTTTCACCAACAAAATTTGGTGATCACTCTGTGATAGCTGACTGATTTATATAGAAAGTGGCATCCATTTTTATTCTAATTAATTTTCCAACTCTGCCCTTTTACTCTCCTTCCCACATTTTCTTTTCTCTGTCCCTTCTCAATTAAAGATGTTCTGATGTCCTGGGGAAACTACTGGTGAGAAACTCACAGAGGTCTCTGGAGCCCCAACATGCCTTAAAGTAAAAAGCAGATAAAATGAAAACTTCACTACTCAGGGGATCTGTTCTCTGACAGAAATGTTCCTTAGATGCCTAGGATTTTCTTTCGATTGGTGTGATTTTAATGGCTTTTCACTTCCAAATGTCTGAAGGGTGGACTTCTGAGGGAATTATTCTGACAGGCCCCCCTTCCCTGGACACGGAGCCATGCACAGGGACTGTGCTCGGAGAGCTCAAGGCCATGTGGTGTGATCAAAGGACACTGGAAGTGGGGACAGTTTCCCAAGGCATCAGGCTACTTCCCCCGGACCTATATGGATTTTCCAGATACACGCCATCTTGCTCTGAATTATCCTGATAATTCTCCAGCAGCCCTGGATTCCTCGTGTCTCATTCCTCACTGACAGCTGGAAGGCCAGGGCTCTGCTGGGAGAGAGGCGGCCGCAGCAGGAGACGGCAGGCTTCTAATATCTTCTAACATCATACGGCGGGCTTCTAATATCTTCTAACATCATGAGGCTAAAGGATCAGGGCCTGGCGATGGCACTGGCCGCTGTTAGCCTCACAGGGGTGATGTGGGAGGACACACCCTCTCCAGTCTTTGGTTTTCACTGATAAAATGGGTGTGGATGGCTTGGTGCTGTGGCTGGGGGAGCGGCTCAGCTGAGGGCAAAGAGAGGACCACCATGACCCTAGCACTGTCAGCAGGGCTGATCGCAGCGGGGGCGCCCAGGTTCTTTTCTAGATTTTATCTCCGTCTCTATGTCCCCAAGCACTGAGACTATTTCTGTGGCCTCAGCTTTCTCATGCATCCACAGGTAATAATACCCTGTTCTCTCTTCTTTCATTATATGGGTGCTGTGAGGATAAAATAGTGAGTTAATGAGATTTAAAATGGGAAGGAAATGTTTTAGAAGTCTTCAGAGTGCCCCGAGAGTCTCAGATCCTGATTAAAGAGAAGGCATTGTGACGAGAAAGAGCCACAGAGTTCATAGCACGTACAATTTGTTTCCTTGAATGCTGTGTTCACTTGACAACTTATTTTTTCCTTTCTGCACAAATGTGGAGGAAAAAAGGAGGCAAAGTCAAATAGAGTCGAACAGAACAGCAAAGCCGGAAACGAAAGTGTGTCTGATGCGCGCTCGAAGAGAGAGGCTGCAGTTAAAGTCTCCTCAGAGAGATTTGCAAGGGTGCCTTGAACTGAATGGCTTAAAAGTACACCGTTGAGTGAGGTGCTCACATGGCGAGTTTTCTCTTAGGAGAGGGCTGAGAACATGATTCTTGAGCACATGCAATACTGAAGAGAGTTCCTGAAACACCAGTGGCCTTGACGGAAAAAGGTGGTGGTTCTGATTTCTAAGAGACAGAGGTAGGACTTTTGCTCAGAATGGCCAGCTGCCAGATCTCCCATGTGAGACGTGTTCCTATTTGTTACATCGGGGAAAGGGTCCCCAGGTTTTGCAGGATTCCTTTTCTACCTTCCTAACAAGCCAACACGTCGAAACAAAAAGCCACCTTCAGACTTTTCATGAGACTCTTAGTCCTTTGTGTACCTTTCCTTTTCTTGCTCTAAAAGTACATTTAAAAGGTGAAAAGATGGCCAATAAATGTTGATATCTTTTCTACTGAATTTTGTGTTGCAAATATTTAGCTACAATGCGGACTCTGAGGAAAAGTATTTTTAAATTAAATATTGTAAGACACTGTTCATTCTGGAAGGACAAACAAAACTGGTAACAATGATTACCTGCAAGGGAAATGAGGGGGAGACTTCACCTTTTTATAGCATTTTATGTTTGTGCCATGTGAATCACCAACCCTCAGAATTTAAATACTAGCAAAATAGTGTTTACCTCTGGGAAAAGAAGCTGGTAGGTGGAGGAGAAGGAGGAGGAGATGGAGATTTTTAAAAATAGGAAATTACTATGCTGTATTTACATTTTTTGCAATGTGCATGAATAAATGTGCACTCAGAATTTAAAAGAACAAACAAGAAAAAAAAGACTCCAAATCTCTGTATTCACTGCTCTCAAATAAGAAAGGACAAGCTGTGTGTTATTTCTTTATACACGTATATCTTTTCCATGTGTCAAAGAGCTACCCTGTGGTCTTGAGATGAAGAGAAAGATCAAAGTCCACTCCAAAGTCCAAGCCAAGTGGTGATTATGTGGTTTTCTTTGTATAGACATAATAGGGTTACACATTTACTGTAAAAAAAAGCTGTAGACAGATGACACCAGTCAACAGAACACCCTACACAGAAACTTTAAAACCATTTTAACACTTACTTCAGATATTATTACATATGACACAGTGTTTGAAAGATCAACTAAATAAACTGCTTTTAGGAAACGTTTCCAATAGTAAAGTTCTTGAATAATGTAGCTTTTTTAGGTCAGTGGAAATAGAATCAAGGCACTGAAACACAGAGTCAAGATGAGAACCTATATTTTTAGCTGAATAATTTCATAGAAGCCTCCAGATACCATAATACTTCTGAATCTTTTTAAAAAAATTTTTAGAGAAAAACGGAAATAGATGATTTCCTTTAGGTGGCAGAGAATCTATATGGGGAAATACAAATGTGATGAGACTCCAGATTTGACAGCATAGATCTATACAACCAACCATCTATTTGTTCATTCATCAGGCAGCATCCTCCTATGTGTGAGGCTTGGTGAGCTGCTCTGAAGATACAGATGGGAGCAGACCTGGTGGTAGGAAAGGAGGCTGAGTGAACACTGGAGACCCAGGGACGTGTGCTGCAGATGTGCTGAAGAGTGCAGGCGCACCCTGGAGCCCCCCGCGGGGGAAGCAGCACCTGTCAAGGAGGGTGGCCAGGAACTCAAAAAGAGCAACCTGAGCTAGGTACGGTGGCACACACCTGTAATCCCAGCACAAGTAATTTTAATTTCAAAGTTAAAAAAAGGATGGCCAGGCGTGGTGGCGCATGCTTGTAATCCCCGCGCTTGGGATGTAGAGACAGGATGATCGCGCAGGTTCGAAGCCAGCCGCGCTGGCTTAAGAGACCCTGTTTCCAAAAATAAAAATATAAAATAGGTCGGGAGTGTAGCCCGGAGGTAGAAGGGTTCCATCCCCAGTACCACTAAAAAATTAAATTTAATTTAATTTAAAAAAGGATGTAGCTCGGAGGTAGAATGCCCCTGGGTTCAATACTCAGTACTAAAAAAAATATAACAAAGAAAAGAAAGAAAGAACAAGGCATATAAAGCACTCAGCACAATACCAGGCACAGAGGGATTAGCTATCATAGAGCGTGGAGTTACGTCTGGTATTTTGGAAGAGCACGTAACTCAGTTTGGCACTGGAGTCAGCAGTACTGAGTCTGGAAGTCATGGTGGCCCTGATGAGAGAAGGGGGAGGAGATACCAGGAAGACAGGTACATCAGGAGTTAACTGATAGTTTTTAGTATTGCACTGAGTTCATACACAGTAAACTAATGACTTTATAATCAAAGGGAGGCTGGATTTTGTCCTAAGCTTAGTTGAAGCTGGTATACCTCACTATGAAAGAAAGAAGCCATGGCATCTGAGCATTGGCACTGGCTGGCATTAGATGGGGATTTTTTTGTTGTTGTTGTAATGGAGGGTTGTGGCTAAAGAGCATTGTAGGCTGTTTAGATGCCAGATGCTCTCTGGTGTGACAACCAAAAATATCTCCAACATTGCCAAATCCTTGGGGATGGGGGTGTCAACACTGTCCCCCGTTAAAAACCACTGCCTTAAGCCGGGCGTGGTGGCGCACGCTTGTAATCCCCGCATTTGGGAGGCTGAGACAGGAGGATCGCAGTTCTCGGACAGCCTCAGCTACTTAGCGAGGCCCTCTGCAACTCAGTGAGACCCGGTTTCTAAATAAAGAATAAAAAATAGGGCAGGGGGTGTACCTTGAAGGTCAAATGCCCCTGGGTTCCATCCCCATCCCTGCAAAACAAACAAACAAACAGACAAGCAAACAAACCCACTGCTTTAGGCCAAGATGATCTCATTAAGTATTTATGTTTTATAATCTTGAGTTAGCTATTAAGCTGAAAGTGGAAATTTAAGGTTGATAGAAACCAACTTCCATAGTTAATTTCTATTGCTGCTACATGTATCATGATGAAAGCTACCAAACTAACATGTCAGGAAACTCATGGATTTTCACTTTCCACTTGCCAGTTTCAACAGGGTCTGAGACATAATCCAGGAAAATAGCTCAGATCTGACATAGGTACCACTTAAGGAAGGGTGAGCTTATCCTAGTTTCTAAATATTTTTACTAAGTTAAGCTTTCTTTATTGAAATGGTAGATGTTTTTAGCTCATCAGGGCCACCATGACTTCCAGACTCAGTACTGCTGACTCCAGTGCCCTCATGCCTCTCCTGCCTCTGGGCAGAAGGCCCTGAGATCTGGAGTGTCATCCCTGGCCTTGTAGCATTATCCTCTCCCTCGTACAGAAAACTGCAAAACTCAGAGGTGCCCAGAGGCTGCTAAAAAATTTCCTGTGTACTTGCTGGGATAATTCTGTCCTATATGTTGTGATACTACTATTGCTACTACTACTGCTGCTACGCCTATCACCACCTCCTCCTCTTCCTCTTCCTCCTCTCTTCCTTTACCTTCTCCTTCTTTAGTACGAGACTGAACTTGGGTATTTTACCTCCAAACTACACCCCTGGTCCTATTTTACTTTTATTTTGAAACAGGGTCTCACTACTCAGTGAGGTTGTCCTCAAACCTCAATCCTCCTGTCTCAGCCTCCCAAGCACTAGGATTATAGGCATGACTGCCATGCCTGGCCCTTCCTCATACTTCTAACTGCTTTAAGCAAACGCCTGTAGTAAACCATGATTAACTGGAACTGACTATGTAACAAAATGAAAAAAAAATTCTTATTTGATTTTTAAAAGAAAAAATGGAAATCAGAGGAGGCATGTTTATATTTCCAACAAAATATAAGCCTTTCAGTAGAAGATGTGGATAAGGGATAATCACTGAAAGATGTCCTCAATCATGACTTGGTGAGGATCAGGCTGATGCTTGTTTTAGCTTTCTCTCACAGGGACAAAATACCTGAGAGAATCGACTTTTAAGGGGAAAAGATTTGTTTTGGCTTGTGTGTTATAGTTTCAGGGGTTTAGGTCCATAAGCACTTGGCCCTGTTATTTTTGGGCCTGTGAGGCCACAGAATGTCATGGCAGGGTGTGTGCAGGCATTAGAGCAAAGCCGCTCACCTCTTGGCATCCAGGAAGGAGGGGGTGAGGGAGAGAGAAAGAAAAATAAAGGGAGAGAGAGCTAGAGTGAGAGCGAGAGCAAGAGAGAGAGAGATGGGGGATCCCACAAGGCCCACAATCCCCTTTGATTAGGCCCCACTTCTTTTTTTTTTTGTGTGTGTGTGTGTGTGTGTGTGTGTGTGTGTGTTACTGAGGACTGAATCCAAGGGCATTCTACCTCCAAGCTACACCTTCAGCCCTATTTTTATTTTGAAACAGGGTCTTACTAGGTTGATGAGGGTCTCATTACTTGCTGAGGCTGTCCATGCACCTGCAATCCTCCTGTCTCAGCCTCCCAAGTATTGGGATAACAGGCGTGTGCCACCATGCCCGGCTAGGCTCCACTTCTTAAAGGTTCTACCACCTTGCAGTACTGCCATGGGAGGGGACAATCTTTCTATTTCCAGGCCTTTGGGAACATTTGCAAATCATGGGAATGCTTCTGCTACTACATAAAAGTGTGAGTATATTGCCTCTTTAAATAGGGTATATCATTTTTACTTTCAAAAGGATCTTTAAAGTTTTTTTTTTTAAAAAAAGCCAAATATGCATGTACAAGCATGTATATGTAGGAATGACCTTTTTTTTTTTTGGTGGTGGTACTGGGGTTCCTGGAAATCTGTCTACCCCCGGACTACATTCCCAGACCTATTTTGTACTTTTTAATTTGGAAACAGGGTCTCTTAAACCAGCACAGCTGGCTTAGAACCTGCACAATCTCCTGTCTCTGCCTCCCAAGCGTGGGGATTATAAGCGTGTGCCACCACACCTGGCTAGGAATGATCTTTTTTTTAAAGCCCAAATTAGACCATGCTCTTCACATTGTTCTATAGATTGCTTTTTATAAAATTCAATATATTGTATAGACAATCCTATAACAACCCAGAATGATAAAATGGAGTCTTCTGAATAGTTACACGGTGTCCAGCTTCATGAATGTACTATGATTTATTTTAAGTACTTATTGTTATTATTATTATTTTTGGTGGTACTGGGGTTCCTGGAAGCCCTTCTACCTCCGGGCTACACTCCCAGACCTATTTTTTACATTTTTATTTGGAAACAGGGTCTCCTAAGCCAGCACGCGTGGCTGGCTTCGAACCTGCGCCATCCTCCTGTCTCTGCCTCCCAAGTGCGGGGATTACAAGCATGCGCCACTACGCCTGGCAAGTACTTATTTTTGATAGATAGGTATTTGTAGTATTTTGTTACTGATTATCCTTATTCTTTTTTTTTTAAATTCAGTTGCCATAGAGACTATCAAACTTGCCAGTGCCAACTATATTGCAAGTTGTCATGGCGGGGTATTGGGAAAAGTTTTCAATTAGCAATAATCGCGCCTTGGATAAAACTCATTGGCCACGATACTGCCACTGTGTAGAGCTTATTCTTTTTTTTTAAATTGGTGTATTGTTGTCATACATCTTCATGGGGTACAGGATGGTGGTGGCATTCATGCACACATCACTCATTTAGCCCTTCCCCAATTCCTGCCCATTCCCTCCCCTCCCTCCGCATGTCTGGCTTAGTGATTGACTTTGATATGTTTGTCAACGTACATCCTGTACATTAGGGAATTTCCCTCTTCCTCCCTCCCATCCCCCTCACTTAGGTCACATTAGTTGCTCATCTGTGGTTTCTCCTTCTTTGTCTAGAGTTCCTCCCATGACCTTTTTTCCCCCCTAGCTTTCTACTACTGGGGAGAACATCCGAGTTTTTACTTTCTGTGACTGACTAATCTCACTTAGCATAATGTTATCTAGTTCCATCCCTTTCCCCACAAATGATGTAATTTGATTATCCTTATTCTTATAGTCTTTGTAATGCTTAATGAAAATACTAGAAACTCAACTCAGTTGCTGAGTGAAAAGACATTTGCATTTAAACTTTTTTTGTGTGTGTGGGTCTGGGGATGGAACCCAGGGGCATTTGACCTCCGAGCTACACCCCCTGCCCTATTTTTTACTCTTTATTTTGAAACTGGGTCTCACTAAGTTGCACAGGGCCTCACTAAGTAGCTGAGGCTGTCAGTGAACCATGATCCTCCTGTCTCAGCCTCCTGAATGCTGGGATTACAAGCGTGCGCATTTAAACTTTTTTGTTTTGTTTTTTTATGCAATCTTTTTTTTTTTTTTTTTTTTTGGTACTGGGGGTGGAACCCAGGGGCTTTCTACCTCTGGGATACACCCCCAGCCCTATTTTATAATTTATTTGGAAACAGGGTCTCACTAAGTAACTGAGAGCCTCACTAAGTAGCTGAGGCTGGCTTTGAACCTGTGCAATCCTCCTGTCTCAGCCTCCCAAGCACGGGGATTACAAGGGTGCGTCACCACGCCCAGCTTTTTTAGCATATGCTTTTGAATATGCTTTTCATACTTACTTTATGTTTTTATAACAGCTCTCTTACCAAGTATGATTTTATTCTTGATCCTTCAGCTCTAAAGGCACTGGGTGTTAGTCACCAGTTTTATGGTCGTACCTGTACTATTTGGGGAATCCCCAAACTCAAGACATTATGTTCAGTTTTCATCATTTTTCAAACTCTAACATTATCCTAACGCCCAGTTATCCTAATCTATATCATCTCGTGTCTTGCCTCAAAAGCTTGAAGCGCAAGTCTGTTTGCCGGCCAGATGAGGATGGCCTGATGCTGCAACAGGAAGTCCCGGGGGTGACAGGACTGCGAGGCCCAGGGTGGAGGGGGCACACCCTCCAGGGCAGCAGCAGCTGTGAAGTACTGGTGGCCACTTGGCCATGGGAGAGGCTTCTGCCTCAAGATCCAGCTATCGGTTAGCAGGACCACAGAAATCAAATGATCAGGTAACACAAAAGGTTGTTTGATTGTATCAGAAGAAAAATCCCAGACCTGACAAACAGGATCCTGCATGTAATTCAAACTCAACAGTGCAAGGAGTACTGGGCCCTCAGGCGAGTCCCAGGCTTATTTTAAAGCATCCACTGGACTCTTAAAGAAATGAAAGGCTAGGTACCTTTAAGGAAGGCTACGCAGAACCACAAGAGCTTGCTATGAATCTTCCTCCTCGTCTTTCCAAAAGAAAGGAACACTTCCTGCTAGTCCCAAGAGTTTATAGAACAGGATAGTATGTGGAGCCCATGGGAAATTCGGCGGTTAGTTGGTTAATCCTGGAGCAAGTCCGGTTCCCCTTCAACCACCCTTTTGTCTGTAATAGACAGCTCCTGACTTGCCATCGAGCTCACAAATTTCTCATGGCAGGGAGGTGTCCTGCCCGGGGTCATATTTGAGTATATTAATGTCACCTGGATTCCAGTTCTTCCACTTAGCTATATTGCCACAGGCAGGTACTCAATTTCTCTAAACATCAGTCTCCTTTCTGGTAAATGGGTTTTAGAAAACCCATAGGTTTAAGCTGAGCATGGTGAACTGTAATCCCAACTTCTTAGGAGGCTGAGGCAAGAGGATCCCTTGAGCACATGAGTTTAAGATCAGCCTGGGCAACATAGAACCTGTCTCAAAATTGAAATGAAATAAAACAAAGTAAGAAAAATAAATAATAGATTTATGTCCTAGGGTTCTTGTGAGACAGAACATATCATATAGGCATCTCTTGGTATCCATGATGGATTGGTTATCCCGAGGGTACCAAAGTATATGGATACTCAACTTCCTTCTACACAACAGCATAGTATTTGCATACAACCTATGCATGTCTTTCAATTTATTTTAAGTTATTGCTAGGTCACTTAATATAACTGAAACAGCATAAATGGCATATAAATACTTGTTACACTGTATTATTAAAGGAATAGTGACATGAAAATTAAGTGCAAACATGTTCAGTATGGATCTGGGGTGTTTTTGTTCTTATTGTTTGGTTCTGAGGATGGAACCCAGGGGTGTTCACCCCTAACCCTATTTTATTTTGAAACAGGTTCTCACTAAGTTGCTGAGAATTTTTCTAAGTTGCTGAGATTGTCCTTAAACCTGTGATCCTCATATTCAGCCTCTCAAGTACTGGGATTACAGTCATGCACCACCACACCTGGCTGTAGATCCAGTTTTCTCCCAAAATCTAAAGAAGGGTCCAGATGTACAAAAAAAAAAAAAAACAAAAAAAAAAAAACAAAAAACCCTACCACAAGCCAGCCGTGGTGGCGCACGCTTGTAATCCTCATGCTTGGGAGGCTGAGACAGGAGGACTGCGCAGGTTCAAAGCCAGCCTCAGCTGGCTTAAGAGACCCTGTTTCCAAATAAAATACAAAATAGGTCTGGGAGTGTAGCCCAGAGGTAGAAGGTCCCTGGGTTCCACCCCCAGTACCACCAAAAATACCTAACCAAAACAAAACAAAACCCCAAAACCTAGCACATAGTAAATTCTCAATAATTGTTAGGGACTGTGACTGTTGTTATTATCATCAGTACTATAACCATTTCGTTTGAAGAATAGGATTTCATGGGCTTTCTTTCTATTGCTCTCTAGGGCTGTCCTTTCCCAGTCCCTTGAATAAAATCTAAGGTAGTCCAAGTCATCCAGTAATTCTCAGGTACTACAAAGTTCTCTGTCATATGTTGTCACAAAACCATCACATTTCAGTAATACAAATGTTTGTGTAAAATTCTAAGCTTGAACTTTATTTCCCCTTTCTCTGATGTCAACCCCTACTGCGTATCCAAATCCACAAAGGGAAGAGGGTTGGGCTCTGGTTGTTTTACTCTCTCTTTGCAGCCTATGCTTATCCACTCCTGCCTCACTTTCCCACCTCCCCACCAGCAACAGCCTTCGGGTCATCTGCCTTGGCTGGCACAGGTTCCGAGTCCCCTGGAGCAGAAAGATGTTCACTGTGGACGCCTCCATGGGATGTTTCATTTGGATCCTTAGAAACCCCACTTGGTGACACACTAGCAGCATCCTGACATGAGCACAGGCCAATTTTCATCAGCTCCAGTGACCATGTCCCACCCTAGTTTCTGCTTAAGGCTGCCCCATCCCATATGGCCATCCTGCCCATGGAAACTACACACCACTGCTCTGTCATCCCAGGGGCCAGGCAGCTCCCATGGAGACAGCTCTCTCTGCTCTACTTATAGGTTGGAAGTCTCAGTGTTGAAGATGTTTTAGAACCAGATGGTATGCATTGGATGCTAGGTCCGTGAGACCCGACAGAGTGAGCTCTCTCAGTATCTTTTTAATGCACCTCTCATAAGGTTTGGGGTCACAGATACTCCTGACCTCTTTCCATTTAGCATGCATTTTCTAAAGATACCCTCCTACATTTTTTTTTTTTTGCAGTACTAGGGATGAAACTCAGGGACAGTCTACCTCCAAGCTACACTTCCAAATCTGTTTTTTTTTTAATTATTTATTTTTGAAACAGAGTCTCACTGAGTTGCAAAGGACCTCACTAAGTAGCTGAGGCTATCTGTGAACTACGATCCTCCTGTCTCAGTCTCCCAAATGCTGGGATTACAAGCGTGCGCCACCACGTCTGGCTTCCTCCTACCTCTTTACTTCAGGGTCAAAACTGGTCCTTAACCACCTTCTCTGCAAGTCCCCCAGGAGATGGTTAGCATCTTACTTTGGAATGTGGGAATTTGAGCTAATATTTTGTTCTCAGCTGAAACTCAGGCAGAAAGTTTTTTTTAAACATCATATTATAGATGTCTCCTATTATTTGAATCATCATTATAGGGTTGCTATGGGGCTTAAATGGAAAAATACTGCAAAATACTTAGTATTGTGTCTATTGTGTCAGGCATGCAGTAAGTGTTCAATAAGCATTGCTTATTATTTAGCAAACAACTTGCATGGCATTAACTAGGTAACCTAAGTGTTTTTTAAGTAATACTCATTTAGTTTTTTTTTTGTTGTTTTTTTTTTTGTTTTTTTGTTTTTTGGTGGTACTGGGGTTCCTGGAAGCCCTTCTACCTCCGGGCTACACTCCCAGACCTATTTTATATTTTTGAAACAGGGTCTCTTAAGCCAGTGAGGCTGGCTTCGAACCTGCGCGATCCTCCTGTCTCCGCCTCCCAAGCGCGGGGATTACAAGCGTGCGCCACCACGCCCGGCCTCATTTAGTTTTTAAAGCAACTTTATCATTCTCATTTAATAAATAAGAAACCGAGGCCGGCATGCTATGAAGCTGGGATTCAAATCCATCTTGGATCCAGAGACCACTGTGCTATTTCTAATTCTCAACTGTAGCAAATGATTTATCATCATACTGGTTAATACTTGGTATGTATGGGACCAGGCTTGTGTACATTTCAAAGCCAAGTATACTACATGAAACGCTACTCACATGCCAACTTTGGTTTTGTCCAATAGAACTGCTCTCTTTCCTTGGACTAAGTCAATGGCTGTTTGGTTTTACCCAATGAGGTATTGAAGAGAATGCGTGCACATGGATCTGGCTATGTTCTGTCTTGCAGCACATTCTAGAAGCTGATTTCAGCACTGTGGACCCTGGACAATATTGTGGATATCTCTAAACAACATGGAGGAGAATTTTCCTGTGATTTCCTTCATGCTAATAGTAGGGTTGGCTGACAATGAGGATTCAGGAACTCTTGGTTTTGGCAGCTAAGCTGGAACTTGGGAAGAGAAAACTTGTTGGCAAGGGAGAGAGATACAGATTCTGTCAACTAGTTAATTATAGCAGAAATAAGAAATTAATCACCTTTGTGGTGGAGCTCAGGAGTAAGGAACACCTTTCGCCAGATGATTCATACCATCCTGAGCAACATCCTGGTCAATGTAGCCAATTCCTTTCCTCTTGAGTTCTTGTGAATCTTCATTATAAGTTGATAAGACTGATACTGTGCTTCTGGGCCTTGTCAGAGAAAGAAATTATTACAATCATATTATCCTTAAATAATGATAATTTAATCTTTCTCATTTCCTGTGTCACTTGGTTCTGTTTCTTCACTGATGGCATTAGCCAGAAATTCTAAAGTATTCATAAATGACAGTGGTGGTAGCAAACATTTTTTCTTATACCTGATATTGACTATAATACTTCGAGAGCACATTTATTTATTTATTTATTTTTTGCAGGTCTGGGGATGGAACACAGAGGTATTTGACCTCTGAGCTACACCCCCTGCCCAATTTTTTTACACAGTGCTAGCTTAGAAATAAGAAAAATAGTGAATTTCATCACTCACCTTTTTATCATCACTCAAGATAATTGAAAAGTCTTTTTTTTTTTTTTTTTTTTTTGCAGTACTGGAATCCAGGGGCATTCTACCTCCAAGCTACACCCTCAATCCTATATTTTAGTTATTTTTTTGTTTTTGAAACAGGGTCTCACTGAGTTGTGAAGGGTGTTGCTAAGTAGCTGAGGCTGTTTGCAAACTACGATCCTCCAGTCTACACCTCCTGAATGCTGGGATGACAAGCATGCACCAACATGCCAGGCTACTTTAGTCTTATAGATGCTGAATTACATTAATATGTTGAACAATATCAAACTATCCTTGCATTTCTTGAATTAATTTTACTTGGATTTGATACATGGTTCCTTTAATATACTGTCAGATTTAACTTGCCAGTATTATATTTATGATCTAGCAAGTGAATTTATTTGAAAGATTGTTTTGCATGTTATAAAGATTTTGGAATTAAAAACATCATAAGAAGACAGGTATAGTGGTACACGCTTGTAATACCAGTGCTTGGGAGGCTGAGACAGGAGGGATGCACAGGTTCAAAGCCAGCCTCAGCTACTGAGTGAAGTTTTCAGCAAATTAGTGAGACCCTTTTTTCTTTTTTCATTTATTTATTTATTTATTTTTAGTTGGTGCATTGTAGTCATATATCAATCACATTGGAGTACAAGACTTGAGAGGATATACAAGCACACATCATCCAATCAGCCCTCATCCAGGCCCCATCCCATCCCCTCCCCCTCCCTCACTCCTATGCTTGTTTGGTGATTAACTTTGATACATTTGTTTATGTACCTCCTGCGTTTTAAAGAGGCTCCTTCCTCCACTATTCCATACCCTCTGATTGGTCACCTTAATTGCTTCACTATAGAGCCCTTTCTATAGCTCAACCTCTTCCTTTTGCCCCTTTCCTCCTAGTTATTGCTGATTAGGGGAAGCATCTGATTTATATTTTCTGCGATATTTCTCTGTGCATGCTGTGTTGCAAGTACCGATCCCATCTTGACGGCCCCAGTAGTGGCCTGGCTACCCGGTGGACTGATCCAGACCTCGCTGGCTCAAGCAGCGGCCTTGCCTCATGGGAGGCCCCGATTCTGGTCTCGCTGGCCCCGACACCAGTCTAACCCCTCAGCTGGCTCTGATCCTGGCCTTGGAGGCCGCAGTAGTGTCCTTGCCTCACAGCAGGCTCTGATGCTGGCCATTGGCCCCAGCACCGGCCTAGCGTCACGGCAGGCTCTGATCCCAGCCTCGCTGGCCCCAGAACCAGCCTAACCCCTCGGCAGGTTCCGATCCCAGCCTCAGAGGCCCCAGTAACGGCCTTGCCTCCTGTCAGGCTCCGATACTGGCTGTTGGCCCCAGCATCGGCCTAACCCCTCGGCAGACTCTGATCCCAGCCTCGGAGGCCCCAGCACCGGCCTTGCCTCACGGTGAGCTCCAATCCCGGCCTTGCTGGCCCCAGCACTGGCCTAACCCCTCGGCAGTCTCCGATCCTGGCCTCAGAGGCCCCAGCACCGGCCTTCCCTCACGACAGGCTCCGATGACAGCTTCATTGGCCCCAGCCCTGGTGTGAGACTCTTTTTTCAAATAAAGTATAAAATAGGTCTGGGAGTATAGCCCGGAGGTAAAAAAGATCCTGAGTTCCACCTCCAGTATCACACATACACACACACAAAAAAAAAAAGAAAGAAAGAAAGAAAGAAAGGAAGGAAGGAAGAAAGGAAGAAAGAAAACAGAGTTGATAGAAGGCTACTCATTTTATTTTACCTATTGGGAAGGAAGTTGCTGAGAAATGTGACTTGTGCCAAATTATGCTACTCAAGATGGCTGGCCTTGGCTAATACAAGTTGAGCTGTTGGAACTCAAATAAATAAATAAATAAATAAATATAAATAAATAAAGGAAAGACTTCATCTCCTTTCCAATGACAGCCACCGCAGTTCTATGGTAGAGTGAGAAGAATAGCTACATTTGAATCTGAAATCGAAAGTTTCCCCAAAGAGTGATGCAAACATTTCAATAAATTGCAAACATTATTGGCACATTCGAGGAATTAAAGACATCAGTGGACTAGATTTTCCCAAGTCCTTCAGTTAACCACCTCACCCTCTCCAGATGTGCTGAGCAAAAACTGTTTCAGAGTTTCCACTCCTTGGACACTCTTCCCCCAGACAATCCAGGGGGTGGGACTTTCTGCTAAGGGTGGACTAAATGCATTCTGATTGGGGATGAAAGAAACATAGAACAAAAGCAAGAGGCTTCGAGGCCATCTTTTCCAGGAAATCACCAACTGTTTTTTTGGCAGTACTGGGGTTTCTGGAAGCCCTTCTACCTCTGGGCTACACTCCCAGACCTAATATATATATATATATATATATATATATATATATATATATATTTTTTTTTATTTGGAAACAGGGTCTCTTAAGCCAGCGAGGCTGGCTCCGAACAAGCACAATCCTCCTGTCTCCGCCTCCCAAGCACGGGGATTACAAGCGAGCACCACCACGCCTGGTGTATCCAATTCTTAAACCTCTTGTGAACTCTAACAACATATACAGCGGACCCAGTGGAGCAGGGGCTTCTGACTTGCTATTAATGCAGCTTCCTGCTGCGGGGCTTTTGGCATCTCTGTCCGGTCTTTGTGTTGAACCTTCCCATGCCTTCTCTTCCCACAGCCTCTTTAGTGGTCAGTTGGACCTTGCAGAGCAGCACAACACGATGCTGGCAACCCGGCCCAGTGCCTGGCTTCCTGTGGGGCCCCGGGCTGTGGCAGTGGGACTGAGCCACCTGCCCCTTTGGACAAGTCAGTGAGAACTTCAGCCCAGCTGGGTTATCTGTTGTCACACAGCAAAACACAGCTAGATGATGGATTTTTTTCCCCCTCTTCTTGCTGCCATGTTGATACTGCTGAGATCCTAATCTGAGAACATTTTATTGAAGGCTTCCTATTAAAAGCACTTGAAAAACCAACTATCTTACCTCTCTTTGGAGCACTGTGGCCTGAACCCTGAGCGCAGGGTGTACTCTCCACAGTGGAGTGGAGTAGAGGCGGGTGAGCACCCCCTCCTTGACCTCTGGTGCCACTGGCCTCAGGACCAGAGATGGCCCAGAACTTAAAGGACTTGGTGGGATGCTGGCCGCAGGCCCAGTGCATGGGCCCAGCGCTGACGATGCTACCGGGGCTTGTGCGGGGGCCTGTAGTATTCTCCTTTAATTGGATCAGTGGCATGCATGGGGACACCATCCTGGCTGAGGGGCTTCACTGCAGAACCCATTATGGTTCCAGTACTCCATTATCTATGACATTCAAGCCAGACCTCAAAAAATCTCCCAACAGGCTTCAAAGATCCACAGACGGTGAACATTTTCCCGCGTGGGCTGTCCCCAATGTCCAGGAACTCCCCAGTGTTGGGACAAAACCCAATGCTACTTAATCTTTCCTGGGCAGTTGCCCTTGAAGATTTTTTTCCATTCTGTCACAAATGCTGTACTGTGCTAAACATAACACCCTCCCATTTCATACTGTACTGTGCTGGAGATTATTCCCTACTGTTTCAACCCCGAGGAGCCAGCTCCCTCGGCTCTGTGACGCACTGAAGATAACTCCCTTCCGTTTAGACCTTGAGAAGCTAGCACCCTCTCACTGCAGGCTGGGCTAAAAACTCACAAACTTGGAGATCTTTTGTATGGCTTGCATACCCCTCCCCTACAAATAACACTTTCAGTCTGTCCTTTGGTTGTCAAACTTTTTTTTTTTTTTTTAATGCCACTGGGGAATAGAACCCAGAGGTAGTCTACCTTTGAGCAACACCTCCAGTCTGATTTTTTTTGTGTGTGTAGCCCTGAGCTTTTCTACCTCTGGGCTATACTCCCGGACCTATTTTTTTAAATTTGGAAACAGGGTCACACTAAGTTGCTGAGAGCCTCACTCAGTAGCTGAGGCTGGCTTCGAACCTGTGAGATCCTCCTGTCTCATCCTCCCAAGCATGGGGATTACAAGTGTGTGCCACCACGCCCGACTCCCCAGTCTGATTTTATTTCTTATTTGGAAACAGGGTTTCTCTAGGTTGATGCGAGTCTCACTACTTGTTGAGGCTATCCTCAAACCTGCGACCTCCTGTCTCAGCCTCCCAAGTACAGGGATTCTAGGTGTGCATCACCACGCCCAGCTGCCACCACCACTCTTGCAGATGTTGGAATTAAACTTTGCTCCCTGTCCCTCATTCTTGTCTAGCCTTGAACCTGACACCCAACATATTCCATCTCCTAAGGCTCGACTATGAGGAGCTGGTGTTGCTGACACTGTCGTGAGGTTCTCAAGAGTGTGGTGGCCAAGTTCGATTCCTCACAGCTGGTCACCCAGCAGGCCCAGGTACCCCCGCTGATCTGACAAGAGCTGACAATCACAGAGCTGAGCCATAGCAGAGAGCACACAGCTGCTGCAGAAGCCCCACAAGTGGCCCAGCAGGAGGCCCAGCAGGCTTAGTTGTAGGTGGAAAAAGCAAAGCAGGAACAGCTGCTGAAGACTGTGCAGGTGAGGGTGAGGCTGGGAAGCACTGAGCAAGAGCCTGTCCACACCAAGCTCTGCGAGATCCGGGCTGCGCAGAGCATCTCCAAGACAACCGCCAGTTACGGAATCAGATCAACCTCCAGGCTGGCACCTTGGCCTCAACCTACAGGATGAAAGTTCCAACTGGGGAAGTGTCAGCCTCATCGAGGGTAAGAAACAAGCCTGCTAACCAAGAGCTCACCACAGAGAGGAAGTGGATGTGTTCTTTCTCCAGTTTTAGAGAAGTCAACTAGAGGTCCAGCACGCTCCATCCCAACCCCAGTGTATAATGGCTCCCTGTACACCGTCCTCTTGAGCATTCTTGGATTAAGGCTACTGAAGACCCACCCTCTTTGGGGGATGACTTTCCTCCTCTTGGTGTCAGCCAGGGGGGTTGGGGTAGTGTGTGATTTCTCAATTATTCCCATGGTATCTCTTTCTCCTTCAAAGTAGAGGAGATCACTGCCATCCTAGGAATTCTCAATAAGTATTTATTTATTTATTTATTTATTTTTTGAGGTTCGGAGGATGGAACCCAGAGGCATTTGACCTCCGAGCTATACCCCCTGCCCTATTTTTTATTCTTTATTTTGAAACTGGGTCTCACTAAGTTGGGGAGGGCCTCATTAAGTAGCCGAGGCTACCTGCGAACCGCGATCCTCCGGTCTCAGCCTCCCAAATGCTTGGATTACAAGCGTACGCCACCACGCCCGGTCAATAAGTCTTTATTAAGCAAAAATAAATATTTTACGCTGGGCGTGGTAGTGCACGCTTGTAATCCCAGCATTCGGGAGGCTGAGACTGGAGGATCGAGGTTCGCGGACAGCCTCGGCTACTTAATGAGGCTCTCTGCAACTCAGTGAGAGCCGGTTTCAAAATAAAGAATAAAAAATAGGGCATGGGGTGTAGCTCGGAGGTCGAATGCCCCTGGGCTTCATCCCCAAACCTACAAAAATAAATAAATAAATAAATAAATATTTTTCTTGGGAGGCTGAGATAGGAGGATCGCAGGTTTGCAGCCAGCCTCAGCTACTGAGTGAGGCCCTTGGCAACTTAATGAGACCCTGTTTCAGAATAAAGAAAAAAAAAATTGGGCTGGGGGTATAGCTTGGAGGTAGAATGTCCCTGGGTTCTATCCCCAGGACCAAAAAAAATTTTTTTTTTCTATTTACTATTTGGATCCTGAAACACCTTGTAGAGAAGATAAAGCAACTAAAATTATCATAATTCAGTAAAAGACAGTGGCAGGAGGATCGCACAGGTTCGAAGCCAGCCTCGCTGGCTTAAAAGACCCTGTTTCCAAATAAAAATAGAAAAATAGGTATGGGAGTGTAGCCCGGAGGTAGAAGGGTTTCCAGGAACTCCAATACCACCAAAAAAAAAAAAAAAAAAAAAAAAAAGAAAGAAAAAAACAGTAAAAGGGGAGCTGGGAGTACAGTGGACTCAACAGATTTGCTCTGTGTTAAAGAGCGTGTTAGTGGCAGAGCTAGAACTGGACCCCAAGTGTCTCCTGTCACCTTGCCACACTCAGCCCTGCCCTGGCCTCATGAAAATATTCTGTCAGCCCAGCACCAGTGCATGTCTGCAGTCCAAGGATTTGGGAGGCAGAGACAGGAGGACTGTGGGTTCAGTCAGCCCTCAGCAACTTAGTGAGATTCTCAGCGACTCGGTGAGAACCTACTTCAAAATAAAAAATAAAAAGGCCTGAGAGTTTGGCTCAGAGGTAGACTGCCCCTGGGTTCAGTTGCTAATACCACACACACCACGCGCGCGCATGCGCGACACACACACACACACACACACACACACACACACACCACGTGCGTGCGCGCACACACACACACACACGAATATTTTCTATCTTTCTGGAGAAAAATCTGTGTGTTAGGATTTAAAACTGGTAAATGTTTCCAAGTATGTGTGAATATGGGCATTCAATAATAAATGTCATATAAGTTAATACATTTTGTAAGAAATTTCATGTACATTTTTTTTTTGTGGTACTGGGGATGGAACCCTTCTACCTCCAGCTACACTCCCAGACCTATTTTTTTATATTTTATTTGGAAACAGGGTCTCTTAAGCCAGCACGGCTGGCTTTGAACCCGCGTGATCCTCCTGTCTCCGCCTACCAAGCGCGGGGATTACAAGCGTGCGCCACCACGCCCGGCTCATGTACATAGATTTTGAAGATAAGTGAAGAAAATTCAGATCTATCTTAACATAATTTAATGAGTATATGAAGTATTTTCATATATTGAGTTGGGCGTGGTAGCACACACTTGTAACCCCAGCATTCAGGAGGCTGAAACCAGAGGATCATGGTTCGCAGACAGCCTTTGCTACTTAGTGAGGCCCTTCGCAACTTAGTGATTCCCTGTTTTAAAATAAAGAATAAAATGTAGGGCAGGGGGTATAGTTCAGAGGCCGAATGCCCCTGAGTTCCATCCCCAGACCCACTTCCCCCCAAAAAAGACATATATTAAAACCTCACCGAGGCGTGATGGTTTAATCCCAACATTTGGGAGGCTGAGACAGTAGGATCATGGTTCATGGACAGCCTCAGCTATTTAGTGAGACCCTTTGCAACTCAGTGAGACCCTATTTCAAAAGCTGGGAGGGTGTAGCTCAGAGATAGAATGCCCATGGGCTCCACCCCAGTATTGCAAAAATAAATAAATAAATAAATAAATAAATAAATAAAATCCCCCCAAAACCTACTCACTCAAGAATCAAAACATTGTTTTTAAAGTTTTTCATTCATAAATGGAAGCAGAGAGACTAGACCCACTGCCTACTTTAACAATTATTGACATATGGACATATGACAATTATTTTATATACCATTATTAACAATTATTAACAGTCTTCTTTTATCTTCATGCCCTGCTCCCCCAACTCCTTCCTTGGATTATTTTTAAAGTAAATCTCAGACATTATATCATTTAATTTATAAATATTTCATTAAGTATTTGTGTGTGTGTGTATATGTATGTGTGTATGTGTGTGTGTGTGTGTGTGTGTGTGTGTGTGTGTGTGTGTTGCTAGGGATTGAATCTAGGGGCCTTCTACTTCCAAGCTACACTTGGAACCCGATTTTGTTTTTATTTTTGACATAGGGTCTCACTAATTTCTGAGGCTGGCCTTGAACCTTGGATCCTTCTATCTTAGCCTCCCAAGTACTGGGATTACAAGTGTGCACCATCAAACCTGTAATCACAGTAAATCACATTGGGATTTAAAAGGTAAATCCCAATGCCACTGCCACAATTTTTAAAAGTTAACAGTAATTTCTCCATATCTTCTAATATCTAATTAGTGTTAAAAGTTAGAAAACTTTTAAAAGTTAGAAAACTGGCCGGGCGTGGTGGCACTCACTTGTAATCCCAGCACTTGGGAGGCTGAGAAAGGATCACAGGTTCATAGCCAGCCTCAGCTGCCTAGTGAGGCCCTCTGCACTTAGTGAGACTCTGGGAAAAAAACTAGGGATGGGGATTGAGCTCAGAGGTAGAATGTCCCTGGGTTCCATCCCCAGTACCTCAAAAAAAAAAAAAAAAATTTCTACTTACCTCCAAAATATCTTTGACAGTGAGGTTTGTTCACATCAGGATCCAAACAAGATCCACACTGAGCTTGGTGGTCTAATATTTATTTATTTATTTATTTATTTTTCATTTATTATTCATTTATTATTTATTTATTCATTCATTTATTTATTTTTGTGATACTGGGGTTCCTGGAAACCCTTCTACCTCCGGGCTACACTCCCAGACCTATTTTATATTTTTATTTGGAAACGGTCTTCTAAGCCAGAGAGGCTGGCTTGGAACCTGTGCGATCCTCCTGTTTCTGCCTCCCAAGCTTGGGGATTACAAGCCTCAGCTACTTAATGAGGCTCTCCACAACTTAGTGAGACCCTGTTTCAAAATGAAGAATAAAAAAAAATTGGGCAGGGGGTATAGCTCGGAGGTCAAATGCCTCTGGGTTCCATCCCCAGACCCGCAAAAAAAAAAAAAAAAAAAAAAAAAAAAAATTTAATCTATAACATTTAGTCAAGGGAAATAGTTAAATAACTGCTCCTGGAAGAATTATTTGGCACTTGAGGGAATAGCTGCATTTATATCTACTATACTTGATTGAATCTCAGGCAGGATTAATTGCAAGATGCATTATTATTTTATGTACCACTATTAAAAATGCTGACAATTATAATTGTAAGATGCCGCTAATAGTAAGATATATTTCAACTTCAGAGATAATTAAAATGAAGAAAACATGCATCTTAAAAATCAATGAAATATAGTGTTGGAATACAGCGGTTTCACATCAGTTTTTATTTCAAAATGAAGTATAAAACGGGACATGGTGGCTCACGCTTGTAATCGCAGCATTTGGGAGGTTGAGACAGGAGGACTGCAGTTTGAGGACAGCCTCATTTACTTAGTGAGGCCCTTTGCAACTCAGTAAGACCCTGTTTCAGAATAAAGAATAAAAAAGTAGGGCTGGGAGCCAGGCGTGGTGGCGCACGCTTGTAATCCCAGCGCTTGGGGGGCTAAGACAGGAGGTTGCATAGGTTCGAAGTCAGCCTCAGCTACTTAGTGAGACCCTGTTTCCAAATAAAAATATAAAATAAGTCTGGGAGTATAGCACGGAGGTAGAAAGCCCCTGGGTTCCACTCCCAGTACCACCAAAAAGAAAATTCCTAATCAGTGATTCCCTTCCCTTGTTTGTATACACACACACACACACACACACACACACACACACACACACAGAATACTGGGGGTTCAACCCAAGGGCATTCCACCACTGAGCTACACCTCCAGCCCTTTTTTTTTATTGGTACATTATATTCATACATCATATTGGGGTAAAACTTGTGTGTAGACATATACACACATCACTGATTTAACCCCTACCCAATTCCCACCCCATTCCCTCCCCTTCCCTCCCTCCCCTGCTCGGCTTAGTGATTGACTTCGATATGTTTAAGTACATTGTGTTTTAGAGATTCTCCTCTTCCTCCCTCCTTTCTCCTCCTTTAGGTTGTCTTGTTTGCTTCTCCATAGGATTTTCTTTTTCATCTAGAGTTCCTCCTATGACCCAATGCTCCCTAACTCTCACATATTAGGGAAAGCATCTGATTTCTTATTTTTTGTGACTGACTAATCTCACTTAGCATAATGTCCTCCATTCCATCCATTTCCCTGAAAATGATGTAATTGAGTTAAAAAAAAAAAAACAACTCAATCCAGCCCTTTTTATGTTTTGTTTTGAAACAGTCTCTTCAGGTTGCTGAGAGTCTCAACTTGCTGAGGCTTCTCTTGGACCTGGAATCCACCTGTCTGAGCCTCCCAAGTACTGAGCTAACAGGTGTGCACCACTCTACCTCACTCCTTGTTTTCGTATCCTATCATGGTGTACTTCTTTCTCCTCTTCTACTCGGTATGTAACCCAAATTTCTTAGAATGTTTAGACCCCACTTACTCTATGTCAACACACTAATTTTTTGCACAAATTATGGTCTCTAAGAATGCAGTAACATGCTTACTCTTTGGACTGCACTGATTTTAAGATATTGAAAAGGATACATTCATAACACCCCTCTGGTCTTCAAAACCCTGTGCTGGGGGCGGCTGCAGAGAGCCTCCCTCCTGGGTTTGTGCTGTCATAGATGAGCGATCCATGGGCAACACTAATCTTCACACCAGCTGATAACATGGGGAAAATGAGACTTGGCTAAATTCTATTTGGCCTCAAAGATGGAGGTTTTAGTTTTTACTTTAATTTAGAGATGTCCAAGCCAAAGATTGATTGTTGTTTGTTTTTTTTTTTTTTTTTTGCGGGTCTGGGATGGAACCCAGGGGCATTTGACCTCCAAGCTACATCTCCTGCCCTATTTTTTTATTCTTTATTTTGAAACCGGGTCTCACTGAGTTGCAGAGGGCCTCACTAAGTAGCTGAGGCTGTCCGCGAACCTCGATCCTCCAGTCTCAGCCTCCTGAATGCTGGGATTACAAGCGTGCGCCACCACACCCAGCTTAGATTGATTTTTGATAAGATTTTAAGTGGACTGAGTGTCCACTTAAAAGAATTTCGGTTTCACCCTGTACTCTTCTTATTAACATGAACCTCTGGACAAGGGAGTCGGCTAGAAGGGCAGAAAGGTACACAATTGTATCACGGGATATAGTATCGGTGAAAACAGGCTCTAAACTTTTTTGCCCCTAGGTCACCGGCAAATTTTGAAAGTCAAAAACCTTTGATTTCTCCCTTGAGAAATTCCAACCCATAACTAAAAGAATTTTGCTTCTAGCTATCTGTGCTTATAAAAAGAAACTGGGTTGTTTATTTGCCAGATCTGAAGTAGTACAAAGGTAATTCTCCGAAACCTTGGATATAGACATTTTTTTGAATAGTAGAAATGCACTAATTAATTCTTTTTACATAAATGCTCTCTGTGGTACAGAAATGAACTTCTTCACAAGTCAGCTTCCTGAGGATCAAGAGGTCTCACTGAGAGCACGTGAAACCAAGGGATCCAGGGAAACCTGCTGCTCATTTTTCCTCTATCTTTGGCTTGATTGTTAAAAGGAATAAAGTCTTGAAAATTCATCAGAAGGACTCTGATGTAGAGGATTATTCATCAACTTTTCTCCCACCATTTTAAGTCTCAACAAGAGGGTGCATGTGGGATGCCGCCCTGAACTTTTTTGGGGGGTACCAGGCATTGGACCTGGGCATTAAACTTGGGGGTGTTCCACCTCTAAGCGGCACCTCCAACCCTTTTTATTTTTTTATTTGGAAACAAGGCTTCACAAAGTTGGCCTAGGATGGCTTTAAACCTGTGATCCTCCTGTCTCAGCCTCCTAAGTACTAGGATTACAAGTATTTGCTACCACGCTTGGCTTTTATCTTTAATTTTGGGACAGAATTTTGATTAGTTGCTTAGGCTAGTCTCCAATTTCTCTTAAATGAATGACAAAGGAGATAGATAATTTAATTCTACATTATTGCTTTTAGCAGCCTGTTATCATGAGAATTTATACCAGCTAGTTAAGGGTGAACCTTGCTACTTACCAGTGAAAACTGTTGGTTAAAGGGAAAAAAAAATCAAAACATATATACATAAAGATAAATGAATACAGGACTTGGGAGCACTGGAATTTTGGGCCCTACCATTTTTTTTTTTTTTTCAATACTGGGGATAGAACCCAGGGGTATTCTCCCTCTGAGCTACACCTCCAGCCCTTTTAAATTTTTGTTTTGAGACAGGGTCTTACTAGGTTACTGACAGTCTCACTACTTGCTGAGTATGTTTTTAAACCTGCAATCCTCCTGTCTTGGACTTCCAAGTACTGGCATTTCAGCTGTGTCCCACCATGTCCAGTTGGAAATATATTTAAAAAGTGATAATTACTCATAATACTCAGAATGAGAAAGAGTAGTAATAGCTGATATAATTTTTAGTAGTATCAACAATAAACACCATTGCACTATTCTTTTTTTTTATGGTACTGGAGATTGAAAGCAGGAACATCTACCTCTGAAATATATCTCCCAATCTATTTTAGTTTTTGTTTTGGTGTTTTTTTTTTTTTTTTTTTTTGGTACTGGGGATGGAACCCAGGGGCATTCTACCTCTGAGCTACACCCCCAACCCTATTTTTAATTCTTTATTTTGAAACAGGGTCTCACATAGTTGCAGAGGGCCTCACTAAGTAGCTAAAGCTGACCATAAACCATGATCCTCCCGAATGCTGGGATAACAAGCATGTGCCACCATGCTTGGCTCCTGTTTTAGTTTTTAATTTGAAACGGGGTCTTACTATGTTTCTGAGGTTCTCACTAGGTTGTTGAGGCTGGCCTCAGACCCGTGATCCTTTTTTATCAGCTTCCCAAATACTGGGGCTATCGGTATCACTACACCTGGCTTACTGTCAGTTTTATTAACCTAAGATATTCTGTGGATGTGCAGTGATTTTAATTTGTATTTTTCTGGCAGCTAACAAACTTGAACACCCTAATCATATGTTTATTGGTTACTTTAATGTTCTATTTCATGAAATGCCTACCTAAGTCCTTGCCCATTGTTTTAAATTGGGTTGAGTGCATTTTTCTGTTGATTCGTAGGAACGCTTCATATATTACAGATAAGATTCCTTCATTAGCTATAGATATTAGGAATACTTTTTCCAATTGGCAGTTTTCTTTTCATTGTTTTAACATCACTTGAAAGACATGGGTTTTTATTTTATTTTATTTTATTTTGGTATTGGGGATTGAATCTAGTGGCATTCTACCTCTAAGCTATATACCCCAGCCCTCTTATTTGTTTGTTTGTTTGTTTATTTATTTATTTATTTTGGTACTGGGTATGGAACCCAGGGGCACTCTACCTCTGAACTACCACCACCCCCCGCCCTATTTTTTTCTTTATTTTGAAACAGGGTCTCAATGAGTTGCAGAGGGCCTCACTAAGTAGCTGAGGCTGTCTGTGAACCATGATCCTCCTGTCTCAGCCTCCCAAATGCTGGGATTACAAGCATGTGCCGGCACACCAGGCTTTATTTTTGTTTTGAAAGAAAGTCTTCTTAAGTTTTCTAGGCTGTCCTGGAACTTAAAATTCTCCTGCCTCAAACTCCCGAGTAGCTGGAATTACAGGCAAGTGTCACTGTGTGCGCAAGCGTGAGCGCGCGCGTGTGTGTGTGTGTGTGTGTGTGTGTGTGTGTGTGTGTGTGTTGCTGGGGTTTGAACCAGGGCCTCATGTGTGCTAAGCACCCCTTATCACTGTGGTCTGTTTAAGAAAGCATTGCATACATCAAACTTGTGAAAATATCCTCATGTCTTCTTCCTAGAAGTGTTGTTTCATAGCTAGAAATAAATTTCATCTGGTATTAATTTTGTGTATGCTGAGAGGTAAGGTTCTAGTCTCACTTTTTTCATGTGGGTATTAATCACCATTTGAAAGGACTACCCTTTTCCTCTTGGAACTGCAGTGGCTCTCTATCTGAATGCAATTACGTTATCAGTGAATAATGGCATATTTTTTCTTATACTGCCATTCTTAAAATTTTTTCTTTTTCTTGAATAATAGCATTGGCTAGGACCCACAGTTTAATGTCGATAAAATGGTCATGGTTAATATTTTTGAATTGTTTTCAGTCTGGGGGGGAGCTTTTAATATTTCACCAGTGGGGTATGTAGCTCAGTGGTAGAGCACATGCTTAGCAGGTGTGAGGCCCTGAGTTTGATTCCCAACATCAACTACCAAACAAACCAGTAGGTCTGGTATTTGTTGCATATTTGTAGATTTTTTTTGTCAAATCAAGAACATATCCTTCTATTCCTAGCTTACTAAGCTTTTTATCCTGGAGTGCAGATGGAAACTCTTACTTTATCTCCTTCATTCTTAATCTGTACTATGATCAAACTACTCTACAGCCGAGATTACATATTATTAAGACAAAACACTTCTATTTTTATAAAACACTCCAAGGGAGGTTTGATATATTTTGTTACCACCATTTTACTTGTCTATAAAATGGGGATGATAACAGTATCTACAACAGAGTTTTTTTTTGGAGATTAAATAGGTTATATAGAGTGTTAAACCATACCACACAGCTCGTAAGCCTTTTATTAATATGTTTTTTCTGGGAAAGAAAGAGTGATAATCAGTGATGGATCTGGTCCAGGAAACCCACTCTCTTGACTCTCACTCTCTCTTATATCATTTTGTCTCAAAGGGGTTTCTTTCTTTCTTTCTTTCTTTCTTTCTTTCTTTCTTTTTTTTTTTTTTTTTTTTTGGTGGTACTGGGGTTCCTGGAAGCCCTTCTACCTCCGGGCTACACTCCCAGACCTATTTTGACATTTTTTTTTTTTTTTTTTTTGGAAATAGGGTCTCCTAAGCCAGCACACGTGGCTGGCTTCAAACCTGCGCGATCCTCCTGTCTCTGCCTCCCAAGCGCGGGGATTACAAGCGTGCGCCACCACGCCCGGCGGGTTTCTTTTTTTTTAACCTCAGCCCTATTTTACTTACTTTTTTTTCTTTGGAAATAGGGTCTCACTAAGTTGTAGAGGCCTTCTCTAAATTGCTGAGGCTGGTCTTGAACCTGTGATCCTTCTGTCTCAGCCTCCCAAGCAGTGGGATTGCAGGCATGCGCCACCACACCTGGCTCAAGAGGGCTTTGGGCAGCCTCTCCATAGCTCTAAACCACTAAGTTTCTTCATCACACTAAACATTTCCAAAAGATTATAAAATGATGCTTATGAACTGTTTTGACTAGAAAAGCTCTTCTGCAGATAATTCCCAGTAGCCAGTGTTTCTAGTGTGCATGTTTCCTAAGCATGTTCACAATAACAGAATTATTCTAGAAAGAATTTTTTTGGTCAAGTTCTTTCTTATGTAGTCTCTTCTTACAAGTTAAGGCAACCACTTCACTGATGGCTGCCATGCAAAGAATCCTGTCCTCAATCGGCTCATTAAGGTAACTTTGTAAAGACAGTGTTTTTTTTAAAAGGCACTTTGCCAGCTTTCTCAAACATAACTTTGCAAATGGACAGCAAGAAAAACATGGTAAATCACTTCCATATGGCTCCAGGCAATGAGGCACTTTTTTGATTAACAACACATTCACTACAATAAAATAACTTCCAAATCTGCTAGAGAGACATGAACTTATCTGCTACATCTATTCTGTTTGATTTTTCATTGTTTTGACTCTCCAAATACCCTCTTAAACCCCCAACCGGTTCATTTCTGAATGGCAGCCCCTTCCGAGACCATCACCTGCTCCTATTTGTCAGTCCCAGGCAGCAAATAGCTGCTCTTAAACTTATTCTGAGACCAGCTGCTTTAAAACATATGCTTCCAACATTCGAGAGATGGTTTTACAACCTCATTAGCCGATACGATCATTAACATGTCATCTGCATATGCGAGCCGCAGTTTCAACATTTAAACCTATTTCCTTCTAGACATGTGTGAATAGTAAACCAGGCAGGTTCGTTCACACCCAAAAATCGTCTCATCAGATATAAAGGACAAAATGGTCACCACGGTCTTCATGTTTTCATTGTCTAGATCATTTTACAATTCCCAGCCAGAAACTAATCCCATAATTTTTGCACTCTTGACACACTGAAAGGCTGACATAAACCTCTACAATTTGGAACAACATGTCCTTGCCCATCATGAACTTCTGCCCCTTTTCAAATGAGACAGGATAAAAACCTGACTGTCTTTTACTCTGTACATTTTACAGTTTCTCTGGGTGTCGCGAAACCATCTGGCACCTCCGTCCCTTAACGCCTGGAATGAATCAAATCTTGTTCGTTGCAAAGACCGTTCATCTCTCGTTAAACCTACTAATCACTTTGTAATCAGCATTCACAGGGGCCAAAGGTCCTTGATTCTTATCATGATATTTTAATTATCATTGGGAGCTAGCAGTTGGTAATACCAAAATATGGTTCCCCCCCTCCTTGGCTTTCCAATTACTCCCCAGAACAAAGACACACGCTCTCTACAAATGAGGATCCCGCCTCTCTGACTAGAACTGGTTCAGGAGCATGCGCCATTCCCAGTGTGGGGGTTCTGCTATCTGACCATGCCTTTCAATTTTTGATACTGAAGATGGCTCCCTATTTTTTCTTTTCTTTTACTTTTTCATTTTTTATCTTAATTTTTAAATTTCTTCCCCTCCTCTATTTTTTATTTAGCAAATTTTTGGATGAGGAGCAACTTATTTTCCTCCCTTATGATGCTTAAAAGGCTTTGGCTTCACAAGTTTTTTACCCCAATTAGATGTATGAATATAATGCACCAATAAAAAATTTTTAAAAAAGGCTTTGGCTTCTCATTCGTATGCTTTCCTTTATTTAATATAAATAACATAATAATATGTTTAATATATTAAATAATAAATATTTAATAATATTTTAATATATATTAAACATATAATATGACATATAATATTTGAGGCAGTTAATCTGCATTCCTAGTTTGCTGAGATTTTTAAAATCATAAATGGAAGCCGGGCATGGTGGTGCACGCTTGCAATCCCCGGGCTTGGGAGGCTGAGACAGGAGGATCACACAGGTTCGAAGCCAGCCTCAGCTACTTAGTGAGGCTCTCAGCAACTTAGTGAGACCCTGTTTCCAAATAAAATATAAAAGAGATCTGGAGTATAGCCCAGAGGTAGAAAGCCCCTGGGTTCCACTCCCAGTACGACCAAAAAATAAATAAATAAAATAAAATCATAAATGGATATTGGAGCTGGGCGTGGTGGCCGCACACTTGTAATCCCAGCATTTGGGAGGCTGAGCCCAGAGGATCCCCGGTTCACAGCTTCAGCTACTTAGTGAGGCCCTCTGTAACTTAGTGGGATCCTGTTTCAAAATAAAGAATAAAAAATAGGGCAGAGGGTGTAGCTAGGAGGCCCCTGGGTTCCAGCCTCAGACCATCAACAAAAAAATTGCATATTGGATTTGGTCAAATGTTTTTTCTGCATCTATTAGTCTGATCACATGATTTTTCTTTTAGTCTTGATGGGACAGATTACATTAACTAATTTTTGTCCCTTCGTGTTCTTTTGGTACAATATTCTCACTAGTCTCCATGATTTTATAATTTATTTTTCTTTTTCCTTTCAAGTTTTTATCCCTGGAAGAAACTCATTGCCCATTTTGGAAGCTTGCTGTCTTGTTAAATTATGAATAATTCTCCTTTCTCTTGCTTCTTATCCCCTCTCCACGAGTTTGGAGTATATGTTATTTTCTCATCTCGCAGTGATTTTCTTACTTATATAACTCTTAGCATAAACATTTTTATTCTTAAAATTCATTCATTTATTTGAAAAAAAATGAAAAACCATTATGTGCCAGACACAGAACAGAAACGCATTCACCACCTAATCTGAGGCTCCACGTAGCCCTATCCATCTTGCCCAGAATACAAGTTTAAATTTCTGACTTTTAAGTAAACAATTGAAAAACAGGTCCTTTGCTGTTGGTTATTGAAGTAGAAAAACAATCTCTTGAGTGTTGGGAGCTCCTTTTTATGATCCTTTGTTCCCAAGCTCACCCTACAGCATCTTTATCAATTTGCCAAGCATAGATTTAATAACTGAGTATGTTTAGCCATATTTGAAGGAACTAGGAGTGAAGAGGGAAGGAAGAAAAGAACTGGGGTGAGAGCTTCCAAGACTGGAAGAATAATTGTGTCCACACTGGTCTTTGTGTCTTCTGTTTGTCTCCACTATAGTCAGAGGGAATCTCTCTAAATCATAGCACTGATTTTTATTTTATTTTTTAGTAATTCAATTGTTTTTAGCACGTCCTCAGAGTTGTGCAATCATCATCACAGTCAATTTTAAGACATTTTCACCATCCCCCAAATAAACTTGTCCCTGTAAGCTATAGGTAACCACTAAAGTGCTTTCTGTCTCTATATACCTATTCTGAACATTTCATATAAATGGAATCAGAGACTGTGTGATCTCACCTGGCTTTGTTCCATTAGCATGATGTTTTCAAGGATCACCCCACTATAGTATGTATTAGTATTTCATTTCTTTTTATGGCCGAATAATATTCCATTATATGATTATGCCACCACATTTATCCATTCCTCAGTAGATGGACATCTGGTTTTATTTTATTTTATTTTTTGTGGTACTGGGGGTGGAACCCAGGGGCTTTTCTACCTCCGGGGTATACTCTCAGACCTATTTTATTTATTTATTTATTTATTTATTTATTTATTTATTTATTTATTTAATTTATTTATTTTTTGTAGGTGTGGGGATGAAATCCAGGGGCATTCAACCGCCGAGCTACACCTCCTGCCCTATTTTTTATTCTTTATTTTGAATAAAGTTCAAAACTCACTGAGTTGCAGAGGGCCTCACTAAGTAGCTGAGGCTGTCCGTGAACCGTGATCCTCCGGTCTCAGCCTCCCAAATGCTGGGATTACAAGTGTGTACCACCATGCCCGGCTGACCCTATTTTATACTTTGGAAACAGGGTCTTACTAAGTTGCAGAGAGCCTCACTAAGTAGCTGAGGCTGGCTTCGAACCTGTGCCATCCTCCTGTTTCAGCCTCCCCAGAGCTGGGATTACAAGCGTACACTACCACGCCCGGCCAGGCATCTGTTTTCTTAAACCTTTTGGCCATTAAAATATTGCTTCTCTAATCATTAATTTGCAGCTTTTTGTGTACTTTAAAAAAAATTTCTCTTGGGTAATATATCTAGGAGTGAAATTGCTAGAGCACGAGGTAGCTCTGTGTTTAAATTTTTGAGGAACTGCCCCACACTATTTTGCCAAGTGGCTGAACCATTTTATATTTCTACCAGCTATGCTGGAAGGCTCTACTCTTTCCATTCTATCAACATTTGTTCTTACCTGTCTTTTTCATTATAGCCAAACTAGTGGGTGTGCTCCTGGTTTGCATTTCCCACCTGACTAATGGTATTGCATATCTTTTAATGTGATTATTGGCCATATCTATATATCTATATCTGTATGTCTATATATATTATTTGGAAACATCTATTCAGATCCTTGGCCCATTTTTATTTTTATTTATTTATTTATTTTTATCCCAGCATTTGGGAGGCTGAGACAGGAGGATCCAGGTCTCACTGAGAGCTGAGGATGGCCTCAGCTACTGAGGCCCTTTGCAACTCAGTGAGACCCTGTTTCAAAATAAAGAATAACAAATAGGGCTGAGGGTATGGCTCAGAGGTAGAATGACCCTGGGTTCCATCCTCAGTACTGCAAAAGAAAAAAAAAAAAAAAAGAAAAGAAATCCACAAAATTGACTTTCTCTTGAGATGGTTCAAGCTGGCTCCAGTATATGTCTGCTTTTAAACCTTATCAGAAAAAGGAAGTGAATGCCTGGGCATTGTATTTTTTTTAACATTTTTTTTATTGAACATAGATAGTATACATTTACACTATATTTGGTGCCCTCTCCCCCCCGCCCCCGTTTTCTCTTCCCCCCTCCCACCAATGGTTGTCCAGGTTAACCATGTCTTATTCATAATTTTACACATGTTCAGGTATAGACCCTCATTAATCAAGATCGGCCTTTCTCCTCTCCTATCTTTCCATTAAAACTTAGCTAGTATTTCCCTTCTAATATCTGGAGTCCCACTGGTATCCTTTGTGTTTTCTAGTTTGGGCATATTAGAGGAAACATGTGCATTTTCTCCTTCTGTGCTTGGCTGATCTCACTTAACATGATGCTCTCCAGGGCTTTCCATCTTCTTGCAAATGATATAATTTTGTTCTTCTTTATGGCTGAATAGAATTCCATTGTGTGTATTTCCCACAGTTTTGCTATCCATTCATCTGTTGATGGAGATCTGGGTTGGTTCCATATTTTGGCTATTACAAATTGTGCTGCTATGAACATAGGTATGCATATGTTGCTGTATTTCTCTGAATTCAACCCCTTTGGAAAGATACCCAGGAGTGGTATAGCTGGATCATATGGTGGATCTATTCCCACCTTTCTTAGGAATCTCCACACAGATCTCCATAGTGGTTGGACTAGTTTGCAGTCCCACCAACAGTGTAAAAGAGTTCCTCTTTCCCCACATTCTCACCAGCATTTGTTGTTGTTTGATTTCTTTATGCTTGCTACTCTGACTGGGGTTAGATGGAATCTCAGTGTAGTTTTGATTTGCATCTCCCTGATGGCCAGTGATGAAGAACATCTTTTCATGTATCTATTGGCCCTTTGTATCTCTTCTTTTGTGAAGTGTCTATTTAGTTCATTTGCCCATTTCTTGATTGGGTTGTTTGTTTTGCTAGTATAGAGTCTTTTGAGCTCTTTGTATACTCTGGATATTAGCCCCCTATCAGAATGGTGGCTGGTAAAGATCCTTTCCCATTCTGTAGGCTTCCTCTTTAGGTTATTGATAGTTTCCTTTGATGAGAAGAAACTTTTTAGTTTGATATTATCCCACTTGTTTATTCTTGCTTTAATTTCCTGAGCTTTGGAGGTTTTGTTGAGAAAGTTACTGCCTGTGCCAATATGTTGTAGTGTTGAACCTATGTTCTCCTCTACTAACTTCACAGTCTCAGGTCTAATTTCTAAGTCTTTGATCCATCTTGAGTTGATTCCTGTGTTAGGTGAGATATAGGGGTTTAGATTCATCTTTTTACAAATGGTTAGCCAGTTCTCCCAGCACCACTTGTTGAAAAGGCTGTCTTTTCTTCAGCGTATGTGTTTGGCCCCTTTGTCAAAGATTAATTGACTAAAGATGTGTGGGTTTGTTTCTGTATCTATTCTAATCCACTGGTCAGTATATCTGTTTTTGTGCCAGTACCATGCTGTCTTTACTACTATTGCTCTATAGTATAGTTTGAAGTCTGGGATTGTAATGCCTCCTGCATGTTTCTTGTTATTGAGAATTGCTTTGGCTATTCTAGGTCTTTTCTTTCTCCATATGAAGTTCATGATTGATTTTTCTAGGTCTCTGAAGAATGTCACTGGTATTTTAATGGGAATTGCATTGAACCTATAGATCACTTTTGGCAGAATTGCCATTTTGATGATATTTATTCTGCCTATCCATGAGCACGGGAGATCTTTCCATCTTCCAAGGTCTTCTTCTATTTCTTTCTTTAATGTTTTATAGTTTTTGTTGTAGAGGTCTTTTACATCTTGGGTTAGGTTTATTCCTAGGTATTTTATTGGTTTTGAGGTTATAGTGAATGGAATTGTTGTTCTTGTTTCTTTCATTGTGGATTCGTTGTTGGCATAAAGAAAGGCCACTGATTTCTTTAGGTTGATTTTGTAACCTGCGACTTTGCTGAATTTGTCAATCAGCTCCAGAAGTCTTTTGGTTGAGTTCTTTGGGTCTTCCAGATAAAGGATCATGTCATCTGAGAATAAGGATAATTTTACTTCCTCTCTTCCTATGTGGATTCCTTTGATTTCCTTCTCTTGTCTGATTGCTGCAGCAAGAGTCTCAAGGACTATATTGAAAAGGAGTGGTGATAGTGGGCATCCTTGTCTTGTTCCTGACTATAGCGGAAATTCTTGCAGTTTTTCCCCATTCATTATAATGTTGGCTTTGGGTTTGCAGTATATTGCCTTGATGATGTTGAAGTACTTTCCTTCTATCCCAATTTTTTTCAGTGTTTTTAACATAAATGGGTGTTGGATTTTGTCGAATGCTTTTTCAGCATCTATTGCTATGATGATGTGGTTTTTGTTCTTGGTTCTATTTATGTGGTGAATAACATGTATTGATTTGCGTATGTTGAACCAGCCTTGTTTTTCTGGGATGAAACCGACTTGGTCATGGTGTATTATTCTCTTGATATAGTTTTGAATGCGTATAGCTAGTATTTTGTTTAGAATTTTTGCATCTATGTTCATTAAGGATATTGGTCTGTAGTTTTCCTTTCTTGAGGTATCTTTATTTGGTTTGGGGATTAATGTGATACTTGCCTCATAGAAGGAGTTTGGAAGAGTTCCATCTCTTTCAATTTCCCGGAACATGTTATGAAGTATTGGTATTAGTTGTTCACTGAAGGTTTTGTAGAATTCAGCTGGGAACCCATCTGGGCCTGGGCTTTTCTTTCGTGGAAGAATTTTTATTGCCATTTCTATTTCTTTGGTTGTTATTGGTTGGTTTAGGCTTGCTATGTCCTCTTGGCTGAGTGTAGGAAGGTTAACTGTGCTTAGAAATCTGTCAATTTCATCCAGGTTTTCAAATCTATTGGAGTATAAATTTTTAAAGTAGTTTCTGATAATATTTTGAATTTCTTCTCTATCTGTGGTGATATCTCCTTTTTCATTTCTAATTTTGATAATTTGAGTTGATTCTCTTTTTCTTTTGGTTAGGTTGGCCAGGGGTTTATCAATTCTATTAATCTTTTCAAAGAACCAACTTTTTGTTTTATTGATTCTTTGAATTGTTTTTTGTTCTCTATTTCATTTATTTCTGCTCTAATTTTGATGATTTCTTGTCTTCTGCTGGCTTTGGGAATAGACTGTTGCAGAATTTCTAGATCCTTGAGTTGTGTCATTAGGTTCTTTACTTGGTGGTTCTCCGTCCTTTTTATGTGGGCACTCAATGCAATAAATTTTCCTCTTAGTACTGCCTTCATGGTGTCCCATAGGTTTTGGTAGGTTGTGTCTCTGTTTTCATTTGTTTCCATAAATTTCTTTATTTCTTCCCTAATTTCTGCTCTTACCCATTCGTCATTCAATAGTGTATCATTCATTCTCCATGAATTTGAATACTTTCTTTCGAGTTTCCTGTTGTTGATTTCTACTTTTATTCCATTGTGGTCTGAAAAGATGCATGGAATTATATTGCATTTTTTGAATTTACTGGTATTTTCTTTGTGTCCCAGGATGTGATCTATTTTGGAGAAGGTTCCATGGGCTGCTGAGAAGAAAGTGTATTCTGTAGTTCCTGGTTGAAATACTCTGAAAATGTCTATTAGGTCCATTTGGTTTATGGTTTCCTTTAGTTCTAAAGCGTCTTTACTCATCTTTTGCCTTGAAGATCGATCCAGTGGTGTGAGAGGCATATTAAAGTCTCCCAGAATTATTGTATTTCGGTCTACTTGGGATCTTATGTCCAGAAGGGTTTGTTTTACAAATGTGGTTGCACCCATATTTGGGGCATAAATATTTACTATCATTATATCTTCTTGGTGTATTGTTCCTTTTAGTAAAAGGAAGTGCCCTGATTTGTCTCTTTTGATGTGTTTTAGTTTAAAGTCTGTTTTGTTGGATATCAGGGTTGCTACCCCTGCTCTTTTTTGGTCACTGGTGGCATGGTATATCTTTTTCCACCCTTTCACGTTCAGCCT
Source organism: Muscardinus avellanarius (assembly GCF_963383645.1). Lineage (NCBI taxonomy): Eukaryota > Metazoa > Chordata > Mammalia > Rodentia > Gliridae > Muscardinus > Muscardinus avellanarius. Next base: position 66,748,530 of record NC_137789.1, on the reverse strand, counting down.
GTGAATGTCTTTGGCTGTGAGGTGAGTTTCTTGCAGACAGCATATATTTGGATTATGTTTCCTAATCCACATTGCCAGTCTATGTCTTTTGATTGGTGAGTTAAGTCCTTTAACATTAAGAGATATTATTGAAATATGATTTTTGTTTTCTGCCATTTTGTGTTCTGTCTACTCTTGGGTGGTGTGATCTTTCTTCTTTACTTAAATGGCCCACTTATTAACTTCCTCTCTTCTCTGATTCTGGAGTCTGCTTCTTTTTTCTTTCTTATGGTTTATTTCTTTAAGAATTTTCTCTAGTGTTGGCTTTGAATTCATGAATTTTTTGAGATTCTGTTTATCCTGAAAGACTTTGAATTCCCCATTGATCTTGAATAGTAGTTTTGCTGGATAGATGAGCCTTCGTTGGAAGTTATTTTCTTCCAGGGTCTGAGTCACGTCGTACCAGACTCTCCTAGCATTCCTGACCCGGGTTGTATAGTCTGGGGTGATTCTTATTGTTTTGCCTCTATATGTCACCCGTCCTTTTGTTCTCACTGCTTTTAAGATTCCTTCCTTAGCCTCTATGCTGGTCAATTTGGTTATTATGTGGCGTGGAGTGGTTTTTCTTTGGTCCTGTCTCAGTGGAGTTCTGTATGCCTCCTGGACTTGAAGATTCAAGTCTCTTTCCATATTTGGAAAATTCTCTGAGATTATTTCCTTGAAGATATTACAGATGCCCTTGGTCTGTACCTCTATCCCTTCCTCCTATTATCCGTAAATTAGGGCGCTTCATATTATCCCATAATTGCTGGATGTTTAGGTTTTGTTGCTGTAAAGATTTCTGTATATCGCTGACTGTGTTTTCGGTTTGGGATGTACTGTCTTCTAATATTGATATTCTGTTTTCCATTTCATCTAATCTTCCAGAATTTCTTTCTATTGCTGTCTTCATTTCACTTATTGCCTCTTTCATTTCATTCCAGACCTCTTTCTGATTCTTTTTTAGTGTTTCTAGTTCACCTTTAACCTCCTCTATACTTGTTTTAAATCCTTTCATCATATTGAACAACAAGATTCTGAACTCCCCTTCTTGCATTTCTAGTAGGTCAGTATTCGTGATTTCTGCTGTCTCTTCATAATTCCTGGTTCTCATATTTATAGCGTTCTCTGTCCTGTTTTTCTGATTTCTACCCATCGTTCGTGAGTAATGTGCTTAGTCAAATCTTAATATTAGGAGTTTAGGGGTATTGGCTAGTCAGCAGAGCCTTTCCAGTGTTGAGGGCGGGTGATGTGTGAGGAGCTGGGGTGATTGGTAAAGGAGTCGGATTAGGTAGAGGATATGTTAGGTTGCGAAAGACTTTAAGTATGGTAAAGTAATAACTTGTTAGGAATGAGAGAGAGTTAACTACTAGGACTCTTGTCGTTAGTAGAGTAATTATGGATATAAGAAATACTTTGAGTATTAAACCAGGAGGTATATTATGGGGAAAAGTTTTGGGGAAGAAAAGTATGTAGGTTAGTGTGGGAAGGTTTGTAAATAGGGATGATGGAAGGAGGAGACAGACATAAAAAAAAAGAATCCACACAAGATACCAAGACTATTATGTAATCCAAGAAAAAGGAAGGAAAACCAATCAAAGGAAGAGAATAAAAAAAAAAAGGAAGGAAAGAGGAGGAAAGAGGAAAAAAGAACAAGAATAAAATAAAAGGAACTAGCAGCTGTGTGAAATAAAAAAATAAGGCAAACTATCCAATATATATACATATATATATATATATCCAACAAGTTAGAGTAAAAGAAGTGTGGGTTAAAAGAAAAAAAAATAATAAAACAGCAATAACCATACCAAAACAAAAGCACTGTAACAGCAAAATAAAACAAAACATCCACATTAAAAGTAAAACAAATAGTCCTCCTTATTTACGCATATGGGGTCAGGTCCATATAATATGTGCGTATCTGATTGCTTTGGTAGCTTTCAGAATACCTTCCAATGTCTCTTAGTTTTCTTTGTACTCTATTTTTATCTTCTTAGGTCACTCTGGGTGTTTGGACAACTTTCTCTCCTTCAGCTGCTTTAGGTTTATGTGTCCAGATGTCTGGTTTCACTGTTATTTGATTCTGTATAATTCACAGGTTCTGCGAAATTCTAACCTGTGGTCAGCACCACTGCACTCACCACCCTAGCCTCCAGCCTGTGCTTCCCTACAGCAGGGGTGGAGAATGACCAAAGTATAATTGGAACCTCCCCCTGAGGTCCTGAGCAGATTTTGTGGCCCGATGGATTTTCTTGTGTCTCTGGAAATTCCAGCTGGGCTAGCCGGTGTGGTCCCAAGATGTACCCTGGGCAAATGGATACTGGTTCCTGGATGCCCACACTTACTGCCTGAGCTCTGCCTATTCCGAGAGTGCAGGCTGGATGTGCTGCTGATACTGGACCTAAGTGAGAGTGGATGCAGCTGTCTATTGCTGCTGGTATGCTCTTCCAAGGTGTATTGAGCTGTGTTCTCGCTTAGAACTAAGCATCTGGCTACCAGGAGGGTGGGAACACCCAGCGGTGGGCCAGTGGTGCAGGGTAGGTGCTCAAGGGTCCAGTGCGTGGTGTCCAGCAATGGTCTCTGCCTCCCGTGGGACGTAGAAGCTGGGGGTGCCCCAAGGAGATTTCCGGGTCCCACAGGGCTTTCGCAGCCTGGAAGGCAGGCTCTGGCAAGGTGTCAGGGGCTAGACACACAAGCAGGCTCCAGTTTAGGGGTGGCAGTGGTACCGGCACTGACTACTAGCAGGGGACCGTGGCGCAAGCAAGGTGCGCGAGGAGAGTGCTCGGTTCTGAGGCTTGTGCCCATGCTGGGGGGTTGAGGCTGCGCACACGCTAGGACCCCAACTTACCAGGGCGCCCTCAGGTACCTGACTTGGTGCAGGAGTCCGTGGGAGTCTCTATGCAGTTGTGATCTGGTCGCTGGTGGGCACACAGAATTCTGATGTGGTGCTGCTCGCTGCTTAAGATGCGGTCCTAAATCCATTTTTAGTCCCGGATTATCTTGCCGCGGTAATATGGGGCAGGCAGTTCCTTGGGCAGCTGCAAAGGCAGCCCGCCTATCGGCCTTCCGATCAGCGTTCCGATTGTATCTGCAGCAGGTCCCGTGTCCGATCTTTGCTCTTCTTCTTCAAGTTCAGGGTTCTGCCGAGGTACCTGGATGTGTTTTGGTTCCTGGTATGTATTTATTTTGTTGATTAAGACACTGCTTTCTAAGTATTTAAACTTTATTTGCTTCAGCTACTGAGAAGTGCTGTGTCCCTCAGTCGCCATTTTGAAAAAAAATCCTTGGCCCATTTTTAAATTTAAATTGGGTTATTTGTCTTTTTCTATTGATTAGAATAGTCTATATTTTAGGTACAAGTTCTAAATAGGATTTGGATACATTATCTTCTGTTGGTGGCCTTTAAAGCACAAAAAGTTCTAATTCTGAGAAGGTCCAATTTATCTTTTTTCCCCCTTTCATAGCTTGTGCTTTTGATGTCATATATAAGAGACATTTGCCAAATCCAAGACCAGGAAGATTTTTTTGTGTGTGTGGTACTGGGTGTGGAACCCAGAGGCTTTCTACCTCTGGGCTGTACTCCCAGACCCATTTTATATTTTATTTGGAAGCAGTGTCTCACTAAGTTGCTGAGAGCCTCACTAAGTAGCTGAGGCTGACTTCGAACCTGTGTGATTCTCCTGTCTCAGCCTCCCAAGCGCGGGGATTACAAGCATGTGCCACCATGCCCGGCTAGGAAGATTTATTTCTATGTTTTTTCTTAAGCGATTACAGTTTTAGCTTTTGCATTTAAACCTTTGATATATTTGAATCAATTTTTGCATATGATGTAAGGTAGAGGTCCAAGTTCATTCTCTGTGTGGACATCCAGTTTCCACACCACTGTTTGTTTAAAAGATTATTCTTCAGCCAGGCATGTTGGTGCTTGCCTATAATCCCAGTACTTGGGAGGCTGAGATACGAGGATCACAGGTTGGAGACCAGCATCAGCAACTTAGCAAGGCCTTGTTTCCAAATAAAATAAAAACAAAAAGGGCTGGTGATGAAGCTTAAAGGTAAAATGTCCTGGGTTTTAGTACAAAAAATTCTTTACTATTTTGAATCATTTTGGCATCTTTCTCAAAAGCAACTGACCTTAATATGAGTGCTTATTTCTGGACTCTCAATTTTATTTCATTGATCTATATGTCTGTCTTTATGCCAGTACCACTTAGTCTTCATTACTTGTAGCTTTTTTCTTTTAAACGGGGTCTTGCTAGGTTGCTGAGAGTTTCATTGAGTTGCTGAATCTGTCCTCGAACCTGTGATCCTGCTGTCTCAGCCTCTCAAGTGCTGGAATAAGAGGCATAAATCACCATGCCTGACTTATAGTAAGTATTAAAATTGATAAATGTGAATCCTTCAACGTTGTTTTGAATATTCTGTGTCCTTTGAATTTCCATATAAATATTAGAATCAGCTAGTTAATTTCTTTACAGAAGCCAGCTGGAATCCAGTTAGGAAACTCACAGAACCTGTTGGTTAATTTGTTATTGCTGCCTTAATAATATTGTCTTCTGATCTATGAATATGGTACATCTTTCCATTACTTAGATCTTTTTCAACTTCTTTCAACAATGTTTTAATTTTCAGAGTAAAAATATTTTACTTCCCCTTTTAAGTTTATTTTTAAATATTTCATTTATTTTAATGCTATTATGAGTGAAATTGCTTACTTAATGTCATGTTTGGATTGTTCATTGAAAGTGTATAGAAGTGCAGTTGGTTTTCCACATTGATCTTGTATAACCCGGGGCCATTCTACCTCTGAGCTACACCCCCAGCTCTATTTTTTATTATTTTTATTTTTTGAAACAGGGTCCCACTGAGTTGTGAAGGGCCTTGCTAAGTAGCTGAGGCTGTCTGCGAACTGCAATCATCTGGTTTCTGCCTCTCGAATGCAGGGATTACAAGCTTGTGCCACCACTCCAGGCCGCCTTTGAGTTTTCAGTATAAAAGATTAGGCCTAGGCAAATCATGATAGTTTTACTTCTTCCTTTCCAAGTGGAATGCCTTTTATTTCCTTTTCTTGTCTAATTGCCGTGACTAGAACCTCCACATGATGTTGAATAGAACTGGTGAAAGCTGGTATCTCTTGCTTGGTCTTGAGTTTAGGAGCAAAGCACCTTCCTCCATTGTTTTAGTCAGCATCCTCACCAGTTGATTTAAATACTGGCACTATTTAGAGAAAGAAAGATTTGGAGGCTCACAGTTTTGGAGGTTTCAGAGGGTTTAGTCCATGTTAGAACAGGTCACATCTGTGGAGCAAGGAGAGAGCACGAGGGACATGTCTAGTCTCCAAGGCCACAGCAACAGTGACCTGCCTCCTCCAGCCACACCCGTCCTGCTTACATTGCCACCCAATATATCTATTAAAATTTTTATTCTATCAATGTACTTATCCACTGATGAGATTAGAAGCTTCACAATTACTTTACTTGACCTCCTCTGAACATTTTTGCATTGCCAATACGTGAGCTTTTTTGGATATAGAATGAAGGAATATTAAGCCGGGCGTGGTGGCGCATGCTTGTAATCCCCGCACTTGGGAGGCTGAGACAGGAGGATCGCACGGGTTCAAAGCCAGCCTCAGCTACTTAGTGAGGCTTTCAGCAACTTGGTGAGACCCTGTTACCAAATAAAATATAAAAAAGGTCTGGGAGCATAGCCCGGAGGTAGAAAGCCTCTGGGTTCCACCCCCAGTACCAAAAAAATAAAATAAAATAAAAAAAAGAATGAAGGAATATTCTATATCCAAACCATAAAAATTAAATACAACATTAGCCAAGGGACTTCTATAGATGGTCTTTATTATGTTCAGGAAGCTCTCTACTCTTCTCAGTTTGTTGACTTTTTTAGTCATGAAAAAGCATTGGTTTTTCCAGATGCTTTTTCTGTGTCTGTTGATATGATTATGTTTTTAGTCTTCTATTGATAGGGAGATATTACATTTTTTAAGATTTATTTATTTATTTATTTATTATTATTATTATTATTTTTTGGTGGTACTGGGGGTAGAACCCAGAGGCTTTCTACCTCCGGGCTATACTCCCAGACCTTTTGTATATTTTATTTGGAAACAGGGTCTCACTAAGTTGCTGAAAGCCTCACTAAGTAGCTGAGGCTGGCTTCAAACCCATGCGATCCTCCTGTCTCAGCCTCCTAAGCACAGGGATTACAAGGGTGCGCCACCACGCCTGGTTTTTTTGAAGATTTAAAGGAGCCTTTTAAAAAGATAGAAATACAGAAGTCAGTTACAGCCCCATGCCACTTAGGAGTGGCATGAGGGGGTGGTTTGAATGAATTCACTTTACATGACTTTTTAATATAAACCAATCTTGCATTCCTGGAATAAGTTCCAACTCACCATGGAGTATGATCCTTTTATATAATGCTAGATTTAGTTTGCTAATTCTTTGTTAGAGATTTTGAACATATTTAGTAAAGTATTCTTGTCTATAATATTCTTTTCCTGTGATATCTTTGTTTGGTTTTAGTATCTTGGCAATACTGGCCTTATAGAATGTGTTGAGAAGTATTTCCTTACTTTCCAATTTTTGGGAGAATTCATGAAAAATTCAATTCTGTAAATGTTTGGTAGATTCTGTCCAGTGAAGCCAGAACTGACTTTTTCATCTTCCTGTTCAAAATCCTTCAACAGTTACCAATTACCTAGTGAATCAGAGACACCATTATGTAGTGTGCTTTCCTAGTAATATATCCTAGTATGCCCAAGCTACTTCTACTTGTCCACAGCCTATATCCACAACGTGCCTTGACCTACACTTCTTGTGTCTTTGTGTAGCAGACTGATTTTCCTCCCTAAAGACATGTCTACTTATATCTTGAAATCCTCTTTAGACTCTCTTATTTAATTAGTTTAGGTTTTCTTAAGATAATATTAACAATTCCCTTTAATAGTCACTTAAAAATATTTCTATTGATGCCGGGCGTGGTGGCGCACGCTTGTAATCCCTGTGCTTGGGAGGCTGAGACAGGAGGACCACACGGGTTCAAAGCCAGCCTCAGCTACTTAGTGAGGCTCTCAGCAACTTAGTGAGATCCTGTTTCCAAATAAAGTATAAAATAGGTCTGGGGAGTATAGCCCGGAGGTAGAAAGCCTCTGGGTTCCAACCCCAGTACCACCAAAAAAAAAAAAATTTTTTTTTCTATTGACCTCCACAACATAGGACTTATAGAAAAGGCTTCATAATTGGCTTCTGTAATTAACTAACTTTTAAAACTTTAGAAAAGCCAGGTATGATAATACATGCCTATAATCCCCATAGTTGGAAAACTGAGACATAAGGATCACACAGGTTTGTGGCCAGCCTTTGCAATTTACTGAGACTCTGTTTCAAAATGGAAAAGCATAAAAAGGCTTGGGAGTGTAGCTCAGAAGTATAATGCTCCTGGGTTCAATCCCTAGTGCCAAAAAAAAAAGATGAAAGAAAAATAAAAACTTTAGAGAGTTTAAAACACCTTAATGGGTGGGCATGGTGGCGCACGCTTGTCATCCCAGCATTAGGAAGGCTGAGACCAGAGGATCACAGTTTGCGGACAGCCTCAGCTACTTAGTGAGGCCCTTTGCAACTCAGTGAGACCCTGTTTCAAAATAAAGAATAAAAAATAAATAGGGTGGCAGGGTGGTGGGTGTAGCTCTGAGGTAGAATGCCCCTGGGTTCCATCCCCAGAACAACAACAACAACAGCAACAACAACAACAACAACAACAACCACAACCTTAATGGGAAAAGCTCCCTTCCAGTTAAGTAGGGACCGGCAGTTAGTTACTTTGACCATGACACATAACTATCAAATCCTTTGTGGAATCTACTATGAACAGTATTTCTCTGTGAATTCTTTTTCTAGTGTCAGAATAATTAAAAAGAATTTTTGCTTGAGGAACTCATTATGAATGACTTCTCTGTGTTTCCCCATATTTCTGAGGGAAAATTTGTCTTAAAAAATTGATTCAGTTCTGGGAGAAGTTCTGCATGTCTTTTTGCTGACATTCCAAGTCTCAAAATAATGATCTTCACAGTAGGGAATACCAAAGGAGCTAATGGCAAGGTTACAATGGGGACAGCTCTTAATGGCAATTTCTTCTTTTAATATTTAAAATAAAGTATTTTTAAATATTTCAAAGATGGTGCATAATTTTTTGTTAGGAAGCCATATTCAGTAAGAAAACTTAGTGAACATTATTTTAAATATGTAATACTGCTTTTCATATGTTTGTGAGGATTGCATTTTCTTAATATAGTTTTAAACTGGCATGGTGATATGTGCCTGTAATTCCAGTATTTGGGAGGCTGACGCAGGAGGATTACAGGTTAAAGGCCAAATTTGGCAATGTAGTGAGACCCTTAGCATCTTAGCAAGACCTTATTTCTGAACAAAAAATAAAAAGAGATGAGGGTATAGCTCAGAGGTATACTGTCCCTGGGTTCAATCCCCAGTACCAATATATAGAGGGTTTTGAAATGCTTATGAGGAAATGATAATTATACAGAACATGCTCAAAAATCTCTCATGTTTTTCCATATCTCGAGGGGCTTACTAGGTAAGTGACAAAGTGCACGTTGTGACAAAGTGCATACCCCACTAGCATAGCTATTTTACATCTGATTTCTTAATTTCATCAAGATAAAGCCTTTATTTTAGTGAGGGATGAATTGAGAAGGAAGCTCTCTAAATTATGATTATCGACAGACACATGTTATAGGTCTGTGCTATTGTGCAAATGTTGTGACTGGGATCCCTAACCTTAGCAGATTTCCACAGTATTGCCAGTTTTACCTCAGTGTGAGCCAGGGAGGCATGTTGGCATTGCCTCCCCTGTTGCTGTCAACTAAAGAACACAGCAGCATTCATTTACTGACACTGTGTACTCAACGTAATTCAGGCACCTAGCACCCAGTTCACAATAAACCTTTAAGGATACTTTTTACATTAGTTAGATCTGTCAGCTAACATACAGAGTTTTAGGTCACAGTGAGGAGGAAAGGTTGATTTTGGCTCGGGGTTCCATGGTCGGCTGGCTTCATTGCCTGGGGCCTGTGGTGAGGCAGAGCAGCATGGCAGAAGTGTGATGGAGGGAGGTGAGCTGCTCAGCTCATGGTGGAGGGGAAGCAGAGAGAGAGAGAGAGAGAGAGAGAGAGAGAGAGAGAGAGAGAGAAGGGGAAAGAAGAGGAGAGGAGAGGAGAGGAGAGGAGAGGAGAGGAGAAGAGAGGAGAAGAGAAGAGAAGAGAAGAGAAGGAGCAAGCAAAGAGCTAGAGACAAGATATCGTCCCCAAAGAACACATCCCCACAGACCCACTCACTTGACTAGGCCTCGCCTCCCATGGTCCCCAGCTCCTCCCAGCATCCCTTCAGCTCTCAATGGATCTACCCACTGATGAGGTCAGAGCCCCAGTGATCAATCACCCCCACCCCCAGGCCCCACTCGACCTGGATGCAGAGGGGCACAGGGGACCAGCAGACCAGGCACAGAACACAAGAGTCTTTGGAGCACACTTCAAACACAAACCGTAACACTAGGATTAGGTTCAACTGTAAGCAACAGAAACCCAAAATAATAACTGAAACAACAGAGAATTTTACTATCTCACATAAATGTTCAAAGGTAGATACTCACAAGCTGCTTTCAGAGTTCTCCACAGAATCCTTCAGGGACTCCAGCTATTTTTTGCTGTAATTGGTCACTAGCTGCAGAGCCAAAAGAGAAGAAAGAGATAAGAAACAGGGAGCAGGTCCACAATAAGTTGTGGAGGGCCTCGCAAACCTGTGATTCTTCTGTATCAGCCTCCAACTAATGGGATTACAAGCATGCACCACCACACCTGGCTTTCAACTTTGTATTATAAATAAGGAACATGAGATTATTAATTAGCTTCCATAAATGAGAGGGGATACAATATCTATCTGAAAGGCTTGTGCTTTGGAGGTAGGACCAAAGAAGGTATGAGTAGTCACAGTTTATTTTAGGACCTCCATGTGTTGCCTTAAACGTTGTTTCAGTTAGTTATTGCCATGTATTAAGCCATGTACAACTTTAAAACACACAATTTAGTTAGCTCAGCAGATCATTCATGCAAATCTGCACAAATTTTGGCTGATCTCTGCTTGAAGAGGCTGATGGCCCATGGCCTTGTGTGGGACAACTTAACATTGCTCACAGGACCTCTCATCCTCCCCCAGGTGTTCTTGTGCCATGGCAGAGGCCCAAGAGAGAAGGATCAATCGCTTCTTGAGGGATAGTTTTGTCATTGGCTCAATGTCATTTCTACAGCATTGTGTTGGTCAAAGTAAATAACAAGACCAGCCTACACTCCAGGGAAGAGGAGCAGACTGCATCTCCTGAACTACAAAGTCTCCTTGTAAAGATTCATGGGCACTGAAGACCACTAACTGGGCAATGAGTGCAATCAGCCTAACATGATGCTAATAAAAGTTGTTGATCAGAATTGAAAATGGTAAAGATAATCTCCAATAAAACTTTGGAATGTACTGTTTTTATTTAGCATGTACTTGTGTTTTTCTTCTTAGAAAAACTCATGTTCTACAATAGTTTAATTCAGCAGTCATACATACCTTAAAAAAATATAGAAAGCTAGGCGTGGTGGCACACGCTTGTAATCCCTGTACTTGGGAGGCTGAGACAGAAGGATCACACAGTTTCGAAGCCAGCCTCAGCTACTTAGGCTTTCAGCAATTTAGCGAGACCCTGTTTCTAAGTAAAGTATAAAATAGGTCTGGGAATATAGCCCAGAGGTAGAATGCCTCTGGGTTCCACCCCCAGTAGCACCAAAAAAAAGTATATATAATATATAATATATATTATATAGAAAATACATATTAATGATATAGTATATATTATATGTATATATGTATATATAATTTTATATGTAAAGTATATATACATATACATATGTATATGTATATAATAGAAAAAAAGTAGAAATGGTTTCTACTTTTGTGAGTTTACTATTCTGGGTTAGGAAATAAGACATTAATTAACCACACAAATAAGTACACCATGATGAAATATGAAAGTGATATAAAACCATATATATATATGAAGGTCCTTGGGTCTTGGAATATTTTCTTTTCTTCTGCTAGATTAGAACTGGATTCAGTCTAAAAAGGAGCAGAGTCTGTGACTAAATATTTTTCATTGTACTTTGAAACCATAATTATCAGAGGAGGTACTGGGGAATTAAATCAGCAAATATGGTGTACAAATATGTAACAATAAATTCCATTACCATAAGACATCAATAAAAAATAAAAATAAACCGTAGTTGTCTTAGATTGCATTTTTCTTTAAAATTTGTCTGTTAAATTTTGATTACAAGTATATAAATGTACCTCAGGTTCATGAGAAAGAGAATGAGAAGAGAATATAGTTTTGTTTTCCCCATTATTAGATTGGTTTATTCCTTCACTCATTTAACAGAGATACACTGAATTCTTTCAAGGTGCCAAGCACCATGCTAGGCACGGAGATATAATGATTCACACAAATAGAAACGGTTTCTACTTTTGTGGAGTTTACTATTCTGGGTTAGGAAATAAGACATTAATTAACCACACAAATAAGTACACCATGATGAAATATGAAAGTGATATAAAACCATGGTATGAGGCGATCTGAGACTCTAAAACAAAGAGTGGATCTGGCCTGGGTTCTCTAAGGAAGAGAGGCTCAAGTTGCAATCTGAAGGGTGAGCCAGGATTCTGAGGGTTGGGGTAGAGGATGGGCTTCTGGCAAAGGACTAGACGGGTCCTGAAGAGGTGGGAAGCCCCGCACCAGCAAGGACTGAAGGACAGCCACTGGGCTGAAGGACAGCGAGCAGAGGAAGTAGATTAGATGAGAGGAAGGCCTGAAGGCTGTCAGATTACATTAGGGCCTAGGCCTTAGAAGACCTTTGTTTTGAGTTGTAGGATAAAGAGCAGGCATGGGAAGTGACATGAGAAGGGCTGTGAGTTCAGAAAGCAGCTGTGGGTATAGAGAAAAGCATTGTGGGAGAGGACTCAGTCTCATTTTTGTGTCCAGAAAGAAGGATTGCCCTAACCCAAGGTAAACCTTTAAAAAGGAGACATCCTTTTTTTCTTTTGCGGTTCTGGGGATGGAACCCAGGGCATTGTACCTCAGAGCTACACTCTCAGTCCTATTTTTTATTCTTTATTTTGAAACAGGGTCTCACTGAGTTGCAGAGGGCCTAAGTAGCTGAGGCTGTCCGCGAACCGCGATCCTCCTGTCTCAGCCTCCCGAATGCTGGGATTACAATTGTGCGCCACCACGCCGGGCCCAGGATATTCTTATTATGGCTTATTTCTTAAGAATTTCATTCTCTAAATACTGGAAAGTTTAAGTGTCAAGTCTAAAAGAGTTTGCTCTATAGCCAAACCGTTGACTGGTTTTTCAGTTAACAGTTCTGTGAGACATTTGGCTCCTTTGGCCCTTTAGAATGCAGTATTTATAACTTCCTCCCCTTTCCCTGAATGATCTCTGTCCATCACTGGGGAAAGCAGAGTTATTCCTAGTGGGTTTTTGATGTGTTCTTCAGAGTCTCTGTTTTTAGTAAGCACACAAAAAACTATTCATCCACATTTCTACCGTATACTAAATGTTCTTTGTTAAGTTTAAATTCTACAGGCTGAGCAGCATAAACATTCCAGAAAAAAAAAATTCATTGTACAACGGTTCTAAGAATCCGGCACCATACATTTCTCCAAGGTTTGTTTAAATAAGAAATGTAGTCAAAGAGGGCCATTTTTCATGGAAATCATGGCCTTGGCCACAGAGGACGTGTATTGGAGCTACGGTCAGGGTAGGAGCATGAAGGAGCCCGTCGATGGAGTTTTCCTCCAGGGGAGCAACAACACCCAGGTTCCTTCACTTCAGACAGTCTTCATCTTTTTTTTTTTTTTTTTAAGGAGTGTTTCAGCTTTGTCAGACTCCATGCATGTCACTACTTGAGCAGAGGGTCGGAGAAAAGCAGTTGGAAAAGAAACTGATTTGCTTCCAGAATTTGGGCAATTTTTATGTTTTCAGCTAAAAACACAAACTGAATTAACAACATAAAATGAGCCAGGCGTGATGGCGCGCGCTTGTGATCCCCGCGCTTGGGAGGCGGAGACAGGAGGATCGCGCTGGTTCGGAGCCAGCCTCGCTGGTTTAAGAGACCCTGTTTCCACATAAAAAAGTAAAAAAAAATAGGTCTGGGAGTGTAGCCCGTGGGAGTGTATCCCAGAGGTAGAAGGGCTTCCAGGAACCCCAGTACCACAAAAAACAACAACAACAACAACAACAACAACAAAAAAAAAAAAAAGATAAGGAAACTGCCGGGTGTGGTGGCACATGCTTGTAATCCCATTACATGGGAGGCTGAGACATAGATCGTAGGCTTTAAAATAAAAAATAAAAAATAGGACTAGGGTTGTAGCTTAGAAGTAGAATGTCCCTGGGTTCAATCCCCAGTCCCTTTCAAATAAAAATAAAAAAATAATAAATATTTAATAATAATAAATATTAATGCTTTGAGTAGTGTTTGTGTTTATGAAATCATGCTAGTAATCAGCTTTCAGTGGAGTAGATTTTCATTTTCTGACCACTTGCTTCTGGCTTGATCATCTGACATGACTTGGGCCCTAAGGAGTGCCTGGACAGAGCTAGGATCCAGACAGTGTTTTTTCGGTGTGGTACCCCAGCTCCTGTCAATCTGCCCTTCCCTGTTCCTGACTGCCCATGCCTTCTTTTTTCTGCTTAGACCCCTGGCACGCCCACCTTGCTGCCAGTCATTATTTTTGTATGTGTATATATATGTGAGAATGCATGTATGTCTGTAGTACTGGGGGATTGAATCCAGGGACATTTTTTCTTTGGGTACTAGGGATTGAACTCAGAGGCATTCTACCTCTGAGTTATGTTCCTAGTCCTGCCTATTTTTTATTTTTATTTTGAAACTGTTTTGCAAGGCTGATGAGAGTCTCACTACTTACTGAGGCTATCCTCAATATCTGCGATCCTCTTGTCTCAGCCTCCCAAGTAATGAGATTTCAGGAGTGCGTCGCCATGCCTGGCTTCCGAAGCTATTTTAATCCATTGAGGTTTGAGAGTAATTAATTGTTTATTGCAGCAGGGTTTAACTTCATCTGACTAGCACACCAGGCAATAGAAGGAGGCCTGCAGCTAATAATACAAGCCCCGAGGTGTTATGAAAGGGAAGAGCTCAGAGGACTAGAAGGCCGCGCTGATCCCTGGCACAACAGACAGACTGGATAGAGTTCGCTCAGTAGAAAGTTTCAGTAGAAGAACTCGTGGCTATGCTCCTGGAGTTGAAAAGCGAACACATTTAAAGGCAAGGTGCCAAGCACTCAAAGGCAGTTGGCTGGAAAATTGAAAGTACAGCTTTAGCGGATGGCCAGTTGACCGGGAGGGATTGTCACAACCCTGCAGTTCTGTTGATTGAAAAAAATGCTAGCGGAGAACTGTGGCAAATGAAAAGCATGTCTGTATCATGAGGTAATTGTTACATCGCTCTCTGCACTGACCAGAGCTCTGAGCAGAGAGCTGGGGCTGGCTGCAGGCTCCCTTGCTCGGCGGCAATTGAGAGAATGTGGAGAGTTCAGAGCAAAAAGCTGAACAGTCATTCAGTGACCTGCAAACAAGGGTGAGGAGACCTGGGATTAGAGGGCGCAGGAGCAGCAGCGCCAGGGATGATCTAGGAAGCTTGGCATTGGGCTTCAACTTTAGAAGAGCCACTGTGTGGAGGAGGATGGCGTTTTCCCTCTGTGACCGAGGACACAAATAGAATGGGTTTATTAAGTTTAAATAAAAGGGAGTTTCCTGACTCCTAGGGTTGCTGACACCAGACAAGGGAGTTTCTCTCTGGAGGAGTTTACAGAAAACAGTGTTTCCTTGAATGTAGTGGGTTCCTGGCTCCCTCCTGGTGCTGGTGCTGAGGGATAGAAGGTCCTTAGTCTTTCCTGCTATCACTTGGATGGTGGGTGATGTCCATGGTGGGACGTGCCCCCTGGGTGTGCGACACTAACACTTTGCACAGCTCCCAGCATCCTGCTGGCACCGTGCTCCTTTACTTCTTTGTAAAGAAGTATATCTGAGCCGGGCGTGGTCGTGCACGTTTGTAATCCTTGCCCTTGGGAGGCTGAAACAGGAGGATCACACAGGTTCGAAGCCAGCCTCGGCTACTTAGTGAGACCCTGTTTCCAAATAAAATATAAAATAGGTCTGGGAGTATAGCCCGGTGGTAGAAAGCCTCTGGGTTCCACCCGTAGTACCACCAAAAAAAAAAAAAAGATTATTTAAAAAAATGAAGTATATCTGAAAATAAGAGCCATATGGTGATCAGGAAAACCTCAAATCATCTTTAAAAACAACAACAACAACAACAACAACAACAACAATGGTAAAGCCGGGCGTGGTGGCGCACGCTTGTAATCCCCATGCTTGGGAGGCGGAGACAGGAGGATTGCACAAGTTTGAAATCAGCTGCGCTGGCTTAAGAGACCCTGTTTCCAAATATAAAAAAGTATAAAGTAGGTCTGGGAGTGTAGCCCGGAGCCTTCCAGGAATCCCAGTACCACCAAAAAAATAAAAATAAATAAATAAACAACGGTAAATGTTTTGTAAATGTCAATCATGCTAGTCTTTTAAATTATTGTTTGTAAAAACGATGTATGATATGATCATTTAACATTTATAGGACAAATAATTATTGAGTGGTGTGTGTGTGTGTGTTGGGAGTTCTATAAGTAAATCAACATGCAGTTATGAACCCCCACAATAAAGGTGATTTTATGGGAAAGTTGACATGTTCTGAGCATGTGGAGAAGGGCCGAGCCACCTGCACTTGGAAAGAGTGCCCAAGCCAAGATGCACAGGAGGAACAGAAGAGGTGGGTGGCCAGGCTGCGGCGCCACAAGGGCGTGGAGGCTGGAAGCTCCGGAGGAATCCAGAGATAGAAAGATATTTGAATGCAGCACTAGGGCCGAGTGACTGGCCTGGTGCAGGAGACAAAGCCAGCCAGGAGGCCAGCACACTCGGAGCCACAACAGCCACGTCAACAAGCTCCTGTATCTCCTCCTGGCAGCACAGTGGGACCGTGGGACCAGTGTACCCAGGGAAAGAAAGTTAACAGGTGGAATGCTTCTGAATGTCAGTGTGGAAAATTGATGAGAGGGGCTTTGAAATTCATCTAGCCTGAGTTTGAATCTATGGGCGATATGATTAGTTTTCATATTTTCAACAAATTAATTCATCTCATTTTTCTCAGCTGTAAAACAGAGACAATTATACCTGTCTGGCAGGGTGGCTGTGAGGATAGAGTTTTATTGTATGTAAATGGCTGTGGTATGTCCCATGCCCTGGGAGAGGTTCCCTTCTGTGCAGCCTCATAGTAAGTTGGCATTGTACCGGACCTGGACAGAATCAAAGACCTTTATTTTCATTTCAGAGTGGTTATTAAATGGGTAGTTTCTACAACACTCTTCAAACTGTAGAGACTAGATTTTTTTTCCCCTCTGGTCCTTTAATCATCTTTGTGGTTCTTTTTGCAGAACCCTCTCCAAGTTTTTCAAAATTCCACTTCAATTGTGGTGACCGCAGCTAGATTAGTCACTCGTAGAGCTTATTATGATTAGATCAACACTGTGCAGTCACTGGGATGGCCGGCTCAGCCATGTAAACCGAGTCAGCCCGTCCTCACCAACAAACAGGTTGGGTTCCAGGAGTTCATTAGTAAGTTGGCTGTTTGGAACACAGAAAGCACTTTCCCATAGAAACGGAATTATAGATGGTGGCTGGCTTCCCAGGCCAGTGCACAAAAATCTGTTTAATGCACATGCAGCTGAGTCAGGGCCTGGCAATGATAGTTCCTCAAGCCCTTGACTCGCCTGAGCTCCAGTGGAACTCCACAATCCCAGGGAGCTCAGAGAATCATTGAACCTCCGGTGGCCAACCCAGGCCTGTGAAGGAGGTAAGAACCAGGCTGAGCGCTGGAGGGCAAGAGTCACCTACAGTGTGACTATGAAAAGCACTCATTTGAAAAGGGTCTTTATATAAGAGCTTTTTTATGATAAACACATGTATTATTATGCTGAATACTTTACCTAAACGTATATCAATGATCTCAGATCCTCATGATACTCTTGTAACAAAAATCTTCTCAGTTCTCCCATTTTGCCAGCATCTCAAGAGGTGGTGTGGGGCCCAGGGAGAGGGGCAGGACTGGAGTGGGTAGCCCTGGCTTTCTGGTTTGAAACTGACATCTTTTCACTGCACAACACTGCCTCCCAGTGGACAGTGCTGGGCACACACCCCAACGTCCCTAAATCAACTAAATAGTCTCCCGGCAAAGTAACAAGTTCTCCATTCATCTGTCCAACAAAGAATCTTTGAGTGCTTCCAGTGAGTTAGGCCTTGGGAACACAGAATCAAATTAGACCTGGTGTTCACTCAGAGTGGCTGGGGAGAGGAACAAGTAAATCAATGACTGAAATCAACAAGATAAGAATACCATCAAATAATAATAGTAGTGTAAAAAAGACTGCACAGAAAGAGGGAGTAGTTCAACTAGGGTGGAGGAGGAGGATGAGGAAGGCCTCCTGGGGAAGGTGAGCCGAGCTGCGTTCTGAAGGATGAGATGGGGTTAGATGTAGAGCTACAGAGACGAAGGGTTGAGGGCATCCTGTGCAGAAGGCTCAGCAGGGCGATGTTAAAGGCGCAGGGACATGAAACGCAACCAAAACACCTCAAGCATTTCTCACACCATCTGCTTTCATGATAGGTCAGCATCAGGCAAGATAGAAAGCCGTGCCTCTCTCGTGGGATAGATGACTGAAAAGGATGTTTGATTTGCCTTTCTTTCTTATTGTCATTTTTAGATTCTTTATTTTATTTATGTATTTATTTTTGAGGTACTGGGGATGGAACCCAGGGGCATTCTACCTCTGAGCTAAAACCCCAGTCCTTTTTTTTTTTTTATTATTCTTTATTTTGAAACAGGGTCTCACTAAGTTGCAAACAGCTTCACCTAAGTAGCTGAGGCTGGCCTCAAACCTGCAATCTTCCTGTCTCAGCCTTACAAATGCTGGGATTACAAGCATGTGCCACCACGCCTGGCTTTATTCTTTATTTTGAAACAGGTTCTCACTGAGTTGCCAAGGGCCTCATTAAGTAGCTGAGGCTGGCCTTGAACAATGATTCTCCTGTCTCAGTCTACCAAATGCTGGAATTACAAGCATGCACCACCATGCCCAGTTTAGATTTATTATTATTATTATTATTATTATTATTATTATTATTATTATTACTGGTGGTACTGGGGTTCCTGGAAACCCTTTACCTCCGGGCTACACTCCCAGACCTAATATATATATATATGCACATACACATATACACACACATATATGTATGTATATACATATATATGTGTATATATATATATATTTAAATTTATTTATTTATTTATTTTGGAAACAGGGTCTCTTAAACCAGCGCGGCTGGCTTTGAATCTGCGCAATCCTCCTGTCTCCGCCTCCCAAGCGCAGGGATTACAAGCGTGCGCCACCACGCCTGGCTCATATATATTTTTTTAATTTATTTTTTTTGGTGGTACTGGGGTTCCTGGAAGCCCTTATACCTCCGGGCTACACTCCCAGACCTATTTTTACATTTTTATTTGGAAACAGGGTCTCCTAAGCCAGCGCACATGGCTGGCTTCAAACCTGAGCGATCCTCCCTGTCTCTGCCTCCCAAGCATGGGGATTACAAGCGTGCGCCACCACTCCTGGCTCTGGCTCATATTTTTAAAATATATATTTGGGTGGTTTTTTTTCTTATGCTGGGGATTGAACCCAAGGCCTATTCACATGCTAAGCACTGCATTTTACCACTGAGTTACACCTTCAACCCATGTGCTTGTGTGTGTGTGTGCGTGTGTGTGTGTGTGTGTGTGTGTGTGTGTGCGTGTATGTGTGTGTGTGGTTCTGGGGATGGAACCCAGGGGTATTCTACCTCTGAGCTACACATCAGGTGCACTTTAATGAGATTCTATTTCATTTAAAAAAAAAATTTTTTTTTTTTTTTGGTGGTACTGGGGGTGGAACCCAGAGGCTTTCTACCTCCAGGCTATACTCCCAGACCTTTTTTATATTTTATTTGGAAACAGGGTCTCACTAAGTTGCTGAGAGCCTCACTGAGTAGCTGAGGCTGGCTTCGAACCCGTGCGATCCTCCTGTCTAAGCCTCCCAAGTGCGGGGATTACAAGCGTGCGCCACTATGCCCGGCTAAAAAATTTTCAAGATAGAATGTCATTAAGGTGCTGAGGACATCACTGAGTTGCTGAGACTGGTGATGAACCTGCCATCCGGTACTGGAATTACAGGCATGTGCCACCATGTCTGGCTTGTCTTTTGATTTTTCAAAAAAACTTCTAAAGACCTTCCCAAGTTCTATGATTATTAAGAACATCTTAGGTTCTCATTTGTGTTTAAATCCTTGCTCCAGCTGACACATAGCTCATGCAGCATCAGGAAGCTGCAGTCCTGCCTGTGGGTTTCCCGGCCCCCTGTGGTCCTCACGGCCAGGAGTGGGGACAGGCTCACTGGGTGGACACAGGCAGAGGCGGCTCTGGCTCCTTCAACCATGAAAAGTCTGAAAACACTGGGGCTACCGCGCACCAGTGGCTCCAGCTGAGAGCAGCGCAGCTGGTAGAACCGAGTCTAACTGGCTGTTTCAACCTAGTCTCCTCTCGGCAAGCAGCACACTGGTGCTGAGCCAGAGGAGCCTGGAGCTCTGCTGCTGGCCAGTCCAGAACTGCTGAAGGAGTTTCACACACTACTCCACGAGCAGACAGAAGAGAGCAACAAAATGCAGGCTGCGACAAGCCCAGATTGCACTAGGAAAACGAATAAGCTAAAGGCCTGCTGATTTGACTGCTGGCGGAGGCTCCCTGGAAAGCCCCAAGGCTGTCGCCCCTCCCCTCCCCTCCTGCCCCCGGGCCACACCCTCCACGCCACCTCAGCCCTGAGACTTCATATCTAGCTATGGGCAGAAATGTATCACTGCATTAACTGCCACCCCTGTGTAACCCTGCAGCCAGGCACCATGCTCGGAGCGAGACCTCCTATCTTTCAGACATTCACTGTTCCCCATTTCACTCTTAACACTGGAAATCCGTGTCTTATCTGGCTTTGAAAAATCATCTTAAGCCCGGCGTGGTGGCACATGCTTGTAATCCCAGTACTTGGGAGGCTAAAACAGGAAGATCGGAAGTGTGCAGCCAGACGCAGCTACTTAGTAAGGGCCTCTGCAACTTAATGAGATAATAAAAAATTAAAAAAAACAGAGCTGGGGGTATAGCTCAGAGGTAGAATGCCCTTGAGTTAAATCCCCAGTAACACACACACACACACACACACACACACACACACACACACACACGTGTTAAATTCTGCACACTAACCGGGCTTGGGGCCGCACACTTGTTATCCCAGCATTTGGGAGGCTGAGACCAGAGGATCACGGTTCATGGACAGCCTCAGCTACTTAGTGAGGCCATCTGCAACTTAGTGAGACCCTATATAATAAAAAAATAAAAAAACAGGGCTGGGGATATAGAGGTTGAATGCTCCTCGGTTCCATCCCCAGACCCGAAAAAAAAAAAAAATTCTGCACACTAATGAAAAAAACCCATCTTCCTCTCCCTAATATGTGGAAGCTAGAGAGAAAGGTCATCGGAGGAACTCTAGACAAGGAAGGAGAAACCATAGATGAGCAAATAAGGCGACCTGAGGGGGGATGGGAGGAGGGAATGAGGTAGGAATTGGGTAAGGGCTAAATAAGTGATGTGTACATCCATGATTTTATACCCTATTAAGATGTATGATTACAATGCACTAATAAAAAAAATCATCTTCAGCCGGTGCAGTGATGTATGCCTATAATTCCAATACTTGGAGGCTGAGACAGGAGTGTAACAGGTTTGTGGCCAGCCTCAGCAACTTAGTGAGACCCCCAGCAATTTAGCCAAACCTTGTTTCAAATTAAAAATAAAATAGGGTTGAGGGTGTAGCTCCAAGGTTGAACATCCTGGGTTCAATCCCCAGTAAAACACACACACACACACACACACACACACACACACACACACACACACACGAGAATTACCAATTCTCTATAAGAAAATACCTAGAGAATTGGTTTTTCACATTCTTTTACTTTTATATGTTTCTGTATCTTTATGCTGTAAAGACATAATACCCAATAACACAGAATCAAATTAGGCAAAGAAGAAATGTTAATATATTCAGTCTAACAATCTGTCTTTATCATGGTATTTTGTCCATTTAAATTTAATTATTAATATTTTGAGGTTTAGATATACCTTCTTATTTTTTTAAATTTATTTATTTTTTTATTTTATTGGTGCACTGTATTCATACATCATAGTGGGATACAAACTTTTGTAGACATACATGCACACATCGCCCAGTCAGCCCCCACCCGATCCCCACCCCATTCTCTCCCCATCCCTCCCTCCCATGCTTGGCTTAGTGGTTGACATCTAGTATTATAGCAATTTATCCAAAATTAAAAATGATAATCTCACATAACAGTTTCATTTGTCTGATACCAAGCTTTTGATGACTTAAAGATAACATTTCAATATTTCTTTTTACTTTCTTTCTTACCAGAGAATATTTTTTTTCTATTTTTTTAGGTGAAACTATCATATATTTATATATTTATTTTTCAGAAAAAAAATCTATCCTAATATGGAATATGGACTCTAGATACCCAAAACAATCTTGAAAAAGAACAAAGCTAGAAGACATATATTTTCTGATTTCAAACCATATAAAGCTACAATAATTGAAACAGTATAGTACTATTCTAAAGTCAGATATATAAACCATTGGAGTTAAATAAAGCCTAGAGCTAAATTCTTCCCTATATTGTCAAGTTATTTTTGACAAGGTTTCCACGAACATTTGGTGGTGGAAATAATAATCTTTTAACTAAATATTGTTGAAACATAATAATTACATGGAGAAGAATAAAGTTGGACCCTTACCTAACACCATATACAAATATTAACTCAAAATAGATAAAAGACCTAAATATAAATCTTAAGACTATAAACTTTTAGGAGAAAATCTGGGTCATAAAACCTCACAACATTGAAATTGGCAGTGATTTCTTGGATATGATTTCAATGGCACAGGCAACAGAAGAGTATACAAACTCCCTAAAAATTAAAAAAGATATTGTATATCCAAAGACAATGTAAACAGAGTTAACAGTTACTAATAGAATGGGATAAAATATTTCCAAATGCTATATCTGAAGGTATATTAATATTCCAACTAGAAGTCCTAAAAATTAACAACAATAAAGGCAAACAATACCATTTAGAGATAGGTAAAAGACTAACATAAGTAATGAATCTCCACAGATAACCAATCTTAGTTGTCTGTTGGATGGAAACTCTTGTTTCTCTGGTTCTGGTGTGTGTTACCTATTTCTTCTTTGTAGTTAATCTCTTTGAGTATTTTCTCTAGTGCTGGTTTTGAAGACATAAATTCCTTCAGTTTCTGTTTGTCATGGAAGCTTCTTATTTCTCCATCTAATTTGATAGAAAGTTTTGCTGGGTAGGAAATTTTTGGCTGGAAGTTGTTTTCTTTCAGAGTTTGGAATGTGTTACTCCAAGCCCTTCTGGCTCTCATGACTTGGTTTGGGAAGTCTGGAGTGATTCTAATTGGTTTGCCTCTGAATGTCACTTGGCCCTTTGTTTTTGTTGCCTTTAAGATTCTCTGCTTGGCTTCCACATTGGTCATTTTGACAATTATGTGGCGTGGGGATCCTCTTCTCCGATCCTGTCTAAAGGGAGTTCTATAAGTTTCCTGGACCTGTGTATCAACCTCTTGCTCTATGTTTGGAAAATTTTCTGCTATTACTTCCTTGAAGAGATTGTTGATCCCTTTGGTTTCACTTTCTTTTCCCTCCTCTATTCCAATTATTCTTAGGTTAGCTCTCTTAAAATGGGCCCATATTTCTTCAATATCAGATTCCTGCTGTCGGATATTTTTTCCTAGATTAGAAACTATGCGTTCATTTTTGGATTGCTCATCTTCTAAGAGCGAGATTCTGTTCTCCATGTGGTCTAATTGGTTGTTTGTGCTTTGAATTGAGGCCTTTACTTCATTAATTGCATCCTTTATCTCTTTTTGGCTCTCTCTGAGTTCTTTTCGAAGCACCTCTATTATATCTACAGTTATTTTCCTGATTTGATCTTCTAGAAATCTCTGATTTTCTGTTTTATCGGGTTCTGATGTTGTGGGGTTGTGGGCATTCATTGCTCCAGTGTTATTCCTCTTTCCCATGAATTCGGAAGTTTGTGCCTTCTCTGGGTTCTTCCCTTGGGTCACTATGACTTCACTTAAGGTGTTCTGGATCTCAAGTCAGTAGTATCTCAGACCCCACTACTCCTTTACTGGGTTGTATCACAGAGTCTCCGACCCAGAGAGTCCATAGAGGCTGCTTTAGACTGTGGGGGGTGCCAGGTTGCACGTTCTCCTATGGTGTGATATCTCTGCCACCGCCCCTCCCCCACTGGGTCAAGTCCCAGGGAGTACAGTACTGGGATTTCTCCTCTGTGGCCCGCAATTTGACTCACTGTTCTTGAGTACGCAGATGTAGCTGTACTGGATTCGGTGAATTCTCTGCTGCTGCCGCCGGTGGCAATATGGCGCCGCTGCTATGCCCTCGGCCATGAGGCTGGCGTATTTCTTCTTGGTTTTGATTTCCACTCTGAATCCCTGCGGCGTGTGCTGAGCTCAGCCACTGAGAGCTTTAGATTTTACCTGCGGCGAGAAATCCCGCCTGGCTGTTCCGCAACGGCTCACCTCGGCTTGCTGTAGCCGCCCGGTGAATTTGCCGCTGCCGCTGGCAGTATGGCGCTGCTGCTGCATCCTCGGGCGTGAGGCCGGTGTATCTCCTCTGTGGCTCTGAGCTCTGTTCTCAGTCCTCTTTCTCTCTGGAGCCTGGTGATTTTTTTTGTTTCTCTGGTGATGGTGTTTTCTGGCTATGAAAGGCACTGATTTTGTGGTAATGAAGATTGGTTGTTAGTGGGGCTCTTAAGCCCCGCTTTTCTCGGTCGCCATCTTCCCGGAAATCCTAGATATACCTTCTTATTAAGTACATTCTCTTTCTTCAGCCTGTTTTATGTTCCTTTTTTGTCCATTTCTTAGATTGACAAGATTTTTCATTATTCCATTTATCCCTCCATTAGCTTGGAAATTATGTACATTTAATTGTGCATTTTTTTGTGGTGTCCTGGAGTCCCTAGGTCATTATCCTAATAAGAACAGCATCCACTTTTACTTTTCAAAGTCTAATATGAATTGGTACTTTGACCTCTTTTCGGGCAGGCCAAGGACCTTAGAATACCTTATTTCTATTTCCTCTATCGCCTAACCTTTTGCTATTGTTGTTAGGGATTTTTAAAATGTATTTAAGCCCTAAAGGTCTATTGCTCTCTGTATTGATGTTCATTTAGGTTCACCCATAGAGCTGCTATCTCCATCATCCCTTATCCCTTCTCCAGTCTCCAACTTTTCATCGTCTGTCCTTCCCTAAGAACCCTCAGGATTTTCACTAGTCATGGGCTTCTAGTGATAAAATTACTTCAGTTTATTTAAAAATTTCCTTGTTTAAGTCGGGCATGGTGGTGCACGCTTGTAATCCCCGCGCTTGGGAGGCGGAGACAGGAGGATCACTCAGGTTCAAAGCCAGCCGTGCGCGCTGGCTTAGGAGACCCTGTCTCCAAATAAAAATGTAAAAATAGGTCTGGGAGTGTAGCCTGGAGGTAGAAGGGCTTCCAGGAACCCCAGTACCACAATGAATGAATGAATGAATGAATGAATAAATAAATAAATAAATAAAAATTTCCTTGTTTGACCTTTATTCTTTTTCTTTTCTTTTCTTTTTTTTTCTTTTTCTTTCTTTCTTTTTTTTTTTTGCAGTACTGGGGATGGAACCCAGGAACATTGTACCTCCAAGCCACACCCCCAGGCCTATTTTTTTTCCTATTTATTTTTTACTTTTTTCGGTACTGGAGAGGGAACCCAAGGGCATTCTACCTCCAAGGTATACCCC
The DNA here is from genome assembly GCF_963383645.1 of Muscardinus avellanarius. Classification (NCBI taxonomy): domain Eukaryota; kingdom Metazoa; phylum Chordata; class Mammalia; order Rodentia; family Gliridae; genus Muscardinus; species Muscardinus avellanarius. The sequence continues at coordinate 66,723,285 of NC_137789.1, read as the reverse complement.
TAGCCCTGTATTTTATTCTTTATTTTGAAACAGGGTCTCACTGAGTTGCGAAGGGCCTCACTAAGTAGCTGAGGCTGTCCGTGAACTGTGATCCTCCTGTCTCAGCCTCCCAAATGCTGGGATTACAAGTGTGCGCTACCACACCTGGCTCCCTCGTTTCTTAAAAAACAAAAAACAAAAACAAAAAAACACTTCGAGTTGGGTGTGGTGGCGCACACTTGTAATCCAAATACTTGGGGGGCTAAGACAAGGAGGATTGCCAATTCACAGCCAGCCTCAGCAACTTGTGAGGTCCTCTGTGACTTAGTGAGACCCTGTTTCAAAATAAAGAATAATAAAAAATAAATATATATGGCTGGGATGTAGTTCAGAGGTAGAATGCCCCTTGGTTCAATCCCCATTACTGCCAAAAAAAAAAAAAGAAAAAAAATCCACTTTGAACTTTTAAAGGTCTTTGAATCTATCTACCATTTGTGTTTTTAAAAATTCCCCCCCCCCTCAGATTGAACCAGGGGTATTTGGCTTCTGATCTATATCTCCAGTTCTATTTTATTATTTTATTTTATTTTATTTTATGGTGGTACTGGGGTTCCTGGAAGCCCTTCTACCTCTGGGCTACACTCCCAGACCTATTTTATATTTTTATTTGGAAACAGGGTCTCTTAAGCCAGCAAGGCTGACTCCGAACCAGCACGACCCCCCTGTCTCTGCCTCCCAAGCGCAGGGATTGCAAGCGTGCGCCACCACGCCCGGCTTATTTTTTTATTTTAAAACAGGGACTCACTCAGTTGCTGAGGGTGTCACTAAGTTGCTGAGGCTGGCCTTGAACCTGGGATCCTCTTGTCTCAGCCTCCCAGCTACTGGGATTACAGGTGTGCACTACCATGCCTGGCTAAACAATTATCTCTTTAAATAATGTTTCTGCCCCTCCCCCTTCCTTATTTTCTCTTTTAGAACTTTGATAACATGTTAGTCTTTGTTGAATTCTCTCTCTCTTTCCCTCTCACCTATGTTTTCCTCTTTTTTTTTTTTCCCCTCTGTGCCTCAATCTGGAATTTTCTCCTAATCTAACTTCCAGGCTAAATTTTATTTTATTTGTTATTAAACTTGATCCATTAAGTCCTTAATTTCAGTTTTTAAAATTTTGAGTTCTATAATTTCCATTTTATAAAAGGCTTCCATTTTTTCTGCCCCCAATTTTTTTTTTTTTTTTCGGGTCTGGGGATGGAACCCAGGGGAATTCTACCTCTGAGCTACACCCCTGCCCTATTTTTTATTCCTTATTTTGAAACAGGGTCTCACTAAGTTGTGGAGGGCCTCACTAAGTAGCTGTGGCTGTCTGTGAATTGCAATCCTCTGGTCTCAGCCTCCCGAATTCTGAGATTACAAGTGTGCACCACCACGCCCGGCTCCCAAAATTTCAATCTTGCCTTTTAATCTCTTTGAAGATAGTTATCTTAAAATCTGTCCGAGCCAGGCATAGTGATACCAGTACTTGTAATACCAGCACTTGGGAGGCTGAGACATGAGGATCGCAGGTTCAAAGCCAGTCTCAGCAACTTAGGCCATCTGCAATTTAGTGAGACTCTATTTTCAAATAAAAGCATTAAAATAGGTTTAGGGGTATGGCTTGAAGGTAGAATGCCTCTGGGTTCCATCCCCAGTACCACTACAAAATAAAAATCTGTATGAAAACTCTAAACCTTGATGCCCTCGTGGCATCTGTTCATACTGTCCTTTGTTGTTTTGTGTCCATGTTGTATAATCTCATGTGTATGGTTGTTATCATGTGCCAGACATTTTACTAGCAAAATTATTTATAGAGCCAGGTGTGGTGGTGCACACTTGTAATTCCAGCATTTGGGAGGCTGAAACAGGAGGATTGCGGCTTGAGGACAGCCTCAGCTACTTAGTGAGGTTTTTTGTAACTCAGTGAGACCCTGTTTCAAAATAAAGAATATAAAATAGGGCTGGGGGTATAGCTGGGAGGTAGAATGCCCTTGGGTTTCATCCCCAGTACCGCAATATATATATATATATATATATATATATATATATATATATATATATATATATATAATTAAAAGGAAAAAAAGAATATAAGGCTCAAATTTCCAAGACCTTCCTAATTTTTGCTTAGTTGATTTGTGTTCTCAGCAGACATATATTGTAGAAACAGCCAAAATATGGTCGCAGTCATTTCGAGAACATTTTTTTTTGCAATTGTAACCAGGGCATCTGACTCTATTCATTAATATGTCACACAACATAATGGCTGGGAAATCATTGTAGCCTCGCCTACTTGCTAGGGCTGAGAGAGGGGAGAAGACAGGACGAGGACTGAGAAGTTGAGGTTAGTTAATACAACCTGAAAAGCAGTCGTGCAGTCTGTTGGTCGTGGGACCGCGTGGACCTTTTGCTTCTGAGTCCAGACACCACTAATGTCGTTGGATGGTGAGCAGGACGCCGTAAGAGACCAGAACCAAATCCTCAGCTTTGGCTAGTTAGAGCTTACCACGCCACGAGGATCAGCAGGTGGTTTTCATCAGAACAGAAAGGGAGGAGTTGCCCAAAAGGGAGGAGTTGCCCAAGGGGCCGGTCCAGCTGGCCACGTCAATATTAAGCCTCTCTATTGGTGGTGGGAATGGCGCTGCTCCCTGACGGTCGACGCTGCTCAAGGGTCTGCAGGTGTGAGAGCCAGAGTCCTTGGGTCGTAAGGAGGTGATGTTAGTTGTCAAGGTGCATCCAGGTTACGCCTGCGCATCGCACCTGGGGCCCATGTCTCCCAGACCGTGGGGGTGTCCTGTGTGCCCAGGTGAGCTCCAGGTTGAGCTTGCGTGGTGCGGTGCACACACTGGGACGAGGGGAAGGCTTACGTCCCCGTGTGCTTCCTGAGGTACGTCCTTCTTTGGTGGTAGTGAAGCTGTTTGTTTGTTTATTTATTGTGGTACTGGGGCGAAACCCAGGGGCTTTTCTACCTCTAGGCTATACTCTCAGACCTACTTTATACTTTATTTGGAAACAGGGTCTCACTAAGTTGCTGAGAGGATCACTAAGTAGCCTAGGCTGGCTTTGAACCTGTGTGATCCTCCTGTCTCAGCCTACCAAGCATGGGGATTACAAGTGTGTGCCACCACACCCGGCTTATTTATTCTTTTTTTTTTTTGTGTGTGTGTGAGTCTGGGGATGGAACCCAGTGACATTTGACCTTTGAGCTATACCCCCTGCCCTGTTTTTTATTCTTTATTTTGAAACAGGGTCTCACTGAGTTGCAGAGGGCCTCACTAAGTAGCTGAGGCTGTCTGCAAAACGCGATCTTCAGGTCTCAGCCTCCTGAATGCTGAGATTACAATCATGCACCACCACGCCTGGCTTATTTATTCTTTATTTTAAAACAGGGTCTCACTGAGTTGCAGAGGGCCTCACTAAGTAGCTGAGGCTGTCTGCAAACTGAGATCCTCCTGTCTCAGCCTACCAAGTACTGGGATTACAAGCGTGCTCCTCCATGCCTGGCAAAGCTATCCTTTTTAAAAATGTTATTTTGTGGTACTGGGGATTGAACCCATGGGCACACTCTCAGCCCTATTTTATTTTATTTTTGAAACAAGGTCTCACTAAGTTGTGGAGGGCTTCACTAAGTTGCTGAGGCTGGCAGTGAACTGCAATCCTCCTGTCATAGCTCCAAGTACTGGAATTACAAGTGTACGTCACCATGCCTGGCTTAAGGCATTCTTAAATAGAGCTGCTACATTCTTTTGCATGCATTTTGGTAAACTAATATGTGTATTTTTTGTTTGGCCTATACCTTGAGGTGGAATTGAGGGGCCACAGGATGTACATATTTTTAGGTTTAAAGACTCTGCTTTCAGTTTTACAAAGTGGCTGTACCAATGGATACTCCCACAAACCTTGCCCTTTCATAAGACTTTTTATTTATTTATTATTTTTTTATTTTTTGGTGGTACTGGGGTTCCTGGAAGCCCTTTTACCTCTGGGTTACACTCCCAGACCTATTTTATATTTTTATTGAGAAACAGGGTCTCCTAAGCCAGCGCGTCTGGCTTCGAACCTGCGCGATCCTCCTGTCTCCGCCTCCCAAGCGCGGGGATTACAAGCGTGCGCCACCACGCCCGGCCTCATAAGACTTTTTAATTGTTCTGAGCATTGTCATATTATTTTGTGGTTTTGCTTTTGCTTTCCTTAATTTCTTTTAAATCAAATTCTCTTTTCGGTATAAGCACAACTTTGTTTTCTCTTGAATTTTGTAATAATTTGGAATGGAAAAATCTGTTTTTAATTTTACTAATAGTCACTATAAGGCAATTCACAATAACTTCTTAAGTCTGTTTAATTATCAAAGTTATAATAAAAAAATAACGACTTGGACTCACTTCTTAAGAAGGGCAAAGACTGAGGTGCTTTTACTTTTGCTCCCTTCCCTGACTCCTGTCTTCATAAAATTAATGTTGTGCCTTAAGTTCTATGGCCCCAAATTTAGCCTTCTCAGAGAGGGGCTAACCGTAGCACTTGATACGTGCGTGATATATTTATATATTTATAAATATATAAAAATATATATTTATATATATATATTTATATGTTTATATATATATATATATATATATATATATATATATAGCTGAGGCTATATATATAGCCTCAGCTATATAGAGGATCACACAGGTTCAAAGCCAGCCTAGGCTACTTAGTGAGCCTCTCAGCAACTTAGTGAGACCCTGTTTCCAAATAAAGTATAAAGTAGGTCTGAGAGTATATATATATATTTATATATATATTTATATGTAAATATAAATATATATATAAATATATATATATTTAGAACAGGGTCTCACTAAGTTGCTGAAAGCCTCACTAAGTAGCTGAGGCTGGTTTTGAACCCGTGTGATCCTGCTGTCTCAGTCTCCCAAGCACGAGGATTACAATCGTGTGCCACCACGCCTGGCTTGAAAAAGAAAAATTTTAATCTCTCAGACAGGCAAAAATTTAAAAGATAAAGCTGGAAATGGGATACATGCCTGTAATGTACATGGGAAGCAGAGACATGTGGGTCACAGATTCAAGTCCAGCTTCAGCAATTCAGTGAGACCCTCCGCAATTTATTGAGAATCTGTTTCAAAATAAAAAAATAAGTCAGGTGTGGTGGCACACACTTGTAACCCCGGTACTTGGGAGGCTGTGACAGGAAGATCTCAGGTTTGAAGCCAGCCTTGACAACTTAGCAAGGCTGGGTTCCATCCCCAGAGAGAGATAGAGATAGAGATAGAGATAGAGATAGAGAGAGAGAGAGAGGAAAGAAAAGGTAGTTCTGCTTACCTGAAAATATATTCACCTGAAAAGATACCCACAATATATTACTAAACAAATAAAAGCAAATATGCTGATATGGCCCAAGTTTTGGTAACCACCCTCTTGACCTCCAAAAGGAGCTGCATGTAGGGCAAATGGCACAGGAGGGAACAACTTTGGGAGAGATGTAGAATGGGGCCAGTGGTTTTCTGTGGGAGGGAGACTGGATGGGCAGAGTAGGAACTTTTCCTTCTTGTTCCATAAAATTTATCACTGAAATGTGCAAGCCTCTGGTTAGTTGTTACTTTCTTTGATATGCTTTTCAACAACCCTCAAACATCACTGGTCTTGCTTTAAGTAGATAGGGAATACTTTTTAGTGTTAGCAACACTGTTCATTTCTTTTTTGGGGGGGTGTATTAGAAAATGATCCCAGGAGCATTCTGCCTCTGAGCCACCATCCCAGCCCTTTTTATTTTTTTGTTTTGAAACAGGGTCTTGAGCCGGGCGTGGTGGCGCACGCTTGTAATCCCAGCTCTTGGGAGGCTGAGACAGGAGGATTATACAGGTTTGAAGCCAGCCTCAGCTTCTTAGTGAGGCTCTCAGCAACTTAATGAGACCGTGTTTCCAAATAAAATATAAAATAGGTCTGGGAGTATAGCCCACAAAAAAAAAAAAAGAAGGAAAAAAATGAAACAGGTCTTGCTAGATTGCTGAGAGTCTCACTAAGTTGCTGAGGCTGTCCTCAAACTTGTGATCTTCCAGTCTCAGCCTTCTAAGTACTGGGATTATAGGTGTGTGCCACCAGGCCAGGCTTGTTCATTTCCTTTTCTCCTTATTTATGATGGGAACAAAACTTTGTTATAAGAGGCAATAGGTGAAAAATCATAATTAATTAGGTTGCAGGTTCAATTAAAGCCCAAATAAACCATTTGAAAAGTGTCTTATTAGTTATATTTATTCAAAAGCTCAACCCTATAAAATATAATACGGTGCATAGTAGGTATTTGGTTTCTGTGGCTTGAAGATTATCACATCAATGATAGGGAAATAGTTGAAGGTTGCCTAGGTATACTTACAGATGGTGATGATGACGATGATGATGGTGACAATCCAGCACCATAATAACCATGTCAGGCTTTAGCCAAGATGGATTGCACACACCCGTCTCTGCTCTTTCCAGAGACCAGAGGGGCCTTTCCCTGGGCCCCACTCTTAACCTATTCTGGCCACAAACAGAGTCCATCTGGCCAAAGAAATGCCCACCCAGTGGGTATTGAGGCCTCTTGAATTTCCTGCTAAATTATCCCAAGATCATGTCCAGGGAGTAGGTGGCCTCTATAGTAGGTCTTGTGGCAGAGGTGGGCTCTTCTGTAGGTATGGGCCTTAGGACGAAGGTCTGGCCAAGAGGCTGTTTCCAGTGGCGTGGATGGAGCTTGGACAGATGGGCTGGGAAGGAGGAGGGAGGTTCTGGCACAGGGCGGGGTCAGCGTGGGAAGAGAAGAGGGCGGGCTGGGCCCATGCTTGGAGTTGGCTTTCCCTCCCCACCTGCTTCAAGTAGAGAATGCCAAGGTTCCCAAGCATTCTGAGTACAATTCTGGTCGTTTAGGTTGTCATTTAAAAATAGAAGGCAGGGTCCGGGATGTAGAGCCGGCTGCGGCTGATGGAGGAGTTGGGTGGGGTAGAGAGTAGGGGGCAGTAGTTGGGGGAGGCGGCGAATCACTTACAAACAGCGCCCAAACAGGACCCGAAGTCGAAATTCCAGGAGGGTGAGCGAGTGTTGTGCTTTCATGGACCTCCTCTTTATGAAGCAAAGTGTGTAAAGGTTGCCATAAAGGACAAGCAAGTGAAATACTTTATACATTACAGCGGTTGGAATAAAAATTGGGATGAATGGGTTCCGGAGAACAGAGTACTCTAATATGTGGACACCAATCTGCAGAAACAGTGAGAACTCCAAAAAGCCAACCAGGAGCAGTATGCAGAAGGGAAGATGAGAGGGGCTGCTCCAGGAAAGAAGATATCTGGTCTGCAGCAGAAAAATGTTGAAGTGAAAACAAAAAAGAACAAGCAAAAAACACCTGGAAATGGAGATGGTGGTAGTACCAGTGAGACACCTCCGCCTCCTCGGAAGAAAAGGGCACGGGTAGACCGCTACTGTTGAAAATGAAGAAACATTTATGAACAGAGTTGAAGTTAAAGTAAAGATTCCCGAGGAGCTAAAACCTTGGCTTGTTGATGACTGGGATTTAATTACTAGACAGAAACAGCTCTTTTATCTTCCTGCCAAGAAGAATGTGGATTCCATTCTAGAGGATTATGCAAATTATAAGAAGTCACGTGGAAACACAGATAACAAAGAATATGCTGTTAATGAAGTTGTGGCCGGGATAAAAGAATACTTCAATGTCATGTTGGGCACTCAGCTGCTCTACAAATTTGAAAGACCAGAGTATGCTGAAATCCTCGCGGATCACCCTGATGCGCCCATGTCTCCGGTGCATGGAGCACCACGTCTACTGAGATTATTTGTACGAGTTGGAGCAATGTTGGCCTATACACCTCTGGATGAGAAGAGCCTTGCTTTATTACTAAATTATCTTCACGATTTTCTCAAGTACCTGCCGAAGAATTCTGCAACTTTGTTTAGTGCCAGCGACTATGAGGTGGCCCCTCCTGAGTATCACCGGAAAGCCGTGTAAGGGGTGTCCTCACCCGCTTGTGTTGAGATCTCTGTAAACACATTTTGTTCTTAGTCCTTCTCTTGTACAAATGGTGTACTTTGAAGATGTTAGTGTACAACAGTTGATGTTTGTTTTCTGTTTGATTTTAAACAAAATAAAAGGGGTCACTGCTCCTTTTTTTTCTTACTTTTTTCATTTCAGAGTTGCTGCCAGTGTATTCAATGATCAACAACAGAGACATGCGGTAGAGTGTTTTATTGCCTAGTTGACAAAGCTGCTTTTGAAAGCTGGTGGTTCTATTCCTTTGACACTACGCACTTTTATAACATGTGTTAATGCTATAGGACAAAATGCTCTGATTCCTAGTGCCAAAGGTTCAATTCAGTGTATATAACTGAACACACTCATCCATTTGTGCTCCCCCTTTTTTTTAATGGTGCTTAAAGTAAAGAGCCCATCCTCTGCAAGTCCTCCATGTTGTCCTTAGGCATTTTATCTTTGCTCAAATTGTTGAAGAATGGCGGCTTGTTTCATGGATTTTGTATTTGTGTCTTATGCACGTTTTAACATTATAGACGCAATGCATTGTGTAGCTACAGTTTTCTGGAAAAGTCAGTCTTCTAGAATGGTTTTTCAGATCTTCAATAAATTTCTTTAAATTTCAAAAAAAATAAATAAATCAAAATAGAAGGCAAGACAGTGGTCTAGAACATAAATTAACAGCTAATTGGTTTGATTTACAACTTTAAAATATTTAGACACAGTTAGGTTTGGTCCGCATTCCTGTAATCCCAGTACTTGGAAGGCTAAAACAGGAGGGTCACAGGTTTGAGGCCAGTCTCAGCAACATGGTGAGCCCCTTAACAACTCAGTGAGACCTTGTCTCAAAGTAAAAAACAAAAGAAGGCTGGGGTATGACTTGAAGGTAGAACACTCCTTAGTTCTGCCAAACTAAAAAAAAAAAAAAAAAAAAAAAAGGCGTAGACATCTAGTATGTGAGTACCTCCTGCCCGCGCCAAGTCGGAGCAGCCTGCTGCAGATGCTCCTGCGCACAGTGGAGAAGGATCTTCTAGAAAACAGAATTTGGATACGAGGAATCCCAGAGAGCGGCCGAGGCAGTGTTGCAGAACAAAACCAAACAGAGACCGTCACAGACGGAAGATGCTGGGAGGCGGTGGCACAGGCAGGTGTCATTCTGCCCAGGAGCATGCTGGGATGGCAGGAGAGTGGGGTGCCAGTGGGACTGGAAACACCCAGCACAAGGAAGGGTTCTAAATATTTTGTGGTTTTAGGGTTTTTTTTTTTTTTTTTTTTGGTACTGGGGATTGAACCTAGGGGCATTCTATCTCTGAGCCCCCATATTTTAAAATATTTTTTATTTTGAAACAGGCTCTCACTAGCTTGTTGAGAGTCTCCCTATGTTGCTGAGGCTGGCCTTGAACCTGGGATCTTCCTGTCTTAGACTCCCACATACTGGGATGACAGGTGTGTGCCACCACACTGGCTCTTCTATTGTAGTTTTTTTTGTGTGTGTGCAGTACTAGGGATGGAACCCAGGGGCATTCTACCTCTGAGCTACACCCTCGGCCCTAGTTTTTAGTCTTTTTAAATTTTTGAAACAGGTTCTCAGTTGAGTTGCGAAGGGCCTCCTCACTAAGTAGTTGAGACTCTGCCAATTGCCATCCTCTGGTCTCCACCTCCCAAATGCTGGGATTCCAAGTGTGCGCCACCATGCCCAGCTCTCTATGGTCATTCTTATTGGATCCTTGGATTATTTAAAAGCACAAGAGGCCGGGCATGGTGGCACACGCTTGTAATCCCCACGCTTGGGAGGCAGAGAAAGGAGGATCGCGCAGGTTCGAAGCCAGCCTTGACTGCTGAGTGAGGCTCTCAGCAACTTAGTGAGACCCTGTTTCCAAATAAAGTATATATATAAAGAATCGAGGCAAGAGGCTGCTTTTGCATGAGAATGTCTGCAGGTGGAACCAGGCTAACTTCTGACTCAGTGTGAGTATTTCCAGGTCTTTCTGGAAGCTGTTGGGTCTAACTGCCAGTTCTGGGGCAGAGTGCTGTGTAATGCCACATAGTGGCTCAGAAAAATGCCTCTCAAGTGTCTAGGGGAAGAATTATTTTGCCTAAAATCCATTGTCAACATATTAAAAAATCTATTTTCAGAGGGGGGAAAAAGAGAAATGTAAAACACAAGCTCAATTGTTTGTTTCTGCTTTGTACTGGAAATTGAATCCAGGGGCATTCTACCTTCAAGCTATACCCTTAGCCTTTTTTTTTTTTTTTTTTTTTGGTGGTGGTGGTACTGGGGTTCCTGAAAGCCCTTCTACCTCTGGGCCACACTCCCAGACCTATTTTATATTTTTGAAACAGGGTCTCTTACGCCAGCGTGGCTGGCTTCGAACCTGCGCGATCCTCCTGTCTCCGCCTCCCAAGTGTGGGGATTACAAGCATGTGCCACCACGCCCGGCTACCCTTAGCCTTTTTATTCTCATTTTGAAATAGGGTTTCCTCAGTTGCTGATAATCTGCCTTTCTTCTTTTCTGGTACTCTTTAAGTGTCTGAGGCCAGCCTTGAACCTGTGATTTTTCTGACTCAGCCTTTCAAGTACTGGGGTAATAGGTGTGTACCACTGCACCTGGCTTCAGTTCTTTTTATTAGACTCAACAGACATGAAACTCTGAGCTTTCATCCTGGGAGGTTGTGCTAACACATGTCTGCCGGCCTCTGCACCTGTCCATGGCTTACGCGGCCTGCGCCCAGGCATCGAGCACAGGTGCGCCCTCCCCCACCCTGCCCTGAGTCCTTCTGTCTGGTGAGCACCCTGCCTTCCTCTTACAGCACTTATAATTTATGAAGTGGAGGCTTGGGAAGCAGGTGGCTCCATCAGACACATCTGTGCTCGAAGCCTGGCTTTGCCCCAGCCACTTCACCCCACTGAGGGCCATTTCCTGAACACCAGAGCTGAGAAGAGTCTGTCTCTCTCCACCGGGTTCTTGTGGATATATCAACGAGGGGCTCTAGCATGTAAAATACTAACTGAAGCTTGGTAAGCCCTCCATAAATGCTAGAAATTTTACCAAATTTTATCTGATCAAAGAATTCATCAATGTCTTGTATTGTGTGGTTGTAGCAGAATCCCACAGACTGAATGACTTACAAGGAACAGACATCATCTTTTGGGAGGCTGGGAAGTTCAAGGTCCAAGGGTTGGCATCTGGTAAGTGGTTTCTTGCTGTGTAATCCCATGGCAGAAGGGTAAAGGGGGTAGAGTTAGGGAGGAAGAGGATGGGGTCAGGAGAGGGACATGTCAAACTCATCTTTGCTGTGGCATTAACACCAATCCATTCATGAGGACAGAGCCATCACCTCTTGAAGGTTTCACCTCTTAATACAGTGACAATTAAATTTCAGCCTAAGGAGAATTAAACACTCAGAAAAAGTAGAAAGGGTCGGGAGTGTAGCTTGGAGGTAGAATGCCTTGGAGTTCAATCCCAAGTCCCAGAAAAAAACCAAATCATTCAAGCCATAGCAACCCCTCTGTGGAGATTCCTCTCCGGGACTTGGGAGAGAGAGACCTGAAATGAAGGCATGGACAATTGTCTCTTGGACAACTGACAATTTTATTTTTTAGGTCTAAGTTTTTATACCTTTTTTCAGCTATGCTAAAATCATGACTTCATGAGAAAGAAAGCATCAAAGTACAATACAGAATGACTGATATAGAACATATGTCATGTGCTTACAAAATACAGTTATTAAAGGGAAATTACAAGACCAAGGGGGAACAAAGAGGCCTGGTTAAAGATTATTAAAAGTGTGATTGCAGCCAGTTCCCGCTCGCACTGGTGGGCTGGGGGCATGAAATTCTGGAAAGACCAGAAGTCACCCAGAGTCTTGGAAAGCTTGACCTTTCATCAAACTGCTTTAACTCTTTTGGAACCTTTGTTTCCTCAGGCTTCTTCCATGTCCTCCACCACCCCCCTCCTCCGCCCTCCCTCCCTCCTTCCCTTCTTTTTGGTACTAGGGATTGAACCCAGGGCACTCTACCTCCAAGCTATACTCACATCCCTCTAATTGTTTTGAGCTGGGCATGGTGGCACACACGCTTGTAATCCCAGCATTCAGGAGGCTGAGACCTGGAGGATTGCGGTTCGTGGACAGCCTCAGCTATTTAGTGAGGCCCTCTGCAACTCAGTGAGACCCTGTTTCAAAATAAAGAATAAAAAATAGGGAGGGGGATGTTGCTTGGAGGTCGAATGCCCCTGGGTTTCATCCCCAGACCCGCAAAAAAAAAAAAAAAAAAAAAAAAAAAAATTTTTTTTTTGTTTTGAGACATGGTCTTTGCTAGGTTCCTGAGAGTCTTGCTAAATGGCTGAGTCCATTCTCGGACCCGCGATTCTCCTGTCTCAGCCTCCAAGTACTGTGATTACAGGCATATGCCACCATGCCCAGCTGCTTTTAAAAAACAAACATGCCATGATTCAAACAGATGTTCTTGTTTCAGAGATGCTAAAGTATAAGGGGAGCATATTTTAGAATCAGTAAAATACAGTATTACTAACATGGTGGTTAAAGCATGTACCTCCTTCCTCCCCAATTTCATGTGTTGGAATCCCTCCAGGTGGTGGTGTTGAGGTGGCTGGCTGCTTTATTTATTTATTTTGCAGTACTGGGGATTAAGCCCACGACATTCTACCTTTGAGCTACACCCCAGCTCTATTTTTTATTCTTTATTTTGAAACAGTCTCAAATTAAGTTGTGGAGGGCCTCACTAAGTAGCTGAGGCTGGCCGCAAACTTGCGATCCTCCTGACTCAGCCTCCTAAGTATTGGGACCACAACTCTGGGCTACCATGCCTGGCTGTCAAGTGCTTTTTTTTTTGGTGGTACTGGGGTTGGAAACCAGAGGCTTTCTACCTCTGGGCTATACTTCCAGACCTATTTTTTTATATTTTATTTGGAAACAGGGTCTTACTAAGTTGCTGAGAGCCTCACTAAGTAGCTGAGGCTGGTTTCGAACCTGTGCGATCCTCCTGTCTCAGCCTCCCAAGTGCAGGGATTACAAGCGTGCGCCACCACGCCCACCTTGTCAGGTGCTTTTAAAGCCAAACTTTTGGGTCAGTGGGTGCAGTTCCGGACCTACTTTCACCTTGGCTCTCCACCCTGGCGGTTCTATCGTGGTATCCATGTCTTCTCTTTGGAACGCTGAATCTCAGTGTGAATACAAGAGCATCATTTTAGATGAAAGTGCAGAGTCTGCATAAGAAACAGCTGAAGTAATCAATTAAAAAAAAATCACAGGCCCAAAGTAGAGAATATGTGACATTAGAAAAAAACAAGGTGGATGGAGAGCGGGAGTGGAGGATGGGGTGGTGACTGCAGCTCCCCTCATGGACACTCTCTCCGCAGCAGTATATAATGGGCGGTGATTGGCATCACCCGCTAAACAAGAGATGCCGGACTGTAATTAGAGTGCTGGTGTTCATCAAAGCACAGCAAAACAAGAACAGTGATTACTTAGACCTGAAGCTACAGCCGCAAGAAGGCTTTGCTTTTTAAACTCTATTGTTTTAATGTTCAGTCAAACAAAACAAAATAAAAAACCCCACCAAATCCATGAGCCATGCAAAATTAGGATGCTATATAATAGGAGAATGCAGTAGTCTGCATTCATGAATAATGGCCAGTACTTAGAGATGGGGTCTCTGAATGTCAGTGAAATCACTGCAGGATGTTTCCTACTGCAGGACACTTTCTCCTCTTAAGTGATAAGCTCCCCATCTTTGTCTCATTCCTTTGTACCAGTGTTTCTGCATGGAGACAGAGTTGACCCGCCATGCCGTATCAACAAAGACTTTACATCTGGGCTTTCTAGTCACAGACAACGGTTGTTGATTGCAGTTAAGGGAATTTTCTTTGAAGATGAAGTTGAACCCAGTCTCTGTATTCTTTTGAATTTTCTGACACTTCCTAAAAGTATTATGATATAGTCAAACCACTAATTGTTCTAGTATATTCCTGGTGTTCTTCTAGACCTTAATCCTAAAAGTGAATTCACTATTTAGAGGCCACACTTGATTTTGCATTTTTCTATTCTTAGTATAGACAGTGTAAACATTTTGCCTTCTGACCCAAGTTACAAACCTCTCTTCTTCTGTCATGAGTCAAGCCAGCAAGAAAGAGAAAGGACACTTTACTTGTTCATGAGCTCACTAGTGACCTAAATTAGTTTGATTAAATTGCATTTTTTGAAAAAGTAAGCTCTATATTTAGTTTCTCATATTTGGTGGTGGGGGTTAAGGTTAGTGTAGGAAGCATACAACCAAGCGAGGATCGTAGTTTTAAGATTTTATTCTGACCAGGCGTAGTGGCGCACGCTTGTAATCCCAGCATTTGGGAGGCTGAGACTGGAGGATTGCGGTTCGCGGACAGCCTCAGCTACTTAGTGAGGTTCTCTGCAATTTAGTGAGACCCTGTCTCAAAATAAAGAATAATAAAAAAAAAAATAGGGCTGGGGGTATAGCTCAGAGGTAGAATCCCCCTAGATTTCATCCCTAGTGCTGCAAAACAAAAAAGGTTTAATTCTGTTTCTCCCATGACCCACAGGCTTGTATCTCACACATGCTGTTGTATCCGAGCCTTCCAGCCCACGTGCAGAAATGTAATTTCTGGGACATTTTATGGGATCAGTTCAAATTTCTTGATAAACATTATCATGTAATGTCCTTACTTTCCTAGTTTGACTCTTCCCACTATAAGATATAGCAACTTTATACAGCTAAAAATTGAGAAGTTATATACACTAAATGGACATGTGGCTTCATTAGTCACATGCCTGATGCAGAAGTATAATTCCTTAGAGACTATGTAGGGGATTTACTTTTGTGATTATCATGTCATATAAGTGTAAAAGAGTCAGACCAGGTTCAGATGCTTGATTTATGATTTATAAATTTATCACTTATGCTTGATTTGATGCTGCGGAAGCAAGCCTGTGGTCTTCCAGTGAGTTAGTGTAATGTTGCTGGCTGTAATGCTGGCTCAAGCTGTTCATGCAACTTTACCAGCCTACCCGCTTGAGGGTGGCAAACACAGAATACTGGACTTGCATCGTAAAGCATGAATGCTCAACCAAGTAGTGAAACTTCAACCCAAACAGGGAAAGTAGTAACAACTGACGATTTCTGTTGTCCATCACAACCCCATAACAACTAGCATTTAATAAACCCCAGACACGCAGCTATGCAGTTTATGTACATTGTCTCAGCAGTCTGTTAATTTGTCAGGTACATGCTATTACAGATGCCCAATTGACAATATGGTCACATCTCAAGAACCCATTTAAAGTTGCAAATATGTAAAAAATATATCATACATACATACATACATACATGGTGCATGCTTGTAATCCCAGCACTTGGGAGGTTGAGACAGGAGGATCGCACAGGTTTGAAGCCAGCCTCAGCTGCTTAGTGAGGCTCTCAGCAACTTAGTGAGACCCTGTTTTCAAATAAAGTATAAAAGAGTATAAAAAATAAAGTATAAAAAAGGTCTGGGAGTATAGCCCAGAAGTAGAAAAAGCTCCTGGGTTCCACCCTCAGTACCACACACACACACACACACACACACACACACACACACACACACAACCCCCAAAAAACAAAACAACAAAAATATTAGCTTAGCCCCCCCCCTCTTTTATATAATATTAGGGATTGAACCCAGGGGCATTCTACTTCTGAGCTACACCTTCAGCCTTTTTTATAATTTTGAAACAGTCTTGCTAAGCTGCTGAAAGAATTCCTAAATTGCCAAAGCTGGTCTCAAACCTGTGGTCCTCCTGTCTCAGTCTCCCAAGTACTGGATTACAAAGCTGCGCCACCATGCCAGCTGCCTGGCCTTCCCCTAAATGTACTCAGAACACTTAAGTCTACGGTTGGTAAAAATCATTGAATACAAGGCCTATTTGATAATAAAGGGTTGAATGTCTCATGTAATTTATTGACTACTGTGCTGAGTGATTACAGAATGGTTGTATGGGTCCAAAGTCACCTTCCTATGTATGGCCTTTGGGCCATAGTAAAGTTGAAAAACCTTTAAGTCAGAGACCATCTCCAGTCATAGGAAACAGGAGCCTAAATATTTGCACAGAGCTAACTATGAAGTCAATATTTGAATTCACATTAGCTAATCTTAACACCATGTAACTATTAAATGATAGATGAAATCAGTTTGGGTCTTCAAAATTTTTTTCTTCAACTTAGGGTCAAGTCACTATTATTCACAAATGAGATTATGTCATGGACCCCAATTTTAGAAAAATATGGTGAATTAATGCATTTTAGAATGTCCACCTGGATCATGTTATGTCCTAAAACAAAGGTAAGCAAACATTTTAGAGGGAAAGAGCAAACTACAGAATGTAACGCAAAGCTACTCAGTTACGAGCAGACAGCAGTGATTACTAGTTTGGTCTTAGGTGTTTCCCATCCAGGATTCAAAGTTCAGCCTGAGCCGGCCATGGTGGCGCATGCTTGTAATCCCCGCGCTTGGGAGGCTGAGACAGGAGGATCTCAGAGGCTCGAAGCCAGCCTCAGCTACTTAGTGAGGCTCTCGGCACCTTAGTGAGACCCTGTTTCCAAATAAAGTATAAAATAGGTCTGAGAGTACAGCCCGGAGGTAGAAAGCCCCTGGGTTCCACTCCAGCCTGAGTCCAAGTGGTAGTGATGCCCTCTACAGGAGCTGGAGCCAGGAAGGAAATACTTTCCCTGTGGATTTGGGAAGCATGGGTCCAAGCAGGGCTTATCACTTACAGTTATATTTGAGTCTCTGAAAGTTCTAACTATAGGCTGGACACTGCAGCTCATGCCTGTAAGTCCAGTACTTGAGAGGCTGAGACAGGAGTATCACAGGTTTGAGGCCCACCTCAGCGACTTTTATGAGACCTGGTTTCAAGAAAAAAATAAAAATAAGAAGGGCTAGGGGGTATAGCTCAGAGGTAGACTTGCCCTGGGTTCAATCCCCAGTACTTAAAAAACAACAACAACAATAAAACTAACCACATGCCAAAAGCTTTCCCCAAACTTATAGTCTCTCCATGCTGTGGAAAACAGGTACCGGAAGGAATTCAACAAAAAGATTCCATAAAGCCAGGTGTGGTGGTGCACGCTTGTAATCCCAGCATATGGGAGGCTGAGACAGGAGGATTGCAGTTCACAGACAACCTCAGCTACTTAGTGAGGCCCTGTTTCAAAATAAGGAATAAAAATAGGGCTAGGGGTGTAGCTCGGAGGTAGAATGCCCCTGGGTCCCATCCCCAGTAACACACACACACACACACACACACTCCATAAAAAGTGAGAAACACTGCTTATTATTCCCACTGCCAACATTCTTTGGATACTAGAAAGCCTATTCGCATATTAAGTATCGAAGAGCTTTGCAGTAAAGAAACATCTGAACACAATGGTTCCTAAAATATTATAAACCACCCTCCCAGTAGCCCTCATAAATATTCTATGGATGCCGGGCGTGGTGGCGCACGCTTGTAATCCCCGCGCTTGGGAGGCAGAGACAGGAGGATCGCGCAGGTTCGAAGCTAGCCGCGCGCGCTGGCTTAGGAGACCCTGTTTCCAAATAAAAATGTAAAAATAGGTCTGGGAGTGTAGCCCGGAGATAGAAGGGCTTCCAGGAACCCCAGTACCACCAAAAAAAAAAAAAAAAAAAATTCTATGGACTATTCTTTTTTAGTAATATATTTAAATGAGATTATATGCTAGACGAGTATAAATATTAGCAATGAAAGAATCATCTAGGAAACAGCTTGTGAAAGTAAAAATTTTATTTTTATTGATTTCTGAATGTATAGTTCAATATAATGCCAGTTTTTAATGGCAAAAATTTGGTTCCGCTGAAACTCCATAATGCTACAGAGAGCTACTACTTTTTCCAGGAAGTAGGTAAACAGCTGGAAAGAGAAAGCACAACTTTCTAGCAGCATGGCAACTTAAACCACAGACCTGGCGGCCTGCAACTTTTACACCAAAATGGCACAAACATTGAGCTGGTGACAATGAGTGAGGAGTGGGAACAAGACGAAGACACCCAAAGGAGCGCTGCGTGTCCTGTAAGACGGCAAACAACCCAAACATATCTACAAGGATTTAAAGGACAATCATAGAAAAGGGAACCAAATATTTTACTCAAATGCTTTTTAGAGCCATTCTGTAGAGATACAAATATATATATATATATTTATCCAAAAATATGTTTTATACAGATAAGTGTTTCTCAATTAAAGATGGGACCAAAGCTATAGTTATAACATAAAGCACTGTCTTTTGTAAAACTATGTATCCACCTGAATTTTCAATTTCTTTAAAGTTAGTGCATTTAGTTCTCCAAATATAATTACCTGACATCTTTTTATAGATATAAATCAAGTGGCATTATTTTCAAAAGGGTTTGTAGGTTAAACAGTGTTTTTCTAAGATGCTGTGCATATCAAACTTATGACGAGCCCTGTTAAGAATCATTATTAATAAACATATCAAAAAGGGCTAAGTTGGATTTTCCTCTTCATAGTAAATATTTCCTGATTACCAGTTTATTATAAGTGTTGAAAATGCACAAGAAAGATTTTATTTCACAAGTACTTTTATGTTAATAAGATATTTTGATCCAATATATGGCAATGAATCTCCACATGTTGTAACCGTTAGTATTATTTTTTAAATGGGGATGTAACACTAACAGCTGCTTCCTATAAAATAAAGCACACAATTATTTTGGTGATTTTACAAATTGTTTTTTCCAGGTGCAAAGGCTACAAAAATTACTAAAAATTAGAGAACACTGAGAACATATTAAAGTTTGACATCTTTATAGTATTTCCATTTTACCCTGAAAGTTAACTTAAAAAATATGACCTTGTTGGAAGAGGTCATCTTGCTGATTTTATAAAAAAATAGGTGAGTGCAAGAAATAGTATCACTGATATGCAGGATTTTTTGCAAATAGTTTTCTCCCCAAATAATTAGAAAAATGTCAAAGATTAAAAAAAAATGTAGTGGTCCCTAAACTATTTTGAAGGCAGGTAGCTTAGTCTAAGCTAAAATATTTTTTCACTTATAATCATCCTCCCCTCAAATGCCCTTTTAAAAAATGCATGAAACAGTACAATAGCAAGGATCAAAGCACAAACTGTATTTTCAAGAACAGAAAAACTCTATAGTGCTCAAAGATAGTAAAAAGCAGATTTCTTTGGGGATATCGATCAATTAGTTTATATTCATTATGAAGATTTATCTTTTCTATTACGGGGGGAGTCTGCTCCATTTGATGTTACTGTTCCATTTACACCGTTTTCTGAAAAGAGAAAAATATTAGCGTTACTCTCTTTTATAAGTAAATGCAAGTAATATTCTTTATTCATAAAGCTACCTTAAAATGTAAAGTCCAATATACATGCAGGTGAAACTTATTTACTAGTGCTTAATCTTTACTAGAATTTAACCAGCCATAAAACCTGTAGAATGTGAACACAATGGACTGGAAGCAACAAATGAAAAGGAAGTCACTATGGGAAGCAGAAAAAAACCACTAAGACAGGACACTATAAAAGCCATGAGAATTTAAAAATATGCAAGAGTAGTAGTTTTGGCTGAAATAAACTTTTCACATTTCATAGCAACGTTCTTGGAAATATGTCTTTACAACAACATATAAAAAGTTGCTGGTTAGGATAAGTATATTTGAGAGTGTATCACATATTTCATGAAGCTATGAGAGAGCAACTGATAACTGATTTACCCATCCCTCCAGAAATACCCATAAAAGCTGATTATAAAGATGGGTGTTTCAAGGCCCTGGAAAACATGGCAGATAGGACTTGATATGCCAAGGCTCTGAGGAGAAAGGATGTCAACCGAGGTGACTGCAGTAACTGTTATTCCTCCTAGACTACCCAAAGACAAGGAATCTGAATTGCAGATTCAGGCGCTGAGGCAAAGAAAACAGTAAAGAAATAGCTTGAAACCGACTTTTGGGACACTAAGCAGCCAATACTCAGCAGAAATCATGATGAAAAAGAACTTTAAGAAGAATCAATATTTTATAAGCATTTCTCCTAGGCATTTGAAGAAGACACCAAAATCACACAGAAAGCAACTCTTAAAAGAGACTACAAAGCTAGACAGAGAATAGGAAATCTCACACTGATAGGAAGACAAAAACCTGATTTCAGAGCCTTTCAGGGAAGAAATCTCTTACAGAAGCCTAGTATGTTGATACCCTGGGAATGAGGGCAAACTAAGAGGGATTGATCCACCAATATACAATGCAGAGCATCCACACATTTTTTACATAAAAGATAAGTTAAGGGCCAAGTATGGTGTACTTGGGAGGCTGAGACAGGAGGATTGTAGGTTCATGGCCAGATTGTAGGTTCATGGCCAGCCTCAGCTACTTAATGACTCAGCAACTTACTAAGACCCTAAAATAAAGAAATAAAATAAAATTCGGCTGGGTGTGTGTGTGTGTGTGGCTCAGAGGTAGAATGCTCCTGGGTTCAATCCCCAGTACTGCATATATACATACACAAACACACAAAAGATAAAAAACATTACCAGAGCTATTAAAAGACCAAGTAACTGAAAACCAAAGGCAAAAAGTCAGAAATAGACCCCCAGATGTTTCAGATCAGGAGATATCATAAAGGAACATTTTAAAGTACAATGATTAATATTCAAAACAATAAATGAAAAGCCAGGTGTTGCGGCACATGCTTATAATCCCGGTACTTGGGAGGCTAAGACCAGAAGACCGCAGGGAGAAGTGGCCTCTAAAACTTAGTGAGGCTCTCAGCAGCTTATCAAGACCCTGTTTCCAAATAAAAAATAAAATCAGGCTAGGGATGCAGCTTGGAGGTAGAATGTTTCTGGGTTCAATCCACCCACTACCAAAAAGAAAAAAGAAAATAAATGAAAAGATGGGAATTACCAGAGGACTGAAATCTTTAGCCTAAGAAACGGAAAACATAAGATGGATGCAGTGGTGTATGCTTATAATCTCAGTACTTAGCTGAGACAAGACCATAGGTTCATGGGCAGCCTCAGTAATTTAGTGAGAACCTGTTTATTTTTTATTTTTATTTTTTGGTGGTACTGGGGTTCCTAGAAGCCCTTCTTCCTCCGGGCTACACTCCCAGACCTATTTTATATTTTTGAAACAGGGTCTCTTAACGCCAGCACGGCTGGCTTTGAACCTGCGCGATCCTCCTGTCTCCGCCTCCCAAGCGCGGGGATTACAAGCGTGCGCCACCACGCCCGGCGAGAACCTGTTTATTTTTTGTGGTACTGGGCATAGAACCCCGGGGCTTTTTTTTTTTTTTTTTTTTTTTTAACCACCGGGCTATACCCCCAGCCCTAATTTATTATTATTATTATTTTTTTTTTACTGGGCTATACCCCCAGCCTTAATTTATTTTTTTTAAATTTGGAAACAGGGTCTCACTAAGTTGCCAAGTACCTAAGTTGCTGAAGCCAGCCACAAAACTGCAATCCTCTTGTCTCAGCCTCCCAGTACTGAAATTACAGGTGTGCATCACCTTGCCTGGCTCAAGACCCTGCTTTAAAACAAAAAATAAAACAGGGCTAAAAATGTAGCTCAGAGGTAAAAATGCTCCTGGGTTCGTTCACGTGTACGCACACACATGAAAGGATAGAAATGGAAAACAGTCACCTGAAGCATACATTTAATAAAGAACTCTTGAGCCGGGCGTGGTGGCGCACGCTTGTAATCCCAGCATTTGGGAGGCTGAGACAGGAGGATCGCAGTTCACGGACAGCCTCAGCTACTTAGTGAGGCCCTCTGCAACTCAGTGAGACCCTGTTTCAAAATAAAGAATAAAAAATAGGGCAGGGGCTGTAGCTCGGAGTAGAATGCCTCTGGGTTCCATCCTCGGACCTGCAAAAAAAAAAAAAAAAAAAAAAAAAAAAAAAAAAAAAAAAAATCTCATAGATTAACCACAATAGAAGAGATAAATAAGTTGGAGAAAAAGGATTGGAAGCTGGGTAGCATAAAAAAGTGCACAAAATGTAAAAAAAATATATAAGGGATATGGTAAAAGAGTATAACTGGGAAGACGAGAAAGGGGCTGAATCAACATTTAAAGAAATAATGGCCAAAAAGTTTTCCAATCATGGAAAGAGAAATCAAGCCAAGATTCAGAAAGCTCTATTCAATGCACAGTAGGACAAGTATAAAAACAAAATAACCACACCCGGGCACATCTTAGTATAATTATATACTATTTGTCATTAGTATCTTATTAAACTGCTAAAAAGCAAAGACAATGATAGGACTGGATAAAAAAATAAAATCTAATAACCTGCTGCTTACCTAATAACATGTACTCAAAACATGTGAAGCAAAAATAAACTACAAAGGGAAATGGTCAACTTTATAATCACAGTGAGATCTTAACAAAAATTTGCTGTGACAGAACAAGCAGAATTCTTCCCACCAAATCGGTAAAGATAAAAAAAAAAAAAAAAACCAAACTGGATACATTTAAAAATTTGTGACCTGACACCCAACACATGCAGAATGCATATCTTTTTGAAGTCCAAAAGAAACATTTACCAAAACTAGATACAGGCTGAACTATAATGAAAATCTCAACAAATTTTAAAGAACTGAAATCATCTGAAGGATGTTCTTTAATAAAATAATTAACTTAGAAATCAACAGCAAAGAGAGAAGTAGAAAATAATCAAATATTTATAAGTTAAACAATGCACTCACAAATAATTCACAGTTCAAAGAAGAAATGACAATGGAATTAAACTTTGTACTGAATGATAATGCAGATATACAATTTGTGAAATATGGTCAAAGCAGTGTTGAAAGTCTGCCTTTATTTGAATGTTATTCACAAAGAAGATGACAATCAATGATCATTTCAACCCAGAAAGGTAAACCACAAACAATAAAACAGTATACTAAATCCAAATTAATAAATACATAACAGAAATCAACGATGTAGAAAAATACAACTAAGAAAATCAACAACAAAAGACTTTTTGTGTATGTATGGTGCTGGAGATGGAACCCAGGGCCTCACAAGTGCTAGGCAGCTGCCCTACCATCGGGCTATACCCCTGCCCTCAAGTGTTGGTTTTGATTGGTGGGAGAAAAAAATATATAAAAATTAACTAACATTGAAAATGAAAATGGAAATCAATGCTAAAATATAGGTATTCATAAGATAACAAGAGGCTACTATGAATAATTTTATGCCAGAAGGTTTATGGGTTTATATGAAATAGATAAATTCTATGAAAAATACAATTTGCCAAAAGAGACAAGAAGTAAAAAATGTGAAAAATCCTATTACCTTTTATTTATGTGTGGTACTAGGGATTGAACCCAGGGGCATTTTACCTCTGAGCTACATCCTTGCCCTATTTTATTTTTTGCGGTGCTGGGGATGGAACCCAGGGACATTTGACCTCCAAGCCACACCGCTAGCCCTATATATTCTTTATTTTTGAAATAGGGTCTTACTGAGTTGCAAAGGGCCTAAGTAGCGAACCACGATCCCCATCTCAGCCTCCCAAATGCTGAGATTACAAATGTGTGCCACCTCACCTGACTCCTATTTAATTTTTTATTTAGAAACAGGGTCTAAGTTGTGGAGGACCTCACTCAATTGCCAACGCTGGCCATGAACCTGCAATCCTCCTGTCTTAGCCTCCAAAGTGTGTGCCACTATTTTCTTTTGAGGAGTGCACTCTGTAGTTAACGCTGCCCAAAGCTGGGCAGAGTTATTTATTTACTTATTTATTTTTGTGGTACTGGGGTTGAAACGTAGGGGGATTCTTCTTCCAAGCTACACCCCAGCCCTATTTTTTCTTTATTTGTGAAACAGGGTCTCACTAAGTTGTGGAGTGCCTCAGTAAGTAGCTGAGGCTGGCAACAAACCTGCGGTCCTCTTGCCTCAACCTCCCAAGTGTTGGGATTACAAGTATGCGCCGCCACACTCGACTTCTTCCAAACATTTAAATAGGAAGTAATATTGATACTGCACAAAGGACAATCTGCCTAATGTTTTTTATAAGGCCAGAATAATTTTGATAGCAAAGCCTGACAAGGATATTACAAAAAAACCTCATAAAAACAAATGAGGGTCATGGTAGGGAAATCACAGGGCAATCTTTCATATGAGTACAGATAACAAAATATTTAAAAGCCTGAGTGATATTATTATCATTACCAACTTAGGTGTATGTTAGTAATGCAAGATTAGTTTTACATTTTAAAATCAATCTAATTTACATTAAGATAATAAGAAAAAAGATAAGAAACTTTGTATGCTATCTAAATAGTTGCAGAAAAAGCATTTCAATATCAACAGAAAAAAAGGACAAAAACTGTAAGACTGAGAAGATACAGGAAAAAAGAATCAATTGATAAAATATCCTTTAATGATAAAAACACAAACAGGGCTGGGAGAGCAGCTCAATGACAGAGCACCTGCCTGGCACACATGAGGCCCTGGCTCGCTCCCCAGCACTATAAAACACATAAAAAACCCAACCTGCCCCCAACAAAACCCAAACAACCTGCCCCTTCAAACAATGAGTAGATGGGAACGTCCCTCATCCTGATTAACAACACAGCTAACATGATACGTAGAGGAGTTTAAGAAGAGACGCCTACTCCCTAAGATCAGGAGCACGACAAGGGGCTGCGCTTGCTCTTTCTGCTCAGTATTGTCTAGGAGGCTTTAATCAGGGAAATCTGCAAGAAAATGCAAGTATCCAGATCGGGTAGGAGAAAGTAAAATCTTTTTATTTACTGATGATCCCTGTATAATGAAAATCCACAGGAATCCACACATACCAAAATACTATTAGGATAAGTAACTTCATCAAGTTTGCAGGATATCAGATCAATATATAAACATTAAGAGTATTTCTATATACTGGCAATGAACGATCTGAAAATGAAATTAAGATGATTCTAAGCCAGGAGTGGTGGCACATGTGTATAATCCCAGCACTTAGGAGACTGAGATAGGAGGACTGCAGGCTTACTGCCAGCCTCCGAGACTTAGAGGCCCTCTGCAACTTAGTGAGACTGTGTTTCAAAATAAAGAATAAAAAAAATAGGGCTGGGGTGTAGGTTGGAGGTAGAATACTCCTCGGCTCAATCCCCAGTTCCACCAAAAAAGGGAATAAATTAAGGAAAGTATAAAATGCATATATTAATAACTATAAATTTAATTGAAAGAAAATAAAGATTAAAATAAATAGAAGACATCCATGTTTATATTCCCCAAGGTAATCTACATATTAAAGGTAATCTACATCAAAACTGCAGAAATTGAAAATCTGATCCTAAAACTCATATGCAAGACACCCAGAATAATCAAAACATAAAAAAATAACAAAACTGGAGTACTCAGGCTTTTTGATTTCAAAACTTAGGAAGCTGCCATAATCAAGACAGCATGGTACTGGTATAAGAACAAACATGAAATGAAAAAACAGAATCAAGGTCCAGAACTAAACTCTTACTGCATGATTTCTGACATGTTAGTCTTTCCAACAGCTGGGTATTAACCTGTAAAACTAGGTATGTAAAATGGTGCAGCCACTTTGGAAACAGGTTGGCAGTTTCTACCAAATGTTAAAACATGCAGTTATGGTATGACCCAGCATACCTCAGTCACACCCAAGAAACTAAAAACAAGTGTGCAAATAGAAACCTGTACATTAATGTTCGTATTATTTACGATAGCGGAAGAATGTTAAAAACCTGAATGTCCATTAACTCATGAATGGATAAACAAAATATGGTTTAATTACACAATGGAGTATTTGGCCATACAAAGGAATGAAGTATGGATATGTGCTACAACATAGATCAACCTCAAAGATGTGCTAAGGAAGTCAGTCACAAAAACCACATATTGTATGGTTCCATCTATTTCTATGAAATTTCAGAAAAGACCAATCCATAGAGATAAAGACACATTAGTGGCTACCAGGGAATGGAAAAAGGAATGAAAGGTAACTGCTGATGGGCATACGGTTTCCTTTTTTTAGGGTGGTAAGGGTTCAAGAACTAAACAGTGGTTCAAAGAACTTGGTGAATATACTTAAAAATAGTTGTTCAATCACTCACACACACACACACACACACACACACACACACACACACACACGAACGACTTTTTTTTTGCAGTACTGGGGACTGAATACAGGGGAATTCTACCTTCAAGCTACAACCCCAGCCCTATTTTTTAATCATTATTATTATTTTTTTTTTTGGTGGTACTGGGATTCCTGGAAGCCCTTCTACCTCCGGGATATATTCCCAGACCTATTTTTATATTTTTATTTGGAAACAGGGTCTCTTAAGCCAGCGCAGCTGGCTTCGAACCTGCGTGATCCTCCTGTCTTCACCTCCCAAGCGCGAGGATTACAAGCGTGCGCCACCACACCCGACTTATTCATTATTTTGAAACAGGGTCTCACAAAGTTGTGGAGGGCCTCACTAAGTAGCTCAGGTTGGCCACGAACCTGCGATCCTCCTATCTCAGCCTTCCAAGTACTGGGCTTACAACAATGGGCCACCATGCTCAGCTTAAAAGGTGACTTTTAATGTTGGAATTATACCAATAAGCTAATATTAGAATATATTACTGGGTCTGGCATGGTAGAGCACGCTTGTAATCCAAGTACTTGGGAGGCTGAGACAGGAGTCACATAAGTTCGAAGCCAGCCTCACCTATTTAGAGAGGCTCTCAGCAACTTAGTGAGACCCTGTTTCTAAATAAAATATAAAATAGGTCTGGGAGTATAGCCCAAAGGTTTAGAAAGCCCCTGGGTTCCATCCCCAGTACCACACACACACACACACACACACACACACACACACACACACACAGTTACTGAGAGAAATTAAAAATAAGTTAATGGAGGCATATACTGTGGTCATGGTCTAAAATACTCAATTTCTATCCCCTAAGTTGATTTATAGATTTGATATAATTTTAATCTAATATCTCAGCAATTTTTTTTTTAAAGAAACTAAGTGCAAAGGCCATGACTTACTGGAACAAACCCGGAGAACATATATGATCAGCTATCAAAATTTACAAGGAGTTGATATATTTTTCAAACTGGAACTCCCTATGTTACACTTCCAAATCAAAGCAATTTTAAGTTATAAAAAAAAAATAAAATGGAGAAGCTACATCTGAATATGTGTATGAATATAGCATGTTTAACCTGGACACTCATTGTTGGGAGAGGGGTAAGGGGAAGTGGGGAGGGGGCACCAAGCACAGTCTGAATGTATGGCATTTTCAATATGTTCCACATATAAATAAATAAATAAACAAATGAAAAAAGGCAACAAAGAGCCTTCAGTTAAATGAGGAAAGAAACAAGTGGAATAATGGAAGTCGTCTGGAGGAGGGAGTAAGAAGGTGGGAATGAGGCTTGAGGAAGGGAACAGTTCAAATAATTTTACTTCCATGTATGAAGGTATCACTACCAACCCCACTCACATGTGCTGGGAAGAAAAAACCAGGGTAGGATGCTGAGGGACATGCACCAATGATGTATGCATGTATGAGTGTATCACTTTGAATTGCATCATGTTGTATAATTACAATGTACTGATAAAATTATAAAAGTAAATAAAATAGCTACTGATTTAAAAAACAAAGTAGTTTCACTTGGGATGAAAAGGCAGATGAGAAGGAGGGATTGTAAGGTTTTTAAAATGTTTTCTTTGTTTATTCAATACAAACCTGTTCCTTTTCTAGAAGACCTGCCCTTAGTCACTGTTGGTTTCTTCCTCACGGGTGGTGCCTGAAAAGTAGAGTGTTCCCTCCACCTCCGAAGCTGAAAATTAATGAATTTCCACATCATGAAAGCTTGGGTAATGCAGATAGATGCCAGAACGGCAATTCTGAAAAGCATTAGAAAAAAAAAAATTAGAGGATATGAAAATAATACTAGTGAATAAAAGTATTCTAACCTGCTTTGACAGTAATAACCCGCTGCTAAAATTTTCACTGAGGATTGTGTTAATAACCAATCATTCCAACTGGGTATGGTGGTGCATGCTCATAATCCCTGTACTTGGGAAGCTGAGACAGGAAGATCAAAGGTTCGAGAACAGCCTCAGCAAGTAGTGAGGCTTCTCAGCAACCTAGTAAAACTCTGTTTCAAAATAAAAATAAAAAGCTGGGTGTGATGGCACACATTTGTAATCCTAGTACTTGGGAGGCTGAGACAAAAGGATCACAGGTTCGAAGACAGCCTCAGGAATTTAGTGAGGCTCTCAGCAACCTAGTGAGATCCTGTTTCAAAATAAAATAAAATTGGGTTAGCAGTATAGCTTGGAGGTAGGATGCCTCTGGGTTCAATTCTTAGTAAATAAAAAGATAAATAAATAAATGGCCCGAGGGTGCAGTCTGAAGGTAGAATGCTCCCTGAGTTCAACCCCCAGTACCACAATAAATAAATAAAAATTCATTTCATTAATAATTTATTCTCAAGGTTAAAGGCTTTATTATTTAAACCTACATGCAGTATGAAACAAAATCAAATGAGTATTTTCTCCAACACTTACATTAGTCCCCTTACTTTTTAGATGATTCACATCATAGAAACACATAGCATGGGTTATACAGTAAGTAGTAAAAATGTTAAAGTGATTATACCTAACAGCCAACACATTGAAGTTTCCAGTACTGAAATCTAGCTTCTGATTCTCTGCTCTTGCAAGGCCAAAACCAACAGTAAGTACTGAAAGAATTAAAGTCAGAAGTCTTCCCAAAACAAACAGAACTGCCCACAGAGAAAATCTGTAAGAAAAATGTCTTAAAGTCAAATTCATAAAATTTCAGGGCAAGAAAAGATTCTACCAGAAAGAGATTCCTACTAAATAAATGGATTTTAAAATGACATTTTTTATTATTATGTAAGAAAGATTTCTGAAGTCAAATGCCTGGGAAATACATGTTATCACAATGGCTAGGGAAACACAACCCATATTATTCGCCTATTTTAAGGTTCAAGAGTTCCAGTAAAGAAATCTGTTTAAATTTCTTTTTGCTCATCTCTTTTTGTTGAAGTACTATTAACGTTCCTTAGAACTATTACTTACAGAACATTTTTGAAAAACGGACAAAACAGAACAGAAAGCTGTGCTGTAAAGATGAGGAGGTCTCATTCACTTAGTCATAATCATTTTTTTCTAGTGGCTTTATATTTTTTTAAGTTATCTCTTATTTTGCTTTCAGTTCATTTTCCAACAAAATATTTTAGTGATTTTGAGTACTGTTTAGGTTACATTATCTACTCTTTCAGTATTTTCTATAAGGCTATATTATATACTCTAATTTTTTTCTGAAAGCTACTTTTCTACCACTCCTTTTTCCAAATAAAAACATGAAATAAAATACAAGTTATATATATATATATATACATATATATATATACACACACACACATATATACACACATATTTAAACCTAAAATTCTTGAAAATGCCACGTTTTAAAACAAAAGCTAAGAATTCACTTTAGAGATTAAAATATGAAGTATGAATATTGCTAAATAGTTTCATTTTATTTAAATTTGCTCTTAACAGTTTAAAAAGTAATAGATAATCTTCACGGATATGGACCTCCTCAATCTAGGCACTGACTTTAAATACTTGCTACATAAGAAAAAGAATGGCTTCATAACTTACCCCTTCTGATACTTTTCATCACTAAAATAAAACAGGCGGGAAATGTGAAAAAGAAATTCAACAAAATAATGCAGCACCAGAAGAACAAGTCCTAGATGATTCAAGCTGTTGAAAGAACACATGTAAATGGAAAGATTATGAATTAAGACAAAGTACCATACTATCTTCCCGCATCCAGAAAAATCCCAACTCACTTCAAAAGATAAGCTCCAACAATGTGAAAGAGGTAAAGACCAATGTAGACAAGCTGTCGGGGAATATCCTCCTGTGAACAGAAAAACACATTGTAGGAGACTGAAACATGCGGAAACACTTTCATTCTTTAAGAGCAGTGCAACAGAGTGAAGAATGGAAGTTGGATACCTCCAGGCTAAGTCCTCCCACTCCTTACTCCAAAGCTCTCACCCCCACTTAGCCTAACCTGGCAGTACTATGTCATTTAACCTTTCTTGGGTTAACTATCTCATATATAAAATGTGGACACTTGAGTTTGCTTGTCAGGTGAGTTCAAACTCCCTTTTGTGCTAAGATCTATGATTCTTTTTAAAAATAAACATCTACTAACAGTCACAATATTAATAACCAGTTACATGTTGGCAATTCCATGGACCTCTCATATTAAAGACCTACATTTATTAGTGGTAAGATATTTTCCTTTACCTGAAATAGTCATACTTTCAACTTATTCTTTTTTTTTTTTGGTGGTACTGGCGTTCCTGGAAACCCTTCTACCTCCGGGTTACACTCCCAGACCTATTTTTATACTTCTTTTATTTGGAAACAGGCTCTCTTAACCTGCGTGATCCTCCTGTCTCCGCCTCCCAAGTGCGGGGATTATAAGTGTGTGCCACCACGCCTGGCTTAACTTATTCTTTATTCTCTTCATTTTCACAGTTGTTAAAACCAAAGGCTAAAATTTACCTTTACATTTTTATCACCTAATTCAGTATTTTTTCCTCCTCAGTACTCTGTAAGACTATTGAACCTACTTTTGCTTTTTTTCCCTTCCAGGTTCCAAGCTGACTTTGTATTCTTTGTTATCTCAGAAAGTGTTTTTAAAAAACATAAGTTAACCCAGCTGCTTGGGAGGCTGAGGCAGAAGAACTGCAAGTTCAAGCCCAGTCTGAGAAACTTAGTGGAAACCTTGTCTCAAAATAATGAGATAAAAATGGCTGGGGGTGTAGTGCTAATCTAGCCTGTGAAAGGCCCCTGGGTTCATTCCTAGTTACACACACACACACACACACACACACACACACACACACACACACGCCTCAAGACTTCTGGGTCATGAAACCAATTTAAGAAGTCATATAAACATCCTTTGAAATTATGAAGTAAAACAAGAAATTTTAGAAAAGCCAGGATATACAGCACATTGTATTATGACAATTAAAAAATTTGTACAATGTACATACTGAATTTTGAGGTAAAATCTTATTTTACCTCGTTTTTACTCTCCTTGGTATTAGCTGATATATAGTGCTTATACTATCCGGTAAGAAGCCGGCGTGGTGATGCACACTTATAATCCCAGCATTTGGGAGGCTGAGATAGGAGGATCATAGTTCTCTGCCAGCCTCAGCTACTTAGTGAGGTCCTTTGCAACTCAGTGAGACCCTATTTCAAAATAAAGAATAAAAGCCGGGCATGGTGGCGCATGCTTGTAATCCCTGGGCTTGGGAGGCTGAGACAGGAGGATCATACAGGTTCTCAGCCAGCCTCAGCTACTTAGTGGGTTCCATCCCCAGGACTGGGGAAAAAAAAAAAAAAAAAAAAAAAAAAAAAGACAGTTAAGTAGTACTACGGCTACTAATTACAATGATTAACACGGTGGGCTGACAGAACTGTATTTTTCTAGAACCTCATTCAACCATCTCCCATATCTAATGGTTCTCTAATTTCCCCTTTACCAAAGCTTCTGACAAAGTACAGTTTTAAAACTTAAAACTCCTCTGATAAGGATGGCACAAAGATCAGTGTTTGGTAGAACACAAGGCTTGGGATGCACATACGCAATGGCAGAGCGCTTGCCCAGCACGTGCAAGGCCCCGAGTTCTACCCACCACCAGGAGGAAAACAGCCTCAACAGTACTACACACAGCACTGCATTTGGGGACTCTCAGGGAAATTCCTAGGGCAGGGCACCAAGTTTACAGTGGTTGTTCAACCACAGAGAAAAGTCTCTGAAAATAAGTGGTTTTAAGATCCTCTCCACATAATTTTCATACTTCTCTTGACATATTTCTTCTTGTGAAATGAAAGAGAAAGAGAAAGAAAGCGAGTAGAGATAATATGCTAAAGTTCAACCACATTGGAACCTCTTTTTTCTCCTGTTAGAAAACTCTCAGAATATGACACTTCAAGTACTATCAATACCATTTGATGTGTTAGGGATATAAAGCTGCCTATATTTATGATATACTAGTGTTTCCCAAAGTGCAGTGTGTTTATTATTGGTATGGTACAAAATGATTTTAGAGAGGACACAATGAAACACTCTAACTTTATGACTTTAATTTATTATATATTTTTGTGGTACTGGGGATTGTACCCAGGGTGTTCTACCTCTGAGCAACACCCTCAGCCCTTTTTATTTTTTATTTTTTGCGGTACTGAGGATGAGACCCATGGGCATTCTACCTCTGAGCTATACTTCCAGCCCTATTTTTTATTCTTTATTTTAAAAGAGAGTCTCACTGAGTTGTAAAGGGCCTGAGTAGCTGAGGCTGTCCATAAACCCTGATTCTCCTGTCTCAGCCTCCAAATGCTGGGATTAAAGGTGTGCACCACAACGCCTGGCTTTTATTTTTTATTTTGAAATGGAGTCTAAGTTGCCAGGGCAGGCCTTGAACCACTATGATCTTCCTGTCTCAGTCTCCCAAGTACTGGAATTAGAGGTGTGTGACACTGCCTGGCTTAACTTTGTAATTTCAAATACAGTATTTTAGGCTATTTATTTATTCATTTATTTATTTTTGCAGTACTGGGAATGGAACCCAGGGGCATTCTACCTCCGAGCTACACCCCCAGCCCTATTTTGTATTCTTTACTTTGAAACAGGGTCTCACTGAGTTGCAAAGGGCTTCATTAAATAGTAGCTAAGGCTGTCCGCAAACCACAATCCTCCTGTCTCAGCCTCCCAAATGGTGAAATTACAAGCATGCGCCACCACGCCTGGCTAAGTTATTAATTAATTAATTGATTAATGGTGGTACTGGGGTTCCTGGAAACCCTTCTACCTCCGGGCTATTCCCAGATCTATTTTTTATATATTTTTTTAAATTTGGAAACAGGGTCTCTTAAGCCAGCACGATCCTCCTGTCTCCACCTCCCAAGCGCAGGGATTACAGGCGTGCGCTACCATGCCTGGCTAGGTTATTTAATTTAATATACCTTAAAATTAATATGTTGCGCTGGGCGTGGTGACGCACGGTTGTAATCCCCACGCTTGGGAGGTGGAGACTGGAGGATCGTGAAGGTTCGAAGCCAGCTGCACTGGCTTAAAAGATCCTGTTTCCAAATAAAAAATATAAAAAAATAGGTGTCTGGGAGTGTAGTCCGGAGGGGTAGAAGGGTTTCCAGGAACCCCAGTACCACCACTACAAAAAAAAAAAAAAAAAAAAAAGCCATGAGTAGTATTGCATGAGTGAAGATATAGTAAAAATAGGAACGAGTAAGTACGTATTATAAAACAGGATGGAGGCATGTAAACAACTAATTAGTGCTTCAGGTTTCTGAAGAGAGAACAGACACAGAAACTCTGGATCCCGATAAGGTATATAAGGGTATCGAGATAAAATAAGGCTGAGAGTGTAACTCAGTGGTAGAATGCCTCTGGGTTCAATCACCAGCAAACCCCTCCCTCAAAATGCAAACAAAATGCCTTGTGTAAGTCAATTCAAAAAACTAAACTGCTAGATATGCTATTTTATATCTGTAAAGAGGATTTAAAAAATTTTAATTCTAAAGAAACCCAAATTTTAAAAATACATGCTAGCCATGTGGTAGAGAAGACTAAGCTGCTCATTTTTGTTCTTTGACAAATCTAATAGCACAATTATAAATTACAAACAACATTGCAAAAAGCCATTCCATTTTATCTTTAAATTTCAGTCTGAGTCAGGTGTGGTGGCGCATACCTGTAATTCCTACACTTGGGAGGCTGAGATAGAGGATCACAGGTTTGAGGACAGCTTCAGTAAGTAGTGAGATGCCCATCAACCTAGCAAGACCCTGTTTCCAAATAAAAAAAATCGGGTTGGGGGTATAGCTCAGAGGTAGAAAACCTCTGGGTTCAATCACCAATACGTACCACACACCCCAAAACAAGCAAACAAATAAATAAACAAAAAATCCCAACCTGATTAAGTGGGACAGGATTGTGCTAATAAAAAACCCAAAGTCCTTCTTTCCTAAATTCTGATTAAACTTTGCGTCTTAGTCCCACCCGTTTTAGTAGTCAGCTCAGTAAATAAAGACAGAGGGTTTATGCCATCCTCAGTTTCTACCCTTACAATTGTTGTATGCCTAAGCTTTTTAAAGATTTAAATATACTTTTATACACGCACACCATGATCCAGTTCACAGTGATAGCGGCACAAATGCACACGGCACTTGGTGGGCTTTCCCTTGCTCCCTCCCCACACATCCCTTTCCCCGCAGAGGGGACTGAGAATCGAGTCAATAAAGACAGAGGGGAAATGCCATCACGCCACCAAATGCCCAAGCTTTTAAAATAGCATCTACAGCTTGCAAAAGCAGACCTATCAAAAATCCTTTTCTCAAGGAACAGTCCCTTCAATATACAAACTGCCGAGTGTTTCTCAAGCAATGTGTACACACTCAAAGCCTATCACAGAAAAAAAAAAAAAAATCAACAAGAAAATCGTTAAGTTCTGCCACTTATTAAAGTAGTTCTGTCAATCACTAACTGCATGGTTTGGGGTAAGCTGGAGCTTGTTTCTGCACAATAATACCAAAAGAATAAAAAAAATGACTGACAATCTGGGCATGGTGGCGCATACTTGTAATTCCAGCATTTGGGAGGCTGAAAAAAAAAAATATAGGGCTGGGGTATAGCTCAGAGTTGAATGCCCCTGGGTTCCATTCCCAGTACTGGGAAAAAAAAAAAAAAAGAGGGATAATTTTCAGTATAATATCACAAAGAGTGGGGGGAACTGTGGCTAAGTGGAGAACCCACACCCTGGATAAACATTCTTGTACGATTAAGAAAATACAACTGTGGTGAAGGTGGTATAACCATTCTTTTTTTTTTTTTTTGCGGGTCTGGGGATGGAACCCAGGGGCATTCGACTTCCGAGCTACACCCTCTGCCCTATTTTTTATTCTTTATTTTGAAACAGGGTCTCACTAAGTTGCGGAGGGCCTAAGTAGCTGAGGCTGTCTGCGAACCGCGATCCTCCTGGCTCAGCCTCCCGAATGCTGGGATTACAAGTGTGTGCCACCATGCCCGGCTAACCGTGATTTTTTTTAAAGTGAGGAATTTTTACCTAGAAAATGCCTGTTCTTAGCATCAATGACCTAGGCCGAACTCCCCCCAAACTCTCCAATCTCCAAGGAGCTATGTATCTGCAACTGTGTGATCACATTTCTGAAACTACACCATGGTCTCTGGGTCTACATGTTCAGGTGGAGTGTGAGTGTGGGGAAGAAACCGAGGAGGCTGGACAGTCTGCCCCTCTCAGAGAGCTGGTTAAAGCAGGCTGCTGGTTGCATCAGATTTCAATTAGGGAGCCAGCAGGCCCTCCAATGGTGGCTCCTCGCTGCTCTAGAAACTAGTCTAGATGAATATAAAAGTGACTGACAAGAACTATTTTGGTTTCTCAACACATTTTCATGTTATTTTATGATCTTGTTATGTAAAATAACCTTTTCTACTAACAGCCAGAATGAAATTTTAAGAAATATGTGAATGGAAAAATGTATACAATGAAAATAAAATACTCGAGTAGTTTTCCCAAGTTCTTAATATATTCCTAATTATAATGTTCAAGCAGCTTACACAAAGATGAAATCATTAGCTGGGCATAGGCGGTACACGTTTGTAATCCCAGTACTTGGGAGGCTGAGACAGGAGGATTGCAAGTTCAAAGCCAGCCTCAACAATTTAGCACAGCTCTCAGCAAACTAGTGAGTCGCTGTTTCCAAATAAATAAAATTGGGATGGGGTGGTATAACTAAGAGGTAGAATGCCCCTGAATTCAATCCCAAGTACCACAGAAAAACAAGATGAAATCATGAAATAACTTGAATAATCTTGCCAGGCATGGTGGCACAAGCCTGTAATCCCAGTATTTGGGAGGCTGAGATGGGAGGATTGCAGGCTCAAGGACAGCCTCAGCAAGGAGTGAGGCACTCATCAACCTAGCGAGACCGAGACCATTTCAAAATAAAAATAAAAAGGGCTGGGGGTGTGGCTCAGAAGTAGAATGCCCTGGGGTTCATTGAGGACAGCTTCAGCAAGTAGTGAGACGCCCACCAACCTAGCAAGACCCTGTTTCCAAATAAATAAAATCGGGTTGAGGGTGTAGCTCAGAGGTAGAAAACCTCTGGGTTCAATCACCAATACGTACCACACACCCCAAAATAAGCAAACAAATAAACAAATAAATAAATAACAAATCCCAACCTGATTAGGTGAGACAGGATTGTGCTAATAAAAAACCCAAAGTCCTTCTTTCCTAAATTCTGATTAAACTTTGCGTCTTAGCCCCACCTGTTTTAGTAGTCAGCTCAGTACTCCCCACACACACTGAATAATCACATTTTTCATGGAAAACCTAACAGGGTAGTACACAAATCATAAATTCTAACATTACTTCAAGAGATATTTTTAGTTGTTATCAAATGGATAACCATATACTTAGTAAATTTCTATTTTTATTTTTTCGGTATTGGGGATGGAACCCAGGGGCTTTCTACCTCCGAGCTACACCCCCAGCCCTATTTTTTATATTCTTTACTTTTTTGAAACAGGGTCTCACTGAGTTGCAGAGGGCCTCACTAAGTAGCTGAGGCTGGCCACGAACCATGACCCTCCTGTCTCAGCCTCCTAAATGCTGGGATTACAAACGTGCACCACCATGCCTGGCAAATTTCTATTTTTTTAAAGAAAATATTTGGGTAAGACATACAAGCCTTGTAGACTTTAGTATCATTTTTAAACAATTACTGAGGCCTATTGAGGAACCTGCAACACATGTAAAGCTGATGGACTCTGAAGTCTTTGTTAGATGATTGAAAAAGTGGCTCCAATAAGGAAGGGCAGACACCAACAGGAAAGCTCACAGAGCTGGTGTGGTGGTGCAGCTTGTAATCCCAGTACTTGGGAGTCTGAAGGACTGTGGGTTCGTGGCCAGCCTCAGCTACTTAGTGAGACCTTGTTTCACAATAAAGTATATAAAAGCAGGGGGTGTAGCTCGGAGGTAGAATGCTCCTGGGTAGGGAAAAAACTTTATAACTTGATATTTTATATGTTCTACAATTATATGTACATATAACCAAAGAAAAACTGAATATTAGAAATAAAACATTTGAGCTAGATGTGGTGGTACATGCTTGCAATCCCAGTATTCGGGAGGTGGAGACTGGAGGATTGTGTTTCCCTGATAGCCTCAGCTACTTAGTGAGGCCCTTCACAACTCAGTGTGACTTAAAAAAAAAGGAAAAACAGAGCTAGGAGTATAGCTCGGAGGTAGAACGCCCCTGGGTTCCATCCCTAGTACTGAAAAAAAAAAAAAAAAAAAAAAGGCTGGTCACAAGGCGCATGCCTGTGATCTCAGTACTTGGGAAATTGAGACAGGAGGACCACAGTTTGGAGGTCAGCATGTAGTAACTTAGTGAGACCCTGTTTCAAAATAAA
The DNA here is from genome assembly GCF_963383645.1 of Muscardinus avellanarius. NCBI lineage: Eukaryota > Metazoa > Chordata > Mammalia > Rodentia > Gliridae > Muscardinus > Muscardinus avellanarius. The sequence goes on along the minus strand of NC_137789.1, from coordinate 66,685,619 downwards.
ATATAAAAAAGGTCTGAGGGTATGTCTTAGCGAAAGAATGCCCTTAGGTTCAATCCCTAGTACCAGCTGGGCATGGTGGCGCACACCTGCAATCCCAACACTTAGGAAGCTGAGACTGAGACTGGAGGATCGCAGATTCAAGACCAGCTTCAGCAAGTTAGCAAGACTCTCGACAACCTAGAAAGACCTTGTTTCAAAACAAAAAACAAAAGGGGTTGTGATGTATAAAGCCTCTGGCTTCAACCCCCATTAGCACAAAAACAAGCAAGCAAGCAAACAAACCCCAGCACCAAAACAAAAACAAAAATTTTTTTTGGTTATTTCATGACTTCCCTAGAAATTCAAATATTCAAGTTGGCTAAGAAATGATTTTTTTTTTTTTTTGAGAGATGGCCTCATCATGTTGTTCCTGTTGAATCTGAACTATTAAATTCAAGTGAGCCTCCTGTTCCAGACTCCTGAGTAGTGGAGACTATAGATGTGTGCCAACTTGCACACATCTTCTATGGACAAAAGGAGAATTGTTTATAATATTAAAGTGTACACAGCATATATGACTTAAACACTTCTCGAACTGCTACTAACAGCATTCCTTTCTTTCTTCATTTGTCTGTAGTATTGGTTCAAAACAATTACTGTACTAGTTTCTTCCAATGAAGAGTTCTTCCAAAAATATTTTTCATAGAGTAAATTTTAAGAATCTGTTTAACACATATGCAGCTGTTACTTTCAAATTATGTTAATTACTTGAAACAGTTACTTTCAACTGTCACATGTAGGTGTTAAAAATAGTTTGGTTAGGTTTTAAGTTATGCAAATTATCCCATAAAAATTAGATTGCATTTCTGGAGAAATGCCATCTGGCAGGAACTGATAAGAAAAAAGCTTTAGGAACTAAAATGAACAATTAATCTGAAATGTCCCTCTTACCATATCAGTGAATCAGATATAAACATGGATTAATAATGAAACCTGGAGATAGTATGTCCATGGTTATACAAATACCTAAAGAAAGCTTGAACTATTTAAGCCATGGTACTAAGACATCAAGAGAACTTCCCAAAATAGCTTTTTATAACATAGAAATGTTCCCTATCCAAAATGGCAGATACTAGCCACACACGACTAAAGGGCACTTGAAATATGGATAGTGTGACTAAAAAAGCTAATTGTACTTTTATTTACTTTTAATTATTTAGATGTGACTAGTGGCTACTATTTTGGACAGTACAGATCTAGAATACCTATTATTCATACCAGAAGCTTACTAAATTTGGAAAGGCTACTGGAAGCTATGAGTCTAATAATTTTTTCTTAAAACAGTTTGAAGACAAATGTTTAAAAACAAACAAGAATTGTTGTTATCCTAATACTTATGATTAAAAAGTTATTCATTAAAAATTCTATTTTATAAAATAAATAAACATGAAAAGAACTGTGTCATTGTACAGGGCACTAATTTGGTGTTTTCTAATCCTAGCAATATCAATGATGACACACAGGACACATAAAACACAGACAAATCAAGTGCCTATACCATAAGCAAGCAAGCTATCTATAGCACATATAAAAATATTTGTGGCTTTTGGAAGGGTAGACATAAAATGGTCACTGGATAGGATGTCGCACTTAGAAAAATTCTCAAAGTAAGGGGGTTAAAAAAATTATAAATGTAGTTGGGCATGGTGGCACACGCTTGTAATCCCAGTGCTTGGCAGGCTGAGACAGGAGGATCACACCGGTTCGAAGCCATCCTCAGCTACTTAGTGAGGCTCTCGGCAACTTAGTGAGACCCTGTTTCCAAATAAAGTATAAAAATAGATCTAGGGGTGTAGCCTGGAGGTAGAAAGCCCCTGGGTTCCATCCCCAGTACTACAATATATATATAGTAAAAATGTGTGTGTGTGTGTGTATGTATGTATGTATGTATATATATATATATATATATATATATATATATATATATATATGGAGAGAGAGAGAGAGAGAGAGAGAGAGAGAGAGAGAGAGAGAACGAGAACACAAACTAGCAGGGAATAAAATCAATCTGCACATATCCATAACCCAGCCTCAACAGTTATTAACAAATGATTGAACTTATTTCACCTATATCCCTATCCCCTTACCCTCATCTTAAAATATTTTGAAGTAAATCTCACATGGTTGGTTATATATGGAAATTTTAAAAAATCACTTTCTAGGGCAAAAACTGAACAAAGGTGCTTGATAAAATTTATCAGAGGGAAAAGGTATTCCAGGAAAAAGAACTGATATGTTGGGGTTATAAAATGACAGAGCTCAAGGAGAGAACAAAAGGAAGAGAGACCAGGGAGGAGATGCACGGATGGCAGAGACCTCAGAGCGCAGGGAAGCAGCTTCTCTTTCCTTTACAGCAGCAAGAGCTAGCACAGGCTTCAGAGGAGAAGAGTTAAGCAAAGCTGGCTCATAGGACACCATGGGAGCCTGGCTTCAGAAGTGGAGGGGAGAACTAGAACGGAGGATAATGCAGTGCTCCAGTAGTTTAAACAAACATCTCCCCACATGCTAAAAAAGGAATGCTCCACCCATTTCAGGAAAGGCTTCTCTGGTGAATATTTAACCATGCTTTACTTTGTTTTTCAATATTGAGTTTTTCTTTGGGACTTACTCTGGGCCTGCTTTCTTTGGAACCATTCTGGAATTAGTTTGAGGTAAGCATGAAACCAGTAAGCCAACTGTGATGTGTAGAAAAACTTCATTTGAAGTCTGCGTGGCACTGGGCGGTTAGTTGTAGAATAACTTGATTAATCCCTTTTGTCTCATTTGTGCAATAAATTGCTAAGACTATCAATAAGATGAAACTAATATTGTATTTTAAAACTTTGCTTAAATTTTAACTTAAATTACCACTAATTTTAAAATGAGCAATTAGAATGTCAAAGATCCCCCTGTAAGTTAAAATAATGACTAAAGTTTTCTTCAAGAAATTGTTGAGGATTTTAGTCTTTGTGGAAATGGGAGAGGTGGGAGAATGGCAGGGGAAGAGTTCAGGGAGGGCAGAGACGTAAGAAAGTATTTAATTTTAGAAAGACTTTTTAAAATAAGAAAAAAATGACAAGACAAGTTTTAAAACTACAAAATCCCAGCTTACTTTTTTGGTTTTCTGGAAGTAGAGTTCGGGGAAAGCATGCAACCAGTAAGCCAACTGTGATATGTAGAAAAACTTCATTTGAAATCTGCACAACACAAGAAAGCAAAAAGGATCTTTTAAAGCATAATATTTAAAAAATAAACAAATACTGGAAATCAGGATATACCAAGCAGCTACCTTTGTGTTATTTCATATAATCTCTGTGTATTGTTAACTCTTCAGCAGCCACTTTCCCCAGTTTCCCTAGGACATTCCTACCAGTTGGTCAACATCATCTGCAGAAGGCTGTTAACACACAAACTAGCTGGGAGGAGCCACACCCCCTGACTTAATTAATACTGAAGGAGGTCGTCTCATCTACTGAAAATTCAAGGAACGTGATCAACCCACAGATCTATAAGGTTTCACTAAAAAGGAAACAATGAGGGCAGAAAGACTGGCATAAATGTGACGGTGCATGGGTAACAGGCACCTGAAATATGGATAATCCCCATTTTAAATATCCTGATTTTTTTCCCTAAAGGAAATATGGTAATTCTACTTCGTTAGAACATGGAGAGATGCTCAAATAAAGAGAGTCAGAGCCAGAGTTAAAGGAAAAGGAATATGGAATAAGGTATTGATTGCATGGTTCCCTAGGAGATATATCCTCATCAGTCTAGAATCAAGTTTTTACTTTATATTGTACCCCCCTATCCCTACTGAGTCCTCTTTATTTACCCTTTCCCTCTCCTCCAGAAATCCAAAACAGGAAATACAAAGCCAACTTGAAGTAATTTCTCAGGGGAAAAATATAGTCCTATATAAGTATAAAATTTATAACCTTGCTTTGTAAAAGTTCATTGAACTAATATATATATATATATATATATATATATATATATAGTATGTATATATTGTACTGGGAATTGAATCCATGGGTATTCTATCTTTGAGTGACGCCATCAACTCTTTTTATTTATTTTTTTGGAACAGGGTCTTTCTAAGTTCTGAGGCTGGCCTTGAACCTGTGATCCTCCAGTTTCAGCCTCCCAAGGTCAGGGATTATAGGTGTGCACCACTATGCCCAGCTGAATTAATATAATTTTTTAAAATCAGAGAATGATTTAGGTATTACTGCTGGGCTTACAACAAAGACATGTATGGTTATTTATTCCCTTCTTTCCTTTATATCTTTTTCTCCAGTTCTTACATCAAATGTATTTAGTGAGTCCTATGCAGACGACAAGCACCTACAATATACCTGGAAAAATGAAGGACATAAAATAATACCAAGAGATAATTCCCACTGCTGTTAAGGTAAATACAGTCTTGGTCTGTATGGTTACAAGACTTACACAAATGATATGACTATAGATCAAGACAACAGTGCATAAAATATAAACAAAAACGACAAATTTGGGGACGCAGAAGACCAATGTCAGCTAAAGTAGGAAGGAACATCACTGTGGAATTGTCTTACTAGAGCTAGGCTTGAAGGAGGAGCAACTTAGCTAAAACTGTAAACACTTATCGCCTGTAAGCACTATACAAAAACCTTGGGGACTAGAAAGAGAAAAAGAATCTCTAACTTCAAGAAGCTTAGGCAGAGAGAGCAAGAAAAGAAGGAATAAAAAGATTGGGAAGGGGCACATGTATAGAAAGAAGGGGCGCACCTATAAAGAGGTGAAAGGATCAGGGAGAAAAAGGTCAAAGAAGAGTGTACCAAATTAAGATGGTCAGAATCAGCTGCCTCTAGGTAACCAGGCTGTTGGAAAGGTTATATACATGAAAAGGATACATGGGAATCTTTTCTTTTAATGGCAGGATGACTGCCATGACATATTTTCATCTAATTTTATGAATCTGCCCAAGGTCCAAAAAGGATAAGGATAGTAAGTCCTGCTTACTGGTGATATGACCATGGTCTTTAATTACAAAAAACAAAACAAAAACAAACCCTGTTAAAAACAACTTACGTCATGAGGTTATGGGGATAAGCCCTCCACAAGATCGTTGGATCTGAGATGTAGTTTTCCTGAGAAGGAGACAGGAAAGTGAGCATGTGAGTATCAGGCAAGCATTTACAGCTCCCTGTATCAGGTTCCAGACAACTCATTCAAGCCAAGCTTTTTAATGTATTTTTCAATAGAATTTGAATTGCTTACTCTAACAAAGTTTATATGACAGATAAAAAGTTGAACAAGACATAATTCCTAACCTTCAAAAATCTTTCAATCTGGTAATCAAAACTACATGTATACAAACAATATGTTTAAAGCAATAAATAATAATTGTATGTAACAGTGGCGTAACGCTATGGGAGAGATGAATTTTGTTTGGGGTTGCAGAAAAAGATGAGAGCTCCTGACAAGAGATGGAGGATTTCAATGCTGCTAAGCTTTGTGGAATTATGCCCATAACATACTAACCAAATCTTTTTCTTACATAACTAGATGCATTCAGTAAAAATTATTGCATATGTCAAAAAAGAAACCCAAACTCTCCCCAAACCTAAATTGATTAACTTTTTTTCTTTTGGTGGTACTTGGGGTGGAACCCAGGAGCTTTTCTACCTCTGGGCTATACTCCCAGACCTATTTTATACTTTATTTGGAAACAGGGTCTCACTAAGTTGCTGAGAGCCTCACTAAGTAGCTGAGGCTGGCTTCAAACCCGTGCGGTCCTCCTGTCTCAGCCTCCCAAGGGCTGGGATTACAAGTGTGCACCACCACACCCAGCTCTAAATTGATTAACTTTTAACAAGAACATATTTCCTTGTAAATTTAACTCTTTTATGTTTTTAAAATAAATTGTTCAATAGGTCACTCTCTTTCAGGAGCTCCTTTCCACTGAGTGGGGAGCTTTTCTCTCTATTCCTTATTTTCTTTGGTTTAAAATAAACTTTCATAGCCCTATACTCCCATTTGTAAAATAGATTTTAAACGGAAATTTATATACATATATTAGGTATTATTAAGACAGAAGAGTATAATGGAATGAACAGTGGCCTGAAAAATTGAGTTTTAATCTATCTCCAAAATTAAGTACTGTATCCTGAAAAATTCACTTTGCCTGTTATTTATGTCTAACATGGTGATTAAGAAAATTATGTAAGCTGGGCATGGTGGTGCACATCCGGAATCTCGGTACTAGGGAGGCTGAATACTTCAAAGAATCATAGGTTTGAGGCTAGCCTCAGAAATTTAGTGAGATTCTCAGCAACCTAGCAAGACCTGGTTTCAAAACAAAAAACAAAAAGGGCTTGAGGGTATAGTTAGGAGAAAGAATGCCTGTAGATTTAACTTCCAATACTTTTTTTTGATGGTACTGGGGGTGGAACCCAGGGGCTTTTCTGCCTCAGGGCTATACTCCCAGACCTATTTTATATTTTATTTGGAAACAGGGTCTCACTAAGTTGCTGAGAGCCTCACTAAGTAGCCGAGGCTGGCTTCGAACCTATGTGATCCTCCTGTCTCAGCCTCCCAAGCACTGGGATTACAAGCGTGCGCCATCACATCCGGCTAAGGTATTTAAAAAAAAACAAAACAACTGTTCAACAAACTCTATGTAAATTATGGTGTATATATTCATTAAAACGGATGTTATAACTAATATCAAAGTTAATAATGTCTCCCCTCACCACTGGTTAGAGCGATACAGCTGTAGGTTTTGACAACCTTATTTGAAGTTACACATTTTAAGCTGTTTGGAATACAAGTGAACTGTTTTTAAGGAAGGAAAAGACTGGAAACATTCTGACTCATGTAACCTAATAAGACCATGACTGACATGCTTTTTACTAATACAGAGATACCTGCGAATGCTATAAGATATAAAAATAATGAAATAAAAAGATATAAAAATAAGAAACAAAAGATATAAAAATGTCTAGAGTGACTAAAAACATGTAAGGCTTTCTGAAACAGTGAATTTAAGTGAGATAAATGTTTGCTATATAAAAACTAGCCAAGAGAGAAAATTTATCACTGAAACTCTTAATTTATACATGATTATTAGCAGAGTTCCTACTCTTAGATGAAAAAGAAAACAATGGACATACTTACAGAGATTAGAATGAATGTGCCCCAAACACAAGCAAAGAGGTAGAATGCACTAAGCTGACCAGATTCATTAAACTTGCTGTGTTTTGTTTTGGAGAAGTGCATCCGCCTGTTAATTTTCTAAAAATAAAAACAGCTATTAGTAATTAAGAATAAATTACAAAATATACTTAATATATGACTATTATAGTATAGAGAGCTAGTGCTTTACAAAGTATAGATTTCTAAGATTGTATACTTACATCCAACACATACTCCTGAATTATGGCATGAATTATTATCGCCACTAGCATGTAGAAGAAAACTGTAGCCAAATCTTTGATACCATAGTAATAAAGGGATGCTGATTCAGTAGCTTGTTCTTCTGAAGGTCAAAAAGGACACACATACACAAAAATATACATGAGATTATAAAAACAGCACTAAGTACAACATAGTTATGGAAACAAACAAAAAAAGACTAACTCGATTAAAAAAAAAAGTTCTATAGAAACATCATAGACGATTTGCTCTTAGACATCTTTAGTCTTAGAGGGCCGTGAAAACTGAGACTACCTAGAAGCCCAAAGCTTCAAAAATTACTTACAAAGACTTGACACATGTTAGTTACAGCCATCAAAGACCAAAAAACAGGAGAGGGGAGGCCACACTCAATAAACTGGTATTATCTCAGGGGTGCAGATCATGTTGATAAAAGATAAACCTGAGCTATTTGTCTTTCTAAAGAACTTTTAAAACTACCTATATCTCTTCTTTCAAACTAGACACTACTTTATGATTCTAATGGAAAATGATTTAGTTTTTATCTATATGCAGTAGAGATAGAGACAACAACCACTAAAGATTGTTTTTAATCCTTGCAATTTTCTAAACTCTTAATCAAATACTGGTGAATTGCTGCTATTTGTTCTCAAGTTTTATGTTTGGGGAAACCACTTAGGTAAAAGTTTTACTTTTCTCTGACATTCAAATTTCAAAACAATTCTGCTGTTTTAAGTAACCTGGTATTTAAGCATTAAATCCAATATTTACAAAACTATATATAAGTGAATAAAAACCCAGTACAATGTTGAATATTTGACTTTATGTTCTAAATAGAAAATTTCAGGACAGGCTTACCAAACATGTTCATATTTCATTAACCATATATCCCATCCCTTAGTCATACCAGTAAATTACATTATAGTATTCAACTGCAATCAACTTCCTGTATCAACCTGACTTTCATATAGCATAATTTAGAAATAACACTTAAAAAAAACCCCAAGTATGCTATTACCCATAATTCCTGGAGTTTACTAACATTCTCTCTAATCAAACTAATTGCTAGATGTAGAGAACAACAACAACAAAAATGAAAATAAGTTTAAAGGTACTGTTATTCCAGGTCCAAAATATGACGCATAAGTAAAAAAACAAAAAAACAACATAAAAAACCAAACCAACCTGAACCTTGTGCCTGTAGAAGCCTTGACTGAATGATGCTACTAGGCAAATATTCTTAGAATTTCTTTATGAAAAGATGAGATAGCAGAAATGGCAATATTAAAAGCTCTTTGATGGAATTTCAAGCTCATTAAAAAATGTATAATAAATATTAAACACATACAACTGACTTTCAAATAATGTGTAGAATGAAGTCAACCAAAAGCATATCTTATGTTACAAAATAATTAAAATATTTTATGAACATTATAGCAGAGATTTGTGAAGACTAATGTAGAATCTAGTATTCAATAGTATTTTCAGGTTTGTTTAACTGAACTTCTATTTAAGTAGGAAATTCTTAACAAAAACCACCTACCTGTTGCAGGGAGGGTAACATTGTACTGAAGAGTAACAAAAATGATAGCAGCTTTTGCTGTTATCTAGAAAGAAAAAAAAAGCAAATCAACTCAATCTCTGGCTTTTCCTCAAATAAACATACCAGAGATAAAAATATTACAAATTCTGTCCCCAAACCTAAGAACCAAGAGCACCGTATTCCTGATCACCAGGGTTGAGTCTGGGAGGTGCAGTAACTCATCAACATATTCTTCTGCAATTGAGATCAGTTTACGTAATTCATCCCTAACATTAAGATTTCCAAAGTGACATGTCTGCAGTTTCAGTAAACAGTGCTTTCACAAATGATTCTCTACTCTAGACTTATACAACAAACACAGTTTCTATCCAGAAAAATTTTAAGTATAAATTAATAAAATGAAACACAGTATGAGAAAAATGGATCAAACACAGGGTCTATGTGTTAATCTCCTACACACCTGGCATGTGTAGGTGGTCAATAAATGTTTAATTGACTTGACTAATGCTAAAAGTAAAAAGTGGTCAGGACAGAAAAATGGACTAAACACTCACAGGCACCAGGCACAGCACTAGACAAGAGAGCAGAAAACCAAGAGGAATGAAATAACCCTGACAAATTCAGTTGTGTCTGGAGAACAAGCAAACAAAGGGTTGTAATACTGTAGAACCAGTACCAAGAGTGTTTGCCTTGGGCACTCAGGATAAACAACAAACTTGGTTCTTCCCTGGGTAGGGATGAAGCTGTTTTGGAAAGGCTTCTCAGATGTGCTGGAGCTGTGGCTTGTTGGGAAGCAGAAGTTCCCTAGGCACTCACAGGGGCTGGGCATGGAGAAGGAAGTACAAGTAGAAGAAACAAGGTAAAACAGGAGCCAAGACAAGGCCAGGCACAACACATACATCTTAGAGAGGTTGAAAGAACGCTTAGAAACATTATCAAGTGCTAGAAAGCACCTTGTTTGTTGAGCTAAGTAGTTTAATTTTTCTTTTTAGCATGACTGAATAATCTGAAGGAGGGGGATGCTCATGCATGGCTTTTAGACTCTGTGGCTTACAAAGTGGTTCTGAAGCCCTCTGACCCAGTCTACACCTCACCAGAATGATCTTCCAATCATGTTATTATATTCCTTACCCTAACTGCTAAAAATCTTTCACTAGACTCCTACCTTTCAAGAATATGGCCTATACAACTCTCCAGGGTCTGACTCCTCAATCAAATCTCTTCCTAATCCCTGGCCCCCTCTATAGCTCCTCCCTCCAACAGGACCTTGCAATGCTGGAAACCTTTCCCTCTTAGATTTTTGTTTTTAGTTCAATTAATCTTTTCCCAGAAGCCTCCCCGTCTCCCTACAGCACAGCATTTTGTCAGATTACCTAAGAGAATGATGTTCCTTTTCTTCAAAATAAATACTCTGGGTAATATTACAAAGCAAGCGCTTCAGGAGCTGGGACCTGTTTCTGCTTGTCATGGTATGTTTGGAGACCTAGTATGGTGCTTGCTACATAAGAGGCAACTAATCATAATTAATGAATAAATATCCGATACAATAATGAAAGATAAGTCCTGAACTAAGGCAGTGTTAGTGGGATAGAGGAGGTACTTATGAGACAGAATAATGCTTGGTAAGGAAGAGAAAGAGTAAAAAAAAATTATTGGTCTACGGCCATACCACCCTGAACGCGCCCGATCTCGTCTGATCTTGGAAAAAAATTACTGATGCCAGGCAGGTGGTACACACCTGTAATCCCAGTACTTGGGAGGCTTAGAAAGGAGAATCACAAGTTCAAAGCCTGCCTCAGCAATTTAGCGAGACCCTGTTCCAATCTAAAAAATAAAAGAAGGCTGGGGGTATAGCTTAGGGGTAGAATGCTCGTAGGTTCAATCCCCAGTACTATAACAACAAAATATTGATACTAACAGCTTGAACTACTATCAATAAAAATGTGGAACAGAAGGTTTAGAGCAAGACAGAAGAAACTGAGTTTTAGAAAAACTGAAATTTCTGTGATATACAGGTGAAGAAAGCTAGACTAATTCAGTAGGGAGAACTTGGCTCAAATAAAAGATTTGTGAGTTCCAATTTACAGACAAAAGCTGAGGCTGTGGAGTATGTAAATCATTTATAAAGTATACAGTATTTGTAAAGAAGTAAGACCACATCAGACCTATGGAGAGTACGGAGAAAAAGCCAAAGCTTAATAGGGTTTAATTGAATGTGCTACCCAAAGACCCATATGCTTAAGACTTGCTCCCCAGACTGTGGTGCTACTAGGAGGTGGTAGAACCTTTTCAGGTACGGGGGTACTTGGGATTGAATTTAGGTGTGTTCTACTTCTGAGCTATACCAGAGCCCTTTAATTCTTTTAGATTGAAACATGGTCTTGCTAAGTTGCTGAGGCTGGTTTTGACCTTGTCTCAGCCTCCCAAGTACTAGGCTTACATGAATGTGCCACCATGCCCAGCTGGTAACTTTTTTTTTTTTTTTTTTTTTTGCAGGTCTGGGGATGAAACCCAGGGGCATTTGACCTCCGAGCGACACCCCCTGCACTATTTTTATTCTTTATTTTTAAACCGTGTCTTACTAAGTTACAGAGGGCCTCACTAAGTAGCTGAGGCTGTCCCCAAACCTCAATCCTCTGGCCTCAGCCTCCTGAATGCTGGGATTACAAGTGTGTACCACCGGCCCGGCTTTAGCTGGTAGAGGTGCAAACTAGTGGGAGGTCTTCTGGTTGCTGGGGGTGTGGCCAATAACTTTGGATGCTGGGGCTTCTCTTGCCGGTCCCTGCCATGAGGTGGCTTTTGCCACTATGCGTGCTCTGTAATGGTGTGCTGCCTTACAATAGGACCAAAGCACTAGGGCTGACCACGGACTCACACCTCCAAAGCAAACCTTTTCTCTTATAAGTTGATCATCTCAGGTATTTATCCCAGTAACAAAATGCTGACCTCAAAGTCAATATGCTTAGAAGCATTTTAGATTTCAATTTTTTAAAAGGATTTTGGAATATCTGTATATGCATAAGATTTCCTAGGGATGAGACTCAAGTCTAAACACAAATTTCATTTATATTTCACATACACCTCATATGCATAAAAAGGCAAATTTGACATAGTTAAAAGACAGTGGATTTGTCTTTTAACTATGATCTGTCATATGGCCAGGTATGGAATTTTCCACTTGATGCGTGTTGGTGTGCAAAGTCCTGGGTTTTGTAGTGATTTGAATTTGGCCATAGGGATATTAAACATGTAATAGACAAAACAGATAAGACAGGTAAGTTCAAAAATCAGGAAATTTATACCTAATAAACTCTTTTTCACCCCCGGGCGGGTGTGGGGTGGGACGGAAAAGCAATGTCATGTATTAAGCAATGGGGACCTGAATGATGAGTACATTTTCCCTAGGGAAAGAAGCTGGTAAGAAATGTAAAAAGCTCACTGGATGCTATTCATGTTCTGAGATTAGCAACCTGATTTGTAATATTATCTATCAGCATACATGTATGGTTTTTTTTCTAGTTACCCTCAACAATTTATGAAGCAAGAGAAGAAAAGGCAGAAACAGTAGTCCATAGTCTCACTTCCTGTGCTTTCTGTTATCCATGGTCAACAGCCATGTGAAAACATTAAATAGAAAACTCCAAATATAACTGTGTTAAATCATGTAGCGTTCTGAGCAGGGCGATGAAATCTTGCACCGTCTCACTCCATGTAGGCCAGGACAGAAATCATCTCTATCCAGCGTGCCCAGCTGTATATATATGATCCCAGCCTGCTCACAGCTGTCGATTGGCAGATCAACTGCCAAGACAGGCTCTGTATTCCAGGGACTCTACACTGTAGCCCAAAGCTTGCATCACTCTCTTCACTCCACCCCATCACCTACCACCTATCAGCATAATACCATAAGCATTTTGAGAGACCACATTTACAGCACCCTTACTGCAATATATTGTTATAATTGTTTATTTTGTTAGTTATTAATCTTACTGTGCAAAATTCTAAAAATTTTATCAAAGACATGTATGTATAGGAAGAAACATAGTATACATAGGTTTGGTACTATCTGTGGATTCGGACATTTCACCGGGAGTCCTATAACCTATCCCCTGTGGATAAGAGGTGCTACTATAGCAGAGTAAAGGATACGGAAAAGAGCAATGAGCGGGCAAATATACTTGAAGAAAGAAAAGGAACTAAGGTACCAAGGCTGAGACAGGAGGATCACAGGTTTGCAACCAGCTTTAGCAACTTAGGGAGGCTCTCAGCAATTTAGTGAAACTCTGTCTCCAAGTAAGAAAGAAAATTGGGCTGAGGTGTAGCTTGGAGTTAGAATGCCTCTGGGTTCAATCCCTAGCAACACACACACACACACACACACACACACACACACACACACACACACACACAGACACACACACACACCCACCCCTGAACTCCATTTAGGTTTTTTCATCTCTGTTTAGACTTCGTATAATCAATCAATAATCTCTCTTTATCCCTGTTTCCACTGTGTAATATGAGGTTACTATTATCACAGCTAAAAAAAATTTGTGTTAAAGAGTCCTTTACAAACAACAAATGAAATTCTTCATAGACAAATTTAGTATCAAATTCTAGATGCAACAAAAATTAGATTAGCCTTTTATGCTAGGCTTCTAAATAAAATTAAAGTCTGGCCTCCAGCTGGTTCAGCATGTGACATTAAGCAGAATGAGAAAAGGAAAACACAAACTACAAGCCCCAAAAAGTTTACAGAAAAATTAAACTAGAAATCATTCCTAGTGTTTTCCAGGTTGCAAACCTGGGCAAAATTGTTTTAGTTAAACTAATATCACAATTAGTTAATGTAAGATAAACTTGTGTAAGCCAGGCCCTGTAGCACACACCTGTAATCCCAGTACCTGGGAAACTGAGACAGGAAGATCCCAGGTTCCAAGCCAGCTTTAGCAATTTAGTGAGATGCTGTTTAAAAACAAACCAACCAACCAGGCATGGAGGTGCATGCCTGCAATCCCAGCACTAGGGGGCTGAGAGAGGAGTCCTGCAGTTTCAAAGTCAGCCTCAGCAATTTAGGCTCTCAGCAGCTTAGCAAGACCCTGCTTCGAAAAATGAAAAAGGGTTGGGGGTGTAGCTCAGGTGTAATCAGTTAGGATGTCTTTGGGTTCAATTCCCAGTATTCTCCCTCCCACACAAATAACTTAAAAAAAAAAAAGAAAATAGGTATGGTGATATAATTCAGTAGAACGCCCCTGAGTTTAAGCCCTAGCAACACACACACACACACACACACACACACACACACACACACACACACACACACAAGAGGGCATGTTTGCTTAGAATAAAAACTTGCTAAAGAAATACATATTGAGCTGGGTATGGTGGTGCACGCTTGTAATCCCAGTACTTGAGAGGCTGAGACAGCAGGACTGCAGGTTTACAGCCAGCCTCAGCTACTTAGTGAGACACTATTTCAAAATAAAAAATAGGGCTGGGGGTGTAGCTTGGAGGTTCAATGCCTTGGGTTTAATTCCTAGTTCTCCAAAAGAAAAAGAAAGAGAGAGAGAGAAATTTATATTGCATTAAAAAGTAAAAATACAGTTTATGACAATTTTGGATATTTATACCAAGAAAAATGAGATTTATTCAAATCCATCTTAAGGAGGTTACCACAAACTAATGAATTATCCAATTCTGTGTTATATGCAAAGTCATGACTATCAGAATATTTTCATTTTATTTATTATTTATTTACTTTTTGGGGGGAGGGGTACTGGGGATGGAACCCAGAGGCATTCTACCTCCGAGCTACACTCCCAACCCTATTATTTTTTATTTTGAAACAGGTTCTCATGAAGTTGTGGAGGAACTCATTAAATAGCTGAGGCTGGCGGCGAACCTGAATCCTCCTGTCTCAGCTTCTCAAATGCTGGGATTACAAGTGCCACCACGTCTGGCTCAGAATATTTTCATTTTAATTAAGTGGATTTTTGTTTTAATTAAGTGGTTACAAGTTGGAGCATGGTGTCTTTTCTTGCTATATTAAGATATTAAGCCAGGCGTGGTGACACACGCTTGTAATCCCCACGCTTGGGAGGTGGAGACAGGATGATCGCGCAGGTTTAGGCTTAAGAGACCCTGTTTCCGAATAAAAATATAAAAAATAGGTCTGGGAGTGTAGCCCAAAGATAGAAGGGTTTCCAGGAACCCCAGTACCACATATATTATATAATTTTTCATTTGCTAGAAGGTGTGATTACTACAAACTGAATTCTTGAAAGGTAAAGTTAATTTTTGAACAGCAAGCCCTACTTTCTACCAGCTTACATAAAATTAAGTTCTTAGAAAGAAAAAGAAAAAAAATGTTGTCATTCAGACAAACCATGCTTTAAAATAAAACAAGCCTTCTAAATTGCCCCAAGACCACTGTAATTATAAATGTCCCTCAAATCTGTGAGGCACAACCTATAGATCATGAAAATATCCATCTGGAAAGCCACTGTCTTTCTATAACTCTTTACTCCGCTTCTATACTCCTTTCAGAAAGCTCCAAATATCCTTACTTTTTTAACTCTTCAATTTTTCCTACTTTAAATGTTAAGCCATTAGCCAGGTATAGTGGTGCACACTTGTAATCCCAGCACTTGGGAGGTTGAGACAGGATGATAGCACAGGTTTGAAGCCAGCCTCAGCTACTTAATGAGGCTCTCAGCAACTGAGTAAGACCCTGTTTCCAATTAAAATATAAAATAGGGCTGGGGGTATAGCCCAAAGGCAGAAAAGCCCCTGGGTTCCACTCCAGTACCACAAATAAAATAAAATAAAATAAAAGTGAAGCCATTAACTAAAGTGTATATGGACAGATACTGGCTGTAAAAACATCATGCTTTAAAAATTCACAAGCAATTTTTCATAACAAAGTTTCTGGAAATCAGACGTACATTTTTCTCAGATTACTTCTTTATCAACCTTTTCAGTATATCTGATCTCTCTAAATGCTACCTGTTGGATCTTTCATAAAAACTTTGTCACTTATCTGCCAATTTTGAGGAATTTTCAAGTAATACTAATACCTACCCTCTGGCAACAGCTGATCATGAACCTAAGTATTATATATAATTTTAATTCTTTGAGTAACCCAATGAACCCATTTTACAGATAAGAAACTTAAGTTCTGAGATGTTCTAACTTGAACATGGATATCTTTAGCTTCAGAATCAATATTTTTATAGTATATTTACATTGCTTCTTTGGCTAGTAATACAGTATGTTATTTGCTTATTTCACCATAAATCCTCTGAAATTTCCTCAATATACTTACATAAAAGGCTTAAGTTCTGCAGAAGCACCAACTTCTCTAAGATTTCAGCATAAGCACTATAATATTATAACTATATTAACTTTGAGGTTGAACAACAATTTTAAGCTAAGTAGCAATACTAAGCCAGGCATGGTGGCGCACACTTTTTATCCCAGAACTTGGGAGGCTAGGGCAGGAGGATTGCAGGTTGGTGGCCAGCCCCAACTACTTAGGCCCTCTATAACTTAGTGAGACCCTATTTCAAAATAAAGAATGAAAAAAAGGACTAAGGGTGTAGCTCCGAGGTAGAATGCCCCTGGGTTCAACCCCGGGTACTACACATACACAAAAAAGTGGCAAAACTAATCTAGTCAATATTTTCCCATATGTAGATAACATGCTTTCAAAACCTAAAACTTTGCCAGGCGTGGTGGCGAAGCTTGTAATCCCCGCGCTTGGGAGGCAGAGACAGGTGGATGGCGAAGGTTTGAAGCCAGCTGCCCTGGCTTGAGACCCTGTTTCCAAATAAATATAAAATAGGCCTGGGGGTGTAGCCCGGAAGTAGAAGGGTTCCATACCCAGTACCACCAAACAAAACCAAACCAAACCAAACAAAAACAAACAAAGCCGGGTGTGGTGGCGCATGCTTGTAATCCCCAAGCTTGGAAGGCTGAGACAGGAGGATCGCACGGGTTCGAAACCAGCCTCAGCTACTTAGTGAGGCTTCCAGTAACTTAGTGAGACCCTGTTTCCAAATAAAATATTAAAAAAAAAAAAAAAAAAAAGTCTGGGAGTATAGCCAGGAGGAGGTAGAAAGTCTCTGGGCTCCACCCCCAGTACCACCAAACCAAACAAACAAAAACAAAACTTAAAACTTTAACACATGGTAAGAAAAATGAATGACTTGTACAGATTTTCCTCTTCTGTATACTCTTTTTTTGGTAGTGGTACTGGTGATTGAATCTGAGGGCATTGTACCTCCAAACCATACCTCCAGCTTTTTGTTTTGAAACATGGTCTCCCAAGGCTGCTGAGAATTTTGCTAATTTACTAAAGCTGTGCTTAAATCTGAGACCCTCTGGTCTTAGGCTCCCTAGTACTGGGATTACAGGCATGAATCACCACCACAAAACTGGCAACGCTCCTTTCTGAAATGACTTTAAAAATTTATATCCAGGTATGTTTTTTGTTTTTGTGGTGCTTGTTAGGGCCTTGTGCATGCTAGGCACACGCTTTACCACTGAGCTATAACCCCAGACCTACTTAGTATTTTTGTGTCTAGGCCAGGTGTGGTGGTGCACGTCTGCAATCCCAATACTTGGGAGGCTGAGACAGGAAGATCGGAGATTCTGAGCCAGCCTCAGCTACTTAGTGAAGCCCTTGGCAACTTCGTGAGACCCTGTTTCTAAATAAAAAATAGGACTAGGGTGTAGCTCGGAGGTAAAATGTGCCTGGGTTCAATCCTCGTTACTGCAAGAAAAAAAAAAATGCTTTGTCTATTTAGAATGATTAACAAAGATGAAAATCCACTCACTGTGAAACATTAATTAACATGAGACATAAGGTATGGGCAGTCAATTTCCCTAGAAAATGTGGTGAGACATAAGGTATGGGCGGTAAATTTCCCTAGAAATTGTGGTAAAAGAATGTGAATAGCTGGGTGTGGTGGTGCGTGCTTTGTAACCCTAGTATTTTGGAGGCTGAGACAGGAGGTTCAGGGTTCACAGACAGCCTCAGCTTCTTAGTGAGGCCCTTTGTAACTCAGTGAGACCTTGTTTCAAAATAAAGAATAAAAACCAGGGTTAGGGGTATAGCTCAGAGGTAGAACACCCCTGGATTAAATCCCCAGTACAAAATAAATAAATAAATAAATAGAATGTGAAATACAGCCAGGTGTGGCATATGCTTTAAGTCTATTGCTTGGATGGCTGAGACAGGAGCAGATGTTTGAGGACAGCTTCAGCAACTTAGTGAGACTCTGAGGAACCTAGGGAGACCCTGTTTTGAAACAAAGGGTTAAAAAAAAAAAGGTTGGGGGTGTAACTTAAGATAGAATGCTTCTGGGTTCATTCCCCAGTAAAAACATCACACATACACACAGAATGTGAAATAGGTTACATAAAAGCAAAGCTAGAGTATTTCTAGGTGTTAGAATTTCTGATTTATATTTAATTTCATTCAAATTACTGGAAAATTACATTGGAAAAATACTTTTCATAGTACTCCAAAATATGTTTTTAAAGTCAGGGATTCTTACCATGTGGAAATGAGTTATGAGAAGTTACACAAAATTGTTGACTATATTGCATATATGACAAAATTACCTTTCTTTTGTACTGGAGATTGAACCCAGGGGTGTTCTACCTCAGAGTTGTATTCCCTTGCCCTCAGTTTTTCTCTTTGAAACGGGGTCTCCCCAAGTTGCTGAAGTTGGCCGTGATTCTGCGGTTCTCTGGCCTCAGCCTCCCAAGTACTGGGAATGCGCCACAAGGCCTGGCTGAAAGCTTTATTTTTAATATCAAAGCAGAATATATATATAAATATCCAATTTGGAGGGTACAAACGTTTAGTGTTTAGTGTTTTATTATTTGTGTGGTGCTGGTGATTCAACTCAGCCTCTAACATACTAAAGCAAGCCCTCTACCATTAAGCTACGCAATCAGCCTGTACTTTTTATATTGTACATTCATATAATACTTTGTAAACTATCAGATGCCCTTTCAGTTCAATCGTTGAGACTAGTCCTGGTGATTTTTATTTCCTTATAAAGAGCAGAAAAATTGAGTCTAAGATTTGGTTTACTCAGTAAGGTTACGGCATATGTTAGTTCCCTTTCTACTTTCCCTTCAACTATACCGGCTAGTCTTTAGCAGTGATTTCAACCATACATGACACTTTCAGAAATAGAAATGAATCTATATCTAGATCAAGAAAGGCCTGAAGGGAGGCAAAAACATACAATGCTAAGTTATCTAATAACATTTAAAAATAAACCCAATTGGGCTCCAATTAAAAAATGTATTCATCTTTTGGTAACTGACAGTTTCTTAATCCACTGTTTTTCAATGATTCTTAATTTTATTAAAATTTTCAAGCCGGGTGTGGTGGCACATTCTTGTAATCCCAGTACTTGGGAGACTGAGTCAGGAGGATCAGAGGCTCACAGCCAGCCTCGGCAACTTGTGAGGCCCTCTACAACTTAGTGAGACCCTGTTTCAAAATAAAAAGTAAAATAGGGCTGAGGGTGTAGCTCAGAGGTAGAATGCCTCTGGGTTCAATTTCCAGAACCACACACAAACACACAGAGAAAGAAAAAAAAAAAAAAAAAGAAAAAGAAAAAATTAAAGCACTATTGTAGGCAATGGAAATAGACTAGTAAAAATAAATAAGGCTGGGTGTGGTGGTACACACCTGTAAATCCTAGGTACTTGGGAGGCTAAGACAGAAGTATAGTGACTTCGAGGGCAGCTCAGGCAATTTAGTAGGACTCTGTTTCAAAATAAAATAAGAAAAGACAGAGATGCAGCACAACCGTAGAGTGCCTGCCCAGAACACTCAAAGTCCTGTATTCAACCCTCAAGACCAAAAATAAATAAATAGGGGAATCTCTGATCTCATTAAAGTTACACGCCAAGAGGAGGCAAAACAGTAAGTCAAATAATCAGTACGTCTGATGAGACACAGCAGCTCCGGGGGGAGGGAGCTGGGGGGAGGAGAGGGAAAGAAAAGGAATGGGCGTGTGTATGGGGAGCGAGGATAAAAACCCGTAGGATGTTCCACGTTCACCTAGCAAAGTTTATTACCCACATTCAACAGCTGTTAAATAAGTCATCAAATACTAGACATGTGGGATGAGAATTTACACACTCCTGACATTCTCTGCCGCTTCTGCTTCAAGAAACGGGGGAAAAAAAAAAGCCACTCGACTGACTCTGGCACAGCCCCTGGGGGCCCGACGCTCGCGCGAGGGGGCCGGCGTCCGTCTTGGGGAGGCGAAGGCCAGCGTCTGCGCAAAAAGTTGGATCAATGGAGCTGAGGCTGCGCGGGCGGCGGGTCCGGCCGGCCCCGGCTGGGGGCGGCCTCCCGGCTCCGGCTCCCGCCCGCCCGGCGCACAGGCCGCCCCCGCCCGCCGCCCGGCCCCTCGCCGGCTGCCACGTCGCCTTCGCGGGAACCAGGAACTGCGCGGCGGGGCGGGCGGGGGGCGGCGCTGGAGCGAGGCCTGGCCGCGGACCCCGGCCGTCCAGCCCCCTGGACCCCGGCCCCTGGACCCCCTGCCCCCAGCCCCCTGGACCCCCGGCCGTCCAGCCCCATAGTCCTCGGCCCCTGGACCCCCGGCCGTCCAGCCCCATGGACCCCGGCCCCTGGACCCCCTGCCCCTGGACCCCCGGCCGTCCAGCCCCATGGACCCCGGCCCCTGGACCCCGGGCCCGGCCCGGGGCGGTTGGGCTCGGGCTCACCTCGAACATGAGCCCCAGCAGGAAGACCATCGCCACGCAGGAGACGATGTCCGCGTGATTCTGCAGGACGAATTCGTGGCTCAGGACCGGGGGGCTCTTGCTGCTCTTCTTGCGAATCGCCATGGTGGGGCCGCCGCCCGCGCCCGCAGGTGCTCCGCCGGCTCCGCGCTCCGCCGCCGCTCACCGCCGCGCCGCCGCCGCCGCCCCCTGGCCGCCGCTCACCGCCCCGCCGCCGCCGCCGCCGCCGCTCGCTGGGGCTTCACTTCCCATCCCACAGCCAGTACGCAGCCGCCGGGGCCGCCCGGAAAAAAAAAAAAAAAAAAAAAAAAAAAAAAAAAAAAAGCGAGCCGCAGCGGGGGCGAGCATGCGCACCAGGAGAGGCCGCCGCCCACAGCGCCCCCTGGGGGCCGGAGGCCGCGGCGGCCGGGCGCGCGCGGGGTGGGGGGCCGAGCGCCGCCCGCCGGGTGGGAGCGTTGGGGCGCGAGCTGCCCGCCCGGCCGCCCCGCGGCTGCCTGCGCCCCACACGCCCCGGAGGCGGGTTGGAGGAGTGACTGCCACCGTCCAGAGCTGGAAGCACGCTAGGCGACCGCACGTCCTCCAGTTTTAGCATCTGCTTTGAACATTAACCTCCCAGTTAAAGACTTCAATAGAGTTTTCCTACTTAGGGATCCTGCTATCCATCTCCACCCCGTCCCCCACTGGGCCTCAGACTGAGGACGGTGTGGTCAGTTTGGGTTTACTTATATGTGTTTTTCACAAGGCTTCTCCGTAATCTGGAGAGATAGTAAACAAAACAAAACAAAACAAAACCCCAAAAAGCTACATTGGATTAGACATATCTTTCTCTTTCACCATTCTACCCAGGCCAAGAGTCCTTCAGATTAGTTTTCCTGAAGGGTTGCACCGTTTACCCATTTCCCAGATCTAGAAACCAATATCATCTTAAATTGAGCCCTTTCAGCGTCCTGCTACGTCCAGTCAATCCATCGCCAAGTCTAGGCGCCCCATACCTTTTCCTCTCCCCACTGCCACAGCCCCTGGGGGGACTTGTCTACCATATGACATCTGTGGTGGGATGAGGTAGTGGTTTAAGAACGTAGGTCACTGAATCAGTACTCTGCAGTTTATTACCTGTATGATCACAGACAAGTTACTAAACCTCCATTTTTATTTTCTCGTTGATTTATATATTCATTTATTTAAAAAAATATGTATTGAGTGTTGACCATGTACCAAACACTGGAGATTCAGAACGCATGAAAACACTAATTAAACCTATTTATTTATTTATTTATTTATTTATTTATTTATCATGGTACTGAGGATTGAACCTAGGGGCATTTTATCTCTGAGCTACTCCCTCAGTCCATTTTATTTTTTTACTTTGAAACAGTCTAAGTTGTAGAGGAACTCATTAAGCCACTGAAGCTGACAGGAGCCTGCAACCATTCTGTCTCAGTCTCCCAAGTACTGGGATTATAGGCATGTACCACCATGCCCAGCTGTTTTCTTTTTTGAGGTGAAGTCTTGGGTGCCAGCACATGTTCCTCCAGTGTCAGTCTCCTGAGTATCTGGGATTAGATGCCGGTGCTGTCACACTGGGCACTGAATTAACCTATTTTCATGGGGCCCAGGAAGAGGCTCTTTAAATAAGATTTTGAAAGTGAAACGTATGTGCCGGGCGTGGTGGCGCACGCTTGTAATCCCCGCGCTTGGGAGGCAGAGACAGGAGGATCATGCAGGTTCGAAGCCAAGCGCTTCCAGGAATCCCAGTACCAGCAAAAAAAAAAAAAAAAAAAGTGAAACATATGTTAAATTGAGTTGTGGAGCCAGGAGAAGTAGGTGAAGAATGCAAACGTTGATTTGCCTGAAGACCTGAGGAGACGCGGGAGCAAGCCACCTGGAGCCCAGCCACAATATGAAAACACTGTGGTACCCACTTTAGCGGTTACATGAGATGACTCAATTGGCCATTACTATTTTCCTCCTTTCTGGGTAATCACGAGTTTCACTTAACTTCAAATCACCTTTCAATTTTTGTTCTCGAACAATGTTTCTTAACATTTTTTGGTGGTTTTTCCTTTTCCTTTCATGGAAAGTTAGCATGACTAAATAGCCCTTCATAATTTGGTCCTGCATACCCAAATAGGCCTGGCCTGCCTCCTTAGGTCTTTCCTCCCTCTTTGTACTGCTGACTACTCTTGCTGTGGGGCTCCATAGCATGCTGTCCTCCCAGGCTCTCCCCAATCTCTGGGTCAGCTATATCCCCTCATCTCTTCTCCTCAGCAGACTCCTACTGTTCCTTCAGGTCTCATTGATGTGTGATGGCCTTGAAACCTTCACTGATTCTATGATTGACCTAAACTGTCTCTTTTATGACTCAATTTTATTTTAAACATATTTATTGAGATATAATTTTAATATTATAGGCTTCACCTATTTAAAAAGTGTAATCTGATAGTTTTTGAGTATATTTACAGAGTGTAATTTGATGGTTTTGAGTATATTTACATAGTCATGCAACTATCACTATAACCTAACTTTAGCATATTTTTGTCATTTCCCAAATAAACCTTGTACACATTACCAGTTCCTTTCCATTTCCCGGTGTTGTCTTGGCAGCTCTTAGCAGCCCTTAGCAACCACCTACTTTCTGTTTCTATTTGCCTATTTGGGACATTTTATCAGTATATTATTGTCTTTTGTGACTGACTTCTTTCATTAAGATAATATTTTTAGCCAGGAATGGTGGTGCATGCCTGTAATCCCAGTACCTGGGAGACTGAAACAAGAGGATTGCAGGTTCATGGCCAGCCTTAGCTACTTAGTGAGGCCCTCGGCAACTTAGTGAGAGCTTGTTTCAAAGTAAATAATAAAAAAGAGGGTTGAGGGTGTAGCTTGGAGGTAGAATTCCCCTGGGCTCAATCCCCAGTACCACACACACACACAAATAAAGTAGTATTCCAGATACAAATTTCTTATAAAATATGTGATTTGAAAGTAATTTTTCCTAGTTCACAGGCTATCTTTTTGCCTTCTTGATGGTGTCGTATTTTGTACGGGCATAGTTGAGACTGAACCCAGATGCATTCTGTATTCGAGCTGTACCCTAGACCTATTTTATATTTTATTTTGATCTTGCTCAGTTGCTGAGGGTCTTACTAAGTTGCTGAGGCTGGTCTCAAACTTAAAATTCTCCTATCTCAGCCTCCCTACTAGGATTATGGGTGTACACCACTGCACCCAACTTGATGATATCCTTTAAAACACAAAAGTTTTTAATTTTTTTTTTTTTTGCGGGTCTGGGGATGGAATTCAGGGGCATTCGACCTCTGAGCTACACCCCCTGCCCTATTTTTTATTCTTTATTTTGAAACAGGGTCTCACTAAGTAGCTGAGGCTGTCTGCGAACTACGATCCTCCTGTCTCAGCCTCCCGAATGCTGGGATTACAAGTGTGCGCCACTATGCCTGGCTCAAAAGTTTTTAATTTTAATGAAGTTCAACTTATCTATTTTTTAACCACTTGCTTTTGGTGTCTTATTTTGCAAGACATTATTGCTTATCTGGATAGGACAAAGATTTATTCCTATGTTTTCTTCTGAGAGTTTTATAGTTTTAGCTTTTTACGTTTAGGTATATGATGATTCAGTTGTATTTTGTACATCATTTCATCAAGCATTATACTGTACTCTAATTGCTTGTGCCTTCCCACTAGACTGGTGCTCCTTGGGAAATAAAATCTTCATCTTTGCATTTTCTACTTCTTGGCACTGTATTGTTACTGAAATGTATTGAAATTTCATATTTATTGAAAAAGACTGGACATAGAATAGAATGAAACGTTAAGACAGTCTACCCAAGAGACAAATATAAAAATGAATTGAAATATAGCTCTACACAAGTCGGTGGTGGCACATGCTTGTAATCTCAGCATTTGGGAGGCTGAGACAGGAGGATCGCGGTTCAAGGACAGCCTCAGCTACTTAGCAAGGCCCTTTGCAACTCAGTGAGGCTCTGTTTCAAAATAAAGAATAAAAAAAAATAAGGCTGGGGGTGTAGTTTGGAATAGAATTCCTCTGGGTTTCATCATCCCTAGTACTGCAGAGAGATAGAGAGAGAGGGAGGGAGGGAGGGAGAGAGAGGGGGGGGAGAGAGAGAAGAAGAGATGGCTCTACTAATATACCCATCTTAAAGGTACTTAAGAGGACTTGTTAGGCACCAAGCAAGTTCTGGGTACTAGAGATATAATTATGAATAAGACAGTCTTAAATTTTTATTCTTGAAGTTCATACATGGATTGGAAGACAGACAATAAACAAATAATTACTAATTGATGAGTATTTTCAAAGAGCCAATGCAGGGCCAGTGATGCGCACCTGTAATTCCAGCAGCTCAGGAGGCTAGGGCAGGAGGATTGTGAATCAAGGCCAGCCTGCACAATGTAGGGAGACCTTATCTCAAAATAAAGGGCCCAGGATGTAGCTCAGTGGTAGAGTGATCCCTGGGTTCAATCCCCAATACAAAAAAGAAAGAAAAGGCCACCTATAACCCAAGTACTTGGGAGGCAGAGACAGGAACATTGCAGGTTCAAGACAGCCTTTGCAACATAGCCAGACTCTCAGCATCCTAGTAAGATCCTGTTTCAAGCCGCACGCTTGTAATCCCAGCATTCGGGAGGCTGAGACCAGAGGATCACGGTTTGCGGACAGCCCCAGCTACTTAGTGGGGCCCTCCGCAACTTAGTGAGACCCTGTTTCAAAATAAAGAATAAAAAATAGGGCAGAGGGTGTAGCTCGGAGGTCAAATGCCTCTGGGTTTCATCCCCAGACCCACAAAAATAAATAAATAAATAAATAAATAAAAGATAAAACAGGGCTGGGAGTGTAGCTCGGAGGAAGAATGCCTCTGGGCTCAATCCTCAGTAACTAATACACACACACACACACACACACACACACACACACACACACAAATAAAAAAGAAAATATGGAAGGGCCAGCATCAGTTACAATGAAGTGTTTAGATCATGTGGAAATGAGTTATTCCATTCACATCAGTTTTTTTTTTTTTTTTTTTTTTTTTTTGGTATTGGGGATGGAATCCAGGGGCCCTCTATCTCCGGGCTACACTCCCAGATCTATTTTATATTTTATTTGGAAACAGGGTCTCTTAAGCCAGCTGATCTGTGTGATCCTCCTGTCTCAGCCTCCCAAGCATGGAGATTACAAGCGTGAGCCACCATTCCCAGCTCACATCAGTTTTTAAACTGAAGTTGACCCTTTCAGACCTTAAAATATATTTTTTACTCTATTATTATAATTATAGTAATAATTATAATTCTTATTATTATCAGTATTATTTTGTGGCACTGGGGATTGAACCCAGGGTCAGTCTACCTCTAAGCCACACCCACAGCTATTTTATTTTTTTATTTTGAAACAAGGCCTCACTAAGTTGCAAAGGGCTTCACTACTAAGTAGCTTAGGCTAGTTGCGAACCTGTGATCCTCCTGTCCCAGCCTCCCAAGCACTGGGATTACAAGTGTGCACCACCATGCTTGGCTTCTCTGTGGGTTCTTTACAGCCCACCAACACTTGTGAAATGTCCTTTCATGAAAATTTGCCCCAATTCCATGATTTGAATGTGTTCCCTGCTCCTGCCTGGATCCTGACTGATAGTTTTTTTTTTTTTTTTTTTTTTCAATGGCGATTGGCATGGGCTCAGAGAGAAAGGAAGTGGCACAATGAAGCCTGAGAACAAGAACGCTTTGGAGGGGCATTGCTGTCAGAAGAGGCAGAGCAGTGGGCAAGTAGCAGGAGAGGGGTCTAAGGAAGCTTCTGCTTTGGGAATGAGGTAGATGTGTTATAACATGAGAGCATATAGACAGGTGTGTGTGTGTGTGTGTGTGTGTGTGTGTGTGTGTGTGAGAGAGAGAGAGAGAGAGAGAGAGAGAGAGAGAGAGAGAGAGAGAGAGAGACTGACTGCAGGAACTACTGTAGAAGTAAATGCCATGGGTAGGTCAGAGGTGATGGCTTCTAGTGCACAACCTTACATCCTCAGTGATGAGGACAGGGCACTCACCCACAGCCCCCAGAGGGAGAGCACAGTGGATAGAGGCAAGAAGACACTATCCTTTCCTTTTTTTTTTTTTTTTTTTTGCGGGTCTGGGATGGAACCCAGGGGCATTCGACATCCGAGCTAATTTTTACTCTTTATTTTGAAACAGGGTCTCACTGAGTTGCAGAGGGCCTCACTAAGTAGCTGAGGCTGTCCACGAACCACGATCCTCCGGTCTCAGCCTCCCGAATGCTGGGATTACAAGCGTGTGCCACCATGCCCGGATGACACTGTCCTTTTCCAATCACTTCTATTTTTCTCAGTAAAATATAAAATAAAATAATCAGGTCGGGCGTGGTGGCGCATGCTTGTAATCCCCACGCTTGGGAGGCGGAGACAGGAGGATCGCGATGGTTCGGAGCCAGCCTCGCTGGCTTAAGAGACTCTGTTTCCACATAAAAATGTTAAAAAATAGGTCTGGGAGTGTAGCCCGTGGGAGTGTATACTGGAGGTAGAAGGGCTTCCAGGAACCCCAGTACCACCAAAATAATAATAATAATAATAATAATAATAATAATAATAATAATCAGGAGTAGGGAGAGTGAGTTGGTGTCTGAGAGTGAGGAAGAACTGTACTCTGACAGCTGAGCCTACCTGTGAGTTTTGGACACAAAGTGACCTAGTGAGCAGATTTGCATGCTGTTCTGCAGTTATGTCTTTCTGCTCGGGTCCAGGTGTGGAGGAGCAGAGTGGGATTTTGCCATGCTGGCATGACAGGGGTCAAGGGCGTTGAGTGTGCAAGTAAGGGCAGGGTGGGGAAGCAGAGGTTCTGAGGGGCCGTCACGCCTATCAGACTCTCTTTTCTGTTTGGAAGGATAGACACGTGCAGACTGATCTCCAGGGCTTCTTGGCCCTTGGTTCCCATTGGAGTAGAGCTAGAAGCCAGTGGATGGCAAAACTTAGAGTCTGGGATGTTTTCTCCCTTGACCCCTCTTGCCCTACCATGTTTCCTGTGCTGGCTGTGTTCTACTGAGGCCATGGTCTTGTTGGGTATCCCCTCCCTCTCTGTTCCAGCTGTTACTGGGCCCCATTGATCTCCTCTCCCCAGCCCCTTTAGATTGTGGGTGATAATGGCTTCCCTGGTTGCGGTCTCTGGGCACTTCACTGTGTCTTGTTAGTGCCCTTGACCTGCCCATCTCTATGCATAGGCCCTCCTGAAACCCAAACCCTTGTCAGTTCCCTGAAAGAAGATAGAGAAATAATGCTGGGACCCTTGATTTGAAGGTGCCTATGGGTTGAAGAACTGTTGGGGTGTGGTTGGTTGAGCGGGGAGTAGTCAGAAATTAGAGTGCAGTCTTTGGCAATGAGAAGGCCAGGTGGAGCGGTGGGAGTGGGTGGCTGAACTAGAGAGAGGAGGAAATCATTGGAAGGGAGGTGTCTAGGCAATGGGGGAGGGTGTGGCACGTATCTTACAGGACACATAACCAAGAATGACTGAAGGAGTAAGATGGAAAGGGTGCAGCGAGCCTGCCAGCCTGGCAGATGATAGTCATGGGGTGAGTGGGTGTACAGTGTGAGGGCGTGGGCTCCCAGAAAAGCTGGGGTTTTTGAGCAAGGGAGGGGGACTGTCAGCAGCAATGAGGGCCATGAAAGACACCTGCTCTGCCCCCAGGCTCTGTGATATGTGGGGTGTGGGAAGGAAATATAGGCACCTCTTGAGAAGATTCTGGGGAGAGTAGGTTTCAGTTTTCAATTAGAGCTGTAGCCAGATTTCTGAGTAAGAGGGTGAAGAACACATTCAGAGAGTTGGATGGGGTCTGAGGACAAACTTCAGTGGTAGAGCACTTGCCTTCCATGTACAAGGCCCTGGGTTTAATTCCCAGCAGTACATTTATGGCTGGACATGGTGGCATATGCCTGTATCTCAGCTACTCAGGACGCTGAGGCAGGAGGATTACAAGTTCCAGTCCAGCCCTGGAATGAGACCCAAATCAAATACAAGGGACGAGGGTTATACCTCAGTGGTGGGGCAGCCTAGGGTTCAATCCCCAGTAACTCTACCCCCAACCCATACATAGTACAAAAATCAAGCTCATCTTGTTGGGAGGAAATTGTATTTCTATGAGGAAGCAAGAAGGAAAACCACTCCATTAATATCTATAAATTATATAACTTCTTAGAGTATAGCTTTCACTGCTATGGAAATCATAAGACACATGTACAATGCAGCTTTGTGTTGTATCATTGCCAGTAGATAGACTGGTGGGAGATGGCATGCCAAACTCAGAGGTGGCTCTGACAGCTGAGAGAGAGCTGGCTGATTATGATTATGAAGCCGACGACCACCCAGACCACCTGAGGGGAAAATGTGATCCTGCCTGTGATCTGTGAAGCTCCAGGAGCCACAGAAGGAGTTTCTCACCTTCCTAAACTGAAGCACATCAGGGTCAAGTTAATGTTCCTCTCATGAAAGATCAGTCTCAGAAAGTGATCAATTCAAAATAAAGAAATGAAACCAGGAAGAGGAAACAGTGCTTTCTAGAAAGTTCACTTGGAAGAGGAGGGAGTTGGTGCATAATTAAAGAAGAGTAAGAGTCAGGCAGGTTTTGACATTCAGAGGTTGAGAAGGAGGGGAGGAAGGGAGAGGCCCAAGACCTGGGAGTGAGGTGGGAAAATGGATGGGCTGAGGTCTCTAAACTCTGGGACCCACCAGAGCATAGGTAGATGATTGGCTTTTCATAAAGGGATACCTCTTCATTGTGAAGAGAGGAGGAAGGGAAACAATGAGTTTAAAAAAGTTATTTGATCATTAAAAGATTTATGAATGGAGCTTCGCTACTGTAAGCCTGAGCAGCTGGCTTTTAAATGTTGAAAGGGGAAGCAAAGTAAATAAGTTCCTTGATTGGCCACAGCAAGGCATTTGCCTCATTTGGGTATGATGTAATGGGAAGTTGCTGTTACTCGGCAGTTATGGATTGGTTAAGCTTAAGTTGCATTTTACTGTTTATATTGAATTGAATTTCAGATCACTTACATAGTTAGACCCATCTCGCCTATTGACCTCTCAACTAATTGTTGTTGTTGTTATTATTATTATTATTATTATGAGTAGTACTGGGGATGAAACCATTCTACCTCCAGGCTACACTCCCAGAACTATTTTTTTTTTTTTCGGGTCTGGGGATGGAACCCAGGGGCATTTGACCTCAGAGCTACACCCCCTGCCCTATATATATTTTTTTATTCTTTTTTTGTTTTGTTTTGTTTTTTTGTTTTTTTGTTTTGTTTTTTTGGTGGTACTGGAGTTCCTGGAAGCCCTTCTACCTCCGGGATACACTCCCACGGGCTACACTCCCAGACATATTTTTTAACTTTTTTAAAATGTGGAAACAGGGTCTCAAGCCAGTGAGGCTGGCTTTGAACCAGCGCGATCCTCCTGTCTCCGCCTCCGAAGTGCGGGGATTATAAGTGTGCGCTACCACGCCTGGCTTATTCATTATTTTGAAACCAGGTCTCACTGAATTGCAGAGGGCCTCACTAAGTAGCTGAGGCTGTCCGCGAACCGCGATCCTCTAGTCTCAGCCTCCCAAATGCTGGGATAACAAGTGTGCACCACCACACCCGGCTTCCCAGACCTATTTTTTATTTTATTTGGAAACAGGGTCTCTTAAACCAGAGAGTCTGGCTTCGAACCTGTGCGATCCTCCTGTCTCCGCCTCCCAAGCGCGGGGATTACAAGCGTGAGCCACCATGTCCGACTCAACTAACTATTTTAATGTTAGGAACAAGAGAGGGGTCATAGCCATAAGGGTGAAGGAAAGATGGCTGGAGGAACAGGCGTTTATCAGTAGGGAGGTATTGGAATGGTTTTGAGAAGGAGATTGTCAGTGCCACCTCTGATCTCAAGAGTACTGAAGGAAATTGGTGTTTTGAGAAGAGGACCAGGACACAGTTAAAGCGACAGGTCAGAGAGACTGTTTATAGCACTGGTAGAGTATATAGGAGAGTTTATTCATCACGAAATGTATTATATTAGTTCTAATGCCCTCAGTTGCAAGTGACTAAGAGGGAATCTACTGGACCAAGAGTAGTTAAGAGAGTCAAAAGAAAAGCTGCAGCAAACAGAATGGGTTGTGGTTCTTAGGAGCCAGAGCCAAGCAGTTGAACTCATTCAGTGTGCACATTATCTTCTCCCCTCCCCTCCCCTCCCCTCCCCCTCCCCCCTCTCAATTTTTTTTCTGTTTTTGGTGGGCCTGGGGATGGAACTCAGGGGCATTCGACCTCTGAGCTACACCCCCTACCCTATTTTTATTCTTTATTTTGAAACAGGGTGTCACTGAGTTGCGGAGGGCCTCACTAAGTAGCTGAGGCTGTCCACGAACCGTGATCCTCTGGTCTCAGCCTCCCGAATGCTGGGATTACAAGCGTGTGCCACCATGCCCGGCTTTTTCTCTCATTTTTTTACATGTCAAAAACAAAAACATGACCACTTGCAAATTTCATTGGAACAATTTCAAGGAAGTCACCTAGAATAGCTGACTTGGGTTGCATGATCAGTCTGAACAATATCTATTTCACCCGCACTTCTGCCTAGGCTTTCTGGAAGCTAGTCCTTTCTTGGAATTCAGTTCTTTAATGCAATTATTCTCTCTTTCTTCTCCCATTTTATTACTTAACTCATTTAATATGATTTAAATAAATTTCAGCTTCAGAGGAAATAACTTGTAATAACACTGTCCTTTGGACAAGCACATTCCTTCCAATAATGTTTGAGCCTAAAATAAATCAGTGCTTAGGATTATAGAATGAAAGAATTCTATGGGCTTTACAAAGTTTCACCATTCAGGCTTATGGAGAGTTTGTGGGAAACTATTGTTTGCAAAGCACCCTGAAAATAATTCCAATTAAAATGCCATGCCATATACATGATTAAGCTCCTGAGGCCCCTTCGGCCTGTTGGATATTGGCACCCCCAGACTAAATTCATTTTTTCTTTTTTCCTTTTATTCACCACATCAAAGAACTAATCCATTTTAGTGGTGTTAACCATTACTACCATACCAATTAATTACCAAATGTGTGCTTGAGCTTGAATCTTTCACCAGAGCCCCTGACTGCAGGGACGCTTCATTTGGCTGTCTCCCAAAGTCAGGCAGAATGTGAAGAAACACAATACATCTAAAGCTGACCCCTTCAGCTTACTCCACCGCTGCACACTCCTGGCTGGCTACCTGCCTCTCCACTCACCATTTGGGTGATAGCACCACCATTCTCCCATATCCTGAGCTGAATTAGTTCTCAGTCACTCGTGTTTCTTGTAAGTCCAAACTACTTAACTGGGCTATATTAGTTGTAATTTGAGGATATAACAAGAAGGCAGTTTGAGGACTCAGGAAAGTGCTGGTGGGTATGAGTGATGCGCAGAAGGAGTGACAAGTTGCTTAAGACATGGAAGTGTCTTGCTTCACAGTAACAGAATATATTATTTGTCTTAGCCTTGAGGATTTATTCCTTTTGAGGCTTGGAAATAGTTTAAAGGTCCCCCAGCAAGGCGTGGTGGCGCATGCTTTAATCCCAGCATTTGGGAGGCTGAGACCGTTGGATCGCGGTTTGCAGACAGCCTCAGCTACTTAGTGAGGCCCTCGGCAACTCAGTGAGACCCGGTTTCAAAATAAAGAATAAAAAATAGGGCAGGGGGTGTAGCTCGGAGATAAAATACCCCTGGGTTCCATCCCCAGAATTGCAAAATAAATAAATAAATAAAGGTCCTCCAGTTGTTCATGGACTGACATTTAATCTTCATATGAAGTATTCAGAAGGTGGAGACAAGCTGGATATGGTGCGTAGAGCTGTGGCCTTTACAGGTGTAGGAGGTGATTAGGATTAGATAAAATGATCAGGGTGGAGCCCCAAGACGAATTCCTGGAAGCTTTATAGGAATTAAGAGGGAATTGCACAGATGCTCCTTGTCTCTGTGTCTTGCCAGGCAATGAGCTGCACTGCCTTGTCACTCTGCCAGCAAGAAGGCCATCACCAGATGCCACCCCAGACCAGCACCTCCAGAACTGTGAGCCCAAACAAGCCTCTTGCTCTGTGACTCTCCCAGTCTGTCCAATTGTGTTACTGGCAATAGAAAATGGACTAATCTCTCCCGCTTTTCT
Organism: Muscardinus avellanarius; assembly: GCF_963383645.1. NCBI lineage: Eukaryota > Metazoa > Chordata > Mammalia > Rodentia > Gliridae > Muscardinus > Muscardinus avellanarius. The sequence continues at coordinate 66,652,662 of NC_137789.1, read as the reverse complement.
TTCCTTGCCTAGTGCTCATTTCCCAACTAAAATAAGCTACTACAAATTGATTTCCCTGTATGTAGCCTGTTCCTGTTTCCATTTATCATAGTAGTGATAATAATAATGCTTGTACAGCCAATTCCTCATCTTTAGAAAAAGAATGGCAGCACCTCACCCAATGAGTTGTTAGAATTAAATGAGTAGTGTGTAGTGTTTAGTGCGGGAGTTGGCACCTGACAAATCTTACTTGCTTGTATTTTGTTGTTGTTATTAACAGCACATTCATATATTCCCTTATGAGTATTTTGCTTTGACTTATACTCATTAAGTGCTACAACATACCATATTTACTCTTTAGTAAGATTTTATCATAACTTTATAAGATAAAATTCACATTCTTTATCCTGGAAGCTAAAATCTAATCTAGTAGTTGTCAAACCTTAAGCAAGTTATTTTTCTAACCTTGTTTCTTCATTTTAAATAGGGATATTATGTTCTAGGTTGGCATGAGGTTAAAATTAATTATGTATAATAAAATTGCAAAGAAGTGTATATATTTTATTTGATTTCATCTGTGCTGTAAGCTTTGTCTTAGAGCACACAGGCTGATGCAAACAAGGAAAGAGCTCTAAAGAACCCTTGGCCATCCTCCCAAGACCTTGGTTCTACTAGGCACTGAGCCATATTCAGTTTTTTGATGGCTACAAGAGGTATACTCAGTTAAACCAGCCACAAATTCCCAGAGGCACAAGTTCTTCTAATTTTAGATGCAGTTTAGGAAAATATTTTGGACAGAATGATGCTTGCCATGTTTAGTTCTCAGGTGAAAGTGATCTGGGCAGCCTCACTGGCAGATGTAAGTGCTCAGTTACCTTATGAAACATCCTTTAAAGCTGCCACTGTCTCCAGTACATTCCAACCTTCCCAGGAAACAAGTACCTACCACCATTTTCATGAGAACTAGGGTTCTCTTGAAAGGAAAACAATTTCAAACTAAGACCATTTCTCTATTTGTGACAACTGAAATCCACCCTACTATACATCTCAATAGCCCTTGGTCATTCCCTCAAATATACATTATTTCATACATTATGTTCATGCATGTTCATGTTACATTGGGTCTATCTCTTCCGATGCAAGCATCACTGTCCCTCTACCTCCAGATCTTTTTATCATGTTCTCTGGGACACCTGGGGTGGTTCATGTTCTTCTTTTCCCAACATCTCTTCCTATACTTTGTTAACGTACTCGCTTTACCCACAAGGAAAAGCATGTGTCTAGGACAGATCACAGTAATTGACCCAGTCACATAATGTTACCGTGTGTGTGTGTGTGTGTGTTACTGGGGATTGAACCTGGTGGCATTCTTTCTCTGAGTTACACCTGCAGCCCTACTTTATTTTTGTTTTGAAACAGGTCTCACTACTTGTGGAAGCTGTCCTCACACCTGTAAATCTCCTGTCTCAGTCTTCCAAGTATTGGGATTACAAGTGTGTGCCACCACACCTGGCCATGTTATCCCTATTTCAAATAAGGAAATGGAGGTCCATTGACATCATTCATTTAAGATTTGACAGCTACCATATTAAGTTTTACTTCTAAGGATGAAGAATGTGAATTTTATCTTCTAAAGTTATGGTAAGATTTGAGTAAAGAGTAAATAGGGTATGTTGTAGCACTTACTGGTTTTAAGTCAAAATGAAATAATCTTAAGGAAAAATACAAATGTACTGTTAACAGCAACAACAAAATGTAAGCAACTAATACTTGCTGGGTTCCAACCCCATGTGCTAAACATGACAAACTATTCATTTAATACTGGCAATAACTCATTACGGTAGGTACTATTACTACTTTTGTACAAATGAGGAATTGATTGGACAAATACTATTTTTTTGTGTGTGTGTGTGTGGTGTGTGGTACTGGGGATGGAACCTGTCAGCCATTTTCCTCTGGGCTATACCCCCAAACCTATTTTATTTTATTTGGAAACAGGGTCTCAGTAAGTTGCTGACAGTTTCATTAAGTTGTTGAGACTGGCTTTGAATCTGCAATTCCTCTGTCACAGCCTCGCAGAATCTCACTTGTAGTGAGATTACAAGTGTGGGCCACAATGCCTGCAACAAATATTGTTTCTAAACTGTTATTACCACCACCATGATGAACAGAAACAGGATAGGTTGTATATGGGGAAATCTATTACAGTAACATCATTTATCCTTGGAAAATGTGTTAAAAAAAAAAACCCAGGGGATGCCTGAAACTATGGATGGTACCAATTGCTATAATTTAGTGTCTTTTTAACTAAGCAATTATCACACATGACAGCTGTAGTTTTTGCAGTTTGAGGTAAGTACAGCAAAACTAGCATAAGTTTCATTTTCCTAATTGACCATTGTACTTTTTTGCTTTTCTTAGGCACATGCATATATTTTAGTAGCACTACTCATACATATTGGAGTCAGTAGAAAGTAAAATGAGGGTTATTTGAACACAAGTGTTGTTAATCTCATAACTGAGACTGCTATCTGATTAATGAGTGGGTAGCATATACAGCATGGAAACACTGGACAAAGATGAATCACAGTCTGGTTGGGATGGTGGAAAATGGTACAAGATCAATCATGCAACTCAGAATAGCATGACATTTAAAACTTATAAGTTGTTGGTAGCCGTGCGTGGTGGCGCATGCTTGTAATCCCAGCATTCGGGAGGCTGAGACCAGAGGATCGTGGTTTGTGGACAGCCTCAGCTACTTAGTGAGGCCCTCTGCAACTCAGTGAGATCCGGTTTCAAAATAGAGAATAAAAAATAGGGCAGGGAGTGTAGCTTGGAGGTTGAATGCCCCTGGGTTCCACCCCCAGGCCTGCAAAAAACAAAACAAAACAACAAACAAACAAACAAACAACAAACAACAACTTATAAGTTGTTTATTTCTAGAATTCTTCATTTAGTATTTTCAAACTGTGGTGGGCCTTGGGCATTTGAAACCATAGAAGGCAAAACCTCAACTAGAGATTAGGATAGTTGTAGTTTATATTAATTAGGAAATGGACATTAAACTGGGGAAGATAAGAGAAAGATCTTCAAGGCTAAGACAAATAAGTTTTGTTGCTGTGAAGCAAAACATTTTCATTTTGTAGGCAATTTGTCACTGCTTCTGCATATCACTTATACCCACCAGCACTTTCTTGGGTTGTCAAACTGCCTTCTAATTATATCCTCAAATTACAGCAAATATTGCCCAGTTAAGAAACATGAGTGACTGAGAACTAATTCAGCTCAGGATATGGGAGAATGGTGGTGCTATCACCCAAATGGTGAGTGGAGAGGCAGGTAGTCAGGAGTGTGCCGCGGTGGAGTAAGCCAAAGGGGTCAGCTTTAGATGTATTGTGTTTCTTCACATTCTGCCTGACTTTGGGAGACAGCCAAATGAAGCGTCCCTGCAGTCAGGGGCTCTGGTGAAAGATTCAAGCTCAAGCACACATTTGGTAATTAATTGGTATGGTAGTAATGATTAACACCACTAAAATGGATTAGTTCTTTGTGTGTGTGTGTGTGTGTGTGTGTGTGTGTGTGTGTGTGTGTGTGTGAGAGAGAGAGAGAGAGAGAGAGAGAGAGAGAGAGAGAGAGAGAGAGAAAGGATTGAATTCAGGGGCATTCTGCCTCTGAGCTACACCTGCAGCCCTATTTTATTTATTTTTTTTATTTTGAAACAGGGTCTAAGTTGCTGAGGCTGACCCCACACCTGATCCTCCTATCTCAGCCTCTGAAATACTGGAATTACGCCCAGTGGATTAGTTCTTTGAGGTGATAAAGGAAGGAAAGAAGATCAAAGCATTTAGTCTGGGGTGCCAATATCAAACAGGCTGAAGGGGCCTCAGGAGCTTAATCATGTATATGGCATTTTAATTGGAATTATTTTCAGGGTGCTTTGCAAATAATAGTTTCCCACAAAATCTCCATAAGCCTGAATGGTGAAACTTTTTAAAGCCCACAGAATTCTTTCACTCTATAATCCTAAGCACTGATTTATTTTAGGCTCAAACATTATTGGAAGGAATGTGCTTGTCCAAAGGACAGTGTTATTACGAGTTATTTCCTCTAAAGCTAAAATTTATTTAAATCATATTAAATGAGCTAAGTAATGAAATGGGAGAAGAGAGAATAATTGTATTAAAGAACACATTTCCAAGAAAGAATGCTATAGGACTAACTCCCAGGAAGCCAAGACAAAATTGAACATGGTGAATTAAATAGATATTTTCTCATACAAAGTTTCTGTAACATGGTTATCAGTTAGCACATCAGATGTTCATCTGGAGACTAATGAATGGAAAGGTCTTGCAGTTGGGACTCTGGTAGTTTTAAGAGTTCCCTAGGTGATTCTGATAATTAGTCTAATTTGACAAATACTTGTATAATAAAGAAAGCATACCATGTCACAGGAGGGGAAAAAAACTCTCTACATTTAATATCTGATTTTGTTCTTCAGACATTGAATTATATGGCATAATAAAATAGAAGATGCCCCAATCACATTAAGAAACGAAAGTAAAAAGACCAGGTATAGATTTTATATGTCTATGTCTCACATTGAGCCTTGATAAAATAAAAAAAATAATCTAATACTACATAATAATTATGCTGCTGTAAGAAAAGAATCATCTAGGTAAAATGAAATAATTATATTCCTTTGTCCTTTTAAGAAATCTGGGGCGGCCCCAGAAATTTACATTTTTAACACCCTGGTTGGTAATGATCCAAGTGGTCCAGGACCACATTTACATTTTTTTTTTCAATGAGAGAACAGATAGTTAACAATATTCCTTAACATTTCTAGCTTAGATATCAAATTTTGAGATATATCATATCTAATAGACATTTTCACCAGTTTTGAAACTGAAGCATAGGAGCAAAACAGGATAAATCTCCCTTCACAAATGACTTCCTGTTCACATGGAAGACTTCTCTTATAAAAAACTACTACAGAGCTCCTTCTAGTGAAAAGTTTTCTTCAACTTTTGGGAAACTTTTTTTTTTTTTTTTTTTTTTGTGGTGCTGAGCATTGAACCCAGAGGCATTCTACCTTTGAGCTACACCCCCAGCCCTATTTTTTTGTTCTTTATTTTGAAACAGAGTCTCACTAAGTTGTGGAGGGCCTCACTAAGTAGCTGAGGCTGGCCATGAACCTGTAAGATCCTCCTCCCAAGTACTGGGATTACATGTGTGCACCACCACACTTGGCTCTTGGGAAACTATTAAGAGAAGAAGTTGTTTCATTTGCTACTAGTATAGATTTTAGTCTCACCCTAAGAAGAAAGAAATTGATACTCAGTGGATTAAAATCTTTTAGAATCATGGGAAAAGACATGGGACAACTAATTGGCAAGTTGTCATAGGTTGGATCCAGAATGGCCCCAAAGCCCATGAGTTAAATGCTTGGTTTCCTACTTGGCCCTACTGGGAGGTGAGGTCCAGTGGGAAGGTTTTGCTCACTGAGGGCATGCTTTTTAAGGTAATTGTGGGACCTTTTCCTTTTCCTGTCTTTTGCTCCTGGCCGTGGAGTGACTGGTTCTGCTCTGCCTGTGCTCCAGGCTGTGAAGAGCTGCTTCACGATTGGCCCAAAGCAACCAGTCCAACTGACCCTGGGCTGAAGCCTCCACAATGGTGGCCCAAAATAACCCTTTCCCCTTCTAAGGTGATTGTCTCAGGTATTTGTTGCAGCAATGAAAAGTGGACACACTAGTCTTTTGGTAGAGATGCACTTTACTAAAAGCACTTAGGTATCAAACTGCATCATATATGGTCATACACGTGCACACTGAATTGCTGCAATCCAAGTTATATTTGGAAATATCTGATTTGTAGCAACACATATTTTTTTCAAATAGGGTTTCATTTATAAATACAGAAGAAATTTTTTTTTCTTCTTCAAAGGAGTGGTCATCAGTTATTCTGAACTTCTTTAAAATACAAAAACGAGTAAGGGAATCTACTGAGTAAGTGTCAGCATTCTTGCAGGTTTTTTAGTGGGTAACCTAATCAAACTCAGAGGAAAAAGTTTGAGAGCTAGTGGCGGAGTCCTTTTTCTTCTTCATTGGCTAGTGATGAAATCCTAATTTCAATTCGGGTCTCAATAAGAGAAAAAAATTTTTTATATGGTACTGAGGATTAAACTCAGGTCATTCTACCTCTGAGCTATATCCTCAGCCCTTCTATTTTTAAAACTTTGAAGCAGGGTCTTACTAAGCTGCTGGTCTTACTAACCCCTGGAAGGGGATATTGTGACACTGGGCCCTTTTCTCCTCTCTCTCTCTCTCTGTCTCTCTGTCTCTCTCTCTGCTTCCCTGCCACCAGGAGGTAGCCAGGTTTTCTTATCATGCATTTCCACCATGATGTGTCAGCTGGCCATAAGTGCAGAAGCAACCATGAACTGAAACCTTCAAAACCATGAGCCAAAATAAATCTCTTCTTCTAAGTTGATTATCTCAGGTATTTTGTCACAGATGGAAAGCTAACACACACTCCTTTGTCTTAGGACTTCCTTTTGACATTTTTCTGTGTTGTAATTACTATTTTGTGTTCTTTTTCTTATTTTTCTGGAGCACATTGTCCAGCGATTGTCTAACGAGAAGTGCATGGCAGATCGACCTTTTGAGTCTTCTCTTCATACAAGACTAATTGATTGGCTATAAAGTTCTCATATGCAAATAATTTCCTTAGAATTTTGAAGAATATATATGATCACACCCACTATTAAAGTGAAAAAAGTAAAAGTGCCATTTTGATTCATGTTCCCTTTTAAACGATTACAAACTCATAATTCTACCACTATACCCACAACTCAGAAAAAGCTTCTCTTTATTCTCAATGTCTTAAAATTTTGGAATGCTATGGCTTGGTATGGATTATTTTATCTTCTTACCTTGTTAGGCACTGCTTAGATCCTTTCACGTTTTATTGTCTTCCTGTTCTAGGAAATTTTCTTATACTTTGAAAATTTCCACCTATTTTCTGGTGTATTTTGAAACTTCTATTACTTTGATGTTGTATTTCCTGGTTTCCTCCTCTTTTATTTTCTATGTTTTGTGTTGTTGTTCCTGTTCTATTTTTTGAAAACTTTCTCAACTCTGTTTTCCAAATTTCTTTTCATTTTGGGTCTATATTTTTGCTTCCCAAAGCTTTTGCATGTTTTTTTTTTAGTGTATATGTTTTATGAATTATAATGCCTTTCCTTACCTTATTAAAGATACTAATAATTAGCCGGGCGTGGTGGCTCACACTTTTAATCCCAGTGCTTGGGAGGCTGAGACAGGAGCATCACACAGGTTTGAAGCCAGGCTCAGCTACTTAGTGAGGCTCTCAGCAACTTAGTGAGATCCTGTTGCCAAATAAAAAATATAAAATAGGTCTGGGAGTATAGCCCAGAGGTAGATAAGCCCCTGGGTTCCACCCCCAGTACTACACACACACACAAATACTAATAATTTAAAAATTCTGCATTGTTGCTTTGCTTTAAAGCTCATTTTATGCTTCCACATAATTTCTGCATATTTTCCCTCGTCTTTACCTCTAAGAATAAACGTTGGCCATTTGTTTGTTTGGCTGAAAGTGATGGTTGTCTAGCTATGTAGCACTGGGGAGCGGACACTGGGGTATGTTGCACATATTTTTAGCACAGAATCATCTGCAGTGTCTGTTATCTCCTAGTCCTAAACTTCCCAGGCATTTGTAGGATAGATTGACTCTCTTCCCTCTTGCAGGAATGTCAGGCTATGGTTTTATCATTGCTCTAATTCTAGCTGCTGTCCAAAACTTGGTTAGAATCTCTACAGTCTCTGCTTGTATTTTGCCTTTGCTGGTTGCTATAGTTGGAATCTGAGGCATCCCCCTGTTATAAAGGCATTGTGCCCAGCCTCTTGGGAGGCAGTGGAGGCTTTGAGAAGCAGGGACTGGTGGGAAGAAGTTAGGTCACAGGAACATGCACCTGAAGGGGATGCTGGGACCCCAGGCCTTTCCCTTCTCTTTTTGTCTCTTAGCTGCCACGAGGCAAGCCGTTTCTCTGTCATGTGCTCCCACCAAGACGTCCTGTCTTGTTGCAGGCCTAAAAGCAATTCCCAATCTTCCTCTCCAATTTAGACCTCTTTTGTGAGCTCCTCAGTGGCCTGCGGTGGCTGCTCAGGCTGCCATTTTCCTGCTGATTTTGTACTTCCTCACTGTTTTGGGAGACGACCTCATTAGATTTTGTGAAACAGGATTGGGCCTTTTAATTTAAAATGCTATATTATTTATATTTTGAAAAGATAATGCATTCAAAGAATCAAAATTTGGAAGCTAATAAGGGGCAATGCAAAGCTTCCAGTCCTATCCCTTGTCCTTTAGTCATGCATAAGTTTTCCTGCTGGGATATAATGTTGTTGGTTTTATTTTTATTTAGTTTAATTTTTTTTGGTACTGGGGATAGAAAACAGGGGCATTCTACCTCCAAGCTACACCCCCAGCCTTATTTTTTTATTCTTTATTTTGAAACAGAGTCTCACTGAGTTGTAAACCTAAGTAGTAGCTGAGGCTGGCCACAAACCACGATTCTCCAGTCTCAGCCTTTGAAATGCTGGGATTACAAGCGTGCGCCACCATGCTCAGCTATCGTTGTTGGTTAAAAAAAATGTTTTTGGTGTTTTCCCAAAGATACTTCATGCATGTGCAAGCTAACACACTTCTATATGTGGCTCCCCACTCTCTACTTCATTCCAAATTTGTTTCAAAAGGCTCAGTACCTTTTGTAGCTGGAACCAAGACTTTCAGTCAATATTTCAAATAGTGAAAATTTTGCCTTACCAAAACAAAGTAGCTTTTCCTAAAAACAGAATGGGGGGGGGCTAATAACGGGGTGTTTCTGTTCCAACATTGCCTAGAAATTAGAAACACGTCTCTTCCTGATCTGTTGCTTTGATAAGCACAGAGACTTATAAGGGAGGGGACAGTGATATATGACATCGGTGGAATTAAGAACTTTTGTACTTCAATCTTTTCTCATTTTCTCCAGGATTCTAGCTCCCCTGTTCCCAGCTACTTTTTTCTCACTTCTCTTTTCCTTCCTCTCCCCTCCCTTTATCCCTCTTTCTTTCCCTTCTTCCCTCCCTCTTTTTTCATTTACTGGGGATTGAACCCAGGGGCATCCTACCTCAGCTATACCCCTAGACCTATTTTACTGTTTATTTTGAAATAAGAGTCTTGCTAAGTTGTTAAGGCTGTTCTTGAACCTGTGAATCTCCTGTCTCCACCTCCAAAGTACTGGGATTACAGGTGTGAGCCACTATGCCTGGCTCCAGCCACATTCTTGAAATGACAATCTGGAGAGATGAAAGTATTCATAAATAAAACTACTAAGAGTCTCAAGAAACACACAGATAACATTAAGTTTGCACATACTTGACCCAGCCATTCTGTGAGCTACTGCAGAGACCTCTCATTTATTATATATTTCCCGTACACTGGAAAGAAGGGAAAGCCATTCAGTAAGGAAACACTATTGGCCCAGAATCTTCCCATGACACTCTTCTCTTGGGAACAAATCTCATCCACTTGAGCCACAGCAGTAGGCATGAGACCAAGAGGAAGGCATGAGACCAAACTGGCCAACTATAGCACTTCCTGTTTCCTTGGTCACTGGGATGGGCCAATGGAATGGGTGGTGAGCCAGGATCGAAAGTACTTCCCCTAGGACTGTTTCATACTGTGGCTAGAAGAACCAGCATTTCCTGGTTGCTATGGAGTGGTTAAGATATGCACACAGAGCTGCCCAGAGTCATCCCCTCACCATGTGATGAGGTCAGTAGACTCAGGTCTCTTACCTACAAAAAAGAAATGGAAGAGAGAGGTTCTTGTCCACAAGCCTGGCTCTGCGCATCCTCCCCAGGCTGGTTACAGGCATCAACCCACTTCTCCTTTTGCTTAAGCTAGGTGAAGGTTATGTCACCTGCAACAGACTATATCCTACCTATTTTGTCCCACTTCCATAATCTAATTGCAACCTAGGTATCTCCCCTGGTGTTCCTGAGTACTTCAAATTCCTATCTATAGTATATTTATTTTACTTAATAATAGTCACAAAACACAAGAGCAGTGACAATGGCAATTTGGATATGCTAAAGAGAGGCTGTAAAGAGTTTCCTTTAAATAAAAAGGCGAAAGTATGATATTTAGCAAGCACAGTCATATAACTTTTATATACGGGTGCTGGAGATTGAGCCCAGGGCTATTCTACCTCTGAGATAGACCCCCAACCCTACTTTATCTTTTTGAAACAGGGTCCAAGTTGTGGAGGGCCTAAGTTGCTGAGCCTAGTGCGAACCTGTGTCCTCCTGTCTCAGCCTCCCAAAATACTGGGATTACAAGTGTGAACCACCACACCCAGCCTATTTTATTTATTTTTGGGTACTGGTGCTTGAATCCAGGGACATTCTACCTCCATGCTACACTCCTAGCCCTTGTTATTTTGAATCAGGTTCTCACTCTCCTTGAACCTGTGATCCTTCTGTCTCAGTCTCCCAAGTACCAGGCAAGCATCATCATGCCTGGCTTCATATAACTTTAATACAGACCACTGGTATAGTTGTTCCATTGTATTATTAGATATTTTTGTTAATCTGTTATAGTTAGATATAAAATGTCCCATAAAGAGCTCATTTATTGTTTGGAGTTGATGTAATTGAGTCTTGAGGGTTGTAATCCCAGCAGTGGATAAACCCATTGTAACCTGTAGCCTGATAATGGTAGTCCTTGGGTTGTGCCTTAGGGATAATACATATGGTTCCTCATGATGCTCTCTCTTTTGCTTCTGGCCTCTATAAAGTGAGGAGCATGACCCATGTGCTTTCCCTCTGTCCGCCTCCAGCTGCCATTCCCTAAGATCCTTGGTCCCCAGCCTCACATGGGCTGAAAATAATAAGAAAATCAGTCTTCCTTCCTCGAAGCTACGTAGTCAGGTCTTTAGATTATGGCTGTAGGAATGCCCACTGATCCAATCTCTTGCTGTGCCAAATTTGGAAATCAGACTTTATTACGGTATGTATATATAGGAAAAACATCATGTAGATAGGATTTTATTCTTTTTTTTTTTTGGTGGTACTGATAGGATTTGATTCTATCTACAGTTTCAGGCTTTCACTGGGGGCCTTGGAATGTATCCCCTATGGATAGGTGGGGACAAATATACTCCAGCCAGACTGTGTGAAGCACGAATGGATGGCAATACATCGACTCCTGTGTGATGTCTGTGTTCCCATGAGACTCTTGTTTATTTCTATGACTTCAAACACCAACACTATATGTTCTGGTCATAGAAACTAGTTCCCCAACTAGAGGATGCTCTGCCATATCTGTGTATATGCATACATACAATTCCTTCCAACTGGAACTTCCATCTTCCAAACAAATACTCCTAACTTTGGCTACTACTTAACTATGGCTTTCAGACTAAGGCTAGGCTTCTCTAAGTACCCTTTTATAACACAGCCATGTTAGATATTTTCCTTTACTACGAATAAACACAATGGCAGTTACACAATGTAGTTGCATGCTTCTACAACTAGAATATGAGATTCTGTTGAGAGCACAATTGCTGTTTTATTCACCATTGTCTTCCCAGAGTCTTGCCCAGTTCCCAGCAAAAACAATTTAGCTCTAGCTCTGCTGCTAGATTCTCAATAGCTAATAAACTTAGTTGCTTTTCATCCTCATCACTCTTTGAAAAGGTCCACTTGCAGTGTGCACTGTCTGAAGTGTGCCATGGTACTGTAAAAGCACAATGATTTCCTGGATTTTATGTCAGTCCTCCAACCTCCTCTGAGAATGGAAGTAGAGAGCCCAGAGTTAGTGATCGCATGAGTTCAGCCAGAGCATGATGGCCTAGACTAGGAGTACTGGTGGAGGTATAGGTAGTGATGGATTTTGGAGCAGGCAAGTGAGGATCTGGATATGAGATGAGGGAGGGAGGCAAATAAAGAATGACTACTGAAACTGGGCATGGTGGCACATGCCTATAATCCCAGTATTTGGGAGGCTGAGACAGGAGGATTGCACGTTCAAAGCCAGCCTCAGCAACTTAGCAAGGCTCTCAGCTGCTTAGCGAGACCCTGTTTCCAAATAAAAAATAAGATAGGGATAGGGGTATAGCTATCCCTAGCACCACAAAAAGAATGTTACTGGGATTATTAAAATAGATAGGAAAGAATGGAAGGGCAAATAAAGAGGTAAAACCAATCATCACATACTCATAAAATCAGATTTCTTGTCTAAATTTTGTTGCTGTGTAGACAATATTTTAAAAAAATTTTAGTGGTGGTAGTAGAGCACTTAAAAATTACTTATCATTTTAACCATTTTAAGGCGCCATTTGGTGGTGTTAAGTACATTCACATTGTTCTGCAGTCACCACAACCATCTGTCTCCAGAAGTTTTCATTTCCCTGAACTGAAATTTACTTGCTCAGCAGTAACGCCCCACTTTCCTCTTCCCTGGTTTCTGTATCCATCATCGTGTTCTGCTTTTATGAATCTGATTTTATAGGTACCTCATATAAGTGGAATAGTACAGTATTTGTCCTTTTCTGACTGGCTTATTTAACTGAGCACAGTGTTCTTCAGGTCCACTCATGATGCAGCATTCTTTCCTTTTGAGGGTGGAATAATAATATTCCATCGTATGTATACATCGCATTTTACTTATCCCTTCATCTGGCCATGGACACGTGCATTGCTTCTACATTTTGGCTACTGTGATATGCTGCTGTGAACATGAGTGTACAGATCTGTTCAAGTCCTTTTTCTTGAAATTTTTTGGGTATATACTCAGAAGTTGACTTGGCAGATCCTGCAGTAATTCTGAGGAAGCACCACAGTGTTTTCCACAGTCGTGACATCATTTTACAGTCCCACCTTAGCACACAAGGGTTCCAATTTTTCCGTGTACTCTCCACCATGTTTGTTCTTTTTCATCTACTTAAAAAAAAAAAAAGAATAGCCACCTAATGGGCACGAAGCATTATGTGGTTTTGATTTGCATTTCTGTAATGATTGGTGATGCTAAACAACTTTTCATGTGATTATTGGCCATCTGCATACCTTCTTTGGAGAAATGTCTACTCAAGTTCTTTGCCCATTTATGAACTGGGTTGTTTTTCGTCGAGTTTGTTTATTTATTTATTTTGTGGCACTGGGGATGGAACCCAGGGCATTCTACCTCCGAGCTACACCCACAGCCCTATTTTTTTTTTTTTTTTTGCAGGTCTGGGGATGGAACCCAGAGGCATTCAACCTCCGAGCTATAACCCCTGCCCTATTTTTTATTCCTTATTTTGAAATCAGGTCTCACTGAGTTGCAGAGGGCCTCACTAAGTAGCTGAGGCTGTCCGCGAACCGCGATCCTCCAGTCTTAGCCTCCCAAATGCTGGGATTACAAGTGTGAGCCACCATGCCTGGATCACAGCCCTATTTTTTATTCTTTATTTTGAAACAGGGTTTCACTGAGTTGCAAAGGGCCTCAAAAAGTAGCTGAGACTGTCCACAACTGCGATCCTCCTGTCTCAGCCTCCCAAATGCTGGAATTACAAGTGTGTGCCACCATGCCCAGCTCAGTGAATTTATTTTGTAATAGAGAAACAGTTATATAAGATGTTTCCATGGCATGAAAATGTGAATATTAGAATGGTATGAAAATGCTAGAGATCTTGGAAAAAGAGGCAAAAGGAGGTGAGTATGTTTACAAAATAAAACAAAAAACTGAGGTCTTCTCTTTAGGGAAGAGTAAACAAAGGATTAGAATTCTGAGCTTACTGAAGTCTGGCAATCTTATAAGATTAAGTAAGCTCTGGTGAGCTACCCTTTGAATGTAACCACTACTTAAGAACACTACTTATATTAAAAAAGAATCTTATAATCCTCTAATTTATAAATAAACCTTTTTGATATATAATTCATATGTAAGTTGATGACTTTCTGTACTAATACCTATACCTTGAAAATTAATGTTATTTGCATTAATAGATTACAAAAATATTCATTACATAATACTTTTAATCAGAAATTTATTATTTTTCAATTACCCCAGATTGATTTATATGAATCCTTTGTGGGGCATCACTACAAGAAAATACATGATATAGAGCTATAGAACCAATTCTTACTTATAATATAACTGATAGAAACATGAAAAAAAGCTGTTATTTACGCATATAGACAAACATTGATGAAAAGGAAAGAATACATTGTAATCTGTGCTCTTCACTGAAGTAGAGAAAACAGTATTACCGATCACTAGTAATATAACTAATCTCCAAGAGTAATATCTTGTTTAAGTTACACAATATTATTATTATTATTATTATTATTATTATTATTAATTTTTTCAGTGCTGGGGATGGAACCCAGGGGCATTCTACCTCCAGGCTATACTCCAGCCCTATTTTATAATTTATTTGGAAACAGGGTCTCACTAAGTTGTGGAGGGCCTCACTAAGTAGCAGAGGCTGGCCTCGAACCTGTGCGATCCTCCTTTCTCAGCCTCCCAAGTGTTGGGATTACAAGTGTGTGCCACCACGCCTGGCTTTTTATTCTTTATTTTGAAACAGGGTCTCATTGGGTTGCAAAGGGCCTCAATAAGTAGCTGAGGCTGTCCGCGAACCACGATCTTCCTGTCTCAGCCTCCCAAATTCTGGAATTACAAGTGTGTGCCATCACGCTTGGCTATTATTTATTTATTTATTTATTTATTTATTTATTTATTTATTTATTTATTGTGGTACTGGGGATGGAACCCAGAGGCCTTCTATCTCTGGGTTATACTTCTGACCTTTTTAAAAAATATTTTATTTGGAAACAGGGTCTCACTAAGTTGCTGAGAGGCTCACTAAGTAGCTGAGGCTGGCTTTGAACCTTCATGATCCTCTGTCTCAGCCACCCAAGTACTGGGATTACAAGTGTGTACAACAATACCCAGCTCAATTTTATTATTTTTAAATTAATAATTTTACTTAGTCCATAGAAAATTGACAGAATATTAGCTTCTGAATTTTGGTAAAATGTTATAAGACCAAGTGTTTTAAGGCTAAGTTTAGGTAAGTAAACTATTCTGCAGGTGTATAGTTTAACTTCTATATTTTAGAACAAATATAACATTTTTTTTGAAGAGTATCTAGGATTTTTTTTTCAAAGTTCTACATTTTACTGACAGGATATGTTCAGATTTACATGGTACATCTTAAAGAAATGTTTTTATATTTTATATTTTCTCTAAACAACCCATCTTTAAGAAAACATATCATCCTCTAAAAGTAAAACAAAACAAAGCTGTCATTAGTCTGAAACTAAAGTGAAGCTCTCCATTTCTTCTCAGGATCCGTGTTGCTAACTGTTAAAAGAAAATCAAAGTTAAGAATTTAATAATAGGTAAATAAATCCACTGGATTTTAAGTTATCTTGTGGCTAGCAAAAGCACTCATTCTTAAAATAATTTCATTGTCATATATATATATATTTTTGCACATGTAGACATATTGCTTAGGCTTCTACATCAAATTTAAGTTTTAAAGAACTTCTTGATTTTATGGTTAAACTTCTATTAAGATGATTCATTTGGCAAATTAACCTAACACTACTAAATAAGTTATTACTTTAACACCTTTAGTACCTTTACTACTGCTTAAAACCTTTGCCTATTCCCAAGTCTTCCATGTATAAAATTCTCATGGTTTCCGGGCATGGTGGTGCACGCTTGTAATCCCTGAGCTCGGGAGGGGGAGACAGGAGGATTGCGCAGGTTCGAAGTCAGCCGCACTGACTTAAGAGACCCTGTTTCCAAATAAAAATGTATAAAAATATGTCTGGGAGTGTAGCCTGGAAGTAGAAGGGTTTCCAGGAACCCCAGTACCACCAAAAAAAAAAAAAAAAAAAAAAAAAGAAAAAGAAAAAGAAAAAAAAATCTCATGGTCTTGGTGTCTTGAAATAAAAGAAACTACCCTCCAGAAGTACTCCGTTGAGTGGGTACAGACTGGAACACTATTAGAGATTCTAATTTCTGTGGGAGCATTTGTCTCTGATTTGTGGCCCTATTGTGGTCTTGTACTGCTAACCTCCCTAGTGCCTGTCTCTCAACCTTAACATAGGGAAAACCCTAATGGGTTTTTCTAAGAAGAAAGTAGTACATCTGTAAAAATATTTTAAATGCTGGTAGTAAAAAAACAAAATTTGGAAGTATACTTACATATTTTTCCTTCTTTTTCTAGTTTTTTCAAATGAAGCAAGGTATTACGTGCAGCCATTTTATGTAAATGCTCAGGAACATTCTAAAAGAACAAGGGCAAAAGAAATTCTTTTTGTTTTTTTTTAAATATAAGTGTTTGAACTTGCTAAAGGAAGACAAAATATAACAAAAGTTTTCACTTTGTAAATGTCTTGCTTTAGGAGATTTATAATTTATTCCTATATATTTGTATTTCCCATATATTCCTATAGATAAAGTAGACACAGTGCTATAATAGTAGCAGCATCTATTTTGTTCACTACTGAATCCCCAGTGTTTAGCATAATGGCACACAGTAGGAACTCATTAACATTTAATGAATGAGAAAATAAGTAAATGTAAAAATTATTCTTAGTTTTTAGACAGTTGGCCTTATGGTTTATTAGGTTACAGGATAATATTTTTATATCTTATGACAATCTTCCTTTACTTTTGCTAAAATAATGTAATGACAATTGTTATCTGAGTGAAAAACAAAGCAAATATTTCTTTTTTCTTTAAATAATAAGGATAACAGCTCAGAGGCCAAGTTTTTTGTCTAAATTTGCTGCCTGTTTATCAACTCCCTAAAATTATTTTGCCAAGATTATCAAATTACCTCTAGTCAAAATGCAATGGATTCCTTTCAGTCTCAATTGTACCTGGAATCAACTGGCTAGTTTCCCCCTTTTCGAAGATCTCTCTCCTTGTTTTTCTCGCCCCCTTTTTTATCCTACCTGCACATTCTTCCTTAGACAACTCTTAAACATTGATGCTAGCTGGGCTTCTGGTGCATGCTTGTGATTCCCAGTACTTGGGAGGATGAGATAGGAGGATCGCAGGTTTGTGGTCAGCCTCATCTACTTAGTGAGGCTCTCTGCAACTTTGTGAGAACCTGTTTCAAAATAGAGTAAAAAAAAAAAAAAAAATAGGGCTGAGGGTGTAGCTCAAAAGTAGAATGGACTTGGATTCAATTTCAAGTACTACAAAAACAAAATAACACTGATGCTTAACAATGAGTTGTATCATTGGTTCTCTCTCTTTTTTTTGACTTACCAACTCACCATAGCAATAGTGGGCATTGATGATTCCCATATCTTCACTTCCAACTTCTAACTCTCCCATAAGCTCCAGTGCTGTATACTATATATTCACCTGTGAGATTTTTTAGATTTCTTTATATGAGTTCCCTAAGAGCCTTAAGTGATCATTCCCAGATTAGTGGCTAAAGCCCAAATATTTCAGATGGCAATGAAGGCTTTCTGTGATCTTATCACGCCCACTTTTCCTTCCTTACTTTCTGTGGCTCTCTTCCTGTCCATCTACCTATACAATCTGCTCCAGTAATGTGTGGATTTTCAAACATGCAATACTTTTAATAACTTCCAGTGTTTGAACTCAACCTTCCCTCTGCCTACAGTTACTTCCTTTCTCCTCTACTCTGGCCTAGAAAATGTTTGCTTCTTCTTCAAGATTCAGTTCAGCAAATACATTTCTGAAGACTTTCCTGACAAGCCTCAATCCTCTGCATCTTCACTAGGTAGAAGTGATTTCTCTTTTTGTGCTGTGACAAAATGAGTATAGGATTTGAAGGCAGTCTGCTGTAGAAAAAACCTCACGAGATTTGAGGATTCAAAATGCTCTAAAATCTTAAATCTTATGAGTGTCAGCACTCAAAACATTTCATATTTTGGAGCATTTTTTATTAGAGATGCTCCATCTATATTAAACCATTTAGGATAGTAACTAGCATGCAGTGAAGTGCTTGATACATGGACATGAGTATGATAGAAGTCATGTATTTGATAGTATTACAAGTATGTATGTTAAACATGCCCATCTTCACTGAACTATGAATCCCTTGAAGGCAAGGATCTGGAGTCATCTTTGTATCTTCCCACCAACTTCAGTATGATGCACACAAAAAAAACCCCTCAGTAAATGGTGAATAAATAAATAACTCTAGAACACCTAAAGCCATCCTATCTACATTAGGTGTTCCCCATCCTTGCATGGTGAACACACTTCGGAATGCAGAGGCAGCATCTGTATGGGCCTGGGCACTTACTTGATGACTCATCTGCGAGGGTTCATTACAGAGTTTTGCTCTCTGTATTAAGGTTAGAAAAAACAAAAACCTCAGTGCACTAATGTATAGTCTAAAGGCCATCTTTAGTTATGAGGAAATGAACTGATTTACACAATTCAAATATTTACCTTAGTCTATTCCATTTTTTTTTTCTTTTTTGGTGGTACTAGGGTTCCTGGAAACCCTTCTACCTCTGAGCTACACTCCCAGATCTATTTTTACATTTTTTATTTTATTTTCATTTAGAAACAGGGTCTCTTAAGCCAGTGAGGCCGGCTTCGAACTACCACCATGCCCGGCCTTACCTTAGTCTTTTTTTTTTTTTTTTTTTTTGCGGGTCTGGGGATGGAACCCAGGGACATTTTACCTCCGAGCTACAGCCCCTGCCCTATTTTTTATTCTTTATTTTGAAACCGGGTCTCACTGAGTTGCAGAGGGCCTCACTAAGTAGCTGAGGCCGTCCGCGAACTGTGATCCTCCGGTTTCAGCCTCCCGAATGCTGGGATTACAAGCGTGTACCACCACACCCAATGACTTTTTTCAGAGGTGGGGATGGAACCCAGGGTCTTGAGCATGCTAGGCAAATGCTTTACAGTGAGCTACACCCCAGATCCAGACGATAATATTCTTTATCTTTAGATGTTTTCATCATTCATTCACCTTTTTCATTTATTTTAATTTTCCTTTTGTGTATGTGGTACTGGGGATTGAACCCTGGGGTACTCTACCAATGAACTATATTCTCAGCTCTTTTTATTTTTTATTTTGAGACAGGATCTCACTAAGTTGTACTGGCTAGCCTTGATCTTTCAATCTTCCTATCTCAGCCTTCTGAGTAGCTGCTGGGATTACAGGTATACACCACTGTGCCCAGCTCATTCCTCTTTTAAAAAGATGCACTCTGAGTATGATTTAACTATTTCTTGGTGATATAAGCCTATGGGGCATTACTGATTTTAATTGGCCCCTGGTTACCTTTCAAGGTTACCTTTGATGCAGACTAGGGCACTGATGATCAAAATGCCTAGAATAATATATGTCACTATAGAACTGTTCATAGCAGTTTTCTCTGCTCAGTAAAGTACCGAAGGTTTAATCATGACTTGGAGAGCTATTTATGTTCTCCATGACCAGTTTTCTTTTATTTAACTTCAATGTTTTAGAAGTAGTATTAACTCTAAAACTAATAGACTTGTTCTAATGTGGTATATGGAAAGTTTACTCTCTCTCTATATATATATTTATCGTGCTTTTTATTTTTATTTTTATCTATTGCTGTGCTGGGGATTGAACCCTCACATATGTGAGGCGAGGGTTCTACCACTAAGCTACCTCCAGGCCTATATAGTTTAAAAAGTTATTTATTCTAATAAATTTGTAGCTATGTACTAATAAGATAAATAAAAATTACCTTGTAAATAATTTTTACAAGCTCCATTACTGTAAATGATTTTTCAAAATTCTCACGAATTAATGAAAGAATTTGTTCTTCTCGGATATTTCTGTGAGAAATATATTGTAGAATTTTATCTTCAGCATTATGGATTACTGGGCCATGTCCTGAATTAAAATAATCATACAAATTACTTCAGCCAGATAAAAAATATTAAAGTTATATATGATTAAAGTTAATTTACTCTATTTAAACATAATTCATCTGATGCATTGGAAAATCATACTCAATACATAAATATACATTATTTTGAAAGCTATACAGGTATAAGAAATTTAAAAACTAATATACTAAGATAATTATATAAAATTTATATGAAATGCTACTGTGTAAATTAAAAATGCAACAGGTTTTTGGTCCTGGGGATGGAACCCTTTTACCTCCGGGCTACACTCTCAGACCTATTTTTATATTTTATTTGAAAACAGGGTTTCTTAAACCAGCAAGGTTGGCTTCGAATCTGCATGATCCTCCTGCCTCCACCTCCCAAGCGCGGGGATTACAAGCATGTGCCACCATGCCCTGCTGCAACAGGTTTTAATAGCAAAATATAGCAGCAAAAACAGCAATCACAATAATAAAAATAGGTAGTGTCTTTGGAGTGCTCACTATGTGCCAGGCACAGCTCCACATGCTTGATATATGCTATTCCAATAAGGATCTCATGAGGTAGGCTTACTATTGTCCCTTTTTACACCAGACACTGAGGCACAGGGAGGGAGGGCAGGTAACCTGCTCAGTTACCCAGCTGAGAGAGGGTGGAGCTGGGATTCTGACTTGGCAGTTTTTAACCACTCTGTATTCTTAACCACTTTGGTGAGCTTACTTATAAAAAACTGAAAAGGAAGGCTGGAAAAGTGGCTTCATGTAAGTAAACAAGATCTAAAAATTCCTAAGACCCAGAAGGACCTGTATCTAGGCTAGTACCAGAAAATTTGATAACCCAAATTATATCATGCTGAAATTTACTTCTGATTTAAGATAATACAATTACTATATAAGTCTGAAAGGGGGATGTTTTATATATTTGAGAATGAATTATCCAGGATCAGTCTAATCTGCTCTCATGTAAAGATCATGGGGCTCCAGCTGGATGGAGACTACTGGTTATTAGTTGTGTGGCTGTGAGGAAGCCTCTGCATACACCTACTTCTCTGAGTTTTTGTGAGCAGAACAGCTGTAAAAGGCTCTGCAGAGGCCCTGAGGGGTAGCAAGGTTTGAGTTATGTAGCTATGGCTACAAAACACAATTTACACATAAATAACTGCTATGCTAAATAAGACAGTTCACTGGGTTTACTAAAGCAAACACTAAGAACTTTTGTAAGCAGCCTCTTACAGATCTAGCTTGAATATATCATACGTTTATTCTCATCTCTTAAAAAATAGCTATCAGAAGCTGGGTGTGGTGGCACACACTTGTAATCTCAGTACTTGGGAGGCTGAGAAAGGAGCATCACAGGTTTGCAGCCAGCCTTGACTACTTAGTCGAGGCCCTCTGTACCTTAGTGAGATCTTGTTTCAAAATAAAGAATAAAAAATCAGGCCTGGAGTGTAGCTCAGAGGAAAAAATCCCTGGGTTCAATCCTTAGTCCCGGGGTGGGGTGGGGTGGAGAAAGCTATCAGAATCTTTTCTTTTCATAATCTGCTGTGTGTGTGTGTGTGTGTGTGTGTGTGTGTGTGTGTGTGTGGTTATTGAGAATGAAGTCAGGTATTCTACCTCCAAGCTACACCCTCAGCCCTTTCTAGTTTTTGTTTTTGAAACAGGGTCTCACTAAGTTGCTGAGAGCATTACTGTGTTGCTAAGGCTGGCCTTGGATCTGTGATCCTATTTCAGGCTCCCAAGTACCAGTATTATAGACCTGCACCACCATGCCTGGCTCCACTGTATGTTTCCTATTCCCTCAGCAGTAGAAATTAGAGGGAGAATGTAAGCATGCTGAAGACACTGTGCTGACAGATTCTTCTGCAGCTGTTAGGTTAGGAGCAAATTTGATGGACTTTGAAAACAAAGTAACCCAGACCCTTTATCCTTCTTGGGAATTCTTGTTGGGTTTTGTCTCTCTTTGGCTTTTAGGATGGAGGAGAGATTTCTATTGTAGAGTAGTGAAGTGACATCGGAGATACCAGTAAGTTTATTTTCCTGGAGAATGGAAATAAATATACTATTTTACAGTTGCTATGAAAACTATTGATATTTCAATATTGTGAGTTAAGAAACTGAAGTTAAGGCTGTTTTCCACTCTGAGAAGTGGACCGTTCCAGATCTTTCTCTGGAATGTAACCCTTTTATCAAGGTCTTCTTTTAAATTGTACCCCTACTTCTATAAATAAACCTCTTATGTTCCCTTAAAAATAAAGAAACTAAATAAAGTTCAGAGGTTAAATGTTACTCAAGGTTGCATGACTAAAATGTGGTTCATAATAGAAATCAAGTTAACAAAATAAATGACAGTTAATTATGGAATAAAATTTTTTTCCTGTTTTCATGTAAATTTATTTTCCTTCAACAGTTTTTATCAACAGCTGTATAGATGTTGAAAAACAACTCTTACATCTTTATAAAAAGTTATCAATATGACTCTTGGTTTTCTCTTTAAATTATATGGTTCAGTAATATATAAGTATGCAATTTAAAGAAGTAGTTTACATGTATTTCTTCAAGGCTGAATTATAAGGCCAAAATAAACCTTCCTCATTATTTGACAAGATGGTATGTGATATTAAAAATTTACCCACCTGGATATATAATATCAGCTTTGATTTTCAATAACTCTTTTAGAGACTTCATATAATCATAGAGGTCTTCAAATACAGTTGTTCCTTCTCCTAGGATACAATCCCCAGAAAAGAGGGCATTTTCCTCTTCTAAAAGTAGAGCCATATGATCATCAGTGTGGCCAGGTGTGTATATTACTCTGGTTGAAAAAAGAAATAAGAAATAATAAAATAATAACAAGTATGACCTCTTAAGCTTAGAAGAAACATTGAGAATTATTTTCTGTCATCTTTAAATTATTCTATCATCTTTAGGCAAGACATAAATACATGATGGATATCATTTTTTTCTTATGGCCAATGAAAATTATCATCAGATAATTTTCTCCTTTAAATCATATTTCTAACTCTGAAGTGCAAATTTAATACTTTTCTCACCTTTTTTTCTTATTTTACAAGTAATAAGTGCAGGTTCTAACAAATTTGGAAAACAGAAAAGTAAGTACTTCAAGAAGGACAGAATCAGCAATAATTTCCATTGTTCAGAAATATTACTTCTGTTATTTAAGAACAGAATTTTTTGCTAGCATGGTGGTATATGCCTGTAATCTTAGCTACTTGGTAAGCTGAGGTAGGAAGATCTTCAGATTTCCTCCTTGCACTGATCAATTTAACAGGTGTCCCAGTTCCATTATAAGAAAAGACTGAAGATTTAATATTTGAAGAGGTGTAGTGGCAAATGTCTGTCATCCCCGTACTTGGGAGGGTGACACAGGAGGATCGCAGGTTTGAGGATAGCCTCAGCAAGGAGTAAATCAACCTAGCAAGACCCTGTTTTCAAATAAGAAAATCAGGCTGGGAGTGTAGCTCACAGGTAGAATGCCTTTGAGTTCAATCCCCAGTAGCCCCCCCCCCCCGCCCACACACAAGAGAAGTGTAAAACAGCATTGATGGAGATACTGAAAATATATTAAAAGAAGGATTACTTGAATACAGGTAGATTTTCAAGATGCTTCTCAACACTCAAATTTTTAATATTAGAAATTTATAAAAATTAACAAAATTTTAAATATTAAATATTAAAATGTGAAGTCTTAAAAATCTGCTAAAACCTTATATAGATTAAGTATAAGAACATAAAATATTAGTGTAATTGGAAGCAATTATTTTTGAAAGTCTAATGCCTGATATTAAGAACTATTATGTTTTTAGCCGGGCATGGTAGTGCATGCTTGTAATCCCTGCGCTTACAGGAGGATCACGCAGGTTTTCGAAGCCAGCCTTAGCTGGCTTAAGAGACCTTGTTTCCAAATAAAATAGAAAATATCTGGGTATGGTGGTGCATGTTTGTAATCCCTGCGCTTGGGAGGCAGAGACAGGAGGAGTGTGCAGGTTCGAAGCCAGCCATGCTGGCTTAAGAGACCCTTTTTCCAAAAATAAAAAAGTATAAAATAGATCTGGGAGTGTAGCCCGGAGGTAGAAGGCCCCTGGGTTCCATTCCCAATACCACCCCCCTCCAAAAAAAGAACTATTATGCTTTTATGGTTTCCAAGTGCAAACAATTACAATTACTCTATGATAGTTGCTTCAATGTTGAGGTATTACAAAGCTGTGTAAAGAAATTTGTCTGATCAAGCCTGAAGTAACCTGTTAATAAAAATATTCAATGTTATGTGAAAATAATCCCAAGAGGTATTTTTCCAGCCTGTGTGTGGGTGTGTATCATTTATTATGGACAGTATTTGAACACATAGACTATACTAACAAAGAGAACTCCAATCTTTTTTTTTTTTTAATCTATAAAAACTCATTTGGGACAGAGAGTGGTGATGCACGCTTGTAATCCCAGCACTTGAGAGGCTGAGACAGGAGGATCACGTAGGTTCGAAGCCAGCCTCAGCTACTTAGTGAGACCCTGTGTCTCCAAATAAAGTATGAAAAATAAGTCTAGGAGTGTAACTCAGAGGTAGAAAGCCTCTGGGTTCTACCCCCAGTACCACCAAAAAACAAAAAAATCCTCAAACTCATTTGGAAGCTGGGTGTGGTGGCACAGTAATCCCAGTACTTGAGAGGCTGAGACAGGAAGATTCCAAGTTCAAGTTCAAGGACAGCTTCAGCCATGCAATGAGACTTGGTCAGAAAAACAACAACAAAATGGGCTGGGGGTGTAGCTTGGAGGCAGAATGGCCATGAGTTCAACCCCCAGTACCAAAATCAAACCAAACTAAAACTCATTTGAAGAGCAGTCTTTTGCAGTCTGCAAACTGTCTTATCTGTTAACATGTGTGCAACATCCCTTTTATTATCCCCACTCCTCCGCCACAACTGAATTCCGTAATGGTTTTTCATTGCTACTTGCTAGGCTGAAGTGATAAGTTGGGTCCTGCACTCCTGTGACTTTGTGTCACATGACCTCTGCAGGGCAAGGGAGGGGCTGAAACCCCCGCGAGAATTGGGCGTTCCCATGAGTAAACCCCCATCTCGCGAGATGCATACCTTGAAAAGGAGAGCCCGCGTCCGACAGGCGCGCGGGCCACATGGTGCCTCGCCCTGATCCCCGGGAGAGCCGTGCCATTAAAACTTTACATGCCATGTGTACTGGACCTCTCTTGTGTTTTTCACACTCCGCCATACTCACATTATTTTTTATTTTACTCGCATAATTTTTTATTTTACTTATCATTTGGTGCCGAAACCCGGGAGAACTCTTGGGTCCCTCCTCCTTTTTTTCTTTTTTTTTCTTTTTTTCTTTTTCTTTTTACTCTCTTTTTGAGCCCCGGACTCTCCGACCTGCCAGCAGCTCGACTGCAAGGTCCGACACCAGTGCTCCACTTGCAGGCGTTGCTCCCACCGCTGCCGCCGCTGCCGCCCCATGCCTGCCTGGACGTAAGCCTTCTTCCCCAGCCCCGCGCTCTCCGGGAGAGCCGGCGGCCTTCTTCCCACCCCGGGCTCTGCTGAGAGTCCGCGGCCATCTTTCCAGCCCCGAGCTCTGCTGAGAGCTCGAGGCCTTCTTTTCGACCCTGCGCTCTGCTGAGAGCCGGTGGCCATCTTTCCGGCCCCGAGCTCTGCTGAGAGCCGGTGACCATCTTTCTGATCCCACGGTCTGCTGAGAGTCTGCAGCCATCTTTCCGGCCCTGCGCTCTGCTGAGAGCCGGTGGCCATCTTTTCCTACCCACGTGCTCTCTTCCGGAGTGCCGGCGGCCATCTTCCACTGCTACCACGGCCGCGGCCACCACCACCGGGGCGTGCAGGCTCCGCCGGCTGCCAGGCTGCCAGTTCCACCCTCCCCGAGCCAGGCTCCTTGGGTGATGCTGGCACCTGCTCTGCCCGCCGACTGCCTGCGCGGGCCAGGACCTCTGCCTGCTGCTTGGACCTCCTAAAACCACCGTTCCAGCTCGGCACTCCGGTCACCGCTGGGACCTCTGGCCGGTTTGCCCCGCCCGCCCCGAGCCAGGCTCATTGGGCGGTGCACAGCCGGCCTCGGCGTCTGCCGCAGTCACCCGCACCAGGAGTAGCTCTACTCGCTGTGGCTGCTCCATTCCGCCCGCCCAAGCCAGGCTCACTGGCGGTGCTCCTCGGGGCCCAGCCTCAGCGTCTGCCGTGCGCCTGGAAGCCATTTTGTCTCCACGCCGCAAACCCGGCAAGCCACGCTGCCTGCGTGCCACCATTTGATCCCACCTGCGCCAGCCGCCAGTGCCGTCCATACCAGCCACCGGCATCCACGCGCCCCAGCTCCACCGCGCCCCCAGCAGCTTCTCAGCGCTTCTGTCGCAGCCAGCGCTGGCCGGCAACGCTTCACTCCGGTAAACTGCCTCCTTCCCTTGGTTAGTGGGTTCCGGACTTGGGTCTTCCGGTCCACTGGGATGCCAAAATCCAAGCGCTTGGTGACCCATTGTCCCCCGGTCCACTGGGACCACCCTCCGGATGACCAGGTCATCCTCTGGTTTGGAGAAGGGATGAAGACGTTCTCTATCTCTTAACCTCCGTTTCCGAACGATTGAGCAGGGAAACTGGGGACGCCCATTTCCTGTTCTTCGTTTCCGCCCACGAACCAATTACGGGAAGTCGAACCTTTATACTAGCAGATGCCCTGAGAGCCTGTCTGCCTTGATACGAGTTGGGAAATGGGTTGTGGTGGCCCAGGAATAGTTAGGAACTTTTATAAGTGGTCTGGTATCCCTCCAAATGCTCTCCCCCATCAGCTTCCATTTATTTTCCCGCCAGCTGCCATTTTGTGATGGCGCGCAGTTGTTGCCTGGTGACGTCACAGTCACCATCTTGGCCTCACCAGACTGCAATTTTGTTGGGCAGCTGCCCGGCCACTTGCACGGTCCTAAATGCGCTCGGCTTCTGGCTCCCTTTCCGGCTCACTTGGGCACGCCCTAGGTGCTGCGGGAAACACAGGGGCCAGGCTGGGGCTGGGGCAACACCCTCTGCCCATGGGGAGTCTGCGTTGCCATTCTCGCCGGACACCCGCCCCGGGACGCGCTCTTTGTGTGTGAGTGTAGGTCCGTCGCAGCTGCCAGAACCTTAACATGGCATCTAAAGTTTTAATTCCAGAGAGAAACAGGCGGAGATGGAGCGTACACTCCGACTTTGCCAAAAAACAGATCCCTGGTAGTTGCCCTTCTGCTGGCGGTGGCGGCTCAGCCCTCTGGAGTGCCACCTAGGTGTGGAGGACTGCAACGACAACTACCTCCAGGAGCCTGCCTGAAGTGGGGCAAAGCCACGCCCACCAATCAGACTGTGCCCGGCGTGTGGCCAGGAGGGCCACTGGAACAGTGCCCTTGGAAAAGGATGAGCCCCAGGTGCCTCAACATAGGGGGAGCACCTTTCCAGACCAGGCCCCACTGCTGGCCCTACTCAGCCTGGCTGAAGACTGACGGCTCCTGGATCCCTCAACCTCCATCCTCTTTGCCAGCTCAGCGTAGCTCTCCACATCCTGAGTAAGCCAGTCTCCTTTTTGGTCGCCTGCTCAATCTCATGATTTGTTTTTTTCTTTAATAGCCCTTGCCTGTTCAAGCCTCCTCAAGTGCACATCACTAAGCTGTCCAGGGTAACCTCCAATTCGCACTGCAGCTATGCACCCACCTGCACCCCCTTCTGGGGGACTGGATTCCCGACTCCTCCCGGCCTGGGGCCCCTGACAACGCCCCTTGACAGCAGGAAGAAGCTAGAGGGTCCAATCGTCATCCTTAATCCCTACAATCAAAAGGCCGGGATGATAAATTGGGTCCTGCACTCCTGTGACTTTGTGTCACATGACCTCTGCAGGGCAAGGGAGGGGCTGAAACCCCCGCGAGAACTGGGCGTTCTCGCGAGTAAACCCCCATCTCGCAAGATGCATACCTTGAAAAGGAGAGCCCGCGTCCTCAAGCTTCGGACAGGCGCGCGGGTCCCACAGTGCCTCGCCCTGATCCCCGGGAGAGCCGTGCCATTAAAACTTTACATGTCATGTGTACCGGACCTCTCTCGTGTTTTTCACACTCCGCCGTACTCACATTATTTTTTAATTTACTCGCATAATTTTTTATTTTACTTATCATGAAGTTATTAAGATAACTTATACTAGACTGGAAATTCCAATTCTCTAGTCACCTAATGCTTCAATTTACATAAAGCTGTGTTAAAATTCAACTCACTGGGGCAGGGGAAGAAGAGGAAATGGCATCAGAGGTGCTCTGCTAAAATGAGAGGAAAGGCAGCTGTGGTCTTCCTTGTACAAAGTAGACTTTATAAAGATGTTGCTTTCAGATAATTCAGGACAGTCAAAAAAAGCTATCATATTGAGTTTTTTTTTTTTTTAAAAGAAGTTGTCTAGAAAACCCTTGAGGGTGATGTCCAGAATCAAGTTCCTACCAAAAGACCTTAATAGCTTTCTACCTTTTTTTTTTTTTGGTGGTACTGGGGGTGGAACCCAGAGGCTTTCTACCTCAGGGCTATACTTCCAGACCTACTTTTATATTTATTATTTGGAAACAGCATCTCACTAAGTTGCTGAGAGCCTCACTAAGTAGCTGAGGCTGGCTTCGAACCTGTGTGATCCTCCAGTCCCTGCCTCTTAAGCGCAGGGATTACAAGCATGCGCCACCACGCCCGGCTAGAAATCATATTTTAAGATTTACCAATAGTCATTTTTAACGAATGTCTACTTTTTTTTGTGTGTGTGTGTCTACTTTTAATTTTTTATTTTATTAGTTTCCCTTCAATCTTTTTTTTTTTTTTTTTTTGGTGTGGTATAGGGCATGGAACCCAGGGGACATTGTACCTCTGAGCTACACCCCCAGTCCTGTTTTTTAGTCTTTTTTATTTTTGAAACAGGGTCTCACTGAGTTCCAAGGGCCTTTCTAAGTAGCTGAGGCTGCCTGCGAAGGGTGATTCTCCGGTCTCCAGTCTCTGCCTCCCGAATGCTGGGATTACGAGCGGGTGCCATCACACCCGACCTCCCCTTCAATCTTAAAATAAATTTTCATATTAAATTTGTCCTAACTGAATGCAGCAAAATAAATATTAAACTGAATTCAGCTAATATTGAGATCCTTGTTATCAACTTACTCCATAAATCCAAGGCACTATTTGACTTGGGGGAGGTGGTGATGGGAGCTGGCATGGTGGGCTCTTGGGGCTGACAGCTGGACCTTCTCTTCAGTTGAGGGTTGTGTATATTGCTGGTTCAGTCTGTGACAACTTGTCCGGCTGCTCACTGATGGGATGTGCACTTTTCTGTTTATATATTATACTTTTTTCTTTTTGTGGTACTGGGGGTGGAACCCAGGGGCCTTCTACCTATGGGGTACACTCTCAGCCCTATTTTATTTTTTATTTGGAAACAGAGTCTTACTAAGTTGCTGAGGCTGATCTTGAACCTCTGATCCTCCTGTCTCAGCCTCCCAAGTGCTAGGATTGCAGGTGTGCGCCACCATACTGTTTGCATATTATACTTTAAATGAGTTAAAAATTTAGACCTGCTCACTTTTTTTGGTTGTGAATTTGCAAGGGATGAATAGTCTTAATCTGTAAGATTAGGTATAGATCAAATATCCCTAATTATATGACAAGTATGATACACCAGTAATGTGATTCCCAAATCTTTGAGACTGAAGAATCAATGAATCACTTGCTGTCATTACCTTTCACTGTCATTAACTCTGCCTACGGCTGGTATTTCAATCAGCTTTTTTCATTACTATGGCCAAAATACCTGGCAGGAACAACTTAGAGGGTTAGAAGTGGTAATGAACACCTGCAATCCCAGTGCTTGAGGGCTAACACAAGAGATTGTTGCAGTTTTGAGGCCAATGTCAGTAACTTAATGATTTAAAAAAAAAAAAAAAGGATGGCTGAGCATGGTGGCACAGCTTATAATTCCAGCACTTGGGAGGCTGAGACAGGAGCATTACACAAGTTCGAAGCTAGCCTCAGCTACTTAGTGAGGCTCTCAGCAACTTAGTGAGACCCTGTTTCCAAATAAAATATAAAATAGGTCTGAGAGTGTAGCACGGTGGGGTAGAAAGTCCCTGGGTTCTATCTCCAGTACCACACACAAAAAAAGGGCTGGGGAGGGGGTGTAGAACGAACACACACACACCCTCAGAGGAAGAAAGGTTTATTTGGGCTCTCGGTTTTAAGAGTTTCAGTCTATAGTCAGCCCACCTCAAAGCATAAACATACCATGTTGGCAGGGCCTGGCAGACAGCTGTTCAACTCATGGTGCTAGGAACAGAGAGACAGCAGTGTCCAGGGAGAGAAGCAGTTCTCAAGGCCATGCCCCAGTGACTCACCTTCTACAGCCATGCCCTGCCTCTTTGGTGCACTGGGGACCAGGCTTTCAACACACGACACTTTGGGGGATACCCCAAACCTAAACCCCAAGCCTAAACTAGAATAGGTGGTATGGTATGGAGGAAATTCAGTACTGTCAAGAACACTTTTTCAAGAAGCAGCAATGCAATGTTCATTTTCCTTCATGAGGAAATTATATGAGATACAACCATATTTTTGAATTTCAAGAAAATTTGAAAATTGTAAGAGAATTTTAAGAAAATTACACAAAAATTCATTGCTGAATACTTTATGCCAATGGTTTTATAAATTCCTGGCATAATAGAAAAAAGGGGGTACTGGTTTGAAGGAGGATAGGGCTACTCATTACTTCAGTTTCTTTTTCTTATTCACCTGTCAATATATTTGCCTCTTCATAGATATTTATTATATGTAGGCTAAAAATTCAGTGCCTTCTAGGTGCTAGGAACTGAGGATATGAAGAGGAACCTAGAATCTGCCAGAGCCAGCCAGAGAATGAAATGGCTAACTAATCACTACGCCCATCTCTTCTTTTTCCTGGGCATGAAGTTAAACTAAATTTGCCACCTTCCCAGCAGTTAGGGGTTCCACAGACTGAATTTGCAGCCAATGCAACAGAAGGTGAGGTCCATGATAATCTGCCCTGCAGTGTGCCTCCATGCTCTCTCATGTGCTGGACTGACTGAAGTGCGCATGGCAGCCTTAGAAGTCAAGTGCGGAGGAGGGTGGCATCACAAGATGGACAGAACCTGCGTCATTTCCCTGATAAACTTCTTGAGGGCCACTTGTTCATAGGAACCTTATTTGGACTTTATATGACTGAGAAATAAACTTATTTTGTGTTAGAGCCATTGTACATTTCCGGGTTGGTTTGCTATGGTAACTGGCATTAACTATTATTGACAGCTTAGAAGCTGATTACCTTTTAAGGAGATACCTACCCCCCCACAAACTATAATACAATTTAATAAGTGCTACAATCAAATAATAAAGGTTATGTAAAAAACTGAACTGTTAATTCTGCCTAAAAAGTATTCTCAAAGTAAGTTAACATGTGAACTGGGCTCCAAAGAAGAATAAAGACTTACCAGGGAGACAAGTATTGGGAAAAGGGAAGTGCCCAGAAAAGAAAAAAGATATAAAGAGAGGTAAGATCAAACATCATATGCACAGGAGCATTTGCATATTCCTAACTGTGTTTGCGAGAGGAGTAGTGGGAGGAAAGACCAGAAACGGGGTTTGGGTCCATACTGAGGCAGAGCAAGGAGAATAAACATTATCTTGGGAGGCAGTCAGTCATCAAGACTGTCATCAAGTCATCAAGTGACAGACTGTACAAGGGAAGGACTGTAAAGGCGAGATCCTAGAGACAGGAAGAGTGAGCACGAAGTATTAGAGGTAGACAGGAAAAAGGGATAGCATATATATAAAACATATATGTGTGTGTATGTATATATATATATGACAAATACCTGTCATACCTGACAAATATATATCATATAGTATATGATATATATATGACTGACAAAAATATATATTTCATGTGCTATATATATGTTACTGGGGATAGAACCTAGGGAATTCTACCTCTGGGCTACACCTCTACCCTATCGTATTTTTTATTCTGGAAAAGGACATAAGTTGCTGAGGGCCTTGCTAAGTTGCTGAGGCTGGCCTTGAACCTGCAATTCTTGTCTCAGCCTCCCAAGTACTGGGATTACAAAGGCATGTGTCAACATGCCCAGCTTGACAAATATTTTTGAGAAAAAAACTGGCTTGATTAGATGTGATGGGTGGGTGGCAGAGGGAGAATGGTAAAGGGCTAAATGTATTTCTCAAGTGTCTATTTTAGAAGGCGTAAAGTCCTAAGTGCAGAGCAAAGTAGATGTTCCGAGATCAGAGAGCCAATACAAATTTTGGAGAATGAGAAGAACCATAATTAGTTCAGTTTTAAAATTACTTAGTTTGAAATACCCTTCTGAATCCCTCAAACAGGTCATAAAGGATTATGGTATGGCCTAAAATGTATTTATTGTGAGTATGGTCAATTTTTTAGGAGAGCCCTAAACTGAAGTATAGGCAGATCCCTAAACCTCCTTAGGAGGAAATGCTAATTTATAAATTTGAATTTTATTTATATAAAGAAAAATAGTAGCATTCAATTAAAAAGGGTATACAGAATGAAAAAAGCCTTCCTGTTCTGTTTTTATTTTAATTTTTTATTGCTGCAATGCAGTCATACATTTTAATAGAGTGCAAGATAGTAGAGGCATACATGCATACATTACTCATGTAGTCCTTCCCCAATTTCCACCCCATTCCCTCCCATATCCCTGTTCTGGTTTCTTTTTTTTTTTTTTTTTTGGTGGTATTGGGGTGGAACCCAGAGGCTTTCTACCTCCGGGCTATACTCCCAGACCTATTTTCTATTTTATTTGGAAACAGGGTCTCACTAAGTTGCTGAGAGCCTCACTAAGTATCTGAGACTGGCTTCGAACCTGTGCGATCCTCCTGTCTCAGCCTCCCAAGCGCGGGGATTACAAGCGTGCGCCACCACGCCCGGCTTCCTGTTCTAGTTTCTTAAGCGAGCATTTTTTTCCTCCCCATAGCACTTGATGTTTGTTATCCAGTGATTTCTGTATGTTTCCTGAGGCATTTTTCAAACATGCAAACCAGTAAGCCTAAATATGCTGCCCCCCATAACACATACATAGATCCTCACGTTTCCTAAATACGGGACATGGAACTCTTACCTTAGAGTGGCCCCCTCAGTCTTAATCACATCTCCATCTTTCAGGTAAACATACTGTAGCTCTCCATGTCCTATAATCTCTTCTTTGTGAGGATTTCGAGGGAGTTTTTTAATACAATAGGTAGTGTCTAGTGATAAAACATATAAATACATTAAATCACACTTTAAATGATTCAGCCTTTAAAGAGATCAAGTTAATACGGTGAACACCTGGGAATGACAGCATATGATACAATAAGATAACAGAAGTAAGGACTGATTATAGCAGCTTATCTCTGGAGAATTATTTCATCTATCTCAGGGAAAGAGCTTTTTATTCTCTTGGGCCCCTCTAGGTCTATATAAAAGCCTTTTGTGATTTTTTCTAGTCACTCCTATTCTCTACTGGAGCTAGGTGTGGTGGCACACGCCTGAAATACTTGGAAAGCTGACATAAAGAGGATCATATTGCTGAGTGTGGTGGCACATGCTTGTAATCCTGCATTTGGGAGGCTGAGACTGGAGGCTTGAGGTTCACAAACAGCCTCAGCTACTTAGTGAGGCCTCTGCAACTCAGTGAGACCCTGTTTCAAAATAAAGAATAAAAAATAGGGCAGGGAGTGTAGCACAGAGATCAAATGCCCCTGGGTTCCATCCCCAGACCCGCAAAAAAAAAAAGAAAAGAAGAAAGAGGATCACAGGTTCGTGGCCAGCCTGAGCAATTTAGGGAGGTTCTCTGCAATTTAGTGAGACCCTGTTTCAAAATAAAACAAAAAAATTAGAGTTGAGAGAATAGCTTAGAGGTAGAATGCCCTTGGGCTCAATCCCCGCCAGTACTACAAAGAAAAAAAAGTAACATTTAAAGGAAAGATATTTAGCATATGGTTTACAGATTAATTATAGATTAGTTTGCAAACATAGCTTTATTCAAAGAGCTTAAGTGTTTTCTGTTTACCATTATTGATGTTTTTACAAATATCAACTATGCCTCCAGAATGATCCTGATGCCAATGAGTCACTATGATTTCCTGGATTACTGTCTTAAATGAAGCTAGAGCTTGCTTTAAACAGTTGATATATTCTGGAATTGATGGTTCTCCCGTGTCAATGAGGATTCTCCTAAAAATTAAGTGGAAGATAATCACACAATTAAAATACAAATATTAGCATATTTATCACACAAATAACTAATATAAACTTAAGAAGCTAGATACATTGTTTTACTTCCAACATGCTCTGAAAACAGCTGTATGTACTTGAGTTTAACTGCAGTAATCTCACTGTAAGAAAGTTTTCTGAAACAAACTATAGAAAAATGGAAGTCTGAACTAGGAATAACAGCAGTAATCTTGAACACATAATACATAATAATTAAAATAAACACTTTTTGGCACTGTTCCTTCTAATGACTTTTTAAGGCAGGTATTTATTATTATTATATTGTTATTATTTTTGTGGTACTGAGTATTGAATACAGGGGCATTCTACCTCCATCCCTATATTTTTTTTATTTTGAAACAGGATCTTATTAAGTTGCTGAGGGACTTGCTAAGTTGCTCAGGCTGGTTGCAAACCTGTGACCTTCCTAACTCAGCCTCCCAAGTACTGGGATTATAGGAGTGTACCACTGTGCCTGGCTCATTATTATATTCAGAAGTAACTAGCCCAGTCTTAATCCACAATAAATGAGAGATTTAGTTTTCAAACCCAGGTATTCTGATGCCAGAATACGTGCTCTTATCTACTTTGCCTTCCAGAGCTTTTACAGATTCCTCAGATGCATCAGAGATAGGAAAGTGATTCACCTGCGTCCCTAAAGAAACCTGCTCATGTGCACTAGATACTTAACCTAACACTGAAATTTTACATTTGTACCCTTACACATAAAAAAGAGTTGAGGAAAGAATGGGGTAGAGTCTAAGCTGTTTTATTTCATTAGATAATCTCATTAATTATGTAGATTATATATACACACTTATTTATATTATAATATATATACACATTTACTTTGTAGTTGTGAGCCTTGTTTATATTTCATTTTCATTCCTATTTTATGAAGTGACATTTTCATGTTTTACCCAACAAAAAATGAGGGTGACATTTTTCTCACGAACCAATTTGTGAATTTCTTAATTCATGCTGTTTCACAGTAACACCATACTAATTTAGGCTCTTTGAGAAAAGATTAGTCTTGATGAAAAGTATGAGTCATTCATTACTTCATTAGTAATTGCTTACAGATTACCTACTGTGTGCCATGCCCTGATTTCTTAGACAGTAAGATGAACAACCTTGCTGGGAAGGCAGAAGCTGTGTCTGACCAAAAACATAAAATGAAAGTAACAGATAACAGAAAGCATTTTACAGAGCACTAAAATAGGGCATAGATAGATAGGAACTGTATGGTGAGCTTACATTGGAAGAGTAAGGTTCGTCATACCTACAGCCAATAAAAAGAAACTGGCCTTATACAAAGTTGGTTAGATAGGGCCAAGAAGTCCTGGTGTGCTCCTGCACGGGTGGAATGACAACAATAATGTATTGATAATAATAATGTACTGTATACTTAAAAAG
This sequence comes from Muscardinus avellanarius, assembly GCF_963383645.1. NCBI lineage: Eukaryota > Metazoa > Chordata > Mammalia > Rodentia > Gliridae > Muscardinus > Muscardinus avellanarius. Next base: position 66,617,032 of record NC_137789.1, on the reverse strand, counting down.
CTAGAAGAAGCTGGGCATGGTGGTGCATATCTATAATCCCAGTACTTGGGAGGCTGAGACAGGAGGATCACAGGTTTGAGGACGCCTCGGCAAGTAGTGAGACTCTCATCAACCTAGGGAGAATGTGTTTCAGAATTAAAAAAAAAAAATAGGGCTGGCTGGGCATGTAGCTTGGTGGTACAATGCCCTTGGGCTCAATACACACACACACACACACACACACACACACACACACACACACACATCGACACACACACACACCGACACACACACACACACCGACACACACACACACACACACACACAAACACAACTAGAAGAAAGGATTTTGAAAGTTTTCATAATAAAAATGATGAATGTTTGAGGAGACAGTATGTTTAATCTGATTTAAACAGAATGCAGTACATACATGTAGCAAAACATTACATGATGTGTCCTCAGTATGCGCAATATTTATGTTTTTATGCGCTGATTAAAATAAATTTTAAAAAGTTTCTCATTGCAGGAGGAGGCAGTGGCTTTATGGCCATCTGGCCTCTATTTATACCCTAAGTTCTGTGGTATAGTGGACCAACTTCAGAAGGACGGTGAACTGTCTGTCCTGGAGACAGGTGATAGGATGGTCACACTGGCCCAAGTGAGTGAAAATGTAAGGAGGAGATGGTTTAAGAACATTTGAAAGGCACAATCAAGAGGCAATTTATTCATTTTCATCCATCCTTCCGTCCCTCCGTCCGTCCGTCCATCCATCCATCCATCCATCCATCCATCCATCCAAATTGAACCCAGGAACATTCTACCTCCAAGCTACATCTGCAACCCATTTTTAAAAAATTGAAAACAGGGTTTCTCCAAGTTGCTGAGAGCCTCATGAAGTTGCAGAGGCTGGATGTTGACCTGTGATCCTCCTGTCTCAGCCTCCCAAGTACTGGGATTACAGATGTGTGCCACCACACCAGCTGCTGCTTCTTTTTCATAGCTAGATGTGGTAACGGAAAGGAAAGAATGGATCATTCTGTGGTTTCTGCGTGGAATGCCTGGTGAGCCATTAATAAAGACACTGGAGGAAACAAATCTGAGGCTAAGTTTGATCTGGGTCACAGTGAACTTTGATGGCTTTCCTTGCTATCTTCCCTTGCTTTTTTTCTATGGCAGTTTGTCTTCTTTCCTCCTCCTCCTCCTCCTCCTCCTCCTCCTCCTCCTCCTCCTCCTCCTCCTCCTCCTCCTCCTCCTCTTCCTCTTTATTATTGTGGTACTGGGGGTGGAACCCAGGGGCTTTTCTACCTCCGGACTATACTCCCAGACCTATTTTATAATAAGGTTAAGTTGCTGAGAGCCTCACTATGTAGCCGAAGCTGGCTTTGAACCTGTGTGATCCTCCTGTTTTGGCCTCCCAAGTGCTGGGATTATAAGCGTGTGCCACCACGCCTGGCCTATGACAGTTATTATTGCATGGCATATATTTACATGTTTATTTCCATCTTCATAAGCTTTACCACTCAAAAAATGTGAGCCATACGAGGGCAGAAATCTTAGACTATTTGATTCAAGCCATTTTTTATTTATTTGCAAATCTACAACACATTGTGCAATGTTTGACCCTGTGAACCTTTCGCTATACTAAATTAAAGATATACAAGCCAGGCATGGTGGCGCACACTTGAAATACCAACATTTGGTATTACACTGAGACAGGAGGATCACAGTTTGCGGAGAGCCTCAGCTACTTGGTGAGGCCCTCTGCAACTCAGCGAGACCCTGTTTCAAAATAAAGAATAAAAAATAGGGTCGCTGGGCGTGGTGACGCACGCTTATAATCACAGCATTCGGTGAGGCTCTCCGTAACTTAGTGAGACCCTGTTTCAAAATAAAGAATAAAAAAATAGGGCAGGGGGTGTAGCTTGAAGGTTGAATGCCCCTGGGTTCCATCTCCAGACTAGCCAAAAAAAAAAAAAAAAAAGGGCTGGGGCGTAGTCTGGAGGTAGAATGTCCCTGGGTTCCATCCTCAGTACTACACACACACACACACACACACACACACACACACACACACACACAAAAGATATACAAAGCTATATAATACTATGATATGTCTACATAATACTCCCTAGGTCCATAATCCTAGATTTGGGCTGCCTCTATGCATTTGGGGTTATTTGGTATCTATTTATCCCAAGTTCTCACTGCTCACTGACTAGTATCACTTTTTATCTTGGGGTCTCCTGGCCCTTGAGAAGAACCTACTATGTTTCATATCAAGACTTCTCAATTTCTTTCAAACCACAAAGGCCCCTTACTATTATTTTTTTAAAAAATTTTGCTGGGCGTGGTGGTGCACGCTTGTAAATCCCGCGCTTGGGAGACGGAGACAGGAGGATCTTCGCAGGTTCGAAGCCAGCCTCGCTGGTTTAAGAGACCCTGTTTCCAAATAAAATATAAAATAGGTCTGGGAGTGTAGCCCGGAGGTAGAAGGGTTCCATCCCCAGTACCACCAAAATAAATAAATAAATAAATAAATAAATAAATAAAATCACTATCTTTTCTTTCTCCCAAGAAACTCTGTTTTGAAATTTCTGGCAATCTAAAACTGAATTTAAATTTCTCTATTTTGACTTGAAGACCAGATTATATTATGCTGAAAAGCTGACAAAATGAACAGAGCTGAGCTACAGATTTATTAAAATCTAGTAACAAAGAAAACATATTTTCTAAATGCTGTGCTGCCTGTTTGCAGGTCAAAGCTAAATGACTACAGGCCTCCAACATGACACAGGGTTCCCAGGCCTCCTTTTTAGGTATCCAAACAGTCCTATCTTGGTCTAACAAAATTGGAATTGGCAAAGGAAGGATACTTAAATTTAGGATAAAAGGACTTTTGCAAGTCCTAGGATAAATGCAACCTGCTATTTAGCATGCAGAAGCAATATCTGGATGATATAAAATCTAAAGACTGAGAATGTCACACAAATAATAATTGATATAGCAACTAAAACTGTCTGGAACTTTTATATGTATTATATTTTGATCCTCAGAGCCACTCTAGGTAGGTATTATTTTATTGTCTTATTTTATAAAAAAGAAACTGGTCTCTGGAAAGGCTATGTGATTTGCTCTAGTCTTACAGTCAACAAGAGGGAAGCACTGATATTCAGAATCAAGGTGCAATGACTTTGTCATTCAGGACACTTATTGCCTCTCTGGCTGAAGGGGACTGCTTAGGCAAGCACCTGGATTCATTTATTTGGCATAAATAAAACTGCAGTTCTAGACTAGAAAACAAAGTTTTGTTTTCCTCCTCAACAAATAGTTATTTTATCTGTAATGCCTGTGAATAGTTATTGCAGATGATTAGACAGGATCATCTTTATGTGGGCCAGTTGATGACTTTGTTCACGGTCCAGATGATATGCCTATGTCAGGAGTTCATTTTGCAAATGCAAGTTATACTGATAAAGGGCTGGAGAGTATAAAAAAACCTGTACAGGTCTGTGACAGATCTATTCCCTAGAGCTCAATGCCTGGCACATAGACACAATACATAAATGGAGGGAAAAAATTCTTCAATTGGTGGAAAGTTAACAGAACTGACTTCTTTATAGGTATTGTATTTCAATATTATGATAGCTATTAACTGGTCATTGTCAATTAGCTGTCACTCTTACAAAAGCATTAGCTACTTTTTAAGCATCTATTATGAATGTAGTGTCTTGATACTAAGAGTAGTGACAAAAATAAAAGCTAACATTGTATGCTTTCCACATGCTAGAATTTGTTGTGTTTATGATGTTTTTAGGTTTCACTGAATCCTCCTAATACCTCATGAAGGTATTTGTAGGTACTTATAATCCTCATAGAGGTAATGCTGAGCTTAGGAAGACTGTCTTGTTCAAAGTCACACAGCTAGTAAATGGAGCTAGGATTCTGATCTAAGTAACCAGAATCTGGAGTTTTAATATGCTGGATTGCCTCTTCAATCATAAGACATGATATCTACCCTTAAGGCATGTACAATTTTGACAAGAAAGGGTAACATTGCAGCTATCAGAGAAATTGTAAGAGATTCAAGTGTGGAAAAACTCTGGGAAATGGAGCAATAATTTGTTAATTTAAAAAGCTCATACTAAGCCTACATACTAAGTATCACAGTAAGTCTATTAGTGCTTTAGTGAAATTCATTTGGCATCCATGGGAGGATCAGAATGAAGGAGGACTAGCTAAAACTGCAGTTATCCAGTGGTCCTAGAATCAAACTAGTGAAAATTAAGAGAAAATGAAAAAATGCTTATTCATTTAGCGAATATTTATTGTACTAACTGTACTAAACAAGGCTATGTGCCAGCTGCTGGAGATGTAGTAATTAATATATCTTCATAGAATTAATGTATCTTCATTGAACTTGTTCTAATGGGGCATGGAAGTAGTAAACTTACATACCAAAAAATCATTTTATTATTGTTGGGTTAAAGGCGATGAAAAGTAACAAGTGCTAAGATAGTATATTGCATTGACCTAACATACTCTGAGAGAATGAGGAAGGGCTCCATGAGAAAATATTTCAAATGAGCCCTAAAAGATGAGTGAGGTTAGCTAGATAGAAAAGGGAGGGATGAGTGGGAGACTGAGAAGAAAGCATGCACAGAAGCCCTGAGGCAGAAATGATACAGCTCTGCTGAGGCACCTTAGGGTTGCATGGCTGCAAGGAGAGTCTGAGATAAGCCTGATGAGGTAGGAGCAAGAATACATACAGTTTTTCAATTTTTGTTTTTTTTCCCCAATATTGGAGATTGAACCCAGAGACATTCTACCTTCAAACTACAACTCCAGCTGTTTTTTATTCTTTATTTTGAAACAGGGTTTCACTAAGTTGCAGAGGGCTTCACTAAGTAGCTGAGGCTGGCCATGAACCTGCGATCCTCCTGTCTCAGTCTCCCAAGTACTGGGATTACAAGCATGTTCCACCATGCTGGGCTTCAATTTTCATCTTTAAAATACCACCGTGATCCCAGTGGTTGTGGCTGAGACAGGAGGATAGCAGGTTCTAGAGTAGTCTCAGCAACTTAGACCCTGGGCAACCTAGCAAGACCCTATTTCCAAAGCAAAAATAAAAATGGCTGGGGGTGTAGTTCAGGGGTAGAATACTCCTGGGTTCAATCCATGGCACTAAATACAATAAAACACAACTCTGGCTACAAATTGGAGAATGACATAAAGAGGGACAAAAGTATATGTGCAGAGAAGCCAGTTAAGAGGTGATTACAGGGGCCTATTACAGTGGACCTGAAGAGTTTTTCATAATGGCTTGGATGTGCAGTGTGAAGCAAGGAAATGTCAGGGAGAGTGCTTACGCATTTCCCTTGAACAAATATGGGGATGGTTCTGTTAACCAGGACAGGGATGACTGTAGGAGAGCCTGGTTCAGTAGGAAAGATCATGAGTATTTTTTTGTTTGTTTGTTTGTTTGTTTCAGGTAGCTGTGAGTCAAGGAAGTAGAGATTAAAAAAAAAAGTCAGCTGAGTTTGAAGATCAAGTTTGGCTTTTGCCTAAATTGAAGCCACAAATTTGTGAGTTAAAAATAAATAGATAAGCCAGGCATGGTGGTGCATGCTTGTAATCCCCGCACTTGGGAGGCAGAGACAGGATTACGCAGATTCAAAGCCAGCTGCAGTGGCTTAAGAGACCCTGTTTCCAAATAAAAATATAAAAATAGGTCTGGGAGTGTAGCCCGGAGGTAGAAGGGTTTCCAGGAACCCCAGTACCACCAAAATAAATAAATAAGTAAAAAAATAAACAGATAATAGGTAAAGCCAAGGCATTAGAAAAGATTGCCTATAGAATATAGTATAAAAAGAAAAGAGAGATTAGGATTGCATTTTGAGGAATTCAATTAAAGATTTGATAAAGATGAAGAAAAATGAGAAAGAGCATCTAGGGACGTAAGAGTAACCTGGATGTGGTGTTGGCAAATTAAGGAGGGAGTTGTCAATGGTATTGAAAGAGAAGTTCAAACATGGGAGGAAGAGCAAAATGTCACTGGGTTCAGTGATACAGAGGCCACCTGTAATGTAGAACTATTTTTGTGAAGTGGAACAGGTGGATGCCAATCTTGAAACATATGACTTGGGCCCATTTCTAGTCACTTTATACTTCAGAGTAGCATCATCTGCACATTAATCTTTTCTAGTTCAACTATATACATAACATAGTCTGTGTGATTCCACTGACCATTTTACTCATGGATTTATGTAATAAACATTAAGTAGCATAAGATGAAACACCATGAATCTTTCTTCCATAAATTTTAGTTGTTTTTCTTTTTTCTAGTACTGAGGCTTAAACCCCGGTCCTTGCTCATGCTAGGCAAGCTCTACCACTGAGCTACACCATCAGCCCCTTCTGAACTTTTAATTTGGAGACAGTTTCTCAAGCTTATGAAGGCTTGTCTCAAACTTGAAATTCTCCTTCCTCGGCATTCGGAGTAGATGGGATTACAGTTGTGTGTCACTGCATCCTGCAGTTTCAGGTCTTTTTAAGTCTCTTTTAGCATAAGCACTTTGCTATGTGTGATTCCAGTGTTTAGACATAATATATATGTTTCATACACCAATGGTCAGTTTCTTCATCTGGCTTTCAAACAGAACTAGCTATGTGTTTTAATGCTGGAAGAAAAGTAAGTTTTGTTGAACTTACTGAGCCTCTGCATTAATCTCCAAAATGTTGTTCTCCTATAAGACTTTCTAGGACAATTTTGACTATATGCAATTTTCATCTTAGGTACTGACATCAGAACTATTTTAAGATGACACACTAAGCTTGGTGTTGGGAGGACAAGACAGGAGGATTGCAAGTTTAAAGGCAGCCTCAGCAACTTAGTGAGACTCTGATTCGAAATAATAATTTAAAAAAGTATGGCTAGGGGTGTATTTTGTGGTAGACTGCCCCTGGGTTCAATCTTTAGTACAAAAAAAAAAAAAAAAGGAAAAAAAAAAAGACACTGAAAAGAAAAATGCCGGTGGGCTTACGAGCTAAGGTAGGCTCAGCTAAAACAGGCTTGACACCATAGAGATCTAGTGTTTTCTCTGCTTAATTCTTTTTCTGGATGCTGGAGGCAGCTTAAAGGTCTTAAATCTACCTAACCTACCTTGTTTACTCTGGCCATAGCCTTTTACCTACCTGGTTTAACATAATTCCAATTATTCTTCCTATTCTTCTGCTTATAAAGATTATATATATATATATTTTACAAAACGGCATTAGTAGATACTTAAAAGGCAAACTCAGTGAGCTATACTTGTCACATAACTATAACAAAACCAAAATTAATTACTGTCAGCGCCTCCTCACCCGAGAGAGGGTTTTATAGACTCTAGTAAATTGGAAGCAAGAAATCCTGCCCTCTACTGCCAAGTTAGGGAAATGGCTCCAGCAAAACACTAAAGTTGGGAGAACCAAGTACTGTAAACGCTTTTTGGTCTCTTAATTCCAGGCGAGCACAACTGAACATGGTCACCCTGGCATTCAACACCAAGCAAATCAAGTCGGACTTCAAAAGCAGACAGTGTTTGCTTGTTTCCTCTCTCACTGCTTCTCCCTGGGTTGGAGGGGTGGTCGTGATTCCGCAGAGCTCAGGGGTCCATCGCGGCCCGAAGTGGGGCTGCTGGGCGCGGCAGGACGCCCCGGCCTCGGCCTCCGGGCCGGGCGAGCTCCGCGGGCCCGCGGCGAGTGTCCACGGCCGGGGAGCGGGACGCCGGACGCTTACCTGGAGCCGGTCCCCACCAGGTAGGTATTGGTGCCTTGCAGGGTCATGGGGCCCGGGTTACAGCCCAACACACGTACTACCCGGCTGGACAGCCGCTCGATGCGCTGCAGCGTGACAGCCATCCCGGGTCCAGACGCCTTCTGGCTTGTCGTGTTTAAGGCGATGCGAGCGAGGAACCAACTAGCAGAACGGCTGGGCATGACGCCGATCACGTGACAGCACCAGGGCCGGAGCCAGGGGAAAGGCAGAGGGCAGGGGCGGGGCCAGGGGCGGGGCCGAGCCACGCGACAACGCCGATATGTGGGCGGGGCTTGACGACCGGGATGGGCGGGGCCGAGCCACGCGACGACGCCGAGCTGTGGGCGGGGCCAGAGGGCGGGCGGCCGGGACCGCGGCGGGGAGGAGCCAGTGGCCCGAGGTGGCCTGAGCTGGGCGGGGTGCGGGTTGGGTCGACAGCCTCTTGTCCCCGGGACTTTGTGCTCAAGCAGGCGAGTGTATCCAAGTAATGAGAGACATAAGGTGAAGTCGTGTGATGGGGCAAAGGCAATTTTGGGGAAATTGAGTTCTGAATCCCAGGAAGGATTGTCAGTCAGGATTAGGTGGGGAGCGTGCATCTGAGGAGCCAGTTTCTTTCCATTTCTCTCTCTCTCTCTCTCTCTCTCTCTCTCTCTCTCTCTCTCTCCTCCCTCCCTCCCTCCCTCCCTCCCTCCCTCTCTCTCTCTCTCTCTCTCTCTCTCTCTCTCTCATTTTTTAGTACTGGGATGAAACCCAGGGGCATTCTACCTCCGAGCTACACCCCCAGCCCTGTTTTTTTCTTTATTTTGAAACAGGCTCTCACTGAGTTGCAAAGGGCATAAGTAGCTGAGGCTGTCCGCGAACCTGGATCCTTCTGTCTCAGCCTCCCGAATGCTGGGATTACAAGCGTGCACCACCACGCCCGGCTCACTTTATCTTTTTAAAAAAACAATTATTATTATTATTATTATTATTATTATTATTATTATTATTTTGCAACCCTAGGGGTTGAACCTAGGGTGTTATGCCACTGAGCTACATACTTATTTATACTTATTTATTGCGGTACTGAGGATGGAACCCAGGGTCATTCGACCCCCGAGCTACACCCCCTGCCCTATTTTTTTTTTTTTTTTTTTTTTTTGGCGGTACTGGGGTTCCTGGAAACCCTTCTATCTCCGGGCTACACTCCCAGACCTATTTTATATTTTTTATTTGGAAACAGGGTCTCTTAAGCCAGCGAGGCTGGCTCTGAACCAGCGCGATCCTCCTGTCTCGCCTCCCAAGCGCGGGGATTACAAGCGTGCGCCACCACGCCCGGCTATTTTTTATTCTTTATTTTGAAACAGGGTCTCACTGTGTTGCAAAGGGCATCACTAAGTAACTGAGGTTGGCTGAGAACCAGGAAACTCCTGTCTCAGCCTCCCAAATGCTGAGATTACAAGCATGCGTCATGAAGCAGGGTCTCACTGAGTTTCCAAAGCTAGCCTTCTTGTGATCCTCCTCTCTCAGCCTCAAGAGTAGCTGGGATTATAGGCTTGGGCCACCACCACAACCTATTTATCTTTTATAACATTATTAACTACTGCCTAGTTAGCACTTACTGCCATGCCAAGTGCCTTTTACAAACGTCTCATTTAATCCTTAAGACAACTTGAAGAAGTGAGTACTATTTTTGTCTCCATTTTACAAATGAAAAACGGAGTTTGGGAACCTTGCCTAGGTGACAGAGGTACGTGAACCCCCACATTGTGCTTAGGGCTTTGTTCCTACCTGCTTGCACCAACACTTATCCCCATCCGTGGAGGTTAAGCTTTCTTCTCCCTCCCTGTGTTACTGCTGTCCCAGGCAAATGGGTTGGTCTGTGTAGGAGTTTTGCAAGGGATTTGGTTTCTCTGTAAAGAGGTCTTCTCTGATTGATTGGGTGCCAACTACCTTAGTACTAACTACTGCTTCCTTTTTTAAAAAATTGAATTATAAATTATCTAAAAGAAAAACCATGGATTCTGTGATCAGTTTTACCAAGTTAGGGAAATTGTATATAATTACTACCACAAAAGAGATGTAGAACATACCCACTATCCCAGTCTACTCTTAGAAATAAGTAATTGACATGTTGAATGCTTCTAAAATTTAAGACTTTATTTTATTTTTTTTATTACTGATATGGTTTTATTTTCATCAGGATATTACATTAGAGGTAAAAATTCTTAGATAAAGTTGATGCCCTTGTTTGTATCTCCTATATTCTTTTTTAAAATTTTTTATTGATGCACTGTATTCATACATCATAGTGGGATACAAAGAAAACTTTTGTAGACATACATGCACACATCGCCCAGTCAGCCCCCACCCGATTCCCACCCCATTCCCTACCCATCCCTCCTTCCCATGCTTGGCTTAGTGGTTAACATCTAGTATTATAGCAATTTATCCAAAATTAATAATGATAATCTCACATAACAGTGTCATTTGTCTGATACCAAGCTTTTGATAACATAAAGATAACATTTCAATATTTCTTCTTGCTTTCTTTCTTACCAGAGAATATTTTTTTCTTTTTTTTTAGGTGAAACTATCATATATTTATATATTCATTTTTCAGAAAAAAATCTATTCTAATATGGAATATGGATTCTAGATACCCAAAACGATCTCGAAAAAGAACAAAGTTAGGAGATGTATATTTTCTGATTTCAAACCATATAAAGCTACAATAATTGAAACAGTGTAGTACTGTTCTAAAGGCAGATATATAAACTCTTGGAGCTAAATAAAAGCCTAGAGCTAAATTCTTCCATATATTGTCAAGTTATATTTGACAAGGTTTCCACGAACATTTGGTGGAGGAAATAATAATCTTTTAACTAAATAATGTTGAAAAATTAAAATTACATGAAAACATTTCAATATTTCTTTTTGCTTTCTTTCTTACCAGAGAATATTTTTTTCTATTTTTTTTAGGTGAAACTATCATATATTTATATATTTATTTTTCAGAAAAAAATTGATCCTAATATGGAATATGGACTCTAAATACCCAAAATGATCTTGAAAAAGAACAAAGCTAGAAGATATATATTTTCTGATTTCAAGCCATATAAAGCTATAATAATTGAAACAGTGTAGTACTGTTCTAAAGGCAGATATATAAACCATTGGAGTTAAATAAAAGCCTAGAGCTAAATTCTTCCCTATATTGTTAAGTTATTTTTGACAAGGTTTCCACGAACATTTGGTGGTGGAAATAATAATCTTTTAACTAAATATTGTTGAAAAATAATACTTACATGGAAAAGAATAAAATTGGACCCTTACCTAATCCCATATACAAATATTAACTCAAAATAGATAAAAGACCTAAATATAAATCTTAAGACTATAAACTTTTAGAAGAAAATCTGGGTCATAAAACCTCACAACATTGAAATTGGCAGTGATTTCTTGGATATGATTTCAATGGCACAGGCAACAGAAGAGTATACAAACTCCCTAAAAAATAAAAAAAATATTGTATATCCAAAGACAGTGTAAACAGAGTTAAAAGTTACTAATAGAATGGGATAAAATATTTCCAAATGCTATATCTGAAGGTATATTAATATTCCAACTAGAAATCCTAAGAATTAACAACAATAAAGGCAAACAATACAATTTAGAGATAGGTAAAAGACTAACATAAAAAATGAATCTCCACAGATAACCAATCTTAGTTGTCTGTTGGATGGAAAATCTTGTTTCTCTGGTTCTGGTGTGTGTTACCTATTTCTTCTTTGTAGTTAATCTCTTTGAGTATTTTCTCTAGCGCTGGTTTTGAAGACATAAATTCCTTCAGTTTCTGTTTGTCATGGAAGCTTCTTATTTCTCCATCTAATTTGATAGAAAGTTTTGCTGGATAGGAAATTTTTGGCTGGAAGTTGTTTTCTTTCAGAGTTTGGAATATGTTACTCCAAGCCCTTCTGGCTCTCATGACTTGGTTTGGGAAGTCTGGAGTGATTCTAATTGGTTTGCCTCTGAATGTCACTTGGCCCTTTGTTTTTGTTGCCTTTAAGATTCTCTGCTTGGCTTCCACATTGGTCATTTTGACAATTATATGGCGTGGGGATCCTCTTCTCGGATCCTGTCTAAAGGGAGTTCTATAAGTTTCCTGGATCTGTGTATCAACCTCTTGCTCTATATTTGGAAAATTTTCTGCTATTACTTCCTTGAAGAGATTGTTGATCCCTTTGGTTTCACTTTCTTTTCCCTCCTCTATTCCAATTATTCTTAGGTTAGCTCTCTTAAAATGGGCCCATATTTCTTCAATGTCAGATTCTTGCTGTCGGATATTTTTTTCTAGATTAGAAACTATGCGTTCATTTTTGGAATGATCATCTTCCAAGAGCGAGATTCTGTTCTCCATGTGGTCTAATCGGTTGTTCATGCTTTGAATTGAGGCCTTGACTTCATTAATTGCATCCTTTATCTCTTTTTGGCTCTCCCTGAATTCTTTTCGAAGCACCTCTATTATATCTACAGTTATTTTCCTGATTTGATCTTCTAGAAATCTCTGATTTTCTGTTTTATCGGGTTCTGATGTTGTGGGGTTGTGGGCATTCATTGCTCCAGTGTTATTCCTCTTTCCCATGATTTCGGAAGTTTGTGCCTTCTCTGGGTTCTTCCCTTGGGTCACTATGACTTCAGTTAAGGTGCTCTGGATCTCGAGTCTGTAGTATCTCTGACCCCACTACTCCTTTACTGGGTTGTATCACAGAGTCTCCGACCCAGGGAGTCGATAGAGGCTGCTTTAGACTGTGGGGGGTGCCAGGTTGCACGTTCTCCTATGGTGTGATATCTCTGCCACCACCACTCCCCCACTGGGTCAAGTCCCTGGGATTGCAGTACTGGGATTTCTCCTCTGTGTCCCGCAGTTTGACTCACTGTTCTTGAGTACGCAGATGTAGCTGTACTGGACTTGGTGAATTCACTGCTGCTGCCGCCGGTGGCAATATGGCGCCGCTGCCACGCCCTCGGCCGTGAGACTGGTGTATTTTTTCTTCTCTGGTTTTGAGTTCCACTCTGAGTCCCTGCAGCGTGTGCTGAGCTCAGCCACTGGGAGCTTTAGATGCTCCCTTCGCCGAAAGATCCCGCCTGGCTGTTCCGCAGCGGCTCACCTCAGCTTGCTGTAGCCGTCTGGTGAATTCGCCGCTGCCGCCGGCAGTATGGTGCTGCTGCCGCGTTCTCGGTGTGAGGCTGGTGTATCTCCTCTGTGGCTCTGAGCTCTGTTCTCAGTCCGCTTTCTCTCTGGAGCCTGGTGATTTTTTTGTTTCTCTGGTGATGTTGTTTTCTGGCTATGAAAGGCGCTGATTTTGTGGTAAATTATATATCATCTTATGTGAAATTGATAAGCAAACAATATGCCTTCAAAAAATGCTTAGAATAACCATCAAAATCTTGTCAAGTCAGCCGGGCATGGTGGCACATGCTTGTAATCTCAGTACTTGGGAGGCTAAGACAGGAGGATCTCAGGTTCAAGGACAGTTTCAGCAAGTAGTAGGACTCTCATCAACCTAGTGAGACCCTATTTCCAAAAAAAAAAAAAAAAAAAGTAAACTAGAGCTGGAGGGTATAGCTCAGAAGTAGAATGCCTCTAGGTTTAATCCCTAGTGTGACACACACACACACACACACACACACACACACACACACACACATCTTGTCAATAGTTTTCATCCCTCCAATACTTTATAGCCTATGTTTATTTAATGGCTATTAAGTCAGGAAGCTACTCTATCCTCCCTCTTTAAGAATTCTGTTGAAAAGTCAGTGAAACCTGAAGAGGATGGAATTCCTTTCCCCCTTCCCCTCCCCCCTTTCCTGGCATTTGTCCCCTGAGCTATACTCCCAGCCCTTTTTATTTTTTATTTTGAAACAGGGTCTCACGGAGTTGCTAAGGTTAAGCCTTGAACCTGTGATATTCCTGTCTCAGCCCCCCCCCCAAGGTGCTGGGTTTATAGGTGTATGACACTAAACCTGTCTTGGAATAATAATTTTTGGACATTAATGCCCTTTCTGAACCTGTGGGTAACTTCTCCTCTCTGTCCCTTCTTTTAAAAATTGGAATATAGCCAGGCATGGTGGCACACTCTTGTACTGCTAGTACTTTTGGGAGACTGAGACAGGAGGATCACAGTTCGTGGACAGCCTCAGCTACTTAGGTCCTCCACAACTTAGTGAGATCCTGTTTCAAAATAAAGAATAAAAAACAGGGTTGGAGGTAGAATGCCCCTGGGTTCAATCTCTGGCATACACACACACACACACACACACACACACACACTGAAATATTGTGCCTTTTGCCTTGACTTCATTTAATCCATTTTCAAGCTCCTTATTTGGCAGATTAAGAAATGAGCCCAATAAATAACTTAAAACTCAAGTGACTTGCATAGGGTCATTCAAAGAGACAGTAGTAGAACAGCACAAACAGGATAGGTAGTGAAGATTTTTCTTTTCTTTTGTGGTACTGGGGGTGGAACCCAGGGGCTTTTCTACTTCCGGGCTACACTCCCAGACCTATTTTATACTTTATTTAGAAACAGGGTCTCACTAAGTTGCTGAGAGCTTAAGTAGCTGAGGCTGGTTTTGAACCTGTGCGATCCTCCTGTCTCAGCCTCCCCGTTTAGACAAATTGAAGTTAAGGTGATTGTAGGTGTCTAGATGAAGAAATCTATAGACAGTTGGATATATGTATTTAACTCAGAAGAGAGATCTAGACTACAGAATTGAATCTTTGTGGGTATGTTTAACATTGTGACTTGGAAGTTTTAAGTTCTTCTCTAAGAAACAAGACCAAAGATTTTACATTTTGTTCAGTTATGTTTGCAATCATTTATTACCTGCCTATAGTGTGCAAAGTATTGTAAACATGGGAGTGTTAAAATGAATAAAATACATAGTCTTTCCTTTCTGGAGGGTCGTAATCATGGAGACATACATGAACTTATGTATGTGGATAAATCCTAGTAATATAGCTAAAGTGAGATTGCAAGGAGGACAGAATCATATTTATTAGGAAGACCTGCAAAAGCTTAAAGGTGATGTATTTTGAGTTGATTATTAATGGATTGATAGGACTTTATCAGATGGTGGTTATTTCATATAGTAAAAGCCTTGACCAAAGGCCTAGAAAGAGAAGAATCATGTTTATTTTGGTAATTGTTATAGTTTGGATCTGGAATGTCCCTGAGAGGCCCATGTGTAAAGGCTTGGTGGCTAGCCTGTGGCACTATTAGCAGGTGGTGAACCTTAAGGAGGTGGGGCCTAGAGGGAGGCCCTCATTCATTTGGAACATGCCCTTGAAGGGCCTTGTGAGACCCTGCTCTCTTCCTTGCTTTCATTTTACATCCATGAGATGAGTGTTTTTGTTCTGCTGCATGCTCCTTGTCATGTTCTGTTCCCACAAAAGTGACCTAAAAGCAATGGGTATACCTAATCATGAAACAGGAGCTCCAAAACTATGAGCCAAAATAACCCTTTTCTTTTTATAGGTCATATATCTCAGGTATTTGCTATAGTGACAGAAAATTAACATAGGAATAGAGACCAGTAATTATGTGTTCTTTGGGCACAGGTTTTGAAAGATATATAGGATTAAAAAAAAGTAGGTAGGGTTAAGTTAATTATACTTTGTAAACTCTTTATCATAGCATTTCAAATTTAAGAATCGTTCTTTCCTTTACAAGCATGGTTTCTTATCCACTTGGATATGCTATGAGGCAAATAATATTAATATGTAAATAACAAAATCAATGAAAGAATCTGGTAAACCTATAAAAGGAACCATGATATTTCTTCCCCTCTATGAGATAGTTATAAAGAGGTATACTGTATTCACAATGATTCTGACTCTTATCAGTAGATTGAAAATGCCACATGTGACTAACAGGAGATTTCAGTTTCATTTTAGTATTCCATTTCATTTTAGTATAAGCATAAAGGTTATGAGCTCTTTAATTATACTTGTTTTCAGTGAAGAAGAAGAAAACGATTCACAAGATCTTCCAGAAGTGACTTTTAATTAAAGAAGGCTGTTTATACCTGACAAGTAAGTCTATATTTTATGTGTTGTTTGGTCTATAAGTGAAATTTTTCTAGTTTTTATTTCTTCTACTATCTGCTTTAATGCAGAGAGATCATGTACAAGGGCAAAGGTTATGTATTTTGGCTGGCAGCCAGGTAGCCATATAGCTGGACTGAACTTGAATAAAATTGGATTGAAATTATCCTATTAAGTCAGTAAGTATAAGTCTCCTAGAAGCCTAACTTTGTAGGTGATAGTTTTTTCCCCCCTAAGGTGGTATTTGAATAGTTATCAACCATAGAGATAGAAATAAACTATACTTAATACAGGTTATAAAAATATTTGGTTATCGAAAGAGCTGTGGGCAGTCTTTAGAAAGCTGCTACATTTATTAGCTTGTTGTATAGATTTCCTTCCTGTTGGAGTTATGATCTGCCTCAGTAAATTGGAATATTGATGGGTACTGCCATATCAACCTACTGAGTTTAATGTTCTGCCAATAATGTAATTTCTGTTTCTTAGAAATGATTCTGTTTTGTACAACTTGATGTGAAACTGCTAGTGTTTTACTTACTAATGCTGGATAAAAGAAGTTCTGTTTATGGATAGAAAAGTGAGGGAATGCACATGCAGACTGCTTACATGTTCTTGTAATAGCCTATGCTTTGTAAAGAAGTTGTTTACATTTGAAATCAATTTATGTAAAATTTTAACTCACCTGTTGCATACTAGTCAAGTTTTACTATTCTGAACATGTAGATCTAGTTTTGCTAAGAGTTTGAAAAACAAGTAAAAATTTTTTGTTTAGAAAAGTATAGCATCACCCCCAGGTGCAATGGCACATACCTGTAATCCCAGGGATCTGAGAGGCTGAGGCAGGAGGACCCAACATTTGAGGCCAGTTGGTAGAAATGTAGAAAGATTCTGTCTTATAATAGGAAACAATAAAAAGGGATGAGGATGTAGTTCAGTGGAAAAGCATCCTGGGGTTTAATCCCTAGTACTTCAAATAAAATAAGGAAAGAGGGACAGGTATAGTATCATATCTTTTACAATTCTGACCAAATTCCTTCACCAATAATAATACACCATAGTTTAAGTCTGTCTCAGTTCTGTAGACTGCTGTGCCCAAGTGTCATAGTGAAGAATAGAAAATTCATATTTTCTATTCTTCCTTCATAGACAGTATAGTATACTGTTATTATGAACCAAGCATTGGAGGCAGATAGACTGGACTCATTAGAGGTAATTCACCTAAATCCCCAATGAACCACGGGGACATTTCTGCCTCTGAGCTATACCACTGGCTCTATTTTATTTTTTATTTTGAAACAGGATCTCACTGAGTCCTGAAGGGCGTCCCTACGTTGCTGAGGCTGGTTGCTAACCTGCAGTAGTCCTCCTGTCTCAGCTTCTCAAGCAGTAGGATTACTGGTGTGAGCCAGTTTTGTGCTTTGTGTGTGTGTGTTTGAGTAGCATTTTTACCTTCATTTTAAAAAATAGTCCTACGGTACAGGGGATTAAACCAGTAGCACTCTATCACTGAGCTACATCCCCAGCCCTTTTTAAATTTTTATTTTGAGGCTTGGTCTTGCTATGTTGCCCCGGCTGGCCTCAAATTTGTGATATTCTGGCCTCAGCCTTTCAGTCACCATGTCTGGCTCCCCTCCAGATTTTTAAATTAATAATTTTTTAAATAGAAAGTATAGTATATTAACTACTCTGGTTGCCATGGCAGAATACCAAAGACTCATTGGATTAAAGAACCAAAATTTATTTTTTCACAGTTATGGAGACTGAAGTCCAAATTAAGATGCCAGCAGGGTTGGTTTCTGGTGGGTTTTCTATACTTGAGTTGCATATGGCTACTTCTTTGCTGTATTCACCCATTGCCTTTCTTCTGGTATCCTCTCTTCTTCGTATAAGGACAATAGTCCTATTTGTTTAGCACCTCAGAGCTCATTTATCACTAATTACTTCTTTAATGTCCCTGTCTAAATACAGTCCACATTTTGGAGTTATGGCTTAAATATATGAATTTTGAGGGGGAACAAGTTTAGTTGATAACCTATAGAAACATATGTTGAAGGAAAAAATTCAGTTGAAACAAGTTAAGAAATTTTTATTTCTCCACCCATATTTCCTTTGCATTATTATTATTTTTGGTGGTACTGGGGTTCCTGGAAACCCTTCTGCCTCTGGGCTATACTCCCAAACCCATTTTATATTTTTATTTGGAAACAGGGTCTCTTAAGCCAGTAAAGCTGGCTTTGAACCAGCATGAGCCTCCTTTCTCCCAAGCGCAGGGATTACAAGCGTGCGCAACCATGCCCGGCTTTCCTTTGCATTTTTAAAGCGTTGACATCATACCATACTAATTCTCTCTTAACATGTGATGTGAAGTCAGAGTTTATAAACTCAGATTCTTAGAGGTCAGTCAGGCAGGCTTTTTTCTTTTTTCTCTTCAGTACTGGGGATGAAACCCAGGGCATTCTACCTTTGAGCAACACACCCCCAGCCCTATTTTTTAGTCTTTACTTTTTTTTTTTTTTGTGGTGGCACTTTTTTTTTTTTTTTTTTTTTTACATTTTTATTTGGAAACAGGGTCTCCTAAGCCAGCGCACGCGGCTGGCTTCGAACCTGCGCGATGCTCCTGTCTCTGCCTCCCAAGCGCGGGGATTACAAGCGTGCGCCACCACGCCCGGCTTAGTCTTTACTTTGAAACAGGGTCTCACTGAGTTGCAAAGGAACTTACTAAGTAGTAGCTGAGGCTGTCTGCAAACCGCGATTCTCCTATCTCAGCTTCCCAAATGCTGGTGTTACAAGCGTGCACCACCATGCCTGGCTTAGGCAGTCATTTAAGGTTAATAATGATAAGTATCATTTCTTGAGCCCTAACTGTACCTTCAGCACATTTCTGGATGTTTATATGTATTTTATGTATTATTTGTCCTAACCTTCACAACTCTGTAACTTATATACTATTGTTTCCTATTTCAGATGAAGAAGAAAATAGGACATAGTGCTGAAAATAAAACATTTAAGAACACACAGCTAGTAGGTAGTTAGTTAGTCCGGAGACCCCGCTTTTGAAATGACTGATGCTACTGTGGTGAACTCCAGAAAAAATGCCCTGCTCATGAAAAAATGGTCATATAGCATAGCAGATCTTTCACTTTTGTTGTAACAGAAACCTGTAATTTTTGGCGAGATGTTGGCAATTAATTAGGAAAACAAAAGATAAGTGAGTCAGACAAATAGTGTCTGTAGATTTCATTCAGCATGTGTTTATGAGATAGAGATCATAATCATCTTACATCCTAAGTATGATGAAAGAATTAAGATGGGCATTTTATAAGCAACATTTAGCTCAATTGCAGGCACATAGTGCTAAGTATTAGCTTTCATTAGTAGGATAAATATTTTCTCTAGACATAACACTTCTCTAGACCTAACATAGGTATCATTTACTGTTGTCTTTATCTTAAGAAATTATGAAAATAGTATATAAGTATGTTTTAAAAATGCAAACAATATGGAAGCATAGAGAGCAGATGACTGAAGTTGCATTTGCTTCCTATTCTCAGCCCTCTTTCTTTCCCCATAAATAATTAAAAACCTTAAATGCAGTTATCTTTCTAGTACTCATTTTGCTCATTTAATATGTCTTAGAGATCTGAAGTCAGTTCATCATTATTTTTAAAGTTGCATGATTTTTCCTTTATGATGGATGTATCATAATTTATTAGAGCAGATATCTCAAGTGTCAGTTAGTTTTCCATTTTTTTGTTGCTGATACATAAAAGACTCTGCAAAGAGTACCTATTTGTTCATATTTCCCTAGTGTGGAATCTTAAATGGAATTTCTGGGTCAAAAGAATATTAAGAATTTTCACAGCTATTGTACTTTTGTTAAATATACTGGCAAATATTTTGTTAAATATATTGATAACTTTGTAATATTCCATCTTATGAATTCACCTTTATTTGCTTTATCATTTTCTTATGAGACATTTAGGTTATTTCCATTTTTGCCAGTATAAATGGTCCTATGATAAATAGTTTTGTAAGTAAGTTATATTTTTATAAGAGGTAGTGTCAACTAGTAAATAATATTTCTGGGACTTTTACTTTACAAAAGCCATATAAAAACTGTGTCTAGTGGTAATATATAATTTTCAGAAAAAATAGAACTTCAATAAAACCATAGCCAAGGGTTTATTATTAAGGGTTTTTTTGGTTATTTTATTTATCATTTCTTTTGGCGGTCCCGGGGATGGAACCCAGGGGCCTTTTACCTCAGGGATACATTCTCAGATGTATTTTATATTTTATTTGAAAACAGGGTCTCTTAAGCCAGCTGAGGCTGGCTTCGAACCTGCGCAATCCTCCTGCCTCTGCCTCCCAAGTGCAGGGATTACAAGTGTGTGCCACCATGCCTGGCTATTATTAAGGTTTTAATAAACTTAAATCTTAATTTTATTTTAGGTGTTGTCATCTGTAATGAAGATCATTGTGAAACAGAAGATTGAGTAAAGCCTTGTAACGCTGGGCCTGGATTGGAGATTTAGAAAAGAAAGTTAAATTAATCACCTTAGTTTTAGTGTTTCGATTTCATAATATTTATTCTTTTTCTAAATAGGCTTAGGGAGTAGAAATTAAAATTCAGTTCTGTACCAAAGGATGCACTAATATTTATTCTGTCATTTTTCCCCTATTGTGTGAGAGAAGAGAGTAGATAGCCAAGATATATAGTTATTCATAATGAAATATACTAAATGCAATTTTATGATGTCAGTTCTTGGCATTATCATCTATATAGCTGATTTAATTGTTGACATCTGGGTATCTGTGAGGTTTTTCCATAAAGCACAATATGATTTTGGTGTTTTAACATTAAGCTTTATGCTTTTTGGAACATTTGTGGTCCAGTGTTTTAGTTATTCTTGGTTCAAGGCCGATTTAAAGAAAGCAGGCCAAGAAAGTCCACATTGTTTTCTTCTGCTTCATTGCTTGCAAGGAGGGATTTTTACAAGGTGAGTATACACTTTTAATTGCTGACATTGTCAAATGTGCAAAGGTCCTGTTTGTAAGTAGCACAAAGGTTACTTGCTTTTCACTGTCAGTGTTTTTATGAGTCATTGCTGTACTGTCAGAATTTTCCAGATTAAAGAATACTGTTTTAATTTATTTAACTATCTTACTTTTTCTGATCTGTATTCACTTTTATTTTCTCTGTATATTGTAAGCTTGCTAGTGCTAATGTAGCTTATACTCTGAGAGAGCACTTAATTTATTTCTACCATTTTACCTAAATGAAATGTTTACTATAGCAGTAGCCATGTGGTTAGATAGGTATGAAGTTATAGAACTAAAAATAACTTTAATAATAATTTTTTTCAAAACCTTATTTTATAGATAAAGAAACTAGAATCTAAATAGGCCCTGAGAATTCTGTGATTCTCTCTCTATAATTTCAAATGACATTTTCATTAAGGAATTTTATTCAGTATGGATGGACCTGGAGAATATTATGTTAAGATTAGCCAGTCACAGAAAGTGAAGGGTTATATGTTTTCTCATGTGTGGAAGCTAGGAAATAATTAGGATATAAGCGGGACTTTAGATAATGGAGGAGAAATTCCAGTGGAGCGAGGGATGTGGTCTTAGGGAGATTGGGGGAAAGAGGGAGGACCAGTGAAGGAATCACCTCCGTTGCCATTATATGTGGGAATACCAGCCAGTCTCAATGCCATGTATGGGGAAGGGGGAGGGAGCTGGGGGAAAGCCCACCAAGTGCTGTGTGCATCTATGTCACTATCACTGTGAAGTTCATTATGATGTGAGACTATAATACATCAATATAGGTATAAAATATATATCTTAAAGATAAAGAGAAAAATTAAGGTTACCTTTTTTTCCCTTACAGTTGGAGTTTGAACTTGGGCCTTTTTAAGGGCTAACATAGAGATTAATTTTTTACTTTAACCTGTTAAAAAGCAACAAATTCATGGTCATTAATTGAAAACGTTAAAAAAAAACCCTTCAAGATTGTATTTATTACTTAATAATTATGCTCTTATATTGGTATAGAGAGTTAAGGTTTTCTCAGTATTTTCACATATACTTGTGTTTTTAAAGCTAGAATGACTAAGGTTTTATGTAAGAAACAGAATGTACAACGAAAAAGAAGTTGGCAGGTTTTAGGAAAGCTGAAAAGAATGTACTTTAGTTCTTAGTCCTGGAAGTCAGATTTGGAATTGTAGATTCTGAATAAGATGAAATTGTTAAAATATTAGAGTAAAAGTTTGTTTATTTATTTATTTATTTATTTAGTACTGGGGATTGAACCTAGGAACATTCTACCTCTGAGTTACACTCCCAGAACCTTTTATTTTATATTTTGTTTTGAAATAGGGTCTTGCTAAGTTGCTGAGGCTAGCCTCAAACCGGCCATGCTCCTGTCACGACCTCCCAAGTATTGGGATCACAGTGTGGCACCACAATGCCTAGCTTGTAGATTTATTTTTATTTTTCTTGCTTGGAACTTGCTGGTCCTCTTGATTCTGTGGATTATTATGTTCCATCATTTCTGTACAGTTCATAGCCATTTTCTTTTCTAACATTTTCTTTACTGTATTTCTTATTTTCTTCTGGGACTCCAATTAAATTTAATTTAAACCTTCCTTATTGTAAAAGTGACTCTTACATGTTAGATCTTTACATTTTTATTTTTAAACTCTCTAGAGTACTGTTTGCATGATTTTTAAACTTTAAAAAAATTTTAGCAGTATTTTCTTTTGCTGTAGTCAAGATGTTATAACATCCAACCACTACGTTTTTGTTTGTTTGTTTGCTTGTTTGTTTTTGTACTGGGAATTAAACCCAGAGGCCTTCTACCTACAAGCTATACCCTCAGCCCCATTTTACTTATTTGGAAACAGGGTCTCACTGGGTTGCTGAGAGCCTTGCTAAGTTGAGGCTGGCTTTGAACTTGTGATCCTCCTGTTTCAGCCTCCCAAGTTCTGGGATTACAAGGGTGTGTCACCATGTCTGGTGAGGCTCAGTCTTTTAGAGAGCCTGTGTTTCTGCTCTGTGAACTCCCTAAATTCATCTCATCATACCACCCTCACCATCACAACTTAGGTGGGACAGTATAACTGGGGAGGGCTAGAGTTGGTTATTGCCCTTATCCCAGGTTGGTTACGCTCTGTTAAAACAGTTTCTCCAGAGGGTAGGCCTTGCTAAGAACGGAATGCTGTGGTGTATTTTAAATGGTTTATTTTCCTCTCTCCTTGTTGGCACTTGGGTGGGATTTTCCCAAAATCTTTACTATAAGAATATAATAGAATTCCAAGAGGTAAACTCATAAAAGTATGGTAAGATGAGTGGTGTTATCAAATTTCAATTATACAGTACTTTATAATGAACTATAGTCACCATTCTGTACATTGTGTCTTCAGAACTTAATCATTTTATAACTTCAGTTTTGTACTCTTTGACTAACATCTCCCCATTTTCCCCACCTTTGACCCCAAATTATCACCTTTTTATTCTGTTTTTATGAGTTCAGCTTTTTTAGATTCCACATATGCATAAGATCATGCAGTATTTGCCTTTTTTGTGTCTGTCTTGTTTCACTTAAACTCCTTTTCGAGTTTGGTTTTTGTTTCTTGTTTTACTTGAACTTCTTTTTGTATCTGGCTTGTTTCACTTCAAGTTCATCCACATTGTCTTGTCGCATACACACACACACACACACACACACACACACACACACACACACACAGAGGCATGGTAGTAATTAACTGTATAATTAACTGTATTAGGGTGTTCTAGAGAAAAAATGGTACATGTAGACAGTTGTTTCTTTTCTTTTCTTTTCTTTTCTTTCTTTCTTTTTTTTTTTTGGTGGTACTGGGGTTCCTGGAAACCCTTCTACCTCCGGGCTATACTCCCAGACCTATTTTATATTTTTATTTGGAAACAGGGTCTCTTAAGCCAGCGGGGCTGGCTTCGAACCAGTGCGATCCTCCTGTCTCCGCCTCCCAAGCGCTGGCTTTATAAGCATGTGCCACCACGTCCAGCAGACAGTTGTTTCTTGATATTAATGGGAGGACTGGTCCCAGGAACCTTTGTAGATATCAAAACTGCAAATGCTCAAATCTCTTATATAAGGCAGCATGGTAGTTGCATATGACCTATACACATTTTCTTGTATACTTTAAACCATATCTAGATTATGAATAATACCTAATATGATATAAATTATGGTTGTACAGTATTGTTTAGAAACAATGACAAGAAAAAAGTCTGTACCTATTCAGTAAAGATACAATTTTTAAAAATATTTTCCAGCCATGATTGGTTGAATCCACTGAAGTAGAATTCACATCTCAAACAACTATATAGATAGCTAAATAAGAAGAGACATATGGCATTGGCTCACACAATTATGGAGGCTGAGAAGTCCCAGAATATTCTGTCTTCAAGGTAGAGAACTAGGAAAGTTGGGACAGTTCAGTCCAGGTCTTAAGGACTGAGAACCTGGAGTCAGTGGTGTAACTCTTAGAGATGAAAGGCCCAAGAAAGGATGCTGGTCCAAATCTCAGGTTCTGAAGGCTAGAGAACTTCGAGTTCTGTTGTCCAAGAGCTATGGAAGATGGATGTCTCATTTCCCAAAAAAGGCATGGTGGCACAACTGTAATCTCAGTACTTGGGAGGCTGAGACAGGAGAATCACAGGTTGAGGACAGCTTCAGCAGTGTAGGGAGACCATTTCAAAACAAAAGAAATAAAAAAGGATTGGATGTGTAGCTTGGAGGTAGAATGCCCTGGGTTCAGTCTCCAATAACACACACACACACACACACACACACACACACACACACACACACACACACTTTTCTTTTACCTTTTATGTTCTATTCAGACCCTCAAATGATTTAGTGGTACCTGCTCACATTGGTTGAGGGTACATCTTCTTCACTTAGTCTAATGACTCAAATGCCAATACCTTCTGGATACACCTTCACAGACATATCTAGAAATAATACTTTATCAGCCATCTGTGTATCCCTTAACCCAGATGTTTACCCCTAGTCATCACACCATATGAATCAATGCATATGTTAATTATTAGGTCATGGTTGTGGTACTCATTCCACAGTGAATACCTACATCAGAACATCATGTGGTACATCTGGAATGTGTACAATTAATTTCAACATCAAATTAAGTAAAGCTGGAAAAAAAACCCTTACCAAATATGGGGGGTACCTGGAGTTTTAAGCCTCAGATTTGTCCACACTGACCCTTTAGCACATCATCAGTTATGTTTCAGATTTTCTCTTCCTGCCACTGATTACCAATTAGCAGAGGAGGTTTCTGCCCAGTAAGTTGTGATTTTTTGTATCTACCAGTCTTTTTCCTATTTTAAGGACAATGGTTTGCTTTGTGATCTCACTTTGCTGATGATTCAAGATGAATTGTTTATTTTTGGTGAATTCCAAGCTTTTTACATGTAAGACCAGAAACCAGAAGCCAAGTCATATATTCTTAGAGCCATGTTAGTCTTGAAGTCATGTATTCTTTAGCTATGTTCTTTTTAAAAACTATTTTAGCTATTTTAGGGCCTTTATTTCCACATAAGTTTTCTTTCTTTCTTTTTTTTTGTGGTACTGGGGATGGGACCCAGGGCATTCTCAGGTGTATCTAAGTGATACCCCCAGCCCTATTCTTTATTCTTTATTTTAAACAGGGTCTCACTGAGTTGCAAAAGGCCTCACTAAGTAGCTGAGGCTGTCCACAAACCACCATCCTCCTGTCTCAGTCTCCCAAATGCTGGGATTACAACTGTGTGCCACCATTTCCGGCTCCACATAAATTTTAGGATCAGCTTGAAAATTATTGTAATTGGGACTGTCTTTTTTATTTCAATTTTTAGTGGTTGTTTCCATTGAATAGAAATATATTTGATGTTTTTCCCTAACCTTATCTCTGATATCTTGCTAAATGCAAATGCTACTTCTGGTAGTCTTTTTTTTTTCCTTTCTGGTTTCCTGGCATTTTTTTGTGTAATTTATCATGTTATTTATAAATTGGAACAGCTTTACTTTGTCCTTTAAAGTATCTTTTCATCCCCCCCCCTTTTTTGCTTCAGTTCACTGGGTAGGTCCACCAGTAAAATGTGAGATAAAAGTGATGAAAACATTATTGGTTTTTATCTGATCTCAGGGGTGAAGTGTTGAATATTTCATATGATAAATCTCAAATTACATAAAAAAGCATACAATGTAAGACAAGTGAATCTTCTTCTTTTACCTATTTTTTAATTTAAAATTCTCTAGTGATAATCTAGAAATGTTTAGATTTCCTAGGGTATAATATTTAGGATCTGGGCCCTTTATCTTAATCTCAAAATATTTGGGGAATTTCTGGATATTTTATTGCTGATTTCTCATTTAATTTCATTTTGAGAAGTTTTGTATGATTACATTCTTCCTAGATTCATTAAGACTTATTTTTGTGGCGTATCCTATAGTCTGTCTTAGTAAACATTCCATGTGCATTTCAAGAGTTTGTAACTTTTAGTTTTTAAGGTAGTATTCTATAAATGGCAGATCAATTAGGCTGATAGTGTTATCGAAATCTTCTATAATCCTTTACTTTTTTTCTTGGTCTACTTTTTCTTTCAGTTATTGAGAAATGGTTAAATATCTTCAGATAAGTCTGGAGTTTGTGTTTTTCTCCCTTTGTTTTTGGCATTTTTTGCTGTATAAATTTTAAAACTGTATTGTTAGGTGCACACACATTTAGGACAATTATTTCTTCATGATGAATTAATTCTTATGACTCTTCTTATTTCTGGTAATATTCCTTGATCTGAAGTCTGTTTTGAATGGAATATTAATATAGCTGAATCACCTTCTTTGGGGAATTTCTTTCAAAACTATCTGTGTATTTGTGTTTAAAGATTCCTTTGCTAAAGTTGTAGCTTGCTTTTTAATCTGATTTGACAATCTTTTCTAATTGATTTTTAATCTGGTTTGACAATATCTTTTAATTGTCAGCCTCTTAAATACTGGGATTTCAAGTGTGTGCCACCATGGCAGCAAATGGATGGCTTTTAAACAACAGAAATTTATTTCTCACAGTTCTGGCGGTTAGGCAGTCCAAGATTAAGGTACTGGCAGAATCAGTGTTTAGTAAAGGTCTGCTTTCTGGTTTATAGATGATGCCTTCTGGTTGTGTCTTCACATGGTGGGAGGGCAAGGCACTCTCTGGGGCCTCATTTCTAGGACCTCTAATCTCATTCATATAGTTATCTTGCAAAGGGTTCCCTCTAGCCAAATACCATGATAATGGGGATTATGTTTCATCATAAGAATTTGTGGAGGGCACAGAAATTCAGTCTATAGAACCTATATTTAAGTTCACCGGTCCTTTATTTTTGTATCCAATTTGCTATTTCATCCAATGAGTTTAGTTTTTATTTTACATATTATAGTTTTGAGGTTTAAGATTTCAATTTTTTCTTTTATTTCAGTGTGTGTATATATCTTTACAATAGGAATAGCTTGTCTTTTATGTTTTATTTTCCATTTTCTACAGTCCTTTCATATCTATTATCTCATTTTTATTTATTAGCACACATTAGTTGTATAATTAATGGAATTCACTATATTTTTATACATGTCTATATCACGCATTTATCATGTCCACCCTCCCTTATTCTATTCTTTCTCCCTCTGGTCTTCCCCTCTTTCCTTGCTCTCCTGAATCCCCTTCCTAGTTCTCTAATATTTTCTTATCCACTTTTAGGTCACCCTTTTTTAGTTTTCACATATGAGAGGAAACGAGGGATACTTAACCTGTGTTTGATTTATTTTGCTTAACATGATGTTCTTCAGTTTTACCCATTTTCCTGCAAACGACATTATTTCATTTTCCTTTATGGCCGAGTAATACTCCATTGAGTGTATGTATATACATAGATGTACATATCACACACACATATGCACATACATACACACCATATTTTCCTAACCCATTAATTTGTTGGTGGGGATGTACGCTGTCAACATGGCTATTGTGAATAATGCTACAATAAACATGTGTATAGGTATATTTTTTATATGCTAATTTCATTTTCTTTAGATAGATACCTAAGAGTGAGAGAGCTAATCATATGGTAGTTTTATTTTTAGTTTTCTGAGGAACCTCTACAGTTTCCCACAGTGGTCACACTAATGTACCTTCCCACTAGCAGAATATAAGGGTTTGTTTTTCTCTGCATCCTGGCCATCATTTATTATTTTTTGGCTTATTTTTATAATTACCATTCTCACTGGAGTGAGACAGACTCATTATACTTTTGAATAGTATTTCTTTATGGCTAAAGATATTGAAAAATTTTTATATATTCATTAGCCACTTGTTCTTCTTTTGAGAACTTTCTGTTAAGATCATTTGCCCATTTTTATTGGATTACCTCTTTTTGTTAAATTTTTTGAGTTATGTGATCTGTATGTTAATTTTCTGTCAGATGAATGGCTGTCAAAGATTTTCTCTCATTCTGTAGGTGGTCTTTACTTTGTTGATTGTTTCCTTTGCGGTGCAATCACTTTAATTGATGTAATAACATTTGTTCATTCTTGCTTTATTTTCCTGTGCAATTTTAGTTTATTTAGGAAATCATTGCCTGTGTCAATATCTTAAAGTTTCCCTCTTATATTTTCATCAAGTAGCTTCAGCACTTATGCTAAGGTCTTTGGTCCATTTGATGTTGAGTTTTGTACAAGTTGAGAGAGAGGGGTTTATATTTTTATGTCACTACCAGGCTGCTTTTGTTACTATGACTCTGTGATATGCCCTGAAATCAGGTATTGTCATGCCTCCAGATTTGCTCTTTTTCCTCAGGTTTGCTTTGGCTATTTGGGCATATATACTATCTTTTTATGAAAAAAGTGTCCGGAGATCGCATTTATTCATTCAGTAGATGTTTTTGAGCATTTACTCTGTGACCGGTACTGTTTTAGTTGCTTACTTTGTAGCAATGAACAAAATAAGAAACAAGGTCCCTCATTCCATGTATATTGCATTCCTGTAAGAAGGCAAAGAATAACAAAATAAATGCATCAAGTGGTAAATATTATGAAGAAAAATTACAAAGAAGTAGAATATGATGGAGAGTAATATTTAGACAGTATGATCTGGAAGGCTTCTGTGAGGAAGTTGCAATTGAATAGAGACCTGAATGAAGTTAAGGACCCCGCTTAGAAACTATCTGGAGCTTAGACGAGTTCCAGACAGATGGAGTAGCAAAGACAACAGTCTTGGTTGACAGAAACAGCAAGGAGCTACACTGGAATTATGGGAGAAATAAAATAGAAAGATAGTGATGGTAGCATGTGAGGGGAAGGTCATGGAGTCTTTCAAGATAAAGCAGTGACTTGGGTTTTATTAAAATTTGATAGAAATCATTAGAAATTTTTGTCCAGAGGAATGATATGAATTATATTTTAAATGGTTCAATTAGAATGCTGTGCAGAGAATGGGTCATATGTGGAGGAAGAGTAGAATCAGAGAGACCTTAAGAAGTGACTAAAGTAATCTAGGCAAGACAGTTGGCTGCTTAAATCAGGGTGGTAGCACTGGAAGTGTTAAGAAGTACTTACAATTCAGATAAATTTGAGATTAGAACCCATGTGCCAAACACATACATTGGAGAAAAGAGCCTTTTCAACAAATGGTGTTGGGAAGACTGGTTATTCATTTATTGAAAAATGGAATCAAGTCCCTACCTCTTATCATGCACAAACATCAAGTTGAGATGGATAAAAGACCTGGAAATTAGGCCAGAGACTTTGACGTTACTAGGAAAGGGCATAGGTCCAATACGCCAACATATAGGCACAGGTTGAAACTTCCTCAATAAGATTCTCAAAGCTCAGGAAATTAAAACAAGAATCAGTAAGTGGGATAGCATTAAATGCAAAAGTTTCTGCTCAGCTGGGTGTGATGGCACAGGCTTGTAATCCCCGTGCTTGGGAGGCTGAGACAGGAGGAAGCCAGCCTTCCTCCTGAGATAGGTTTGAAGCCAGCCTCAGCTACTTAGTGAGGCTCTCAGAAACTTAGTAAGACCCTGTTTCCAAATAAAATATAAAATAGGGCTGGGAGTATAGCCTGGAGGTAGAAAGTCTCTGGGTTCCACACCCAGTTTAAAAAAAAAAAAGTTTCTGCTCATTAAAGGAAACTGTCAAGAATCTAAAGAGAGAGAGCCAGAGAAGATCTTTGCCAGCTCTGCCTCTGGTAGAGGACCAATATCTAAAATATACAAAGTAAGCCAGGCATGGTGGCACACACTTGTAATCCCAGTATTTGGGAGGCTGAGATAGGAGGATCACAGTTTGAGGTCAACCTCAGCTACTTAGTGAGGCCCTCTACAACTTAGTGAGACCCTGTTTTAAAGTAAAGAATAAAAAATAGGGTTGGGGGGGTATAGCTCAGGGTTAGAATGCCACTGGGTTCCACCCCAAGTCCTGCAAAAAAAAAAAAATTAAAAAGGGCAATTGAAATGAATGGACACTTCACAAAGAAGGGCTATAAATGCATGGAAAAATGTTCAGCATAATTAGCAATCAGGGAAATGTAAATCAAAACTACACTGAGATTCCATCTAACCCCAACTACACTGAGATTCCATCTAACCCCAATCAGAATGGCAATTATCAAGAAGTCAAAAAGTAATATCTGCTGGTGAGGATGTGGGGAAATAAGAGCTCTTCTACACTGTTGTTTGGATTGAAAATTAGTGAAGCCACTATGGAGATCACTGTGGAGATTCCTCAGGAAATTGAATGGATCCAGTTATACCACTTCTGGTTATCTTTCCAAAGGGACTGAAATCAGATTATTATAGTAATATAGGCATATTCATGTTTATAGCAACATAATTCACAAAGTCCAAATTATGAAACCAACCTAGGTGTCCATCAATAGATGAACGGATTACAAAATTATGAGATATGCACAGGATTGAATTATACTCTGCAATAAAGAACGAAGTAGTGTCATTTGCAGGAAAATGGATGGACCTGGAGAACATTATGTTAAGTAAGATTAGTCAGCCCCAGAAAGTGAAAGGTCATATGTTTTCTCTAATATATGGAAACAAGGGAGTAATCAGGATACCAGAGGGACTCCAGATAATGAAGTAGAAACTCCATTGGAGCCAGGGAGGTGGTCTAGAGGAAGGGGTTGGGGGAAGGGATGGTCAATGATGGAATCGCCTCCATTGACATTATGTCCATTTGTGAGAATATCAGTGCCAATCTTTTTTAAAATTTATTTTTATTTTGTTTTTGGTGGTACTGGGGGTGGAACCCAAGGGCCTTCTACCTCTGGGATACACTTTCAGACCTATTTTATATTTTTTATTTGGAAACAGGGTCTCTTAAACCAGTCTGACTGGCTTCGAACCTGCGGGATCCTCCTGTCTCTGCCTCCCAAGCGCGGGGATTACAAGCGTGCACCACCATGCCCAGGGCAGTGCCAATCTTAATACCCTGTATGGGAAAGAGAGGAAGTGGGGAAGGAGGAAGTTTTATAGGATATGAGCAATTCTCACATTTTTGAAGAACAGGGTGAATGTTAGCACCCTTTACAAAAGTGGGAAATACTGGCAGAAGCTGCAGATGAGATACTTATCACTACCCGAACATTTTTTAATATGTGGGGAAACTGAGGTGTGGATAAGGAGTTTTGGTAAACATAGGTATAGAATCTTGGTTGCCTTACTTTCAGCCTCAAATTTTTTCTAAATAAAAGTACCTCAACTCTTTTACTATTCATTTTACCTCTATGATGATAGCTCCCGTTCACTTAAAAGTTCTTTGAAAAGAAGTGCCTTGAGCAGGGGTATTTTAAGAATCTTTGAGGTTTATGTATTTTCTAGTATGGTAATTGTCAAAACTCTCGATAGCACCTTGAATATATTGAGTAATTGTTTGACAGATTAAATTGAAAGAAAATTCAATCTCTTCTTTAATCTTTACCTCTCATAAGGGGGTGGATCTGTGTTGTTCTTAAGATAAATTGCATGAATTTGGAAAATAGTCCTTAAGATTAGGAATCATAAGATCTGGTTATGGTTGCTAGAATTGCCCCCTACTGCCTGTATAACTTTGGGCAAATCACTCTGCCTTTCACAGCTTCAATTTTCCCATCTGTGAAATGGGAATGATGCCTAATCATCTCACAAAATTATTGTAAAGATGAAGAGTGATCAGGAATACTTACCAGACCTACCATACAACAGGAACATCAAATGTATGTTAAAATTTATGAAGTCTGAGTCACAATAAAATTACCATAGAAGAGTCACAAAAAATGTAAAATTCTGTACTTAAACACATGTTGCTTTTTTCAGTATTCTATATTAACATGTGTTATAAATTATAGAACGCTAGGGAAAAGAAGGAGGAGGGAGAGATCAATAGCAGGTACTGAGTTAAAGTTAGGAGTAAAACGTTCTGGTATGCTATTGCACAATAGAATGACTGCAGATAACAATAGCAATAGTATATTGTGTATTTCAAAAAGCTAGAAGAAATGATTTTGAATATTTTCACCATAAGAAATGATGTTTGAAGACATTAAATATTATACAATGTATTTCATGTATCAAAATACCACAGTACCCCATAAACATGCATAATTTTTATGCTTTTATGTATCATTTAAAATAAATTTGTATTTATAAAAATATATTGCTGAAGATAAATATTTATGTTTACAGGTATTGGTTTGCCTTGAAAAAGGGTTACCATGTGGCTTTCAAAAATAGCAAAACCAATAACTTCACAGAAGAACAAATTGACTCACATAAAGAAGTCGTAGATAGAGTAACTGATCTGAGCATGCTCAGGCTATTTGAGACGTACCTGGAAGGCTGTCCACAACTTGTCCTTCAGCTCTACATCCTTCTGGAGCATGGCCAAGTGAATCTCAGTCAGTGTAAGTCTTTCCTAATACTCTGTGTTAAATGCTGCGTAGATGCCTCAGAGATCTTATTTGAGTTATATAACTCTAGGCAGATTTAGAATTTTTAATCCTTTAAAATAATTTTTTTTTTTGAAAATGAAGTTCACTAGTATGGTTATTATCAGAAGTGTATAAGATATATTGTTTCCTTTTCTCTTCTTCCTTTTCCTTCTGTTGTCTGTTCAGAAAGGAAACTACTGCTGTCAGCTATTTGATAATATTTCAGAGAATCTTTTAAAAGCATATATCCTTTTTTCTTCAGAAAAAAATAGGATCCAGATATGGTGGCACATGCCTATAATCCCAGTATTTGGGAGACTGAGACAGGAGGATCGTTTGAGGATAGCCTCAGCAACCTAACAAGACCTTGTTTCAAAACAAAAACAAAAACAACAAATAAAAAGGTCTGGGGGTGTACCTCAGATGTAGATAATTCCTGTGTTCAGTTCCAAGTGCCACAAAATAAGTGAATGAATGGATGAATGAATGAATGAATAAATTGCTGGTAAGGTCATTTCAGGCCAAGGGAAATATATAAGCAAAGGTATGGTTTGGTAAAGACAAGGATTTCATTTTGTATATAGTATAATGTACAGGGCAGGGCAGCAACATTACCAGAAAAAATGTGTTAGAAGCAGGTAGTTAAATGGGAAATGGGTATTACCATTAAACTAATGTAGTCAACTAGATGAAGACAGATCATCATACCCTAACATCAGGAATCAAAGGTCTATTGATGGTGTAGTCATATGAAAAGCAATAGTTGGCCCCCTTGGTATATATAGAAGGTTGGTACTAGGATCCCCATAGACACCAAAAGCAATAAGTGCTGAATCCATTATATATTTACATATAACTTATGTATATACCCCTGTATATTTTAAATCATCTTTAGATATAATACTCAATATAATGTAAATACTGTATAAATAGTTGTTATACTGTATTGTTGGGAATAAAATGACAAAAAAAAGTCTATACTCATTCTGTATATATGCAGGGTTTTTTTTTTTGAAACCCTGGGCTTGATTGAATACTTAGATGTTGAAATGCCTGAATATGGAGGGCTGACATTAAGATCAGGCAAACCTGAGAATCCTAGCCATGCCACTTACTAACCTTAATTGTTTAAAATAACCCTGTATAAACATGTCCCCCTACAGCTAACCTAAATGTATTTCCAACTCGTATTTCTTAGTCAGATTCCCCAAATGCTCACAGTCACTGATATAACAAGGTAAAATGTAAGGGAAGGTTAGTAGGAGAAGAAGATGGAATTTGATCAGCTGAAATTAAAATATCTTATTCTTTAAAAATTTTATAATTTTATAAAAATATATATGGCAAGGCAAACACATTACTCGGGCTTTACCAGGTTTGGAAGAAGAATGGCAAGTGAGAATACTTGGAATTTAAAATTCACTACCTTTAGGATAAGTCCACCTCTTAGGTAACTATTGATTAGCTTTAAACATTGATATGTTTAATAAGCATATTGTGACTTCTCGGGTAACTATCAAAGAATAAGATCAATTATAAAAGAGAGTGGATTATTGAGTTGAAAGGTGAATAAAGATGACTCACGCCAAGCACATCATTATATCATTTCAGAAAAGCAAAGTTTGAAATTTTAAGAGATTTGAGAGGGAAAAGATCACTTACTAAAGAAACTTACTAGAGAAGCTGAATGGCGTTGAGATTCCATAATAGTTGAAGTTAGAACACAATAGAATGATAATTTAAAACATTTTTTACTTTAAATTCTATTTTAAGCAAGAGACTCTCTCTCTCTCTCTCTCTCTCTCTCTCTCTCTCTCTCTATATATATATATATATATATATATAATGTGTATGTGAGAGAATTTTTGAGACATGATCTCAAAAAATTTAGCTTCTGTTCAACTTTTCTCAGGAAGGCCTGAAGAATATCAAATCAAAAACTAAGAACAGCCGGGCGTGGTGGCACAGGCCTGTAATCCCCGTGCTTGGGAGGCTGAGACAGGAGGATCGCACAGGTCCAAAGCCAGCCTCGGCTACTGAGTGAGGCTCTCAGCACCTTAGTGAGACCCTGTTTCCAAATAAAATAGAAAATAGGTCTGGGAGTGTAGCCCGGAGGTAGAAAGCCTCTGGGTTCCACCCCCAGTATCACCAAAACAACAACAACCCCCCCCCCAAATAAACCTAAGAACAAAGGAAGAAATAAGATATGAAGCCAGGAAACAATGTCAATACAGAAGAGAGGTAAAGGGAAGTTCTGGGAAGACAGGAAGCAAGCTTTGAGCACAACCAGCTTAGAGCAAGAGGATGGCATCAGAAAAAAACAAAAAGGAGGAAAAAAGTGTATGTATGTATGTATGTATGTATAAAATTTTACATATAAAAGCTGAGTTTTACCAATTAACTTAAAAAATTAGCTAAGAAATAGTGATAGAAGCCGGGTGTGGTGGTGCATGCTTGTAATCCCAGCATTTGGGATTCTGAGACAGGAGGATTGTGGTTCTCGGACAGCCTCAGCTACTTAGTGAGGCCCTTCGCAACCCAGTGAGACCCTGTTTCAAAATAAAGAATTAAAAATAGGGCTGGGGGTGTAGCTCGGAGGTAGAATGCCCCTGGGTTCCATCCTCAGTACCGCAAAAAAAAAAAAAAAAAAAAGAAGAAATAGTGATAGAATCATTAGAATCATGAAACACTAAGCAAGTAAGGAAATAAAGTGGTTGTTGACTCTGGGAATGAAATGTTTTAAAGGAAAGGAAATATAATCAGAGTGACTGAGCAGTAAAACATTCTGTACTTATGTAGTTATAATAAAGTAAATACCAAATATTGGTTTCTACCAAATATTGTGATGTTACTTTTTTGGGCACTGAAAAGAGAAGGGAATGGAAAGAGGCTGAGTGTATATGTGCATATATACTAAAATTTCCTCTTCCTAAATAGAAAATCAGTAAACAGTGTTTAAAACAAATAAATTAAGCATAATATGTGTTTTATGTAGAAATATAACAATACAAGTCACAGGAAAAGCTTAGGAGAGTTGATAGTGATTTCTTCCAAGGTTGCAGCTGTGGTGGGGAAGAATAGAATAAGGTGTTGCTATTTTTTTTTAGTAAGGATTGTGGAACATTTTGACTTTAAAAAATATATATAATATAAAAGCCAGGCGTGGTAGTGCATGCTTGTAATCCCAGAGCTTGGGAGGCTGGGACAGAAGGATCAAAGTTTCTTGGTTAGCCTTAGCTGCTTAGTGAGGCCCTGTTTCAAAATAAAAAAATAAAATAGGGCTGGGGGTGTAGCTCAGAGTCAGAATGCTCATGAGTTCAATCCCCAGGATCTCACACACACACACACACACACACACACACACACACACACACACCTGTATATATGTATGTATTTTTTAGAAATTAAAGCCAACATGTCATAGGCCAATTTAGAGAAAAGTGATGTTTTCAAATATATTTGAATTAAAGAAGAAGAAGAAAAAAAATCCAACTAATGAGGTCCACAGTGTCTTGTGCCCAAACCAAGAGTGTACAAAGGCCCTGTTCTCATTATCCTCATCAGTAGATAAATTATTGTAAGTTTGTCTTCCTCGCATATTATATGGTTTCCAGTGAAGCTTAGTGAAAAAACCCAGTACTCTGTATTCTTCCCTGCACTATTTCATTTCATTCTAGTTCTCTAATACTTTTGCTTTCATTTTTATAAAAATCCCTTGTTTTGACAGTTGAGATAATGATGATTTGTATTTTCAAAATAGTTATAAACTTATTCTATTATTTATTGGGGAAAATGGGATAAAGATGATCAACCCATAAAATTTTGTAAGTTTTAGAGCAAATTTGTTTATTTGATTCATATTTTTTAGGGTATGAAAAACTGAGCTTTTTAATATTTTATACTTAGGTTAAATTTAGCTGTCCCCTTTCTGTTCCATGAGGCTCTCTCAGTGAATTAGGTATATGTCCAAGGTCAAAGCCAACATGTCTAGAAAACTTAGGTTTATAACTGTAGTTTCTCAACAGTCAGAGTATATAGTTTATAGGATACCAGTTGCTCATTAAAATTTATTCAGTGGCTTTATCTAAAATCATTTTAAAGCAGTTCAGTATAATGGATTAGTATACCAACTTTGAAATCAGGCTGATTAGGTTTAAATCTCTTCCTTTCCTTTCTTGTTGGATCGAACCCAGGATCATTCTACCTCTGAGCTATACCCCAAGCCCTATTGTATTTTTCATATTGAAACAGGATCTCATCAAGTTGCGGAGGGCCTATTGTTGCTGAGGTTGGTCACGAGCCTGCAATCCTCCTGTCTCAGCTTCTCAAATACTGGTAGTACAAGCGTGCGATCATCATGCCAGGTCCAGTTGTGCAACTTCCTAGCTGTGTGACTTGGGTCAAGTAATATATTTCTTTAAGCCTCACTTCCCTCATAGGAAATATGGGAATATTGATATTTATTTCTAAAGATTAGATAAGGTCATGAAACACCGAGTAAGAAAATAAGATAGTTGCTAACTCTGGGAATAAAATATTTAAAGAAAATATAATCAGAGTAACTTGAGTCAAGTGCCTTTTGTATATATGTAAGTATATATGTGTGTGTATATAGCTAAAGCTTGTATGTAGTAATTTATTTTTTTTACTATTCTCATAACATTATATCTTTTTAAAATTTTTTGTTTTGTAGGTGCGGCCATCATACTTTCTTGCTGTGCCATTTCTTGGTCAACTGTTGATTTTCAAGTAGCTTTAAGAAAATCCTTGCCTGACAAAAATCTCCTTAATGGATTCTGTCCCAAAGTCACATATCTATTTTACAAACTGTTTACATTGTTATCTTGGATGCTTAGTGTTGCCCTTCTGCTATTAGTAAATGTTAAGATTGCTTTATTTCTGCTTTTTTTCCTTTGGTTTGTAGGCTTACTATGGGCATTTAAAAGGCAAACTCAGTTTTGTAATTCTATAAGTATGGAATTCTTATATAGGATTGTTGTTGGATTTATACTAGTCTTCACATTTTTTAACATTAAGGGTCAGAATACCAAATGTCCAATGTCTTGTTATTATATTGTAAGGGTACTGACCACAGTGGGGATATTGATTGTGTTCTGGCTTTACCCACTCTCTATTTTTAATTCAGAATATTTTGTACCTATCAGTATCACTGTAGTTTCTACTCTTTTACTTGGAATTGTTTTTATTATTGTTTATTACGGAGTGTTCCACCCGAACATAAGGGAAGAAACACAAAGTGATGAAATAGATGGAAAATCAGTTCAAAGAGATTGTAGAATGAGGCGTTTCCTAATGGAATAAGCTATTAGTTTATGAGGCATGTGTTATTTTTGTTTCATTGGTTAGTAAAGAAAATGTGTCCTATGTGTGTGTATTGTATCTTATTTTTGCTACCTTTTAGATCAGGACTAGTTCATTAATTTAGAAGGTCAGAGTATAATATTTTATTATTTAAATTACTTTTTTGTTTGTTCTTTGAACTACACTCCCTAGACCTCTCATTTGATTTTGAACATCTTGAGTACTAAGATATTTGCTTGCTGTCTAGTAAAGGTACTATCTTGAGTATTAAATGGAAAAAATGATCTGGTTCCATAAAGTTTGACATGGAGTTTTTCTCTGCTTTGCCACTTATACTTCTTAAAACTCCTCTACCTATTGTGGAGAACTACAAAGAGAAGAGAAAGCAGAATACCTCCTTCTTGTCTTTTTATATTTTTTCTTTTTTGTGGTACTGTGGATTGAACCCAGGGACACTACCTCTGAGCTATACCCCCAGCCCTATTTTATTTTTTTAATCTTTAAACTGGTCTTGTTAAGTTACTGTGCACTGGCCTGGACCTACAATTCTCTTCTCAGCCTCCCAAATGCTGGAATTATATGTATGTGCTATGGTGCCTGGCTTCAATATTCTTTTCTTTATTATTGTCTTGATTCAATGCATGTATTTTGAATCAGGAATAGGTTCAGTAGAAAAAAAGGAAAGGGAAAGAAATAAGAAAGTAAATTCTAAGTGAACACCTACTATGTTGCTTTCCATTAACTCTATAATTTCATAAAAACAAAAGAGAATTTCCATGCATTTGACAGCATTGAAAATTTTATTATTTACTTACTTTATAGCTTTTCTAAAATAGAATTTATCAAAAATTATTGGTACATTAATTATATTCATGACAAAATGTTTTAGCAGAGTATATATACATACATATACATATTTAAAATTGTGATAAAAACAACATAGCATAAAATTTACCATCCTAATCATTTTTTTTTGGTATTCTACTTTCGAGCTATACCCCCAGCCCTGTTATTCTTTATTTTGAAACAGGGTCTCACTAAGTTGTGGAGGGCCTCACTAAGTAGCTGAGCTGAGGTTGGCTGCAAACCTGGATACCTCCTATCTCAGTCTCCCAAATGCTATGATTACAGGTGTGCACCATCATGTCCGGTGCATCCTAATCATTTTAAAATACAATTTGTTAGTGTTAACTATACTCACTTTGTTATGCAACCGATCTCTAGAACTTTTTCATCTGTTAAAACTTATACTGTGTATCTGTTTAACAACAACTCTGTTTTCTTCTCTCTCTGCCCCTGGCAACCCCAGTTTTACTCTTTTTCTATTAGTTTGACTCTTATAGGATGAATCATGTTCTTGAGTTTTACCCATGTTGCAGCATATGATAGGATTTTCTTTTTAAAAACTGAATAATATTCCATTTTATGAATATGCCACATTATCTGTGTCTGAATGTATGAATGGATGGGCATTTCTTTTTTAAGGCTGAATAATGTCCCATTGTGTGTGTGTGTGTGTGTGTGTATATATATATATATGCCTCATTTCCCCTGTCTATTCATGTATGGATGAAAATTTGTATTACTTCTATCTTTTAACTATTGTGAATAATGTAGTAGTGAAGATGTATTTGAAAATATTTCTATGAGATCTTTTAATTTTCTTTTTTTTTTTTTGGTGGTGGTACTGGGGTTCCTAGAAATCCTTCTACCTCCAGGCTACACTCCCAGACCTATTTTTTATATTTTAATTTGGAAACAGGGTCTCCTAAGCCAGCGCGGCTGGCTTCGAACCTGAGTGATCCTCCTGTCTCCGCTCCCAAGTGTGGGGATTACAAGTGTGCGCCACCACGCCCGGCTTGCTTTTAAATTTTTAAATACTCAGAAGTGGGTTTGTGGGATCATATGGTAATTCTATTTCAATCTTCTGGGGAACATTGATACTGTTATCCATAACAGAAGCACCATTTATAAGCCTACCAACAGTGCATGAAATTCCAATTTATCTTTTCCCAAGTTGTTATTTTCTGATTTTATTTTTATTATTATTTTGTATCAGATCAATGTACTATTTCATTTCATATCCTTGACATAGACCTTCATGAATTATTTCTTTTTTTCACATAACAGATTCATCTGTCTGATATCAAACTTTTGATCACTTAGAGATAACATTTCAGTATTTCTTTTTGCTTTCTTTCTTACCAGAGGATATTTTTTTTTCTTTTTTCTTTTTTAAGGTAAAACTATCATACATTTATTTTTTTTCCAGAAAAAGTCTATTCTAAGATGAAATATGAACTCTAAATACCCAAAACAATCTCGAAAAAGAACAAAGCTAGAAGATGTACACTTTCTGATTTCAAACCTTATATAGAGCTACAATAATTGAAACAGTGTAGTACTGCTATAAAGGCAGATATATAAGCCAGTAGAATAAAATAAAAAGCCTAGAAATAAATTCTTCCATATATGGTCAAGTTATTTTTGACAAAGTTTCCTATAACATTTGGTAAAGGAAATAATAATCTTTTCACTAAATATTGTTGAAAAATAAAATTACATGAAAAATAATAAAATTGGACCTTTACCTAATATCATATACAAATATTAACTCAAAATAGATAAAAGACTTAAATGTAAATCTTTTTTTTTTTTTTTTGGTGGTACTGGGGTTCCTGGAAGCCCTTCTACCTCCGGGCTACACTCCCAGACCTATTTTTACATTTTTATATTTGAAAACAGGGTCTCCTAAGCCAACGCGCGCGGCTGGCTTCGAACCTGCGCGATCCTCCTGTCTCTGCCTCCCAAGTGCGGGGATTACAAGCGTGCGCCACCACGCCCGGCTAAATGTAAATCTTAAGACTATAAACTTTTAGAAGAGAACCTGGGTCATAAAACTCACAACATTGAAACTGATAGTGATTTCTTGGATATGATTTCAAAGGCACAGGCAACAAAAGAATAAACTACCTAAAAAATAAAAAATTATATATCCAAAGACAATGTAAATAGAGTTAAAAGTTACTGATAGAATGGGATAAAATATTTCCAAATGCTATATCTGAAGGCAAATTAATATTCCAAATAAAGATCCTAAAAATTAGCAACAATAAAAGCAGACAATACAATTTAGAAATATAATTTAGAAATAGGTAAAATACTGAAATAAATAATGATCTCCGAAGATTTTAACCTATAAACACATGAATATATTCTTCTTTGCTTAGTTGTCTGCTGGATGGAAAATCTTGTTTCTCTGGTTCTGGTGTGTATTACCTATTTCTTCTTATTTCCCCATCTAATTTGATAGATAGTTTTGCTGGGTAGGAAATTTTTGGCTGGAAGTTGTTTTCTTTCAGAGTTTGGAATATGTTGGTCCAAGCCCTTCTGGCTTTCATGACTTGGTTTGGGAAACCTGGAGTGATTCTAATTCGTTTGCCTCTGAATGTCACTTGGCCTTTTGTTTTTGTTGCCTTTAAGATTCTCTGCTTGGCTTCCACATTGGTCATTTTGACAATTATGTGGCGTGGGGATCCTCTTTTCTGATCCTGTCTAAAGGGAGTTCTATAAGTTTCCTGGATCTGTGTATCAACCTCTTGCTCTATGTTTGGAAAATTTTCTTCTATTATTTCTTTGAAGAGATTATTGATCCCTTTGGATTCACCTTCTTTTCCCTCCTCTATTCTGATTAATCTTAGGTTAGCTCTCTTAAAATGGGCCCATATTTCTTCAATGTCAGGTTCCTGTTGTCTGATTTTATTTCTAAGTTATAAATTATGCATTTGTTTTTGGAGTGATCCTCTTCTAGGAGCAAGATTCTATTCTCCATGTGGTCTAATCGATTGTTTATACTTTTAATTGAGGCCTTTACCTCAATGATTGCTTCCTTTATTTCTTTTAGAATTTCTCTAAATTCTTTCTGAAAGTCCTCTATTATTTCTAGTTATATTCCTGATTTGATCTTCTGGAGATTTCTGAATTTCTGTGTTATCAGGTTCTGATAATATGGGGTTGTGGGCATTCATTGCTCTATTGTTGTTCCTTTTCCCCATGATTTCAGAACTTTGTGCCTTCCCTGGGTCACTATGACTTCACTTAGGGTTCTCTGTATCTCAAGTCTGTTGTAATCTCAGCTGCACCTACTCCTTTACTGGGTTGTATCACAAAATCTCAGACTCAGGAAGTTAATTGAGGCTGCGTGAGACTGTGGGGGTGCCGGGCGGGGCGTTTTCTCACGGGAAGCTGTGACTAGGGTG
Source organism: Muscardinus avellanarius (assembly GCF_963383645.1). NCBI lineage: Eukaryota > Metazoa > Chordata > Mammalia > Rodentia > Gliridae > Muscardinus > Muscardinus avellanarius. The sequence continues at coordinate 66,574,573 of NC_137789.1, read as the reverse complement.
TGGTATCTTTGCCACTGCTACTCTTTCACTGGGTTGGACTGCAAAATATCTGACCTGAGGAGATTATCAAAGATGTGCAAGTCCCTGGGAGTGTAGTACAAAGATTTCTCCATTAGGGGCCACGATTTTACTCATGGTTATTGTGCACGCAGATCTGGAGCTGTGGCGGGGTGTGGTGAACTCGCTGTTGCTATTGGCAATATGGCATCGCTGTCATACCCTCGGCCGTGAGGCTGGCGCTGCTGGCATTATGGCGCCGCTGCCACGCCCTTGGCCGTGAGGCTGGTGTATATCTTTTCTAGTTTTGAGCTCTGTTCTGAGTTCCTGGAAGGCGTGGTGGCTTGGCCACTCGGAGTTTTAGATGTTCATTGTGCTGGAAAACTGCTGAATTACACCTGAATGATCTGCAGCTGCTCACTTCAGCTCCTTGTTTACCTTTCCTCTCTGGAGCCTGGTGCTGTGAGGGAAGATGGTGCCTGTGTGGCTCCACTGCCGTATTTCAGGCTTGATTTCTAGTCTCTGGTTGTTTTTCTTTTCTTTTTTTTCTCTGTCCCTTATGTTTACATTTTTTATTTCTCTCTTGTGTTTTCTGGCTATGAAAAGCACTGATTTTGTGGCAACAGAATCAAGTTTTAGCAGGGTTTGAAAATGCTGCTTTTCTTGGTCACCATTTCCCGGAAGTCCTTATTTAATTTTTAAAATAATAATCACCTTAGTAGGTGTGAGGTGATCTCTCACTGTGGTTTTATTTGTACTTCTCTAATTATTAGTGATGTTGATATCTTTTCATGTGTGTGTGGGTCATTTGTGTAGCTTCTGTAGAGAAATATCTGTATTTGATAAGGGCTAATATCCAGAATACATAAGGAAGTATAACTTAATACCACCACCAACCTCAAAATGACCTAAGAGTAGAAAGGGCTTGAAATAACCAATCACAATTGACTTGTTTTGTTCCTACAAAAGTAAATTTTGGTCTTAGGAGTAATAGGATTCTTGAATTAGGCTAAATTCCTAGAAGTAAAGGTTTCCCCATCAAATTGCCTTTTTTTTCTTTCTTTTGAAGCAAATTTTTATTGGCAAGTTATAATTACACATAAACAAACTACCTTTCTTTTACAGCGCCTCACTCTTCTCCTGGGGTCAGCTCTTATTGAATGAATCCTCAAAAATAGTGTTCTCAATTACCAAGAGAAAAAAATAGACAATTCTACCTTTAGTCTTATAACAATATAAAACTTATGTATACCTCTTGGGAAGAAGGGAAAACCTAAAAGATACAGCACATTTTAAGTTTGAGGACTATTTGAAAACATTAAGTAAGTTTAACTGTGCCTAGCACTTTGCAAGGTACTTTTGTGCATTCCAAACAAGTATAGAAGAGTTCTGTTGCTTGAATAGGTTGTACACTGAAGTATTTCTCACTGTGATGTTTGGAATTTTTATTTTGTAGTAAATGAAACCAGTATTGAATACCAGAAGGGGTTATATTTATGTGATTACATAGAATACATAAAACTCAACAAGATGTCTTCTGTACTGCTTTTTAGAAAAGGTAGTGTGGAAAGACCACTTTTTTTTTTTTTTTTGGTGGTACTGGGGTTTCTGGAAACCCTTCTACCTCCAGGCTCCACTCCTAGACCTATTTTATATTTTTATTTGGAAACCGGGTCTCTTAAGCCAGCGCGGCTGGCTTCGAACCTGCACGATCCTCTTGTCTCAGCCTCCCAAGCACGGGGATTACATACAAGCATGTGCCACCACGCCTGGCTAAGACCACATATTTTTGCAGGAGATAGCGAGTCTACATTTTTACCCTGGACACATGATCCTTGTCTACGTGAACCTCGTTAGTGCCTATCTCCCTGTCTCAGCATGTTTAGTGTGTATGTATACCTGTCTGTTGAAGGGGTAGAGGTGAGAAAAGAAGCATCTGATCACAATCCTTTGAGTCATGAAGGACCAAAAGACTTTTACTCATAAAGTAAAAATGTACACTTACTCCTGAAGATTTAATGTCCATATGTTATTTCCCTTCAGCCTAGAAACCTTTTTGTAGAATTTTCTTTTTCTTTTTATGGTACTGGTGATGGAACCCAGGGGCAGAACTCTGAGCTACACCCCAGCCCTATATTTTTATTCTTTATTTTGAAACAAGGTCTCACTAAGTTGCTGAAGGCCTCACTAAGTAGGTGATGCTGTTCACAAACCGCGATCTCCCTGTCTTAGCCTCCCAAATACTGGTATTATAAGCGTGCAACACCACACCCAGCTTGTAGAATTTTCTATCGTTTTGTTGGTGATGAATTCCTTTTTAAAAATCTGATCTTGCCAGGCATGGCGGTGCACACTTGTAATCCCCGTGCTTGGGAGGCTGAGACAGAAGTATCGCACAGGTTTGAAGCCAGCCTCAGCTACTTAGTGAGGCTCTCAGCAACTTAGTGAGACCCTGTTTCCAAAATAAAATATAAATGGGTCTCGGAGTATAGCCCAGAGGTAGAAAGCCTCTGGGTTCCACCCCCAGTACCACCAAAACAAACAAACAAACAAACAAACAAACAAACACCAAATCTGATCTTGTTTTTATTAACTTTCATTCTTGCATTTTTGCTGAATATGAAGTTTGGGCTGACAGTTTTTTTCCATTTAAGTATTTAAGTATTTATTTATTTATTTATTTATTTATTTATTTATTTATGCTATTGGGGGTGGAACCCAGGGGCTTTTTTACCTCTGGGCTATATTTCCAGACTTTTTTTTATACTTTATTTGGAAACAGGGTCTCACTAAGTTGCTGAGAGCCTCATTAAGTAGCTGAGGCTGGCTGTGAACCATGCGATCCTCCTGTTTCAGCCTCCCAAGCGCTGGGATTACAAGCGTGCACCACCACGCCTGGCTCCATTTAAGTATTTGAATATTCATTTCATTATTAAATTCACTGTTAGTTATTCCACTATTTTCTGACCTCTCTGGTTTCTGATAAGAAGTGACTAATCATTCAAATTATTTTTTCCCTGGATACAATTTGTTTTTATCTAGTATTTTTGAGATTTTCTGCCTGTAGTTTTAGTCTGCAGTAGTTTGACTACTATGTTAACAGTTATTTATCTCAGTTGGGGCTTTCCAAGATTCTTAAAACTGTCCATTTTTATCTTTCATCATACTTAGAAAGTTTCTGGCTGTTATTATTTTCAATATTTTTTGTTTTTCTTGTCTGTTCTGTCCCTTTTGTCTCTTTTTAGACTCCACTTATTTTGTTAGACCTATCGATATTTTTTTCTACAGATCCTTGATGTTCAGTGCTTCCAAATTTATTCTCCATTCTTCAGATTACATCTATCTTCAAGTTTATTGACTTTTTCTTCTACATACAATCTACTCTTATGCTCATCCAATGAATTTAAAACTTTTTCAGACATATTTCTATGTTCTAGATTTTCATTTGGTTCTTTATTCTGGGTTCTATTTCTCTGTCAAATTTTACATATTTTATATAAGCATCCTTTTCTTTATATCCCTGATCATGGTTGTAATAGTTTATTTTTATTATTTTTAATTTTTGTACATTTGTTGGTATATTATAGTTTCACATTATAATACACTATGGTGATTAGTTGACATAATGCACACAGCCCTTGGTGAGCTTTTCCCAGCTCCCACCCATTCACTCCCTTCCCCATAAAGGGTATTGAAATTGCATTGGAATTCTCACATATGAATATAGTGTTGATGGAAGTGATTACTTTATTGATTCTCCCTTTCTCTGTCCTGTACCTTCTCCTACCAACCTCCCTCACTTCACTGAAGTTTCTATTTTATTATCTAAAGTCCCTCTTAATCCCAATTACTCCCTTGCTTCCGCATATGACCTTTCACTTTTTGAACTGGCTAAGCTCACTTAATATAATGTTCTCTAGGTCTGTCCATTTTTCCTGCAAATGATATAATTTTGTTATTTTTTATTGCTGAGTAGAATTCCATTGTGTGTATATCTCATATTTTTGTAATCAATTCATCTGTTGATGGATACCTAGGTTGGTTTTTTAATTTGACTTATGAATTGTGCTGCTATAAACATGGATTTGGATGAATCACTATAATATTTTTATTTTAATTCCTGTGGAAAGATACCCAAGAGTTGTATAGCTTGATCATATAGTGGATCCATTCCCAGTTTCTGAGTAATCTTCACACTGATCTCCATAGTGGCTCTCCTAATTTTCAATCCCACCAACAGTGTAGAAGATTCCTCCACATCCTAGCCAGCATTTATTGTTTGACTTCTTGATGATTTTCATTCTAATTGGAATTAGATAAAATCTCAGCATAGTTTTGATTCACTAATGATACTAAATACTTTTTCATGTATATATTGATCATTTGTATTTTTTGTTTTTTTGATGTGTCTACTCAGTTCAATTGCCCATTTCCTATTTCTTGATTGGGATATTTTTTAGTGTTGTCTTTAAGTAGTTTGTATATTCTAGATATTAGTACTCGATCAGAAGTGTAGTTGGCAAAAATCTTTTCCCAGTTTTTAGGTTCTCTCTTTAAACTCTTGATAGTTTCCCTTGGTGAGCAGAACTATTTTAGTCTGATGCCATCCAATTTAATTAATTCTTGGTTTAATTTCTTGAGATATGGTGATTTTATTGAGGAAATTTCTACCTATGCCTGCATGTTGGAATGTTAGATCTATGTCTTCCTCTAGTAATTTCAAAGTCTTTGGTTTGATTTTATGGTCTTTGATCCATCTTGAGTTGATACTTGTGCAGGGTGAGAGGTAGAGATTTGATTCCATTTTTCTACAAATGGATAAGCAGTCTTCCCAACACCATTTGTTGAAAAGACTGTCTTTTCTCCAAATTACCTTCCGGCATCTTTGTCAAAAGTCAATTGGCTGTAAGTATAAATTTATTTCTGTGTCTTCTATTCTGTTCCATTAATTTATGTGTCTATTTTTGTGCCAATACCATGCTGTTTTTATTACTATATCTCTGTAGTATAATTTGAAGTCAGGAATCTACTGCATCTTCTATTTTGTGTGTGGTATACTGGGGATTGAACCCAGGGGCATTCTGCCTCCAAGCTACAATCCCAGCCCCTATTTTTTTTATTTTGAAACAGAGTCTCACTAAATTGTGGAGGACCTCACTAAACAGCCGAGGCTGGCTGCAACCTGTAGACCTCCTGTCTCAGTCTCCCAAGTACTGGGATTATAAATATATTCCTCCATGCCTGGCGTCTGCATGTTCTTATTGCTGAGAATTGATTTGGCCATTATGGGTCTTTTTTTTTTTCTCCATGTGAAACTTAGGACTGATTTTTTTTAGGTCTGTAAAGAATGACATTGGTTTTTGCTAAGGATTATGTAGATCACTTTAGGTAGAATGGACTTCTTTTTTTTGGGGGGGGGTGGTACTGGGGATGGAACCCTTCTACCTCTGAGATACACTCCCAGACCTATTTTATATTTTGTTTGGAAACAGGGTCTATTAAGCCAGCGAGGCTGGCTTCGAACCTGCGTGATCCTCCTGTCTCCACCTTCCAAGCGCAGGGTTTTCAAGCATGCGCCACCACACCTGCTGGTAGAATGGACATTTTGATACTATTTATTCTGCCTATCCAAGAACATGGGAGATATTTCCATCCAATTTCTTCCTTTAGTGTTTTTAATTTTCACTGCAGAGGTCTTTTACCTTAGTGTTGTGGTGTTTTATTGTTTTTGAAGTTATTGTGAATGGAATGGTTTTCTGTATTTCTTTTTCAGTGTATCCATGGTTGACATATAGAAAAGCTACTGATATTTTTCTAGATTGAGTTTTTTTCCAATATTTTGCCAATTTTGTTAATGATCCTAGAAATCTCTTGGTTGAGTATTTTGGGTGTTCTAAGTATAGGACCATGTCATCTACAAGTAGAGATAATTTCATTCTTCTTTTCCAATTTGTATTCCTTTAATATCCTTCTCTTGCTTTTTCACTCTAGATACAGTTTTTAGTACTATAATGAAAAGGTATGGTAATACTGGGCATCCTTTTCTTGTTCCTGATTTTAAAGGGAATTCCCTCAGTTTTTTCTCCATTCAATATAATGTTGGCTTTGTTTTTTCTGTACTGGGAATGGAACCCAGGGACATTCTACCTCCAAGCCTCAGCCCCAGCCCCCACCTTTTTTAGTCTTTTTTTGAAATGGTATCACTGAGTTGCAAAGGGCTTTGCTAAGTAGCTGAAGCTGTCTGTGAACCATGATCCTCTGCTCTTTGCCTCCTAAATTCTGGGATCACAAGTGTGCGTCACCACACGCAGCACTTCTGCAGTGTTTAAAAAACATTTTTTTATTGGTGTATTGTAGTTATACATCTTTTTTTTTTTGTGGTACTGGGGTTCCTGGAAGCCCTTCTACCTCCCGGCTACACTCCCAGACCTATTTTTATATTTTCATTTGGAAACAGGGTCTCTTAAACCAGCGTGGCTGGCTTCGAACCAGCGCGATCCTCCTGTCTCCGCCTCCCAAGAACGGGGATTACAAGCATGCGCCACCAAGCCCGGCTGTAGTTATACATCTTAATGGGATACAAGATGGTAGAGGCATAGTTGCACATATCACTCATTTAGCCCTTCCCCAATCCCCACCCCATTCTCTCCCCCTTCCCTTCTTCTAATGTTTGGTTTAGAGATTGACTTTGATATATTTGTAATGTACATCATGTATATTAGGGAATTTCCTTCTTCCCCCTCTCATCTCCCTCAGATTGCCTTATGTGCTCATCTGTGGTTTCAAAATGAATGGATGTTGGCTTTTGTCAAATGCTTTTTCAGCATCTATTGAGATGATCCTGTGATTTTTTTTCTTTAGTTCTTTTTTTGTGGTGAATGACATGTATTGACTTGTGTATGTTGAACTAGCCTTGAATCCTTGTAATGAAATCAACTTGGACATGGTGTATAATTTTCTTGATATGATTTTGAATGCATATTGATGCTATTTTGTTTAGATTTTTAAAATCTATGTTCATCAAGGATATTGGTTTATAATTTTTTTGAGGAATCTCTATTCAGTATTTGTATTAAGGTGATACTGGTTTATAAGAGAAAATTTCTAAGAATTCCATCTTTTTCAATTTTATGGAATAATTTGTGAAATATTTGGTTTGGTTCTTCTGTAAAGGTTTTGTAGAATGCAGATGGAAATCCATCTGGACATGGGCTTTAATTCGATGGAAGGATTTTCATTGCTTTTTCTTTATCTCTTTGTTTGCTATTGGTTGGTTTAGGCTTTCTATATCCTTTTGTTTCAGTGTAGGTATACTGTATGTGTCTAGAAAGACATTGATTGTTTTCTGTGTTTTTCAGTTTATTGGAGTATAAATTTTCAAAATAGTTTCTGATGATCCTCTGAATTTTTCCATTGTCTGTATTGGTATCTCCTTTTTAGTTTTTAGTTTTAATATTTTGGGTTTATTTATTCTTTCTTTTGGTTAGGTTATCTAGGGTTTCATCAATCTCATTAATCTTTTCAAAGAACTAGTTTTTTGTTTTGTTGATATTTTGTATTGTTTTCTGTTCCATTGATTTCTCTTCTAATTTTAATTATCTTCTGCCTTCTAATGGCTTTGGAATTAGCCTGTTCATGTTTTTCAGGGTCCTTGGGGTGTGTCATTATGTTTATTTGGTGACTTTCTGTTTTTGTTCTGTGGACACTCAGAGTTACAAATTCTTCTCTTAAAACCACCTTCAAAGTGTCACATATATTTTGGTATGTTGTGTCTCTATTTTTATTTAGTTCTAGGAATTTTTTGATTTCTCTCCTTATTTCTTCTATGTTTTAGTCCACATTCAAAAATGTATCATGAGCCAGGCATGGTGGTGCACGCTTGTAATTCCAGCATTTGAGAGGCTGAGACTGGAGGATCGTGGTTCGCGGACAGCCTCAGCTATTTAGGCCCTCCGCAACTTAGTGAGACCCTGTTTCAAAATAGAGAATAAAAAAGCAGGGAAGAGGATGTGGCTCAGAGGTCAAATGCCCCTGGGTTCTATCCCTAGATCCGCAAAAAAAAAAAAAAAAAAAAAAAAGTGTATCATGTATTTATGTGACTTACTTTGGTTTTGTTTTCTTGTTGGTTTTTCTCTTTCATTCCATTATGATCTGAAAAGATGCTAAGAATTATATTACATTGGTACTTACTTTGTAGCCCAGAATGTGGCCTGTTTGGAAAGGGTTTCATGAGCAGCTGAAGAATGTGTATTCAGCTGTTGTTTGTTGGAATATTCTGTATATGTGTATTAGGTTCATTTGGTTTACAGTGTTTTTTAGGTCTGAAGAGTTATGAGTTATATTTTGTCTGGATGATCAATCTAGTGGTGTGAATCATGTGATGAAGTGTCCTAATATTATTGTATTGAGGTCTATTTAAGACTTAATGTCTCAAAGAGTTTGTTTAGTGAAAGTGGGTATGTTCACATTTGGGGCAGATGTTTACCATATTTTATCTTCTTGTTGGATTGTTTGTTCCTTTTAGTAGTAGTAAGTGACATGCTTTGTGTCTTTTAATAAGTTTTAGCTTAAAGTCTGCGTTGTCAGTTATGAGGGTTGCTACCCCTATTTATTTTCAGTTTCCAGAATATCTTTTTCCATCCTTTCACTTTTAGCCTATGAGGACCTTTGCCTGTAAGATGAGTTTCTTGCAAATAGCATATAATTCAATTATGTTCTTAAATCCACATTGCCAGTCTGTCTTTTAATTAGGGAGTTTAGACCTTTGTTTGACATTCAATGTATAATTGAGAAATGATTTTCTTTCATTTTGACTAATATTTTTCATTTTTATAGTGTTATTATTTTTCCTTTGCTTAGTTGCTTATCTGGTGGAATTAGCTTCTTTTCTGATTCTGGAATTTATATTTTCTTCTTTTTTTTTGCAGGTCTAGGGATGAAACCCAGGGGCATTCTACCTCTGAGCTACACCCCCTGCCCTATTTTTTATTCTTTATTTTGAAGCAGGGTCTCACTAAATAGCTGAGACTGTCCACAAACTGTGATCCTTCGGTCTCAGCCTCCTGAATGCTGGGATTATAAGCGTGCACCTCCATGCCTGGCTTATCTTTTCTTCTTTATGTTTTATTTATTTAAATATTTTCTCTAGTGCCAGCTTGATAGTCATGAATTCTTCTCCATCAATTTTGAAAGATATCTGCTGGATATAGCAGTCTTGGTTGAAAGTTTTCTCTTAGTGTCTGGAGTACATCATACCAGTCACCCTGGCTTACATGGCTTCAGTTGAGAAGTCCAGAGTGATATTTCTTCTTTTTCCCCCCTGAATATCACCTATTCTTTTGATCTGGATGCATTTAAGATTTTTTCTTGATCTCTATGATGACCTCTTCCTTTTGATTATTATTTGAGGTAGAGAAGTTCTTTTTTCATCTTCTCTAATTGGTGTTTTGAATGTCTTTTGTAAATGTATATCTAATTCATTTTCTATGTTTAGGAAATTATTATTTCTCTGAAGACGTTTCTAATGCCCTTGGTGTGTACTTTTAGAGCTTCTTAAATGCTAATTGTCCATAAGTTAGATCTTTATCCCAAATTTCTTGAATGTTCTGATCATGTTGTCATATTATCTTCTCTGTATTGTTGACTGTGTGGTCAAGTTTGAATGAGCTGTTTTGTAAGAGTGAGTATTTTCTATGTTGTCTAGTCTGCCACATAAAGGTAGTTTCTATCAAGGTATTTAAGTCATTTATTATCTCCATGTCACTCAGACTCTTTGTTTCTTACTTAGGGCCTCAGTTTCTCTATTGATATGTTCTTTATTGTACAGTTTCTCTGATTTCATTTTGAGGTCTTTGATCATGTTGAAAATCAAAATCCTGAATTATTTTTCTGACATTTTCTGCTACTCAGTATTGATGATCCCCCTTGTTGTTGACTTGTGGGAGTTTATTATTTTCTTGTTAGCCTGCAGCACAGTTGGTTCAGTTATTTCACCCCACAGATACCACTGCTGGACACCCTGTAGTGATTGCTAGAGACCATACAGGGCCTCAGCAAACTGCTGACCCTAGGTTCTGCCTGCTTGAGTTTCCTAGAGACTGTCTGCCAATTTGTGTCTCTTCTCTGACTGTCTGCACCCAACTCTGTAGGGATTATTTGCAGACTCACCTTGCAGGTCTGTTTGTTTCCACGCAAGTCCCTATAGCCACACAGGGTTCTGTTCAGATGGTTTATAAACTCATGACCTTGAGGAGTGCCATTTGGGTTCATGTAGGTAGGAAGGGTGAGTTTAGCCACAGCTGTAGGAGTTCACTGGGCAGTCTGGCTGATTGTTTTGGAGATTATAGGTAGTCTTGATGAGGTGCCTTGTAGCTACTGGGTGTCCTGCAGGAAAGGCCTGTCATTTCACACTATGGAGGAACTCAGCTGCAGCAGCAGGAGTTTGCTGGGTGGTTTGGCTGGGTGGTCTGGCAAGTCACCATCTTGAGGTATTTGGGGGTGGAGAGAAAAATGCAATTGCTTTTAATTTTGGTTCTCTGCAATTAGTGGCCTGGCAAGATTTAACTTCCTTTTTGTTGGAGTTGGTCTCTGAAAGCTGCCAGATTTTGGCAGCCACCAGCTCTGGTGAGGACTTGCCAAGATGGTAATGTCTCTGCTCTCTGTTCCACAGATGAGATGTGTGGAGCTCTTTCAGTCCTCTGCTCTCTGCACTGTTTCCCTTCCCACCACTTTTGTCTATCTTTCTTCCATTCAGTTCAAGCTTCTTTTCTTCTCTTGCTAAGAGGCAGTCTTACCACTGGTTGAGTTTTGAGTCTTGGAGAAAGCAAAAAATGCTATGTTTCTCTATTTTTCTATCTTTACTTTTTCCATAATAGCTGTTTTAAAATATTTGCCTGAGCCAGGTATAGTTGTGTAGGCTTGTAATCCCAGTATTTTGGAGGCTGAGATGAGAGGATCACAAGTTTATGGCAAGCCCCAGCAATTTAGGCCCTCTGCAACTTAGAGAGACCCTGTTTCAAAATAAAAAATAAAAGGTGGATATGGTGGTGCATGCTTGTAATCCAGCACTTGGGAGGCTGAGACAGAAGGATCGCAGGTTTGCAGCCATTCTCATCTACTTAGTGAGGCCGTCTACAACTTAGTGAGACCCTGTTTCAAAATAAAGAATAAAAAATAGGGCTGGGAGTGTAGCTCAGAGGTAGAATGTCCCTGTGTTCAATCCCTAGTACCACAAAATAATGAATAAATAAACAAACAGTAAGTAAATAATAGGACTGGGGGGGGTCTACCTCAGAGATAGAATGCCTATTGATTCACTCTCCAGCACGCGCGCGCACGCACGCGCACACACACACACACACACACACACACACACGCACGCACACACACCCTTGCTGTCTAACTCTCATATATCGGTTGTTCTGAGATTGGTCTCCATTGATTGTGTTTTCTTTGAAAATGGTCCACATTTTCTTGTTTCCTTGTATTCTACAAATTTTGACTGTGTTTTGAGTTTTACAAATGATGCCTATGAGAGCCTCTTTAGTCTACTCTTCAGAAGAACTTTGTTTTTTTTTTAAAAAAGGAAAATAACCTTACATTTTGAACTTTTAATAATCTTTATTCGTGTAGTTTTCAATTGAGTGTTTAAATCTTTCTAATATGCACAATTCTGCACTTTGGAGGCTTGGACAGGAGCATCATAGTTTTGAAGCCAGCTTCAGCAACTTATTGAGATTCTCAACAACTTGGAGAGACCCTATTTCAAAATAAAAAATAAAATAGGGTTTGGGGTATAGCTTGGAGGTAGAATGCCCCTGGGTTCAATACCCAGTTCTGCAAGTGAAATATAACAAACCAAACAAACAAACCAAAAACAATTTAGGGCCAGCCAGAGATTTGAGCAGAGTTCATCTTTGAAGTGGTCTCCTCTTTGTTCTGTCCTTCCCAAGCACTTCCCAAGATTTCCCCATCATTTCTCAGTGGCTCTAATCACTCTACACTCTGTCCTCTGGGCCTTGAAACTACTAAGATTGCAGGTGTTTTTTTTTTTTTTTAATCATGGTTTTATGTACTTGGTGTGCTGTCTGGGTTATTTTAACTTAGTACCATTCTTTCTTTTAAACACTGACCCCTTTGCAGTGTCACCCTGCTTTTTTGCTCTCAAGTGTAGGTATTTTTTCACCGTGGTTATGTTTGAGAGGGTTTGTGTAGTAGGAGCTGTACCTAACTTTCAATTATAACATTTCAATATTCTTTCTATAATATCTGCTTTAACAAAATTTCTTGTTCCTACTTATTTGATCCTTACTACCCTTCTTTTTGGTGGTACTGGGGTTCCTGGAAACCCTTCTACCTCCAGGCTACACTCCCAGACCTATTTTATATTTTTATTTGGAAACAGGGTCTCTTAAGCTAGCGAGGCTGGCTTCGAGCCTGCGCGATGCTCCTGTCTCCGCCTCCCAAGAGTGAGGATTAGGAGCATGCGCCACCACGCTCTGCTTCCTCATTACCCTTTAACCCGGAAAAATCAAGGCTCATAGAGTTTAAGTAACTTGCTAAAATTCACGCAGGTTACATTTCAGACTTTTGAACCTCAAGTCTAGATTATTTTCTGTAGAACCATGCTGTCATTATGTGATGAACAGGTTAAATGATCATAGCAGCCTACAGGTGATACTAAATTATACATGACTTAAAAATTATTAAATTTCACGGGGCGTGGTGGCACACGCTTGTAATCCCCACGCTTGGGAGGCGGAGACAGGAGGATCGTACAGGTTTGAAGCCAGCCGCGCTGGCTTAAGAGACCCTGTTTAAAAAAAAAAAAAAAAAAAAAAAAAAAAAAAAAAAAAGGTCTGGGAGTGTAGCTCAGAGGTAGAAGGGCTTCCAGGAACCCCAATACCACCACCAAAAAATAAAAAAATAAAAAAAAATAAATTACCTATTTGCTTAGAATATAGTTAAAAAAATTCCGCCCAGGTATTTTTTAGCCTTAGTTTAGGTAGGAATGGAGTTGTTTCAAAGGATAGTTTTGAGTATCCAGTTAACAATACATATGAGGGGAAATAGATATTTGTGCAAAGGAAAAAATGGGTAGAAAACAATAAACATCTAGTAAAGAGCCTGAATATTAAATGCCCGATACAAATTGGATTAATTTTATTCAACAAACATTTTCTTATTGTTTTTAGCTAAGAAGTAACTGTGTAGATTTTGGTCAGATATTTTGGCTAATTTGTAAGCTCTAAAGATGAATTTTTAATATCTAATGAATTTTCTTTTCAAGGTATATCTTGTTTTCTTTATCATTCAGTTATGGCTTATAGCACCTTTAAATGTCAACTAAATTATAAGCTTTTTATAGATTATTAAGAACATATAAAATATTTTAATATTTAAAAAGAGCAGAGAAGTGCCAAACGTGGTGTATACTTGTAATCCCAGTACTTGGGAGGCTGAGACAGGAGGATCCCAGGTTGCAGCCAGCCTCAGCTACTTAGGCCCACTGCAACTTAGTGAGATCCTGTTTCAAAATAAAGAATAAAATAGGGGTATGTGTATAGCGTGGAGGTAAAGCGCACCTGGATTCAATCCTTTGTACAAAAAAAAAAAAAGGAAAATGAGTAGAGAAGTAATGACGAGCAATATTCTCACAAAAGAACACTCATATACTCATATTTTCCAAATCGACTTCAAATATGAGTACTACATTTACTTTAGCTAATAGCTCTCAATCTTTAGTGTGCGTCAGAACAACACTGACTTTTAGTCTCAGTTCTTTTCATAGGTCTTAGATGGGGCTTTAAATTTCTATTAATTAATTTTCCAAATGTTACTGATGCTGCTGTTTTTCCCTATTCTGCTCTGAAAACCACTGAGAAATTTGAAGGTAGTATTACTGTTATGAACTAATTTTTAAATAGCCACTAGAGGGCAATGGAACTACAGACTAATTGGATGTAACAGTTTCTTTCTTTTTTTTTTTTTAACCAATTACTCATTGCTAGCATCCATGAGAACATCAAAGCCAAACATTAATTTTCTACATGATATCTTGTGGCTCATTCCCAATTGTAATATGGATCAAAGCTTGTTCTCGTGTTTGTGGAGGTGGGTGCATCTCTAACTCTGGCTGAAGCCTCATTTAATGCTCACAATAAATTCAAACTTGGACTTTTCTAGATGAGCAATTGTATATATACCTTGTAGTCTTAAGTGATAACACGACCCATTTGTGGTTTCATAAAGAGATTCCATTTTTGTTTTTTATCTAGTCTGTTATGGAGACAATTTCTTGCGTATTAAATGATATCTATTGTTTTAAGACCTGTGCCTATTACTTTGTAAAAGTGGGGCTTATGTACTCTTTAGAATATTGAACTTTGTATATAATAAATCTAACTTTCCAGAATATAAAGATTACAGAGTATAGGAAAATTTTAATTTCTTCTTCCTAGATACATCACTTTGATAGTAGAAAAGAACTAGCGGAAAACCAAAAGGAGTTGTTTGCTGAAATGTTTTAAAATTTTTCTTTTGTCTAGTCTGGTATAGAACTTGAAAGCCACGTATACTGCTACTGTTGTTTTTTAAAAAATATGATTGGGGAGCCGGGCGTGGTGGCGCACGCTTGTAATCCCCGCGCTTGGGAGGCAGAGACAGGAGGATCGCGCAGGTTCGAAGCCAGCCGCGCGCGCTGGCTTAGGAGACCCTGTTTCCAAATAAAAATGTAAAAATAGGTCTGGGAGTGTAGCCCGGAGGTAGAAGGGCTTCCAGGAACCCCAGTACCACCAAAAAAATAAAAAAATAAAAAAAAATAAAAAATATGATTGGGGAGGTAATATTACATACCTTTCTTAATTATTGGCTTGCACCAGCAATTACTTTTCATTGTATTATAGAAATTTTTATTTGAAGAGAAAGACCTCAGTTGGATTTCTAGCCTTGACATAATTACCTGTATCACTTCAATAAGACATTTAATCTCTCTGAGTACTCATTTCTACATGTGTAGAGTAAGATTTATGTATTTTTTTTTGGTGGTACTGGGGTTCCTGGAAACCCTTCTACCTCTGGGCTACATTCCTGGACCTATTTTTATACTATTTTTTTTTTTTTTAATTTGGAAACAGGGTCTCTTAAGCCAGCGTGGCTGGCTTCGAACCTGCATGATCCTCATGTCTCTACCTCCCAAGCACGGGGATTACAAGCATGCGCCACCACACCTGGCCAAGATTTATGTATTTAATAATAGCAATAATAATAATATCTTCATGGGCTATTGTGAAAAGTCAGTGAGATACTCCATGTGGTATTATTTTGCAGATTGTAACTATTCCTGAAATTTCTATTTTGATATTTTCATCTGTATGCAATATTTTTAACTTTATTTTGATGAAATTACTATACATTTATAAAATTACGGGTGACCGAGAAAAGCGGGGCTTAAGAGCCCCGCTAACAACCAATCTCCATTACCACAAAATCAGCGCCTTTCATGGCCAGAAAACACCATCACCAGAGAAACAAAAAAATCACCAGGCTCTAGAGAAAAAGCGGTCTGAGAACAGAGCTCAGAGCCACAGAGGAGATACACCAGCCTCACGCCCGATGGCGCAGCAGCAGCGCCATACTGCCGGCGGCAGCAGCGACTTCACCAGACGGCTCCGGCAAGCCAAGGTGAGCCGCTGCGGAACAGCCAGGCGGGATTTCTCACCGCAGGTAAAATCTAAAGCTCCCAGTGGCTGAGCTCAGCACACGCCGCAGGGATTCAGAGTGGAAATCAAAACCAAGAAGAAATACGCCAGCCTCACGGCCGAAGGCGTAGCAGCGGCGCCATATTGCCACCGGCGGCAGCAGCAGAGAATTCAGCGAAGCCAGTACAGCTACATCTGCATACTCAAGAACAGTGAGTCAAATTGCAGGCCACAGAGGAGAAATCCCAGTACTGTACTCCCTGGGACTTGACCCAGTGGGGGAGGGGCGGTGGCAGAGATAATACACCATAGGAGAACGTGCAACCTGGCACCCCCCATAGTCTAAAGCAGCCTCTATCGACTCTCTGGGTCGGAGACTCTGTGATACAACCCAGTAAAGGAGTAGTGGGGTCAGAGATATTACTGACTCAAGATCCAGAACACCTTAAGTGAAGTCATAGTGACCCAAGGGAAGAACTCAGAGAAGGCACAAACTTTCGAAATCATGGGAAAGAGGAATAACACTGGAGCAATGAATGCCCACAACCCCACAACAGCAGAACCCGATAAAACAGAAAATCAGAGATTTCTAGAAGATCAAATCAGGAAAATAACTGTAGAAATAATAGAGGTGCTTCGAAAAGAACTCAGAGAGAGCCAAAAAGAGATAAAAGATGCAATTAATGAAGTAAAGGCCTCAATTCAAAGCACAAACAACTGATTAGACCACATGGAGAACAGAATCTTGCTCTTAGAAGATGATCATTCCAAAAATGAACGCATAGTTTCTAATCTAGAAAAAAATATCCGACAGCAGGAATCTGATATTGAAGAAATATGGGCCCATTTTAAGAGAGCTAACCTAAGAATAATTGGAATAGAGGAGGGAAAAGAAAGTGAAACCAAAGGGATCAACAATCTCTTCAAGGAAGTAATAGCAGAAAATTTTCCAAACATAGAGCAAGAGGTTGATACACAGGTCCAGGAAACTTATAGAACTCCCTTTAGACAGGATCGGAGAAGAGGATCCCCACGCCACATAATTGTCAAAATGACCAAGGTGGAAGCCAAGCAGAGAATCTTAAAGGCAACAAAAACAAAGGACCAAGTGACATTCAGAGGCAAACCAATTAGAATCACTCCAGACTTCCCAAACCAAGTTATGAGAGCCAGAAGGGCTTGGAGTAACATATTCCAAACTCTGAAATAAAACAACTTCCAGCCAAAAATTTCCTACCCAGCAAAACTTTCTATCAAATTAGATGGAGAAATAAGAAGCTTCAATGACGAACAGAAACTGAAGGAATTTATGTCTTCAAAACCAGCACTAGAGAAAATACTCAAAGAGATTAACTACAAAGAAGAAATAGGTAACACACACCAGAACCAGAGAAACAAGAGTTTCCATCCAACAGACAATTAAGATTGGTTATCTGTGGAGATTCATTACTTATGTTAGTCTTTTACCTATCTCTAAATGGTATTGTTTGCCTTTATTGTTGTTAATTTTTAGGATTTCTAGTTGGAATATTAATATATCTTCAGATATAGCATTTGGAAATATTTTATCCCATTCTATTAGTAACTGTTAACTCTGTTTACTTTGTCTTTGGATATACAATATTTTTTTTATTTTTTAGGGAGTTTGTATACTCCTCTGTTGCCTGTGCCATTGAAATCATATCCAAGAAATCACTGCCAATTTCAATGTTGTGAGGTTTTATGACCCAGATTTTCTTCTAAAAGTTTATAGTCTTAAGATTTATATTTAGGTCTTTTATCTATTTTGAGTTAATATTTGTATATGGGATTAGGTAAGGGTCCAACTTTATTCTTTTCCATGTAAGTATTATTTTTCAACAATATTTAGTTAAAAGATTATTATTTCCACCACCAAATATTCGTGGAAACCTTGTCAAAAATAACTTGACAATATAGGGAAGAATTTAGCTCTAGGCTTTTATTTAACTCCAATGGTTTATATATCTGCCTTTAGAATAGTACTGCACTGTTTCAATTATTGTAGCTTTATATGGTTTGAAATCAGAAAATATATATCTTCTAGCTTTGTTCTTTTCCAAGATCGTTTTGGGTATCTAGAGTCCATATTCCATATTAGGATAGATTTTTTTTTCTGAAAAATAAATATATAAATATATGATAGTTTCACCTAAAAAAATAGAAAAAAAATTCTCTGGTAAGAAAGAAAGTAAAAAGAAATATTGAAATGTTAGCTTTAAGTCATCAAAAGCTTGGTATCAGACAAATGAAACTATTATGTGAGATTATCATTTTTAATTTTGGATAAATTGCTATAATACTAGATGTCAACCACTAAGCCAAGCATGGGAAGGAGGGATGGGGAGAGAATGGGGTGGGGATCGGGTGGGGGCTGACTGGGCGATGTGTGCATGTATGTCTACAAAAGTTTTTATCCCACTATGATGTATGAATACAGTGCACCAATATAAAATAAAAAAATAAAATTACATACTTACATATGTATGAAATAGCACCAATCATGAAAAAATTAGGAATTAAATGACAGGTTTAATTCTTTTATATAAAACATCTTCGTTTTTCATTAGAATGTTATATATTACATATTATTCCTGATGTGTAAAAAATGTAATCTATAGAGACTCTTAAATACAGCTACTAATTTGTGATGAAGTGAAGAGTAAGGCTTCAACCAGGCGTGGTGGTGCACGCCTGTAATCCCAGTACTTGGGAGGCTGAGGCAGGAGGGTCTCAGGTTTAAGACCAGCCTTAGAAACTTAGTGAGAATCTCAGAAACCTAGTGAGACCCTGTTTCAAAATAAAAATAATAAAATAGGGCTGGAGTTGCAGCACAGAGGTAGAGCATCCCTGGGTTTAATCCCAAGTGCCACAAGAAAATAAGACTCAAATTACAAGTCATTTTCTGGCCATTGGAAGTATGATGCAATGTGTGTGTGTGTGTGTGTGTGTGTGTGTGTGTGTGTGTGTGTGTGTGTGTGTGTGTGTGTGTGTGTGTGTGTTGTAATGTATGCATGTATTTGTGCATGCATTTGTATTCATAGTTAATTTTATTAAACATTGATAAATATTATTTCTCTTAATTTTTCAGGACACAGAATCCCTTAGCTATGGTTGCTTTGAGGTTAGTCACTGGCAAATGCTTAACTAGAAAAATCCATTTTGTAGTCTTTTTCTTTTATGTGTGTTTGGCAGTATGTTTTGCTAACTGGAGTCAAAGCTCATATGTAGATCAGAGACTGTGTCCTTCAGATGACTTTTCATTGACTTTCTAGGGGTTTCTATTAGCATCACAGTATTTTTACTTCTTCTGAACCCCTAGAAAAGTAAAAAGGTTTATTTTATTTCATAGGTCATTCATCTGATTCCCTTCTGGAAGCAGTTAATCAACCCATCAGGATGAACTTTTGAGGGCTATCTATGTATTTGACATGTGTTAGGTTAGGTGTTAATAAATAATTGTTGCTTAATTGATTGATCACTACTACAGAGAATCATTTGTGTTTTCCTGGTGGTCTATGGATGAACAGTGATTTTAAAAAATTCTGGTTAAAATAACTTTTTTGAACTCTTCAAGGATATGAAGATTGTTGTGGCACACTGTTCTTTTTCAAAAAGAGTCTTATTGAGATATAATTTACACTTCTGAACTGCAGCCATCACCACAATAAATTTTAGGACATTTTTAATCACTTTAGAAAGAAACTCATACCTTTAGCTATTACTTATGTGATGGTTAATTTTATGTATCAATACATATCCGGAGCCACAGTGTCCAGATATGTGGTCAAACATTATTATGGATGCTTCTACAGATACATTTTTTGGATGAAATCAACATTTATTTGTATGGACTTGGAGTAAAGCAAATTGCACCCATAATGTAGATGGACCTCACTGAGTCAGTTAAAGGCCTGAATAGAACAAAAATGACCTGTTCCCGCAAACAAGAGTGAATTCTGTGCTTTGGAATTGAACGGCAACATTGGCTCATTCTGTATCTTTGCCTACTAGATCACTTCTGAAGATTTTGGAACTTGCCAGCTTAAATAATTGATGGAATGGCTAATTTTAGGTGTCAGCTTGACAGTATTAAGGGGTATGTCAGAGAGCTGATAAAGCATTATTTTTGTGTATGTTTGTGAGTCTGTTTTTAGAGGAGTTGGCATTTGAATCTGTGGACTAAGTAAAGAAGATTGACTCTTACCCAAGGTGAGCCAACACCATCCAATAAGTTGAAGGCCCGGGAAGAGGAAAGGTAGACAGCAAAGGAAAGGTAAATTTGTTTTCAGTTTTGGAGCAGGCATTCACCTCCTTCTGCCCTTGGAAATCAGAACTCCAGCTTTCTGTAGTCCCCAGTTTGGAGAATAATTTCAGCTATTCTGAAATTATGTTTTTTTATTTATTCAGGTCTTTACTTTCTTAACGATATTTCTAGTTTTTAAGTATAAAATTTGTACTTTGTTAAATTTATTTCTCAATGTTGTATTATTTATAGTGCTATTGTGACTGGAATTCTTTTCTTCATTGGTGAATTGTTTACTGCAAGTGTACAAAAATACAATTCCCTTTTCAACTTTAATATTGTATACTGTAGTCTTTCTGAACTTATTATTTCTAATAGTTTTTTAGTGGCACTGTAGAATTTTCTTATTCTTTTTCTTTCTTTATTCCTTCTTTGTGCGTGTGTATGTGTGTGTTTTTGTGTGTTACTAGGGATTGAACCCAGGGTATTCTACCCCTGAACTACACCATTTTTTATTTTATTTTTATTTTGAAATAGGGTCTTATTAAGTTGCTGAGTCTGGCCTTGAGCTTGTGATCCTCCTATTTCAGCCTCCCAAGTATTGGGATTACAGGTGTGTACCACTATGGTTGGCTCCTTTGAGAAATTTTGAAAATTTCAAGCCAGGTGTGGTGACACACACCTTTTATCTCAGTACTTGGGAGGCTGAGACAGGAGTAATGCAGCTTCAACTACTTAATGAGGCTCTCTGCAACTTAGTGAGACCATGTTTCTAAATAAAGAATAAAAAAATAAGCCTGTGGTTGTAGCTTGGAGGCAGAATGCACCTAGGTTCAATCCCCAGTAAAACACACACATTGTATTTTTCAACACTAGGATTTTTTTCTTTTTTCTTTTTTTTAAAGAAGGGCAGACTGCCACATGCAACACCTCATTTGGATGTGTCTAGAGTCTTGGAAACTTGACTACTGTACATTCTACAAATGGACCTTGAGAATTTGTTAGGAGGTTCTACCAGCAGAGCACAGCTACTTGTATACCCTTGAATGATGACCCATCCTCCTTTATCCAGGGGAAGGTCATCCTTTTTGACCAAGCACATCTTTGGGAGGGACGCACATGGAGTGGTGAGGGAGGAAGGGGACACTCACGTAACCAGCCAGATCAGCCAAATCAACCCTAGTGATCAATGGGGTGACATGTCACAGCCAGATCCCTTACATCCTTGATTTGCTTTTTTAGCAACTTCCATTTATTGATATTCTCATTTGACCTAATACTGACAATGTTCCTTTCTTTGCTTCTTTAATCAATCCTCTATATTAACATTTTTTATGATGGCTACTTTGAAATCTTTTTCTGATAAATTTGACATCTGGTCATTTTCACAGGCAGTTCTGTTGCGTATGTTTTTTTTTTTCTTCTTCTGGAGAATGGGCCATACATTATTTTTTCTTGGCATGCCTCATACTTTTTTGTTGGTACCTGACATTTTAAGATATTACAGCTACATTATAAGACACACATGGTGATGCTTGCTTGTAGTCCCAGTACTTGGGAGGCTCAGATAGAGGATTGCAGGTTTGTGGCTAACCTCAGCAACTTAGGGAGACCCTGTTTCAAAATAGTGAAATAGGGTTGGGGGTGTAGCTCAGAGGTAGAATGCCTCTGGGTTCCATCTCCAGTTACACACACACACACACACACACACACACACACACACACACACTAATATAGCCACATTTTAGATAATATAGCTACTTTGAGGCATGTTTATGTTGTTTGCTTATTTATTTGGTATCTGACTTTCCCCTATCCTTGCTGTCTTATGCCTCCATAGTGCTAAACCTCTGAATTTTTTTCTCAGGGAGGCACAGCTTTGGGTATACCCTCAGTCACCTTGGGATAACCTTGTAGGACTCTCACTTATTTCATGATCATACCTAACTGCTGAATACCCAATGTCTGGCTCATTTCTTTATTATTGATAGCAATGTTCTGGAGCATAAATTCCTCTATATGCTAATAAAATCAAATTGTGTCTCCTTGGAAAGAATAGTTGTATAGGTCAGTGTTTGGTTTCTGTTCTGAATCCATAAAAGATCCTTCTAGATATTTCTGCAGTTCTTTCCAAGAAACTAGCTAGCTTTATAGTTTAGGTTATTCCTTCCTTTCTTTTTTTCTTTCCTTTCCTCTTGGTAGTACTGGGGATTGAACCTAGGGGCATTATACCTTACAAATACACTCTCAGACCTATTTTATTTTTTTATTTTGAAACAGAATCTGTTATGGTTTGAACTTAGAATGTCTCACTAGACCTCAAGGAGACAAGGCAGCCATATTGAAGGCAGGACCTGGTTGCTGAGTGGGGACTCCTGGGGATGTGGCATTGGGGATTATATATGGTTCCTTCTCCATTGCAATCTTGCTTTTGCTTCTGGCCTCTGTGATATGAGAGCAGAGCCCTTGCATTCTCTCTGCTATCTGTGCAGTGCTCTGAGATATGCAGATCTCACCTGCCCTAACATGGACTGAACCCCTGAAATCTCCAGAATTGTGAGCAAATAAATATTTTTCCTCTGAGTTGGGCAGGTATTTGGGATCACAGTAGTGAGAATATTGACAGAAACAGGATCTTACTATGTTGTTCTTGTCTCAGCCTCCCAATTACTTGGATTACAGGCCTGTGCTACCACACCCCATGACTTTTTCTTTATTTGACCCACAAATCTTTGAATTTTTTCACACCATAGTCTCTTCTATTTTTGGTAGTAATCTTTGGTTATCCTTCTCCTTACTCTTTTGCAAATGAAATGAAGTTCTTCAGAAAGAGATTAGAAACTATTTCTTTTTTTTTTTTTTTTTTTTGTGGCACCAGGGATGGAACTCAGGGCCATTGTACCACCAAGCTACACCCCCAGCCCTATTTTTTAGTCTTTTTAGTTTTTTTTTTTTTTTTGGTGGTACTGGGGTTCCTAGAAGCCCTTCTATCTCCGGGCTACACTCCCAGACCTATTTTTACATTTTTATTTGGAAACAGGGTCTCCTAAGCCAGCGCGTGCGGCTAGCTTCGAACCTGCGCGATCCTCCTGTCTCTGCCTCCCAAGTGCGGGGATTACAAGCGTGCGCCACCACGCCCAGCTAGTCTTTTTAGTTTTGAAACAGAGTCTCATTGGGTTGTGAAGGGCCTTGCTAAGTAGCTGAGGCTGCCCAGGAACCACAATCCTCCAGTCTCTGCTTTCTGAATGCTGGAATTACAAGCGTGTGCCACCACACTCAGCAGGAACTATTTCTTTTATAATCTGCTTTGTGCTCAGTCAAAAGCTCCAAGCCAAAACTCAGGAGCTAGAGCTTGAGACAATATCATGCTTTTTTTCTGGGTTACATCTCCACTGTAGGTGCTGAGTATAGGTGGCAGGAATAGTGGGGAAGAAGCCTGAGATCCTTTTGGTGTGCTCCTGGCCCATAATGATGTCCTCAAGAGCTAGGGAAGGGCTATCAAGGAACCAGTATTATCTATTATTAGTGTACCCTGCTTAGTGTATCATGTCACAGTTTCACAAGTGGAAATTGGGCAGAAGGAGGTCCCAGCACTTGACTAAACTTACCGAGAATAACAGGCAGCAAGGGCTGAGATAAACCCTTGTTCATCGTAGGAAGGTAGCCTCTATCTGGGAGCTTAGGGAAAAGGGAGCATCACATTCCAGGCTGTAGCATTCTAGAATGGAGCTTCTGGTTCACTGATCTGGGAGTGGGGAGAGTGGTCTTTATTCATACAGAATTTTCATAGATTTTATTTTGTAGATGTTCTTCATTTGCTCTTTGTACTTAGGACCATTTGTAGAGGCTTTATATGTCTGCCTTTTAATAGTATTCACTAGTTTTATTGAGGATAGGCTCCTTGGAGCTTTTCATGGTGTCATACCACTAACCTGGCATTATGGTGACTCATACAACATAAGCTAATAAGAGAGTCTCTTGATTGGTTGTGTGACTTCAGGGTCCTTCAGTTACCCTTTTAAGCAGAATTTTTAAACAGGGGGATGCTCAGATTATGTGGAATTAGAGATGCTCTGGGAGACCCAGCTTCCAATTTCATTTTTTCCCAACACCAGGTTATGATAAAATGGCAACACTTTTTATGTTTTGCCTTGTACCAATAACAGCTGGATTTAGATATTGTTCTCTTAAGTCAATCTTGATGATATAAGTTCTTTAGTTTAAGATTAGAGTAGCTCAACAGCTATCATTTTAAGTTGGCACTTACCCTCTTGTTTATATTATCATCCATAACAAGCCAGCAGACTTGGACTGTACAGTTACAGAGTAATAGCAGAACTCTGCATGTGTGGCCTTACCCTACTGGCACTATCTGCCTGGCTGGTATAGAGACAAATCACTAATATGTTAGCTTTTGTTGCTTGTGATTATTTGGGATGAATTATACTGAGATCTGTGTGACAAGCAAGGATCTTTCAGTTCCCATTGCTTAATAGTAATGTATAAACAAAAACGGTAAAAGTCCTTTACAAGTTTATTGTACAGGAGAGCATAAAATTTCTATTTTCATCATAGACTATACTCAAGTATCTTAAAGAACTCTGTAAAGGAAGAGATTCTTTGCCTTCATAGGTAGCAAAAATTAAGTCCATTAAAGACGAATGGAAATAAAAGGTCGAAAGTAGAGATAATTTTAACAATTTTGGCAGTATTGACAAGAAATGGCATTTTTAGGTTTTATTATATTTTTTACCATCCTAATAATTCAGATATGATTTTTCCATATCTTTTATTGGGCTTACATAGTCAAATATGAAAAAAATTCCATTCTTGGCCATAATCAAATGCCTATTTCCTTTGAATGCTTTTTTTCGGGATTGGTGAAACTAGGGCTATACAGGGACTTTCAAAAGTCTTTAGAGCAAAAAGTCTTGTAGTTTGCAGTTAAAAATGGGCTGTTTTGGGAAGCTGAGATAGGAGGATTGCAAATCGTGGACCTCTGCAACTCAGTGAGACCCTGTTTCAAAATAAAGAATAAAAAACAGGGCAGGAGACGTAGCTAGGAGGTTGAATGCCCTGGGTTCCATCCCCACATGCGAAAAAAAAGAAATAAGGTTGTTTTTCCAGAATTATCTTGTTAACTGTCCAGATTTTGGTAATAAGGAATGTGAGCTTTTATTATAGAAATTTTCAAATGCAATAAGCGGCTTAATGTACATTGGGCTAGGTACATTAAGCATTATTAATAGGACTTCTTTAGGAAATGACAGCTATTTAAAAGAGGGAATAGAGGGAATAGAAGGGAAGAAAAGGAAAAAAGAAAAAGGAGTAATTTTTCTAAGGAGAAATTTGGCCATGAAACATATGCAGATGAATTTTTTGGTGAGAAATGTTTGAAAATCATCTGTCTGGCAAATCATGTCTCATGCGTGACCTTGTCATCTTAATCCAACAGTAAATAGAAAACAAATGTTTTTTTTTTCTTTGAAGGTATGGTTATAACATCTTTCAGAAGTATTTTCAGTAAGCTTAATTAAAGATGATAAGGTATTTCTTCCTGTTTTGACTACTGTGATTGTGTAGGAGAGTGGCAGCATTCCATGGACTTGTTTTAATTACCCTGTTGGTATTCACGTTAACATCTGGTGGCATTGGTGAGCGCACCTGATGGACCACAAAGAACCTTGATTTATGAACCCATAATTGGGTTTCCAATAAACATTTGTCAAAATAATGTATTAGTTCAAACCAAGCCTTCTTTATTTATTCATATAAAAGAGCACTTAACTTTCAACAAAGAATTGCCTATCATCAAAATCACTCTATAAATGAATCAAATTTATGAAGACACAATTCTAGAGGGTGACTGCTCAAAGACTACAGCTTACTTTAACTCTTTAGAGACTTAGCATTCAAACATGTTTGTTTTCACCATTTTTTCTCATTTTTATTTTTAAATGATGTATGTTTCCATATTCAGATATTAGGTTACCTGCTATTAAATGAATCAAGAACTTAAGATATTTATTTAGTTACCAAACTAGCATATCTTCAGCAAGCATTATTCTATAACTATTTCAAATCCTATAGGACAATATGTATTTATCTCCTTATTTTACTTTTCAGTGGGAACAAAACATACACTGCCCTCTAACTGCTTTATGAATCTGTATAGCCACAGATAAGGGAATTATCTTTGATCTTTATTTTAAATATTTAGCTATTTTATATGTTTATTAATTTATTAGCCTTTGTTTTTTCTGGGGAACATAAGATGTAATTTATATAGCTTGTACAAGTTGTACAAACCACTATATGAAGCATTCTTTTAATATTTAGTATCATTTATAACCTTTTTATTATGGCAAAATATATAATATAAAATTGACCATTTGAAGTGTGAAATTCAATGTCTTTAAGTATATTCATAATTATATGAACTATATGTGGTTTATTTCTTTTTTTTACTTATTTTTTATTTTTTTTAAATTTTTAATTGGTGCACTGTATTCATACATCATAGTGGGATACAAACTTTTGTAGACATACATGCACACATCGCCCAGTCAGCCCCCACCCGATCCCCACCCCATTCTCTCCCCATCCCTCCTTCCCATGCTTGGCTTAGTGGTTGACATCTAGTATTATAGCAATTTATCCAAAATTAAAAATGATAATCTCACAAAACAGTTTCATTTGTCTGATACCAAGCGTTTGATGATTTAAAGATAGCATTTCAATATTTCTTTTTGCTTTCTTTCTTACTAGAGTATATTTTTTTCTGTTTTTTTAGGTGAAACTATCATATATTTATATATTTATTTTTCAGAAAAAAATCTATCCTAATATGGAATATGAATTCTAGATACCCAAAACGATCTTGAAAAAGAACAAAGCTAGCAGATATATATTTTCTGATTTCAAACCATATAAAGCTACAATAATTGAAACAGTGTAGTACTGTTCTAAAGGCAGATATATAGACCATTGGAGTTAAATACAAGCCTAGAGCTAAATTCTTCCCTATATTGTCAAGTTATTTTTGACAAGGTTTCCACGAACATTTGGTGGTGGAAATAATAATCTTTTAACTAAATATTGTTGAAAAATAATAATTACATGGAAAAGAATAAAATTGGACCTTTACCTAATCCCATATACAAGTATTAACTCAAAATAGATAAAAGACCTAAATATAAATCTTAAGACTATAAACTTTTAGGAGAAAATCTGGGTCATAAAACCTCACAACATTGAAATTGGCAGTGATTTCTTGGTTATGATTTCAATGGCACAGGCAACAGAAGAATATACAAACTCCCTAAAAAATAAAAGAAAATATTGTATATCCAAAGACAATGTAAACAGAGTTAAAAGTTACTAATTGAATGGGATAAAATATTTCCAAATGCTATATCTGAAGGTATATTAATATTCCAACTAGAAATCCTAAAAATTAACAACAATAAAGGCAAACAGTACAATTTAGAGATAGGTAAAAGACTAACATAAATAATGAATCTCCACAGATAACCAATCTTAGTTGTCTGTTGGATGGAAAATCTTCTTTCTCTAGTTCTGATGTGTGTTACCTATTTCTTCTTTGTAGTTAATCTCTTTGAGTATTTTCTCTAGCGCTGGTTTTGAAGACATAAATTCCTTCAGTTTCTGTTTGTCATGGAAGCTTCTTATTTCTCCATCTAATTTGATAGAAAGTTTTGCTGGGTAGGAAATTTTTGGGTGGAAGTTGTTTTCTTTCAAAATTGGGAATATGTTACTCCAAGCCCTTCTGGCTCTCATAACTTGGTTTGGGAAGTCTGGAGTGATTCTAATTGGTTTGCCTCTGAATGTCACTTGGCCCTTTGTTTTTGTTGCCTTTAAGATTCTCTGCTTGGCTTCCACATTGGTCATTTTGACAATTATGTGGCGTGGGGATCCTCTTCTCCGATCCTGTCTAAAGGGAGTTCTATACGTTTCCTGGACCTGCGTATCGACCTCTTGCTCTATGTCTGGAAAATTTTCTGCTATTACTTCCTTGAAGAGATTGTTGATCCCTTTGGTTTCACTTTCTTTTCCCTCCTCTATTCCGATTATTCTTAGGTTAGCTCTCTTAAAATGGGCCCATATTTCTTCAATATCAGATTCCTGCTGTCGGATATTTTTCCTAGATTAGAAACTATGCGTTCATTTTTGGAATGATCATCTTCTAAGAGCGAGATTCTGTTCTCCATGTGTTCTAATCGGTTGTTTGTGCTTTGAATTGAGGCCTTTACTTCATTAATTGCATCCTTTATCTCTTTTTGGCTCTCTCTGAGTTCTTTTCGAAGCACCTCTATTATTTCTACAGTTATTTTCCTGATTTGATCTTCTAGAAATCTCTGATTTTCTGTTTTATCGGGTTCTGATGTTGTGGGGTTGTGGGCATTCATTGCTCCAGTGTTATTCCTCTTTCCCATGATTTCGGAAGTTTGTGCCTTCTCTGGGTTCTTCCCTTGGGTCACTATGACTTCACTTAAGGTGCTCTGGATCTCGAGTCTGTATTATCTCAGACCCCACTACTCCTTTACTGGGTTGTATCACAGAGTCTCCGACCCAGAGAGTCGATAGAGGCTGCTTTAGACTGTGGGGGGGTGCCAGGTTGCACGTTCTCCTATGGTGTGATATCTCTGCCACCGCCACTCCCTCACTGGGTCAAGTCCCAGGAGGCCCAATACTGCGATTTCTCCTCTGTGGCCCGCAATTTGACTCACTGTTCTTGAGTACGCAGATGTAGCTGTACTGGACTCGGTGAATTCACTGCTGCTTCCGCCGCCGGTGGCAATATGGCGCCGCTGCCACGCCCTCGGCCATGAGGCTGGCGTATTTTTTCTTCTCTGGTTTTGATTTCCACTCTGAATCCCTGCAGCGTGTGCTGAGCTCAGCCACTGGGAGCTTTAGATGCTGTCTGCGCCGAAAGATCCCGCCTGGCTGTTCCGCAGCGGCTCACCTGGCTTGCTGTAGCCGTCCGTTGAGTTCGCCACTGCCGCCGGCAGTATGGCGCTGCTGCCGCATCCTCGGGCGCGTGTGTCTCCTCTGTGGCCCTGAGCTCTGTTCTCAGTCTGCTTTCTCTCTGGAGCCTGGTGGTTTTTTTTTTGTTTTTCTGGTGATGGTGTTTTCTGGCTATGAAAGGCGCTCTTTTTGTGGTAATGGAGATTGGTTGTTAGCGGGACTCTTAAGCCCCGCTTTTCTCGGTCGCCATCTTCCCGGAAGTCAAAATGGTATACCTTTAGAATTTTTTTTTTTGCATGTCTGGAGATGTAACCCAGGGGCATTTGACCTCCGAGCTACACCTCCTGCTCTATTTTTTATTCTTTATTTGAAACAGGGTCTCACTAAGTTGCAGAGGGCCTTACTAAGTAGCTGAGGCTGGCCACAAACTGCAATCCTCTGGTCTCAGCCTCCCAAATGCTGGGATTACAAGCATGTGCCACCATGCCTGGAAAATTTTTTAAAGTATTTTTTCTAGTTTTGGCTTCATTGTCATTTTTTTTTTTACTTCTGGTTATCTTGAAATGTATATTTTTGGTTGATTGTAATCATATATCATTATTAAATTCAAAGTGATAGATAGAGGCACTGAGCACTCAGTGAGCCCTCCTCCGACTCCCACTTCACTCCCTCATCCTCCTCGTGCATGACATTGTGTGAGTGTTGTGAGTGACATCGATAAATTTGTATATTTGCATCATGTCCATTGAAGTATTTCCCTCATCGAGTCTTCCTCCTCCATCCCCCTCCAACCCAATTTCTCCCTAGCTTCTAAATATGAGGGAAAATATCTAGCCTTTCACTTTTTGTGACTGACTAATTTTACTTAGCATAATAGTCTCCAGTTTCATCCATTTTCCTGCAAATGACATAATATGTTCTTCTTTATGGTTGAGTAGAATCCCATCATTTGGTAATCCAGCTCATCTGTGGATGGACACCTAAACAAATAACCCGATCAAAAAATGGGCAAGTGAGCCAGGCGTGGTGGCGCACGCTTGTAATCCCTGTGCTTGGGAGGTGGAGACAGGAGGATCGCGCAGGTTCAAAGCAAGCCGCGCTGGCTTAAGAGACTCTGTTTCCAAAAATAAAAAAGTATAAAATAGGTCTGGGAGTGTAGCCCGGAGGTAGAAGGGCTTCCAGGAACCCCAGTACCAAATAGATAATCCACAAAAGAAGAAATGCAAATGGCTAATTAATTTATAAAAATGTTCAACATCATTAGATATCAGAGAGATGCAATTCAAAACTACTCTGATACTTCACCTAACCCAAATTAGAATGACAATCATTAAAAATACAAATAGTAATGAATGCTGGCAAGGATGTGGAAAAGTAGAAACTCTGATACATTGTTGGTGGGATTTGCAAAGTGCAACTACTTTGGAAATTAGTGTAGAGGGTCTTCAGAAGAATGGGAAAGAATTTACCACATGATCCAGTTATACCACTCTGGGGTATCTACCCAAAAGAATTGAAAGCAGACTACTATATGAATGCATAGCTATGTTTATAAAAGCACAATTCATAATTGGAAAGTTTTATTTTTCTTCTGATTCTGAAGAGCAGCTTGGCTGAATATAACAATATTGGTTCATAGTTATTTTTTTTTTTTCAGGGCTTGGAAGACATTATTCCATGCTCTCCTGGAAGTTAGAGTTCATATTGAGAAAAGCAATTCTGATTGCTTACCTTTAAATGATGTGACTTGACATTTTTCTCTTTAGGTTTTAAAAATTTGTACTGAGTGTGAGGCATTTTACTTAAAATGTGTCATGGAGAATTTTATTTGTTTCTTTGGGGTTTGAATGCCTTCTCTATCTAAATGTTCATCTCATTTCCAAGGTTTGGAAACTTTTCTTTTACAATTTCCTTAAAAAGGCTATCTATACCATGTGTAGTGGTGTACACCTGTAATCCCAGTACATAGGAGGCTGAGACAGGAAGATTTCAGGTTCGCAGGCAGCATCAGCAACTTAGTGAGTCCCTTCACAACTTAATGAGACTCTGTTTTAAAATAAATATTAATCTTGTCCCAGAGTTCTTAAATATTCTGATCATGGTTATTTATTATTTTTAAAAGCAATATAAAACTATTTATGGACCACTGCTAACCAGTATTTACAATAAAGAATATACAGTTGACATTACAGTAAACATTCTGATTACTAAAAAGTTATTTCTTGACTTGTGTTGAACTGGTAACTCAAATACTGAAAACATTGAGCCTACCTGTAAAGAATGAGTTGCAGTAAAGAAAATACATACAGGTAAATAATTTAGATCATATAAATGTACTCACCAATTTATGCCAGCAGGTCCTGAATCATCAGCATCTTTAACCATCTAATTAGATTTCCATGGACTAAGTCTTAGACATTCCATGAATCAACATTTTAGATTTCAACTTTTAAAAAGTATTTATCTTTTGATACATATCTTGTGATACATAAACTCAAAACTAGGGGTGTTTTACCACTGAATTAAATCTGCAGCTCTTTTTCTTTTGAAACAGTGTCTCACTAAGTCACTGTTAACTGGCCTTGAACCTGCAATCCTTTTTCAGCCTCCCAAGTACTGAGATTATAAGAGTGTACCACTCACTGTGCCTGTTTCAACTTACTTTTTCTCTTTCTTTTTCCTTTCTTTCTCTTTATTCCTCTTTCTTTAAAGGAGTGGCTCACTAGAGAAATTTTAAAAGTCCATTTATCACGTCTTGCTTAGCTAACTATAAAAAACTAGGATTTGTCTAGTGTTCTTTGGTGGGGAAGTTATTGGTAGTAATAGTATTTTTTCTTTCAGCAATTTTGCAAATAAACTTGCATTTATGTGAATATAATATATATATAATATATATATATATAATATATATATATATATATATATATATATATATATATATATATATATATATGCTGGGCATGGTGGCATATGCTTGTAATCCCAGTACTTGGGAGGCTGAGATAGGAGGATACCTCTGAGCTATACCTCCACAGCCCTATTTATTTTTTATTCTTTATTTTGAAACAGGGTCTCACTAAGTTGTAGAGGGCCTCACTAAGTAGCTGAGGCTGTCTGTGAATGGCAATCCTCCGGTGTCAGCCTCTGAATGCTGGGATTACAAGCATGCACCACCATGCCCAGCTACCTTATGTCTTTTTATTAGGGAGTTGAGGCTATTTGTATTTAGCATAATTATTGAGAGATAATTTTTAACTACTAACATTTTGAATTTTAACTTCTTTTTTTTTGGTGGTACTGGGGATTGAACCTAGAGAAATTCTACCTTCAAGCTACACCCCAGCTCTATGTTACTTCTTATTTGGAAACAGGGTCTCACTAGGTTGATTAGAGTCTTACTATTTGCTGAGGCTGTCCCAGAACCTGCCATCCTCCTGTCTCAGCCTCCAA
The DNA here is from genome assembly GCF_963383645.1 of Muscardinus avellanarius. NCBI lineage: Eukaryota > Metazoa > Chordata > Mammalia > Rodentia > Gliridae > Muscardinus > Muscardinus avellanarius. Next base: position 66,542,176 of record NC_137789.1, on the reverse strand, counting down.
GTACTGGGATTACAGGAATGTTCCACCACGCTTAGCTCAAGTTTTAACTTCTGTTTGAGTTAGTATTTGTTCTTCTTTGCTTAGTTGTTTGCTTATTGTTGTTAAAAGAAAATTATTGTTCTTTTTTGGCTCTGGCATTTATTACTTCTTCTTTGTAACTAATCTCTCAATATTTTCTCTAGTGCTTCTAAATATTTGAATATTTGGAAGACATAAATTCTTTCAGCTTCTGTTTGCTGTGGAAGATTTTTATTTCCCCATTGAATTTGAGAAATATTTTTGTTGGTTAGAAAATTTTTGGTGCAAGTTGTTTTCTTTCAGAGTTTGGAATATGTTGCTCCAGGCCCTCCTGGCTTTCATGACTATTTGGAAAATCCAGAGTGATTCTAATTGGTTTTCCTCTGAGTGTCACTTGATCTTTTGCTTTTGTTGCCTTTAAAATCTCTCCTTGGCCTCTGTGTTAGTCAGTTTGACTATTATGTGTTGTGGTGAACAATTTCTCTGATGTTCTTTACAGGGGGTTCTATAAGTTGCACCTGTGTATCAACCTCTTTTTCTATGTTAATTTTTAATTATTACTTCTTTGAAAAGATTGTTAATGCTTTAGGTTTCACCTTTTATTCCTTCTTATATGCCTATTATTCTTAGGTTAGCTCATTTAAAATGGGCCCATATATCTTTGATGTCCAATTCATGCTGCCTAATTGTTTTTTTTTTCTAAATTATATTCTATACATTAATTTTTGGAGTGGTCATCTACTAAGAGTGAGATTCTATTTTCCATGTGGTCTAATCTACTGTATAGTTAGTATTGATGCCTTCACTTCAATGATTGTATCCTTCACTTCCGAGCTTCTTTCTGATTTCTGTTCAGGGTGTCAGAATTTTTTTGTTTATTTGTTCCTTTATTTCTTTCAGGCTCTCTCTAAATTATTTTTAGAAACCTTGTATTATTTCTACTGTTAAAGTTTTAATTTATCCTTTTGTCAATCTCTGCAGTTCTATGTTGGTTGAGTTTTGTTATTGTGGGGTTGTGGGAGCTCATTGGTTCTTTGCTATTCTTCCTTCTAATGATTTCAGGTTTCTTAAGTTTGTATCTTTTGCTTTTGATAGCTTTCTCTCACTCTGTAGGTGTCAGCTTGTATATACAACAACAAGTTGTATTGTATTCAGTGGTGAAGGTTGAATGAGAAGGAAGGTACTATAGTATTAAATATAAAAATAAGGTAAAGTAGCAGATAGGATTGAGTAAAATGATAGTTTGAGTGTAGTAAGGTAATCTATAGTAGAGATTAAAGATAATGAGTATATAGGAGGATTCTAGTAATCAGTGTGGAGGATTCTAGTAACCAGTGTAGAGTATTTAGGTATAGTGATATGAACTGGATTTAATACAATACAAAGAAAAGAAAAGAAAAAAAAAGACAGAGAAAAGAGAGTAGATATGAAAGAGAGAAGAAGCTTATAAAGGAGTGGGGAAAAGAGCAAACAAACAAAATCTTTTTTTTGCGCAAAAATATTAAATGTACTCCAAATCCTGAAAGAAAATAACTTTCAATTAAGACTACTATATTCAGCAAAGATAGCATTCAAAATTGACAGAGAAATAAAAAATTTCCAAGACAAACAAAAGATAAAAGAATTCATGACTACCAAGCCAACAGTAGAGAAAATACTTAAAGAAATAAAACACAAAGTAGAAAAAAGAAATAAATACAAGAACCAGAGAAGGGGTGAATTATCCCAGATGGGCAACTACAAGAAAAAGAAATAATACTATATAAAACAGAAAATATAACTCAAAGTGACAGGAAACAAAAATCATCTCTCAATAACAACAATGAAAGTCAAAGGCATAAACTCCCAAATTAGAAGGCATAGACTGGCAATGTGGACTAAAGAACATAATCTCTTTGTTACTGGGAATGTATACTGTCATTTTTTTATAGCTTCTTCTGAACTGGAAAATATGGTATCGGACTAGTGTAAGTTTAAGCAAAGCAAATTTTTCTCATTGAGAAAATACTTTTCTAAAAAAAAATTAAATGCTACCTGGGCTTCTGTAAGGCTTTTGTTATTTTTGAGAGTTCTGAAAAGGTTGATTTTTTTTATTTTTGCTCTTTCTTTCTTTCTTTCTTTCTTTCTTTCTTTCTTTCTTTCTTTCTTTCTTTCTTTCTTTTGCTTTTATTGAGGGACAAGCTTTTGCAGGTCCTTACTGCATTTACATTGATGTCACCTTGCAATCAATTTTGATGTTTGGAAGCATTAACCTTGAGCTCCTCTCAAACAAACTATTCTTTCCCCCTAAATGATTCCACTATTGTTATACTATTGCAAATTGTTCAGTTTATCATCATTTTTATATTTTAATTTATTCAAAAAATTAATAGAAATTTACTTTGTCTTATAAGTACTTCCACAATATCCCTAAATTATTTACCTTGTCCCTCAAAGCCTAAAATATTTGCTATTTGGCCCTTTGCAGAAAAAGTTTGCTCCCTCTGTCCTAGTCCAAGTTCTAGAGATTTTTATTGATGTTTTTCTAGAAATTTTATACCTCTAGTTTTTATATTTATATCTGTGATTCAGTTGGAGTTTTTAAGTATACATTGCAATCTATGGATCCAAATTCATATTTTTCCACATATGTTTATGCAATGGTTTCATCACAATTTGTTCAAAGGCTGCCTTTATTTACTATTGTCTTTTCACCTTTGTCAAAATGTCTGTATGTATGTGAGTTCATTTGTTTGGCATTCTATTCTTTTTTTGTTGTTTCTATTGCTCTATTGTCTATCTTTCTGCCAACATCATGCAGTTCTGTTTACCACTGCTTTATTTTATTTATTTATTTATTTATTTATTTGTTTGGTGGTACTGGGGTTCCTGGAAACCCTTCTACCTTTGGGCTACACTCTATTTTTATATTTTCATTTGGAAACAGGGTCTCTTAAGCCAGCATGGCTGGCTTTGAACCAGCGCGATCCTCCTGTCTCCGCCTCCCAAGTGTGGGGATTACAAGTGTGCGCCACCAAGCCCAGCTACTACTGCTTTATAATTCTTGAAATCAGATAGTATACATCCTTCAGCTTTATTATCTCTTTCAAGGATTTTTTCTGGCTCTTAACATTATGACTATTGTTTGGTCTTTGTGTGTGTGTGTGGGGGGGCACTGGGGACTAAACCCAGGGTCATTCTACCTCAAAGTTACACCCCCAGCCCTATTTTATTCTTTTTTTCTTTGTTTGCTTTTATTTAAAAAAAATTTATGGGTGCACTGTAGTCATACATCTTAATGAAGTACAGGATGGTAGAGGCATACATACACACACCACTCATTTAGCTCTTCCCCAATTCCCACACTTTTCCCTTTCACTAAGTAGCTGAGGTTGGCCACAAACCTATGATCCTCCTGTCTCAGCCTCCCAAGTGCTTGGATTGCAAGCATGCACCACCAGGTCTGATTTAATTGCTTGGTATTTCACATTTCTGTATGAAAAAATTAGTTTGTAAATTTCCACAAAAGGGAATTGCTGACATTTTCATTGGGATTGTGTCAAATCTATAAATCAAATCAGGAAAAATGTCATCTTAACAATATAAAGTTTTGGCTCCATGAGCAAGTTATTTCATTCCATTTGTATAGGTCTTTGATTCCCTCAGAAATATGTTATTTCTAATTCCAGGGCCTTGGACCTTAAGTACTACACATACTGCAAAGCTAAAAGGGGGTACAAAGGAGAATATGAGCTCTGAGTCTTGGGCCAGGCTGCTTATGTTTAGTTTTAAATTTCAGCTCCATTACTTACCACTGTGTGAGAGAACTCATTGACTTTTCTATGCTTCAGTTTACTGTCTAGAATATGTGGAAGTAACAGTACAGGATTAAAATGAGTGGATATATAAACATATTTTAGGATAATGGCTGGCAGAGATGAAGAATTATGCAGAGATTGGCTTTTGCATGCTGTGATAAGGAATTCATGTATATATAAACTTTTAATACTGAAGGATGGCTATTCCTAAAATCCTCTTACCATATAGGGGCAAATAAAAATTAAAGACATACCAAGTGTTAATAACTACAAAACATTTTTATAAGCATAATCTTTAAATTTGTAGGGTGATGATTAGGTTAGATGACATAGTAAAGTTTTTTGAGCCCTGTGGATGAGAACAATTTTATAATAACAGTTTATATTTGTAAAGTGCTTTTATTCTTTAACCACTTTCACATCTATTATTTAACACATGACCACTGTGGCTGGTTTAAAAACTACTCCAGTCATGGAAGAGAGACTCTAGATTCTTAGCCAAATACTATTAGGCTATTTCTCATCTTAATGTTTAAATAAGCACAAAATCCTTAACTTTACCCAATGAATGCTTTGTATTTATAATAATAGATTAATAGGGTCTGTGATTTATAATTTATGTAGAATAATTGCTAAGAATACAGAAATCTGCAGCCAGACTGACTGGGTTCAACATTTCTGGGTGTGTAACTCTGAGCAAATTACTTTATTTTGTGCCTTGGTTTACTCATCTGTAAAATAAGAATAAATAATGCTATTAATACTTATGGGATTATATGGTGATTCAATCAATACATACAGAATATATTTATAAAATATTAGCTATTGTTATTAGTAGTAGCATTTTGTTTTAATTTGTTTATTATTGCAAAAAACAATTTTCTGGTTATGAAAGTGATGCTTGTTTACTATAGAACTACAAGCAACTACCAAAAAATCACTTATAATTCTGTGCTCTTAGATAATTACTATTAACCCTCTAGTTTATATAGCTCCAGACTTTTATCATTATTACAATGTCTACTTACTGATTTTTCTTTTTCACAAAAATCATAGGATCACACTTTACATATTGATTTTGTATTGGTTGTTTAGGTATAAACATCTTAAAAATAAAATTTGGTCTATGAATGCACCTCACTCCAGATGTTGCTAACTATATGGCCACAGTCAAGTTTTATTAACTTTTTTTTATGGTACTAGGAATGGAACCCAGGGGCTTTCTACCTCCAGGCTACAGTCCCGACCTATTTTATATTTTATTTGGAAACAGGGTCTCACTAAGTTACTGATGGCCTCACTAAATGGTTGAGGCTGGCTTCAAACCTGAGGGGTCCTCCTGTCTCAGCTTCCCAAGTACTGGGATTACAAACATGCACTACCAACGGCCAGCAAATTTTGTTAACTTTTTACCCCTCAATTTCTTCATCTGAAAAATGAGAGGACTAAAAGTTTAAGTAAGTGATACACTGCATATAAAGATCTTAGCTGATACTAAAATGACTGGTATTATCTCTGTGTTATATAGATAAAAATTAGGAAAAAACTTGTGTCAGATCCACTGCGCAGTTGTGCCTTGGGGAGTGGGTAGGTTGCAGATAGACTGGAGTAAGTCCTCAGGGATATCACAGGAGACAGGTTTTTTGGAGAAAGCTTACAAGAGACCAGTGACTGTTCCCAGAAGAGTTCAGTGGTGAAAGGCTGACAGAACATCTATGTCTCATGGTGCTTTGCCAAATAGCTCTTCATCATGGTATTTGCCCAGTGTAGCTGGCTGGATGAGTGACCCCCTTTCCACAGTGCCCTCAGTCTATGTCTATCCCCACTTGAGAGGGGGTCAGGTTGCAAACGGGGTCAAACATCATCAGCATCAGCTTGATTAGTGTTCTTGTATGACCAGAATCCCAAAGAACAACTGCCCTGGTGTACAGGCAAAAAAGCGGCTTTCTACAGATAATACTAACTTGCCCTAGTATCCAGTGCACATTAAAGAAAGTGAAGGTCCTTCAAGATAACGTGTATTTAGACTTTACAGTCCAGGATCACTCTCATTGTTCCCTTAGGTTGGCAAGGTTTTGGGGAACAGTAGCAGGCATCCAGGGACACAGTGTTTTACCATCCCCTTTTCTTTTAGGGACAACATAACTTGGAAGTACAGGATAGTAAAGGAAGCTGGTAGGTGTACTTTCTAAGGATAACAAGCAGGGTCAAGGAGTTATGAAACATGCTTATTTTCTGTAAAAAATGGTTTCATACCAGAGTTTTTTTTTTGTGGTACTGGGGGTGGGAACCCAGGGACTTTTCTACCTGTGGGCTATACTCCCAGACCTGTTTTATACTTTATTTGGAAACAGGGTCTCACTAAGTTGCTGAGAGCCTCACTAAGTAGCTGAGGCTGGCTTCGAACCTGTGTGATCCTCCTGTCTCAGCCTCCCAAGCGCTGGGCAAGCATGCACCACCACCCCCGGCTTCATACCAGAGTTTTTATGTAGTTTTATGTTTGTTGCCAAATCTGTATAAGTGCCTAGCAAATTTTGGTGGAATAGAAGCAAAATGTGTTGGTTACTCAAACCATATGAATTATTGTATTATTTCAATTTGAGCAACTGGAAAATCAGTGAGCATAAATATTCCTTTAAACATCGACATGAAGGGAATGGGAGGATGTGGATGGAACCCATTTTGGAGATGCCTCAGCTCCTTTTCAAGTCTAGCTGCTAGTAGCCAGGGGCAGTGATCTATTCTGTATCTCACATCTCAGGCAAGATATTTGTGTAGAGGAGAGAGAAGTTTTTGTTATAGAAGGGCAGGGGGTTGATGGATATCTATTCTAGACACCAATTGTTTTTTAAAAAAATCTGAAGAATTTCTAATAGAATAATGACCAGTATTTACTAAGTGATTTCTTTGTAAAGGGCATCATTCTAATGAATTATAATATTCTTAATTAATATTAACTTTAATCTTTATTTCAATGCTATAAGATAATGGTTATTATAATCCTTATTTTCATAAGGAGAAACTGAAGCAAATGTAAGCTAATCAACTTGCCCAAAGAAACATAGCTTATAAGTTAAAAGCTTGAATATAAGCTATGTAGTGCTCCTAACTAGAATGTCTTTCAAGAGTTTGAGGGGACTCCTTGAAGGAGGAAAAATTCCAATATGATTTGAGGATGAGGGTTATAGCCACAACTGGACATCACTAGTTGCCCAGTCCGATATCAATTCTTCTCTTCTTTCTTAGTAATTGAGTACCATTTTAATTCAACATATTACTTTGTAGACAAAATAAAACACCTTCCCCTGCATTTAGACATAGCTATGATGATTAACTTGTAGCCAACAGAATGTAAATGAAAGTCTCCTATATCACTTTTGGGAAGAGTCATTAAAAAGAAGATGTGCTCTTAGTGTTTTTCTCTCTTTCTTCCTGCTGCTCTCTTGAAATCCCTCAGCTGGCTGAAGCTTTAGCAGGTGTTCTATATCATGAGGTGGTCTTGAAAATGAACAGAACATGCTAGGGTTGACAGAATGTTGGGATCCTGTAGAAACTGTGGACTGGTTACTTCTGCACTACATTTATGGACTTCATTTAGAAGAATAGGAAATAAATTTGATCTTTTTAAAGCAATTATTGTTTTGGGGTTTTATGTTAGTTATAGTTGCCTAATCTTGATTAATACAAAAGGAAATGTTATTGGTAAGGAACAACACAGCTATAGGCACTGAGATTGACCAATGATTCAATTTATATCACTCTGGCCCTATGTTCTCTTTCTATCTGTGTTGGAGTTTCTTAAGTCTTAATTGTAAGGCCTTCTTTTTGGTGAATTTTTTTTTTGTTGGTGATATCATTCATTCTCAACACTTGATATAAAATCTCTATATTACTGATCCTCAACTTTGTATCTTTAGTAGAGACTCTCTTTGTACATCTATAGCTGCCTCTTTGATTTCTCCTCTTTTGAAGGTATTTCATGGGGCCTTCAAAATAAATATACGCATGGGGTATGGTGGTGCACGCCTGTAGTCCTAGTACTTGGAAGGATTAGACAGGAGGATTGCAGTTTTGTGATCATTCTCCGCAACTTAGCAAAGTCACCAGCAACTTAGTGAATCCTATTTAAAAAAAAGTTCTGGGGTCTGGGGGTGTACATCAGAGGTGGAATGCTCCTAGGTTCAACCGCCAGTATCAAAACCCAAAAAGCAAAACCCAAAAGGCCCAAACCTCAAAAAACAAAAAAGAATTTGAGAATATAACTCAAACTGAATGTTTAACTCTGCATCTTGCTGAGTCTTGTTCTTCCTTAAAGCTACGTAAATAACAGCGTCATTCAAGCAAGAGGCCTGGAAATCATCTGAGATTCTCTCCTCTTCCTTAACATTCACTTTCTTACTGAATCTGTTCACACTTCTCCATCTCTTTTGTCCATTATCTTAGTAAAGCCACCATCATGTCTTGAATAAGCTACAACAGCAACATTAGACTGATGGTTTTTCTATCTGCCTTTCAACAAATTTCCAAGTTCCAGGAAGTATTCATCAATGGTATTCAATCAACTAGGTATTGGTTAGTCCTCAGCTTAAAACACGCGACTACTTTCTCATTGTATTGATAAATAAAACTTTGGCAATGGATTACAAGATGTTACATGTTCTGTACTCTGATACTGACATTGTTAATTTGTATGCTATTCCTTTTCTCATTATTTTCTATCCACTGTGGCCTTCTCACGGGTCTTTCAGCCTTAGCACCTTTGCATAGGTCATTAACGTGTAGTACTTTTTTTCTGTTAGTTTCCCCATGATTATATCTTTTTATCCTTCATGTTTTAGCTTATTTCCTCAGAAAGTCTTTTTATGGTTATCATGTTGGATATTAAAAAAATAATTCTCCATCTAGGAACTCTTATTTGCTGGTATGATACAATATTTATCTTAACCCTTTGCACTATTTCTCTTACTTTATAATCGTGTGTGTGTGTGTGTGTGTGTGTGTGTGTGTGTGTATGTGTGTGTGTGTGTTACTAGAGATTGAACCCAGGGGCATTTACCTCTGAACTATACCTTCAGCCCTTTTTAGTTTTTATTTTTCAAATTTTGAAATAGGGATCTCACTAAGTTACCATATGCTAGCCTCAAACCTGTTATCCTCTTGTCCCAGCCTCTCAAGTAGTGGGATAACAGGCATGTACCACCTTGCCTGACTAATATATTTTTAATTTATTTACTGTTTATTGAATATATTTTGTTTAGACTGTAAATTTTGTGACTAGAAACATTATGATTTTTATTTATTGTACTATAACTAACACTTAAACTATGACTGTCTACTATAATATAACTATTGGCACTATTTGTGGAGTGCACGAGTGCATGAATACATCTGAGTGTCTGCAGGAATTCTGGAGATATCTATATAATGTGGGGTAGTTGATGAAATCTATTGGTCGCATTAGAAAAAATTTGTGCTGGGTTGCACAAAATACATTTGCTATTCTGGGACTTTTGTTTGTACTAATACAGCACAGAGAAATATAACTGAGGGTTGAATGGTCTTAGAGACATACCTCTGCTAAGTCATTTCTAGAGAACTGGGTTACACACTGGCCTATTTACAGTCCAATTGTAGTCTGGCAGGAACAAGTCCATGGCCAGCCATCTGGGTCTCAGGTCCTTCTTTAGCTCTGGACCAGTGAGACAAAGCACTCCTGTCTTTCTAAAGCTGATGAAGAACAGACTTCTTCCCTGGAATGGAGCCGAATGGTAATGTGCCTCCAAGGATTATACTGAGTAAACCTTTAGAGCAAGGTGCAGTCAAAGCTGATTAAAATCACACAGTTTCTTAACACTGTTTACAGGCAAAGACGTCTACCAGGAAGCTGTGAAGAAAGAAAGCTGGCTGCACATGGAACGGCAGCTTGGATCCCTCCTCCTAGCCTCTTGAGCTGTTTGTTTAGCGTGCATGGAAACAGATTTCCTGGTTTGTCTATTAAAAATTCAGCTTCCCCTTGTGTCTGACTTTTTGATAAGATACCTGCTGATGTCTCACAGCTTTCCACATTGAGATGGAAAGTTGAGATAACACTCCTGTCTCTCTTTGGCTTCCTTGGAAAAAAAGATTTAGTGATAATTTAGGAAAATTGAGAAAAAGAGAAACAGTAAGTTTTCAGTATGTTACTAACATATAAGCAGTTTCCGTTCTATCTTTGAGGGATGAATCTGTGTTTCCATGAAGTTGTCCACCAGTGTTTCAGTTTTCACTCTTTTCTGAGTGGCGATGAAAAGATGGCTGTTCTTGGAATTTAAAGAAGGGTTCAGATTATGACTGTGTTACTTAATCATTTGAGGACTTCAGGCAAATCATTTAACATCTTTGAGCCTCATTTCCTTATGTAAAATAGAAATAACAGCTGCTCTACTTACCTCATTGGATTGTCTTAAGAATCCAATAAAAGAGTGGATATGAAAATATTTTGTATCCTGTGAAACTCCTTGCAAACGTAAAGTGCTATTGTCCTTGCCAAGGCTTCTCTTCCCTTTTGTAAAGGAAATGTTGACATTTTCCAACCATTACTCAATCATTTCTCTAGGGCTACATTTGCTCCCAGACAGAAGAGGTGTCAGTCTCTATGATGAGATTTAGAGGGAAATGAAGAACCTCCAGTCTTTTATGTGACCTTCCAGCCTTTACGAAGAGGAAGGCTGGCTCATGCAGAACTCTTTTCCTTATCCTATCTTCTTTAGAAAGATCTCTTTGAAATTAGAAACGTCTGATAGAAAGCATTTGTGGGGTTCAGAATGTGCTATTTCAAAATACCATTTTGGCCTTTGAGAAAGCTGCAGAAGCAGGCAGTTCACTTGTGACTGTCTCCTGTTTCTCTCCCCTGAAGCAGATTACAAGACCCTCATTTGAAAGGTAGCCACCTTGCACTTAGAGGAGAGGAACATTTTTTTATTTTTATTTATTTTTAAATTTTTTTATTGGTGCATTATATTCAAACATCATATTGGGGTAAAAAACTCGTGTGTACAAACATGTACTCATCGCTGATTTAACCCCTACCCAATTCCCATCCCATTCACTCCCGGTCCCTCCCTCCCTCCCTTGCTTGGCTTAGTGATTGACTTCGATATATTTAAGTACATTGTGTGTTTTAGAGATTTTCCTCTTCCCCCCTCCTTTCTCCGCCTTTAGGTTGTCTTGTTTGCTGAGAGAAACATTTTTTAATTTAAATTTTTTTTTTTTTTTTGCTATTGAAGACACAGAGATACAGAGAAGAACAAATAGGCCTTGCTAAGTCCCCCTCAGTTTAACATTAGATCGTATTCTTTTGCCCATATTTCTCCAGGAATGTCCATCTACACTTCATCAAATCTAAGCATGAAAGTACGAAATTCACATGTTTCTTTGGGCCTTCATTTACGAAGTCTCACTTCACATAAATTTATACCAAATGAATTTTCATGCTTTTTGTTTGTTAATTTGTCATTTTTTAAGGGCCTCAGCCATGAAACTAGAAAATACATGCTGCATTAAAGAAATGGAAAAATCTCCATTTTCAAAGAGAAATATTTTATCCCCCATGGCATATATTTACAAGTGTATTATCAGTATATATTTATTAAATGAGGCTATACATGCAAATTTAATAGAATTAAGCTATTACTTTATTGTAATGGAAAAATAGAAATGCTTTTGACATATATAACCACTTGGTTAAAATCAATTAAATTCATTTGTATTGAGTAACATTTATTTATTTTTATTCAAGCAATAATATTTTGATTGAAAACACTCTTATTTTCCCTGTCTAAATTTTATTAGGACATTTTTAGTGATTTAATTGTAGGTCAAGTATAGATCAAATTATAAGACAATTTGTTATAATTTTAGGGAAGAATATCTTGTCCAAATAATTTCAGATAGTGTGAGTATTCATGATATTCAGGGATATACACAGAAGATGACAGACTTTGTTCTTTGTAACTGAACCTGCTAATTTCTTCCACATTTTTATTCTACTTATATTTACCTCAAAACATAAAATATGATTTGCTGATTATATTTTTATATTAAATAATAATATATGCTAATATATATTAATTTATATAAGAAGAGAAAAGAGGCGTGAATTCCAAGTCTGGTAGCAGGGACTTAGGTTAATGACATTCATTTAGTGACTGCCCCCACACTGCAATGAGCACTTTGATACTCACTGGAAACTGGTTGTGAGCAGCAAGGTTAGCTTTAGCAGCCAGTGTGACCTCCATCCTTGTCCTCAGCCTAAGATTTAAGATTTTACCCACTCTGCAAATGCAAACAGAGCAGACTCTTCCCACACTGAGAGGGCCAAGAACCTAAACTCTTTGAAAGGACAATTAATAGTTATGAATATAAGAGAGGGAAGATCATAGGTTCACAGCCAGCCTCAATAATTTAAAAAGCCCCTCCATAACTTAGTGAGACCCTGTTTCCAAATAAAAAATAAAATAGGGCCGGGGGTATAGCTCAGAGGTAGAATGACCCTGGTTTCAATCACCAGTAAAACACACACACACACAAAAAAAAAAATATAAGCCATCATCAGATAAACAGACTGAAGTTTTAGTAACCTATAAAAGTACTTTTTTTCAAGTTTTTAAAAAGTTTAATGGAGCCAGCCGATAAAGCATATAAATTGTGCTCTGGCAGACCAGCTATCTCTTACCAATGGAAATGGCACATATTTTATCAAAATTTGACAATTGAAAGTAAAGGGTACTAAGATTAAGCTTCAGAGCACCAACTTAAACAAAACAACCAAAAATATTGTTATTCAATTTAGAAATAGGAATTAAAAACCAAGGCATGAAGGGGAGATTAAATATGTGTTCCTCCATTGCAAAATTCTGTAGAAATAGGAGTTCTGGCCTCCTGTGAGCAACACATCACACCACCACCCCTATTCCAGAATCTAAATTTACAATGACAGAAAAGGAAAGATAATTCCAAATGCTTTTCTTGGTATAATCCAAAGGGAAGCTTGAAAATATTCATAATACATAGCCTTGTCTCTATAAAAGTTCTTATGTATATTATTAAAGTCAAGAAAATAAATCAGTGAACTCATTACATAAAGGTGACAGTAATAGTTCACCCAATTGACATTAATAATAATAAATACTTTACAAATAATTTTCATCCACTACTGCTTGCTTCTTAGAGAATTTTCAGAATCTTTAAGTTTCACTATGATATAAAAAATTTCATTTCAGCTAGTGTAGTTGGTGGTCTATGCTTGTGATTCCAGTCCTTGGGAGGCTGAGATAAGAAGACTGCAGGTTGAGGCCAGCCTCAGAAATTTAGAGAGACCCTTATCAACTTAGAGAGACTCTGTTTCAAAAATAAAAATAAAATAGGGCTGGGGATGTGGCTCAAAGGTAGAATCCCCAATACCAAACCAACTAACCAACCAACCAACCAACCACAAACAAACAAATATACAAAGGGAGTATTTCTTTTGTGTCTGATACCTGTCTGAATGTCTTTGTTCCAGAGTTAACTCTGTCTCTGGGTGCCATTTAGTTCCACAAATATACCAAAATAGAGAACTGACATTGATTTAGGTTTGAGTAACCTTCATTTTACATATTTGAATTGACTAAGTAGGTACTTTCTAATATATCCTCAATCCGAGATTCTATGGCCATGGCTCTGATCACTGAAATTTGCATAAAAAAGGCCCATGGGTACTTTTTCTCAGCTCTCTTTATCACCAAAGGGGGACCAAAACAAATATCTCTATTGCTATTTTGTCATTTATCTTTTCTATTCAGAACCACTATTTCTATTTTTTTATACTTATTTTGATAAGAATGACATACATTTCTCATGGTTGCTAAAAAGTATATTAGAGATTAGAATTTTTATTAAGAAAAAATTGATGTTGGAAAAGATTCTTGTACTCAGATGAAGGTAACATATTTAGTGTTTTTGAAGGTTTTCATATCTCACTGAGGTTGAGATTCTTATGAGACTGCCATCTGGGAGAAATATTGGATGGGAATGGGCTGGGAGGAGTGGGGGATGAAAAATAGCAAGAGGGCCATGGTGGCTCCTGTCCACTGGATCAGGAGTTTATGCAAGGGAGCTGGGGATGGTATGAGTTTAAGGGTGCTAGGGACACTGAAGACAAACTGTTCATTTCACTATTTTGGTTAAAGTAGACGTAAAATCTCCATTTTTCAAAGAAATTAAAATCCAGGTGATTTTTCTTTTGTGGTACTAGAGAGTGAATCCAGGGGCATTCTACCTCTAAGCTAAACCCCTAGCCCTATTTTATTTTTTATTTTGAAATAGTATCTCACTAAATTTGTTGAGGTTGGCTATGAACCTGTGATCTTGCTGTCTTAGCTTCCTAATTATTGGGATTGTGCCAGCTACCATACTTGGCTGAAATCTAGTTATTAATAGCAAGCATTTCTTGTTATAGAATTGTGAATAAGCCTTTTGTAGTCTTTTGAGAAATTTTTAACAAAGTTAGGTCACACTAATTTTTGAAATATTTTAATGGTTTGACTTATATGTAGTAACAAGCAGAAAATACTGGAAAAAGTGAGCTATACACTATGATCCTCAGATAGTGATTAAGGAAATATGTTAGAATAAAACATACTGTTTTTAGCCAACGTGTCTTTTAGAATAGTATCTGAGTGTTTGATTTTCCTTATTATCTATTTTATCCATTTTAAAATATTAGCTTGGCACATAGTACATAGGTAATACAAGTTGTTTTTAGCAGAACTGTGAATATGAGATTATTGTTTTCAGTCTAGAATATTTCTGCAATTTAAGGCCCATGTTTGATATTTCCCTTCTTTTCATTGGGTTTCATAGCTCTGATCTTTATTCATGACTAATAATTATTATTATATTAGATCTCTTTATTTCTGGACTTAATAATCTCATTCTGAAGTTTTTTCTTACTACGTCGAGAAAAATACCTTTACTGTGTCAGGAGTTCAGATAGATGCAAGCAATAGATCTATATAAAAGATTGAACAATGACTATGTATACTTGATACTCTCCTATTAAGAAAATCATATCAGCTTGCCAACTGTTTACCTATTGAGGACCCAAGAAACCTGAGCACAAAGTCTATAAAATTTATATTTTCTCTGTTTCTGTTTCTCAAAAACTCTATGTAGGTGCCATAGCAGATATTTATACTAAAGGGCCATTAGAAAAGGCAAACAGTAGTGTTTGGTGAATATCTATAATTATATGAAAAAAATATAGTCTTCTTGGACTGTTGTGTATGGTTTTAGATTTTTGATGGGCTCAATTTAAATAAAAGTACGTCCTGAGAGACTCAGATACAAGGACATTAGGACAGCAAGTGCTAGTTACTATTAATGTAGACGTAAAAAATGATATCACAGAGGCCTTGACGTTTTCTCAATCCTTCAAGTCAGGTTAGAATGCTCAATATACAGTGGCAAGAGTATTTTATTTTAAGCTGAACCAAGTTCCACATTCATTATGATTCTCTGGTTTCTTCTTTGTGTCGACTCCCTGAAACATGGAGATCTGATCTTCTTTCCCTATTTGCCGCCTTTGGTAAAGGTTCAGTTGTAATCTGTAGGCCATTTCCTGCCCATCTTCTCTAGATCACATCCTTAGACTTCTTTCTTCCCATAGGTGATTTGTTAGACTAGATAGGTTTTTGTCATCCTTACTTCATTAAGTGGCCTGTTAGATATCGCTGAGGATTCTACTGAGTTCCATTGTTTTAGAGGTTTATTTCCTCCTTTTATGCTGTTCTCCGAGAGTTTTCTTGGATAAAATGAAACATTTTTAACTCATAAAATTCACAGAATCCTGATCTGATACCTTATCTTGGAAAAATTATCTTCATATTCTAATTAAAAAGATATTCCCTTGAAGGACTGTTTGGTAGTTCTCTCTTCAGGCTCTGGAAATACCAAGTGCTTGTAGTTCGTTTACAGGACCACCCTGGAAAGCATCTTTTAATGGGGATCCAGTCACTGCCGTACCTCCCAAACCACATAGCCATGTCTGTGAATTTCATTGCTGTCATGTAGAATTTTAATAGATAAGCCATGGGAAATCTATTAGACACCTGGACACTTAAGAATCCTTTGAAAATTGATCATTCATTTGTGAGATCTCTGGACATGGTATATTAACTATCCAACTTCCTTCCTCTTTCCTTTACCCTGCCAATGACCATGCTGGAAAATGGAATGCTGCAAAGAAATTTAAAAACTGGTTTATACTTCCTTCAGAATGATTAAATTTGTTCTTTTGGTCTCTCTCTCTTTATATATATGTGTGTGTATATATGTACTTATATACTATACATATATATGAATATATAAGGTATTTATATATATACCTTATATATGACTAAATAAGAACTATATTTGGAATGTATTTATATATTACATATACTTATGTATATTTTTATACTTATAATTTGTTTTGTAATTGATCTTAAATGACGATACACAGAGTAGAATAAACTAATTAATAAAGAAAAATTAGATGCAGAGACTTCAGAGTAGTGGCTAAATATATGTTGATAAAAAGCAATGTTCCTTTACTCACAACTTATTTTGGGTCTTTCTTTTCTAAGGGAAGACTATATTGGCTGTATATTAGCCAAGGCACTTGTATAACAAATTCTAAGCTATTAAATTTTAACTCTAGCTTCAAAAATTTTGACTGGTTCTTAATATATGCCCCAAAGTGTGGAGTATAGAAATCAGTAAATGAAAACAATTTTTTCCAGTTTTATAGTATGTCAGAAGCTCTGTAAAATGTCAGTTTGCCTGTTTTTCACATTTAGCAAAATCAAGTATTGATTTCTTTTGGTTTACTCTAATATATTTTTTCCATTATTAAGTATCTTTTATCCAGTGACATAATTAAATAACTTAAGCTTTCCTTTTTTGGGGATGGAAGATATTAGTTTAGCCTAATATAATACAGACAAAATGGCTTATATGGTATTTATATTTAGATTATAACAAATTATTTTACCCATATAACATTATTTACACTGATTTATGTTACTTTGTCTAAGGATTATAATAACTTGAGCAGGTAGGTTTTGCAAGATTTCCATTGCTCAAATATAGAACATCTTTTTTTTGATACAGTTAATTTGAGAAACTCTTCAGATAGCATTGCTGTATTATTCTCAAATTATATGTCTCTAGAAATGGAGCTTAGCTGTTTAATATGTGATATAAGCAATGATGAACACATTTTAAAATAGAAAATGCTCTCACTATATCATTAAAAATTAATGAACTCATTTGTAATGATATATATCATATATATATGTATATATATATATATATAAAATATATATCTTATTCTTAGTGTAGTTTAGGAAGAAAAATAATTCCTTGAAGCAACTCTTTGAAGTCAGATTATTTAAAAGAAGGTTAACAAGCAAAATAATGCAGACTACAAGGCTCATAAGTGTAGCTTCTTTAATGATCCCTCAATGTTTACAATTTGTTGAACATAAAAGCGGTGCTAATCTGATTAGTAACTGTGATTGAGTAAATCTACTGTAAAAGTGGACTGTGTTCTGGTCTTTAACATGATACCATGAAGTCATTTGAGAACTGCCGCTGTGGAACATAAAAGTCTCTTTGATGGAATATTTATTTCATGATTAAAACCTGTACTTACAAGTAGTTTTCATATTTGAACACATGTATGTACACGCACACATACATACACACATGAGTATACATATGATTTGTATTGTTCATTTTCATAAATAGTTATCAAGTCCCTAGAAAGGAAAGAAAAATAGCATGATGCAAATAAAGGTCAAATCTAGATGCAAATGTGGTTACAAAGTTAAGACCATAGATTATCTAGTGTTCTTTTTTACTTTTAGTGTTTTCTTTTTTAGTGTTCTTTTTTAGTGTCCTTTTTCCTTCTTCAAGACATACATATAGATAGAGAGAACGAACATCTGAAAGACTGTAGTGTGTAGGTATTTTACATATGGTACCTCATTTAATTGGAAGAGTAGGGGAAGTTTAGAAAGCCTCCTGATAATAATAATAATAATAATAATAATAATAATAATAATAATAACAATAATAAATCTCCTAACTGTGTTGTGAGGCCTTGGAAATATCCCTTGAGCCTTCTCTCCAGGCTGTGACAGGTTTTTGTACATTACTTTAGCAGTCACAGATACTCTTTCAAAGCCGAGAAGTTCATTCCTTGGCACCTACTTGTATGGTAATTAGTCTTTTTGCAAAATGCCAAAAAAATCTCTGGCAGCTTAAGCACAGTCCAAAGAAATGTCAGCACTGCTTATGAATGTATTTATTGGAAAAAAGGTGGTCATTTAAAATTTGTTAATATGTATAAAAATATACTAAAGAGGGTTTAACCAAATAAAATAAAAATTGCATAATTTACAGTTTATATGGAATTTAAACAGAACTTTCCATTTTTATTCCAGTAGATATCTGTTAAAACTTTAAGTGATCCAATTTTGACATATTTTAAAATCAATCTACTGAACATCTTATTTATAAATAAAATCACTTTGTGCCTTTATAATGCTTTTTGCACAAGACTTTCATTATTAACAATATTATAAAATGTGAGTGTGGACATCACATAAGACATATTAGATGAGATGGGAATAATTGACCCAACAAGTTAGGGTTTTATTTCAACGAGGCTGCTTGGCATTTCTTTTTTTAGTTTTATGGCAAAATTTGAAATAATTGACTAGGTTTGTTGGCCTTTTAAGGATTTCAGATAGCACATTGCTTGGCTCATAGAGTCTGCTCTATCTTCAAAGTTGTGTTTTTTTTTTTTTTTTTTTTTGCTACTGAGGATTGAACCTAGGGGAATGGTACCTCTGAGCTACACCTCCACACCTATTTTTTATTCTTTATTTAGAAACAGGTTCTCACTAAGTTGTGGAGAGCCTCACTAAGTAGCTGAGGTTGGCTGGTCTCAGACTCCCAAGTATGGGGATTACAAGTGCACGTCACCATGCCCGGCTTAACAAAAAGTTTTAAAATAAGCCCATAATATATGGTTTAAAAAGTACATTTCAAGCACACTTGGATTTTGGATTTAACTGAAACTTAAAATTCATGGACTTAGTGCTTCATAGTACTGACATATGGTTGTTATGAATACATAAGGAGGAAGCTGGTGGTGAGGATTCTGCATGGAGGAAGGAGCAAGGGCGTCTACTGCTCGCGTAGGGCCGGGGTTGAATACCTAGCCCTTCAGTTTAATGTAGGAGAAGGATTGGTGGGAAGAAAACAGTGCTCAGAAGAGCAGAGGATATCACAACCATAAAGAATAAGTTATCCCAAACTATATACCAGTTGGGTTATTAACAGTCCTTAGAATAAAGCCCCAATTCCCATTATAAAAAAAATATATATATTTTTGGTGGTACTGGGCGTGGAACCCAGAGGCTTTCTACCTCTGGGCTACACTCCCAGACCCATTTTATAATTTTATTTGGAAACAGGTTCTCACTAAGTTGCTGAGAGCCTCACTAAGTAGCTGAGGCTAACTTTGAACCTGTGTGATCCTCCTGTCTCAGCTTCCCAAGCGTGGGGATTACAAGCGTGCGCATTTTAATTGCATCAATTTTCTACCTCTATCTTTACTTTTCTAGTGATTTTAGGTACCATCTTTTAAAAGAATGTAAACTGCTTGAATTGCCAAAGAAATTTAATGTTTTTCTTTCCAAAAGGGAAATTCTCCCAGAAAGTGAAAATCGCAATAACTTTTATGAACAAAGTGGCACATTTAATTTTTCCTTGACATTTATTGCCACATGTGCTTGTATAGCAGGCAGTCTTTTAAATAAAAAGCGCCCAAGTGCCTGAACTCAAATCCTAGCCTCTGTGCTTACCAAATGTGCAACTTTTGTAAACTACGCAATCTTTCTCTGGTTTCGTTTCTTATTTGGGACAAAGAAAATAATAGGACTAAGGAAATGCATCAAGTGCTGTGCGCACGTGTGCTTGTATCACTTTGAATCTCACTATAATATATAATGACCATGCATAAATAAGAGTGTATAAAAGGGAAATAATAGGACTTCTAATCCTTTATAAGTTAACCAGGAAATTACAAGATCTTAAAACAATGAGGACTCATCAGTGTGGTGGTACATGCTTATAGTCCCCACTACTTGGAAGGTTGAGGCACGAGGATCCCTTGGGCCAAGAAGTTTGGGAACATAGTGAGACATCCCCTCTCCAAACAAAGAAAGACCAATCACTAAATAAGTGCTGGCTAGCCGGGCGTGGTGGCGCAGGCTTGTAATCCCCACGCTTGGGAGGTAGAGACAGGAGGATCGCGCTGGTTCAGAGCCAGCCGCGCTGGCTTAAGAGACCCTGTTTCCAAATTAAAAAAATATAAAATAGGTCTGGGAGTGTAGCCCGGAGGTAGAAGGGCTTCCAGGAACCCCAGTACCACCAAAAAAAAAAAAAAAAAAAAGTGCTGGCTACAACTGTTATAGTTGTTGATTTTTATTATATGTCTTTATATACATAATATGAACTTCAGGACCAAGTTCTGATATAAGAAGTAAAAATTCTGGTAGGAGGGCTTGAATATTTTTAAGCTCTTTGGTACATATATTTAAACTGTTTTTCCAAAAAGATTCTACCAATTTATGTTCCTAAAGCACCTATGAAAGTTCCCATTTTGTTCATACTAACACACCATTATTTTAAGTTCAAACTTTTGCTAAATAGTGCTTTAATTTTCAATTCCTTGATTGTTAAATAAGTTAGGTTTTTATAAGTGTATTTATTTATTTGTAAAAGTGTTCATGTTCTGTCCTATTTTTCTTTGAGGTGTTACTCTTTTCTTAGATGTTCTATGACGCTTTTATTTATTAAGGATATTAACTTTTTCACATTTGTAGTAAGTGTTTCTTCTTTTCAGTTTTATGTTTCTTTTGTGCAGAAATTTTAAAGGCTTGCAGTGAAGTCTTTTAATCTTTTTTTCTTTGTGAATTTTGTACGGAGAAGCCACCATACTTAAGACTGAGAAAATTTAGTGCACGTTCTAACCAAGTCATGATAGTGCAGTAGAAATGTGTGTACTGGTTCGGACTTGGAGTACTTTATCGAGCTTAAAAAGTTACTTGCTCTTACTGTCATTGCAATTTGTCCTAAAAAATCATACCAAAAGTTTCCTCTTAAGTATAAATTAACAAGCCAATTTAGTAACTAGTGTCTGTGAATATAGCACATTGTAATTACAAAACACTTCAAACCTGCATTCCGTAATTTTATTTCCCTTCTTAACAATTACCTTAAGGAGAAGAATAAAACGGGCATTAGTATCACCTTTCTACATACAAAGACCCAAATCTCAGGAAGGGTGTGTGTCTTTTCTCAGTTTATATAGCAAGTAAATGGCAAAGAACCTCCAATTCCAATCCCAACATTGTCTTGATGTTCTTAAAAAAAATCATACAGACAAAAAATAACTTTTTTTTGCAGTGCTAGGGATTGAGGCCAGGGCCTTGTACATGTTAGGAAAGTGCTAAAAACCCCAGCCCCCAAATAACTTTTTAAGAACCTAACTTCTTTGAGTTCTAAAATCCCAAATCCTTTCTGTCTGAGACATTCTGCTAGAGAAGGAGAAAGAAAATAACTTTTGTTGAGCTAATGTTATATTTAAAATATATTCTTTAGACTAAGCCTCTCCCTTGTTTAAAATACCCTTTAATTCTTTTATTCCTCTCTTTATAGTGTTTATATAATGTCCATGTTTTAAACTCTCCTTTTCTATCATTGTTCAGTAGGCTCTGCACTTAGACTTTACAGTTTGTGCTACTTTTGCCAAATCATTATACTTCTATCATTTTTTTACCCCCAAAGATGAAAACTATGTTCAGATCTCATAAATGTTGAGACCATTTATGGTGACAAAATGTCATATCAACGATCATAATCTCCTTTTATTCTTAAAACAGTATATGAAGTAGATATCCTATTTATCTCCTTCATTTTATTGGTAATGAACAAACTCTGAGAAGTTACCGAACTTGCCTAAGGCCTCACCACTGATAAATGTTGGTGCCATGATTGGAGCATAGGTATTTTCCTGCTGCCTCTGTTGCTTTTCTGGTAGGAGTGACTGAAATTCCTTTCACCTGTTATGATCCTGGAAGCAGTTTTTCTTATGTGTCTGAGCAGCTGTAAATGTACTTTTTGGTTCCTATCCCATAAACCTAATTCCATTTCAGGGTCATTCCGCACAGCTTGACTTACACATAAAAATTAAGTTTTAAGAGGTTTACTTTAGCTTGATAGCCATCTCTTCACTGACCTAGAAAGCAGGTATCCTGAATGCAATTTCCTTTTCATAAATGAATATGTTGCCTTTCTCTTCTGTGAGCTCATTCTTAGAGAGTATCACGTTTGCATTACTGTTCCAGACTGGATGAGGGCATGCTGACCTACAGTTCCCAAGTCCTCCTGGTCTTCAAGTTCTGACAAACAACAGAGTCTGGGCATTAGGAGAATTTGGACACTGTATTTTTTTTTTTTTTAAGAAGAAGAAGAATAAAAGAAAAACAGAAACAGAAAGTATGTGGCAAAGATAGACATAACTAGCTTTTGGAATGGAAGAAAAGATTTATAGAAATAGATGAAAGAAGCTGAATTTATATGACATAGACAAAGGATGACGAAGAGAAGTCTTTAATTACTTAATATTATAAAGAAATTCTTCTGTGGTGAGAATGAACTGAAAGTTGGTTTAAGTTGCATCAGGTTTTTAACATGAAGAGAGGATATATGTAAATATATAAGTATGTATGTAAATATGTTAGTATATATGTAAATAGAAATGTGAAATATTCTTATTAATACTATTAAATAGTATTAATATAAGATACTATTAAATAAATTACTGAGTGCTAGACAGCTAACCCATTCAATTCTCAAACAAGCCCCTTAGTAAGGTACACTTCCTGTTTTACAATTGAAACTGGCCCAAGGTCACAAACTGGTAAGGAGTGAAAGCCCTTAATAGCATTTATTATGAGCTATAATTATTTTCTTGTTTACTGTCCATCTCCCACAGAATGTCAGCCCCAGGAAGGAGAGACAGTATCTATCTTCTCACTGCTAAATCCCCAACGTCTGGGTCAGGTTCTGACACTAAGGACACGTAGAATTTGTTCAATAGATATTTATCAAGTGAATGAATGAGTCAAGGGAATAAAATCCAGTCTATCCCCACAACCATACTGTGGTCCTTTTGTAACAATAGATTTTAGTAAAAAAAAAAATACAAAAAACATTCTCATTGATTTGTCATGTCTTTCTTCCAACTGGAGGTTCAATTTTCCTGAACTGTCATAGATTAAGTGGGGAAAGAGATAGCTAATCAATAGAGGATTTTCTCCCCAGGATAATGAGCTTACCTCCATCTGGAGATGACAAAAAGAAAATTTAGTATTTAAGCAGTTTGAATCATTGTGGTTTTTCAGAAATATGATGTATAGCAACTGTCCTCTATAATTTTCATGGAATTCAGGAGCGTGAGCAAGTGGAAAAGTGTGACAATGAGCAACGAGATTCATGTCACACCC
The DNA here is from genome assembly GCF_963383645.1 of Muscardinus avellanarius. Taxonomy (NCBI): domain Eukaryota; kingdom Metazoa; phylum Chordata; class Mammalia; order Rodentia; family Gliridae; genus Muscardinus; species Muscardinus avellanarius. Next base: position 66,518,718 of record NC_137789.1, on the reverse strand, counting down.
TTATTTGACTGTGAATTTAACACTACAACAGGTCATGTTATTCCCCAAACTTATTAAGTATGAGATAAAAGATAAAAATATATGTAGCTGTTACTCACTGAGATTTGAGTCTTGTTAAATAGTAAAAAAGAAAAAAAAAGAGAAGAAATGTGAAGTGTCTTATAGCAGGTGTAACCTCTCTTCTAGTGGTTATCGACTGGTTGTGTTAGAAACATTGGAGAGTTTTATTTATTTATTTTATTGGTGCGCTATAGTTTTACATCACAATGTGGATCATGTTGACAATGGCATATATTCACACAGTACTTGGTGCCCTCCCCTCCCCCTGCTGCTTCCCCTTTTCCCTCCCTCCCAATACTGAGTGTCCAGGTTAACTATGTTATATTCTCATGTATATACATATTCAAATGTAGCCTTTCCATCAATTAATTTCAGCCTTCTTCCTCTCCTACCCTTCCTTTCTGGCTTTGCTGAGGTTTCCCCTCTATTATCTGAAGTTCCTCTGGTATCTCTAATACTCCCTAGCTTGAGCATATTAGAGAAAACATATGTCCCTATATTAAAAGTACATATAGGCTGGGCGTGGTGGCGCACTCTTATAATCCCCACACTTGGGAGGCAGAGACAGGAGGATCGCGCAGGTTCGAAGCCAGCCGCGCGCGCTGGCTTAGGAGACCCTGTTTCCAAATAAAAATGTAAAAATAGGTCTGGGAGTGTAGCCCAGAGGTAGGAGGGCTTCCAGGAACCCCAGTACCACAAAAAAGTACATATACTTTTTAATATAAAATATTACTTATACAATTAAAGAAAACATTGGAGAGTTTTAAACAACAACGATGCTCAGATTCTACCCCAGAGCAATTAAATAGATTAGACCCTCTAGGGCTGCACATTGTCATTAATACAGTATTTAAAAAAAATGCCAGGCATGATGACTCATACCAGTAACCCAAGTACTTGAGAGACTGAGACAGGAGGATCACAGTTTCGAGGACAGCCTCAGCAACTTCGCAAGGCTCTGAGCAACTTAATGAGACCCTGTTTCAAAACAAAAAATAAAATAGGGCTGGGGGTATAGCTCAGAGGTAGAATGGCTCTGGATTGTTCCATCCTCACCGTCTTATACACACACACACACACACACACACACACACACACACACGCACACACGCACCAGGTTCATTACTGTTCTCACTGTGGCATGTACTGGAGCCCCTTCACCATGCCTTTCCCTCTTGATATACTTTCCTTACTTAGTGTACCTTTCTATTCAAATCACATAGATGTCAACACATGGTCTCATTTGTGTAAAGCTGAGGGCTTTTACTAACCTTCTTTCAGTTGTTATAATGTGTGCATGCACGTCACTATCACTCTGAACTATATTATGATGTGAGACTGTAATGCACCAATGAAAGTATAAAAAGACAAATTATCATGTAATGCTTAAGATATAAAACAATCTGTAAAGAATAATGCAAGAAGTATCAGACTCACCAGCAGATTTTAAACATGGATCATTACCACATGTTGTCAGAATTCTCCGTGCGGCTCCCCCAGCTCACTTACTTCCCAGGTAACTCAATTACTTCCTTCCTTTGTAATATTAGATTTAAATTTATTAAACCACTAATTATTTCTTTCTATTCATATATACCAATAGATTATATAAGTTGACTTTTTTCTCCTCCCCCTTCCCCCATGATACTGACACTGGTGTTGGTACTCACACACGTCCATAGCTCCCTAACGTACTTACTCCCTTTCTTCTTTCCCTCTCTCCCGCCCTCCCTTCCACCTTTCCTTCTTCCAGTCCTTGTACTGGGTATTGAACCCAGGGGCATTCTATCTCTGAGCTACACCCCAGCTCTTTTTTATTTTCTGTTTTGAAACAGAGTCTTAGTAGGTTGCTGAGAATCTTACTATATTGCTGAGGCTGTCCTCCAACTTGGGATCCTCCTGTTTCAGTCTCCCAAGTACTGGGATTACAGATGTGGGACACCACACATGGCTATTATTTACCTTTCTTTTAAAATTATACTATATGTATATTTCTCCAAGGGAACATATAGTAACATTTTGCATTTAAAATTTTTGAAGCTTTGTGAAAATGCTAACATATATATTCTTTTTGCAATTTCCTGTTATGTTTGTGGATTTGACTGTTACGTGAACTTTTATTCAGTTCCACTTTGCTACCTTTTATTATATTGTTATTATGCTAACATTTATTTTTTCTGTTGATGAATACTTAGGTTGCTTCTACTTATCTTAATGTAGCCTAAATTCATATCAGTTTTCAAATATCAGTTTTTTATGATCATTTTTTATGTATCACTGCTAAGCTATGATTTGCCCATCCTGTTGCAGTTGATTTTCTGAAAATTTTTAATTCAAGTCCATATACTTTGTGCCAATTACATTTCAAGTTTTCAAAATTCTGGAGAAGATTTTTTTCTACTTAAAAATTTATGTTATCAATTTTTTTCTATTTTTTTAGCTTGTCAGAGTGTTTACTTTTATTGTAATTTTGTCACCTGGTATCTTAACTGCTAGAAAAAGTTATAAGAAGTCCTGATAAGGTAGACTAGAAGAAATAAAATTTTAGGTAGAAAGGAGACATATTCAGAAGGAAAGGAAAATATGATTTTAAAATCTGAAAATTTCAGTTCGACAAAGCTTGGTTACTCTTAAAATCCAGGCCCACACTTTTATTTTTTCCAAAATTTATGTTTAATTAAAATCAAACATGTATGTAATTAATCAAGATTCAGTTGTGAAAAGTGAATTAAACTCAATACTGTACAAAATTGCCAGACTTGCTAAAATCAGAAATACAATGAATGTGATGGCTAGCTCGTGAAAGAAGGCTTGCTTCTGTTTGTCCCATTTTAATCTCTTTGCTCTCATCTCACCCTGTTGGTTTCATCTTAATATATATGTTCTCAGCTGTTAGGTCAGAAGAATTTTGAAACTCCAAAGATATATGTATAGATATAATGAAAAATAGATTCCAACCCTCAAAGGAGGATCCGTATATCAATTGTGGGTTTACCATAAGCACCAGAAATATCTCCTCAGGGAAGGGAATCATTAGCACTCTGAGAAGCCCAGGGAAATTCTCAGAGAGGAGGGGAAGTCTTCCAGCAACACCACAGGGCTAAACCTCCCACCGCATGTGATATGAAGTGGATATTTCTCATATGAAGTGTCTGGTTGACAACCAACCACCTTGTACCTGTTCTGTCCTATATACATAGGTAAGGGAGGAATCAACTGCCTTAAATTCTGAGCAGGGTGGGGGTGTTCAATAAATGTTGACTATATCCTTTTGGTTACTGGTGATGTTGAGTTTTCTTTATTCTTGGTGATTTTCTACCTACTCAGATATTGATAAATATTTATATAATACATATTTTCATCATTTTACTCTTAGAATGCTTATATCATTATATAATAAGACAATTTCTAGTAAACACATCTAGTCAAGTCATATTTTCAAATCCATTCTACCAATGTGTCATTCAATTGATATGTTCAAATCATTTACATTTAATAAAACTTTGAAAAGCTAAAAAGAAAAATTCTGAGTAGGGCCCATACTTTTAAATCCTAATGGGCTGGCTCAGGAAATTACTGAGGCATCGAAAGCTGAGAGAGCCTCACCTTTTGCCTGCCTCCAGGAAGATCCCCGGAAAAAGTCTTGGCCATTTGGGGGCAGCTCTGGGACAGCTTTTGCAGTTCCTTACCCTCTCTCCCCGCAGCTGTTCTCACACTCTTTGAGTTGGCCCAAGTTTCCCCTGAACGTGTATCTTGACTTTACTTGAATTAAATCCTCTGCCTTTATCTCTGACTGGTGCATGTTGATATTCTTTTCACCACAGAAGCCAAAAACCCACAGAAGTTATCATGTTGTCCAATTACACTTCTATGTATTCATTTAAACCACTAGCAAGAATTATGTTGAATTGGACAAGACCTGTTACATAATCAAGTGGAGTTCATATCTTTCCACTGTATGATTTAAATTTGCCAAGGATAAAAAGAAACAGTAAATTTATTGTTTATATCTAGATTTGAGTAGCTAAAATTTATATACTACTTCGAAACCTCACATATTCAGAAAAGATTCTGAGACTAAATATTGTACTCTGAGTTATCTTTCAAGTACCACTATTGACTCATTGAGCAGGATTCGTTGATCAAATGAATGACTGAGAAATTAGGGATATGGAACAGAGATAAAATAATGCTAGTGTTTCCCACCTTACAGTCAATCTTAAGGTGGTGACATCAATTTAGTCTTTAATATATATAGTTTATATATACTTTTATTTGTGCATTGTTATCATACATCACAATGAAGTTCAGAGTCATAGGCACATACATGCACACAATACTTGATCAGCTTCTCCCTGGGATCCATCTCACCTTTACCCTTCCTGTGTATGGTATGGAGATTGATACTGATGATTTTGTATATGTACATGGCATCAATTGAAGGGTATCAATTCAGATTTTTAAAAAAGTTTCTGGGCTGGAATTTAAGGGCCTTCCCTCTGTCAACCACAAGGAGGAGCTCTGGCCTAATAAGGAAGAGGCTGCTTCTGATTGCTCCTGTCCAAAGATCTTTTAGAAAATAGGACATAGCTTGGAAAATGATCTTTCTCAAAAATGACATTTATATAGGAAACTTGAAGTGTGTGTAAGCTATTCTTTATTTTCAAGGGTAACAGAAACATAAAAAGTATATATAATTCACATAAAGCCCCTTCCACCAAAAAAAAGTGAGCTTTTTTTTTTTTTTAAATCAGTTAGCTATTTGAAACGGACCAATTGGCTAATTCTTTAATTCTTCACTCAGAACCACAGGCTTAGAGTGGAAAGGATACCTGTATGTGGCTTCACTGCTTGGCCCCCAGGTATTCAGGTATTAAGGTCGTAAGAAATACAGTGTGGACTTGATACTCATTTATTGAATGAATAAATTAACGATTATGTAAAACTGTAGGCCAGGGAGGTTACTTAAGTTGACAAAGGCAAACAGTCAGCTCCTGGAGTGAGGCTCTAAGAAGAGGAGAGACCATGCCAAATTCCAGGTTTCTAGTTCCTTGCCCTGTACGTCTTATCTAAAATTGTGCAGCCCCTCCTGATTCCTTGCTTAGGTATAGTCAAAATGTGAGTTAGTTAGTAACTATTTTTAGTCAAAGTGTAAAAGTGCAGTAGTCTGCGTCGTCGTGGTGTAGGAAGTCTCCAGTCATCACACATATGCACTGAGGCTGGCATGAGCCATTGTTCTGGGAGGTTGTAGAAGAGATTCCTGCATTGGACAGAACTTTAGAATAGAGGATGGCAAACATTCTTTTCAATGTATTTTCATTTATCGTGCTTCCTTCCTTCCTTTTCTGTTCATTCAAGAAAAAAATTTATTATGGAAACATTTAAAAATACAGGAAAGTTGAGTGAATAGTGAATCCTATATACTTATCACATGAATTCTACCATTGACATTCCTTAGGATTTGTCCTATCACGTATCTATTCCTTCCTGTAGCCATCTGATTTTTTGTGCGTTTCAAAGTAAATTGTAGACATCAATGTGCTTCCCCTAATCACTTCAGCATCTATCTATAATACATGTTAAGTTTAATATCTGATTTTTTTTTGGTGTCTTACTGGGAATTGAACTCAGGAATATTCTACCTCTGAGTTATACACCCAGTGCTATTTTATGTTTTTATTTGCAAACAGCGTCTTACTAAGTTACTGCGGGCCTCTCTAAGTTGCTGAAACTGGCCTTGAATCTCTGATCTTCCTGTGTCAGCCTCAACCTTCTATCCTCTTGTCTCAGCTTCCCAAGTACCGCACCACCATGCCTGGCTCTCAACATCTGGTTTTTTTTTTTTTTTTTTTTTTTTGGCTGGTATTGTGTTCCTAGAAACCCTTCTACCTCTGGGCTATACTCCCAGACCTATTTTATATTTTTATTTGGAAACAGGGTCTCTTAAGCCAGCGAGCCTGGCTACGAACCTGCGCGATCCTCCTGTCTCCACCTACCAAGTTCAGTGATTACAAGCGTGCGCCACCACGTCTGGCCGTTTTTTTTTTTTTTAAGCTAAAAAAATTTCACATAAAATACACAACTGTTAGGTGAACATTGCTGAGTTCTGACAAATGAATACACTTGTGAAACCCAAACTCTTATCAAGATACACAGTATCTGTCGCCCTAGAAGCTTCCCTCATGTTCCTGCCCCTGTCAGAGGTAACCAGTGACCTGTGGTTTTTTTTTTCCCACTTCCAGTTAGTTTTCCTGTTGTTAAACTTCTTGTAGTGCGTGTACAGTAGCTATTTTCGGGGTATGGCTTCTTTCACTCAGCATACTACTTTAAGATTCATTGGTGTTATCACATGAATCAGTATTTTGCTCCCTTTATTTATTTATTTTTACTATATTCCATTGTATAAATATATCATAATTTAAAAAATACATTCATCTATTCTCAAATATTTGAATTGTTTTCAGTTCTTAGTTATTACCAATAAAGCTGCTATAAATATATCTGGACCAGTATTTTTAGTGGATATATGTTTTCACGTCTTTTGGGTAAATATCCAGGCATAGAAATGCTGGCTTATAGGTAGATGCACACTTAGTTTTAGAAGAATTCTTTTATTTTTAAAGCAAATATGTCTTGGATGCGTATGATGTGTCAGGCACTGTGGTAGGTACTGGGGATAAATTGTGATGACTAATTGATCTCTCAATATTTTCCCTCCTGCTAGATTATTATATAGTTTAATGTTTTCTTTTTATGAAATTACTCAGGCAGAGTTTCTAAATTATTTTGTGGCATTTATTTAAAATAATTGGTCTCATTAGGGAAAGCTCCCACTACCTTGCAGTACTCAAGACCACAGGCTCTGGAGCCAGAATTCCTGGCTTCAAAGTTCCAATTCTACCACTGATAGCTGAGTGTCCTGGAGCAGGTTTTTCAACCTCTGTGGGCCCCAGTCATCTTCTAGTATGTTCTTATGCATATCTCTAATACCAATTATTTAATTGTATTGGTTTCCTTTAGACTGTGAACTTCTTGAACCCTTATCCATAGTATGGCACAATGCCTAGAAAAGAGCAGTGCGAAGTGAATGTTTGGTGAGTAAATGACTTACCTCAGCCTTTTTGAGTTTAAGGACTAGTGTGTAATAGGGGTCTCTAAGACTAGAAGTGAGAAACCTGGGGTAGGAAACCCTATAAACACATGCTGTCACATAATACTGATGTCAGATTATCATCTATGAGTAGTGAGTTGAAGAGCTGGGACAGAATATGTGTAAGTATTTGGAGACGGGGTAGAGAACAGAACCTACAGGCAGGGGTGTGAGCCTGAGACCTGGGAAAAGACTGGAAGCAGAAGCCGTGCAAGGGTAAGGGCCTGGAAGGGAAGGAGGTGGAACAAGTGAAGCAAAGATAGCAACCTTCACAGTGTACCAATTCCTGGTTGTCTGTTCTCAACTCTGCTTTGGAGGACTGAGAACATTACCGAATGATTGTTACCCCCAGATTTCACTGGCAACAGCAAGTTAAGAGAGAATTGCTTTCTTTGGGTCACTGGGCAGGCCTTGGAAGATGCACGGTCCTTCTCTGTCTTTCTCTATTTCATCACTGAGCTAATTGGAAGCAAAGCCTTTAAGGACGGTGAAAACAATTATCAACTAACATTGGTATTGAATGAAACATCTTGAGCTTTTTAACCAGTATCCCTTGTTCAAATGCTCATGATCCCTCACTATTACTGAAAACCACCTTCCTATTTAGGACTTGAGATCAGCTTGAACATCATTACTTAGACAGAGGTCTAGTTGTTTGTTGTTACTATTAGTGCTGTATATTTTGTTGCTGAAAAGACCACACCTGCTCTAAAGCCAGGCATGATTGTAGTTCATATTTCTCAAGAGATGACTAGTGAATGTATTCCTAAACACTAGTAAGGATAGCAGCTGTATTGAGCCCTTACCATGTGTCACATCCAGTATAGATCATTTTTATATTTATTATATTTTTTAATTCTCACAATCCTCCTTGTGTAGTATTACTGCACCTTTTTATGGATGGTGCTTAGCAGAGGCAGAGAGAATGGATGTAGGTACTATTGTAGGCTCTGAACGTATTTTATGATGTCATTTAGCTAGGTAGGCATCATTCTCCTCTGTTTTACAGACAAGGAAACAGACTGCAGAAGACTCCTGGGCACTTTCCAAATGCTTATAATGTGTCAGGCATTCTGTTAAGTGCATTCCTGGCATTTCTAGTTCAAGTTCATAGCCTCATAACAACCCTGTCAGATAGGTGCCATTATCCCTGCATCCTGATTGAGAAAATGTTAAGGAATTGGAACAAATTCATGAGTCCAAAGAACAGAAACAAGACAAATCTAGGAATAAAAAGTAGTCTCATCTTTCTCTGAGGTCTACATTACCTCAAAGATCTGATACTTTTCCTCTGATAAACTTAATGTGTACCAAGTCACAGATTTAGCAGCAGAGCGGGATTTCTGACTCTTAAGCATGTTGGCTTTTTCTACCATACCTTGCTGCTAACTCTGTGGTTTTAATTTGTTTCATTGTTGTGCCTTCTGCAGAGGTGGAGGAAACAGGTGAAGGTTTGCTCTTTGTGAGACATTTTCAAATCCGTGTGAGTAAGCAACCTTTTAGACTCCTTGTCTCTAGACTAAATACTGCAAAAGCTAACCTTCACTGACAGATCATGTTTTCAGCCCTCTAGTGTTTTTGTTTATCCTTCTAAGTTTTACACCTCCTGTTACTGTTTTTGTAAGATAGCACAAACTGGACTGTTCTGAGAGGCTATTTCCTGATACAGAGGTCCTATGATGTTTGTAAAGATGAGTGTGGCTCTGAAGAAGGAAATGTGGGTGAAACAATATGAGCTATCTCCATATTTTTTACGTTCATATGACTTGGAAGTACACAGTTTTAGGAAGACAGTGAGGGAAATGTCATAGTCCTGGGACTTGTATTCTGTGTCCTGAAGTAGTAATTTTGCTTATACACCTGTACCTACAAGGTAAACCAAATGTGCTTTCAGGAACCTCACTAAAATGGGGGATTTTTCACCTCCTGAGTCTGTATTCTTATAACATATAGAAAATATTCTCCAAGAGGTTAAGATTCTTAGAGAAGATTTTAAGACTTTTCCTTAAGTATGTTCTCTGATAAACCACTGTGCTCCATTTCTATTTTCTCCAAGCATAAGGATTACCATATTATTTACAAAAACATGTCAATACTTGCTTAACTATGAAGACAATTTTATCTGTAGGATTTTAGAAAGACGCTTGGACAGAAGTCAATATTTTTGCAAAATGTGTTTGTCTTCCATTTCTTTTTTCCTCTTCTATTTGTTTTTGAGCTTTTGCTTAACTTCCACAGGAGAATTTTATATTTGCTTAATGAACAGAGAAGATAGATGGAGTAATTTTAACAATGAAAATGAAACTATCACTTGCTGAGTGATACCTGTGTGCTCTGGCAAGCACAATTCCTAGATTCAGAGTGTTTGTCCCTGGGAAGACAGCCACCAGCAGATGGCAATACCCCTACATGGAATCTCCTGCAAGGCAAAGGGCAAGTGCCTGGAGTAAACTGATGCCTCAGTGAAGTCACATGCCATTTCAAGGGAACCTGATAGCTCCAGCTGGGTAGGAGCCATTTAACATTATCTCTCAGCTATTATCTCATCTCTCCACTCTATTCGACAGTTCTCCAATTCAGCATTTTGTATACACCATCCTAAAGGTCACACATGGCTACTAGGGTGGGTACTTGAATGAGGTCCCTGAGTTTGATATGAGGAGCAGACATTTTTGGGGAATGTTAGGGATTGAACCCAGGGCATTCGACCTCTGAGCTACACCCCAAGTCCTATTTTTTTATTCTTTATTTTGAAACAGGGTCTCACTAAGTTGCAGATGGCCTAAGTAGCTGAGGCTGGCTATGAATCCAGATCCTCTTGTCTCAGCCTCCCAAGTACTGGGATTGCAAGCCTGCGTTACCACACCTAGCTCAAGGAGCAGACATTTTTAACCATGTCTGTGTCCACTGCTTTCAGCAGTAACCTTGATGGGGCTATTGGCTGTATTCACCATCACAGTCTTCTGGCCTTGGCTAACCAATGTTTTGGGATAAAAAACCATTGAATTACAGGAACCTTTGAGAAAACCTTGAGGAAGATATGTTGTTGGTGTTTTATTTCAATAAGCAATTTGGAGTTTTCACCATAACACAACAGCTTGTTTGAATCTGGTTGCTTTAATAACTCTTCTTTCCCTTTGTCCTTTGCTGACTAGATCCAGTGGTGGGCCTCTAAGATAACTCTGGACTCTTGTTTACAAAATCCACTTGTGAAGCATGGTGACTTTTGAGAAACTGGTTAAGATATAGAAAGTTTTAAGTAATTTGAAGTCTGTGGCTGATATTTAATTTGTCTGCATATTTGAAGACTTATTCTCTTTGTAGGCAATCTCTGGATTTTTGTGTATATGTATGTACATGTATATATGTATGTGTATATATCTAATGTCAATATATCAATTGACTATAATAGAAAACCCAACCAAATGGTTTTAAATAATAAGGATGTTTCCTATTTTCTGATTGTTCTTCTGTATGTTAGGAGATCCTGAGGTAAAAAAGTCTTCAAGGTTGTTTAATTCAGTGACTATACAATGTTATTAGGATGCTGAGATTCTTCTGTTTCTCTACTTTGCCATTCTTAGCATTGGGTTCATCCTTAGACATCCTATGATCATCATGGGGAAGTTTATCTTCATCCAAGAGTAAAGGTTCACTTGTATCCTAAAACCCTGAGAAACCTGTTTATCTTTGAATCAACCACTGGGGAGGGGTGAAGAATTTGTATGCAGGACTAAGAATAATCTTTCAGACTTGAATTAAGGTGAAGGAGAAAATCACAGTGTTGATTGCAGCATCTCATTTGTACCTCAGATCTGCTTTTAGGTTGAACAATATGCTCTTTTAATCCCTAGGAAATTTGAGGAATAAGATATCAAAAAACTAGCTGACTTCCGGGAAGATGGCGATGGAGGAAAGTGGGGCTTACGAGCCCCACTAACAACCAATCTCTATTACCACAAAATCAGCACCTTTCATAGCCAGAAAACACCATCAGCAGAGAAACAAAAAATGTAATTACAAGGGACAGAGAAAAAGAGGGCTGGAAAAATGAGACACCAGAAACTAGACCGCAGTGCTGCAGCCGGAGCCGTGGCGTGGAGCGGCGGGCGCCATCTTCTTTTGCAGCACCAGGCTCCAGAGAGGAAGGGAACTCATAACGGAGCTCAGAGCCACAGAGAAGATACGCTGGCCTCACACCCGAGGACGCAGCAGCAGCGCCTTACTGCAGGCAGCAGCGGCGAGCTCACCGGACGGCACCAGACCAACGCACTCAACAGCCCACCAGGCTCCAGAGAGGAGCGGTGGACAGCAGCCGAGGTGAGCTGATGTGGATCAGCCGGGCGGATTCAGCAGATTTCTCAGCACAGGGAGCATCTAAAGCTCCCAGGGGCTGGGCTCAGCACACCTTGCAGGGACTCAGAGCGGAGCTTAAAACCAGAGAACAAATACTCCAGCCTCACGGCCGAGGGCGTGGCAGCAGCGCCATATTGCCACTGGCTTCAGCAGCAGGGAATTCACCGAGTCCCCTACAGCTACATCTGCGCACTCAACAACAGTGAGTCAAATTGTAGCCCCTAGAGGAGAAATCCCAGTACTGTACTTCCAGGGACTTGACCCAGTGGGGGAGTGGCGGTGGCAGAGATATCACATCATAGGAGAACGCCCAACCTGGCACCCCCCATGGTCTAAAGCAGCCTCATTTGACTCCCTGGGTCTGAGACTCTGTGATACAACCAAGTAAAGGAGTAGTGGGGACCGAGATACCACAGACTCGAGATCCAGAGCACCTTAAGTGAAGTCGTAGTGACCCAAGGGAAGAACCCAGAGAAGGCACAAATTTCCGAAATCATGGGAAAGAGGAATAACACTGGAGCAATGAATGCCCACAACCCCACAACATCAGAACCTGATAAAACAGAAATTCAGAGATTTCTAGAAGATCAAATCAGAAAAATAACTGTAGAAATAATAGAGGTGTTTTGAAAAGAATTCAGAGAGAGCCAAAGAGAGATAAAGGATGCAATTAATGAAGTAAAGGCCTCAATTCAAAGTACAAACAACCGACTAGACCACATGGAGAATAGAATCTTGATCTTAGAAGAAGATCATGCAAAAAATGAACGCATAGTTTCTAATTTAGAAAAAAAAAATCCGACAGCAGGAATCTGACATTGAAGAAATAAGGGCCCATTTTAAGAGAGCTAACCTAAGAATAATTAGAATAGAAGAGGGAAAAGAAGGTGAAAGCAAAGGGATAAGTAATATCTTCAAAGAAATAATAGCAGAAAAATTTCCAAACATAGAGCAAGAGGTCAATACACAGGTCCAGGAAACTTATAGAACTCCCTTTAGACAGGATCGGAGAAGAGGATCCCCACGCCACATAATTGTCAAAATGACCAATGTGGAAGCCAAGCAGAGAATCTTAAAGGCAACAAAAACAAAGGGCCAAGTGACATTCAGAGGCAAACCAATTAGAATCACTCCAGACTTCCCAAACCAAGTCATGAGAGCCAGAGGGCTTGGAGTAACATATTCCAAACTCTGAAAGAAAACAACTTCCAGCCAAAAATTTCCTACCCAGCAAAACTTTCTATCAAATTATATGGGGAAATAAGAAGCTTCCACGACAAACAGAAACTGAAGGAATTTATGTCTTCAAAACCAGCACAAGAGAAAATACTCAAAGAGATTAACTACAAAGAAGAAATAGGTAACTCACATCAGAACCAGAGAAACAAGATTTTCCATCCAACAGACAACTAAGATTGGTTATCTGTGGAGATTCATTACTTATGTTAGTCTTTTACCTATCTCTAAATTGTATTGTTTGCTTTTATTGTTGCTAATTTTTAGGATTTCTAGTTGGAATATTAATATACCTTCAGATATAGCATTTGGAAATATTTTATCCCATTCTATCAGTAACTTTGAACTCAGTTTACATTGTCTTTGGATATACAATATGCTTTTATTTTTTAGGGAGTTTGTTTACCCTTTTGTTGCCTGTGCCATTGAAATCATATCCAAGAAATCACTGCCAATTTCAATGTTGTGAGGTTTTATGACCCAGATTTTCTTCTAAAAGTTTATAGTCTTAAGATTTATATTTAGGTCTTTTATCTATTTTGAGTTAATATTTGTATATGGTGTTAGGTAAGGGTCTTATTTTATTCTTTTCCATGTAATTATTATTTTTCAACAATATTTAGTTAAAAGATTAGTATTTCCTCCACCAAATGTTCGTGGAAACCTTGTCAAAAATAACCTAACAATATATGGAAGAATGTATCTCTAGGCTTTTATTTAACTCCAATGGTTTATATATCTGCCTTTAGAACAGTACTACACTGTTTCAATTATTGTAGCTTTATATGGTTTGAAATCAGAAAATATACATATTCTAGCTTTGTTCTTTTTCGAGATCATTTTGGGTATCTAGAGTCCATATTCCATATTAGGAGAGATTTTTTGTGAAAAATAAATAAATAAATATACGATAGTTTCACCTTAAAAAAGAAAAAGAAAGAAATATTCTCTGGTAAGAAAGAAAGCAAAAGAAATATTGAAATGTTATCCTTAAGTCATCAAAAGCTTGGTATCAGACAAATGAAACTGTTATGTGAGATTATCAACGTTAATATTGGATAAATTGCTATAATACTAGATGTCAACCACTAAGCCAAGCATGGGAAGGAGGGATGGGGAGGGAACGGGGTGGGGATCGGGTAGGGGCTAACTGGGTGATGTGTGCATGTATGTCTACAAAAGTATTATTTTTATCCCATTATGATGTATGAATACAGTGAACCAATAAAATAAATTAAAAAAAAACTAGCTATTTTTTTCTTTTTGTGGTGCTAGGGATTGAATCCAGGGGCATTCTACCTCTGAGCTGCACACCAACCCTGCCTTTTTATTCTTTATTTTGAAACAGGGTCTCACTTAATGCCTCACTAAGTAGCTGAGGTTGACTGAGAACCTGGATCCTCCTGGTTTAGCCACCCAAATACTGGGATTACAAGCAGTGCCACCACACTCAGCTAAAAGACTAGCTATTTCTAACTGAAGGATTAATGAAATGAATTAGTGAAATGCCTTTTCTGGTAAGACCTTGGAGATCAAATTCACAGGGTTTCTAAAAAATGTGTATCATTACATTTACACTTAAAAAATTGTGGCATTATTTGAACTGTGGAAAGCAGATTTTTATTTTAATAAGATTAAGACAGTAAAAGCACCTCAGATTTTTATTTTATTGGTACACTATAATCTCACATCATAATGTGGATCATGTTTACAATGGCATACATTCACATAGAATGTTTTTTGGTGCCCCCCACTTCCCTTCCCCCTAAAACATTTAGTGTCCAGGTTAATTATGCTACATTCACACATATATACATATTTGAATGTAGCTCCTCCATTAATCAACCTCAGCCTTCTTCCTCACTTGCCCTTTCTTTCTAGCTTTGCTGAGGTTTCCCCTCCACTATCTGGAGTCCCTCTGGTGTCCCTAATACTTCCTCGTTTGGCATATTAGAGAAAACATATGTCCCTTCTCTTTCTGTGTTTGACTAATCTCACTTAACATAATGTTCTCCAGGTCTTTCCATCTCGCAAATGACATGATTTTGTTTTTCTTTATTGCTGAGTAGAATTCCATTGTGTATATTTCCCATAATTTTGCAATCCATTCATTTGTTGATGGAGATCTAGGTTGGTTCCATATTTAGGCTATGATGAATTGTGCTGCTATAAACATGGGTATGCATATGTTACTGTAGTTCTCTGATTTCAACCCCTTTCATACCCAGGAGTGGTATAGCCAGATCATATGGTGGATCCATTTCCAGTTTTCTAAGGAATCTCCACACTGATCTCCATAGCGGCTGAACTAGTTTGCACTCCCACCAACAGTGTAAAAGAGTTCCTCTTTCCCCACATATTTGACAGCATTTGTTGTTATTTAACTTCTTTATGCTTGCCACTCTGATTGGGGTTAGATGGAATCTCAACATAGTTTTGATTTGTATCTCCCTGATGGCTAATGATGTTGAACATTTTTTTCATGTATCTATTGGCCATTTGTATCTCTTCTTTTGTGAAGTGTCTATTCAATTCAGTTGCCCATTTCTTAATTGGGTTATATGTTTTTCTAGTGTAGAGTCTTTTGAGCTCTTTGTATATTCTGGATATTAGCCCTCTATGAGAGTGGTGGCTGGTAAAGATCTTCTCCCATTCTGTAGGCTTTCTTTTTAGGTTCTTGATGGTTTTATTTATTTATTTATTTATTTATTTATTTTTATGTGGATCATATTGAAAATAGCATACATTTGGACTGTGCTTGGTGCCCTCTCCCCTGCACTTCCCTTTCCCTCTCCCAACAATGAGTATCCAGGTTAACCATGCTACATTTTTACTTTTACACATATTCAGATATAGCTCCTCCATTAATCAACTTCAGCCTTCTTCATCTCCTACCCTTCAATTTCAGCTTTGCTGAGGTTTCACCTCAATTTATCTGGAGTCCCTCTGGTATTCCTAATAGTCTCTAGTTTGGGTATATTAGAAAAAATATATGTTCCTTCTTTTTCTGTGCTTGGCTGATCTCACTTAACATAATGTTCTCCAGGTCTTTCCATCTTCTTGCGAATGACATGATTTGTTCTTCTTTATAGCTGAGTAGAATTCCATTGTGTGTATTTACCATAATTTTGCAATCCATTCTTAATGGTTTGCTTTGATTAACAGAAACTTTTTAGTTTGATGCCATCTCACTTATTAATTCTTGCTTTAATTTTCTGCACTTTGAAGGTCTTGTTTAGAAAATTACTGCCTGTGCCTATATGTTGTAGTGTTGATCCTATGCCCTCCTCTAATAGCTTCACAGTCTCTGTTCTAATTTCCAAGTCTTTGATCCATCTCGAGTTGATTCCTGTGCATGGTGAGAGGTAAGGATTTAGTTCCATCTTTCTACAAATGGGATAGCCAGTTTTCCCAGCACCATTTGTTGAAAAGCTGTCTTTTCTCCAGTGAATGAGTTTGGCCCTTTTATCAAAGGTCAGTTGACTATTAGTGTGTGTATTTGTTTCTGTATCTTCTATTCTGTTACACTGGTCTTTATTCCTGTTGTGCCAATACTGTTTTTACTATTTCTCTATAGTATAATTTGAAGTCAGGAATCATAATGTCTCCTGAATGGTTCTTATTGCTGAGAATTTCTTTGGCTATTCTGGGTCTTTTCTTTCTCCATATAAAATTCATGACTGATTTTTCTAGGTCTATGAAGAATGTCATTGGTATTTTGATAGGAATTCCAATGAATCTGTAGGTCACTTTTGGCAGAATGGCCATTTTGATGATATTTATTCTGCCTATCCATGAGCAAGGGAGATCTTTCCATCTTCCATGGTCTTCCTCAATCTCTTTCTTTAATGTTTTAGACTTTACATTGTAGAGGTCTTTTTACATCTTTGGTTAGGTTTATTTCTAGGTATTTTATTGGGTTTTGAGGTTATAGTTAATGGAATTACTTTCTTTATTTCTTTCATTGTGAATTAATTGTTGGCATATAGAAAAGCAACTGATTTCTTTAGGTTGATTTTGTATTCTGCAGCTTTGCTGAATTGGTTAGTCAGCTCCAGGAGTCTTTTGGTTGAGTTTTTTGGGTCTTCTAAATATATAATCATGTCATCTACAAAAAAGGATAATTTTAATTCCTATTTTCCTTTGACATCCTTCTCTTGTCTTATTGCTGTGTTAAGAGTCTTGAGGACTATGTTAAAAAGGAGTGGTGATAGTGGGAATCTTTGTCTTGTTTCTGACTTTAGAGGAAATTCTTGCAGTTTTTCCCCATTCAATATGATTTTGGCTTTGGGTTTATTATATATTGTCTTAATGATGTTGAGATACATTTCTTCAATTCAAATTTTCTGCTGTGTTTTTAACATGAATGGGTGTTGGATTTTGTCAAATGCCTTTTCAGCATCAACTGATATAATCATGTGATTTTTGTTCTCAGTTCTATTTTTGTGGTGAATAACATGTATTGATTAGCATATGTTGAACCAGCCTTGCTTTTCTGGAATTAAAACAATTTGGATATAGTTTAAAATAAATAAAATAAATATTTTAACAAGGATATAATTCAATATAAATTCTTTTGCTTATTTTAGTATGTACTTCAATCAAAGAACAATTTATCAGATTTTTATGTACTTTGTGTTTAATATATATGTCACAATTATATGTTCTGTCATATTCATCAATTTTTGTGTGCGTGGTACTGAGGTTTGAACCAAGAGGTGTTTTCCCTTTGAACTCCACCTCAATCTCCATTCTATTTATTTTTTTGAAACAAGGTCTTGTTAAGTTGCTGAGAGCCTTACTAAGTTGCTATAGCTGGCTCTAAACTTGTGATCTTTCTATTTCACCCTCCCAAGTACTGGAATTACATGTGTGAACCACCACACCCAGCTATAGTCAACAATTTATATAGTCTACTTGAGATTGAATAAGCCATTTGGCAATGATTTCAAGCTTACATAAAATTTTTAAGAACAGCAAAAAGTTCTGCATATTATTTACTCCATTCAAGTTTTACCACTCATTCCACTGCTATAATTTATAGCATATAGATCCAGGATCAGGTGTTCCAATCAGTAATGATGTCTTTCTATGGTCGCTCAGTGTGTTCCTCAGTCTTCCCTTGAGTTTCAGATCTTTGACATATTTTAAGGTGACAGGTCAGCCACTTTGTAGAGTCTCCTCAATTTGAGTCTATCAGATATTTCCTCCTAGTCAGGTTGTTGCAGGAGGCACAGTCCTTGGAGAACAAGATTGAGGCCACAGTAGGATAAATAAATCAGGTATTTTAATTCACTAGTGGGGGCTTAGCCAGCAAAAGTTCTGTATGTGAGCCCTGAATGGCATCATTACAAATATTATATAGCCTCAGAGAGACAGGCTTTGATTGGATCCATAACAGGCAGGGATACCAATATGGGAGCTTGCTTTCTGCTTTCTGAGATAGTTTTTCTGTATTAGCCAAAAATTAGCTTCAAGATCAGAAACTGGGCTTCTGCCTCAAGGTTATGTAGGTTTTGGAAAAATTTTCATAAGGAGTGAAATTTTCCTCCTTGCATTTCACTTGCTGGTGTAAACACTGATTACTTCACAGTGTATTTTAGGATTCTCCACTGTAAATTTGCTTCTTCTCCCTTTGTGAGTAAGTATTTTATGTGGAAATACTTTGAAACCATATAAGTAGGTTTTTTTTACTTCCCTTTATTTGTTGACTTACTTTTATTTTTTAGTGGCATTGAGAATTGAACCTAGAGCCTGGCATATGCTAGGCAAGCACCCTACCAACGGAGTCACATCTCCAGACCTTTTTAAAAAAAAAAATCTCACTCTCTTCCACTAGTTTTAGCCACCATTAATGGTTTTTGCTTGAATTAATTACTTCTGTGATCATTCTAATTGGTGTTTTTTCCAATTCTGTCATTTCTTCTGTATTTGCTAGGTGGTGTTATACTATGCAAAACTGCCTTTCCCCCATTTACTTATTCACTTATTTAGATCAGCATTGACTAAAGGATTCTATTTTATTCAGTGATTTACTATCCATTATCATTATTTTGATGCTCATATTACCCCAGATTTTGCCATAAGATATACCTTAAGTATTTTCTGTATCCTTTTGACATGTCTTTGGACATGTGTTAAATATTAGTATGTTAATGCATTTTAAAAGTATTTGCTTACTATCTGGAGCCAAAAGATGTGTTATACACATCTTGTATTTTCCTTGCCCAATTTTGGATTCAGTCATTTCTCCAAAGAAGTCCTAGTTCTTTTGACTGTGGAGTGGAATTTACAAGCAAAGATCTGAGTGATAGATATTAAATGTGCTTATCACACACATAGCAACACCAAATAGTAATTTGGTTTACTATTTGGTCTTGCTGTTTTCAAGCCAGAGCTAAGAAATACCCAAAAACATTACAGCTGTATTTATTGAAACCATGAATTCATACTGATAACTCTGATTCCAATCTAATCCTATAGAATACTTTTCAGTCACTGAGAAGTCTGGTTCCCATTACTACCAATACCTTTATTAATTTGCTCGGGTTTTTCATTTTGTTTTGTATTTAGCCATCTACTGACCTTGTCTAGCTGTCCCTACTTCCCTAACTTCAACAGAAGCATCTTCAGAAGGGCTGCCATCATGAGCTGCAACAGGCTACCTGCTGTTGTCATTGGCTCCAGCACCACCTTCAAAAGTCCTCCATTGCTGAGCTTCTCAGGCTGCAATTTTCTTCTATAGGCTTTCACTACTGTCCTTCTGGGGTCATTGATGATTTTTGAACTGAAAAAAAAAGAAGGGAAAATAAGAATAGAGATCTAAGAAATCATAAGTTAAGAGTTCCAGGAAGATGACAACCAAGGGAAGCAGCACATACTAGTCCTGCTTACACCAGATCTCCATTACCTTAAAAACAGCATTCTACAAAAGTCAGAAAATACCATAACTAGAAAAATAACATGATAAGTACAAGGTGATCAGAGAGCAGAAAATAAACCAACCTGTATTGTGGCTGTGAGCGCTGCAATGGCACCATCTTGACTCATTGCACCTGACTCCAGAAATGAACAGGAAAACAACCAAGGACCTGAAATAAGCAGCTGCAGATGACTAGAACTGTAAGTCATCAGTTCCACCTGCACAAACACTGGCTACAACTTCGAGTTGTGGTGGCCAAGATCACCATCCCCTTCAGAGATCCAGATGGAGACTCAACAACACTGTAAGTAAAGCCACTGTCCCTGAGGGAGAACACCCAGTGCAATGTCCCCTGGGACTCACACCCTGGGTCTGAGACTTTTCAATTCAACCTGGAGAAGGTAGGGGTAGAGTTGGCTGTTGGACATAGCAGAGGCTCAGACAGACTCAGGCTCTGCATCAGTGGAAAGTGTGGGAGGAGTTCTATGCTTAACACAAGATCCACTATTAGGATCTCTGGGATAACCATAGATCACCTAATCATGGTGAATGGGGAGGAGTCAACCTAGCCTAGCCCTAGTTGTGGAGAACAAAGACTCTTACATTGAGTTTGTTTTCAGAGGCATCTGCCATCTACAGAGGCAGAGAGACTGACTCCACATCTGTAGAAAGTGTGGAGGGTGACCTGTGCTTAACACTAGACTTAGCCCTGTTGATACTGGCCATCTGCATAGACTGGGAAAGACTCATTAAACCAGGCCTCAGCAGGAAAGGTGCTGGTGGCACTCAGTGTCTGCACAGAGAGAGACTGCAGAGGCCCAGTCTGCTGAATACTCATATATTAGTAGAACTGCATTAATTTCTTGTTGGTGTTGTTTTTGTTTTTTGTTCTTTTTTGTGTGAGTGTATATGCCTGTTTGTTTAATCTCTTCCTAACCCCTCTCCTAAGCTTCTTCCCTGTACATACCTACTGTCTTCTCTCTATTGTTTTTTTTATTCTTTTTTCTCTACTTTTTTCTCTTCCTTGTTTTGTATTAAATCCACTTATTACTATACCAGAAACCCTACATTGCTTACATATTCACCATCTCTAATCTCTATTATATAGTACCTTACCAAGCTCATACTCTTACTCTATGCAATCCTATCTGAGACATTACCCTATTCTTGCATTTACAATTTCACGTTCCTCCTCACTCAACCTTTGCTATTGAATGGAATACAACTTGCCCTTGGATATACCAGCTGACACATAGAGACTTAGAGAAATCTATCAAAGGCAACAGATACAAACTTCTGAAATCATGATAAGGAGGAATAACAAGGAAGCAATGATCTCCCATAACACCACAATAACAGAACCTGACAACATAGAATTGCAAGATCTCCAGAAGGTCAAATCAGGAATGTAACTGTAGAAATAAGACAGGATTTCCAAAAAGAATTTAGAGAGAGTCTGAAAGAAACGAAGAATGCAATCACTGAAGTGAAGGCATCAATTCAAACTATAAACAACTGATTAGACCACATAGAGAATAGAATCTCGCTCTTAGAAGATGATCACTCCAAAAACAAATGCATAGTATATCACTTCAAAAAAACAATTTAACAGCATGAATTGGACATTGGAGAAATATGATCCCATCTTAAAAGAGCTAGCCTAAGAATAATTGAAATCAAAGAGGGAAAAGAAGGTGAAACCAAAAGGATCAACAATCTTTTCAAAGAGTAATGTCAAAAAATTTTCCAAATATAGAGCAAGAGGTCAATACACAGGTACAGGAAACTTATAGAACACCATTCAGACAAGATCAGAGAAAAAGTTCCTCATTTCAAATAATAGTCAAACAGACCAATGGAGAACTTCAAGGACAGAATCTTAAAGGCAACAAAAACAAAAGACCAAGTGACATTCAGAGGCAAACCAATTAAAATCACTCTAGACTTCCCAAACCAAGTCACAAAAACCAGAAGGGCCTGGATTAACATATTTCAATCTCTGAAAGAAAATAACTTGCAGCCCCAAATTTTCTACCCAGAAAAACTATCTCTCAAATTATACAGGGAAATAAAATTCTTTCACAACAAACAGAAGCTGAAGGAATTTATGTCCTTCAAACCAGCACTAGAGAAAATAGTCAAAGAGAGTAACTTTAAAGAATAAGTAATACATGATAGAACCAGAGAAACAAAAATTTCCATTCAGCAAACAACTAAGCAAAGAAGAACAAACATTACCTCAAAAAGAAGTTAAATCTCAATATGTTAGGAATTAAAAAATCATCTCACAATAATCACAGTGAACATAAATAGCCTCGACTACCTAATAAAAAGAAATAAAGTGGCAAAATGGATTAAAACCCAGAATTCATCTATCGGCTGCCTGCATGATACATACCTTACAAGTAAAGATAGTAACAAACTTAAGGCTGGAGCAAGGTAATCCATTCCAATGGAACTCTAAGACAAGCAGGAGTAGCAACTATGATATCAGACAAGTTAGACTTCAAGCCCAAGCTTATAAGAAGATACTAAGAAGGTCATTTTTCACTGGTAAAAGGAACAATCCAGCAAGTGAAAATAATGATAGTCAATATTTATGCCCTAGACGTAGGTGCAGCTACTTTCATAAAACAAACTCTTTGTGACATTAAGACACACATAAATCCCAATACAATAATACTGGGAGACTTCAACATCCCTCTCACACCATTAGACTGATATTCTAGATAAAAGGTCACTGCCTCAGACCTAAAGAACACCATAAACCAAATGAATCTATTAGACAGAGATAGAATATTCCACCCAACCACAGCAGAGTTCACATTTTTACCAGCTGCTCAAAGAACCTTCTCCTAAATAGACCACATCCTGGGCCACAAAGTGAGCACTAGCAAATTAAAAAAATGTGACATGCTTCCCTGTGTCTTTTCAGACCATAGTGGAATAAAACTAGAAATCAACTATAAGAAGACCCAGAGAAACCACATACACCTGTGGAGACTGAACTCCACACTGCTGAATGAAGAATGGGTCATAGAAGAAGTAAGGGGTGAAATCAAGAAATTTTTAGAAACAAATGAAAATAGAGATACCACATATCAAAACCTCTGGGATACTTTGAATACAGTATTAGAGAAAAATTTATAGCACTGACTGCTCACATAAGAACAGAAAATCACCAAATAAATAATCTAATGTCACACCTCAAAGCCCTTGAAAAACAGGAAAAATCTAACTCCAAAGCCAGTAGAAGACAGGAAATTATTAAAATCAGAGCAGAAATCAACAAAGTAAAGCATAAAAAATACAGAAAATTAATAAATCTAAAAGCTGGTTTCTCAAAAAAATTAAGAAGAAAAAAAATTAAAAGGCTAGAGCAAGGTAATCCATGTCAATGGAACTTGAAGACAAGCAGGAGTAGCAACTATGATATCAGACAAGCTAAACTTCAAGTGCTTATTAAAAGAGACAAAACAGGTCATTATTAGCTTTGTCTAATAATAACAAAAGCTATTATTTTATTTTTTTGTGGGTCTGGAGATGGAACCCAGGGGCATATGACCTTATTCTTTATTTTGAAACAGGGTCTCACTAAGTTACAGAGGGCCTCACTAAGTAGCCGAGGCTGTCTGTGAACCACGGTCCTCCGGTATCAGCCTCCCGAATGCTGGGATTACAAGCATGCACCACCCTGCCCGGCAAAAGCTATTATTTTTAATGATAATAATAATATTATTAAACTAATATATTAGCTTAATAAATTAGTTTAATATATTAGCCAACGTAACAAAAAAGGGAGAATCAAACCAAATTATGAAGATAAGAGATGAAAAAGGAGATATTACCATTGACAGTGTAGAGATCCAGAGGATTATCAAAAACTATATCCAACAAAATCAAAATATGGAAGAAATTGAAAACTTTCTTGATAAATAAAATCTTCCTAAACTGAGTCAAGAAGATATAGAAACTTTAAACTAACCAGTAGCAATCAAAGAGATTGAAAAAGCAATAAAGAGCCTACCATCACATAAAAGCCCAGGACCAGATGGATTCCCAAGTGAATTTTATAAAACATTTATAGAAGAGATAATCCCAATAATCCTCTATCTATCATGAAATAGAAAAAAACATGACTGTCCCAAATACATTTTATGAAGCCAACATTACATTAATACCAAAACTACAGGCCTATATCTTTGATGAACTTGGATGCAAAACTGCTAAACAAAATACTAGCAACATGGATTCTTAAAAACACCCCACCCAAAGCACAATAAACTCAAAGGCAAATCAATAAGTGAGATTGTATGACACTGAAGAGCTTCTGCACAGCAAAGGAAACTATTAAGAACCTCAACCAAAAGCCAATAGGTTGGGAGAAGATTTTTGCCAGCTACTTCCATAGAGGACTAATGTCTTGAATATACAGAGAACTCAAGAAAGTGAATGATAAGAAAACAAATAACCCAATCAAAAAATTGGCAAGTGAAATTAATAGACACTTCACAAAAGAAGAAATTCAAATGGCAATAAATGCATGAAAAAATGCTCAACATCAGTAGCAATCAGAGAGATGCAAATCAAAAATACTCTGAGATTTCACCTAACTCCAACTAGAATGGCAATCATTCAAACCACAAACAAAAGATGCTGGTGAGGATGTGGAGAAGTGGGAACTCTAATACATTGTTGGTGGGATTGCAAATTAGTGCAACTACTTTGGAAAACAGTATGGAGGATCCTCAGAAGAATGAGAATGAACTTACCATATGATCCAGCAATACTACTTCTGGGTATCTACCCAAAAGAATGGAAACCAAACTACCAAACTAATGCATGCATATCTATGTTCATAGTGGCAGAATTCACCATTGCCAAACTATGGAACCAGCCAAGATGTCCATCAACAGATGAATAGGTCACAAAACTATGGGGTATGTACACAATGGAATTTTGCTCAGCCATAAAGAAAAGCACAATTGCATCATTTACAGGGAAATGGCTGGAACTGGAGAACATTATGCTAAGTGAGATTAGTCAGTCACAAAAAATAAGAAATCAGGTGCTCTCCCTAATATGCAGAAGCTAGGGAGAAATGGGTCCTAGGATGAACTCTAGATGAAGAAGGAGATACTATAGATGAGCAAATAAGGCAACCTAACTGAGGGTCTGGGAGGGGGGAAGAGGAAATTCTCTATAGCACATGATGTTCTTTAACAAACATATCAATGTCAATCACTAAGCCAAACATGAGGAGGGAGGGAGAGGGAATGGGGTGGGAATGGGTAAGGGCTAATTGGGTGATGTGTACATGTATGTATAATAAAAAATAAAAAACCTCTTAAGTTAAAATGAATAATGGAGATATTCTACTATAATTTAGTTTGGATACAACTAATGGTTTGCTATTTATTCTTCATTAGTATGCTTCATATTAAAATCTACCTTACCAGAAAATTAGCATAACTTGTTTTTCAAAAGAGAAATAAATGAGTTTAACATGTTATAAAAATAATGAAACGGTTTCCTTAAACCTGAATTTTGTATATGAAGTGATGCATGCCAGTTGTGATGTAGCAATTACACACAGCCTTCCACTATGAACTCCTCAAAAATAAACACAGTATTTTTACTGGGTTACATTGCCTTAGCTACTTATTTTATGACTTTGATTTAGTTAATTAAACTCTATACTTGTTAATTTCCTTATCTGTAAATTGTGAACTATAATACTACTTATCTTACAAAATGATTTTGAAGATTAAATGAGTTGATTGATAAAAAGTTCTTAGAATCATGTCTGATATTTAGTAAACATTATCATAATGGTAGCTATTAGTACCTTATATTTACTATTTGTATTTCTATATCCCCTTTTTGCACAAATATGTCTCATTTGAATTATTACTATCTCATATCTCCAACTTATTTAGAAACTACTATGAGTTGAATGTTTATGTCTCCTAAAATTCATTATGTTGAAGCTTTAAGCCCAATGTGATAGTGTTTGGAAGTGGGCCTTTTAGAGGAAATTAGGTCATGAAGGTGGAGCCCTAATTAACGGGATTAGTGTTCTTATAAGAAGAGGCCAGCTTCTTTTTAGATAGGTTTCTTTCCACCATGTGAGGATAAAAAGAGAAGTTGGCAGCCTGCAACCTGGAAGAGGGCCCTCACCAGACCTCAGATTTCCATTACTTTCTATTTAATTTATAAATCAGAATTTATATACACTGGCATCCTGACCTCAGACTTCCAGCTGCTAGAACGATGGAGAAATAAATCCCCTTTGTTTATAATCCATCTAATTTATGGTGCTTGATTATTACAGTGGAATGGACGAAGGCACAACCTTCTCTAAACTTTACAGTATTTATTTTTCTATATAAATGATTGATTAAATTGTCCTCCCTATTATCGTCTTCCTCCTCCTGCATAGACATTCTTTTTGAAATTAGTTATTTAACCTAGCTACCCTACCCCTGCCCTGGAACTTTAATCTGTTTTTTACTTTTTCACTTGCTTGTTCATGAATATCTTACTCAAGTTGTGGGAGACTTTGCATGGTCTTTTGTTGAAAAGAACGAACTCCCCCAACTGATGCAGTATGGTTTAGATTTGAATTTAATGTGTGAGGCCTTGTGCAAGTTGTTTAATTACTGTGAGCCTCAGGTTTCTTCAACTGTAAAATGAAGCTAAGTAGGGCTATTATATGATTTAAATGAGACAATTTGATAATGGAATTAGCAGAGCATTAAAAAAGTTAGCCCTTATTATTATTTCAAGTTAGAGAAGTTGATTCTGGCCTTCTCTACTCTGACTTCTGTTCCTTTAAATACCTTTCCACACTTTTTTTTTTTTTTGGTACTGGGAATTGAACCCATGGACATTCTACCTGTAAGCTAAACCCTCAGCCCTGTTTTTTGTTCTTTATTTTGAAACAGGGTCTCACTAAGTTGTGGAGGGCCTCACAAGTTGCTGAGGCTGGCTGAGAACCTGTAGTCCTCCTGTGTCAGCCTCCCAAGTATGGGGATTATAAGTGTGTACCACTACACCCGGCTTACCTTTCCACATCTTACTATCTGCCCCAATTCTGAGAAATGCATACACACACACAGACATGCACGCACACGCGTGCGTGCGCGCGCGCACGCGCACACACACACACACACACACACACACACACACTTACATATGCAATCTGTGCATGAGTTTTTTCACCTGTGAAATTGGGATGATAGTAAAATGGGTATTTCACAAGGCCACTGTGAAAAGTTAAGTTAAAATATATAAAATTATTCAGACTGGTTCTTGGCATTTAGTAAGCCCTGGGTACATGTTAGCTATTCAACTACTGATCAGTTAATGGCCTTACCATGGGCATAGGATATTTTCCTGTCAACACAACCAAATTGTTCTATTTCCTGTGGTTTGGATGTTCTTTTTTCTTATATGCAGAAAATTTGATTTTTTGAGTGCATGTATATGGATTGAACCCAGGGGCATTCTACCTCCAGGTTATAGCCCCAAACCTATTTTATTTTATATTTCAAAACAGGGTCTCACTAAGTTACTGAGAGTCTTGCTAAGTTGCTGGGCTGGCCACAAACCTGTGGTCCTCCTGTATAAGCCTCTCAAGTTTTATAAGTGTGTGCTACCATGCTGGCTTAATTTTGCTTTTTTAATTATGCCTATTCTTATACAATCTGTTGATTGCTTGCTGTGGAAGAAACCTCTCTTCTTTAGCCCATGTCCCTTTGAAGAAGTGAGACAGCAGGAACCAGAATGCATGGCTGATGTGATTCATCAGAGGTTTATGGAGGCTTGGGCACAGGGGTGGATGCCTCTCCCTTCCTTCATGTGACTCAGAGGCTTAAACAGCCACACACCACCAAGTCGACTGAGTGTGCTTGCTCAGTCCATCTTATCTGTGTCTTTTATAAACTCACTTAGCCTCTGTTATGTTTCTGGCAGCTTTTTACCAATAGCTAATTTAAACTTTTCATTTGAGGTTAGTTTTGCATTTTAAATTTGAAATTACTAGCAAAAGAGTTATCTTTTTATTTATGTCTTATTTAATTCTTTTATCAAAACTAACTTTTTTTGGGGGTGGTACTGGGGTTCCTGGAAACCCTTCTACCTCCGGGCTACACTCCCAGACCTATTTTTTAAAAATATTTTTATTTGGAAACAGGGTCTCCTTCGAAGCTGCGCTATCCTCCTGTCTCCGCCTCCCAAGCGCGGGGATTACAAGCGTGTGCCACCATGCCCGCAAAACTAAACAATTTTAATTGACACATAAAAATGTTACATACTTATGGGTTACCTTGTTTTTATATCTCAACACATGTATATGTTGTATTATGTTCAAATCAGGAAAGACAGACCTATTTCCTTAAACATTTATCATTTCTTTATGGTAAAACATTCAAAATCTGTTCTAAGTTTTTTTTTAAATATACAGTATGTTTTTATTATCTGTAGTCACACTTCTATGCAGTAGAACACCAGATCTTCTATGCCCTAACTATAACTTAGTACCTGCCGATTAACTTTTTCCCTATTTCCTTCTCTCACCTACTTTCTTTAGCCTCTGGTAGCACTGTAATTCTACCCTCAACTTTTATGTAATCAACTCTTTAATATTCCACCTATTAATGAAATCATGTAATGCTTGTCTTTCTGCTCCTGTCTTATTTCACTAAACATAATGATCTCCGGTTCCATGCATTTGTCACAAATGATAGAATTTAATCTTTTTCTATGGCTGAATAGTGTTCCATTATATAAATGTATCACATTTTCTTTATTCATTTACCAGTTGGTGGTCATTTAGCTTGTTTCCTGCCTTTATTATTTCTTTTAGCATTTTTTTCTTTAGTTTTCAGCATACAATCTTTCACCTCCTTGGTTAGATTTATTTCAAGTATTGAATTCTTTAAGATAAAATTGCAGGTGGAATTTTTTTCTTCATTTTCTTTTTTTATTGCTGATACATAGAAATGCAACTAATTTTGTGTATGTAGCTTATACCTTGCAACTTTTCTGATTTTATTAGTTCTAGTATCTTTCTCATAGATTTTTAATTTTTTTTCTACGAATTACATTATCTGCAAATAGAAATAGTCTTAGCATTTTCTGCCCAATTTTGATTTATTTTATTTCTTGTCTAATAGCACTGAGTAGAACTTCAATTACAACACTGAATAGCAGTAGAGAAAGTGGGCATCATTGTTTGTTCCTGATCTTAAGGGAAAGCTTTTAGTCCTCTATCATTCAGTATGATGTTTGCTGTGAGTTTTTATTCCTTAATCATGTTGAAGAATTTTCATTCTATTCATAGTTTTCTGAGGATTTTTTTAATCATGGAAAGATATTGGATTTTTATTAGTTGCCGTTTCTTTTATCAATAGAAATGATTGTATGTTTTTTGCCCCTGTTTTTTTATTATTATTATTATTATTATTATTATTATTATTAATTATTATTACAGGTCTGGGGATGGAACCAGGGGCATTCGACCTCCAAGCTATATCCCTTGCCCTATTTTTAAAATTTGTGCCCCTGTTCTATTAATGAAATCATTTACATTGATTTGCTTACATTGAACCACTGTTGTATTCCTGGGATACATACTACTTTATTATGGTGAATAACATGTTTTTATACTTTTATTGGCTCATTGTTTCACCTCATAATGTAGACTATAGTGACAGTAACAGACATGCAAACGGTGCTTGGTGACCTTATTGTCACTTATGCATGTAATGTCAGTGGAAGTGTTTCCTTCATTAATTCTCCCCTCCCCCCAAGCCACCTCCCTCACTCCACTGGAGTTTCATCTCCATTATCTAAATTCCCTCTTCTATTCCAATTACTCCCTAGCTTCTGCATGTAAGAGAAAACATAGGACCCTTCATGTTCTGTGATTGGCTAATCTCACTTAACTTAGTGTTCTCCAGGTCCATCCATTTTCCTGGTGGCACTGGAGGTGGGAAGGATCTAGGAGGTGGCATGCTTCGTGAAAGAAGCCCAGATCCCAATGATGATACCATAGGACTGGGAGCAGAGGGTGGAAGGGGTGCACCTGCAAACAGCTGGTGAAGGGTAATCAGCCTGGGAGAGTAGGTTCTGAGCTGTCAGAAGTTGTTCTGCTGTTGAGCTATGGTGCTCATGCTTAGAATCCTTCTTAAAGGCCTAAGAGATAGTGAGGGGGCAGTTATAGAGGTACTGCCACATTTATGGCTTCAATAGCTGCACTGAAGTATCAAACAAAGCAAAATTAATAAAGGCATAACACTCGGAGTTACCTGTGTCAGGGTCCTGCATAATCCTGGGGGTTTGTAAGATGCCCCCGAAGGTGCTGAAACTATCATAAAGCAGCTTCTCATCAACCTCCAGGTATACGTTCCCAGTGAAAATGTTGGCCCCTATATCCAGGTGTTTATTGTGAACCGATGTCTTGTTGGCTTGTATTGGCTTCCCATAGGGTTTGATCATGTTCATAATCATAATGGTATAGTGAGCATCTTACTCACTCATGAATTCAACAAAGCCATAGCTTTGTGCTGGCCTGTGACTCTGTCCTTTGGCATGTGGGTGTTGACCACTGGCTCTGCCTGGAGGAATAGTTCTTACAGCAGCGGTTCACTAACAGTCTCATCTAGGACCTGGAAGTACACAATGGAATACTGGTGTCATTTGGAGATTTGACCCACAGCCATGGTGAAAAAGATTTTGCCATCTCTAAGCACCAGCTCTGTCCAAGAGTTGTAATTTTGAATGGATGTTCCTCTATTTTGGTAGAATCCTTATGTATTTTATACATTTTTCTGTGTTTGTTTTAGATCAATTGGGCCAGTGTAGATTATACTTTAAATCTAATTGTGCTCTTTAAAACATAGATTATGAGCCGGGCGTGGTGGCGCATGCTTGTAATCCCCGTGCGTTTGGGAGGCAGAGACAGGAGGATTGTGCAGGTTCGAAGCCAGCCGCAAGTGCTGGTTTAGGAGACCCTGTTTCCAAATAAAAATGTAAAAATAGGTCTGGGAGTGTAGCCCAGAGGTAGAAGGGCTTCCAGGAACCCTAGTACCACCAACCAACCAACCAACCAACCAACCAACCAACCAACCAACATCCCCCCCCAAAAAAAAACCAACAAAAACCCCCCAGATTATGCGCTGAGCGTGGTGGTGCATGCTTGTAATCCCCGCGCTTGGGAGGAGGAGACAGGAGGATTGCGCAGGTCTGAAGCCAGCCTCTCTGGTTTAAGAGACCCTGTTTCCAAGTAAAGTATAAAAAATAGGTCTGGGAGTGTAGCCCAGAGGTAGAAAGTTTCCAAAAACATAGATTATGCTTAACATCTGTTCAGATATTTTTATAGGTAGCATAGTAAAATTAAAAACCCCATTAATTCATTAAACAAATATATATATTATGCATCTAATAAATGCTGGCCAACTGTGTTGGTGAAGAGTAAGCATGTGTTTTGCATGCACATTGTCTCCTTTCCCCCAGATAAGAAGACATTCTATTGTCATAACTTACATCTGGTGGGGAGACAAATGTTAATCTAAGAATCATGTAACTATAAGGATAGTTATCACTGAGTGTGAGCCTGGTACTGAGAGAACATGTTACCTGTCTACAAGAAATCTGTCTATTCAGAGAGGCCAAGGGAGACTTCCTGTGAGGCAGTGGCACCTGAGCAGAAAGCCAAAGTATGGGCAGGAGAAAACAGTTCCAATGAGTCAGGACGTGAAGGAAGGATAATATTCCAGATGGAGATAGAAAGTGTGCAAAGGTCTGTGTAAAGAGGAAGCACGGATTGTTTGAAGGGAAAAAGAAGGTCACTGTTGCCAGAGTTGAGAACAAGGAGTGTGGTGAAAAATGAGGCGATTGAGCTGGGGTGGGGGAACAGAACAGCCAGAGCCTTTTAGGTCATGTTAAATACTTGTGTTATCCCAAGTTTGCCAGAAAAAGACTTCTAAGATGTGGAAAGATCAGACCATAGCTTCTGATGTATGAAAAAGATGGAGGGGAAGGAACTCTCCCAAATGGCTAATAATGAGAGCTATAATGTTAATACTCTTAATACATAAAATATTATTTAGCATAGATATATGATTCACAAGATAATTACAGAATTTGTAAAAACTGAGTTGAAAGTGGTTGAGATTTGGTACTAATTGGTATTGAAACTAATTGGTATTGGTATTCCAAGTTGTATGATGACCATATTCTCTCAATCTCATTGCTGCGTCTCTGTGACCTTAGGCACATGCTCATGTGGAGGTAAGGTCAAACTTTAAATCTGTGGCCTCCCATGGAGATGAGGCTCAGGCCATGTGGTGTTCTTTGTGCCTCAGTGATAGACCCTAAATAAAAAGCAACTAAACTGTTTCAAACAAAGAAAAATGATGTATCAGGCATACATATGGGAAGATGTAAATTGAATTTAGAGGGGCCAGTGAGAATTCGAAGAGATGGGTCAGGCAACTCTTATAGGCGTTCTGACAGGAAATAATGGAAGCATGTACCAGGGCGATGGCAATGGAGCCAGAATAAATAAATATGTTATTTTAATTTTTGTTTAGGATGAAGATAGAAAACAGTCATAATTTTGGACTTTGTAGAATGATGCCCCCATATTGGCACTAGAATAAGGTAATTGCACTGAATGCTAAACAATCAATATAGTAATTTTTTCACCTTATAATGCCTTTTCATGTACACATACCTGGATATATTTTAAACTTTTAATTTGCCAAAGAGTTATTTATATGTGTAAGTAGTCATATACACATATTGGAATGTACAGCACACAATTTGCATATGTTAAACTTTGCATATGTCAAATAATTTACATATGCTAAGCTTTCATTTGCTAAAGAATTGTTTATATGTATAAATAGTCACTTAGGTATGTTCATCACACAATTTGGATGTATTAATATTTACACTTTGCTTTTGTTTTAAGGCAGTAAATGGACAGAATCTACCAACATTTATTGAACAACTACTATATGCCCAGTAATATTTAATTTATGATTTTTAAATTTATACTTCTTCTATCTTAATCTTGTAATACATATCATAATTGTAAAAACATTTAAATTATTTCAACTTATTTTTAAGTAGCTTGGAGACAAAAAGGAAGAAGAAAAAGGAAAAAGAAATTGTGTTCTTTAGTTCATGAATATTGTGTAGCAAATACCTAAGTGTTTTAAGAATTCTGTTAACCTTTTCATTCTGTCTTTCCCACTGCATGCCCAGAATAATTGATTATCCACATATGATCCTACAGCATGAAAAGCAGAAAACAATGAACAAAAATAATGAAATTTCACTTTATGCTCTGCCTATCTTTCTCTTTCAAAAATAAAACTTCATCAAAAAGCCTTTGAAATTTCATCATGGGTTTTCTGAAAGAAGTGAAAGTTGACCTAGAAGCTCTTGACCTGTAACTTGGTGGCTACTAAGAGTCTAGCCTCATAATTCAGCAGTCCAGTGACAGCTTTGCCTATAAACCTGAGTCTTCATTTCACTGACATTTTCGGGTTTAGTCCCCTTGAAAATGCTAACAAAAGTGAAGCATATAATTCCTCTGCTTAGAATAGCAGTGGTGATGTTTATGGAACCGTTTGCTGTCTCTGGGGTAATCTTCCGGATAATTTGGATTAACCTTACTGGGTCTCTAGATACCACATTACCCAGGGCAGATGATCTCCAGACTAACCTTTTCAGATCTGTAGGTTTTAACCACAGCAACATGCTTTATCAAAAAAAAGCTTTCAACAGAAATTCACTATCCAACCAGATTTACTTTAGTTCTTTTGGTCTAAAGTGGTCTTTATCCAGGCAAGAAAACAAAAGATCTGTAAATAATTCTAATTAGAAAGTGGGGCAGACTGACATCTTTTTCTATTTTCTTTCCTTCTTTCTTTCTTTCTTTCTTTCTTTCTTTCTTTCTTTCTTTCTTTCTTTCTTTCTTTCTTTCTTTCTTTCTTTCTTTCTTTGTACAGGACAAGTGTTATATATCAAAGGGCCTCTCTTCTCATATTTGGTCAGGTTTTGAAATTGATTACCCAGAAAATGAGGGAGAGGTGCTTTTGTTAGTAGTAGAAAGAATTTGTTTAAAGGAGTAGAGAGTTTTTCCCAAGGAAGAATTTGTCTTTTAAATTGGGGACAGCAAAGATCTTTCATTTATATTGATAAAAAGAAAAGTCTTGTCTTTTTGTCCTTTATTTTCTTCTCTTTCTTTCCTTCATTCATTTTCTTGCTTGCTTGTTGGACAGTCAAATGCCTTCCCCAAATGGGAATCAATCTTCAAATTTTGTCTCATTCAAAACATCCATGCCCTAATATAGCTTGCTCTTTTAAAATCGAATTTTATGCTAAGAAATAACTTTCTAATATTATAAGGCCAGACCTTATCACTCGAGTACAAGAATACTAATCCTACAATCTCAAAAACTGGAAATGGAAAAATAAAATGAGCTAAAAAATAAGATGAGATGAACAGCCAGTTGTGGTGGCACACGCCTATAATCCCAGTACTTCAGAGGCTGAGACAGGAAGAACACGGGTTCAAAGCCAGCCTCAACAACTTAGGAAGACCCTCAGCAAACTAGAAAACCCCTGTTTCAAAATAAAAATTAAAATAGGGCTGGCAGTGTAAATAGGGCTTGGAGGGTAGAATGATCCTGGTTCAAGACCCAGTGTCCACAATAAAAATAAAAATGAAAAACAAAAACAAATGAGAAGTTATAATGGTGTGAGATAATGAGTCTAGGTGATTCTTTGAAGATAATATGGAGAATATTCATACAGTTTGAGTCAGTTTAAATTGGTGGGCAGGGCATCGTGGCTGAAAGAACTAATATCATATATCTTTAATGGTTGGACTACTTTATGGTCTTAGTGCTCTTAATCAAAAGTGGCAATGGGAGAAAAAGTTGCTTTGCATTCTTCATATTGAGACCTGGCCTGTGACTCTGAAAGTGGGGTTTCTTTTTTTTTTTAAACGAATTTTTTTATTGCACATAAATGGTATACATTTAAACTATATTTGGTGCCCTCTATCCCCCACCCCCGTTTTCCCTTCCCCCCTCCCACCAATGGTTGTCCAGGGTAACCATGTCATATTCATAATTTTACACATATTCGGATGTAGACCCTCATTAATCAAGATCAGCCTTCCTCCTCTCCTATCTTTCCATTCAAACTTTGCTGATATTTCCCCTCCAATATCTGGAGTCCCACTGGTATCCTCTGTGTTCCCTAGTTTGGCCATATCTGAAAGTGGGGTTTCTACAGACCCTTAATCTGTATATATGAGTTTGCTTCTAAATACAACAGTCTGAAAGTAGGCATGTGAGATACTGAGCACAAGAAAATGTTGGTTGCAACTGAAGCTCTGTGAGTTAGTAATGCTAATAATTTGACACAGTTTATTTTTACTGTAAGTTGATGGAGAGTACAGGATTTAGGTTGTCTGTTGTTAAAATATAAGGTCATGCTGATAATTTTCTCTATATGGTTGCTTGAGCTGGTCAAAATAAAAGATTCAATAATTTACCATAGAGGGATGGATAAAACATCCTTCAAAGTCAGTTTCTATTTCCTGAAGAGTTTCCTTATGTTGGATGCTTTGAATGTATATAGGATTTGAGTGGGTGTGGGTATGTGGGGTGGGGGAGGGGTACTGGGGATTGAACCCAGGGGTATTCTACCTCTGAACTACACCCCCAGCCGCATTTTATTTCTTATTTTGAAGCAGGGTCTTGCTAAGTTGAGGAGGGCTTTACTAAATTGCTGAGACTGGTTGTGAATCTGCAATCTTCCTGTCAGCCTCCCAAGTACTGATGAGGTTAAAACTATAGTTGTCTCATGTTTTTAAGTTTAATTTATTCCTTCTTAATACTTATAACCATCAGTAAATAATCTTTGAAGGTTTATAATAGGCTATTTTGGTATTTCTGCTAATATGTTACATTCTCTGTATCTGTGAAGAAATTGATGTTCTGTTATAGCTCCTTATGAATAAGGAAAACCTTGATACCCTAGTATATGTAATAATAGGTACAAATAAGCAGTAGAAAAAACAATAAGATATTAATACAAAAGCACAGTGCCTGCTAGTGACTCTCCATTACAAACAGAAGATATTTTTATGATAAAAACAGAAGTGAGTGATTATAGTACTGACTCTGAACAAGTATTTAAAAGTGTTACCCATAGTGTTACTTAGACCAATCCTTTAGGATAGCTCTCTTTAGGGATGACTATTTCAATTGGTAACTGGCTTAAAAAAAGTTTTGTCTCTACATCTGAAAAGGTCTAGGGCTTCACACATGGTCTGACAAAAGGACTGATAATGTCAGTAGGATTAGGTTTTTCACCTTTCTTAGGTCTGCTTTTCTTGTACTGGCTTTATTTTGAGCAAAATCTCCCATCATCATAATAAAACCGCTATCTGTAGTTCAGCTCTATGTCCTATTTTTGCAGCAATTCAAGTGGAAGAACCCATGTTTCCCCTAATAGTTTAAACCAATATATAAAAAGTGAGTTTTTAAAAAGAAACTTTGATTGTTTTGCTTTGTGTTACATGCTCTTCCATGGAGCTCATTTAGTGTCCATCTTACTCAAACTATATGAGATAAGAAAAAGGAAAGGGAAAATCAGATTAGAAAGAGAGGGCCTGAATACAGGTATCCTTTACATTGTTCTTAGCAATGTCTAGTACCTAGAGAGGCCCTGTTTGTCCTCTTCCTCATATCACAGCTAAAGATGTTATGTTTGGATACCTCCCTTTCACTCTAAGTGCGCATTTTCCCCTATCTTACATATTTGGGTTTGCTTATTAGTCTCTTTATAAGATGAGACCATGTTTACAACCAGAGATTTTTCAAACTATGAATCCCTAAGTAGAAAATGCTTCTGTTTATAGCAGAAATATTGCTCTGTGCTGTTTGGCCATATGGCCTTCCTCAGCATGAAAACATGTATTCTTACATCATCAAAATTCCCTGGTATTGATATAACATCAACGTTTACAGAGCAAGACGCATATTTTGTGTCCTTTTCATAAGGAATTTTTAATACTGGATGTCTTCTCAAAGATAAAGCACCATGAAGCTGTATAAATTATGTTAGAAATCATTTTATGTTTGAAATTAAACCTTGCATCCAATGATGGTTGTACTTAACCTCATGGATTTCTGAGTGTTCAAAGAGGGTTAACATCTGCCAGTGGGCTCATAAAGCATTCTACACATCACACAATCAGAACAGGATGAAATCTTTAAACATAACTTTCCATGAAGATGTAAGATCAGTAAACTCCGTAAAAGAACATACATGCAGAATTATTCAGTGAAGTTTTATTAAGATTTTAGCCACACGTCAGTATTTTTTTTCATGAATTTTTCATTTCTAAAGACTAAAATGCTTTAAATTTGTTATATTAGTCAAGACTCAAGTCATAATTTAATTTCAACTTATCGACTCTTGTTTAGGGTGATATAAACTAGTTGGAGGTGATAGAACTTAATTACTAGCACATTAGCAAACTATAAACATAAGAGAAGAAAAACTCAGAAAGATTTAAGTAGAACATTTTGGGAACACAAACATCCCAGAATATTTAACCTCAAAATAATTACAATATAATATAATGGTTTAAACTTACCATTAAAATATTAGCTTCTGCTGGGCATGGTGGCGCACGCTTGCAATCCCCGCGCTTGGGAGGCGGAGACAGGAGGATCGCGCAGGTTCGAAGCCAGCCGCGCTGGTTTAAGAGACCCTGTTTCCAAAAATAAAAAAAATAAATAGGTCTGGGAGTGTAGCCCGGATATAGAAGGGCTTCCAGGAACCCCAGTACCACCAAAAAAAATAAAAATAAAAAAAAATAAAAAAATAGCTTCTTTGAGTGGTACTGAATACCATACTGAAATAAAACATAATGTATCAGAAGCTTTTATATAATCTGAATTTGTAGGACCATTAAAGAGTGTAAAAAGTCTTGGACACAGAACATAGAAACCTCAGAAAGTGTATTTCTTAATTAATCAGAAGATCCATTCTTTGTGAGTGGGTAAGTGGGAAAGCATCCATTTTCCTCTCTCAACTTTCACATAAGTTTGGCTCCTTACTTTAATCTTTTAATTTAAGTGTGAAAAATGGCTCTTTGCTTATATCAATAAAAACTTCTGCTTTGAATAAATATAGGCATGCTGGCTACATAAACTCCCTCTAAGACCTTAACCCATAAGTGACAAATTCTGTAAGACTGGTTGGAACTTTGATGAATGAAAACTCTGATTTAACAAAAAGCACAAGAAGAACACTTTCACAAGGAAATTCTGAGTTTCAGAGTTTGAATCTAGGAATCTTGCATTGGATTCTCTTACAAGGACAACTTTGTGATTAGGTTTCTGCTCAAGTTCATTGTAATTCTCCATTTTCTTCCTTGATGGAAATGAGTTTTAGGAAGTGATTGATAATGTTCATTGCTATAAAGAGTACTCATTGGATATCATCTTTTCCAGTTTCCTTTTCTTTTTGCTTGCTTTATTTTAAATAATTTTATATACTTTAATTGGTGCATTGCTACTATAAATTATAATGAGCTTCAGAGGAATAGAAACACATGCACAGAACGCCTGGTGTTTTTTTCCAAACCCCTGCTCTCTCCTTCTCCCTGTACATATTATTTTAATTGGTATTGAGAAATTTATATATGTGCTTTGCATTATTTGAACTGTTTCCTTTATCAAGTCTACCCCTTTCCTTCCCACCTCCATCCACAAGTCCCCTCTCATTACTTCACTGGTATTTCTTCTCATTTATCTGAAGTCACTTTTGTTCCCCAATTTCTCTTTAGCTTTCACATATAATAGAAAATATAACTCTTCACTTTGTGAGACTGGTTAGCCTGAGCATAATATTCCCTAGTTCCATCTATTTTCTGGAAATGACAGAATTTTGTTCTTCTTTATGGTTGAGTAAAATTCCATTGTGTGTATTTACCATGGTTTCATAATCCATCTGTTGATGGACACCTAGGCTGGTTCCATAATTTGGTTATTGTTACTTGTGAAGATATAATCATGGATAAATAGGTATCACTATGTTGTTTGATTTATTTATTTTTGTTTTTTAAATTTTTTATTGGTGCACTGTATTCATACATCATAATGGAATAAAAAACTTGTGTAGACATACCATGCACACATCACCCAGTTAGCCCCTACCCAATCCCCACACCATTCCCTCCCCATCCCTCCTTCCCATACTTGGCTTAGTGGTTGACATCTAATATTATAGCAATTTATCAAAAATTAACAATGATAATCTCACATAACAGATTCATTTGTCTGATATCAAGCTTTTGATGACTTAGAGATAACATTTCAATATTTCTTTTTGCTTTCTTTCTTACCAGAGGTTATTTTTTTCTTTTTTTAAGGTGAAACTGTCATACATTTATTTATTTATTTTTCAGAAAAAATCTATCCTAACATGAAATATGAACTCTAAATATCCAAAACAATCTCAAAAAAAGAACAAAACTAGAAGATGTACATTTTCTGATTTCAAACCTTATAAAGCTACAATAATTGAAACAGTGTAGTACTGCTATAAGGGCAGATATATAAACCAGTGGAGTAAAATAAAAAGCCTAGAAATAAATTCTTCCATATATGGTCAAGTTATTTTTTGA
This sequence comes from Muscardinus avellanarius, assembly GCF_963383645.1. Taxonomy (NCBI): domain Eukaryota; kingdom Metazoa; phylum Chordata; class Mammalia; order Rodentia; family Gliridae; genus Muscardinus; species Muscardinus avellanarius. The sequence goes on along the minus strand of NC_137789.1, from coordinate 66,479,262 downwards.
CAAGGTTTCCAAGAAAATTTGGTGAAGGAAATAATAATCTTTTCACTAAATATTGTTGAAAAATAATAATTACATGAAAAAGAATAAAATTGGACCCTTACCTAACACCATATACAAATATTAACTTAAAATAGATAAAAGACCTAAATGTAAATCTTAAGACTATAAACTTTTATAAGAGAACCTGGGTCATAAAACTTCACAACATTGAAATTGGCAGTGATTTCTTGGATATGATTTCAAAGGCACAGGCAACAAAATAATAAACAAACTTCCTAAAAAATATTGTACATCCAAAGATAATGTAAACAGAGTTAAAAGGTACTTATAGAATGGGATAAAATATTTCCAAATGCTATATCTGAAGGTATATTACTATTCCAAATAGAAATCCTAAAAATTAGCAACAATAAAAGCAAACAATACAATTTAGAAATAGGTAAAAGACTAAAATAATGAATCCCAAAAGATAACCAATCCTAGTTGTCTGCTGGATAGAAAATCTTGTTTCTCTGGTTCTGGTGTGTATTACCTATTTCTCTTTGTAGTTAATCTCTTTGAGTATTTTCTCTAGCACTGGTTTTGAAGACATAAATTCCTTCAGTTTCTGTTTGTCATGGAAGCCTCTTATTTCCCCATATAATTTGATAGATAGTTTTGCTGGGTAGGAAATTTTTGGCTGGAAGTTGTTTTCTTTCAGAGTTTGGAATATGTTACTCCAAGCCCTTCTGGCTCTCATGACTTGGTTTGGGAAGTCTGGAGTAATTCTAATTGGTTTGCCTCTGAATGTCACGTGGCCTTTTGTTGCCTTTAAGATTCTCTGCTTGGCTTCCACATTGGTCATTTTGACAATTATGTGACATGAGGAACCTCTTCTCTGATCCTGCCTAAAGGGAGTTCTATAAGTTTCCTGGACCTGTGTATCGACATCTTGCTATATGTTTGGAAAATTTTCTGCTATTATTTCTTTGAAGAGATTGTTGATCCCTTTGGTTTCACCTTCTTTTATGATTATTGTTAGGTTAGCTCTCTTAAATGGGCCCATATTTCTTCAATGTTAGATTCCTGCTATCTGATCTTTTTATTTTTATTTTTTAAAGTACTTTATAAAATAAATACAGTGGAACCTCTTTGAATTATTGTAAAAAGGTGAACATAGTAAAAATAAAACACGTTATCCATGTGTTACTACCAGTAGCAGAATATAGTAGAAACAAAAGAACTACAAGTGCCTACACAGTATAAACCGCTTGACTTTATCCTTCTAACAAATAAAAAAAAAACTCTTTTTGGATTAAGAGAATCAAAATGTGGGAGAGTGTGGGTATTCCCCAGAGCTCTTCAGTTTCTCCATCTCCTCATCTGTTTCTGGGCTGCTTGTTGTGCATGATTTTTCCTGGTTGCAGCTTTTCGTGCCTGTCTTGGATAGCTTGTTTACTCTCTCCAACAACCGTGATTTCTTCCTTTGCCACCCATCATCTGTGTCTAAAGCTTTACGCTTAGTTGTTTGTGGTGTGCGAGCTGGACTGGCTTTAGGAGCATGAGTGTACTCTACCATTAAGGTCAGGTTGTCCACCACATCTAGAGGGTGGTTGGTGTTACACCTACTTTTAGAAATACGCTTATTTTTCAAATTCACAGTCTGGAAAAAAGAATGACAAAGAAAACTGTTCTCCTGGGGGTCTTTTTGGACATTCTTCTCTCATGCTGCCTGAATCTGTGCTCGCCTTTTAAAAAATTTCTTGTTTTAATCTGTTTACATCCTTTATTAATTTCTCTACTTCTCGCTCACTTTGTTCCACTTTTTTGCATGTACTCTTCAATTCTTCTTGTAATGAAACATACATTTCATTTATCTTATGTACCTCATTTAAAGATCCATCTTCTTCAAAAAATTCAGAACTGTGTTTTTTTTACTGCTCTGCTAAAACCAGTGGATATACAGGAACCTGATACAGTTTTATAACCCAGTTGTTCAGAAATGCCCAGGTTGGCAACCACCAAAGGTACCCTATAAAAAAGTCTTTTTTGAGGTTTATATAAGGCATGTTCCAGCCGATGAGTAGAGCAGCTTTCTCTTATTATACTTGGTGTTGAGCAGAAAAACAAGTTCTTGGCTCAAAAGATGCTTCTGTAAGTTTTGGTAAAGCAGTCGCTCTCTAAATGTCATTATCTGATCTGAATGACGATGGAATTTATACCAACCTACCACATTCTTTTTGACACTTGAAAATATTTTCTTCAGTGCATGCTCGTTTACTTCGCCTGAAGAATTATAAAAGCTAAACAGCCGGTAGCATGGAATATATTTCTGAATGTCATTTGTATAAACAACTTCCACATCATCCATTTGGGAGTCAGTAATACTATTCTTGGCTTCACCTTTCACTTCCCCAAGGAGAAAACCGTGTCCGAGTCAGTGTTGAGGTGCTGGAAAGAGAGAGCACCGAGCACAAAGCCGGACAGCACCAGCGACGTGCTCTTGCCCTTCATGCTGCCGCGACGCCCGGCACGGGGTGGGGTGGGGTGGGGTGGGTGGGATGTCTGAATTTTTTTCTAAGTTATAAATTATGCATTTGTTTTTGGAGTGATCATCTTCTAGGAGCGAGATTCTATTCTCCATGTGGTCTAATTGATTGTTTATACTTTTATTTGAGGCCTTTACCTCATTGATTGCTTCCTTTATTTCTTTTAAGCTCTCTCTAAATTCTTTTTGAAGGTCCTGTATTATTTCTACAGTTATATTCCTGATTTGATCTTCTGGAGATCTCTGAATTTCTGTGTTATCAGGTTCTGATAATATGGGGTTGTGGGCATTCATTGCTCTATTGTTGTTCCTCTTTCCCATGATTTCAGAATTTTGTGTCTTCCCTGGGTCACTACGATTTCACTTAGGGTGCTTTATATCTCGAGTCTGTGGTAATTGCAGCTGCCACTACTCCTTTATTGGGTTGTATCACAAAATCTCAGACTCAGGAAGTTAATTGAGGCTGTGCGAGACTGTGGGGGTGACAGGCTGGGCATTTTCCCATGGGGAGCTGTGACTAGGGTGTGGTATCTCTGCCACTGCTACTCCTTCACTGGGTTGGACTGCAACATCTCAGACCCAAGGAGATTATCAAAGCTGCGCAAGTCCCTGGGAGTGCAGTACAGGGATTTCTCCTTTAGGGGCCGCAATTTCACTCACGGTTATTATGTGCGCTGATCAGGAGCTGTCCCAGGGCTCGGTGAACTTGCTGTGATTGCTGGCAATATGGTGCCTCTGCCACACCCTCGGCTGTGAGGCTGGTGTATTTCTTTTCTGGTTTTGAGCTCCGTTCTGAGTCCCTGGAAGGTGTGATGATCTTGTCCACTGGCAGTTTTAGATGTTCTTTGAGCTGGAAGATCTGCTAATTATACCCGAACGATCTGCAGCTGCTCACTTCAGCTCCTAGTTTACCTTTTGTCTCTGGAGCCTGGTGCTGTGAGGGAAGATGGTACTGGCGTGGCTCCGCTGCAGCATTGCTGGCTTGATTTCTTTTCTGGTCTCTGGTTGTTCTTCTAGTCTTTTTTCTCTGTCCCTTGTGTTTACATTTTTTATAGCTCTGTTGCTAGTGTTTTCTGGTTATGAAAAGCGCTGATTTTGTGGCAATAGAGATTGAGTTTTAGCAGGATTCGTAAACACTGCTTTTCTTGGTCTCTATTTTCCAGAAGTCTCTGATTTATTTTTATATATTTTATGCCTTTAAAAAACTTTAATACTAGAGTCATTTTGAAGTCTTGACTATGCAACATGCTAAAAAATGTATTTATGTCTGATGAACATATATTTTATTGTTGCATTTACAATAATAGTTACTATTTCACCATTTTAATATGCCAGGCATATGCTAGTTACTTTAACCTTTGTTATAGACCCAGGGGGAAATATTTCTATCCTCATTCTACAGATTAGATAACTGAGTTTGGATTTTAGTGAGTCTCTCAAGATTGCGTGACTGATGAATCTTATAGTCAGGCTTCAAATTCAGATCAGCTTAAGTACAAAGTCCTTAAATTATTTTTAATAAAAATAATTAATGTACACAGCAAATTTTCAAAATGTAGAAAGATACAAAATAAAAAAATTATCTTCCCTACTCTTTTGCTCTTAAAGTTAGTTCAAATGAATGTTAACACACACACACACACACACACACACACACACACACATTTGATCATGTGTAGGAATGATGCCTAATTTGTAAAAAATGTTTTTAATTTATAGAAAGCAAACTCCACTTTTTGGATATGTGATCTGAAAGTTTTTATATTTATTTATTATAAATATAGTTTAAAAATTAATTCACTCAATTTTTTAGAACAGTTTTGGGTTTATAGAAAACTGAGCACAAAGAATGAAGTTCTTGTATACTTGTTTCCTTCTTCTGCCCTTGAGCTCAGTTTCCTATTATTAACATGCTGCACTAGTGTTGGTATATTTGTTAAATTAATAAACCAATGTTGATATATTATTATTAACCAAAGTCTATAGTTTACATTAAATTTAAATCTTTGTGTTGTACATTTTGAGTTTTGATAAGTATATAATAACATATATCCACAATTACTGCATTATATAGAATAGTTTTACTGTTCTAAAACCCACTGTGCTCTACTTGTTCATTTTTTTCATCCTCCTTGAAACTTTGATGACTGCTGATCTTATTTTCTCTATCGTTTTATCTTTCCAGAATGTCATAGAGTTGAAATCATTCAGTACTTTAAACAAGAGAAAAGGCTAGAATGTTATTTGCTGCACAGGACAGCTAGGATTAAACCTTTCCAGATTGTCTTCTTCCAGTTAGCAGTATAATACAAAGTTCCTTACCATCCATTCAGGGCTTGCTGGCCCATTTCTTTTTAGTGCTGACAATGTTCTATTACCTGTATGTGTCATCTTGCCTATTCATTTACCAATTGAAGGACATCTTGGTTGCTTCCAAGTCTTAACACCTATGAATAATTTAATAATTGATGTGTAAGTTTTTGGGGCAGGGGTAAATTTTTAATTCATGTGGGTGTCATTGCTAGATTGTATGGGTGTCTTGGTCAACATTCTCACTGCTATAATCCAAGATGACTGGCGATACAATTTAGAGGAAGGAAGGTTTATCTGCTCACAGTTTCTTGGAGATGCTGGGTTCAGTGTATGTGAGGCTGGGTCTACAGGTCTCGGGGATGGCAGGGGGAAGCACAAGACTCCGCTATCACATCTTGGAAGGTGGAAGCAAGTGAGTGAGCAAGAGGAGGAGTAAAGAGATATAATCCCCAAGGCTGTACTCCAGGGATTCTTTCTTGGCAGCTGCTTCCAATATTGCTACTGAAAGACCCCCGCAGAGGGGAGACCCTCAAGCCTTGGGATTAGCGAAGCCAAGTACCCACGAGAAACTTTACCTTGATGCAAAAGCAAAAGGTTTTATTAAGGAGCCAGTGCGCACTGGGGTCGTTTCATGACTCACGCAGGAGCTGAGATCGACCCCGAGTGCTAGGGGCTGGGGTTATTTAAAGGGAAAAACTGCAAGCTGGGGAGGGGATTGGGCCGGATTACATACGTCAAAGGAAAATTACAAAATCATTTAAAAAGCACAATCTGGGGTCAAACGTTGGACAAGATATTAGGTGTGTCCATCTTGTAGTCAGCAGATTTCTGGAACAAGGCGGGCTGACCTGGGGGTCACACATTTTTTATCACTGTACCCTTAATCATGATGTTTCCTAAGCTTGTACGTTTCACCCATAGCAGAAAGATTTCTCAAATCTGCACTTTAACAGAAATGAGGAACTATTTGCTATGCACTATAAATAGCATATATAGGTTTTTATTTCAACATATAGCTTTAGTTCTCTTAAGTAAATACCTAGGAGTGAGACTACTGGGATATGCTATATATACATATTTGACTTTACAAGAAAGTACTGAACTATTTCCAAAGTGGTTATTGAATTTTTGGATTCTCAGTAGTAATCAGTTCTATTTAGTTCAGCATTAACTTTATTAAACTTTATAAGGTAGCCTATGAAGAAATTCTCTAATGTTCATGATGTACACTAACAAACATATCAAAGTCAGTCATTAAGCCAAACATGAGAAGGAGAAAGGAGGAAGGAAAAGGAAGCAGGGATGGGGTAAGGGCTAATTGGGTGATGTGTACATGTATGCCTTCACCATACATTAAGAAGTATGACTACAATGCACCAATAAAAATTTAAAGTAAAAAAAAAACCAAAAAAACAGTGTACTGACTTCTATTTATGCATGTGGCTGTTTTGGTTATGGGGATAAAAGTGGCACCAGTGGAGTGTGTCCCCAAGGCCAGTCTGCTCTGCTTTATTGCTGACCTGAGAAGATTCCAGTAGCTACTTGATGGCTACAGTGGACAGTGTGGTGGTTGTACAAGTCCTTAGCTCAGAGGCGAATACTTACCTACATAAATTATTGACCATTTAGTTTGAATGAATTGAGGAAGTAAGAAAGATATTCTTCTTTTTGTGCTTAAGAGATACAGAAAGAAAACATATGTTCTGTTTAATGCAAATGTCTTTCACATTGACATCTATGGATATGATGTGTCCCTTGCTCCAAGATGAATGTATGAAAGATTTTTACAAGGCAATTAGATGTGTATGTATTCAGTATTTTAAAATTTCAACCTATTTTAAGTTTGCATACAATAAAATTCATTGTTTTTGATGCATAGTTTTGAGTTTCAATAAATGCATATTTTGTGTAACTACCATCGCCATCACAATATTACTTCTATCATGACCTCACCACTTTCCCTTGTGCTGCCCTCTGTAGTCAACCCCTTCCCATCTCAACCTCAACAACCATTAATCTGTTATCTGTCCCTACAGCTTTGCTGAACCATATATGTCATTTCCAAATGGAAACGTGAAATACACTAACATGTTTTTAGTCACTATTTCTCATGAAAATCATATTTTAAAACTATGTTCTGCTTGCTAGCTTATAAGGATTCTCTTTGAAATTCCATGTACTGCTTTATTTCTGCTCAATCTAAGTGAATTAAAAGATGCTTTCTAAAGGAATCAGACATCTTAAATCTTTGGTTAAGGTATTATTATTCTGTGATGTATAAAAGTTTGTGCAAAGGGGTCAAACTCATATGCTGGAGAAAAGACAGCCTTTTCAACAAACGGTGCTGGGAGAACTGGCTATCCATTTATAGAAAGTTGGATCTGAATCCTTACTTCTCACCATGCACAGGAATCAACTCGAGATGGATCAAAGACTTAGAAATTAGACCAGAGCCTGTGAAGTTATTAGAGAAAGGCATAGGATCAACACTCCAACATATAGGCACAGGCAGTAACTTTCTCAATAAGACCTTCAAAGCACAGGAAATTAAAGCAAGAATTAATAAGTGGGATTTCATCAAACTAAAAAGTTTCTTCTCATCAAAGTAAACCATCAAGAACCTAAAGAGGAAGCCTACAGAATGGGAGAAGATCTTTACCAGCCACCACTCTGATAGGGGACTAATATCCAGAATATACAAAGAACTCAAAAGACTCTACACTAGCAAACAAACAACCCAATCAAGAAATGGGCAACTGAACTGAATAGACACTTCACAAAAGAAGAAATACAAATGGTCAATAGATATATGAAAAGATGTTCAACATCACTAGGCATCAGGGAGATGCAAATCAAAACTATGCTGAGATTCCATCTAATCCCAATCAGAGTGGCAAGCATAAAGAAACCAAACAACAACAAATGCTGGTGAGGATGTGGGGAAAGAGGAACTCTTTTACACTGTTGGTGGGAGTGCAAAGTAGTTCAGCTGCTATGGAGATCAGTGTGGAGATTTCTTAAAAAACCGGGAATAGATCCATCATTTGATCTGGCTATACCACTCCTGAGTATCTTTCCAAAGGGCTTGAAATCAGAAAACTACATTAACATATGCATACCCATGTTCATAGCAGCACAGTTTGTAACAGCCAAAATATGGAACCAACCTAAATCTCCATCAACAGATGAATGGATTGCAAAATTATGAGAAATACACACAATGGAATTCTATTCAGCTATAAAAAAAGAATAAAACAATAGCATTTGCAAGAAGATGGAAGAAACTGGAATATATTATGTTAAGTGAGATTAGTCAAGCACAGAAAGAGAAGGGACATATGTTTTCTCTAATATGCCCAAGCTAGGGAGTAGTGGTAATACCAGAGGGACTCCAGATGATGGAGGGGAAATCTCAGCAAAGCTAGAATGGAAGGATAGGAGAGGAAGAAAGCTGAGGTTGTTCAATGGAGGAGCTACATCTGAATATGTGTAATAGTATAAATATAACATGATTAACCTGGACACTCTCTATTGGGAGGGGGAAGGGAAATGGGGGGGAGAGGGCACGAAGCACAATCTAAATGTACACCATTTTCAATATGTTCCATTTATAAATAAAATAAAATATGGAAAAAATAAAAAATAATAAAAATTTTTTTAAAAAGTTTGTGCAGTGAATAGTCACAGAATGGATCTCACTAGGTCTTTTGCATTGCCTTTCCAAAACTCGGACTGACTTTATGACAATCTAGACTAAAAACTATATCCCCTGCTATGATTAAGAACTTTCTATAACTTTAAATACCCATATATTTAGAAATCCTCTTTTTTCTGCTCACCTTTTCTTTCTATCCCTGTCTCAAAAGCATTGCATATCCACTGGAGAAAGGTATAAGATATTGATGAAACAATAGAATTGGGGGAGAGAAGGTATAATTTAGCTAGTATGAATTCTTACATAGTAATGATTAGCTCTCTGCAATTGATGTCTTACATTAGATACCACAATAATTTCTGAAAAGCTCTACTTTTTTGTACTCACACATACTCTCCTTTTTTCTTTTTTGATCTTTATTATTTATTTAAAATATCACACCAGACTTTATACTACAAAGCCATTGTAATAAAAACAGCATGGTATTGGCAAAAGAACAGGTATATAGACCAATTGAGCAGAATAGAAGACCCAGATACAAGTCCACACACTTTCAGCCAATTGATTTTTGACAAAGGGGCCAAAAACATACACTGGAAAAAAGACAGCCTCTTCAACAAATGGTGTTGGCAAAACTGGTCAACCATATGCAGAAAATTGGATATTAATCCCACTTTTTCACCCTGTACAAACATCAACTCACGATTGATCAAAGACTTGGAAATTAAACCAGAGACCTTGAAGCTCCTTGAAGAGGGCATAGGTCCAACACTACAACACATAGGCACAGATAAACATTTCCTCAACAAGATCCCAAAGGCACAACAAATTAAAAGGAGAATCAATACATGGGATTGCATGAAACTGAAGAGCTTCTGTCCAGCAAAGGAAACTATCAAGAACCTCAATCGAGAGCCAACAGAATGGGAGAAGATTTTTGCCACCTACACCACCGAAGGAGGACTAATATCTAGAATACAGAGAACTTAAGAAACTCAACACTAAGAAAACAAAGCATCCAATAACAAAATGGGCAAATGAACTAAATAGACACTTCACAAAAGAAGAAATTCAAATAGCCAATAAATGCATGAAAAAATGCTCAACATCACTGGCAATCAGAGAGATGCAAATCAAAACTACCCTGAGATTTCACCTAACTCCAACTAGAATGGCCATCATTCAAAACACAAACAACAACAAATGCTGGCGAGGATATGGGGAAGTGGGAACTCTAAGACATTGTTGGTGGGATTGCAAATTAGTACAATCACTTTGCAAAATAGTATGGAGGATCCTCAGAAGAATGGGAATGAATTTACTATATGATCCAGCAATACCACTGCTGGGTATCTACCCAAAAGATAGGAAGCCAAACTATCAAACTAATGCATGTGTATCTATGTTCATAGCTGCACAATTCACCATTGCCAAACTATGGAACCAACCAAGATGTCCATCAACAGATGAATGGATTACAAAACTGTGGGATATGTACACAATGGAATTTTACTCAGCCATCAAAAAAAAAACCTCAATTACATCATTTTCAGGGAAATGGATGGAACTGGAGGACATTATGCTAAGTGAGATTAGTCAGTCACAAAAAATAAGAAATCAGATGCTTTCCCTAATATGTGAGAGTTAGGGAGAAATGGGTCATAGGAGGAACTCTTGAAAGAGGAAATCCTATAGAGGAGCAAACAAGACAACCTAAAGGAGGAGAAAGGAGGGGGGAAGAGGAAAATCTCTAAAACACACCATGTACTTAAACATATCGAAGTCAATCACTAAGCCAAGCAAGGGAGTTAGGGACGGGGAGGGAATGGGGTGGGAATTGGGTAGGGGTTAAATTAGCGATGAGTACATGTTTGTACACACAAGTTTTTTACCTCAATATGATGTTTGAATATAATGCACCAATAAAAAAATTTAAAAGTAAAAAAATAAAATATGGATAGGAAGAACAACAATAACAAAAAACCACACCATTTTTTTCTTTGCTTTCAAGGTTTTATGTAAGGTCCTTGGCCAAAAACAATAATATTTTGATTTAATCTGATTTGATCTGAGTATTTGAATTAGTTTAAATATTGAAAATAGAAACTTATGAAAACAATTTGTGCCAGAGTTAAAAAGAAATTATTTTGATTCACAAAATTGATTGATTGGAAATAGATTTTTATGATGATTACTTTATAATCTTGTGCATAATTTTTTCTTAATTCTCTGGGACATTATTAAATTAATCTTTGGAGGTATTGTTCAAGTTAAGCCTATATTTTTGTGTGTAAGTGGACAGGCCAATTTTTCAAAAGATTTTTGTGGCATTGAACTAAACATAATTTCTGTGGCCTTAGGTGGAGATTGCTACAATGAGGAGTAATTAATTCATGCAGTACATTTTTGCTCACTACTCTGGCACATCAAATACAATGCTAGATACTGAGGATCCAGGAAGGACATTTTTTTTTTTTTAACCTTCATGGAGCTCATAATGGGTCATAGTTTGCCAAACCCTGATTTTTTCTAGTGCACATACCTACGTATTCATCAGAGACATCTGTGGATTTTTTAGGAATGTGCTTAGTCTTGTACCAAGAGATTCTCATTTATGATGTCCGAGTGGACCAGGGGATTCTGCTGCATAGACCGGGTTTAAGAATTCTCATTCTACAGATTTATTGACTCTCCTCTTTCAAATACCTATCATAATTTTCTCATTTTAGGCTTTTATTATTTTGTATGTGGATGATGTTACCATAGTATTAGCCTCTACCCATATTTCTAGTGTAGACCCTCACTAATCAATGTACATTGCCACATTTCTTGCTTTGCTTTAAGGCTTCCAATGGCTCCCACTGCATATAGGATAAATATTATAATTCCTAGGAAGTGATAAGATGGTTTTTATGTTGTGACCTTTGCCTATGAACTGTCTCCTCATACTTTTGGTTCTTGAAAAAATAAGCTACTCGCAGTTGCTACTTCTTGACAATTATCTGTTTTATGTAAAAGTACTTATTCATTGTCAGCTGATAGTATTCCTTGTATCAACTTATCATAACGTATTATATGGTTGGTAGGCACAGGTTCCGTTACCAGTTTGCGGCTACTATGCTATAAACATTTTAAAGCACCTTTTGGTATTCATATGTACACATTTTGCTGAGTATATGCATGGAAACGGAATTTCTGCTTCAAGATGTATGCATGTTTTTAGGCCGGGCTTGGTGGCGCACGCTTGAAACCCCCCCAACCCCCACCCCCGCTTGGGAGGCGGAGACAGGAGGTTCGCGCAGGCTCAAAGCCAGACTCGCTGGCTAGACTCTGTTTTATAAAATAGGCCTGGGAGTGTAACCCGGAGGTATAAGGGTTTCCAGGAACCCCAGTACCACCAAAATAAATAAATAAATAAATAAATAAATAAATAAATAAATAAATAATTAAAAGATGTATGCTTGTGTTTAGATTTGGTAAACACTAGCAATTTTGCAAACTGGTTTACATCAATTTATTTCACCAGAAATACAAATAAATTCGCTGGGCGTGGTGGCCCATGCTTGTAATCCCCGCGCTTGGGAGGCGGAGACAGGAGGATTGCGCTGGTTCGGAGCCAGCCTCGCTGGCTTAAGAGACCATGTTTCCAAATTAAAAAAATATAAAATAGGTCTGGGAGTGTAGAAGGGCTTCCAGGAACCCCAGTACCACCAAAAAAAAAAAAAAAAAAAAAAAAAAAGAAAGAAAGAAAGAAAGAAAGAAAGAAAGAAAGAAAGAAATACACATAAGTTCTACTTGCTACATGTACTTGTCAATATTTATCACTGTTGATCTTTTGACTTTTTGACCTGGTAAGTATGTAGTGGTATCTCAATGTGATTTTATTTTCATGTTCCTTTAAATTTATGAGGTTTATCGGCCATGTAGATATTCTATATTGTGAAGTGCCTTGTACAAATATTTTGCCCACTTTTCTATAGGGTTGTTTGGATGTTTGGTTTTCTCTTATTGATTTAAGTTTTTTTTAATATATTATAAACATAAGTTTTCTTTAAAAATTACAAATATCTTTACCATTCACTGGATTGCCTTTTTACTACTTTTTTTTTTCAGTACTAGGGGTGAAACCGAGGGACATTCCACCTCCAAGCTACACCCCCAGCCCTATTTTGTATTCTTTATTTTGAAACAGGGTCTCACTGAGATGCAAAGGGCCTCACTCACTAAGTAGCTGAGGCTGTGAACTGTGATCTACTGTCTCAGCCTCCCAAATGCTGGATTACAAGCATGCACCACTGTGCCTGGCTGCCTTTTTACTATCTTAATGGTGTCTTTTAATGAAAAGTAGTCCTAATTAACCCAGACTTACAAATCTTTTTTTTTTTTTTTTATGGCCACTGTTTTTGTAACCAATTTTTTTTCCCCCAGATCTGGGGATGGAACCCAGAGGCGTTTGACCTCTGAGCTACAACCCCTGCCCATTTTTTTATTCTTTATTTTGAAACAGGGTCTCACTGAGTTGTGGAGGGCCTCACTAAGTAGCTGAGGCTGTCCACAAACCGCGATTCTCCTGTCTCAGCCTCCTGAATGCTGGGATTACAAGCATGTGCCACCACACCCGGCTTTTTGTAATCAATTAAAAAAAATAAATTTCTACCTTAAGGACATGAATATGTATTTGGACAATTGAACTGAATAGACACTTCACAAAAATAAATCCAAGTGGTCAATAAATATATGAAAAAATGTTCAACATTGTTGGCAATCAGAGAGATGCAAATAAAAACTATATTGAGAGCAGGTGTGGTGGCACACACTTGTAATCCCAGCATTTGGGAGGCTGAGAGAGGAGGATCAAGATTCGTGGACAGCCTCAGGTACTACCTATTGAGGCCTTTTGCAACTCAGTGAGACCCTGTTTCAAAATAAAGAATAAAAAAAAAATAGGGCTGAGGTTAAGCTGGAAGGTAGAATGCCCCTGGGTTCCATCTCCAGTACTGCAAAATAAATAAATAAATAAATAAATAAATAAATAAATAAATAAAATCTATACTGAGATCCCACCTAAGCCCAGTTAGAATGACAATCATCAATACAAAAAATAATAAATAATGGTGGGGATGTGGGGAAATAGAAATTCTTTTATTTATTTATTTTTTATTTATTTATTTTATTAATTTATTTTTTAAATTGGTGCATTGTAGTCATATATCAATCACATTGGAGTACAAGACTTGAGAGGATATACAAGCACACATCATCCAATTAGCCCTCCTCTAGCCCCCATCCCATTCCCTCCCCCTCCCTCCATCCCACGCTTCTTTGGTGATTTACTTTGATACACTTGTTTATGTACCTCCTGCGTTTTAAAGAGGCTCCGTCCTCCAGTATTACATACTCTCTGACTGGTCACATTAGTTGCTTCACTATAGGGCCCTTTCTATAGCTCAACCTCTTCCTGTTGCCCTTTTCCTCCTAGTTATTGCTGATTAAGAGAAGCGTCTGATTTATATTTTCTGCGATATTTCTCTGTGCATGCTGCGTTGCAAGTACCGATCCCACTCTTGATGGTCCCAGTAGTGGCCTGGCTACTCAGTGGACTGATCCAGACCTCGCTGGCTCAAGCAGCGGCCTAGCCTCATGGGAGGCCCCAGTTCTGGTCTCGCTGGCCCCTGCACCGGTCTAACCCCTAAGCTGGCTTTGGTCCCGGCCTTGGAGGCCGCAGGAGTGAACTTGCCTCACGCCAGGCTCCGATGCTGGCCATTGGCCCCTGCACCGGCCTAACCCCTTGGCAGGATTCCAATCCCGGCCTCGGAGGCCCCAGCACCGGCCTAGCCTCACGGCAGGCTCCAATGCCAGCCTCATTGGCCCCAGCACCGGCCTAACGCCTCAGCAGGCTCTTATCTTGGCCTAGGAGGCCCCAGTATCGGCCTTGCCTCATGGCAGGCTCTGATGCCGGCCTCGCTGGCCCCAGCACCGGCCTAACCCCTCGGCAGGCTCTTATCCCGGCCTCGGATGCCCTAGTACCGGCCTTGCCTCAAGGCAGGCTGATGCCAGCCTCGCTGGCCCCAGCACCGGCCTAACCCCTCGGCCGGCTCCGATACTGGCCTTGGAGGTCCCAGTACCAGCCATGCCTCACGGCAGGCTGCGATGCCGGCCTCACTGGCTCCAGCACTGGCCTAACTCCTCAGCAGGCTCTTATCCTGGCCTAGGAGGCCCCAGTACCGGCCTTGCCTCACGGCAGGCTCTGATGCCGGCCTCACTGGCCCCAGCACCGGCCTAACCCCTCGGTAGGCTGTTATCCTGGCCTCGAGGCCCCAGTACCGGCCTTGCCTCAAGGCAGGCTCCGATGCCGGCCTCACTGGCCCCAGCACCGGCCTAACCCCTCGGCAGGCTCCGATCCCAGCCTCTGAGGCCCCAGCACTGGTCATGCCTCATGGCAGGCTCAGATGCCGGCCTCGCTGGCCCCAGCACCGGCCTAACCCCTCGGCAGGCTCCGATCCCAGCCTCGGAGGCCCCAGCACTGGTCATGCCTCACGGCAGGCTCAGATGCCGGCCTCGCTGGCCCCAGCACTGGCCTAACTCCTCAGCAGGCTCTTATCCTGGCCTAGGAGGCTCCAGTATCGGCCTTGCCTCATGGCAGGCTCCGATGCCGGCCTCGCTGGCCCGAGCACCGGCCTAACGCCTCGGCAGGCTCTTATCCTGGCCTCGGAGGCTCCAGCACCGGCCATGCCTCACGGCAGGCTCTGATGCCGGCCTCGCTGGCCCCAGCACCGGCCTAACCCCTCGGCAGGCTCTTATCCTGACCTCGGAGGGCCCAGTACCGGCCTTGCCTCATGGCAGGCTCTGATGCCGGCCTCGCTGGCCCCAGCACCGGCCTAACCCCTCAGCAGGCTCCGGTCCCGTCCTCAGAGGCCCCAGCACTGGCCTTGCCTCAAGAAAGGCTCCGATGCTGGCCTCGCTGACCCCAGCACTGGCCTAACCCCTCGGCAGGCTATTATCCTGGCCTCGGAGGCCCCAGTACCGGCCTTGCCTCATGGCAGGCTCCGATGCCGGCCTCACTGGCCCCAGCACCAGCCTAACACCTCAGCAGGTTCCGGACCCGACCTCGGAGGCCCCAGCACAAGCCTTGCCTCATAGCAGGCTCCAATGCCGGCCTCGCTGGCCCCAGCATCGGTCTAACTCCTCGGCAGGTTCCAATCCTGGCCACGGAGGCCTCAGTAGTGGCCTTGCCTCACAGCAAGCTCCGATGTCGGCCACTGGCCCCGGCATCCGCCTAACCCCTCAGCAGGTTCCGATCACTGTCTCTGTGGTTATTATTTCAAAGGTTCCAGGTGTAATGTATCAGGTCTCTGCCTCCCCTGAGTATTGGCCACTGGCATTGCCACTGCCTCCACCATTTGAAATCCTTCCCAGGCTCTTTTTCCACTCTGAATGTTGTCCAGTGTTCCTAAGCAGGTGTGATGGTAGCATTCGACATTTGGTGTAATTTCTCCAAAAAAATAAAGTTGGTAGGATCCGTTTTCTGCTTCTCCTGAATACAAGTCTCCACCACCATCGCGGAGAACTCTTTCAACACCGCATTTCTCCTTGGTCTCTGCTAAACTCTCTCCTTACAGGTGATGTCTGAGATTCTTAACAATATAGAGAAATAGCAGTCCTCTTTCATGGCGAATTTATCCATAAGTTCCAGTGCATTTAGATAAGTTTTGTCTGCATCTCCAGTGTCCTGGCATCCATAACGGCTTTCTTACCTCCTCTCTGATATTTTTCTTTATCTTTTTCTGTTCTGGGCCCGGTTTCTCCAGGGGTCTGGTGTGCTACTCGCAGTTCGGCCGGGGCCCAGAGTCCCGCGACCCGGGCCCCATCTGGCGTGCCCCACGCGTGACCCCCGCCCAGAACCCAGCGTCTTACTGGGCCCGGTTTCTCCAGGGGTCTGGCGTGCTACGCGCAGTTCGGCCCGGGGCCCAGGGTCCCGCGACCTGGGCCTCGGTTGGTGTGCGCCGCACGTGACCCCCGCCCAGAACCCAGCGTCTTACTGGGCCCGGTTTCTCCAGGGGTCTGGCGTGCTACGCGCAGTTCGGCCTGCGGCCCAGAGTCCCGCGACCCGGGCCCCATCTGGCGTGCCCCGCGCGCGACCCCCGCCCAGAACCCAGCGTCTTACTGGGCCCCAGAAATTCTTAATACATTGTTTATAGGACTGCAAATTAGCACAGCCCATTTTGGAGATGAATGTGAAGGTTCCACAGAAGACTGGAATGGAACTACCATATATTCCAGCTATACCACTCCTGGATATCTTTCCAAAGAAACTGAAGCCAGAATATTATAGGGATACATATATGTCCATGTTTATAGCAGCACAGTTCAAATAGGCAAATCATGGAATAAGTCTAGGTGTCCGTCAACACATTAATGGAATATGAAATTATGGAACATATGCACACTGGGATTCTACTTGGCAATAAAGAACTTGCAGGAAAATGGATGGAACCAGAGAATATTAAGCTAAGTGAAATTACCCAGTTACAAAAAATGAAGGGTTGTATATTTTCCTTCATATGTAGAAGTTAGGGAGAAATTGGGATACAAAAGGAAGTCCAGATAGAGGAGGAGAAACTCCAGTGGAGTGATGGAGGGGGTCTAGAGGAGGGAGGCAGGTAGGGGAAGGGACTTGATGAAGGAAACATTTCAGCTGACATCATGTACATATATAAAATTGTCATTGCCAAATCAGTATTGTGTACAAGGAAAGAGGGGGAGTGGAGTGTGATCTCTGAAACTGCGTCCATGTATGTCTCTATTACTCTGAACTTCATTACGATGTATGGTGACGATATACCAAGAAAAAAACCCTAAACCTCAATTGTCTGGCTTGAGTTTATGAGGATATATTTGTAATTTTTTTATTTTTTATTTTAATTGGCATACAGAATAATTGCACATGTTTATGGAATACAATGTGATAATCTATGTGTGGAATGTGTAAAATCAAATCTGAATAATTACCATTTCCATACTCTTATCATTCCTTTGTGTTTGAGTCTTTGAATTCCTCTCTTATAGTTGTTCATAAAATACCTAAGTTAAAGCTATAGTCACCCTATTATACTATAGAACACTAGAATTTATTCCTCTTATCTAACTGTATTTTGGTACCCAAGTACCCATTATCCAGCTTTCCTCTATCCCTCCTTTTTCCTACTCCTCTTAGCCTCTAGGAATCACTATTCTCTCTCCTTCCTCCTTCTCTTCCTTCTCCCCTTCCTCCTCCTCCTCCTCCTCCTCCTCCTCCTCCTCCTCCTCCTCCTCCTCCTTCTTCTCTTCCTTTTGTTGTGGTACTGGGGATTAACCCCAGGAAAATTCTACTGCTGAGCCACCCCAGCCCCCAGCCCTATTATTTATTTATTTATTTATTTATTTATTTATTTATTTATTTATTTATTTTTGGTGGTACTGGGGATGGAACCCAGGGACCTTCTACCTCCAGGCTGCACTCCCAGACCTATTTTGTATTTTACTAAGTTGCAGAGGGCCTCACTAGCTTTCTAAGGCTAGCTACAAACCTATGAGGCTCCTGTCTCAGCCTCCCAAGTACTGGGATTACATGCATGCATCACCATGCCTAGCTTTGCTTTCTTCTTTGAGATCAACTTTTTGGCATGAAGATTTTTTCTAAGCTATCTTCTAGAAGACTGGTTTTTTTTTTATTGTCTTTCATAATGATCCCTATACGATCTAGAACTGATTTTTTGTTTATATTATGAAGTAGACATAAAGATTAATTTTTCTTAGATTAATTTGTTTCCATGATGTTAACATTTTCAGTGTTATCATTCAACATTCATTATCCAAGGCACCAGTGTCATCTTTGACAAAACAAGGAATCATGTATATATGGATTTGTTTCAGTTCTCTATTCTGTTTCACTGATCTATTTTTGAATTACATACTAAGATGGGAGACCACCTGGAAATATTGGGTGCTGTAGACTTACAAAAGAAAATATCCTTTTTACTATAGTTTTATAATTCTTGATGTTTCATAATATTAGCCCTCCAACTTTTTTCTTCTTTAGGATAATTTTTCTTCTTTAGGATATTCCTCTTATCTAACTGTATTTTGGTACCCAAGTACCCATTATCCAGCTTTCCTCTATCCCTCCTTTTTCCTACTCCTCTTAGCCTCTAGGAATCACTATTCTCTCTCCCTCCTTCCTCCTCCTCCTCCTCCTCCTCCTCTTCCTCCTCCTCCTCCTCCTCCTCTTTGACCTTCTCCTCCTTCTCTTCCTTCTCCCCTTCCTCCTCCTCCTCCTCCTCCTCCTACTCCTCCTCCTTCTTTAGGATAATTTTTTTCTTCTTTAGGATAATTTTTAGTAGCAAGGCATGGTGGTGCACATCTGTAATCCCACTACTTGGGAGGCTGAGACAGGAGGATGGAAGGTTTGTAGTTAGTCTCAGCAATGTAATGAGACTCTCAGCAACCTAGTGAGACCCTTTTTCAAAGCAAAAAATAAAACTGGGCTGGGGTGTAGCGTGTCCCTGGGTTCAATTCCCAGTAAAACACACACACACACACACACACACACACACACACACACACACACACGATTTTCTTATTTTTGACTCTCATCACTTCTATAAAAATTTTAGAATCAATTTAATAATTCCACAAAAGATTTTGTTGGACTTTGAATTGGCATTATGTTAAGTCTATGAATACATATGTGGAAAACAGCAGTTTTATAATATTGCATCTTCCACTCCATAAACATGTTGTATCTATCTATTCCTTCATTTATTGAGGTCTTCCTTGATTTCCCTCAGTAATGTTTTGCAGTTTTCTGTGCAGAACTCTTTTATAACTTTCATGAAGTTTGCTCCTATATACTTTATAGTTATGCTACTAATGTAAATGATATCACTTAAAATTGTATTTTATTATTCTTTATACTGCTGATCTATTTGACATGTTCATTTTTATGTGTTGTTCTAATGTCCAGAAATTGTGTAAAGTTCACTTATTAATTCGATAGTTTATAATTCATTTTTGATTTTTATATATACAACAATGTTATCTATAAATAACTATAGTTTTATGTCTTTTTCCATCTTGTAACATATTTCTTTATGCTTGTTCTTACCAAGATATAAATAATAAATATAGTATTGAATAAAAATTGTGATAGTGGTTCTTATTTTGATCTAGATCTCAGGATGATCTCAACATTTTACCATTACAAATCTTTGTTACAGATTTTTGAGTAGCTGTACTTTATCAGATTAAGAAAGAAAGTTTTGTTTTCTTTTTAGATTGCTAAGGGGTTTGGTATTTTGTCAGGTAACCTGCAAAAATATTTTTCTGCATCTATTAAGACAATATATATCTTTTTCTTCTTTTACTCTCAATGTGATAAATTACATTTCTTTTCAAATGTTTAAGCATCTTTGAATTCCTGAAATTAAAGCAATTTTTGTGTGGCATGATATCCATTTTTGTATTGTTGTTATTTCCATAAATACAAATTCATGTGTATATTACTAATTATAAGTGTATGGACATATATCTCTAATATACATTTTTATATATACTTAGGACTTTGGTGTCTATGTTCATGAAGGAGATTGGCTCAGTTTTTTTCAGTACTGGGGATTTAACTCAGAGACATTCTACCTCTAAGCTACACCCTAGCCCTGTTTTATTTTTATTTTGAAACAGGGTCTCACTATGTTTCGGAGGGCCTCAGAAGTTGCTGAGGCTGGCAGAAAACCTGCAATCCTCCTGTCTCAGCCTTTCAAGTACTGGAATTACAAGCGTGCACCACCATGCTTGGTTTAATTTTTTGTTTTCCTAAAGTGTTGAGGTTTTTATACAAGATTATATTGGTCACTTTGCTTGGCTTCAATTCTTCCCTTGTGCTGTTCCCCATAGAATCTGTCTCAACTGTATTTCATTGTTATAATCACTTGATCTTTGATACTATAGCAGTATTTATTTTTAAAAATACTTTTATTGATGAATTATAATTATACATCATAGATGATATACACACGGGACTTCAGTGAGACTGGTAGTGATAACTTTATATATGGACATAAGTAATTTTCTTATGAATCTTTTTTTTCAATTACAAAGCCATAGTAATAAAAACAGCATAGTACTGGCACAGAATAGAAGACTCAAAAACAAATCCGTATACTTACAGCCAATTGATTTTTGACAAAGGGGCCAAAAACATACACTGGAATAAAGATAGCCTGTTCAACAAATGGTGTTGCCAAAACTGGTTAACCATATGCAGAAAAATGGAAATAAACTCCACTTTCGCATCCTGTACAACAGTCAATTCAAGATGGAACAAAGACTTCGAAATTAGACCATAGACCTTGAGGCTCCTTGAAGAGGGCATAGGTCCAACACTGCAACACACAGGCACGGGTAAAAACTTTCTCAACAAGACTCATAGGCACAAGAAACTAAAAGGCAAATCAATATGTGGGATTGCATGAGACTGAAGAGCTTCTGTACAGCAAAGGAAATTATCAAGAAGCTCAACCGAGAGCCAACAAGATGGGAGAAGATTTTTGCTTACCATTCCTCTGATAAAGGACTAATATCTAGAATATACAGGGAACTCAAGAAAGTCAGCACTAAGAAAACAAATAACCCAATCAAAAATGGGTAAGTTAACTAAATAGACACTTCACAAGAGAAGAAATTCAACTGGCCAATAAATGCATGAAAAAATGCTCAACATCATTGACAATTAGAGAGATGCAAATCAAAACTACCCTGAGATTTCACCTAACTCCAAATAGAATGGCAATCATTCAAAACACAAACAACAACAAATGCTGGCGAGGATATGGAGAAGTGGGAACTCTAAGACATTGTTGGTGGGATTGCAAATTAGTACAATCACTTTGCAAAATAGTATGGAGGATCCTCAGAAGAATGGGAATGAATTTACTATATGATCCAGCAATACCACTTCTGGGTATCTACCCAAAAGAATGGAAACCAAACTACCAAACTAATGCATGTGTATCTATGTTCATAGCTGCACGATTCACCATTGCCAAACTATGGAACCAACCAAGATGTCCATCAACAGATGAATGGATTATAAAACTATGGGATATGTACATAATGGAATTTTTACATAAAGAAAAATGCAATTATGTCATTTACAGGGAAGTGGATGGAACTGGAGAACATTATGCTAAGTGAGATTAGTCAGTCACAAAAAACAAGAAATCGGGTGTTCTAATATGCAGAAGCTAAGGGGTTATAGGGTGAACTTTAGACAAAGAATGAGATACTACAGATGAGCAAATAAGGTGACTGAATTGAGGGGACTGGAGAGGGAAGAGGGAAATTCTCTAATGTACGTGATGAACATTAACAAACATATCAGTGTTAATCACTAAGCCAAACATGAGAAGGAGGGAGAGGGAGGGAATGGGGTGGAATTGGTTAAGGGCTAATTAGGTGATGTGTACATGTATGGCTCCACCATCTCGTACCCCATTAAATTGTATGACTACAATGCACCAATAAAAAATTTAAAAATTTCACAAGCCTGGATGTTCAACAAACCTGTGAAGCCATGGTATGAGATAAATTGATAAGCCAACTATCAACTTGTAGAGTTCTCTCATGAACACACACACACACACACACACACACACACACACGCACACACAGTGGGTTATCATGAGTTGCACATAGCATTTCATCCCATACCAATTCATTATCCCATAAATCTAATCATCAAGAGGAAAATTACATATTTTAAAAATTTAAGACCTAATTGTTGTGGGCTATAGGCAGAAAACTGTAGGCCAGTTGTTGCAGTATGAAAATGGAAGGATGTAACAGGAGCAGCCACAGTCCCTTCAGTGTCGAGATGGCTCCTCACTAGCCACGCACGCTAAAGGCGAGGTGACTGCCACTCTGGTGTCCTCCAGCCTGAAGGATGCTGTGTTTTGTGTAGGCTTCTGAAATGCCTAACCTTCAGAGTCTCTCCTTGGTGAAGTGAGGATCAGGGAAAGTTGCCACTTTTTGGTGCCTTTGATCCTAGCATGTATATTCCCACTCTACCTGCCTGCACTTTGGGCAGCAAACTCTAATGGAATCAGTGGTAGAGCTGAGTTGAAATTGCAAGACTGTACGATGGCCCAGCTCCCTATTATCACAACATGCTTTTCTTTTTTTCTGTCTTTACATAAATGAGTCAATATCAAACATTTTTTCTCTTTGCAAAAAGACTTATCTTCTTTTATTTTGTTATTTAAAAATTTTCACAGGTAATTTCAGTCTAGTTTATTTGACAAGTTTCTTTTTTGAAGAAGAAGAACCAAAAGGTAATGGGTTATTTAATTTTAAGTCAGATCGTACCAAAGTGCAAAGTTGAGTTTGACAGTCTTCTAGAAGAGATGTGCTGAGTCTATTTTTTGCTAATTTTACATTTTGTGGTAGCAATACCCACTCAACAAACAAGACCCCCAAATATATGCAAACATATCCTCACTGCAAATCTCCATTGATTAGAAACTTTAATATCATTTTAACACCAGATGAATTGAAGTGAGCTTGTACTGTGAATAATATTTATTGATAATACACAGTGATTCTAGAAAATGAAGGCATAACTTTATAAGTGATGGTCTTGGGGAGGAGACGAGTGAGGAAATAAGAAACAGAATCAGGGAGTGTACTATAGAGAGCTATGGTTCAGAAGCGGTGGATAGAGACACCATGGACACAAGAGCACAGTGGGACTCACCTCCTCTGCCCTCCAGGTACTCAAGGGAGCTATCTCTTAGTTTCTTCTTGCCATCGACCCAGTGTCAAAATACAAGTTCCAGCAATTCTTCCTTGTGCCAGAAATTCTGCAGAACAAACCTTAGTGCTTTTAGCACAGCCGATGGGCTAAACATTTAGAAGTACCATTCAGTTTTTTTTCCTTTGATATTTTGTATATGTAGCATAGTTTGTTGAGTTCTAGAGGTAATGATCATCCCAGATATCTTAGGTAATTGGTCACTGAAGATAATGCTGTTGATTTACAAACCACTGATTGGGGATGATTAACTATTTTGCTAATTATACTGGTGACATTTTTCTTGAAGGGAAAGAAGAATGAAAGAATTTTTTCAGAGTATATATCCATACACTCTTATCTTTTCTCACCCCCTGTGAAGGTATTATTCCTGATGAAGAGATGAGTGTTATGTTAGATAAAGAATGTGCCCTGAAGAATTTGTGTATTAATGTTAGTTGAAATAAGCCATAAGGGTGGTACTCTAATCTGTAGATAAATCCATTGTAACAGATTTATTAGGTGGTAGCCTAGGCAGGTGGGTGTGGCCAGAGAAGGTGGTTCCCTGGAGGTGTGGCCTTACATAATGCTTTTGTCTTAGAATCCCCTTGCTTGTTTGCTCTGTGTGTGTGTGTGTGTGTGTGTGTGTGTGTGTGTGTGTGTGTATGTGTGGTACTGGAGTGGAACCCAGGGGCTTTCTACCTCTGGGCTATACTCCCAGACCTATTTTATATTTTATTTGGAAACAGGGTCTCACTAAGTTGCTGAGAGCCTCACTAAGTAGCTGAGACTGTCTTTGAACCTGCGTGATCCTCCTGTCTCAGCCTCCCAAGGGCAGGGATTACAAGTGTGCGCCACCACACCCTTTTGATTTCTGCCTCCTGATGTGAGAGCAGAGCCCTTGCTCTCCCCCTCTCTCTAATTCCCCTTACCCATGCCCTGAGCTCTGCAGGCCTAGCTTGACATGGATTGGACCCCAAAATCTCAAATTTTGTGAGTAAAGTCTTCCTTTCTTTAAGTTGTGTGTATTATAGCAGTAAGAACATTGACTAAGACAAGGAGGCTGAGATAAACACATAAAAAAAACTTAGGTACGTATATAGAATTATTAATACCAACTTCAATAATATGTATGGGGGAAGGGGAAGAGGAGGGAGAGGATGGGAGCCAGAGGAAAACATACTAAGTGCTGTGTGCATATGTAGTCCGATCACTCTGAACTTTATTATGATGTATATAATTACAATGTACCAATTAAAGTATATTTAAAAAAATAAGAAAGTTAACTTTGGAAATAGAACAACTCTCTCAACTAGTTACTGGGCAAATAGCTTCTTTACCTGATATAGAAATTGTATGCACTTCATCAAACCATGACAGGATGCTTACAGGGACAGAGGGATCTCTCTCTGTTCTTGCCTTGGCACATGACAACCAGTAGTGAAAAATTAGCAATTATTGGCATTTGTCAACTCTCAGTTTCTATGGCAGGAAAACGGAAATGGCAGCAATCATGCCCAATTTAGGTTGTGATGTCAGGCTTTTCATGGACTCACATGGACATCAGAAGAGGCTTGAAAAGGTTTACAGATGTGCAGTTAGCTACGAAATGATCCTGCCAATGTGGCACATGGATCAACCAACGATTAAGATATCAAAAGCGATCCCTGTAACTTGCTGACAGCTGGTTCAATTGTTTGCACCTGTTTTCCCGGCATTACACATGTGTCTGGAATGGATTATTCTGGCTTGTGCCAGCCACATTTCACCTTTCCACACGGTGACTTCCTCTAGCAGCCTCACAGCTGGTCAGAGATGAGGCGGCTCTCACGGGACCCATGGAAGGAAGAAGCCCAAGTGCTTTGGAGAATGGTCCTCGGTGTCAGGGCCGACAAGTTTCAGTGGTAAATGAACATTGCTTGCTTCTCCCATGAACAAGCGAGAGGGCTCTGTGACCTCACAGCCACACTTGGTGCTTGCCTGCGCTGTCCATGACGGGACCACCATTCCTCTGGCCATTTTGGATCTGTTTGGGAACTAGATAGGGCAGAAGTAGTAAACCTATCCCCCAGTCTTCTGAGTCTGGCTGTTGACTTGGATGCCTCTCTTACACTCAGAGGCAAATCCTCCGGGAAGCTGAGGAAATCAATCTTCAAATCTGTAGGTTTGCGTGGCTCTTCCCAGGTTCTGAGAGTTGCCCTAGCAAGAGTTTCACATGGTTACATATTTTTATAAAATGTGCAAAAGTAAGATATTTTAACCGCAGTGGGTTGAGACTGGTGTTTCTTTCCACGGGGATGTCTCCTCTGACACACTTCCCATCATGTGATGTGGTGCTGGCGTGGTTGTGGGTGCTTTTAGTGTCTGGTTAAGGGGAAGCTGAATTGGGGACACATTTAGTTTGGGTTTAGTGGAATATTTTTATGTGGTTTGCAGTCACTTCCATGTATATTTATTTCTGGCTTCCAGGAATAGTTACTATTATTCATGCCTAATTTTGAATTTATAATTTTATATTCATTTTTTTAAAGGAGGATCCCTCCAATTGTGAAAGTTTCAGGACCCACAGCACCTGATTTGCTTCCTATATCTGGTCACCAAGTCTTGTCAAGTCCATCTATGGTATAAACTGGCTCTCTGAGAAACAAAATCCATGATTTATAGTGTTTGCTAATTTCTATGGCTAATTTCTAATGCTGATTCTAAGCTGCCAATGGTTTAACAACCAACTCACAAATTTTTTTTCTTTTTTTTTGTGGTACTGGTGGTAGAACCCAGAAGCTTTCTACCTCTGGGCTATACTCCCAGCCCTATTTTTTTTTAATATTTTATTTTGAAACAGGGTCTCAATAAGTTGCTGAGAGCCTCACTAAGTAGCTGAGGCTGGCTTCGAACCTGTGCGATCTTCCTGTCTCAGCTTCCCAAGCGTGGGGATTATAAGCGTGTGCCACCACGCCGGGCCAACTCACAAATTTTTGAATATGTAACAACTGGCCCTTGCAAGCTTCGTCAGACTGGCTCTAGTATGCCACCTTAGAAATAGTTTCATGAAAAGAAAAAAAAAGAAATAGTTCCATGAGCTACCTCTGTTGTCCTCAATTCTAGTTATCTTAGACTTTCCTTTCTTCAACCCCACCTCTGCTCAAGACTCTTGAAACAGCTTCTTAGCCTGTTTTCCTGCCACCTGGCTGTTCTGAGTTCAGCTTATCTTCTAACATACTACCAGTTTTATTTCCTAAAATGCATATTTTACCATATAAGCCTCTGGCTTTAAACCTCCTCTGGCTTTTCTGTTATCTGGGGGTGGATGTACGTTCCCAAGCCCATTCCCAAGCTCCATCATGCTTTGGCTCCTACCTGCCACCTGGCCTCATCTCTCTCCATGACCCAAGGCTTCCTGATGAACTCAGCACTTCCCAACTTGATGAAACTGTTACCATCCTGTGGCCGCAGGTGGGTTGTGCGTCTTTCCTTTTCCACTTGGGAAACTCCTACACACATGGCTATGCATTGGTATGATTTTCAAACCATGGAAAGGTTTTCTATGTTGAGGACACCTCAATTGTGTCTTCTGTGCAGACTAATTCACAAAAGTTTGTTTTGAGACCCAGGACAAAAAAAAAAAGGAAAAATGAACAAAACATCTTTATAAGGGACTTATATTTCTCTAAATATCTGAGAAAACAATGCTAAATAAGATTTTTTTTTGGTGGTACTGGGGTTCCGGAAAACCCTTCTACCGCCGGGCTACACTCCCAGACCTATTTATATATATATTTTTTGGAAACAGGGTCTCTTAAGCCAGCGAGGCTGGCTTCGAAGCTGCAGGATCCTCCTGTCTCCTCCTCCCAAGTGCGGGGATTACAAGCGTGCGCCACCACACCCAGCTCTAAATAAGATTTTGTCACATAATGTGAGACCATTTCCTTTCTTGCTGTTCTCAAACAAGTCACTGTTGTAGGAATGAAGAAACTGAGCTCATATATGGGCTTTCTAAAGAAAACATCAGGTTTTCTGCTCTAATTAGTTTTTAGAGGTGGTCATTGATATAATGTCCTCTATTTGCTGAGCTGACAATCTGTAATGTGTTAACACATTCAAAAACCACTCTGCATCTCTATTATGCGTGCATTCCCTGCAATCGTTCTTAGGTCTTACTGTGAGGTTCTTTTCATGCTCTCTACAGCACTCACAAAGACATATGTACTTACCTGTTTAAATGCATGTTTCTCTCATGTCTAGAGTATCTGCTCCTCATGAAGAAGTACTAAGTCATATTAATGTAGATACCCCAATACCTGACAAATTAGCCCCGAATGGTCTATAGAAACCCAGTATAAAATCTGTTAAATAACGAATGAATGAATAAATGAATGAAAATATATAAAGTACAGGGGGAATGTTTTCCAGTGCCCACACTAGTGGCAGCAGGACTAGTCTATTTCCAGGATGAAGGGACTGAGCTGTAATTCTAGAAATAGCTTTGGGTTTTGTGACATTGATACTGCAAGTCTAATGCTTTTATAAAATTAATCACCATTCTTGATATAATAAAACTGAAAAATTAGAAAGAAAGATATGGTTGAGATAATAGGAGACATTTCAGTAGACTAGAAGCCTGACTTATGCATGTGGTAGACATACATGATGTGTACCTAATGCAAACTAAGGGTTAGGAGAAGGTGGTGAATGAGGGTGACTGCAGGAACAGGTGGCATATGAGAAAGTAGAGAAGAAAAAGCCATGTGAAGAGGAGTGCAGAGGAGGCTATTGTGACATTCTGGAGGCACTCACTGTTGGGCATGTGGGAAAGGAGTGAGAAGAGCACGGAAGGAGGGAAGAAGCAAGTATTTATAATAGAAAGCTATCTGATAAACTCAGTGAAAAGACGATGGGGATTTCTGAAATAAATAAAAAGGTGGTTGGAGACACTGACTTCAGAGACCAATTTATAAAGCACTTTCTTATACATTATAAATACACATTATATGTTTTATGTTTCTAAATACTATGATTTTGTTTCCCAAATTATCTTCTGTGGAATAGTATTGTCTTTAGATGCTGATAATCATTACACTGGGAAAATAATTCACATACATTATAACCAATCTTCTTGTAGAGTTATTATATTAACATATTGAAGTTGCTGATAAATTCCATATCAAAATCCTTTTTTTCCAATCCAGCTCTCAAATGGATCTAAAAATGCAACATTTCTTTCATGGAATACTTGCTAAACTACCAAAGGATGATGATTTTCCTCAGAGTACAGTTTGGTAAATACATATATTTCATTGAAATCACTTTAAGGCCCAGTATAGGACATGGAGAATAACTTTATTTCAACTAATCTTTTTTTAATGGTTCTGAAGATTGAACCCAGGGGCATTGTACCTCTGAGTTACACCTTCAGCTCTATTTTTTAATCTTTATTTTGAAACAGGGTCTCACAAAGTTGTGGGGGGCCTCACTAAGTAGCTGAGTCTGGCTGAGACGTGAACCTGTGATCCTCCTGTCTCAGCCTCCCAAGTATTGGGATTACAAGTGTGTGTAACCATGCCCGGCTTCATCTAATCTTAATTATTAGTAATTGCTGAGACAGAACATGTACAAGCACTCTACTATCTGAAGATCAATTTTCATCCAGGGATGAATGCCTGTCCCACTAATCTGTTAAGATGAAGCATCCTTGAGAATTCAAGCTTAAAACAGCTCTGGAAGGCCATTGGACCAGACCACTAGCCTAGGAATCAGAAGATCCAGGATGCTTAGGTTTTGCAACTAATCTTACCGTAAGTGTATGAGATTAGGAAATTACATGAAGTTTCAGAATTTTGTATTCATATAGTATGTTTCACTTCCATACACTCAACCAACTGCATATTTAAAATATTTGAGAAAGAGAGAGCTGCATCTGTAATGAACATTCACAGACTTTTTCCTTGTCATTATTCCTTAAATAATATAACAACTATTTACATAGCACTTACATTGTTTTAGGTGCCATTATAAGTAATCTAGAGATGTTTTTAAATATACAGGAGCCTGTGTGTAGGTTATACACAAATACTATACCATTTTAATAAAAGGAACTTGAGCAAAACCAGAATTTGTTATGCCTGGGTTGTCCTAGAGCCATATAAACACACACATACATAAAGGGACTAAGTCTAAAGCAGTTGTAAGGTCCTGATCTAGGCTTATTTGACAGTGAACTGAGAATAAAGCCCAGGGTAAGTGCCCAGGCCAGGGATGAGAAGCAGAAAACAGCAAAATATGCTCTAAGATAGATACATTAAGTAACAGAGGAAAGGGGAGGGTACCATTGGCACTTTTTCTAGGTGGACAACTTTTCCAGGTGCTGAGGACAAAAAGCAGGAGTAAAGGACAATGGGTGGCATTTTCTTTCCTGGCCTTACATTTCTTAGTACTGCTCTAACCAAACACTAGAGATTGGGTAATTTATAAATAATAAAAATTTATTTCTCAGAATTCTACAGGCTAGCATGTCTAACTAAGACATTGGAAGATTCAGATTCAATGTTTGGAAAAGCTCATTCTCTGCTTTCAAGACAGTTCCTGGTTGTGTCCCAGAGGGGATGAATGCTGGGTCCTCACATAGCTAAAAGGAGATAAAGGCCAGGCGGCTTTTTGAAGCTGCTTCTGTAAGGACATTAATCCCATCCACAAAGGTGGCGCCTTCATGGTGACTTAATCACTTTCCCAAAGGCCTCACCTTTTAATACCACCGCAATGGGGGTTGGGCTTCAAGATGAATTTCGGAGAAACCGAATGCTCCAACCACAGCACTACCCATCTATGTAGTTTGTCCCCATCTTGGCTGCCTGTGATGAGTCTATATGTCCTGGCTTAGATCATGGGTTAGTGGGTACAGGATCTGGTTAAACAGGAAACCTTCACTCTTTATAGGAGGAATGGTCTGAAAATTGTCTGCTGTCTCATATTTGTCTCCATAAGACTGGACTGAGCTCCAAGGACCATCTGAGGCTGGAGCTCTAGCCGACTTCTGGAGCTGATGTTAATCCTTGTTTATTGCCTTCTGGAAACCAGGTGCAGGTATTGGGCCTTTGGGTCTTTTGTGCTAAGTTTCTCTATTTTTCTCATCTTCCCAAAGTCCTGGTGTCTCTTTCTTTCCCCAAATTCCCAGAATTACATGAGTCCAAATTTGAGCCTTTTAATCTAATTCCTATATTTCCCTTTTCTGCCAGAGCTCAAACAAAAGTATGGTTTCTGGGTTTTTAGTAGAGCATCTTGGCATTTGACTGTGTGGCCTTATGGACATTACTAAGAATATCCTATGGGATGAAAAACTTTAAAATATTAATTGTTAGTAATCGTGGAGATGAGATATGCATGGGTGACTTCCAACAAAAACACTTAAAATGAGTTTTGCTTTTAGGTTCATGAAATACATGCAAACAGCAAAAGTGCCTGATATAACATTGGTCTAAATTTTATCACGTCTCAGGAAAGGAATCTATGCTTTTGTTGATATCTAGGTGCTACCATTTTAAAACCTGAATGCTGTTCCCTGTTTTGGGACCCTACATTATATCTCTGCACCATTAGCCAAGATCCTAGTTCCTGGCTTTGGTTTTAGATGACCAGAGTATCCTCCTGCCAAGCTGGTTAGACTCCAATGTTAGTACCAGATTGTTATTTCCTAGCAGACACAAACATGTGATAATTATCATCCTGAAAAGAGGGGATAGGAAGAACATGTAAAATCATAACATATACACATTTAACTAAAACAAGTTCAACCATGGGAGCTGAGAAAGAGAGGGTTGGAATAATGTCATTGATTCTACTTATCATTCAGGCATTGGTCATGCATCTGGGGGTGAGTAGAAAATGGAAGGCAGAATTCTCTTTCCCTTGATCAGCCTTAATTTTCTTTTGTTTCTATCAGTGTGAGCATCTCATTAGGCTGAGTATGATTACAATATTAAAGGTATATATTATCCTTAGTATATGGCTGATAAGTACAATATAATATAATTATATATAGCTGCAGGAAAACTGGTTCTTCTTGATTTTTCAGAGCAGTACAATAGAGCTTCTCATGATGCTGAGAAAGTTCTGTAGTCTGTAACATCCAACATGGTAGCTATGAACCAAATGTGGCTGTTAGGTTCAGGAAAGATGGCTAGTGTGGTAAAGGAATTCAATTAAAATAATTTAAATGAAATAGTTTCATACCCCTGTATTGACAGTGTGGATCCTGAGAATTTCTAGTGTGGCACTGCATTACTTTCCTCTTTCTGTTTAACAAATTACCACAAACTTAGCAGCTTACACAACACTTATTAGTTATTTAGGTCAGAAGTCTGGAGTGGCTTGACTAGGTTCTCTGCTTCAAGTATCCCAAGACTCCAATCAAGGCTGGCTTTCCCTGGGCTCTGATTTGGAGACTCTAGGGCTGAGTCCCCTTCCAGGCTCATTCAGACTGTTGACGGATCTGGTTTCTTACAGTGGTAGGTCAAGGGTCCTTATTTCCTTGCTGGCTATTGTGCAGGAGTTGTTCTCAGCAGGTAGAGGCTAGTTGCTGGTTTTTGCATGTGGCTCCTTCCATCTTCAAGCCAGCATGGCTCAATGAATCCTTCTGGTATTTTGTTCTCTCCAGCTTCCTCTTCTGCTGCTGGCCTAGGAAAGGCTGTGCTTTTAGAGAACTTGCTTGTTTGGGCCAGGCCTATCCAGATAAACTCCATCTCTTAAAGCCAACTGACTTGGCACTTTCATTGCATCTGTAAAATTCTTTCTTGAAAAACCAGGGGTTGGGAATTTCAGGGGTATGTCTCTAGAATTCTGCCTATCACAAGCACCTTAAAATTTCTGATAGTAAGTTTGATCAGATTTAGGTTTTTATTTCATACTAACTTCAGAACTCAATTCCAAGTAAAAGGTGAATGCATAGTAGGTAGAGTAACTTCATTACTTTGGGTTTTGAATTTTTTTTTAATCTCAAGAATCACTTTAAGGATGTAGAAAACTAAGAGTAAGCTGCGGTTATAGCTAAAGTGTGAATCTGTATCTACTAAAACTTCAGCTTCTCACATTCTAGTGCAAATTAGACAATGTATAAATGAGATGGACACTGATTCTTGACTGGCTGAA
The DNA here is from genome assembly GCF_963383645.1 of Muscardinus avellanarius. Lineage (NCBI taxonomy): Eukaryota > Metazoa > Chordata > Mammalia > Rodentia > Gliridae > Muscardinus > Muscardinus avellanarius. Next base: position 66,446,805 of record NC_137789.1, on the reverse strand, counting down.
ATGAGGAGGAGGAGTACAGAAAGCATTAGACAATGTATAAATGAGATGGACACTGATTCTTGACTGGCTGAAATGAGGAGGAGGAGTACAGAAAGCCTCCTAATGGAGGGTTGAAGGATGATGCTAATGGGACCATTAAAGACAGTTCATTTTTCTCAAAGTTATCTCTTTGATTTCTCAAAGAGAAAGTATCACTTTGTATTTGAATAATACTTTATCACTTTGGTATTTGGGCCACAGGATATTACTCCATGCCTTAGCATATTTTGAAAGCTATTAAGGTCAACAAAACAGCATGATTTGTTCAAAAAAGAGAGATCCCTCAAATCCCCTCAAAGTGATATCAGGCTGTGTTAATGAAAACATTATATCCTAAACCAGAAAGATAAAATTATTTAAGCTACTTGGCATTGGTCTTGTCTGAACATATTTAAACTGCCTTCAGTTTGAGATACCACATGTTGAAAAAGAGACAAATTAGAATTCAGAGAGCAGCAATCAACTTGATAAAATGTCCAGTTAAAGGTTCATGGTGTTGCTCAGGGGATTGGTAATGGGATATAAATCCTCTCTCTCGCCAGCACTTCATCTTTAGCAGTGTCTATCTAATGGCTAATGTCACCACTTAGAGTCAGGGATCAGTATGGAGGAACTGACAGTCAGGATATGGTTCAGAATGTTGCCATCCACATGCCAGATAGAATCCCCGTCAATGTAGGCACCTTTCTGTTGGAGAAGCGAAGGCTTTAAGTGCAAAGCCTACATCTTGTATTCGCTTCAGTCTGAGCTAGTTAGTGCCACATTTGGCGGGACATATTGCTAATTACTCTGAGTAGTAGGTTTTGCTATATTAGAATTTGGGCTGAGAGACATTCATTTTCTCAAGTTTAAATGAAATACTCCCAACAGTTGAACTATTTCCAAGAAGCTTGAAATTTGTTTCAAGTTTAAATTTCTAAAAATTGGAATTCCAATTTATTTAACTAGAATAAGAAATAAACTGTAACTTAAGTGGTAATGCTTGTGCTCATGAGATCCATGATTCTGTACCTTATAATGAGATTGCCAGAAGGCATATAAGCATAATTAGAAGGTTATGCTGTAGTCATTTTGGTGTTTTGTGACAGTGCTTTTTTTTTTTTTTACAAGCTTAAGAAAATTTTATTATTAAAAAGGTAGAAAGAAAGGACAGAATAATAAAGCATGGTATCAGAGGAATGTAGTGGAGTGCCTTGAAAATATGACACTGAAGTTTTTGAACATAGAACAGTTTTTATAAGGATGTATTATCTCCCATCCTGCTTAACCAGTAGTCTTTCTTTCTGATCTTGACCTGATATAGGTGTGGACAGGCACATTATCCCTGGTGTAGGCCTTTTGGTATGATTATAAAGATTCACTATCTCCCATCCTGTTTGATCAATAGTCTTTCTATCTGCTCCTGATCTGATATGGATGTGGCCCCACCCATTATCTCTGGTGTAGGCCTTTTGGTATAATTATAAGGACTCACTATCTCCCATCCTTCTTGACCAATGGATAGTCTTTTTATCTGCTCTTGACCTGATGTAGGTGTGGCCCCCCCATTATCTCTGATGCAAGTCTTTGTTATGACCAAGATGTGTTACTTGGTTAACAAAGTCAGGGGTCACATGGTATATACCCTTTGACAAAGGCCTGTACCATCCTCCCACATCCTTGGGGAATTTTAGCCTTTTTTTTATCTCTATCTGCTAGAAATTATTTATTATGTAAACTTGTCTTTAAAATATGAAGGCCCTGGGCTACAACTCTTTTGTGTACTTGGTAATCACTTTTGGTGAGGGGGACTCTACATTGTAACAGCTGCCTCTTCTCCCTGCCTGAGTGCCTGCACAGCACCCAGGCCCTGACTACTTTTTATATTTTGAAACTAATACCAAAGCCATTTTCCAATACCGGCACATTCCCCCCTCTATTAACTTCCTGGCACCTGTCAGGTTAAAGGGAATGGGGACAGAGAAAGTCAACTGAGCTACTTCCATGCTGAGAGGGGATGAAGTGGAGGCCTGGCCTGGAGGGTGCGAGAAAGTCACTTGTAGGGGTTAGATCAGCCGATGTTTGAGGTGTCCATGGTTGTTCAAGGGGCTCTGACAGATGTTCATCTGGAGCATCATCTGGAGCGTGATGGCTTTAATTTTGTTGAAGACAAACTTAACCACACAATTTAGTAACCAAGGGCCAAATATAAGTATGAATAGAATGGCCTCCGGAGGTCTCAAAATAGGTAGACTTAATAGAAACTTACTGTAAGTCTTTTAAAACCATCTTTATCATATATGCAATATATAAATTTTATTTCTTTACAAACATTTTACAAACACATGGTGACTTGTCTTAACCCTTTGATTTTTATTCTAGTCCTTTCTTTTCCCATTTGGGACAATCTTAGGATAAACCTTACTTTATACAAAATACTTTTTTATTTTTACAAAATTTTCTGTTTTCTATCCTTTCTCCACTAAGAACTTTTTAAACCCACACACTTTCCACATCTGTCTCCTGTTGCTACATACGAGCTGACCCCCAAACAATGTCATTTTACAATGTTGTTTTTACATCAACAATTTAGAAACCTACTTAGTAGACTCAAGTGTTATTTTAGACCTTATGAAGTTAAGAGCCTTTTAAAGCATTACTCACATTTTACATTTACCCAACTTAATAACTGAATTTAGATTAACACAGAAAACTAAAATATCAGGTAAGCATCACTAGTGTCTTAAAAGATTTTTTTTCTGCCAAAGAAAAAACCTTTAAAGGCAATGCGTGTTGTATTTGAGCACATCTCACAGAGGCCTAGGTTTTATAATGAAATGAACAGCTTTTTAGAGGTTTACATTTTTGCTAGGACTGGTTGAGATAAAAACAAACAAACAAACAAACAACAAAAAAACCCCCCAAAAACTTGAGCAGTATCTTGTCTTAGTATAGGCAGCAAAAGAGAAAAAGAACAGCTTAAGTTTTGTTTTTGGGCTTTTCTGGAAGGATGAGACAGAATATGGTATAATTTTAAATAAGACCAAGGGAGAGGCTTGTACCTAAGTTAGTTTGGTTTCTTGACATTATATCTTCTTTTTAATAGAGTAGCTGGAGCCTCTAGCATAATTAAGAATGGGAAAAGTGGAGGTCACCCCAGGAGCAGGCTAAATCTTGAGTAAAGAAACATTTCAAGGGTTGGCCTGATATGCCCCTGACTATAGCTATACATTTGAACTTTGGGCCAGGAAAAAAGGGTAACACCATAAACCTGGCCCCAGTATCCACAAAGAACTGGACAGTCTGAAATCCTACCATGGGGATTGCCCAAGGCTCTTTAGTCTTAATCCAGGTGGAGGGAGCCTGGAGGAATGGTGCTGGGACCTATCACTGGGAACCTGGCTTTGAGGATCCCAGGTCCCTCCTGACCTGGGGGGAGTCAGACTTCCAGTGGTCCCCCTTGCACCATAGGCAGGGCCTTGGAGGGCATCTCTGGCCTCCTAGTTGAGGGCATTTGCATTGGAGATGCCCTGCCTCTCCACACTTAAAACAGACTCGAGCCCAGGATTTTGTGGGATTAGTGCTCATATGCATGGCAGCCAGAATTTCTCCATGGCATTTGTCCTTCTGTTTTTCCCTTTCCAAGTCCCTATTATAAACTGAATTAGCAGCCTGCAGTAGTGATTCCAAATTAAATTTGTTTGACTCTGACACCAGTTTTTAGAGTTTTTTTTTTTTTATCAGGTGTGGACTGAGTTAAGAATTTATCTCTGAGGATGGTCTCCCCTTCTACCAGGTCTGGAGTCAAGTTGGTGAATTTTATAATGGCTTCGAATATAGGGGTGAGTACTGATGGGGTAACTACCTTGGTTACTAGAATCCTACTACATCTTCATTGTCCCTAATTTCTACAAAATATTAACTTACCAAACTCAAACTCTTATTCAATTCAACCTATCTGCGACTTTACCCTATTCTTGCATTTACTACTTCATCCCTTTTCTCCTCACTTAACCTTCACCACTGAATACAACACAACTTGCCCTTTTATATGCCAGCTGAGGCCTACAGAGTGAGAGAAAGCTATCAAAAACAACACAGATACAAACTTGAGAAAATGAAAATCATGAGGAGGAAGAGCAAGGAAGCAATGAGTTCCCACAACCCCACAATAACAGAACTCATCAGAGAATAAAAATGATTCGGAATTTTCAAAAAGAAATTAGAAAGAGCCTGAAAGAAATAAAGGAACAAATAAACAAAGAATCTGACACCCTGGACAGGAGTCAGAAAGAAGCTCTGAAGAAAGTGAAGAATGTGATCACTGAAGTGAAGGCATCAATACAATCAAAAACAATAGGTTAGACAACATGAAAAAATAGAATCTTGCTCTTAGAAGACGATCACTCCAAAAATGAACATGTAGTATATAATTTAGCTAAAAACAATTTGACATCATGAATTGAACATAGAAGAGATATGGGCCCATCTTAAAGGAGCTAACCTAAGAATAAAAGGCATAGTAAAGGGAATAGAAAGTGAAATCAAAAGAATCAATGATCTTTTCAAAGAAATAATCTCAGAAAAATTTCCAAACATAGAAAAAAAGGTTGATACATAGCTGAGGAAAGGAAATTTATAGAACTCTTTTTAGACAAGGTCAAAAAAGAGATTCATAATAATCAAACTGACTAATGTAGAAACTAAGGAGAAAATCTAAAAGGCAATATAAGAAAAAAAAACTAACAACAAATAAACAAGTGATAGTTAGAGGCAAATCAATTCGAATCATTCTAGATTTCCCAAACCAAGTCATGAAAGCCAGAAGAGACTGGAGCAACATATTCTAAACTCTGAAAAAAACAACTTGTAGCCCCCAATTTTTTGCCCAGCAAAACTATCTCTCAGATTCAATGAGTAAATAAAAATCTTCCATGACAAATTGAAGCTGAAAGAATTTATGTCTTTTTGTGTGTGTTTGTGGTACTGGGGCTCCTGGAAGCCCTTCTACCTCCGGGCTACACTCCCAGACATATTTTTATTTTTGGAAACAGGGTCTCTTAAGCCAGTGCGGCTGACTTTGAACCTGCGCGATCCTCCTGTCTCTGCCTCCCAAGTGCGGGGATTACAAGCATGTGCCACCACGCCCAGCAGAATTTATGTCTTTAAAATGAGCACTAGAGAAAATACTTAAAAAGATTAACTGCACGGAATAAATAAGTAGTAAACACCAGGACCAGAGAAACAATAATTTCCATCAAACAAACAACTAAGAATAGAAGAGAAAACATGATCTCAAACAGATGTTAAAACTCAAAATATTAGGAATTAAAAATTATCTCTCAATAATTATGGTGAACATAAATGACCTCAACTTCCCAATAAAAAGACATAAGTGGCAAAATGGATTAAAAACCAGAATCCATCTACATACTGCCTGCAAGAAACACACCTTACAAGTAAAGATAGGCACAAACTAAAAGTGAAGGGCTAGAGCCAGGTAATCTATGCCAATGGAACTCAAAGACAAGCAGGAGTAGCAACTAGGATATTCCACAAATTAGACTTCAAGCGCAAGCTTATCAGAAGACACAAAGCAGCTCATTTTTTTTTTTTTTTTTTTTTTTTGTGGTACTGGGGATGGAACACAGGGGCCTTCTATCTCCAGGATATATCCCCAGACCTATTTTATATTTTGTTTTGAAACAGGGTCTCACTAAGTTTCTGAGAGCATAAGTAGCTGAGACTGGCTTCAAACTTCCGTGATCCTTCTGTTTCAGCTTCCAAAGTACTGGGATTACAAGCATGCACCACCAACCCTGGCTTAAAGCAGGTCTTTTTTAAAATTTTTTTTATTTTTTGCGGTACTGGGGATGGAACCCAGGGGCATTCTACCTCTGAATGACACCCCAGCCCTAATTTTTATTCTATATTTTTAAAACAGGGTCTCACTGAGTTGCAAGGGACATCACTAAGTAGGTGAGGCTGTCTGAGAACTGTGATTCTCTGGTCTCTGCCTCCTGAATCCTGAGATCACAAGGCTGTGCCACCACACCTGGCAACAGGTCATTTTTTAATGGTAAAAAAATATAACAAGAGGAAATAACAATAGTAAACATTTATAACCCAAACATAGGTGCAGCCATTTTCATAAAACAAACTTTTTGTGACATTAAGTCACACATAGATCCCAATACAATAATACTTAGAGACTTCAACATTCCTCTCACACTGATAGGCCAATCTTCTAGAGAAAATGTCAGTACAGATACCTCAGACTTAAAGAAATCCATAAAACAAATGGACCTATTAGACACATACAGAATATTACACAAAACTACAGCAGAGTCAACATTTTTCTCAGCTGATGATGGAACCTTCTTCAAAATAGACCACATCCTGGGACACAAAGTAAGCACTAACAAATTCAAAAAATGTGACCTATTCTCCTGCATGTTTTTAGATGATCTTTCATGGAATGAAACTAGAAATCAACTATAAGAAGACTCAGAGAGAGCCGGGCGTGGTGGCGCACGCTTGTAATCTCAGTGCTTGGGAGGCTGAGACAGGAGGATCGCATGGGTTCGAAGCCAGCCTCAGCTACTTAGTGAGGCTCTCAGAAACTTAGTGAGACCCTGTTTCCAAATAAAATATAAAATAGGTCTGGGAGTGTAGCCCAGAGGTAGAAAGCCTCTGGGTTCCACCTCTAGTACCACAAAAAAAAAAAGAAGACTCAGAGAAACTACATAAACATGTGGAGAGTGAACATCACACTGCTAAATGAGGAATGGATCATTGAAGAAGAAAGGGGTGAAATTAAGAAATTTCTAGAAACAAATGAAAATAGAGACACAGCCTATCAAAATATCTGGAATACCTTGAAGTCAGTATTAAGAAGAAAATTCACAGCACTGAGTGCCCATATAAAAAGAACAGAAAGTCACCAAATAAATAACCTAATGACATACTTCAAAGCCTTTGAAAAACAGGAACAGTCTAACCCCAAAGCCAGTAGAAGACAGAAAATTATTAAAATCAGAGTAGAAATCAATAGAGAGTAAAAAAATACAGAAAATCAATTAACCCAAAAGCTGGTTTCTTGAATAAGTAAACAAGATATGGATAAGCCACTAGTCAACCTAACAAAAAAAAATGAGAGAATCAATACAAATTACTAAAATAAGAGATTAAAAAGGAGATACTACCACTGACAGTGTGGAAATCCAGAGGATTATAAGAAATGACTTTGAAAAACTATACTCCAATAAAATGGAAAACAGAAGAAATTGCCAATTTTCTTTTTTTTTGTGGTACTAGGGATTGAACCCAGGGACATTCTATTTTCAAGCTACACCTCCAGCCATATTTTTAGTTCTTTAATTTGTAACAGGGTCCACTAAGTTGCAAAAGGCCTCACTAAGTAGTTGAGGCTGACTATGAACCTGCAATTCTCTTGTCTCAGCCTCCCAAGTACTGGGATTACAAGAATGTGCCACCACACCCAGCAGTAAATTAACAATTTTCTAGACACATAAAACTTTCCTAAATTGAACCAGGAAGATACAGAAAATTTAAATTGACCAATAGAAATCAAAGAGACTCAGATGGCAATAAAGAGCCTAACCATCAAACAAAATCCCAAGACAAGATGGTTTCCCAAGTGAATTTTACAAAGCCTTTATGGAAGAGCTAATCCCAATATTCCTCAATCTATTTCAGGAAATAGAAAGAAAGGGACTCCCCAAAATACATTCTATGAAGGCAACATGACATTAATACCCCAACCAAATAAAGACAGCTTAAGAAAAGAAAACTATAGGCCTATATAGTTGATAAACCTAGACAAAAATTTGCTAAACAAAATACTAGCATCATGGATTCAAAATCACACCGAAAAAATCATATACCATGACCAAGTAGGGTTCATCCCAAGGATGCAAGGCTGGTTCAACATAAAAAATCAATATATTTAATTCATCACATGTAATTCATCACATAAACAAAAAAAATCACATTATCATTTCAATAGACACTGAAAAAGAATTTGACAAAACTCAACACCTATTAATGCTAAAAGCACTGCAGAGAATTGGAATAGAAGGAACATATCTCAACATCATAAAGGCAACCTACAAAAGGCCCATAGCCAACATTATATTAAATGGGGAAAAGCTACAAGGATGCCCCCTAAAAACAGGAACAAGATAAGGATATCCATTATCAACATTTCTTTTCAATATATAGTACTTGAGGCTCTAGCCAGAGCAATAAGGCAAGAGAAGGAACTAAAAATATCTCTATTTGGAGATAACATGATACTGTACTTAGAAGACCCAAAAAACTCAACCCAAAGGCTTATAGAACTGATCAACACATTCAGCAAAGTGTCTGGATACAAAATCAATCTTAAAAAATCAACAGCTTTTTTATATGCTAACCATAAATACGCTAAAAATCTAGAAAATACTTCTACTCAGGTTATCTCACAAAAAAATAAAGTACTTAAGAATAAACCTAACCAACAAGGTAAAAGACCTCTACAAAGAAAATAATAAAACATTGAAAAAAGAAATTAAAAAAGACTGTAGAAGTTGGAAAGACCTTCCATGTTCTTGAATAGGCAGAACAAATATCATCAAAACGGCCATACTTCCAAAAGTGATCGACAGATTTAACGCAATAGCCAGTAAATTGCCAAAGTCATTCCTCACAGACATAGAAAAATCAGTCTTTAAATTCATTTGGAACAACAAAAAACCCAGAATAGCAAATGTAGTTTTCAGCAACAAGAACCATGCAGGAAGCATCACAATACCTGACTCCAAACTATACTACAAAGTAATAAAAGCAACATAGTACTGGCACAAAAACAGACACATAGACCAATGAAGCAGAATAGAAGACTCAGAAACAAATTTGTACACTTACAGCCAATTGATTTTCTTTTTACAAAGGGGCCAAAAATATGCACTGGAAAAAAAGATAGCCTGTTCAGCAAATGGTGTTGGCAAAGCTGGTTAGCCATATGCAGAAAAATGGGAATAAACTCCACATTTTCATCTTGGAAAAGAGTCAATTCAAGATGGATCAAAGACATGGAAATTAGACCAGAGTCCTTGAAGCTCCTTTAAGAGGGCATACTTCAAGTGTCCAACACTTGAACACATAGGCACAGGTAAAAACTTTCTCAAAAAGATCCCAAAGGCCGGGCGTGGTGGCGCACGCTTGTAATCCCCGCGCTTGGGAGGCAGAGACAGGAGGATCGCGCAGGTTCGAAGCCAGCCGCGCGCGCTGGATTAGGAGACCCTGTTTCCAAATAAAAATGTAAAAATAGGTCTGGGAGTGTAGCCCGGAGGTAGAAGGGCTTCCAGGAACCCCAGTACCACACACACACACACACACACACACACACACACACAAAGACCCCAAAGGCACAAGAAACTAAAAGAAGCATTAATAGAGATTGCATCAAGTTGAAGAGTTTCTAAACAGCAAAGGGAACTATCAAGAACCTCAAAAGAGAGCCGACAGAATGGGAGAAAATTTTTGCCAGCTATTCCTCTGAGAGGACTAATATCTAGAATATACAGAAAACTCAAGAAACTCACTGCTAAAAACTATAACCCAACCACAAATTGGGCAAGTAAACTAAATAAACACTTCACAAAAGAAGAAACTCTTTAATTTGATGCAATACCATGTATTAATTAATCCTCCTTTTAAGACTCCTTTGGAGTCTTGTGGAGAAAGTTTTACCTGTGCCTATGTGTTCAAATGTTGGACCTATGTCCTCTTCAAGGAGCTAAATGTCTCAGGTCTGATTTTCAAGTCTTTGATCCATCCTGAATTGACTCAGTCTTTTGCAGGGTGAGAAAATTAGGTTTATTTCCCTTTTTTCTGCATATTAGGTTGAATGTTAATTAATAGATGCATATTATTTCCAAAGAATTAGGCATTGCTCAGCTATCCTGCTAAATTTATATTCTAGTGTAATAGAGTAATACATGTAATGCCAGGAAATTCCAGGCACTTTTGGCAAAAGTAATATATTTCATGTACTTTTTTTTGCCAGTATTTACAATTCTTTATGGTACTTATGAGACTAGAGATACTTGTTTGCTTGGCTAATGTTCATGCTTTGGGTTTGATAAAAATTCAGGCAAGCTTCAGCAACAAAATATGTAGTTTGGGAAAATATGAACAAAAACCTATTGTGTGATACTATTTTATTTCAATAGGATTTGAATCAGTAAACATGATGTTTTATTTTTGTAAAGTAGAACAAAGCAACTCAGTCAAAACACTTCTTGTTATTATTTTAATATTCCTCTCCTACCATTCCATAATTCCATTTAAATTAATATAAGCATTTCCATTTGATGGAGTTTCTTGAGGCTGTTGCAGTTATGATGTAAGCTTATTATAGCACAGAGGAGAAGAATTAAGTAATGCATGTACCTTTCCAACAAATCAGTATTTATTTTATTTTATTTTATTTTATTTTGTGGTACTGGGGTGGAACCCAGAGGCTTTCTACCTCCGGGCTAAACTCCGAGTCCTATTTTACATTTTATTTGGAAATATGCTCTCACTAAGTTGCTGAGAGCCTCACTAAGTAGCTGAGGCTGGCTTTGAACCTGTGCGTTCCTCCTGTCTCAGCCTCCCAAGAGCAGGGATTACAAGCGTGCACCACCATTCCCGGCATAAATCAGCATTTTAAACATGCAAAAAGAAAGTGTGCATGCTTAGTATTTTTTGACTAACTGGATATGAACATCAAGAAATGACAAAAGAAAAAGAGTCCAATTTGATGCAACTAATTTCAACAAACACAGCTCTCTCAAAATTTTGCAGATGTTTTATCTGCTGATGAGATACTTCTTTCATTATTATTTAGATACAGGTTTCAGGTTTCTAAATTTTTTATGTTACATATTTTGAAACACACTAAAAATAAAAATAAAGCAAAACTCAATCATCTCTCTGTGCATGTTTGTATTCTAAGAATAAGAAGCGAAGGATCCTTTCTACCTGTACATTTTTTCCCCCTGTCAAGGTCAATAACTATTACCAGTTATTTGCTATATATCCTTCCTATTTGCTCAACTTACACATTTGTAACTCATTTACAATGTGTATACCTAGTATATACAGCTGATATCCTAAGTTGGAATGTTATTAAATGTACTCATCTAGAGCCCATTTTGAGCTTTGTTTACTCAGAGTGTACTATGGGCATTTTTCTAGGTCACTCTATGTAGGACTTTGTGGCTCTTTACTGTCTATATATTGTTACTATTGAACCATCCCCTGTTTAATATTTCCCCTCTCTTTACTATTATAAACAGTTCTTCAGTGAACAGCCTTGCAAAGTATACACATTTCAGATTTCAGAAGATTTTACCAAACAAATCACTTTCAACAAAATGTGTGCTCCTTTGCTTTCTCATAGTATACGAGAGCATGTTTTTCCCACATGTTTGCTGGCATTGGCTGTAGCAAACTTTAATTACTGGCAATCTGCTGAGGGAAAAATCAGATTTGTTTTACTTCGCAATAAAAACTGGATGAATTAAATTTGTCCAAAAGGGACCAAAAATGTCCAAAAGGGACATTTTTTTTTTTTTTTGGTGGTACTGGGGTTCCTGGAAGCCCTTCTACCTCCGGGCTACACTCCCAGACCTATTTTTACATTTTTATTCGGAAACAGGGTCTCCTAAGCCAGCGCGCACGGCTGGCTTCGAACTTGCATGATCCTCCTGTCTCTGCCTCCCAATCGCGGGGAATTACAAGCCTGCGCCACCACACCCAGCTTAAAAGGGACATTTAATCTAGACGTAAGAATAAGATAGTTGCTTAGTTAGAACTAAATATCTTTTAACTACTGATCACATCGTGTGTGTGTGTGTGTGTGTGTGTGTGTGTGTGTGTGTGTGTGTATTACTGGGGATTGAGCCCAGGGTCATTTTACCTTTCAGTAACAATATATAGACAGTAAAGAGCCACAGAGTCCTACATAGAGTGACCTAGAAAAATGCCCATAGTACACTCTGAGTAAACAAAGCTTAAAATCCCCAGACCTATTTTATTTTATTTTGAAACAGGCTCTCACTAGATTGATGAGAGTCTTACTACTTGCTGATGCTGTCCTTGACCCTGTGATCCTCCTGTCTCAGCCTTCCAAGTAGTGGGACTACAAGTGTGCACCATCATGCCTAGCTATACTGCTCACATCTTTAACCTGATTCCAAGCACCTCTTTTTTTTTTTTTTTTTTTGGTCTGGATGGAGGTTTATTCAAATGTATGAGGCCCTAGGTTTGGTTCCCATTACTGCAAAGCCAAGCCAAGCAAGCAAGCAAGTAAACAAGCAAAAAAAAAAAGCAAAACCATTTAAAACATTAACCTCAATTTTAGTACTGCTACTAGCGAACTAGATGAGGGATAAGTAATTCTGTTTGTTTGAAAAATTCAAGTTGCTTTGTTTTTACTCTCTGCACTTTATTGTTGGAAGCAACCTTCATCTTGATTGCCCCACTTTACAAATTATATTTTAAGTTTTGAAATCTGTACCAAATTAAAAAACAAAAGATTATGATGTTGGACAGTTTCTGACTAGAGCTAATTCATTTGAGCTATTTCATTTGTGTTCTCATAAATTGCAACCATGTATTTCTTCTTTATAATAAGTTATCAGAGGAGAAGAAACTCAATAAATCTAGCAAATACCTCTGCAGGCTTATTCATAAAACCCAGCACAGAAATAATGCTTGTCTCACAATCAGGTCAGAAATGATAACTGAAACCATGGAATCCTTCAGATAAGCTACCTGTGTAATCAAGGGAAATCGCTGAAAGCCTAATAGGAGGCTTTGTGCTGGAAGACAGTGATTGAGGTTCAAAAGGCTTAGCAGAGGTCAAGTTGGCAATGTCAGGTATTTCCCCACGTCTACTTCACTCAATTAAGTTGAAACAATCTACTCCTGTGTAAGTGGAGGGGGTGCAAAGGGATGCTTGGTTTTCTCTGTACTACAAACATGCCTGTGATGATTTTAAAAAGGGATTGAGTCAATTTTCATGAACTTGATGTGAGAAAACATAGATTAGATACAATGATTGTAAATCTTAGGCATTTACCAGATACTTTGGAAAGGGATGGAAGGACTAAGCATTTATCTGCATGTATTAGCCAACCATTGGCAACTAAATTCTTTTCAAACTTTTGTTGTTTCTAGATGGGATGATCATTCCTGTCTGTATACCATTAATGAGCTGGTTTTCTTCCTGTTTAGTCTAAACCAGTGCCAATTGCCTTGACCCCTTCCCAACTGAGGAACAAAAATGCCCTGGATTGAAGGCTTTCTTGGTTCCTGTATTGTCAGCTCAAGGCTGCTTGAAGCAGGCACATTTCAGGGTAAAAAAAACTATCCAAAGTCGTTTCTCTAAAAAGTAACTTTCATATATTTAGGATTTTTTAAATTACAATATAACTTTCTTGGTTTTAAAATATACTGTCTTGTTTCTTGGTTGAAGTAGTTATTTTATAAACATGAGTGAACTTTGAGAAGAAATAGAAATGGGACATGCTCTAACTGCAGCAAATGATCAGATTACAGAGATAAATTGATATCTGAGAGGTTCCGGAATACTGAGTAATTACAGCACATACCTCCAGGAAATTCACACACACACACACACACACACACACACACACACACACACACCACATTAACATTGTGTGCGTATGTGTGACTACATATATTTTAATTATACTACAGACCTAGGAGATAAAGCCTATTTTTAAAGTTCAGGTTAGGGTATGTTTTTAAAAGAGCACAGCTCCAATAATTATTTATTAGTCAGGCTCTGGGAAAACAAATGTGAACAAAAATGATTTAATTCATTGGTCCCTAAACATAACAACTGTTAAGTTCATATACTTAAAGCAATATATACTTGAATATATTGAATATACTTGAAGCAGGATCTCTAAGATTGAGATTCAGCAATTTGTAGTTTTACAAGGTCTCTCAACAACTTTGATAGCCAAGTGAGTGAAGCCCCAAATTATCAGTCTAGAACAACATACCATTTTGTTGTAATCAGTTTGATGTTAGGGGATTGTGTAGTATATTAAGGACCATAAACACATGGATTCGTAACGCCTACCAATGTGATGGTTGTAAATTACCTCTGGAGCTTTTCAATACTTTCCTGATTTTCTCATTGTTGGCTCCATTTTACAGATGAGAAAACCGATACTATTGAAATGATAAATATCGTAAAATTAATAGATATGAAAAAACTAGGTTTCAGTCCCAGTTCTGGTTGTATGCCCAGGGCTGCCAGCACATTGACTTCTAATAGTCTGGAAGCAAAAATCATTAAAGGCCTTTTTCAGTAGGATCTCTAGCATTGAGTTCTAGCGTTTTGTCTTTCCAGCATCCTACAAAAACTTTTGAGGCCAGTGTGATTTCAGTTTAGAGTCAATTTACTGAGTTGCTGTACCCTTACTTTTGTGTTGGACGGTGGGGTAGACCACAGAAGCACGGGTTCTATCCACAGGGAGTCTCCTTGGGAAAATGAGATTTACTTGGGATTGGAGTAGAAGGTAGCAGGAGCAATTTGGATTTATAATGTAGTAACAATTCAGAGAAAATAATTTGGGACTAAAATTTCTAGGGATGAACTTTAGGATAAGCAGAATTCAGTTCATGATAATGGGATATGGAAAATTTGAGAGGGGACATTTTTGGCACGGGAAGGACAGGAGTGAAGGAGTATGTGTCTGTGTGCATGTGTATGCATGTGTGCTGTGTCAAGAGGAGGTTGGTTATACTCGGGACAGATAGAGTTGAAATAGGGTGCAGAAGACAGGGCTATGCCCCATCGTTCAGGGTGGCCAGACTCTACAGGACACTGCAAGGACTGAGTGAACAGGTGCTTTGGGGGGTCGTTGCCTTCTTCTTTCACGTGTTGTTTATTATTCTCTCATGCATGTGCCCTCAGTTCCTAGAAAATACTTTAACCTAATGCTCCAAAAGCCTCTGTCATTGTCCACAATCAAATTAAGCACAGGGGCTGTTACGACTGCTCCGAGACACATATGGGATTTGGAATGTCGAAAGATACAAAAGCCTCAGCACAATAGACAGAGAAGCAGCAGGTTCCTGGGTTATGACTAATTTTTCTCTGGCTGTTTAGCAACAGGTGGTATTTATCTAAGCAGACTGACCTGGGCAGCTGGCTGATGGGTCCTTCCAGCTGGACATCTTCTCCCCATTTAGTCAGACCACACCTGCTTCAGACAGCAAACAAGAGGCTTTCTGATCTCCCGTATCTATATGTGGGGGCGACGGGTACAGATCAACCATTCAGCTTCCAGCTGCAGCGTCTCATGATGTCTGAGGATCCCATCTGGCCTTTTACCAGAAAAAAAAAGTTAGGTTTAGGTTCAGAGGTGGACTCCCCACTCCGGAGGTGGTTTTGTCCCATTGGGTTGCTTTCTTTCAAGAGAGAGATTTCATCATTGGCAGCTATCATGTAATCAACTTTATTTCCTATTAAAATTTTCTTCCCTTGAAGCATGCTCTGACATGAGGGTATCTGTCTTTTCAAGCTTTTATTGTACTGACTTAAGGAATAGTAGAATAGTCTAATGAAAGATTAATCACTTCCTGTAAAGATTTTGTACCTGAAGACAGGCAATTACCGAAATATGCCTGAAAGAAAACAAGGAAGGATGTTAAAATGTATTGGCCAGGTATTTTTTTGGCAGTGTGACTGTAAAACTTGTTTGGGTGCCAGCTTTTTTGGAGCCAAAAAGAACTATGCAGAGTTAATGGACCATAGTTTATTTTGTACATGAGTAGCAATGTTTTCTTTGTAATGATAGACAAAATTTTGACATTACACAGGTATTTCTCTTGAGGCTGTACAAGTGTACACGTTCTTATTTATTTCTTGTGTAACCTGAAAGATGAATCAACTATTCAGGCTAACTTCCAGTTATTATAATTTAAAGTATCTTATTCACTCCACTGTTGGGCCTGACAGATAGTAGGTGTTCAATAAGTATTTGAGGATTGACAATGTATCTCACAGGGATCAGAGATTTACTAAAAGAGAGCAAGACTTTGGGGCAGATAGTAACCTCAGGATTGTAAATATTAGAAATTGGGAGAGTGCTGTGTTTATCATCACCTTAACTCAGAACTTTCCATGTCTAAACTATGTTTCAGGCTTTGTGCTAACAGCTTTAGATGGAGGGGCTGGGGGACCAAAACAGCATACCAAAACAAACAAACAAACAAACAAACAAACAACTCCAAAACCTGGTCCTTGATTTTAAGAAATTTAAAATTTCTGGTGAGAGAAATAGACATCACCACCAACAAAAAATCCAACATTTATTGTATTCTTGATTCTTAAGCATTTGTATAAATTAGTTTAATCTATGATTATTATTTGTTTTTCAAGTTGTATACACTAAGTCATGGATAGTTGCATAACTGTGTGTAATTTACTTAATGCTAGTAAATATGGGGCTAGGATATGAATGAAAACACAAAAACAAAATAGAATTGTGGAATGCTCTGGGAGGGTAAGTACAGGGTGCCAGCAGGGGGCGCCCTTGACTCAGTGTCATGGGAAGGTAGAGCCTTCCAGGAGCAGGAGGTGCAGGACATCTGTTTCTCTCCAGGTCTGAGCCCAGTTCTGTGGGTGTGTGTGTGTGTGTGTGTGTGTGTGTGTGTGTGTTGCCACCAACACAGATCACCATACTTTGCTTTGTGACATCTCTTCCAATGATGTCTCAGCTATTTAACTTTAAGTGCTATAATTATATTCTTTATGATCTGCACCCTGCTTTGGGCTCTAGAGTCAGTCATACTAAGGGCTGAATCTTGTCTCTTGACATGGCAAGCTAAGCAATTTTGGACAAGTTATCTGACTTCTCTGAGCTTGAGTGTCCTTACATGTAAGACAGGGTTAATTATACTTAGATCTGTTTAAAGGATGAATTGAGATAATATATGCAAAACACCCATCACACTGAAGTTGCTCAATAAATTCTAGTTTTATTTCCCTTGTAAGGCTATGTCTTTTTTGCCTATGTTTCTCTATGTGGCTTTTATGGTTCCCTACAAACAGATATATGTTTGTTGACTTGATTTTATGGGAGTAGGGAAATAACTGAAAACATTTGGTGTTATATTGCTAACTCATCATATACACAATATATTTCTGCAATACTTTTCACTTGTTTTCTTTTTATCTATACCTTCTCTGTTTGCTGAAATCCTACCTGTCATTCAGGAATTGACTGAGATGTCTTCTCCAGAGAGCTTCTTCCAAGATTGGTCAGGTTCCCTCATTTTTGCTTCTAGACCACCTTGGGTAATAGGAACTATAGGTGCCAGAAGGTTTATTGCTCTTACTTTATTGAAACAAAATTCATATAAAATTATCCATTTAAAATGAACAATACTATTTAGTAAATTCACAATTTCTTGCAGCCACTGCCTCTATCTAGTTGCAAAACATTTTCCTTATTATTATTATTTTATTTTATTTTATTTTATTTTATTTTATTTTTTTTGTGGTACTGGGGTTCCTGGAAGCCCTTCTACCTCCGGGCCACACTCCCAGACCTATTTTTTATTTTTGGAAACAGGGTCTCTTAAGCCAGTGCGGCTGGCTTGGAACCTGAGCGATTCTCCTGTCTCCGCCTCCCAAGTGGGGGGATTACAAGCGTGCGCCACCACGCCCGGCGTACATTTTCCTCATTCTGAAAGAAAAGTCCTAATCTTTAGTCATTCCCCTTCTCCCCTCCCACCAACCCCATTTCTGTCTTTTTGTATTTGCCTATTCTAGATATTTCACATAAATAGAATCATGCCATATGTGGCTTTTTGTGTCTGGCTTCTTTTGCTTAGTGGAATACTTTTGAGGTTCCACTTTTCCAGCATGCACTTTTTATGGCTGATTATAATTATTTCTTTCTATGGATGAGTACCATTCCATTGTAGGTAAATACCAGGTGTGTGTGATAGCTTTATTAATGTTCTTATTTCAAAATGCTGCTCAAATCAAATTTAAAGACAAACTCAGAATCCAGAATGATCTGTAACTAGAACAAGTCTAATATCAGCAGGGTAAAAAGACGCCCAAAGCCAGTATGTATTAAATCTCGTTTATAATGCCAGTTTTGTTTGTATGAAAGAAAAATGTGTACAACAATCTGACTGTGGGATGTCTCAATTGCAGGGGGTCGGGCAGATAAGGAGCAAAGATTCATCAAGTCTTGACCCACCTGAAACCCTAAAAAAAGCCCTCCCCGCAAAAGCCCCTAGGTTATTTTTTTACGAGCTGAACTCTTTGAGATTTCACTGTTTCCTTTCAGGTTACATTTAAAAAAATGTAAACCTCTTTAGGTGGTTCTAATGTTCAATTGCATTGAGAACTGCTGCTCCAGAACTAGGAACCATTGTGAGTCACATGATTGACACACCCACAGCTGGAGGCAAGTCCTGATTTCTATGGTGGTGCTTGTTATGTGTGTGCCGGACTGGCCGACTCTCCTAGAGCTTATGTCCTTTGGGAAGAAGGTCCATAAGACACATGTCATATCACCTACCTTGGTGCCTACCTTATAGTGAGCAAAAATAATCAACTCACGAAAATAAAAGCATAAAAACAGAACTATTAGCCAGGCGTGGTGGCGCACACTTGTAATCCCCGCGCTTGGGAGGCAGAGACAGGAGGATCGCGCAGGTTCGAAGCCAGCCGTGCGCTCTGGCTTAGGAGACCCTGTTTCCAAATAAAAATGTAAAAATAGGTCTGGGAGTGTAGCCCGGAGGTAGAAGGGTTTCCAGGAACCCCAGTACCACCCAAAACAAACAAACAAACAAACAAAAAACCAGAACTATTTAGAATAAAACAATACTTTTCAAAAATAGAATAAAGATGTATATTTTGTATCAAGCAGTAGTTTTAACTGTCAGAAATCCAAAGTGGTCAGTTACCACCTCTGAGACCTCACCAAAGAAGGATAAAGAAAGAGAAAGCTTTGCAATGATATATACAAATTAAACTTTGCTGAACTGTTGTCAGATTTTATAGAATCTGCTGGTCCAAAAACTTAAAAATAAGCTTCGGGTTGCATTTTAAAGAGCACCAACTTATGCCTAATGACTCTTGCACAGAAAGCTGTCCTCAGAGTGTGAAAACTCACATTTTGACTTATGGAGCAATTACTGTGTAAAGGCACCATGCCAGGGACAATCTAGGGAAGAATTTTTTTCTTTTTATACATTATGGTGCATTATAGTCTCACATACTGTGGTTCACAGTGTTGCTGACATCCATGCACACAGCGCTTGGTGGGCTTTCCCCCGGCTCCCTACACGTTTCCCCCTTCCCCATACAGGGTATGAGACTGACACTGGTATTCTCACATATGTCTATAATGTCCATGGAAGAAGTGTTTCCTTCATTGATCCTTCCTCTGCGCCACCCCCTTCCCCTAGACCTCACTGGCTGGAGTTTCTCCTCCATTATCTGAAGTCCCTGCAGTATCCTGATTACTCCCTATCTTCTGCATATGAGAAAATAGATATGACCCATCACTTTCTGTGACTGGCTAATCTCACTTAGCATAAAGTTCTCCAGGTTCAACCATTTTCCTGCAAGTGATATTATTTTGTTCTTGGTTGCTCGGTAGAATTCCAGTTCCACTGTGTGCATATTTCATAATTCTGACATCCACTCATCTGTTGATGGACGCTTAGGTTAGTTTTATAATTTGGCTATTATGAATTGTGCTGCTATAAACATGGATGTGCACCTATTACTGTGATTCTCTGATTTCAGTCTCTGGGGAAGATTTTGATTGGTCTGTTGTGTGGTAGGTAGTTCTTTCCCTGGAGAAACGGATCCTCTAAATGGAATTTAGATATGTAAACACAGAGACAGGAGATTCAAGATGATGGATGAGAGGCACCCAGTACTCACCTGCTTCTCCATGAGATAGAATTTAAACAACCGGAGATCAATTGCATATCGCGGTGGGTGACTGTGAGAGAATGCTCACAGAGGACAGAGACTTGGAATAGTGGCTCAGAGGGTGAAAGGGAGCTCCCGGCACTGGTCACAAGCAGCACGCTGGCAGAGGCGGGGGTCGGGGTGAAAGAGGGACAGTCCCTCTAAGCACCACTTGGACAGGAATTGAGACCTTGCAGAAATCCAGTCTCCACAGACAATAGACCTGGGATCCGCGTTGCACGTAGCTCTGGAGAAGTTCTTGTCCTTTCCAGCCTATCCTCACAGTGCTGAATCAGGGTGCTATCTCGAGAAGGTCTTATTTGAACTCATTGCTCCAAGAGCCAAAGATTCCTGCATTTTTTCTCTCTCTAGGTTTCTGGGCCAATATTACTATACTGACTCAGCGAGTGGCTGCCAGGAGAGTCAGTCTGGCCCAGGGGAGAGCCTCTGATGCCAAATTGCTGAGAGTTCTATGTAGTAGGGAACCAGATTGTAAGGCGTAAGGGAACAGAGGATACCTCTCATTTAAAACCGGTGGTTTGGGAAGCCAGCTTCAGGAGTCTTGGGGAAAAAGCAGTTGCCCGTGGTTTTGCATGGGAGCTAATTCTTACAATACCAGAGTTGTGGGGGTAGACTGTATAAGGCTCATCACCCTTCCTCCCCAGCACAGATCCTCCTAACTCTGTAACTTTTTTCCAATCTTGGAATGTGCAGCACAAAAGGTGCCCAAATCTTCAGCGCACCTCATGTCAGCACGGCCCTTGGAGTGTGCAACACAGAGGGAACTGGAGGAACCTGTGTCAGCTGAGTTCTGTGTACCAGGCTAGCTTGTTGCTACACTGCAGCATCTCAGAGTGCAACTCCACTGTCTTGGGAGTAAATGAGTGCCTGGGGCGCGCTGAGTTCATTCCTATCTCATTTTAAGCTAGGAGGTATTCCATCTGGCCCTGGCCATAAACCACTCTCACTGGTCACCTGGTAAGCAGCACAAAAGAGAGAAGAAGGGGAAATAACTCCCAGCCTTTGTTATTTTTCCCCAAGAAGTGCTTAGGCAAGAAGAAAGGGAAAGAAACTCTGAACAATATAATTTGCAAACATTTACTCTTACCTGCATAATTGAACACCTCAGCAGAGAGAACATTTTTATTAATAATATTTTGTTAATTCTTTTTTGCATATATATATATATATATATATATATATCCTCTCATTTTCTTCTCTTAATAATTAAATTTTCTTTTTTCATTTTTTACCTTTCTTTTGTTTTCTACTTATGTTTTGTTATCTTATTTATTTATTATTATCTTAAAAATTTTTTATTGGTGCACTGTAGTCATACATCTTAATGGGGTACACGATGGTGAAGACATACATGCACACATCAACCAGTTAGCCCTTACCCAACTCTTGCCCCATTCCCTCTCCTTCCCTTCTTCTCATGCTTGGCTTAGTGATTGACTTTGATGTGTTTGTTAAAGTACATCATGTACATTAGAGAATTTCCCTCTTCCCCCTCCCATCTCCTCAGGTCGCCTTATTTGCTCATCTATAGAATCTCCTTCTTCATCTACAGTTCCTCCTGTTAACCATTTCTTTCTAGCTTTCACATATTAGGGAAAGCATTAGATTTCTTATTTTTTTGTGATTGACGAATCTCACTTAGCATAATGTCCTCCACTTCCATCCATTTCCCTGTAAATGACATAATTGCGTTTTTCTTTATGGCTGAGTAAAATTCCATTGTGTACATATCCCACAGTTTTGTAATCTATTCATCTGTTGATGGACATCTTGGCTGGTTCCATAGTTTGGCTATCGTGAATTGTGTAGCTATGAGCATAGATATACATGTATTA
This sequence comes from Muscardinus avellanarius, assembly GCF_963383645.1. Taxonomy (NCBI): domain Eukaryota; kingdom Metazoa; phylum Chordata; class Mammalia; order Rodentia; family Gliridae; genus Muscardinus; species Muscardinus avellanarius. The sequence continues at coordinate 66,424,890 of NC_137789.1, read as the reverse complement.
GTTTGGTAGTTTGGTTTCCTTTCTTTTGGGTAGATACCCAGAAGTGGTATTGCAGGATCATATTGTAGGTTATTTTTATGTTTTAAAATTTTCTTTTTTTCCTTTTGTAAAGCTAATTTTATTTTTATTATTTTTTAACTTTTTTGCTTTGTATTATTTTTGCCCCTTTGTTTTCCATTATTGATAGTGGTGGCATTATTGTTTTTATGTGGTTTCTACTTCACATCTTTATCTAATTTTGTTTTTGCTATTGCTGTTTGTTGTCTTTTATTGTGGTGCTGAGAAATGAGCTCTGCACTTTGAGCCATGTGGGTAAGTTTTCTGTTGCTGACCCACACTCCCAAATCATGCACCTTACTCCAGCTACAACCTGATTTCACTGGAACCTGGGCAGCTATTTTGACCTAAAAATTAGGGAGATAAAACCCTCTGTCTGTCAATCTGGTTCTAAGTAGGCATGGCTGGGAGGGGACTGAAGTCCAAATCCTGGAATTCACCCTCACAGCAATAGCAAAAAGGCCCTCAACGTAGGTCACTTCCTCAGTGCAGCCTGTTAGGGAGGAACCCTTTCAAACTCATTCTACGAAGCCATTATTATCCTGCTACTAAAACCTGATAAATCTATAGACAAATATCTTTGGTGAACATAGATGCAAAACTCCTCAACAAAATACTTGCATATTGAACTCAGCAGCACACAACAATCAAGTTGGTTTCTTTCTAAGGGTGCAAGAATGGCTCAACATATGCAATTGTATCAATGAAAATATAGCATATAAATAAAATCAATGATAAAAATGACATGATCATCATCTCAATAGATTCAGAAAAAACCTTTGATAAAATTCAACCTCTTTCATGATAAAAGCCCTGAATAAGTTAAGTATAGAAGGCTATTCTATACTTAACTGTGTTAAGTATAACTAGGTATAGTTAAGTATAAGTTAAGTAAGAAGCCTCAACACAATAAAGGCTATGTATGAAAACTCCAAACCAACATCATACATAATGGGGAAAAACTGAAAGTGTTTCCTCTAAAATCAGGAATGATACAAGGATGGCAACTTTTATCACTCTTATTTCAAATGTTACTTGAAATTCAAGCCAGAGTAATGAGGCAAAAGAAAGAAATAAAATTTATACATATAAAAAAGAAGGAAGTCAAATCATCCCTATTTTTGGATAGTATTCTATACTTAAAAAACTTTAAAGACTCTACCGAAAAGATTTTGGAACTGATAAATTCAGTAAAGTAGCAGGACACAAAAGCAACAGATCCAAATTATTAGCTTTTCTAACACCAATAATAAACTCATTGAAAAAGAAACTAGGAAAGCAATCTGAATCCAAAATAACCTCAAAACAAAAACAACAAAAAATACCTACAATACAACAACAACAACAACAACAACAACCACCTAGGGATAAACCTAATCAAGGAGGTAAGAGACTTCTACAATGGAAACTATAAGACAATGAAGCAAAAGACTGAAGAAGACACGAGAAGATAGAAAGACATTCCATGTTTATTGCTTGGGAGAATTAATATTGTTAAAATGGCTCTACTACTGAAAGTGATCTACAGATTCAATGCAATATATAGATTCAATGTCACTGAAAAAACAATGAATTCTTCATAGAATAAGAAATAAATTTTTAAATTTCATATGTAAGTACAAAAGACTGAATATCCAAAGCAATCCTGAGCACAAAGAGCAATTTTGGAGGCATCACAGTACCTTATTTCAAAATAAACTATAGACCCATTATAAAAAAATCGCACCATGGTATTGGCATAAACACAGAAACATAGCCGGGCATGGTGGCGCACGCTTGTAATCCCTGTGCTTGGGAGGCAGAGACGGGAGGATCGTGCAGGTTCGTAGTCAGCACGCTGGTTTAAGAGACCCTGTTTCCAAATAAAAATATAAAAATGGGTCTGGGAGTATAGCCCGGAGGTAGAAGAGTTTCCAGGAACCCCAGTAACCCCAGTACCACCAAAAAAAAAAAACCCAACCCCCCCAACAAACAGAAACATAGATCAATGGAATAGAAGATGGAGATATAAACTCACACTTATACAGTGACTGATTCTTGGCAAAGGTGCCCAAAGCATATATTGGAGATAAGATAGACTCCTTAACAAGTGCTGCTAGGAAAACTAGATATACACTTGTAGAAAATCTAATATAGAACCGTATTTCTCACTATGGACAAAACTTAACTCAAATGAATCAATGATCTTAATGTAATCCCTGAAAACTTGAAGCTACTACAAGAGAGTATACAGGAAATACTTAAAGATAATAGCACAGGCAACAGCTTCCTGAGTAGGATCCCAATGGCTCAGGACACAAAAGCAAGGATTGACAAGTGAGATTACAGCAAATTAGAAAGCTTCTGCACAGCCAAGGAAATAATCAACAGAGTGAAGAAATAATGTACAGAATGGGAGAAGAACCTTGGCGGATATTTATCTGACAGAGGATTAATGTCCAAAATACATAAAGATTTTGTAGAACTTAACGACAAAGCCGGGTGTGGTGACACACATATATAATCTCAGCTAATCAGGAGGCTGAGGCAAAGTACTGCAAGTTTGAAATCAGCTCAGTCAACTGAGAGAGACTCTCCTTGTCTCAAAATAAGACAAAATTAAAAGGGCTGGTTATATAGCTTAGTGGTAGAGTACTTGTGTAGCATGTTGGAGACCCTGGGTGGAATCCCCAGCACTACAAAAATAAAACAAAACAAAAATCCCCCCAAACAAAAAAGCTTAACAACAAAACTACAAGTAATACAAGAAAAAAAAAAAAAGGCAAATGATTTGAGCAGATACTTCTCAAGAGAAGTACAAATGGCCAATAAATATGTGAAAAACTATTCAGTATTTTTTAGCTATCAGAGAAATGCATATCAAACTACAATGAAATTCCATCTCTCTGTAGTCAGATTGGCTATTATAAGAAAAGCAAAAGACAAAACAAAAACAACAAAAATTGTGAGCAGGGGGTGGAGATAAAGGGACACTTATACACTGTTGGTGGGAATGTGAATTAGTAAAGTTGCTATGGAAAACTGTGTGGCAGTTTCTGAAAAACTAAAACTAGAACTACCATATGATCTATGCCACTCCTCAGTATATAACCAAAGGAAATGAAACCAGCAGACACAAGAGATACCTATGTTTATTATGATACTATTCACAATAGCCAAGATATGTAATTACCCTATGTGCCAATCAATAGATGAATAGATAAAGAAAATGTGATGCACACACATACATACACACAAACACATGCATGAGTGTTATTCTGCCAAAGAGAAGAAATGAAATCACATCGTTTGTAGGAAATGGATGGAACTGGACAACATCATGTTAAGTGAAATGAGACAGAGAAGAATAACATGTTTTCTCTCATGTGGAAAGTAAGTAAACAAAAAGAAGACTTGGAAAAAGGACTGTTAGGAAAGGGAAAGGGGACTGGAGGAGGGGTAGGGGAGGAGAGGGTAGGAAGAAAGGTGGACATTATCAAAGCATGATTGTATACAGGTGTGGAGATGTCACAGTGAAACCCACTGATTTGCACAATTAATATGCATTCATAGTTATAACAAAATTATGTGTAAACATCAAAAGATAATTAACTGGGCTGAGGGTATGGCTTAGTGGAAGAATACTTGCCTATCATGTACAAGGCCTTGGGTTCAGTGCCCAACATTGCAAAAGGAAACAAAACAAAAAAGTAGGAAATGCATAGTTGTGAGTCCTACAGAGAAGGGGAGTCATAGAAAGAAGTGAACACTTAAGCTTGAGGATTATCAGAGAAAGCATCAATGGAAAAAAGGGGGATTTGAGCTATTTTAGAAGATATGTGTAGAACTTTCATCTAGAGAGGAGACTATGAAAGTTATCTCCAGGTTAAAAATGGTCTGCGTTAGGCTAGTGAGCTTGCCTGGTGAGTATGGTTCCCAGAAGGCTTATTGTTTCAGTACATTTAAAACAAAATGTGTAGCAGGTCACAGCCCCTCCAGAGCAAGCCAAGGAAGACTATACATCTGAAGATAGGAATGAATTTTTTAAAAAAATCAAGGCTTGATCTGGATTGGAGGGCGTAGCAGTGGCGCCATATTGCCACCGGCGGCAGCAGCAGAGAATTCACCGAATCCAGTACAGCTACATCTGCGTACTCAAGAACAGTGAGTCAAATTGCGGGCCACAGAGGAGAAATCCCAGTACTGTACTCCCTGGGACTTGACCCAGTGGGGGAGGGGCAGTGGCAGAGATATCACACCATAGGAGAACGTGCAACCTGGCACCCCCCACAGTCGAAAGCAGCCTCTATGGACTCTCTGGGTCGGAGACTCTGTGATACAACCCAGTAAAGGAGTAGTGGGGTCTGAGATACTACAGACTCGAGATCCAGAACACCTTAAGTGAAGTCATAGTGACCCAGGGAAGAACCCAGAGAAGGCACAAACTTCCGAAATCATGGGAAAGAGGAATAATACTGGAGCAATGAATGTCCACAACCCCACAACATCAGAACCCGATAAAACAGAAAATCAGAGATTTCTAGAAGATCAAATCAGGAAAATAACTGTAGAAATAATAGAGGTGCTTCGAAAAGAACTCAGAGAGAGCCAAAAAGAGATAAAGGATGCAATTAATGAAGTAAAGGCCTCAATTCAAAGCACAAACAACCGATTAGAGCACATAGAGAACAGAATCTCGCTCTTAGAAGATGATAATTCCAAAAATGAACGCATAGTTTCTAATCTAGGAAAAAATATCTGACAGCAGGAATCTGATATTGAAGAAATATGGGCCCATTTTAAGAGAGCTAACCTAAGAATAATTGGAATAGAGGAGGGAAAAGAAAGTGAAACCAAAGGGATCAACAATCTCTTCAAGGAAGTAATAGCAGAAAATTTTCCAAACATAGAGCAAGAGGTCGATACACAGGTCCAGGAAACTTATAGAACTCCCTTTAGACAGGATCGGAGAAGAGAATCCCCACGCCACATAATTGTCAAAATGACCAATGTGGAAGCCAAGCAGAGAATCTTAAAGGCAACAAAAACAAAGGGCCAAGTGACATTCAGAGGCAAACCAATTAGAATCACTCCAGACTTCCCAAACCAAGTCATGAGAGCCAGAAGGGCTTGGAGTAACATATTCCAAACTCTGAAAGAAAACAACTTCCAGCCAAAAATTTCCTACCCAGCAAAACTTTCTATCAAATTAGATGGAGAAATAAGAAGCTTCCATGACAAACAGAAACTGAAGGAATTTATGTCTTCAAAACCAGCACTAGAGAAAATACTCAAAGAGATTAACTACAAAGAAGAAATAGGTAACACACCAGAACCAGAGAAACAAGAGTTTCCATCCAACAGACAACTAAGACTGGTTATCTGTGGAGATTCATTATTTATGTTAGTCTTTTACCTATCTCTAAATGGTACTGTTTGCCTTTATTGTTGTTAATTTTTAGGATGTCTAGTTGGAATATTAATATACCTTCAGATATAGCATTTGGAAATATTTTATCCCATTCTATTAGTAACTGTTAACTCTGTTTACATTGTCTTTGGATATACAATTTTTTTTTTTTATTTTTTAGGGAGTTTGTATACTCTTCTGTTGCCTGTGCCATTGAAATCATATCCAAGAAATCACTGCCAATTTCAATGTTGTGAGGTTTTATGACCCAGATTTTCTCCTAAAAGTTTATAGTCTTAAGATTTATATTTAGGTCTTTTATCTATTTTGAGTTAATATTTGTATATGGGATTAGGTAAGGGTCCAACTTTATTCTTTTCCATGTAATTATTATGTTTCAACAATATTTAGTTAAAAGTTTATTATTTCTACCACCAAATGTTCGTGGAAACCTTGTCAAAAATAACTTGACAATATAGGGAAGAATTTAGCTCTAGGCTTTTATTTAACTCCAATGGTTTATATATCTGCCTTTAGAATAGTACTACACTGTTTCAATTATTGTAGCTTTATATGGTTTGAAATCAGAAAATATATATCTTCTAGCTTTGTTCTTTTTCAAGATCGTTTTGGGTATCTAGAGTCCATTTTCCATATTAGGATAGATTTTTTTTTCTGAAAAATAAATATATAAATATATGATAGTTTCACCTAAAAAAAATAGAAAAAAAATATTCTCTGGTAAGAAAGAAAGTAAAAAGAAATATTGAAATGTTATCTTTAAGTCATCAAAAGCTTGGTATCAGACAAAGGAAACTGTTATGTGAGATTATCATTTTTAATTTTGGATAAATTGCTATAATACTAGATGTCAACCACTAAGCCAAGCATGGGAGGGAGGGATGGGGAGAGAATAGGGTGGGGTTCGGGTGGGGGCTGACTGGGCGATGTGTGCATGTATGTCTACAAAATTTTGTATCTCACTATGATGTATGAATACAGTGCACCAATTAAAAAAAAAAAGAAAATTGTGGTCAATTTATTTGAGGATAGAAATTTACTGCTAAGGAATCCCGTAGGGAGGAACTGAGTTTGCTGAAATTGAGGGTCTCAGTTATTATTATTATTATTATTATTATTATTATTATTATCATTATTATTTGTACTGGGGCTAAACCCATGGGTATTCTACCTCTGAGCTACACTTCCATCCCTTTTTATTATTTATTTTGAAACAGGATCTCACTAAGTTGCTGAGGCTGGCTGAGAACTTGCAATCTTCTTGTTTCAGCCTCTCTACTGGGATTACAGGCATGGGCCACCATGACTGGCTAGGGGCTCAGTTCTTAAAATTAGATATAGTAGTAGCTCAGATGCTGGTCTTAAACTTTTAAATAATAAATCACAAGAGTAATTATAAAGCCTATACTTGCCCCAAATTAATTTTTTCCTCTTTCTATACGAAGAGATATGAATCTTTCTTTGATAAATTGTCTATACCACAAACTACCCTGAGCGTCTATCTTCCCAACTGTCTTGTATTTGAGCATTTATGTTTATTCCATAAATTTGGCTAGTTTTAGTTCATCATTATCAATTATATATATACTTTCCGTCAACCTGGAGAAATAAAATAACGTACTGGAAATTATAATCCATGTGGCTGTTGAGAAAAGAATGGTGTTTGATATACCCCACAGCCTTTGACTTTCACTAAGATGAGCAATCATACATCTGGTGCTTTCAAATCATGACTTTTGTCATTGCAAAGAATTTTATTTTTTCTGTTTGTGTAATGTGCTTTAAGCTTCACTCTATCTCATTTCCATGGAAGTGGAGACAATGACTTGAGCAAGCTCTGAGTACAGTAGTATGTCCTGTCCAGTCTCAGGGTGAAAAAGACAAAAGATACTTCATTGTATCCTAGAAACGCATCCCTTACAGCTAGTTAAGAAATGATCACAGTTAATAACTATATTTGACTTTTGTGCTTCCCCAGGAACATTTCTATGATCTACGTGGATGTTCTCTGGATTTTGATGAGAGGTACCCTTACAGCATTGTGTTTCACAGGAGTCTTGACATTAATCTCTTAGTTACCAGCCTTGAAGACCTAAAAACAGCTATAGGCAAAGGAGGCGGAGCAGTCCGAGGAGCGGGTGAGTGGGGGAGAACACCAGGAGGGGGAAGTGACAGATGGCTGCAGTCACAGCTCTTCCCATGACTTTAAAGGCTTTCCGCACTGCGGGTTCCCTTGAGAATGCTAAAGGATGCCAGCCTGGGATACATATGGTCTTGCGGTTTAAACCATGGCTTACCTTAGCAGCTGTGTAACCTGGGAAAAGTCAGTCAATCTTCCTAAACTTCAGTTTTCAAATCTGCAATTGGAGATAAAAGTATTACCTAAGTCTTGGGCTTTTTGTGAGGAGTAAATAATGCATACCATGCATGGCACCCAGAGCCTGTGCCCAGTCAGCTCTTAGTACGTGGTTGGCATGTGTGGGTCACATTCTGTGGCTGGCCTGGAAGTCTCACCTAGTTTTTCTGTAAGTTCCCATTTTAAACACTAACTTTCACTTTGCGAGTCTTTTGCATATTTTCACTAAACTTGTGCATTGTTTCAAAGTCTGGAGAGATTTACATTTCAAAAATGGTTTATATAGAGCATGTGGGAACTTACAAGATAACCTCACGTGCTTGTAAAAATTATATTTTAATAGTCAGGTCAATCATACAAGCAATGAAAAAAAGCTTTTTCCTAGAACTGCGATAAGATTTTTAATCATTACTTACTGATAGAGTTTAAAACCCTACTGAAGTGTTATTGAGATGGTTTTGAATTGCCTCCAGCTCATCATTCATCTATCCACTTCATTCATTCATTAAACTGTCTTTAGAATCCAGTGGGTTCAGAATTGTGATAAATACCCAATTTCCCAAATTTGCAATTTAACAATTGTTGGTCAAATACAGTTCAATAAGTAAAAGACAAAATCTAGAAATGAATTAATAAGACGTTTTAGCTACCCAATGACCTTCCAAAACAATGGTGAAGAAGTAAGAGGAATAAAGTAGAAGCATAGAGATTTCATTTTCCTTGAAATAGAGTTTGATTTAAAAATTAAGAGAAAACTTGGAAAAATATATTTTTGAAGCCAGTTTTAAAAAAAGGTAAATATTTGGCTAATGCCAAGTAATACCAAATTCAAATATTTGTTTTAAACATTGTTGCCAATGCCAGATATATTTTTTAATAACAATGAAAAGTAATAGGTCTTTCTTTACCAAAATCAGCTTTTCAAGTTTTTTTTTACCACATGATTAAAAGACACTGGGGAAAAGAAATTCTAGGCAAAGTTCCATCATTAAAATCATGACTGGGAATTCAGAGATTTGGGCATCCTATTTCTAGATAAAGACTTATGAAATCAGAAATCAGAAACTATAAAATTGGCATTTTACATTAAATTAAGGCCTAATTTTAAAACTTGGTAATTTTGTTACTATAGTCAATGCTATCTTCAGATACTTATTTTTCTCCCAGAATTAGAAAAATATTTTTAGTAAGGTTTTATTCTGGTTAAATTATTAAATAACACATGTGATTATGTTTAAACATATAGGATTGAACATCTGAGTATTTTCTCACAAGAATTGACAAAAATCTTTTGTAATTAACTGTCTAAGCTTCTGATAATTCACAAGACTGGGTTGTATCTATGGTCTTTTTATTGCAGAATATTTTGGTTCATCTTCTATGAGTGTACCAGGCAAACCTGTGCTTCTGAGATTGAGGGAATTATTATCTTACAAATACTTGTATTTCTTCTTAGAAAGTGTATTTCTTCTTAGAAAGTTGCTTTTCTTCTTACAAACTCGATATTCATTGAGGAAGGAGCTGTTACCTGAGTGTTAAAAAGAGACTAAATTGAGACACACACACGGGGTGGGGGGAGAGTGAGAGAGAGAGGGAGAGAGAGAGAGAGAGAGAGAGAGAGAGAGAGAGAGAGAGAGAGAGAACTAAATTCACAGTGTAAAATATGTCTTGCCTAGGGGGAAAAACAATCTAGTTGTTCTAGAGAATGAAGAATATTACAAACACAGGCTCCCTGTGTTTGTAAAAAAAAAAAAAAGATAAAATCTAATCTTCTTTGGAATGTTAACCTTCTAAGGTTATTTTTTGGGGAAAAACTACTAAAAAAGAAGAGGAAATGAGAATATGAGGTCTCATGGAAAAGCTTATGGTAGCTGGAAATAATCTCTACAATGCCTCTCATCTCTTCTGTGGTCTTTGTTTCTCCATGTGTCTTATTGTCTTGTAGCGACTAAGGATGAAGAAGGAAGCCAAGGCTCTCCACAGCTGTTAGAACTTTGCTTGGGCACCACCTCTCAGTGAAAGGATGATTAGCTAGTGCAGCAAGTAAGGAAGGTTTTGAGGAGAGAGGACACAACCCAAACATTCACTAACCACAAGTCTCTGAGGAAAGGGATTAGCAAAGCAGTTTAATAAAGGAGATTACACAAGGTCATCTTTTTATATCCTATTGCTCTGATATACAACATATGAACAGAAATCTTTCTGTAAAATCACTGAGTGCATGTTTTGAGGCCGTCTTATATATGAGTTTACCTTATAATAAAAGAGGTTTTCCAATACAACAGAAAAGAGCAAAGATATAGCCACTTAAGATGGATGGGCTATTATTAAATCCTGATATGCAGGGAAAATGTTAGGTAACACAAACAGTGCAATGAGAGAAAAGTCTGCCAGCATGGCATTGAGTATAAATTATATTTTTATATATTTAACGATCAAGATGTATTATAATAAGCCAAGCGTGGTGGCACATGCTTGTAATCCCAGCATTTGGGAGGCTGAGACAGTAAGATCATAGTTCGAGGACAGACTAAGCTACTTATTGAGACCTTTGCAACTCAGTGAGACCCTGTTTCAAAATAAAGAATAAAAAAATAAGGCTGGGGGTGTTGCTGCTAAGAGGTAGAATGACCCTGGGTTCAATTCCCAGTACCACAAAAAAAGTATGATAATGATGCTTTGGTATAAGTTATAATACTTTATCACTGTTAACCTTATGTTTATTACAGATGTTAGCATTTATCTTTCCATGTTTTAAATATTAATCCATATCTTTCCATGTTTTAAGTATTAATCCATAAAGGTTTATAGTGGATGGTGCTTGGAAAAAATAACAGCAAGACCTTGGGCCTGAGTCACTATATGCTTAAAACATGAAAAATCTGATGATCAGTGAATACTGAATTGGCCTTATAATGCTGTGTAAAGTCTCATAGAATTACATGAAATAGAAATGAAACTTGACACTTCTGGTTTCAAAATTTAATTTTGAAAAAGGGGATCGTGGCATCCCCCAAATGGCACATGTCTGCTGACTAAGCAGTGCAAGATGCTGTAACTAAATCCTAAAAGTGGAGACTGAAAATAGAAATAATTGGAGAAAAGGGAAGAAAATTGTGTTAGTAAATTCAGCAGCCACTAATCGCTGTTTTTTGATCAAAGGCGTCTAGACACTACTTAACTCCATTCTAGCTTTTATGGCTGTTGCAAAGGAGTGTGCAATCTTATTATCTTATTTATGGCGTTAGAAGATGTGTGTGTAAACAGACATCTCCTAAACACTTGTCCATTTGTCAGAGTTGCCTTTTCTCCAGGCTCACTTTAAAATCTGGTTTGATGTTGACTATTATTCTTTTGGAAGCTAAAGCCAATAGCCCACTGGTTTACAGATTTATTGCATTTAAAACACATACATGCTATTTTATATTGTGTGCTTTAGTTCTATCCTGACTGAGAGATCCTTTAAGTCCAAGTAGTTCTTTTCCAACTATACATCAGACATTATGGATATGTTGCCTAAAGGACCAAAATTTCTTTTTGGTCAGTCTTGACTTCAGATATTTTTGTCCTTTTGTCTCCCTGTGTCATCTACACTTGTCACTTTTTAGTGCATAATTTAAGAAACATAGTTATCGCTGGGCTTGGTGGCGCACACTTGTAATCCCCATGATTGGGAGGCTGAGACAGGAGGATCGCACAGGTTCGAAGCCAGCCTCAGTTACTTAGAGGCTCTCAGCAACTTAGTGAGACCCTGTTTCCAAATAAAATATAAAATAGGTCTGGGAGTGTAGCCCAGAGGTAGAAAGCCTTTGGGTTCTACCCCCAGTACCACACAACAAAAATAAAAAATAAAAACATAGTTATCATAAATATGTGTCCCCATCTCTCTATTGGAAATAATAAGGTCAAACATTTATCTACAACTTATTTTCCAGGCACTTTGCATCCATATTACCTACAATAATCTTTCAGAGTAAAGCATCATTATTCTAGTTTTACCAGTGAGCAAACTGAGAACTTGGGAAGATTAAGAAGCTTGCCCAAGACCATGCAGCTTGTAAGCAGAGAAGTCAGGGTTGAAATGAGGCCTGACTGTAAAGCCCATGTTGGTCTTGTGATCAGACTTTAGAAGGTGTCTTGAGGGCGTGCTGAATAGAAGACGACTTCGGTGATAGGATTTGTTTGTGAATGTTCCCTGTTGAAGTGCACATGAGAAGTTCTTTTGACTTACAACACTGCAATTTCCATTGTAGATGGGAAGTCATATTCACAACTTACTTTAATTAGCTGACTAAATTGCCTCACAAGACTCTGAGGGTGGGATATAGGACCAGTGGGCATTAGTATGGAGTGATTCCAGAGGAGAGCTATCCAGCGGAAATAGGGGTGTACGATAATTGGCAGCTCATAGCTTCTGCAGGCTCTAGTTTCTGCCACCAGGGGCCAGTGTCCAGGTGCTAGAAATCCAGGCACAAGCAGCATTAGAAAACAAGTTTAATGTGAGAGTTAGGGAGAATTGGGTCATAGGAGGAACTCTAGATGAAAAAGAAAATCCTATAGAGGAGCAAAAAAGACAACCTAAAGGAGGAGAAAGGAGGGGAGAAGAGGAAAATCTCTAAAACACACAATGTATTTAAACATATCTAAGTCAACCACTAAGCCGAGCAGGGGAGGGAGGGAAGGGGAGGGAATGGGGTGGGAATTAGGTAGGGGTTAAATCAGTGATGTGTACATGTCTGTACACACAAGTTTTACCCCAATATGATGTATGAATATAATGTACCAATAAAAATTAAAAAAATAAAAATAAACTATCTGGTAAGCCAAAAAAAAAAAGAAAAAAGAAAAGAAAACAAGTTTAAATGAACATGGAAAGTGGAAGTGAAAACTGTTTTAGTTAGTAAAAATTGGTAAAGAGCTTCTGGCAGGTTAAGCCTCAAATAAAAACATAAGTCAGTAGTTGTTTGTGATTAGCTCTATCTGAAGACCCGAAAATGTATTCTGCCTAGGTGAATGGGTATTGCTACAAGAAAGATTGCTGATAGTTGATGAACTTAAAAGATAGCGTGAATATGTCATAGCACCTAGAAACACATTGAAAAGTCTTCTCAAACTCTATTCCTGATCCTCTTCTTGATCTCACTTTAAGGTGAACATGTGACAAGAATAGAGAAAGATCAGAAAGGAAGAATATGAAGTCCATTTTATATACTATCGTGTAACAAACATCTCTTTTCTTCTCTGTCTCTCTGTCTGTCTGTCTGTCTCTCTCTCTCTCTCTCTCTCTCTCTCTCTCTCTCTCTCTCTCTCTGTGTCTCTCTGTTGTCCTGGGGATTGAACTCAGGACAGTCTACCTCCAAGGTACACCCCCAGTCCTATTTTATTTTAAAACAGGATCTTGCTAAGTTGCTGAGGCTAGCCTCAAACCTGCCATCCTCCTGTCTAAGCCTCCCAACAACTGGGATTATAGGTGTGCACCGCTATGCCCAGACAAACATATCATTTTTTTAAATTAAGAAAAATCCTCCTGACCGTGTTAACTGTTTATAAAGGGCCATTTCAATCCTTATCTCTTCATTCTTTTAAGACAACTTAGGCAGTAAGAGGAAAATATTTAACTGATGTTAAAAAAAAGTTGAGAAAACACATACTCCAACATAATGTTACCTTCTCTCTTATTGCTTCCGAATATTTTATTTTTGACCCATCTCGTTTGTGAAATTTTTACTTTGTTGTACCAGGACTATTTGCAACAAATGTTCATTTTCTTTTTGTAGACATTAGCTATTTGGTTTATTTTGAAGAATGATTTGAAAATCAAGAGGGTTTAAAATTTTTATGTCAAAATGATCATTTCAGGAAACTGCAGAGGCATTAGTTCTCTTCTTATTTTCTTAAATATACATATATTCCTCTAGTGATTGGGAAAACATATTCAAAATGGTAGTTTGCATCCTTCATGAGTTAGTAGGAACACGTGTCCGCTAGAGAGCGTGGTGAAAGTTAATTGCTGTCTACTTGGAAAGCTCCAAGCAGCAGAATTTGCTCCTGGCAAGATAATTTTACAAAAGCAGGGACAAATAATCAGCCAGATTGTCTCTCAGCTATTACCATGTCAGACGAAAGCCGTAGTCTCTCTTACACTCTCCATAGACATGTATATTCAAAATGATAATTTGCGCAAAAAAATCTAACACAACACATTGTTATCACGTACGGTTTCATTTGTAGCAGTGAATTTTTGGTGATGAGTTTCTAGGTCTAAAATTAAAAATTTCTGATAACAAATTTCTGATAATTTCTGATAAAAATCTTCTGGCTTGAATACCTGCCTGCATTAACTGACTCATTTTGTGTAGGTCTTTCAGCACCGGGATTTAACATTCTGACCTAACATTTAACATATTAATCCTAATTTTAATCCGACACCAAGACTCTCTGTTGTATTGAATCAATTCAGGTTAATTCAGAATTATGTTGCTCCCACCCAGAATCAATAGGCCTACTGTTGGTTCTCTCCAAGGCTGACCACCCAGTTTTGTGAGAATCTGCAGTGAATTAGAAAATCTGTCATTGCTGAGAGACTGGGCAGCTCAGATATGGCATGTCATTCTCTCTGGTCTACACAATACCCACTCTTTGTCTCCCGTCTCCTAAACCAACCTGACATAGCTCAGCCTGCTGGTCAATGAAATCTTTATTCTTCTGGAAGGAATGCCTTGCGCACTAGCATTATTAAGAAATTTCTGGACAATGTTTAGTGGCTAAAGAATGATCCAAGGTTCTATTAAAAAGCCATCTGGGTAATTAATAGCACATTTGTTCTCAGCCTCCTCCCAATTTGTCCATTAGTGGAATAAAAGCTCAGGACGAAGGGTAATGTGGTTCAGTTATATTTTACAAGAATTCTTGAGGAAGTTGAAAACACATGATAGTATTCCAAAGATACATATGTTTATGGCCTCTCAGAGCAGCAAATAGGAAAATTCATGGGTTTTAAACTGAAGTTTTCTGTTGCCACTAGCTATTTAAATGGAGCAACCCGATAGAATATTGATAATCTGTTCCTGAAATTGACACATTTGTTGCTAGAATGCTTCAAAAATGTGTATAGCTCAGGACGTCTTCTTCACATTTAAGTTAAAACCTTTTTCTGAGCATTTACAAATTAAAAAAAAAACAGGACTTTTATATGCTTTCACGTAGTAGTTGAAGGCTTTTCTGGGATCTCTTTTTAATGTATTTTCATGCAAGCAGTAGCTTCGGGCAGTGTATTTCTGCACCATTGCCAAGTTAGCTCTGGTTTTCATATTGATGCCTTCTCTATCTTTCCTGTTATTTGCCTTTTTTTTCTTTTTAACTGCATGTATGGAGAAACTTTGAAGTCCTAGATATTCGTAGATAAAAGTTAAAGACACCTCAAAAGGGCACCTCTGAGTTAAATGAGGATTCAGTATGTTTCTTCTGTCTTTGAGACTTATATTAAAGCAGCAACACCATAGGAACCTGGAATTCATCAGGATTATACTGCCATGAATGTGTGTGTGTGTGTGTGTGTGTGTGAGAGAGAGAGAGAGAGAGAGAGAGAGAGAGAGAGGAGAGAGAGAGAGAGAGAGAGAGAGAGAGAGAGAGAGAGAGATATGGAGAGATGGATTCTCAGGTCTATTTCTTTTGGATATGCCAGGTCAAGAGGAGATCCTGGTAGATATTAGTTTTGTTTACTTTTTGTTTAGTTCTTACTAAAGGTTCTTACATAGGTACCTCTATGGATCATTTTACTGAATTCTTATAACTAGGCAATTTAGGTAAGTGCCATCCTCATTTTCAGATGCAGTTTAAGAGGCTAAGTTCACACAGCTGGTGTGAACCACAAGGCTCTTTGGCCTCACATCACTCCCTTTTGCTCATGATGTCGTCCTAGCAGCCTTTCTTTCTGCAGCATAAGGTGAAGAAAACATGTATTGAAGACAGGCTGAGTCTGAGTCCCGACCTCATTTACTCCCTCATTCATTAGTTACTTATTAAAAACCCTTATGCTCTAGACACCGGTTAAGGCATCATGGTCATAATCATCGCTCCTATTTTTCTTACTCTCAGGGGTTTACAACTTAGTGGGAGGAGAGACAAATGCTCACACAGCTGTATAATTAACAATGACAAGTACAGACAGGAGGGGTACAGACCCTCTGAGAGTCTCTGGGGGGATTTGAACTAGGCAGGAAAATTTGAGGAAGTCTTCTTGAGGAAGCTTCTTGAGCTGAGCCCTGAAGGATGGCTTGGTGCGATCCAGGTAAAGAGGGAAAGAAAAGAGAGGTCCAGGCAGAGCAGCAGCCAAGGCTGCTCCATGGTCAGGGAGTGTGGCTGGGTCAGAGAAAGCCAGGGAGAAGCCAGCAGGCGGAGCCCTGGGGGCAGGTCACCATGTTTGAAGGAGCCTTGGGGCCCAGAGGCTGCGATGCTTGGCTACGGTATTTTCTAAAGCTCTTCCCTCTCTCTTTCATTTCCTCCATCTGTCCCTCTCTGCACTCTGCAGGCACCAGACTGCACGCAGACCCATGGCATTCACAGTTACCTTGCCACTTCCTGTCGTTTTCTTTCGTCATGAGGTTTCATTTTTTGGCTTTTAGAGGCACCTTTACTTCAGATCGCCTTCAGCTCCCTGGTTCAGGAGAGAGGGTCTGGAGGCTGGATAGACAGACAGTGGTCACCACCACCATAGGCAGCTTCAAGTACAGTCCTTCTGAACCTATCAACATGTGAGGGAAAGTATAATTTCATTCCTAAGCTAGGTTCTGCTTTAGAAACTCAGACTCTCAATGAAAGAACGACAAAAAAACCGAAGCTGTTTAGATAGCCATTTGTGACTGCTTTTTTAAACTTTTTTTTTTTTTTTTTTTTTTTAAATTTGGTGGTACTGGGGTTCCTGGAAACCCTTCTACCTCCGGGCTACATTCCCAGACCTATTATATATACATACATATATATATTTAAATTTGGAAGCAGGGTCTCTTAAGCCAGCGCTGCTGGCTTCAAACCTGCGCGATCCTCCTGTCTCCGCCTCCCAAGCGCGGGGATTACAAGCGTGCGCCACCATGCCCGGCTTGTGACTGCTTTTTAATGTCGCTGAGTGGGAGAGGTTAGTGGCAGTGACTGCCAAAGGGTAAGTGGAGAGCTGGAGCGCAGGCCCCTCATGGAGGCAGAGGATGTTCCTGGCTGGAGAGCCAGGCCTTTCTTCAGCAGAACAAATATTTGTTAGCACTTTCCACAGGAATACTCTTGAGCTTGTCGTATTTACATTGCAAATGCTCTGTAAATAGCGAAGCAGTTATGTGTACCTGAAATCTGTCATTTGTTTGAGGACACTATATTCAGAGGATGAGAGAAGTGAGTTTTGGAAGAGAGAGGAGTGCCAATAAAAAGCAAACCAACACAAAACCTCTAGCACAACCTCTCTTTGCCAGGGCAGATACTTAAAAGGCCACCCCCAAATGAATTCCAAATGAACGCTCCCTCCAAGTCTCTCTCTTGCCAGGTTAAGTGGACCCCAGAGCTATAAACCCCCACTGTCAGCACAAGCTGTCTCCGAGGAATAAATGGCAGCCCTGCCCTGGCTCCAGCCCTGAGGTCCCCTCAGGATCCCCGTGTCCAGCCTCTGTGCCTATAACTCATCAGCCACCTCTGGAAGGAAGCTAAGGGAACAGAATCCCTGTTCACTAAAACAGTGTGTCTCAGTTTCAGGAGTTAGATTTTCATGTCAACACAGGTCTACACATGTGAGTAGATCAGGGTCATGTGGAGAGAGCAGTTTTCTACATGTTTTGGGAAGGTGCTTTTCCATCATAAAATAGAAAACAGAAAAAGAAAAGGAAAAAAAATTTAAATAAAGAGAAGGTGTTATGGTTTGGCTGTGGAGTGTCCTCTGAAAGACTCATGTGTTGGCAATGCAAAACTGTTCAGACAGAGGTGAAGTGATTGGCTCCATGTTCTAATCTTAACAGCAGATAAATCCATTGATGAATTAATAATTTGAATGGGTTCATTGCATGTAACGTGTGCAGGTAGGGTATGGCTGGAGGAGTAGTTGGGTCACTGGGGCCGTGGCCTCTAGGATTTTATCTGTTCCTGGCTGCTTCCTTTTTCTCTTTTTGCTTCTGGCCACCTTTGAGTTGGGCTTCGCTTTCCTCTGTCATGCTGTGCACCATGATATCTGCCTTGGAGCCAGCTAACTGTGGACTATACCTCTGAACCCATGAGCCAAATAAACTCTTCCTCCTCTGTGTTGTTCATATCAGGTATTTTGGTCATGGTGATGCAAAGGCTGACTAAAACATGAGGCTTGAAGAAACAAGTTTAGTCCTATTAGATAGTTAACATGCTTCACATTTTAAAATAAATTACTTCAGTCTTTATCTCTTTATAGTTTAAAATTTTTATTTATGTATGCTCTACATAAGGATTATCCCCACATAGTTAGTGCGATACATCTGGAATCATCTCCTTCATCCTTCCCAGCCTGTCCTCTGGCTAAACTGTGAAATCTTATCATCAATATTTCTTGGTATTGACCATTATACTTTCATTACAACTAGTTTTCAAGTCAAAGCCTCTCTTCTTTTTTTTATCCCCTTTGCTTAACTTTTACCACATCCTTCACCATACAGCATGCATTCATCTATCCGGTTGGTTTTTTGTATGTGTGGTTTAGTGCATCTCTGTGACAGTTTATGTTGGGCAAGAGAAGTGGAAAGATAATAGAGAGAAAGCAGTATTGATATGAGCATGGGGCCCTAGGGATTTTGACTGCTTTACAGGTCATTTGGCTACAGGCCTGGAATGGAGATGGAGTTGTGGAATTTTGTTAAGTGTGCACACCTCTGGTCCCCTAAGGAAATGGGTAGAGATGTGATCATTGTCTCTAAGGCTAAGTACATTGTCATAGATCACTGGAATGCAGAATAATCTAGAATGGTAGAACTCTGCTCCAGAGCTCTTGCCAGCCATTAACTACCTCTAAAGTGTGGCTGGAGAACTGTTTTGTTACTGGTTCGTGACAGAAATGGAGAACAAGCACCCAGAAACATTTTAAACGCTGTGATATTGCTGTGACATCCAAGAATGTGATCTTATTAAATGGTATATACCAGCTCAACTGTTGTCAAATTCTCATAGCAAATTGCATGTGACATTAGCTATATTCTAGATCCATACAGTACGACCCAACAGATTAGAGATTAGAAATAAAATTAGTCCAAGCCAGGTGTGGTGACGCACACCTGTAATCACAGCACGTGGGAGGCCGAGAAAGGAGGATTGCAGGTTCTAGTCAAGCCTTAATAACTTAGTGAGGCCCTTTAATGAGACCTTGTTTCAGAACAAAACAATAAAATAGGGCTGGGGTGTACCTGATAGGTAGAATGTCCTTTGGTTCAATCTCTAATACGCCCTGGCCCCCTAACCCCATACACCTTAGCCCTTATCCACAGTGTGAGCGGCGCAGAGAACTAATGCTTTTTAGCATTTTTTTTCCTTCTGTTATGATAGATTTTGAGGCAGGAAAGAGGACTACCACGGTATAGGAGAATAATAACAATTGCAGGTGTTAATTGAGCATAGTAAGTCACTTAGGTCAACCAATTTAATTTACACTATTGCTATTTCCATATCATTAAATCACTATTATTTCTACTCCTGGAAACTGTGGAAGAGAAGGCATAGCGGTGGCTCTGTGTTTGACTCCCATCTCGATGGGCTTCCAGGCTGTGGCCTCAGCTTCAAGCCCTTCCAGGTAACAGGGCTCTGCCTCATCACTGATTCGGATCCTGCTGCCCACTCCTCATGTGGGTCTCCCTGTCTTGGCCTCTGGCTCTGCCTGCCTCCTTTGCTGGCTGTTCTGCAGGGTTACAGAGAGGTGGAAAGGTCTTATGAGGCAAGGGGGTGAAAGAGCAAGAGAGAAAAGCCAAGACAGGAGAAGACCCCAGGCGAGATCCTGGAGGAGCAAAGGAGAGCATGCTAGATGACATTTGTGAGGGCGAACACTGCAGTGCCTGTTGCAGAAAGTGGGCATTTGGAGAGAGGAATAGAAGTTTAAAGAAGTGTGGGACAGTCTTTTCCCCTGTTTCCCCACAATCTTGGGGAAAAAAAAAAAACCCTACCAACATTCCAAGCTCTGAGTGAGGTTGGTGTTTTCCTTCCACAAAAATGGCCCTGGGCAAGAACAAGGCAGGCTGCCCGGGCAGGCTTGTGTGACATTTGGACAACCTGGAGCCCTTAAATCTTGGTCCCAGCTGGTGTAGCCTGGACGTACACCAGGGGAGGAGAAGCCTGGTAATTTTCTTTCTTTGGATCTTTAAGAGGGCAGGAGTGGGGGAGGGGGAAGGATAGAGTCTCTGCCTCCTCTTTTCCCACAGAGTAACCACGTGGGTGTGTAACAGCGTCCTCCCTTCTGATCCTCCTGACGTTGCCTAAGGTTTCCCTGGAGAAGCCTAATTTTTAGCTGGTATTGTCATTGCTTGCTGCAGAGTTTCCTAAATGGATTTGTACTCAGCATACTATCCTCCTTTGCCATTGTATTCCATCGGAGCAATGATTTTAATGACTGGCAAAGTGGTGTCATAGTTCAGAATGTCAGGTTAGTGATCCCGAGGAAAGACTGCTAACATGGAACAGGCTCCTCCAGGCTCTCCCCCCCAGGTCCATTTGGGTTCAGTGAGTGCTGGGACTTCTGCAGCTCTACAGAATGTATTAGTCACTTAGATTCACACAACAAACTAGGTTTTCCAGGGAAAAACCTCATGTACACAGATCCTCTGGTATTTGCAGGCCAGGTAGCCGTTCTGACTGTTCTTTTCCAGTCTTTCAGGAATGTTGCCAGGGCTGAGCTGTACCATGTAGAATATTTAGGGGAACTTCCCTGATTCTTCCCGCTACATAATTTGCAGGCTGGGGAAGACATCAGTCTTTTGTAAGCCTGAGATTTTTCAATTTAAAATGAAATATTTTGCTTCTGGGGACTCTTCTCTACAGAATTGTAAAGCACCCTGGTGTCAACGTGCAATTTGTTCCATGAGGGCTTTGTCTTGGGAGCATTGCTGTGGCTGGAAATTAAGAAACTTCTGTTTCAATTCCAGCTTCACCAGTTGACTCCTGTGTGACCTTAGGGAAATTAGTTAACCTTCTTGAGTTTTATGTGCTTCAGAATGAGGATCAGACTATTACCTCATAGTCTGGGCTCATGACTCAATAAGGAGCTGAAGCCCACTGGGATCCCAAGGTGAAGGGCTGCTGAAACCGGCTTGTACTGCAATGTGCAGCAAACTCTCCTTCAGTTCAGAAGGGCATGCTCGCTAGCTATCAGGCTGCAGTCCTTTGGGAGGCTTATTATAGACTGACAAGGCCTTGCATTTGAGGAGCATCATGGTTTTGAAAGAATATTCTATATTGATTTTCTCCATCCTGGGGAAGGTGGGATTCATTAGCACCCCAATTCGATAGCATCAGTTTAAGAGGGGGAACTTAAAAGATGTGTTAAGACTTAACTTATAGACTCTGTATTCCATATAGAATAATGCATATTCTTCCATAATTCAGTCCTATGGAAAGTCAGTTTCTATGGTAGCATTGGCATTTTTAGTATAAATTTCTTCTTGAAAATATCCTACATCCAGACTCAGAGGGGCCGGTTTCTGTCCTGGAATCCTGGTCTATTACTCAATAAAGAAACTTGGGCAGGTTATATGACTTCTCTAAATCTTTTACATCTCATTTTACAAATGAGAATCATAAAAGTACTCATTTCATAGTGTTGTTTGGAGGAGTAAATTAAATAACATACACACATATGTGAGATGCTTAGTATATTGCCTATTCTATAGTCAGCTCTCAATTATTATGTTATGTTTTATTACATTTTATTTTCTGGCATGTTGACATATAATCAAGTTATACATAAAACAAGTTATCCTTAAGAAGTAATGTATTCTTTTTAAGTATATAAAATATATTACACATTAGTCTTCATAAATCAAAAAAGTACCAAAATGAAAATATAAAAATGATTTTAATCTTCCCACTCAATAATTCCAGTTGACATTAAAAAAAATGAAAGTAACACATTTGTAGGGTAAAAAAGTCAAATAGATAAGTATACACTATGGGAAATGGGAAACTTCCTGTTTTACAAACTAATCGCTATTAACTGTTTATGATTATTTGTAAAATAATGTGACCATTCCCACATACAGGCATGACTTTTTCTTTCACCCATAAGATATCATCTTAAGCATACTTAAACGTACTTAATTTTTTTTCTCCACTTCTGCTTCTGGGAGTTCTTTTCACAAAGGGTTCTATTGAGTTCTCTTTAATGTCCTTTTAGGATTACACATTATATTGAGTTCTCTTTAATGTCCTTTTAGGATTACACATTATATTGATGTATTATAATTTATTTGCTCTATTATCTATTGATATTGAGATATATCAAATAAGATATAATTTTAATTATATCTTTGGATAAATAATTTGTTTAGAAGAATCAACAAAAATTGTATTTGCTTTGCCCAGCATCCCTCTGCAAATAGCACCCAGATCTTGCTTTTAGATAAGTCATTTTTACTCAGTCCACTTAGGGTATTTTTAGGCCTGTACATATAACCTAAATTTGTAAAGCAAAACTTCTTGTCCCCCCTGATCACAGTACAAGCTTATGACTCACAACTGACCAATAGGAGCCTTTCTTGTAGTTTTTCTGTATCCATTTGAAAAAAGTATAGCCATTCCTCAAGATCTAAAAGGATTGCTTCCAGGACCCCTTGAGAATAACAAAATTCATGTATGCTCAAATTCCTTATAGAAAATGTTGTAGTGTTTGCATGCAGTCCACATATATCCCCCTATCCCCCTAGTATACTTTTTTTTTTTTTTTCGGTCTGGAAGACTTTTTATTATCACTAAACTAATCCAGAAAAAAATGGGTAGCTGTTCAATGGATCCCCTAGCATACTTTAAATCATCTCTAGATTAGTTTATTTATAAGATCTAGTAAAATGTAATGCTATGTAAATAGTTGTTATGCTATGTGGTTTTTTGTGTTGCTTTTTATTGTTACATGTCAGTTTTTATTTTTTCTTTTAGCTTTTGATCTGTGGTTGGCTGCATCTGCAGATATGGGTCCCATGGACACAGACAGCCAACTGTACTTTCTCTCATTCTGCTGCAGTTACTGAGAAGGATAAATAGAAAATTGTAGAAACCATGACATGGTGGAAGCTCAAGTTAGGATACAAAAGCAGAGGTAGAGAGGAAGGCAACTGGATAATCAATCACTGCCTCTTCTAAAACCATAGGTTAAGTAGGCTTGATTTGGAAATTTGCTCTAGAAGGATGAACTAGCTGAAGGTAAGCAAGGGCAGGTGAAGAAATGCTATTGAGATGTTTTGTAAATCAAAATGATCCAAGCAGAGATATGAATGCCAGGCAACAGTTGGTTCAAGAAGGGGATTTGAGTAGCTGCACTACTACCTCCATATTGTTAAGTGGCCAAGTCTAAACAGTAGACCGGTTTAATAAATATTGGTCAGGCTACAGCCTACAATGCCCCTGTAGATGTCATCCAATGTGCTTGAGAGTCTTGTTTTTGTTGTTTGTGTCTTGGGAAAGTCACGTGTTGATAGCTCCAGAAGCACATGAAATGAGGAATGTCTCTTATTTCTGCATACCTTGTTCATTTTTCTCTCTCCTTTTTCTGTATTAAGTGGGAATATGGGATTTGGACATCACCACATGTGAGAGAGTGAGCCCTCCTGCCTTTTACACATTTTAATAACTATAGTTCAAGGCTAAAACCCTGTAAAGCCAGCACTTAAATGTATAGTTTTGCAATGCTGCTTATGTTTGGCATTGAACACTAGTTTATGATCATATTTCTTTTGGTGAGCCAGAAGTTCAACTTTCAGTAAGAAGAGTTAAGTGGCGAAAATGTGTAAGATAAACTTATAAAATTAGGCTTCTAAAACAGGAATTAGCTAAGCGAAAAAGCATAAAATCGGCTCATAGTAAGTAAAGCTAGTAATTTATATCCACTTGAAAATGTTTTTAATTTTTTTACAGTGTGATAGTAGTAAGAGTGACAGATCAGCAAAATTCAAGCCATATAATAAAGCCAGCCATCCTGATTAAAGAGGAAAGTTTACTAAGTGTAGGTCAAAATGATTTTCTTTCTTCAGGATGAACTCATTAGAAAAGTCAAACCTTAACCATATGGGTTACATTCAGACCAGCAGAGCCATGGACTGAAAGGGGAAAGTTTCATGGATTGAAAGGGGAAATTTATGGGGCCTCCTCTCCCTTGGGATCACTGGCTTCTGCATGAGAGATGAAGCCGAGAGCGGGAGGCAAGAGCTCCACAAATCCTCCGTGTTTGTAAGTCTGTCTAACTGATGATAGCCACTATCGAATATTCCTCTTTCTCCCTTTTCTGACTTTTCTATGGCTCTGTCATACAAATGTAGTCATACAAATGACTACATTATCTGAAGTTATTTGGAGTTCCTGGCCATGACTCTGGCTGTGTGGCCTAGTGAGTCAGGAACGACATGTGAAAATTTTGGCGACTCTGGCCCTTAAACTTTCGCATTTTAATTATTTTTTAAGAGTACATTTTCTAAGTGGTATTTTTACTTTGTGGTTAAAAAAAGGTCACAATTGGGACTTATTTTTCTATAGGTATTTACAATTCTTTTTTTATTTGTTCCTTTTGTTTTTTGTGGTGCTGGAGATGGAACCCAGGGGCCTTCTACCTCTGGGCTACACCTCTAGCCTTTTTTTTTTTTTTTTTTTAAAACAGGGTCTCACTAAGTTGCTGACAGCCTCACCAAGTTGCTAAGACTGGCTTTGAACTTGCAATCCTTCTGTCCCAGCCTCCTGAGCACTGGGATTACAAGAGTGCGTCACCATTCCTGGCTGTGTGTACACAATTCTGCATCGGCAAGGTAGCCTGAGCGGCAGGCCGTCAGCTCTGAATTGTCCATCATTACTGCACCATGATGTGAGAATGTCACTCCTTTAAATTCTCAGCTATGAGGTGTGAATATCATAGTCCTATGAGTCAAGCGGGAGACATAATTTTTTTAAGCAAAGATGTATTACTGTGTTATCTGTGAACTAAGAAGATTCCTATGCTGAATGTGTAATTCAGTTAGATGATCCAAAAGGGTATTTAGGAACTGGTTCATCAAGAATTGGAAAACAGGATTCTTCCTTGCCTTGTGTCTCAGTCCATTTTCCGTTAGTATAACAGAATGCTCGAGAATGCATAACTTATAAAGAAAGCGATTTTATTTAGCAATGTCTAAGATTCCTTTTTAAAAGACTAACTTAACAATTTGTTGTACAAGGATTATCTTTAGTGCTTTTAAGATTTATTAATTCTTTATAATAAGATTTAGATATCGAAATGCTATTTTGTGCTGTTTAAACTTGAAAGCGACATGTCTCTTTTTTCCAAGTGTCTAATTAAAGTTAATGTTCAGAGCTGATGACAACATTTGGGCTGTGGATTTGAGCTCTAACAAATCCTCGGGTAGGATAGCGAGTGAACTGAGAAATAGTGTGCTCTCTGGATTAGCCATTTTGATGTAGGTCACTCTTGCCTCTCACCCTTGTATGTTCCTAGGCAAGCCGTTTAACCTGTCATGATCTCTGTGTTCTATAGTAAAAAACGAAGAGGCTAGGAATGATACCGCCAAATTTCTCTCATGAGACTATTTCAACAATCAAACGAAATAATGCTGATGAAAATATACTTTATAAACTGTAAATGGTTAATATTAAAAGTTAGTTGCAGCCGGGCGTGGTGGCGCATGCTTGTAATCCCCGCTCTTGGGAGGCTGAGACAGGAGGATCGTGCAGATTCAAAGTCAGCCTCTGCTGGCTTAAGAGACCCTGTTTCCAAATAAAAAATATAAAATAGTTTTGGGAGTGTAGTTCGAAGGTAGGAGGCCTCTGAGTTCTATCCCCAGTACCACCAAAAAAAAAAAAAAACTTTTTTTTTTTTTTTAATCTCTGATGTAGACTATCACATCTTAAGACTGCTCTCAAGATACTGAAACACAGGAAGATCAGCCTTCCAGAAAT
Organism: Muscardinus avellanarius; assembly: GCF_963383645.1. Lineage (NCBI taxonomy): Eukaryota > Metazoa > Chordata > Mammalia > Rodentia > Gliridae > Muscardinus > Muscardinus avellanarius. Next base: position 66,398,938 of record NC_137789.1, on the reverse strand, counting down.
GTCTGAAGCTTGAGCAGTCATCTGGAAGTTTCAATTGAACTGGAACTCATTTATTTTAATACAATTCTACAAAAAGGAAAGAATTTATACCATTTTGAAATGAAATTTATCTTGCCTGCAATGCATAAAAGCAGTTATTTTGTCATTCTTAACTAATTTGGGCTTTCCAAATATCTGCAATGTTATTCTGCCATTTAATATTTTCTAAAGGGTCTCTAGTTTTGTTCAGTTCTATGAAGTATGTTCCATTCTAACCCAAATTGCAAGTTTTCTTTCCAACCCTTTTATACAAAATGATAATAGCCAAGAGAAAATTCTCAGAGACTGATAACTCATAAGGGTCTTTTTTTTTTTTTTTTCAGGGCAACAGGGAGAGGACAAGCATGTGTATGTATTTCATGCCTTTACAAAGTACCATCTGGGAATTTTCAGAAACTTGGGGTCATTTGATCAGTTTGCTTTCAGAATGAATATGGAGACCAACCTGTCTTCCCTGGAATATTCAAGTGAAATACAATTACTTTGGAGCTAAAATTGCAATTGTTAGGAGGTATGTTTCTCTAATTTTATAAGGATGGTTCTTTCAATTTTTTAGAAGTTCATATTGATTTTGCCCAAATTCTATTTAGGATGAGAGATAAGAAATGCTGATTAAAAATTCCTATTTTTCTCTAAGGAGTTTTGTTGTTTTTTTTCCTGATGGTCAGCAATTTTGGAAAGATGAGGAAAAATACAGTCTACCAAGAAAGGCATTAGGTTAGAGCTGCTGTGAGCTGCCACTGCCTCTCACCTCAGGGAAATATTCTAAACTGCCCTGTGGGACTCATCTGAAGTGCTGTGGGCCCAACGAGGCAGCCTGCTATAGAGGAAACAGCCCAACTGGCCCGGTCCTTGGCATTAGAATCTTGCCTGCAAGTATGAGTCTGGACCCACTGGATCTGGATATTTTTACAAAATGACATCTATGGAGGGTTTTACATTTCAATTGTATTAAGACAACAAAGGATGAAAGAAAATGAATTTATTCTATGAAATGGGGAATTATATGCTATTTACAGACAATATATACCAGTGTATTGCAAATTGTGTTCTAAAAAGACTTATTTGGAGAGATGCTTATTGAAACCAGGCTTCTTGTTTTCAATAAGATGTCTGGGTTAAAGTGGTCTTTCTCTTTACAGCAAGACTCTCAGGCTCTTTAACATGTTAATGTGAATTCTAAAGTTCTAAGCAGACTAAAGATACTTTTACTTTTGTGGAGTGCCTCTGAGAACTACATGCACTTTCTGAAACCACTTCTGTCAAACACTGGGAGACCCTGTTACACAGTTAATTTAAACAAATATAAACAATTATGGATACCATACTGTAGGGTTTTGATATTAACTCTGACTTCCCTCCTCTGTCATGATTACTAGAACAATTGGCCTGAAGCAAAGGAGACCTTCGTGTCCTCTCTAGATTTGGTTGTCTTTGTTGCCTTTTTTCCTACATGTGACCCCTTTTCTCATGTCACTGTCTGCCCATAACTGACTTCATCCAATATCAAAGCCTTTAACATTAATTGCAAAGAATCTTTAGCTCCAAAGTCTGTTATTGCTCCAAGTCCAGGTTTTTGTTAAGTACAGATCTTCATAATTTCTAAGGATATTTTGCCATTTTCTGATGTACCCTGAAAAATGCCTGTCACTAGTCACTTAGGAATAATCTATTAGCATTTAATTCAACTTTATGCTTGCTCTCTCTTTCTCTCTGCTCCTCATTTCTGGAGTGACACATTGAATGGATGAAACCTGACATCACTGTCAACTTTCCCCTAAAGCTATAACTGTGTAAACCTCTTAAATTCAAAAATAAAAATAATGGTCCTTTGCAGACATCATGGAGTGTATCCACCCTCTCCCAGATACTTAGGCAGTCTGGTACCTATTCCTTATTGGGCAGAGTTCCCACATTCCTTTGACTCCTAACAATCACTCTTGTTTTATCATCACTGGGTTTCCTTTGGAAGATTACTCCAGGCCTTGTGGCCTTGGTGGATGATGTGCCCTCGATTAAACACTCATCCACTCAGCTCCACCTGGTTTTGTGATCCTGGGGCAGAGATTATGCAATTTAGCATCTCCTTTGTCAGCTGACTTCCCAGTTTCCTGGGCCAGGAGAAGGAAGCAAGAAGACAGGAGTAGGGAGAAGGGACAATTTCTTGCACATTAACTGTTACAAATTCTTATCCTCAGAGTCCCAGCAGTGGTGTTTCTTCCATGAGGTAGCAGGGTGCCCTGGTATCCAGCTTCCAGTGGACCAGACTTAGTGTGCCAGCAGTGGCCTGGCAGAACGCACCTCCTCATAGGCCTGAGCTTCCCTTGAGCTCGGAAGACACAGCAGCTGCTGGGCTGTTCTCTTCTTCAGAGGCTGGGTCCAGGGAGCAGGTTTTCTCCAGGTTTCTAGATTCTGATGGTCCTTCCTTTAGCTCTGGAAGCCCTTCATGGTCAATGCTTACTGCAGCTGCTACTTCTGCATTTCTCCAACATTGTTCTTTGATTGCCTATATGGAGACAGAAATATGGCTTCCATTTTCCTAAGAGGAGGCTGAGGCATAGTAAATTTCATAGCCTGCTTCCCTGGGAACCCTAGATACCAGTTGTCCTTCTACACTGGCATGGCCAGAAGGTGTCTGCAAGCCAAGTCAGGACTCAAACACTGTCCTGGACCTTTGAATCTTGAGAATGCTGAAAGTGAATCATAGTTGGGGCAAGGGCATCATAGCATGGGCCCTGGCTTTACTCTTCGTTGGGGGTTTTCCCTAAGATTCCTGTTTCCTAGCCCTCTGCAGCTCTCTTGATCACTCCTGTGGACGAGCCAGACTCTCTAGACTTCATTCAAGTCTGTGGTTTCCTTTATGCCTTTCCAAAAATGTCTCCTATTTAATCTATATCACTCTATCTATGCCTATAGCTAGAAAAACCAAATCCAAAATATATTAAAATGTATTAAAAGTTCATTTGCTTCACCACCATCTTTGCTATATGAATTTGTAACTGAGTTATTAAAAAAAAATCTCAAGCTGGGCATGATGATGTGTGCTTGTAATCCTAGCATTCGGGAAGCTGAGAGCAGAGGATCGCGGTTTGTGGACAGCTTCAGTTACTTAGCAAGGCCCTTCACAATTCATTAAGATCCTATTAAAAACAAAAAACAAAAAACAAAAAACAAAAAAACTAAAAAAACAGTAATCTCTTTCTAGGGTCCCCTTGAAATTAAGAAATCAACTGATAAATTAGAAACATAATTTGTATAATCCCCACCCCAGTATCTCAAAGCCAGGTGGAGCAGAGTGGACAAGAACTGAGGGACAAGAGACTTATCAGAACACCAAACCCAACTCAAGGTTTGAATTAAACTTCTACAGGAAATCGAGGTGCTGACATAAGAACAGTCACTGAGAACCAAAAGGACTATGGGAGCTCTGGTGAACTACGGGTATTGAATGGTGGTCACTGAATTCATGATGCTACCTCTGATGTAGCATGGAAAGCTATACTTTAAGACTCCAGACTTCAAAAGAGCTCTTTTACTTACAGTTAGCAATAACAAACATTTCTGAACATAGCCTTTTAGCACTCTGTATATTTCTTAGTACTTTGTAGATTCTCAAAGTTAATTGAACATGCACTCTCCAATTATCCAATTTCTACATGAAGCATGTCTCAATTAAGGGACTCCTGCAGACCTGCAGACATTTAGCATGCTCTTTGGTGAATTTGCTTCCTCTCTAAGTGATTAACAGTAATGAGTTCTGCTGTATCAACGAGCATACGGATTCCCCTTTTAGGCCTCCAATTGTACTGATGGTTTGCCACCCGTACCCCATAATACTTTCTGTCTGAAATGGAAAATGTGTCTTTCCCTGTAGAGATCAAAATGGGCATCAAAATTTATTTCCTAAGAGTCAGAAACCCTTATTGCTCTTTAAAGGACTGGAAACAATGTGAGTACTTTAGGTTTGTTTTTAGTCCAGTGTTTTTCAAAACTTCTTGTGAAAGAGAATTGCCAAGGAGCTTGGTAAGTACAGATTTCTGGGCTCCACAAGCAGATTTTGTGCTTCCTTTTGGGAGGAGAGAAGCTTAGGAATTCACCTGGACAGATTCGCATGCAGAGACATTCTGAGCAACAGAACAACTTGTCCCTGGGCCTCACTTGCATGGAGTTTGAGAAGGCCCATTCCCATGAGTAATAGTACAAAATGGCTATTGGCAAAGCTTTCTTCTTTATTTTTTATTTGTTGATTTTGCATAAGAAATGCCTAAAGGTTAGTGAGAACACATGAAAATGAAGAATATCAATATATCAATGGGATTCTGATGGAATAGAATACATTCAATAGGTATCAGGATGAGAAAATTGTTATGTATTTAATTTTAAAGATTACTCCCCCTATATCACACTTAAAAAAAATCTCATGTGTTTTTTAAAGATCCTCAGTACGGTTACTGCGGCCCAGGGAAGTTGTTTGCAATTTGCTCCAGCTCATACGTAAGCGAGCCAGCTCCCAGTCCATTTCTGTCTACCATACCATGAGAGCTGTGTGTCACTCTTAATTTTAAGTTTTTCTCATGACCAAAGTCACTGAGTTAGTCTAGCCTACTGCTGGCATTTTAGGCAGCAAGTATAAAAAATGTAATACAATCATGAGCCTAGAAAAAAGTCAAATGCCAGTATTCCACCAAAAAGATTAGTAATTATACCAGCAGAAATAAAGGACAGACATGGCTTCAGGGGGTCCTTTTGATCTGTTCTTCATAGTGGAAAAAAACCCCTTAATGTGCTCATACACGATTCGCAGCGACTTCTAGAAACTGCTTTTGTCACTGAAATACAGAGCAACCACAAAGTAACAAGAATCAGACAATTTCGTTCTTGTAGTAGCTGTTTCATGTCATTTACAAATTCAGACCATTGAAACTGTCAAAGTAATTTAGTGACAAAGTGGTCAGTTTTAAACTCCAATCTTTCTTCCTTCTGGGAAGTAGCACCGTAACCTAACAAAAATACGTTTAAAAATAGTTGTGGCATTTATTTCTCATTTTATGTCTTACAACAGATATACATCCCTGTAGTAGCTTGTATTAATAGCTTTAATATTCAGTTCTCACCAGAACACTACATCCTCTCCAATTAAAAGCAAATACTTGCTTTTCAAAAAACTACATACCCGCTACAATAGACCAATTTCTTTCTCATTCTTCCTTGTTAACTCCCCCCACCCAAGGGGGAAAAAAAGGACACTAACTATATTTTTAGCATTCATTATATTTTGTGCACAACTTATTCACCTAAAATCTTATAAGAATATTTTGGGATATATCACACTAAATTAGAAATTCTTTTTAGAAAATTATTTATTGGCTCTAGATAGAGAAAACTGAAGAAATTTTATTCACTATAAAGTTCTAGAGAGAAAATTATTTACTATTAAATGATTTGAGCCAAGTTGTCTTATTCTGTTGGGAAAAAAAAAGGTTAGAACATTCAGATGTAATTGATCTGGGTGGGAACAAGGCACTGGGATTTTTTGAAACCCAGGGGATTCTAATATAATATACAGCTATGCAGAGACCCGCTAGCTTCAACACAGAAGAGTCGCATGTTGTCTGGGGAGCATGATCCCTGGACAGGATGAGGGTTAGAAATAGGTGAAATGGCTTTTACTGTAAGGATTCTACACTCTCGTTAAACCTTGAAAAATAACTTTTTATTTGTTTAAATTTGAGCTAAAAAAGATAGCATTTAAAAAGACCAGGTAATAGAAAATGTACTGTATAGATTTTTTCTCATATTACAGGGTAAGAAATCAAAAGTAGCTGTTCTATCCGTAATTAGAGTAAGTTGAAGATGGAATCAGCATGATACTTTGTGGTCCGAAATGCACTGGCTTATTGTTGGCTTGACAGCCCCTCTGCCTACTTGTATACCTGTCCTGTTTAATCATGATCGGATCTGCTAGACGTCAGCTGTGCACAGGTCTGAACCTGCCAGAAGAAAAATGAATGCTTGGAAGGTGGAGATAGTGTCATGGGCCCTGCCTGTCCACAAAGAGCCTGGTACACTGCCTGCTCAATAAACGAACACACGAGAGAGCTGCCAGATTGGGGACTGGGAGGGAAACCAGAAGTGGCCGAGAGGAGACACAGCATACATCAGGAGCTCTCAGCTCTAGTCTCAGCAATTTCACTTCTTAGTGGGAGATGTTGGACACTGCTGAGTCTCAGTTTTTTTTTTATCTACAAAATGGGAATGCTATCTACCATCTACCCCCAACAAGGTCATCAAGAGTCAAGTGTGATCATTGGAAACATACGTTTGTATATGAGTAGCTACTTATAAAACAAGCTGTTTAGCAGGAGATGTTGGAAAGAGAAATGGGCTTGGGTCAGAAAGTCTGGCTCTGGTGTTGTTTTGACCAGGGACTTATTTTGCTTCTGTGTATGTATACATTACTGAGTCTTGCTGGCCCTCTGTTTCTTCATCTCTAGAATGAGGATGTTCATTCTTTGCATGCCTACAATTGAATTTACTCACATAAAGGCAGAGAGAGTCAGCGTTTAACTGTGTGAGGCATGAAGGGCACAGCTCTGAATAAAACAGCAGTGGCCCTGCTATGGTGGTACTTACGACCTCGTGGAAGAAATAAAAGAAAAAAACTACTTTGTAAAATATAAAGTGTTATGCAGATGTGTAGTATTTTGATTATTGTTACAAAATAAAAGACATTCTGGATAAACTTAAAAGAAATAACCATTTATCTTGCTATGCAGTTTCAAATATTCCAAATAGGACCAAAACTCTCAGTAGTTTCTGATTTGCTCTTCAGACAATACACAAAGTTGGTTTTGAACAATGTAATTTTACTCAGCCATTAAAAAAAAAACCAAAATTACATCATTTTCAGGGAAATAGATGGAAGTGGAGAACATTATGCTAAGCGAGGTTAGCCAGTCACAAAAAGTAAGAAAACGGATGCTTTACCTAATATGTGAAAGCTAAGGTGAAATAGTCATAGGAGGAACTCCAGGTGAAAAGGAGATCCTATAGAGGAGCAAACAAGGCAACCAAACTGAGGGGATGGGAGGGGAGGGAAACTCTCTAAAGCACATGATGTATATAAAAAACATATCGATGCCAATCAGTAAGCCAAGCATGGAGGAAGGGAAGGGAATGGGATAGGGAGGGCGTAGGATTTAATGGGGTGATGTGTGCATGTATATCTTCACAAGCTTTTTATCCCATTAAGATGTATGAAGTCAATGTACCAATTAAAAAACCTAAATTAGTTAAAAGTTTTGCATTTAATTGTATAATATATTTGAAAATATCTAGCAGTGCTTCAAATATTTAAGAATAAATAGATGCAATGGACACTAAGTCAGATTCTCCTTGTGTGTAATTGCATTCTGGACATGATGAGGTCTAGGAGAAATTCCGTTGCTATGTTTCTGCATTGGGATTCCATGTGGGGAATTCTTTGTCATGTTAGGAAATGTAGTTCTCTCGCGTCCTGATAGGCTGTCAGTGCTTCTAATGCTAATGTTGTGACATTGTGGTTGTCAGTAGCTTATAGCTGTGAAAAACAGGCCCATCATACCTGGTAAGAGTTTTGTTTTACATGGTTTAATTTAATATTTAAAACAAGGGCACAAGTTGTGTGTGTGGGAGGTGTTGGCTTTTTCAAAATATTTCAAATTGTATTTATTTATGTTATTTTTCTTTTCAGTATGTTGCGTTTCTCTACTGACAGCATAGAAATTAGCTCCCGAAAAAGAAAATTAGCTCCTGAATTCTGTTTACTGCATCTTTAAGCAAACTCAATTTATGTGAAGTAGTCTAAAACCGAAGGGAAAACATGTGCATGCAACGGGCAACTTCTATTCTATGCCCTCTCCCCTTTTCATTCTTATTGATCTTATTACAACTACAGTAAAGGTATATTCACATCTATATATGCATTGGGTGAAGCTTCCCAGCACTGGAAGTCCTGGTAGAGCAACCCTGGTGAGCACCTCAGCTGCGAGCAGCTCAGGCATGGAAGTGTAAACACCAGAGCAAAGCCAGGCAAGAGGATGCTTTGGCCACTCACTGCTCAGGTCCTTTTCAGATTGAAATGTCTTGCATTTGGGAAATGCAGCTTCTCCTTTCTGGGCGGCCTACTAATTCTCTAATTAGGACCTTGCTGAGCTGTTAAAAGCAGGTGAGGGTCCAGGTGGGAAAGGTTTTCCTTTAGCACCAGCCCTTCAGGCTGTGAGGGGATATTTCCATCCATGTAAAGGCTGAGTATCTTTTATTTGAAATGTTTTTGAAATGTTTGGGACTAGAAGTGTTTCAGATTTTGGAAGTGTGTGTGTGTGTGTGTGTGTGTGTGTGTGTGTGTGTGTGTGTGTGTGTGATACATATGTAGAGAGAGGCATTATTTTAAGGATGGGTCTCAAGTCTATGCATGAAACTCATTTATGTTTCATATATGCCGTGTACATATAACTGGAAGGTAATTTTTGTATACTACTTTTAATAATTTTGTGCATGAAACAAAGCTTCACGGTATGCAGTTTTTACCTTAATCTAGCATTTTGGGATTAGGGATGCCATCCTGTGCTGTGCTCAGACTCTTTCAAAAGTGTGCAAGTTAGAGAGTATGCCACTCAAGTCCTATCTGGTGCTTTGGAAAATGTTGCTGTATGGTGAATATGATCTCTTTTACCCCAAACTTATTTTCAAGAAATTAAGAAAATTAGCACTCAAACTCTGTAAGACTCTTGGTATTTAGAAGTCATTGGCCTGCCGGGCATGGTGGTGCACTTTTGTAATCCCAGTGCTTGGGAGGCTGAGACAGGAGGATCGCACAGGTTCGAAGCCAGCCTCAGCTACCTAGTGAGGTTCTCAGCAACTTAGTGAGACCCTGTTTCCAAATAAAGTATAAAATAGGTCTGGGAGTGTAGCCCGGAGGTAGAAAATCCCTGGGTCCTACCCCCAGTACCACCAAGAAAAAAAAGTCATTGGCCTAAACTCTCCTGTATAATAAATTTTTCCCACAGTGGGAAGCCCCACAAGAGTAGGGGAAAACCTCATGAAACAGTGAGCAAGCCTTCAACAGTTTTTCCTGAGTCATGTCATTGGACCAAGTGGGATCAGAGATAGAGAGGAGGGTGAATGCAATATTTTTATTGGTAAATTAGTGTCAGATTTTTTCTTTTTCAACCCAAAGCCTATTTCTCTACTATTTTTCAAAAAAAATTTATAATAAAGTAATGGCTCTAAGACCTAAGTAACCCCTAGCCAGTGTTTGGCCAAGGAGACACCTATAAAGGCTCTTTGCTATTTTCTGTGTCAGGTTTTTGGCTTTACCTTATTGCTGTTCCTGAATACAGTGTGTAGCATGTATCAGGTAGCTGAGAAATAGGTTAAGTGAATGAATACATTTGGCCCCTCTGTCTAAATTGAGATTTTCAGCTAGGAAGAATAAATCTATCTGCTTGATTTAAAATAGGTTATCTGCATATCTGAAGAGCCCACGCCTTGGTGTAATAACTAGCCCAATCAGATCTCTGATTTTCCTCCAAATTAATACTCTCTGAGGTGTTTTCTAAGTGATAACACTTATAAGCAAATAATGATATTATAGAATTGTATTGGGGTGCCAGGTGTGGTGATGCACACCTGTAATCCCAGTACTTAAGAGACTGAGACAGGAGGATTGCAGGTTGAAGGCTAGCCTCAGCAACACAGTGAGGCCTCCAGCAACTTAATGAGACTCTGTTTAAAAATAAAAAAAAAAATAAAATGAAATAGGACTGGGGTGTAGCTTGGAGGAAGAATGCCCCTGGGTTCAATGCTTGGTACCCCCCCCCCAAAAAAAAAAAAAACACAATCTTACAGAAACTCAGAGAATGAGCTTTCTATGGAGGAGTTACTTATGTGTGGTTTTGAAGCCTGCCTGGCTTACCAGGTGAAAATGAGGAAGGGTATCATGTGCAGACAAAAAACACATCGCATAAGACAAGGCAGAGATGCACATGGTCCTGGGACGAGGGGAGGCATGGGAAGGAAGGGCTGGCACGGTCTTCTGGGTCATCCTCTAAAGAATCATCCTGTGGACCAGCAATCCTCTTGGGTGGTCGGAAGGAAGTATAGCAGAGTTGTTGAAAGCTCTGTGATAAAGGCAGAGTTTGGGCTCTTGAAGAGGGCTGTGAATGAGAGGTAGATGGCCATGTACTTCAGTGTCCCAGTAACAGGAATACACAATATGGCCACAAAGAGGGAGCTTATGAGCAGCCTTGCTGCCACTATAGAGAGAAAGGACACATGGGTCATTATTTAATAATATGTAAGGCTTTTTGGTTTCGGGTGTAAAGATTACTAATATGAGAAAATGAATCATTGTAAGATGGATCAAATAAAGACAGAAGTGTTGACTTCAAGGAACTTATAATTTAGCTGGGAGAAAGGCTTTTAAGCAGCTCTTCCCTGGATGTGGTAGAAGTAAATGCAATGATATGGGATAATCTTTTTTCTGTGCTGTCCCTGTATTTGACAGAGGTATACTGTCAAGAATGCTGTCTGCTCAGGTAAAATTATTATAATTCAAGACATGGGTTTTTTTTTAAAAAAACTGTTTTAAATACATTTTAGGTGATTCAGCATTGCTGGGTATGATCTCTGCTATGAGGGGTTGAAGGACTGCTGTGGAGTTAGCCCCATCCATCCCTATCTGGGGACCCTTTCTCAGCTCTGGGCTACTCATAAGCCTAGAGTAGTAAAAATGAAAAAAAATCTGTAAACAAAATAATGTGAATGAACAACAACAACAATAATAAATAAGTATAATCAATAAGGGCCATATATATATATTTATTTTTTTAATTTTTTATTGGTTCATTGTAGTCATATACCTTAATGGGGTACGAGATGGTGGAGGCATACATGCACACATCACCTAATTAGCCCTTACCCAATTACTGCCCCATTCCTTCCCCCTCCCTTCTCATGTTTGGCTTAGTGATTGACTTTGATATGTTTGTGAATGTCCATCGTGTACATTAGAGAACTTCCCTCTTCCCCCCTCCCATCCCCTCAGGATGCCTTTTTTGCTCATCTATAGTATCTCATTCTTTGCCTAGAGTTCCTCCTATGACCCATTTTCTCCCTAGCTTTCGCTTATTAGGGAGAACATCCAATTTCTTAGGTTTTGTGACTGACTAATTTCACTTAGCATAATTCTATCCATTTCCATCCATTTCCCTGTAAGTGACATAATTGTGTTTTCCTTATGGTTGAGTAAAATTTCATTGTGTACATATCCCATAGTTTTGTATGTTTCATCTGTTGATGGACATCTCAGCTGGTTCCATAGTTTGGCAATTGTGAATTGTGCAGCTATGAACATAGATATATACGTGTTCGTTTTGGTAGTTTGGTTTCCTTTCTTTTGGGTAGATACCCAGAAGTGGTATTGCTGGATCAAATGGTAGATTTGTTCCCATTCTTGTGAGGATCCTCCATACTGTTTTCCAAAGTGGTTGCACTAATTTGCAATCCCACCAACAATGTCTTAGAGTTCCCACTTCTCCACATCCTTACCAGTATTTCTTGTTGTTTGCATTTTGAATGATTGCCATTCTAGTTGGAGTTAGGTGAAATCTCAGGGTAGTTTTGATTTGAGCCTCTCTGATTGCCAATGATGTTGAACATTTTTTCATGCATTTATTGATAAGTGCCATATTTAAAAAGTAGGATGAACAAAAATAGTACAGGAAAACTATAGAAAGGTAAAAGTATGTCAGGTTAAGGAAGACTAAATTATAATGTGGATAAAAGGGCCAAAAGTGAAAAAGCTGATCTAGAGAATAAAACAATAACAAGACTGTAACAAAAAAAAATCTCATTAACAAGGATGAAGAAAGTCAAAGAAGTAATATAGGACATTTTGCCAGAAAAATAAATCTAAAAGTATATACAACTAAGTGTGTGTGATTATCTTTGGGTACATGGAAGTATAAATTTTTAATTATTAATTTATTTGCATTATGTTATTCATTTAAATTATCCTACATTGTACATGTAATAAAATTATAAGAAAGATTGCCGGTGAAAAATGAAATCAATAGTAGAAGCCAAGACAACAAACATTAAATTATACTAAGTGATAAAAACTATAGGAAAGACAAAGATAGCAGAAAATAGTGAATATTCTACAAAACAATACAAACCAGAAGTTGAAAGATTAAAAGAATCAAAAGGCATATTTTTTCATAAAGAATGTTTTGTAAATATTTGAAAAATTTAAAAGATGTAATTATTACAAGGCCTAAAAACTTCTTGGTTAAGGTTCTTTGTCAGTGAGCGGCTAAGCTTCCTGAGCCTGAGATTTGCACACATGTCCTTGGTGAGGAGGTCAAGGACCAAGAACAAGTCCCTAGCTTTTCTCGTTCACCTTTTATTGAGGGTCCCGGCTGCTGGGTCCTACTAAAAATGCAGGATGAAATTCCCTGCACTCCACACACGCATAAGGCAGTCAGGAGGGCAAGCTACTCGCAGTTTCTGTGAATGTCTTCGATGTGGCAGTTCCATGTCTGTAACCATTCTTTATTCTCCTGGCAGCCTTTGTCTCTGCACTGTACCCTTGCAGCGATTGGAGGCAGACACTGCACTGTACACACCCCAAAACACAGAAGAACAAAGAATAAGAGAATGAGTACATGTGGGGCGTCTGCTGTGGATTAAGTATTGTACTATGAAAACTACTTCGCTCACTCTTCTTGTCCTTACACAACCCTGTATTTTAATGCCAGTTTTAAGGATGATGAATGGGAAGCATGGAGAGGTGCTATAATCCGCTCAAAGTCACCTCCAGGAGTGGAAGCCTGGCTCTGAAACTCTTGGAACCGTTACCGTGCCTTGCCAACTAAAAAGGCACCTGCAAGTGGGGATATTCCACTTGCACAAGGGCACAAGGGTAGCAGAACATTGCCTGGCAGTCATAGTGTGAGGACAAGGCTGAGGGGGCCCAGGCACTCAGCTCCTTCCTGACCAGTGAAAGGCAGAGCCTCCACAGTGGGAAAGACTGGGGTTGGAGAGACTGGAGTCAGGGGGATGACTCTGGATGATGAGTCCCACGTCAACAGCAGTGGCATCAGCACAAACTTGTTAGAAATGCAGTTTCTTGCTAGGCATGGTGATGCATGCCTGTAATCCCAGGACTTGGGAGGCTTAGACAGAAGGATTACAGGTTTGAGGGCAGTCTCAGCAATGTAGAGAGACTCACAGTAACCTAGCAAGCCCCTGTTTTTAAAAAAAAATTAAAGCCAAGTATGGTGGCACACACTTGTAATCCTAGCATTTGGGAGGCTGAGACAGGAGGATCATGGTTCACTGATAGCCTCAGCTACTTAGTGAGGCCTTTTGCAACTCAGTGAGACCCTGTTTCAAAAAATGAAGAATAAAATATAGGGATGGGGTATAGCTTGAAGGTAGAATGCCCCTGTGTTCCATCCCCAGTACCACCAAAAAAAAAAAAAAAAAAAATTTACAAAAGGCCGGGGATGTCGTAGCTCAGAGGTAGAATGTCCAATGGGTTTGATCTCCATTATGAAAAAGAAATAAAGGAAAAATAAATATAAAAGAAAAAGGAAAGAAAAGAAAGAAACGCAAAGTTTTAGCTTCACCAAGACCTAGTGAGTCAGTATTTCTTGGGATGGAGCATAAGAGACTGTTGGACAAGTTCTTTGACAAAGTTTGGGAATCAGTGTTACAGGAAAGTCAAAGAGTGTTAGGGAGGTTGGCTGTTGAGGTAAATGAATGAGGACTCTGAGCTACTCAACAGTATAGGAGATGGAGTTTTGATGAGTTGAACAGGAAAATGAAGGCTCTGGGGTCATGGGGTCAGTTGTGGGATATTAAGGGGTCTACAGTCAAGAGATCACATCAGAATCCCACCTGAGCCCCTACCAGCGGAGATCTCTCCCTTTCTCTTCTGGGACTTTGGCATCGGTGACGGTGAGGTTACTGCTACTCATCCCTAGGGGTTGTTTCAAAGTTGCAAAGCAAGTTCATGTGTAAGCCAGTGTGCCTGGTAAATAGCCAGTGCTTAACAATGATACGTGGATTTGAATTTGAGTGGGAGCTGATCTGGTGGGTGAAGGGATGAAGGAAGCAACCTCAAAGGAAGCATCCAAAGGTCCCCTTCCAGTAACCAGGTAACCCAGAAAGCACCTCAATTTGATTTATTTAAACACTGAAGCAAATATTTTGCCCATTTTTGTTGAAGCAAAATAAGTGCACTATACAAAAGACAAAAAGGATAGGTTTTATGCAAGTTATGCCTTTTATGTGTGATGGAGAGAGAGAAGGAGTAATGTAGCCTAAGCAAGTGGGGTCTCAGGGGTGGAGAGCAATGTGGCTGAGTGAAAAATAGGCCCTCACAGGGAGAGGACCTGGCTTTGAATCAACCTTGGTCTGGGAATTCTGAGTAACTATAGCAAGGTACTGAATCTTTCTGAACTGTACGGGTTTCATTTCCAAAAGGGTGATAATTCCTTATCTGTCAGAATTGTGAGGATGGCAGAAAAATGTGGGTGAAAGCATCCCCAGTAGTGCCAGGCATACAGTATCTTGCCTTTGCCCTGAATAGGTCAAGAGAAACTACTTCACTGCTGCACGTGGGCAGTCCCATCTCTGTGCTGTTTGTTGACAGGAGCCCTTTAGAAGAAGCTGTGTCTTTAATGATCCCTACATGTTTATATGACACAAGTCCTTTGCATTTGGATTACTTCCCATTCCCGTGAGTCTTTCTTGGGCTGGGGAGAATGTGTGCCAGGCCGGTTGACTGGGTCTCTATGAAACCTGGAGAGTTGTGGGTCTATCTCTTTCCTGTGTCTGCATGGCTGGGTGAGGGCAGCTCCTCCCTTTTCCTACTGTATTATGTTTGGAGACTGAAGCTGGACCTGGGGGTCTCATTCTAAGCCAAAGTGAATAAGATTAAGACAAGGAGCAGCTGGGAAACAGCGTCATTTCATGGGCACTGATTTTATTGTAAGGCCAAGGGGGTTGCAAAGTGGGGGTGTGGTGTGGTGGATGTATTTAGTTTCTGTAATAGTCTCCTCTAGAGAGATGGTGAGAGAGAAAGAAAAAAAAATCAAACAATCAGTCTGTGCTCTTGCCCCAGGCTCTGTAATTTGCCTTTTACTTTCTGCATTTTCATATTTGAGTCTGAAAAGCAGAGGACCAAAACAATCAGCAACAGATGTCCCCATGAGTCGGCACGGTCCATGAGTTCAGTTAGCATGCAAATTGTCATCCCAGGGCGATTCCAGGGGACTGCTGAAAAAAACAGCAGGCCTGCTCTGCAAAATAGATAGAAGGCATGATTAAAATGTCTGGATCCAATCATATGTTTAATTACAACCCCTTTTTTATCTCAAGTACAATGACTGGTAGCTATTATGACACAATATTGAAAATGCATATGACGCATGGTGGCACTTGGAAGGCTGATAGGTGGTCTGTGTTTGATCAAAATGATCAAAGCTCCTTGCCATGGAGAGCTCCCTCTTCTTTCTCCCTCGTCTGATCCACTTAGACGAGCAAAATATGATTTATAGGAGACAGTTTCTGTGACTTTCATTCCCCAAGAGCAGGGGCATAATTTTTGCACTGCCATTTCCCCTAGAAACGTGGAGGCTTGACAGTGCTTATAAACACACCGCAACCGGCTACCCGACAGCTGTCCACAAGACATCGCACAAGTTTCAGCTTTAATTTGCTCCCATAGGTTCAAATACGTTGACTTGTATTATTGGTATAATTATAAAAAGATGAAAAAATCTTAGTCTGAGTGGAGAAACTTGTGATTATTTCATTCTATTCTTCCATTCAGATCATATTTTTGAGGCTTCAAATAAAACAAAAAATTGAACTTCTCACATGATGGTATGTTCAACATGAACATGAAGCTTAACTACTTGGGTAATAGGAAGACTAAATTTAACTATGTAAAGATGTGAATCTTGTGTCAGCTAAAATGCTAATGTGTTCAATATAAGAAATAATTTATATTGAATTTTTTGGCATTCTGAAATTCTGGAAAGCAGAGAAATACAGAATATGAAATGAACTTGGTCAGTATACCTTATCATGGGGGTTTAACAATAGATAACTTGCATCATAGGGGGATCTAAGTTTTGCCAACAACTTGATCACATGTTCAGCATTAACTTGGACTAAAATTTATCAGATAAAAGTCTTCTACAGCTGAGCATGGTGGTGCACGCTTGTAATCCCTGAGCTTGGGAGGCGGAGACAGGAGGATCGTGTATGTTCGAAGCCAGCCACGCTGGCTTACGAGACCCTGTTTCCAAATAAAAGATATAAAATAGGTCTGCGAGTGTAGCCCAAAGGTAGAAAGGCTCCCAGGAACCCCAGTACCATAAAAAAAGTCTTCTACATATTTCACAGCTAGGTATGCTTTTCACACTTTGAAGTAAAATCATCATACAGAACGTGGGTTGGAGTTCGCCTTAAATATATTTGCTCTTCTAATTTAGAGGGTTCTATCCTTCTGCACTCTCCTGTTATGTTGGTTATTTTGAGGAGGAGGAGAAGAAGGAGAGAAGGAGAAGGAGGAGGAGGATGAGGAGGACGAGGAGGAGGAGGATGAGGAGGACGAGGAGGAGGAGGACGAAGAGAAGGAGGAGGAAGAGGAGGAGGAGGAGGAGGAGGAGGAGGAGGAGAAAGATACTCTCAACTAGCTGTAAGAAACTGAATCAAGTGTTTACTGTGCTACTGCCTTGTGCTCAGCCCTGGCTGGAGACTACACGGGCTTCAGCTGACATCTTAAGCCTCCAATGCTGCCATTAAAGGTTCCACAGGAAGAGCAAGGTCTATATGAGAAAGAAATGAAGATAGAGAGATAGGTAGAAAGTCAGATAAAGATAGAGATGGAGTTGAAGAGGGAGGGATAGATGGAAATAGAGCAGTCAGGAGAGTGGGAAGAAAGAAGAGGTCAGGATTTCCTAAACTTTTGTCATCTATGTCCAGCTACACATTCTCAGGGAAGATGAACCGGTGCGTGTGTTGGGGTTGGGGAGGGGTGGATACCAGGGAAAAGTGAACTTTTTACAGCTTTAAAGTTTTGACTCTAAATTCTTATTGATTCTTGCCAGGATCAGCGAGATGGACCCTGGGTGAGTCACAAACACTGTTTTTGTATCTGTGATTTCAGGTTTACTCTAAAAATAGACTAAGAGACCTATTTAGCACTTATCCTAATTCAGACTTTAGATCCTATACTAACAATGTTCATTGAACTTTTTATGTCAAGCATTGTCCTAGGCACTGAATAGGTATTTTTCTCATTTAGTCCTCACAAAACTCCCGTTGGAGATAAGTACTATTTTTTTTCCAAATTTCAGTTGACCAAAGGGAAGAACAGAGAAGCTAAGTAATTTACCATGGGCTAAGGCTCAAGCAGTCCACACCTAACCTAGAATCTGAATGTTTAGACACTAGACTGAGCTAGCCATATTCTGCTTGTTAAAAGATAAACCTAAAGGAAGACTGAAAAACTTAATGGGAGAAAATTGATGCTTACCTCACTACAATCTTACTATATTCCTGTTACTGCAACCCCATTCCTTCATAATATGAATCAATTTTGTTTTAATCTTTGCTCATGTCTGATATCACCCTTCTCTTAGGGAAAAGGATGGAGGTTGCAGTGTGAAATGCTACTTATTCTGAAGTGTGTTCCCTGACAGTATGACACAAGGTTGAAGTTTGAATAGTCAAACTTCAGTAGAACTTCATCTGGTCTTCAGAAAATGAGGAGAAGCTGACTATGTAGTGAAGAGAAGCAGGCGAGGGTGGAACATGCCCTTTCCAAGTTCATGTGTTAGAGACTTGATCTCAATGCAACAATGTTGAGAGATGAAATCTTTAAGAAGTGATTAGGGAGCCTTTACTGCACAGCATTGGTGCCATGTGTGACCTGGACACTACGTGGACCCATCCTGTTCTCTAGAATTTGCAGCCCTTTCTGTTCAAGATGCATGCATGACTAGACTCACCAACTTAGACTCTGTTTCAAAAAATATGAAAGAATAAAATAGAGCTGGGGGTTGAATGCCCTGTAATACAAAAAAAGAAAGAAAAGAAAAAGGAAAAAAAGGCTACAAAGCACTAATGTTTATGTTAAAAATATTCAAAAGGTGCTTCTGATAGTTTTTAAGTTCTATACTGTTTATGTCAAAGAACTTAGTTTTTAACTTCAGTGGTAGTTTTGTTGCAGTTTCAAGATTCCATTGCTGCGTTAGCCAGCATATCTTCCCAAATAGCATGACTAATCACTATAGATCTTTCTCTTTTGGTCTTAGTTTCTTTGGAATCATATATTGTTCTCTCTTGGTTTGCTACTATGGCTGCATTCAGAGAAGATACCACCTTTGCTTGCTAAAATAGAATGAACCTTATCTAATCTACATATTTTACATATCTAATTTAGCTAAAAGTCTGAAACAGATTTTCTTAAAATTGGTTTTGAGCCGGGTGTGTTGGTGCACGCTTATAATCCCAGCGCTTGTAGAAAAGCGGGGCTTAAGAGCCCCGCTAGCAACCAATCTCTATTACCACAAAATCAGCGCCTTTCATAGCCAGAAAACACCATCACCAGAGAAACAAAAAAATCACCAGCCCCAGAGAGGAGGGGGTCTCATAAAGGAGCTCAGAGCCACAGAGGAGATATGCCGGCCTCACGGCCGAGGACACGGCAGCAACGCCTTACTGCCGGCAGCAGCGGTGAGCTCACCGGACGGCTCCAGACCAACGCACTCAACAGCCCACCAAGCTCCAGAGAGGAGCGGAGGACAGCGAGCCAAGGTGAGCCACTGCGGAAGAGCCCGGACAGTGAGCCGAGGTGAAATATTGAAATGTTTTCTTTAAGTTATCAAAAGCTTGGTATCAGACAAATGAAACTGTTATGTGAGATTATCATTTTTAATTTTGGATAAATTTCTATAATACTAGATGTCGACCACTAAGCCAAGCATGGGAAGGAGGGATGGGGAGGGAACGGGGTGGGGATCGGGTGGGGGCTGACTGGGCGATGTGTGCATGTATGTCTACAAAAGTTTTTTGTATCCCACTATGATGTATGAATACAGTGCACCAATAAAAAATTAAAAAAAATTTAAAAAAGCAAACAAACAAACAAATAAATGTAATGCTGACATAAAAAAATAATCCCAGCGCTTGGGAGGTGGAGACAGGAGGATCACGCAGGTTCGAGGCCAGCCTCACTGGCTTACGAGACCCTGTTTCCAGATAAAAACAATATAAAATGGGTCTGGGAGTGTAGCCCTGAGGTAGAAGGGTTCTATCCCCAGTACCAACAACAATAATAACAAATTGGGTTTTTTTTTTTTTTTTGGTACTGGGGTTCTTGGAAGCCCTTCTACCTCCGGGCTACACTCCCAGACCTATTTTTACATTTTTATTTGGAAACAGGGTCTCCAAAGCCAGCGCGCGTGGCTGGCTTAGAACCTGCGCGATCCTCCTGTCTCTGCCTCCCAAGCGCAGGGATTACAAGTGTGCGCCACCACGCCCGGCTAACAAATTGGTTTTGAAAGTGGAAAAAAGCCGGGCGTGGAGGCACAAGCTTGTAATCCCTGCGCTTGGGAGGCTGAGACAGGAGGATCACGCAGGTTCGAAGTCATCCTCAGCCATTTAGTGAGGCTCTCAGCAATTTAGTGAGACCCTGTTTCCAAATAAAATATAAAATGGGTCTGGGAGTATAGCCCAGAGGTAGAAAGCCTCTGGGTTCCACCCCCAGTACCACCAAAAAAAAAAAAGTGGAAAAAGAGATGCATGAGGTAGTGCACCATGGAGAGAAGGTAGGGACTTTTGTATTTCAGACAAAAATTTTCCAACTCATAATTCTCATCATCAGTATCTTCTATTCTGATAAGGAAATTTTCTTCAAGAGTTGATCTCTCATGCTTCTGATATATTGGACAAGATTCAGCATGACAGCCTGAAAGATCCTTCCAAGTGGAAAATTGATATTATCTCAACCCTTGGGAATACACCCTGACTTTGGTAGACACAGGGATTGGCATGACCAAGGATAATCCCATAAATAACTGGGAACCATTTCCACATCCACTACCAAAGCATTTGTAAAGGCTTTATAGGTTTCTGCAGATATCTCCATGACTAAATCATTCAGTGTCAGTTTTTATTCTGCCCACCTGGTGGCAGGGAAAGTGGCCATGATCACAAAATGCCATGATGACGATGAGTGGTATGCCTGGGAATCTTCTCTGGGAGTTCTCTCACTGTGTGGGCCAACCACAGAGAACCCATTGAGTGAGCTATCAAAGTGACCTTTCACCTTAAAGAAAATAAGACAGAATACTTAGAGTAGAGGCAGGTCAAAAAAGTAGAACAGAGGCTGGGCATGGTGGCCCATGCTTGTAATCACTGTGCTTGGGAGGTGTAGACAGGTCCTGGCTGGCTTAAGAGACCCTGTTTCCAAATAAAAATATAAAATAGGTCTGGGAGTGAAGCCCGGAGGTAGAAAGGTTTCCAGGAACCCCAGTTCACCAAAAAAAAAAAAAAAAAAAAAAAAAAGTAGAACAGAGGTACTTGTAGTGCATAGGATATCCCATTGCCCTTTATTTTGAGTAGGTAAAAGAGAAAGAAATCAGTGATAAGGAGATAGAGGAAGAACAAGCTGAGAGAGAAGAAGATGACGACCATTAGGAAAAGTTAAGGTGGAAGATGTCAGCTCAGATAAGGAGGCTGTCAGCAGGAAAGATAGGAAAAAGAAAACCAAGGATAGGAAAAAGAAAAAATATATTGAGAAAAATATATTGACTAGAAAGAACTGAATATGCATAAGGCCATTTGGAACAGAAACCCTGATGTCACCCAGAAAAATATGGAGGCCATTACAAGAGTCTCTTTTGGGTCATATGGTAATTTCATTCCCATTCTTCTGAGGACCCTCCATACTGTTTTCCAAAGTGGCTGTACTAATTTGCAACCTTACCAAAAATATATGAGTACCTACTTCTCTACATCCTCATCAGCATTTATTATTGTTTGTGTTTTTAATGAATGCCATTCTAGGAGCTGGGGAAGTCTCAAGGAAGTTTTTATTTGAATCTCTGTGATTGCTAATGATGCTATTTTTTCATATTATTGGCCATTTGTATTTCTTCTTTTGTGAAGTGTCCATTTAGTTCACTTGCCTAGTTTTTATTTGGTTATATTTTTTGGCAGTTAGTTTGAGTTCTTTGTATATTCTAGATAATAGTCCTCTAACAGAAGAGTAACTGGCAAAGGTCTTCTCCCATTCCATCAGCTCTCTGTTGAGGTTCCTGAGTTTCCATTGCCATACAGAAACTCTTTGGTTTAATGCAACACTCAATATTAAATTGTTTTAATTTCTTATGTCTTTGGAATCTTGATGAGGAAACTTTTATCTGTGCCTATATGTTGGAATATTGGTTGTATGCATTTTCAAGTAACTGCAGTTTCTGGCTTCATTTCCATGTCCTGAATCTATCTTGAATTGACTCTTGTGGAGGACGAGAAAGTGGGACTTATTTCCATTTTTCTGTATAGGGATATCCAGTTTTGCCAGCACCATTTGTTGAAAAGGCTATTTTTAACCAGGCACGGTGGGAAGGTGACAGAATATCTTGACCTAATATCTTGATCACTTTGGCAGCATGAATGTATTAAAGAATATCATCTATGTTTATTCTTTAAGAAGCTCCACATTCTGTTACCTGCTTCTCTTGGTAAAGCAATGGGAATGGTCACGAAATGTCCCCTCAGGGGGTACAGAGCCCCTTGTGTGTTCCAGGGGACTAGATCAGGACTCTGCAGAGCATATTATATCTGTGCAATGACTCTGATGTGCTCTCTAAACTCAGACATGAACCTTTAGTCCCATCTCTCCCAGTTGTGCACTGACTTCCAGGGCTGGAGATGGATCTGCCTCAACCCTCTGGTCTCCTGGGCCCACATCATTAAACCATTTTCTCCTGCAGTGAAACTTTGCTGTGAGTTTGAATAATGGGTTATTTTATGACTCTTAGGAACACTGTCTGGATCAAACTTTCAAGTATCATAAAAAAACATTCTTTTGGGATTTATCTAGAACCTTCCACTTTTTAGAAATCCTAAACATCTTCCTGAGTGAAATAACTTACAAAGTATTTATTTTAATTATATTTGAAGAGTCCAACAGTCCTTCATATCATGGTATTAATTTCTGGGACTGCTACAAGAAGTCACCACAAGTGGGTGGCTTACAACAACAGAAACACATTCTCGCTGGAGATGAGGGGCCTGAAATTAAAGTGTGGGGAGAGCTGCTCTCCCTCCAAAGGCTACAGGGGAGGATGCTGTCTCGGTTCTTTTAGCTTCTGCTGGCTCCAGGTTTCCTTGGTTGTAGCCACATGGCTTTGGGTTTTGCCTTTGTCTTCACAGGGTGTGGGCCCTTCTATGGCTCTGTCTTTTCCTTGTTGTTAATTGTAAGAATACTTATCATTGGATTTTGGTTTCACATAGATAATCCAGGATGATCTCATTTCAAGATCTTTTACTTAATCAGATGTAGAAAGATCTCCTTTCCAAATAAAGAACATGTTCATGATCCTAGGAGTTAGAGCATATTTTTGAGAGGCACTCAATCCTTTGCAATAGTACTATTTAAATAGGTGCCTTATCCAGGCATGCTGGTGTACTTCTATAATCCCAGTATTTTGGAGGCTGAGATAGGAGAATCACGGGTTTGAGGACAGTCTCAGCAAGTAGAGTCTCATCAACCTAGTGAGACCCTCTTTTAAAGATAAAATCTAAAAGCAAAAATAAAATAGGCCTGGGAGTGTAGTTCAGAGATAGAATGCCCTTGGGTTCAATCCCCAGTACTACAATAAATAAATAAATAAATAAACAAACAAACAGAATGCCTTTTTTGTAGTAGTACTGGGGATTGAACCCAAGGGCATTCTACCTCTGAGCTACACCCCCCAGCCCTATTTTGTTTTGAAACAGGATCTCACTAAATTGCTCAAAGTCTCCCTACATTGCTGAGGCTGGTCTGGAACTTGCGATCCTCCTATCTCAGCCTTCCAAGTACTGTGATTAAAAGAATGTGCTACCATACTTAGCTAATAGGTTGCTTTTAGAAAAGGTCATGCCCAGCAACTGTAAGATACATCAAATGCTTAAAAAATACTAAGTGTAGCTGGGTGTGGTGGCACACGCTTGTAATCCCCATGCTTGGGAGGCGGAGACAGGAGGATTGCGCTGGTATGAAGCTAGCCGCTATGGCTTAAGAGACCCTGTTTCCAAATAAAAAAGTATAAAATAGGTCTGGGAGTGTAGCCGGAGGTAGAAGTGTTTCCAGGAACCCCAGTAACACCAAAAAAAAAAAAAAAAAAAAAAAATTAAGTGTAAAATTGTTCAAAAAATTTTCTGGCCAGTAACTAGAAAAGAGAGTTCCACTTCTTTACATTTTAAAACTCTGGGCTTGAGACCCAGCTTCACCATTCACTGGCAGCAGGCTAGTCTAAACATTCTGGAGGTGGGAAGATGGAATGTCACCTGACCCTCTATGTAGACAGAGGGTGGTAGGAAAATGTAAGGCAGAGGAATTGGCTGCTGTTAGGACATGAGAATTGTGAACTCTTTCTGCTTTTGGGGGTCTTGCTGCTGAGATGCCTCCAAGCCTATCTGAACCAATATGGTTATAGGAGCTACCCTGACGTTAGCAGGTCTTCTTAAAAGATATACACAGACAGGCACTCTTAACAAGAAACATCTAATGCTATTAGAAAACTAAAAGATTGTTAACTTTGTCATCCTTGGAAAATAACCTCAGAAAACAGCTTGAGCTAGAGACACCTTTTGGTCTGTAACTGTGCTCACGGTCATTCAGCACCTCCAGCCTGAGGTTATACAGAGGAATCAACAGTTTATGAAAGTCCAGCAGGCTATGGAAGGGCAGCTTTGCTGGATAAGCACATTTAACTGCACGGTTTTTATCACTCCAAATTCATATACCAGAGAAATTTTAATACATAGAGATGATCTTTAAATTAAAGTGCTAAGACCAGACTTTCAAAGTCATTTATTTTAATGGTGCCTCATTAGCTGTTAGAAAAAATCCCTACAACTTTTGAGTTGTTATTTCATCTCACAAATGTTAGGTATTCTTTGTAGACAGGAACTGTCTGTTAAAGTAATATTTGACATCTACCGAATCAAAAATACTTTACAACGAAAGGCTGACATCTGTTTACTATATAAAAAAGGGTGCTGTGTATTTTTACTAGAAGAATTTTCCTTTAATAAGGCAGCCAAAAGTCATCTACACACACCAAACCGATTTACAACCAAAAATCTGTTGAATATCCACAAAGTACCATGGGTGCCTCGTGAACTACCTTATTTGTTTTTTTTTTTTCAATATTACCTTGACTTTGGTATTAAATTATATAGAAAATATGATTTTTTTTGAGGAAAAGGATATAGTAGCAGTAAAAAGGCCTGGGTTAATTATTAATTTGGTGTACTTCAATCATTTTAGTTCTCTCAACTTGGATTCCATTATATTGGCAACTGATCTTCCTCACTTAAGAAGATCAAACTGCAACTGAGATCTTTGTATATTTTTTCAATCAATGCAAGCAGTAGCAAGCAGAATCTGAATGTTTGGCCAATTCCACCTGAGATCTATTTAAGCCATTGCAATTAGGAGGAGATCAGACAGAAGTGCGGTCCACTTGGTGGAGTGTTTAAGTCTGTGTGTAATCCCATACAGGTGCCGCTTCCTGTGTTTTGGAAAATCCCCCATCACAAAACAGGCCAACTGAGCCACACCTGGGTTTAAGCAGAACATCTGGACCTACTCTTTCTTACTCATGTTCTTCAAATCTTCCTAAACAAATGGTGCTTTTGCGCAGGCCTGACACCAGAGATTTGTAAGCACAATGTGCACCACCAAGTCCAGTTTGATACAAGACACAGCTATTCTTCTTAAATCAAATATATTACTGATATGAAATCCTCATCACATAGTTAGTCTAACTGCAAGTAATTTATGCAGGTCATTTCCAGCAGTAGTAATAAATTTCTTAATGGCATTAACAATGAAACAGGGCATTTGGGGGGAGTTTTAAGTACAATGTCTATTAAATTCCCTAGCATTCATTGGTCAGATGCTTTTTATTTTCTATTATATACCCATTGGATGGGAGAATCCTGAAAATTAAATATGGGTGTAGATGTAATTAATAAAATAGCAGTTTGAATGGGTTCCAGTTTTCTCAAGAAAAATTACAAATCTGTCAGGCCCTTAAATGTCTTAGATGTAGAATTCTGGGAGAGTTTTACAACTATTTAATAATATAGGTATACTCTGGGCCTAGTGATATGCTCACAGTGATGTAGCAAACTATCGATGTAATTTGTGCAGCTTTATTTATAGTCTCTCAGTAAGTGTTTCCTGTGGCATTTTAACATTTCAGATCACGTGGATACTAGTGAGTAAGAATCGTCAGCATTAAGAATTGTTGGGAGCCATTAAGGCCTTCCCCTAGATTGGTGTCTCTGACTCAGCTGACTGTCCTTCGCCCAGAGTCAACAAGGTCTGGGGTTATGGAAAGTTCAAAGAGGTCTGAGAGAGGATCAGGTGGTGATGACACGAGGGTACTGATAGGCCTATCTGTACTGTGTGTGTTTTATATTGGTCTTTATTGTATTCTGGTGGTGGTAGCACAAGAATGTTGATTGACTTGTAGCTGTGTATAAATACCTCTGGAAAAACAAACCCAGCATCGGCATCAGCGCAATAAAGATGAGATTGACCCAGAAGCTGCGTTGGCCAGGAGTGTCGGCGCAATAGAGAATACTGACCCAGGCATAGTCATTGACCCATAGGAAATATTGACCCACGAACAGGGGTCGACCAGTAGAAATAGTAGGCTGGCGGCTCCCCCACGTTAGAATTTAAAATTCTCCATCCTCACACCTCACTTCAGAACGCGTACTCTTGTCGGCTGGCTTTGGCAAAGAATGAATATTTTAAGCCAGGTATGGTGATGTATGCTTGTAATCCCAGTACTTGGGAGTCTGAGACAGGAGAATGGCAGGTTTGAGGACAGTACCAGCAGTTTAGGGAGACCCTTGGAAACATTGGGTAATATGTGGAGAAGATCATCAATAAATGTGCACATTTTAGGTAAACACATTTAAGAATATCTTCTAGTATTAGTATTTTGAATTGCTAATGATCACAATAGTAACTTATTACACTTGCGATGCTTTTCTCTTTATTGTTGGAATTCCTTATATGCAGTTTATTAGTCAAGTTCACCATACCTGAGAAGTTTGGGGGTAAACATGTAGGAGAGATTGGAGACCGAGGACATGGTAGTATTGGAGTTTGATGGAGAAAGCAGAGTCCAAAGAGCACCTATCGTCCATGCCATCTGATAATTCAGAAAATCAGGCTCTGGAAGGTTTGGAGGGTAGTGTCAAATTGAAGGGGTGTTGCTAGTTCAGCAGACAGGTCTGAACCACCAAATGAGGCCTTAGCTGAGATCATATCAGGATTGAGAAAGACTCCCCAGGGTATTTTTTGGAATGCAGGGTAAGCTGGGTTTGCTCCACATGCTATCAAGATGGGGTTAATGAGAGGGTTTCCCAGATCAGCAAGTACCTCTCTTCTGACTGAGATTGATGTGCCTTGGTACTTAACCAATACCAAGTACCTCTTGCTACTGGGTCCTAGCCATTCAATTAAGGGAAGCATCTGCTTTTCTTTTCCAAAAACCTCTCTGCAACATGACTTGCTTTTTGTTGGGTGGATGCATGATTATGATATAAAATGTATGAATTAATAAGCTTTAAGGCTTGGGAATCTTCAAGTCAGTAGTTTTTATAAACACTTTGCTTTTAAAAATAATTGAGATTCTAGTAGACTTTTTTTTGTATGATCCTATTTTGTGATGTGAATGGAAAAGTTACCTATAGCAAAGTTAAACTTTTCTTGTGTTACTTTCTTGTGTCTAGAAGTGAAGAATAAGTGTTAAGAGCAAAGCAGGAAGTTTGGGGAATGGAGAAGAGCAAGGGTTTTTATAAAGGCAGCAAAGCACAAATGTGCAAAAACAGACGCAGAGTATTCTGCAACAGAGGCATGGGGTGACTTTATAACTGTCAAGAAAGGGAAAGGATTAGAAAGAGGCTGATGCTCAAATCTAAGAATGTAAAGAGATTGGCTCTCCCAAGAGGAGAATGTGGTGTAAGACAGACATAGGTATCAGCCATACAATTGTGTGAGAGTCAAAGAACTTTTGGCATGTAACAACATTACATGCCTAATGGAGAGTCTGAGGGAGCTTCCAGAGATGTAAAGAAAGCTAATCAGGTTATAAACAAAGAAGGGGGCACATTCTCTGCATAGTAGGAAATGAGTTTCATGAAGGCAGAAATCATGACATGGATAGATATGACTTCCCAGTTCCAGGCACACAGTAGGTACTCAATATTTGAAGAAAGAGCAACTTGTAAAGGTACTAAAAGTCAAACAAACTTAGCAAGGATTAGAAAGCATTTGTTTGGAAATAGGCTAGGAACAGAAAAAAATAAAAGATTTATGAAGGAATTGTGAAAGATTACACAAATTAACTGTTATGAAAGAAATATTAAGTTGCAAAAAGTTAATTCCTAACACTCCTTCTTAGAAAATATCTTTTAAAATTTCAGGTTATGAGCCGGGTGTGGTGGCACATGCTTGTAATCCCCACGCTTTGGGGTGCTGAGGCAGGAGGATCACACAGTTTCGAAGCCAGCCTCAGCTACTGAGTGAGGCTCTCAGCAACTTAGTGAGACTGTTTCCAAATAAAATATAAAATAGGTCTGGGAGTGTAGCCTGGAGATAGAAAAGCCCCTAAGTTCCACCCCCAGAACCACCAAAAAAAAATTAGGTTATGTTTTCCAATTAAAACAAACTTATTTAAAAATATGAACACAAGATAAAATTATACAGCTTTACACAGCTCTTTCAAATGGGTTAGGAATAGAAAGGCAGAGAAAAAGCAGAATATCATTCAGATCTGTGATTCACAGCTCCATTCCACCTAGGGCTTCTGGTGAGAGTATAAAAATGCTTTCCCTCATACTTACTTCCTGAAAATAAGAATACAATTTTTTTTCTACATAAGATCCGAGTGGAATGGACCTTCCTACCATTGAGCTACATCCCCAGCCCTTTGTATCTTTTTCAGACAAGGTCTCACTAAATGGTCTAGGCTGGCCTGGAACTCATGATCCTCTCACCTTAGCCTCCCAAGTACTAGGATTACAGGCATGTGTCACCACTCCGGGCTTTAGAACTCTAGTTTTTAATGTTAGTGTTTCCTACAAAGATTGATCTATAGGTATTAGAAAGCCCCCAATGCATAGGATTACCATCTTTATTCCTTCCCAAATAGGCTTGCTGGGAAACCCTTCCTCCTGGCAAAGGCTCACATCAGCAGGTCAGTTGAGTAGCTGCCTTTCTGTGCTGGATCTAATAAAGAGATCAACCTCTTCCCTTCTTTTTAGAGGCTTTAGAGCACAGGTCGGTCTCAAAGCTATTCTTTTATGTTTTTGTTAAATCTCTAAGGTTGAGGTTGATTAACTTTTAGATTAAGCCACACTCTGAAATGAAGTTTAAAATGTCTTAACCCTCAAATAGGAATGGAATTCTCACTAGACATTATTTGAACTCACTGATGTTACAGATTTGTGGACGGATGTTATCCATTAAGGAGAAAGCAGAAAGGGACTATAAAGTGGACTCAGAAGGCTAAGTACTTTACCTTCAGGGAAGCGCTTATAAAAATCTGTCCTGAACTGTATATATAGTAATAGTTAAAGCTCTGAGCACCTGGTTCTTAACTGGCTACACAAAGTCATATAATATATGGACATACCTTCTATTTACTGCTATTTTGATTGTTAGGCAGGCTACCATTTTTATTATACGTATTTAGGAATTTATCCTCAGTGATCAGTCAACTCAGAGGGCATTTACTGAACACTAACCCTGTGGCAGTATAAACGTAAGATACAATTTTAGTTCAGAACTAGATTTATCAGTACTCACATTGGTTCTTGGACTCATGCAAATAATGGTAACGTTTAATAGCTCTCATCACCCCTTCTCAGCAGTTTGACCAGTAGATATTTTTCAGAGTTCTAAATCTGCAAGGCATGGCCTTCCTGGTTGTGTTAGTTGAACTGGCTAGAAGCATGCTACTAATGAGGCCAAGGTTCAATTCCCATATGTCAAAGGAGGCTCTCTTCAGAAGGAAACCAGTCCCACAGCCACAGGCTGTACTTTCTTCTTGATTTGCCAGTGATAGTCACAGTTTCAAAGGAAGGATTCTCTGGAGAGAGTAGGGACATCCCTTTAGGTTTTTGGAAAAGCAATTTGAGGTTCATGTACTGTGATGTAATTCGGTATCACTTGTGTCAAAAAATATCACCTGGGTGAAGGAGGCTTGAATAAATGGAAAAGTGGAGCCCAAGATCAACATAACAATCTACTTCTTCTGTGTTATGGGTTGTATGGGAAACAAGAGCTGATTTCTGTTATTTCCTGTCAACTATTGTTTTAGAATTTGTATTATGTCTTAACTTACAAGCCTTATTTTGTTCACAAAGAAAGTAGGATGCAGTGACTGCAAAAATTTTGCTCCAAAGTCACAAATGTAGTCAGTGCCAGAGCTGCCATTGGAATCCAGGCAGGTGGATTGCTACATTTGACACAGGCATGGCCTAGAGAGGAGATGCACTGACTTGCCAGGCTGCTTGCAAATAGATGAGAACTCTCCAAGGACTAACTCTCAGTTAACTGGTGACTTATAACTAAGGAACAGTTTGATTATTTTTTTTCTATCGCTGAAATGCCAAATTTACCATTTAACTAAAATCAGTTCATGAGTTTTCATCCTCTCAACAGTTATGACACCTTCAACTAAGACGACATGCACTTAAATGTTCCTTTGGAAATGTTAGGAGTTCTTTAAAAAGTCTTCTAAGCCAGGTATGGTGGTGCATGTTTGTAATCCCAGTACTTGGGAAGCTGAGACAGGAGGATTGCAGGTTTGAGGCCAGCCTCAGCAATTTAGTGAGACCCTGCTTCAAAATAAAAATTAAAATAGGGCCGGGAATATGGGAGTATAGTTCAGAGGTAGAACAATCCTGGAATCAATTCCCCACTGTGTGTGTGTGTGTGTGTGTGTGTGTGTGTGTGTGTGTGTATTAAACCAAAAGTCATCTCTATTAGTTATAAAAAAAATACTACCTGAGTTACTGCCTAAAATTGAGCTGAACATTAAAAGACAAAGTAAGTAAAATTGAGCACGGAGCCAGGCGTGGTGGCACACACCTATAATCCTAGTACTTGGGAGACTAAGACAGGATGATGGTAGGTTTGAGGACAGCCTCAGCAAAAGTGAGACTCTCATCAGCCTTGTGAAACCCTATTTCAAAATAAAAAATAAAATAGGTCTGGGAATGTAGCTTAGAGGTAGAAAGTCTCTGGGTTCAATCCCCAGTGACACACACACACACACACACACACGCATGCACACGCACACAGATACATGCACACATGCACACACATAAAGTAAAGGGTACGGTCTTCTCTCTGCTGCCTTCTTTCCATCTGCTTTGCAATCTTTCCCACCTCTCCCTATGGAGAAGTGCCTGTAATGGGCCCAGCTTCCCATGTCTGTTCACATTCAAACATCTTTCTTTTAAGCTTTGGCTCTGAAAGCCGCTTGTTCCTTAAACCAGCACAGTGTGCTCTTCTGATCTATTCCCTAGAACACCACCAATCCTGTTCTGTAAGTGGACAGCAATGATCTTTTCTGGATCTTGTTCTTTTGCCTACCTTCTCTCTATGTCCCATCTTACCCTCCAGCCCAATATCCATTAGCTGCGTCATTCCATTCCCATTCAGTTCCTTCTCATTTTCCTTTCTTTTACTCAGCCTGGCCCAAACAATGACATTACTTTAAGATCTTGTCTTTAGCCCTCTTTTCTGCTTATGATCTGCTCTCAACTTGTGTGATTTGATTTCCACTTACATGCCCAACACTGACTTCTTTGATCTCTTGGTTTCTCTTCTGAGGACCTACATGTCCATCTTTTTTCCGAGTCATTTTTCTATTTTCTTAGGTGGGCCTGCTAACATTTCAGACTCGATTTGCTCCAACTATGTTCATACCTCCAAACCATTTTAAAATTTGTATACTACCACGCTGGAAATCTGAGTTATCCTTGGCTTTCCCTTGCCCCTTATTCCCTATATCCAATGATTTGACAACTTCTGTTGATTCTAATTTTAAAATAGTTTGGGAATGAGTCTGTTTATACTTCTACTTTATGCTAATAATTGAAAAATTTCACCCAAAATTATTGAGCATCTATTATGTATCAAGTATTGGATTAGAGATAAAAAGATAGATAAGGCTTCCTTATTGTATCAGGGATTTTTTGGTTCAAGGGCGGGGCCAGTAGGAAACAAGTTACTCACGTGATAAGTGTTATGACAGAAGGAAATAGCACAACATGTCCTAGGAGTACAGACGAGAGAACCATGTGCTAGTCACACAAATGGAATTGGATAATCAAATGCACTGGAATTTTTGTCTGTACAAAGAAAATTATTTTTCCTGACCACCACCAAATAAACAATGACACAAGCAATATTTGATTTCACCCATTTCACCCCTAGCTGAGAATGTTTTTAAAAAATAATATTTATTATTCTAAGTGTGATCTACCTCTCCCTGCTGGCTGGGTGATAATTTGAGTATAAAAGTGTGCTTTTTCTGTGCTATGTGATCTGGGCAAAATTTAGAGGCACTCTGTGATTTCATACCATTACAAGTAAAATGCAGGAAATTCTATCATAAAAGGACCACTCAAAAGTGTCATTATGGATTTTACTAGAACCACAAATGAAAAAAATATAATAACACTGAAATATTTTTAATGTGGCTGTTTAGTTTTAAATCTTTAAAATCTGAATTTTCTTGGTGATGAAAGAGTAGTTTATTAATTAGCTAAATATTTTATTTTTAATCCAAACAATCTTATGTTCAGGCAGGGCTTAACGTTATTAAAATTACTATTGTATGTCAAAATGCCCGAATATTGGCAATTACATATGGCTCAACCTAGGAAATCCATAACCATTTTTCAGCTGCTGGAGCCAACAGAATTGAGAGTGTGTATATTTGGATTCTTAGTTAATCAAGGAGAGACTGTCTTTATGGTTCAGTTATCAATGTTTTTTTTCTTATTTAGTTCATTTTATTTTTTATTTTAGTAGAAATTCTTAAATGACTAATATTATCATGGTTAAAAATCCTCTCCATAACAACAACAACAACAACAACAACAACAACAACAACAACAACACATTTGCGGAAGGAGGAGAGGGTCTCAACAAAGCATCATTTAGATACTCATATCTGGGTAATTTTTGGATTTGAAGCTCCTTGAGAGAGCTATAAATGTTAGAGGTAAGAAGAACCAGTTTTCTGTTTTTAAGACAAGGTATTTAAGCACTGCATGGTAGTACATGCCTGTAACTCCAATACTAGGGTGGCTGAGGCAGGAGGAGTGCAGGTTCAAGGACAGCCTTAGCAATGTAGTGAGACGCTCAGCAACCTAGGAGATTCTGGTTCAAAAAATAAAAAGGACTTAGGAGTGTAGCTCCTAAGAATGCTCCTGGGTTCAGTCCTCTGTACCAAAACAAACAAACATCTCACAGCCATTTAAGAGAATACAATACCACTGGCTTTGTTAATTTTGCTCAAAATTATTTGGATTCTTTTGAGTCTTTGTAGCTCCATTTCAGTTTAAGGTTTTTAATATTATTTTGTAAAAATGCATTGGGATTTTGGTAGAAATTGTATTACATCTGTAGATTGCTTTGGTAGCGTGGACACTTTCACAATATTAATTTTTCTGGTCCATAATCATGGGATATCTTTCTTCCATTTTAGTTTTCTTCTATTTATCTCATGAATGTATTATAGTTTTCAGTATACAGGCCTTTAACTTTCTTGCTTAAATTTAAACCTAAGTATTTTATGTAGCTATTATAACTTGATCTCTTGACATTTTTTGTTTTGTTTTGATAGTAACATTTTTATTTATTTGCTTGTTTTTTATACTCTTTATTTTTTATATTTTTATTGGTGCCTTATAGTCTCACATCATAATATAGTTCCTAGTGATAGTGAATACATTCACAAAGAACTTAGTGAGTTTTTCCTGGCTCTTTCCTCACTCCTCACTTCCCCATATAAGATTAAGATTGACATTGATATTCTCACATATATGCATAATGTCAGTGGAAGGGTTTCTTCCATTAATTCTCTCTCTCCCCTCCCACCCTTCCCAATACCACCTTCCTGGCTCCATAGAGCTTCTTTCCAATATCTATGTAGATTTTTAAAATTAGTTTATACATGCATGACCTCACTTATATGTGGAATCTAAAAGAGTCAAACTTGTTGAACAATGGTAGGTAGAGAGAGGATGGGAAGTTTCTGGTCACAGTGTGCAAAGTTTTGTTTTTCATCTGACATCTTGGTGGGGTTGTAGTGGGAACTACTGCTCTCTGAATTTTATGATGTCACCCAAGGATAACAACAAGAAGAAAGATGCTGGGAAGTTAGCCAAAAAAGACAAAGATCCACGGAACAAATCTGGGGGCAAGGCCCAAAATAAAAAGTGATCCGAGGGAAAAGCTTGGGAGAAACTCAACAATCTGGTGTTGTTTGAAAAAGATACTATGACAAACACAGAAGGAAGTTCCTAGCTACAAGCTTATAACATCAATGATAGTCTGTGAGAGACTGAAAACTCATGGTTCTCCCACCAGCGCAGCCCTTCAGGAGCTCCTTAGTAAAGTTTTTAAAGAATAGCCAGAGAAGGGAAAAACTCCATCAGATGGGCAACTAAGTGAAGGAGAACTAATACTATATCAAACAGTATAACTCAAAGTGACAGGAAGCAAAAATCATCTCTCAGTAATAACACTGTCAAAGGTCTAAACTCCCCAATTAACAGGCATAGTTTGGTAATGTGGATTAAAGAAAATAATCCAACTATATGCTGCTTGCAAAAAATTCACCTTATAGCCAAAGATATCCATATGGTTAAAGTGAAGAAATGAATAAATATATCATGGAGACCAAAAAAAAAAAAAAAAAAAAAAAGCAGAAGTAGCATAACTTACTTTAAGAGCACACTTTAAGCCAAAAGTCATCAAAGAGACAAAGCAAGTCACTTCTTACTAATAAGAGGAGCAGTCCAACAAGAAGATGTAATGATAATAAACATTTATGTTCCAAATGTGGTTGCATCTACTTTTATAAAACAAACTATTCAGGACATTAGGTCCCAAATAGACCCAAATACAATAATATTGGGAGACTTCAACACAACTCTTTGTTTTTTGTTTTTTGTTTTTTTTTTTTTTTTTGGTGGTACTGGGTTTCCTGGAAACCCTTCTCAGGGCTATACTCCCAGACCTATTTTTATATTTTTAAAATTTGGAAACAGGGTCTCCTAAGCCAGCATGGCTAGCTTCGAACCTGCGCGATCCTCCTGTCTCTGCCTCCCAGCGCAGGGATTACAAGTGTGCGCTAACATGCCCGGCTCAACACAACTCTTTTAACACTAGATTGATAGGTTGATCTTCTGGCAAAATATGAGTAAAGACTCTTCAGACCTAAATAATACTATACACCAAATGGACCTAATAGATATATATAAAATATTTCAATAAACAATAGCTGAATACATATTCATCTCAAGTGCCCATGAAATATTTTCTAAAAAAGACCACATTCTGGGCCACAAAACAAGTACCATCAAACTCAAAAAATGTAATGTAATTCCCTATTTCTTTTCAGATCATAATGGAATAAGAATAAAAATCAACAACAGTAAGACCAAAAAAAAAATTACATAAATATATGGAAACTGGATGACACATTTTTGAATAAGGACTGGATCAGAGATGAAATAAATAAAAATATCCTAGAATTAAAAGAGAAATAGAGCCACAACATACCAAAATCTATGGGGAAATTTGAAGATGGTTTTAAGAGGAAATTTTACAGAAAAACAGTTACCAAAAACTATCTAAAGACATACTTCAAGAACCTAGAAAAACAGGAACAGTTTATTCTCAAAGCCAATAGAAAGCAGAAGACAAAATAAGATCAGAAATCAATGATATATATAGAAAAAATGCAGAAGATCAACAAAACAAAAGCTGGTTCTTGGAAAAGATTAAAAAAATTAGTAAAGCCTAGCCAACCTAAGAGAGAATCACACAAATTATTAAAACCAGAAATGAAAAAGAATACATCACCAGAAACAGTAAGAAAATCCAAGGAATCATCGGTAACTATTTTGAAAATTTATACTTCAATAAACTGGAAAACATAGAAGAAATTGACAGATTCCTAGACACATACAACCACCTAAATTGAATCAAGAACCTGTAGAAAATCTATACTGACCAATAGCAAACAAAGAGTTGGAAACAGCAATAGAAAGCCTTCCATCAATGAAAAGCATAGGTCCAGATGGTTTCCCAACTGAATTATAAAAAAAATCTTTGCAGAAGAACTAAACCCAAAACTTTACCTTATTTTGTGAAATATGGAATCTTTCCAAATTCCTTCTATGAAGCCAGTATCATTTTAATACCAAAACCAAATAAAGATCCCTGAAGAAAAGAAAATTATAGACCAATATCATTGATAAACATAAATGAAAAATTCTAAACAAAATAAAGTGACATGTATCTAAAACCATATAAAAATGTACACCAGGATCAAATTTATTTCATACCAGAAATACAAGGCTGGTTTAACATATGTAAATCAATGCATGTTATTCATAATATAAATAAAACTCAGGACAGAAATCACATTATGATCTTAATAGATGTTGTAAAATATATTTGACAAAATCCATCATTCATTTATGTTAAAAACACGCAGAAAATCAGAATAGAAGGAACTTATCTCAGCATCAATAAACCCCAAACCAACATCATCCTGAATGGGGAAAAACGGAATAATTCCTTTTAAAGTCAGAAACAAGGTAAGTATGCCCACTATCATCATTCCTTTTTAATATAGTTCTCAAGACTCTTGGCAGAGTGGTAAAACAAGAGAAAGATATCTAAGGAATTTAAATAGGAAAAGAACTGAAATTATCTCGATTTGTAGATTATGTGATCCTATATTTAGAAGGCCCCAAACTCCTAGCCAAAAATTTCTAGAGCTGATTAACAAATTCAGCAAAGTAGCAGGATACAAAGTCAACCTAAAAAAATCAGTAGCTTTTCTATATGACAACCATGAAGCCACTGAAAAAGAAATTTAGAAAAGAATTTCATTTATAATAACCTCAAAAACAATAAATACCTAAGAATAAACCTAACAAAGGAGGTAAAAATACCCTTTACAATGAAAATTATAAAATACTAAAAAAAATTGAAGAAGACCTTGGAAGATGGAAAGATCTCCCTTGTTCTTGTATAGGCAGAATAAATATCAAAATGGTTATTTTATCAAAAGTGATCTACAAAGTCAATAAGATCCCTATCAAAATATCAATGTCAATCTTCCCAGACCTAGAAAAATCAGTCCTTAATTTCATATGGAGAAACAAAAGACTCAAAATAGCCTAATCTACAAATTTAGAGTAATAAGAACCATGCAGGAAGATCACAATTCCTGCTTTCAAATGATAATACAGAGCTATACTAATAAAAACAGCATGGTATTGGCATAAAAATAGACAAGTAGTCCAGACACATGGAACAGAATAGAAAATATAGAAACAAATCTATATCCTTATAGCCAATTGGTTTTTGACAAAGATATGAAGCACATATGTTGGAGAAAAGACATCCTTTTCAATAAATGATGTTGGGGAAACTCATTATTCATATGTAGAAAAATGGAATTAAATTCTTACCTCTTATCCTGCACAAGAGTCAACTCAAGATGGATCAGAGACTTGGAAATTAGACCAGAAACCTTAAAATTACTAGAGGAGGGCATAGGTCCAACACTACGACATATAGGCACAGGTGGAAATGTCCTCAGAAAATTGAAACAAGAATGAATAAATTAGATGGCATTAAACTAAAAAGTTTTTGGTTATCAAAGAAAATCATCAAGAATCTAAAGAGAAGGCCAACAGAATGAGGAAAATTTTTTGTCAACTATTCCTCTGATCGAAGACTAATATCTAGAACATACAAAGTATGTAAACACTTAACACTTAAAAACAAATAAACCTGGAACCAGCCAAGATGTCCATCAATAGATGAATGGATTACAAAACTGGGGGATATGTACACAATGGAATTTTACTCAGCCATTAAAAAAACTCAATTACATCATTTTCAGGGAAATGGATGGAACTGGAGGACATTATGCTAAGTGAGATTAGTCAGTCACAAAAAATAAGAAATCAGATGCTTTCCCTAATATGTGAGAGCTAGGGAGAAATGAGTCATAGGACGAACTCTAGATGAAAAAGGAAACCCTATAGGGGAGCAAACAAGACAACCTAAAGGAGGAGAAAGAAGAGGGGAAGAGGAAAATCTCTAAAACACACAATGTACTTAAACATATCGAAGTCAACCACTAAGCCAAGCAAGGGAAGGAGGGACGGGGAGGGAATGGCGTGGGAATTGGGTAGGGGTTAAATCAGTGATGTGTGCATGTATGTACACACAAGTCTTTTACCCAATATGATATATGAATATAATGCACCAATAAAAATTTAAAAAAGCAAACCAATCAATAAATAGGCATTGAACTAAATAGTCACTTCACAAAAGAAGAGATACAAATGACATATAAATACATGAAGAAATATTCAGCATCATTAACAAAGCATAAACTACACTGATGCAAATCAAAACTACATGGAGAGTCCCTCTAACCCCAACCAAAATGACAATCATCAAAAAGTCAAAGAACAGTAAGTGCTGGTGAGGATGTGGGGAAATAGGAACTCTTACACACTGTTGGTGAGACTATAATGCACCAATAAAAGTATAAAGTATATCTAGGAGACATTCACCGGGCGTAGTGGCGCACGCTTGTAATCCCTGCACTTGGGAGGTGAAGACAGGAGGATTGCGCAGGTTCAAAGCCAGCCACGCTGGCTTAAGAGAGACCCTGTTTCCAAATAAAAAAGCATAAAAATAGGTCTGGGAGTGTAGCCTGGAGGTAGAAGGGTTTCCAGGAACCCCAGTACTACCCCCCCTCCCAAAAAAAGTATATCTAAGGGAAATGAGTTTTGAGATCTATTACATATCAGGGTGACTTAGTCAATAATAACAATAATATGTTATTATTAATAGTAATAATATAGTCAATAATAGTAGTCAATAATAATATACTGTATATATAGAAATAAATAAGCAAATGTCAAGTATCTCACAGCAAAAAATGATGTGAGGTGGTAGATAATGTTGGTCAGCTTGATTTAACCACTATGCATTGCATATATTTGCTAAAACCATCACCTTGCACCCCATACATATATACAATTCTGATTTGTGAATTATAAATAGTATTAATGAAAAGGAAAATTCATCTAAGACTTATGGATATTAACATCTCTAACACTGTACAGTTAGTTATAAGATTGAGACTAGAGTATTTGTTTGCAGAGACTAAGGATATATTCTAGAAATGAGGGGGAAAAGGAATGGAGAGGAAGGGAGGGAGGGAGAGAGGGAGACAGAGAGGGCATTTTGAAGGATTTTTGATAATATTAAAGTCAGCCTTATTTCTAGGCAAATATAGTCTTCAGGATTTCCACCAGTCCATACTCCTCTGCCTGAGCAGAGGAGGCTCCTTCTCTGTAAGTCCAGACCCTTCCTCCAAGTCTGTTACCTTCCTGTTGGTCTCCAGCGTCCCCAGTGAGCCTTTCTATGGAAGGAGAAACAAGCACTTGGGCTTCCAAAGGTATGATGAGACTTGGTTGTGGGTTCCAAGAACTGGGAAAGACAAAAGAATTTCCTTAGGAAAAAAAAACCCCTGTTTTTAATGTAAAATATCCAGTTACTTTGGCATATTCACTATTATTTTATTCGTAAAGTGCCAGATAAAAGACTAAATGGAACAAACACTTCAGCTATTTTTATATTCATGTGATCCTTGAAAGTATCCTGAAACATACAAATGTTGGGAAAATTTTCACATTAACAACTGCATTCAGTGTGGGTTCTATTTACTTATTAATATAATGAAACTCTCAGTGTTTTGGTTTGCCAAAAACTATAATCCAAAGTAGAGGATATAATTTCTTGACCTAATACTGTGTCCCAGAGCCTCTTTGGAACCTAAACAAATTTCAGAGTTGTTTAATTAATCATAGAAAACTATTTTGAAAATATAATATGCCAATAGAATAAGGATAGTAATTCTAAAATTATTATTCTATCTTCAGGATAAATATATATACAATTTATATTAAAAAAAACCCAAATTAAAACATCAATCTTCAAAACATACAAAATATATAAAAGAATATAGAACTAAAATGCAATTTTCTGAGAAAAAATCCTTTTGGTGCACTGGCAAAGTACTCATGCTTCTCTTTGAACATTTAAAAGTCTGTCATATCATGCTCTGGACAAGCTTTTAGATGAAAAAAAAAAAAAAAGTCATCTAATTGACCTATTTTAAACTCTTCCCGTTATGTCCCCGGCCTGAAAACTAGAATGCTCCTCTAAAGAGCTGGATTTTATGAGGTGTTAAATCAACAGTGCCAAATGGGACTTCGTGGAGCTCTCTGAAACCTCAGAGAAGGGTGATGCAGGCCACAGATCATTTGTGTGTCTTTAATAGCCCACGATTAACCCTTTTAATAAGAAAATGCGTGGGATGTCTTGGTGATGCATAAATCATCATGAATAGAACACATTTTTATTTTTGTGGGACCGAGGCCAGGAACCCTTCTACGTATCCATTATATTTGTTCTGCAGACTTAAAAATGTTGGCAGGACAGCCTGCACGCATGGCATCTTCAATAGTGAAGCACTCTTGACACACTGATGGAGAATAAATGGGCCAACGAGCGCGAGGACCCTGGACATCTAGGGGGAGGAGAAGGATTTTATTTCCAGAGTACTTTCTCCCATATAGTTCTTTGCAGTTCACAGTATGCGTTATCTAATAGTCATTGTGCTGTGTGATCTCCGCAGGCACCTGAAGAGCTGAGGAGGGTAAGCAATACTTTTAACTCACAGATGAGGAAACTGACACCCAAGAGCATTTGCTTGGAAATGTAGTGAAAGGTGACCTTCAAGGCTAATATTCTGCCTAGTCCTTTCAGGATATGTGAACAAACAAAGCTTTCAAAAATTTTAACCCGAGCCTGGCATGGTGGTGCACTCTTGTAATCCCAGTACTTGGGAGGCTGAGACAGGAGGAGTGCAGGTTCACAGCCAACCTCAGCTGCTTAGTGAAGCCCTCTGCAACGGAGTGAGACCCTGTTTCAAAATAAAAAATGAAATAGGGCTGCGGATGTAACTCAGAGGTTAGAATGTCCCTGGGTTCAATCCTCAGTAACACACACACACACACACACAACCCGAGGCATTTGTTGAATCAGGCCCTATGTAAAGTAGCTGCTTCACTTCACTTTTCCACTTGGTAATTTGGTAATTTAGTGGTACAATTTCTGCCTTGTTGAAAATCTAGCATGAGTATGAAATAGAAATGCAAAGCAGGGGCAAAAAAAGGAGTTTAGGCCCCTAACCCTTCTAAAAGTAAGTAGATATGGAGGGAAATGGGAGGGAAATGGGAATTCAAGTAAATATTTTAATGATATCTAAGTGACTTTTTAAAGGATTTAAATTCTAACTACATCGAATTCTCCTTATAACATTGTCTTGACCCTCTTTGGATGAAATTGCAATTTCTATAACTTAGAGAATATTATGCAATTCTGGTAATTGCTTAGCATTAAAATTATACCTACTTCCGTGGGCTGTGTGTGGTGATGCATGCTTGTAAACCCAGCATTCGGGAGGCGGGACCCAAAGATCGCAGTTTGCAAACAGCCTCAGCTACCTAGTGAGGCCCTTCGCAACTCAGTGAGACCCTGTTTCAGAAATGAAAAGACAAAAATAAAAAATAAAAAATAAACAAAAAGAGGGCCGGGGTGTAGCTCAGAGGTACAATGCCCTGGGTTCCATCTCTGGTACTGAAAAAAAAAAAGCATACCTACTTCTAGCCAGGCGTGGTGGCTCACACTCTGTAATTCTAGCATTTGGGAGGCTGAGACAGGAGGATCACAGTTCAAGGACAGCCTCTGCTACTACTTAGTGAGGCACTTTGCAATTCACTGAGTCCATTTCAAAATAAAGAATAAAAAATTGGGCTGGAAGTATAGCTCGGAACTAGAATGCCCCTGGGTTCCATTCCCAGTACTGCAAAACAAACAAACAAACAAACAAACAAACAAACAAACAAACCTACTTCCTCTGTACAGTAGCATTTTAAACGCTACATTTAGTAGCATTTATCTGCTTATTTAAACAAAAACAATAAATTATTTTTGCTGTATGGATGTTGTGTGTGCCTTGCTTTTACAAACTAAATTGTAAATTCTAAAAGAAAGGGGGGTGGAATGTTATACATGCTAGCTGTGCAATAAATGTTAGCTGAATTAGATCATATTCATAACATTTGCTAGATGCCTTTCAGACAGCTATTTACTATGTACTCCATGCCCCTGTTCAATGGATCCTTTATGCAATTAAAAACAAAGCAAATTTTATAATGTTCCAACTCCCTTTTTCTTATATAAGAATCTATCTACTCAAGTAAAATAGGTTTTGAACTTAAATTTCTTGACTATTTAATGTGTATTTGCATGTGCAGGATATTAATGAATACATGGCCTTATTAGTACAGAGGCCATTTGTTACTATTTTTGGTGGTATTGGGGTTCCTGGAAACCCTTCTACTTCCGGGCTACGCTCCCAGACCTATTATTTTTTTATACTTTTTTAAAAAATTGGAAACAGGGTCTCTTAAGCCAGAGCTGCTGGCTTCGAACCTGGCGATCCTCCTGTCTCTGCCTCCCAAGCGCGGGGATTACAAGCGTGCGCCACCACCCCCGGCCATTTGTTACTATTTAGAGATTTATTTCTGGACTTTATTCAGATTCCAGCTCTGAAGCATCCTAGCTCTTAAACCATAGACAAAATGACTATAGCAGTCTAAGCCCCAATGTTCTTGTCTGCAAAACAGTGATGATAGCTCATAAGGGTGTTGCGAGAACTAAATGATGCAATGTAATAAACTCTCAGGTGGCAGATGTTACAAAGATTATTTTTATGCTGAGGATATTTAATGATGTACATACCAAAGCTTGTTCCAAATAAGACAGTTTTAAAGTAAGCAATAGCCTTGGATGGCAGTTGAATTGTTTTTAGTTTTTATCCCTATCTAAATAAAAGTCCAATCAAAATTTACGTTTTGGGGGGATAAAAATAGATATTATAAAAGTTTGAAAGATAAATTTTGCAACCAATTTGCATTTTTTTTTTTTTTTTTTGGTGGTACTGGGGTTCCTGGAAGCCCTTCTACCTCTGGGCTACACTCCCACGGGCTACACTCCCAGACCTATTTTTTAACTTTTTTATGTGGAAACAGGGTCTCTTAAGCCAGCGTGGCTGGCTCCGAACCAGCGCGATCCTCCTGTCTCCGCCTCCCAAGCGCGGGGATTACAAGCGTGCGCCCCCACGCCCGGCACTAATTTGCATTTCTAATTGCTCTTTCTTTAATCTAGATATTAGATCTGATTTAAAGTTATTTCTTTAAATAGAAGAAAACTGTTTCCTTTGACCTGTACAGTCTGTTATTTGCCTGTTCTGTTCCTGCTACTATATTATTGCAGACTGTATTTCTAAAAGATGACAATTCCTTACATCCACATGCATTTGACCTCATCTGAACACACAGCAAGACACACGAAGATGTTAACCTGTATGTTTGGACTCCTAGGACTTCTGTAGTTATCAAGTATTTACCAGCCTTTAAGAGGTAAGTACTTCCTTATTACATAAAATCACTAGTTACGCAGTTGAGTGGTTTCTTTTATTTGAATGGTTTCTGACAGTTGTAGCAAAGAAAAGAAAAAAATGGAGTTAAGAAAGCTCAGATATCACACACCACATAGTAGAGATTCCTAACTGTACTCCATTATAAGGTCTTGTTAAAAATACAATTGCCTGGGCTCTGTCCCTGGAGAGACTGAGACAGTAATTCTAAGGGGAAGATTCCATATCTGGGTCTTCTGCTGTGATCAGTTTGGAAATCATTGTTGTCTTGGTCAGTATTCTTACTTCCGTAACTCAGAAAAACTGAACACACAATGTACGGGAAAGATTATTTGCTCACAGTTTTTGGAGATTCTGGGGTTCAGTCCATGTGAGGCCAAGGTCTGCAAAGCTCAGTGCATGGTGGCAGGAGGCAGAGAGGGAGAGCAAGGGCTCTACTCTCACTGGAACAAGAAGGAAGAAAGAGCTAGTGAGCAGGGTATTCAGACAAAGGCACAGTCCTTGAGGCCACATCCCCGGGACCCTCCTTCTCCAGCCGTACC
This sequence comes from Muscardinus avellanarius, assembly GCF_963383645.1. Taxonomy (NCBI): domain Eukaryota; kingdom Metazoa; phylum Chordata; class Mammalia; order Rodentia; family Gliridae; genus Muscardinus; species Muscardinus avellanarius. Next base: position 66,355,140 of record NC_137789.1, on the reverse strand, counting down.
CCATCTGCCTAGGTTACAGCCCAGGAAATCCATTAGGTTGGATCTCACTGATGAGATGACAAACTTCACGACTTAATTACAGTATGAGTGCATGAGCTCTTCGGGGGACATTTTGTATCTAACTCTAACAACTGTATATAAAGACTGATGAGGGTGTGAAAACAGCTTCGAGGAAACACTCTTTATTCTCTCCCATTTTAGAAAGATCAATAAGAAAAGAGGAGCAGCAAGTAACTTATAACATTAGTGCTCAGAATTAATATAGCTGTTAACAACCATTACAAATAGAGGCTCTGGAACCAAACTACCTGAGTTCAAATCCAGACTCCTCCACTACCAGTATGACCTTGGGCAAGTTATTTAATATTTTTGTGCCAAGAGTTTTGGTGGTACTGGGGGTGGAACCCAGAGGCTTTATACCTCTGGGCTATACTCTCAGACCTTTTTTAAAAATATTTTATTTGTAAACAGGGTCTCACTAAGTTGCTGAGAGCCTCACTAAGTAGCTGAGGCTGGCTTCGAACCCGTGTGATCCTCCCGTCTCAGCCTCCCAAGCGCAGGGATTATAAGCGTGTGCCACCACGCCCGACTTTTGTGCCATGAGTTTTGTATCTGTAAGAAACAATGATAATATTACCTCCTAGGGCTGCTTTGGAGGTTAAATGAGATAATGCATGTAAAATCTTGGACTAGTCATTGGAACACATAATGGACACACAAGTGTTGCTGTCCTTTTAACTAATTTAAGGATTATTAATAGTACATTCTACTACCACAACCGCTACTATGTTATGAAAGATTATATTTTCCAAAGGTGAGAAGAGTTATCTCCTGTCTCACATGTTCTTCCAAATGTTACCCTGCCACTTCTCACATCAAGGTCAGTAGGAGAGTTTAATTTTTCTCCTCTTGAATATAACTGCTCCGACCCATACAGTCTGGTGTAATGGAGACTTCTGAGGCTAGGTCATGAAAATCAAAAGCACTTCTCCCTTGTTTGATAAAACATTTGTGCTTGGAGTCCTGAACTACCATGTAAGAATTTAGTTCTTAGCTGGGCGTGGTGGCGCACGCTTGTAATCCCAGCATTCGAGAGGCTGAGACCTGGAGAATCGCGGTTCGCGGACAGCCTCAGCTACTTAGTGAGGCCCTCTGCAACTCAGTGAGACCCGCTTTCAAAATAAAGAATAAAAAGTAGGGCACGGGGTGTAGCTCGGAGGTCAAATGCCCCTGGGTTCCATCCCCAGACCCGCAAAAAAAAAAAAAAAAAAAAAAAAAAAAATCAAGTTCTTCTGAGGCTGCCATGCTAAGAGGAATCCAGCTACCTGGGGAGGCCACCTGTAGATGGTTGGCAGTCCTAGTCCTTGATTCCCAGCCCAGTTGTGTGAGTGGAGGAGCCATCTCTAAATGATTCCAGTCTTTAGCTTTTGTTTCACCCCCAGTGTTACTAACATAGGTCCCAGTGCTCATGGGGAAGAGATAAACTATTTCTTTTATACTCTGTCCAAATTTCTCCTCCACAGAATCTACAAAAATAATTAGCTGGTTGATATTTTAAGCTACAAAATTTGGGGGTAGTTTGTTATGCAGCAAACTACCATAAAGACAGTGGTCATTTCTGTCTTTGTCCATGACTCAGTCTTTGTTACCTAGTATAGCGCAGACCTCAACTATTTGTTGAACAACAAAATATCCTATGTTTTAAACAATTATTTTGGGGCGATATGTAGGTGGTTTTGTTATTCTTAATGATTTCATTTATCGCTTAGAAAAATACACGAATTGGAGTTGCTGGGTTATAGAATATCATAAATGGTTTTGATATGGAGATATTGAAGCATTCCACTGGTTGGTATTGCATAGGAAGAATCATCTAAAGAAGGCCTATCAAAGCTAAACCATCCATGAGAACCTTGAAGACCATACAGTACTTAAATGCACAGGACTTACTTTTAAACCAGAATCATAATTTTTAAGGCAGAATATCAATACACTGACTTTGAAACCGGTCTTCTAGCCTTGTGGTTGTGTACTTGAATCCTAGAAGTCCAAGAAAGTAGAGAGAAGGAGCATACAAGCTGAGGCAAAGATTTCTGACTAACTTTTTTGTTTTAAGGCAAGACAAAATGTTAATAAGCATAATGAATTTTATTTCCTGGTCAAACTTAAAAATTATCTATCACTAGGAGGCTGAGGTTGACTTCATAGGGATTTGGGGACATAACTGCTGTAGCGTCTGCAGAGCCACACATCAGATAGCTTTTGAACTGAATGCATCCCAACCATCATTTGACAAATTTGATAGAGTGCTGTGTGGTAGCCAAAACCGAGGGCTCACTTGTAATAAACTGTGCTTTACTCTCTGAATCCTTATTTACATCAGTTGCTTGCTTAGCACTGACAGGGATCAAGACACACTACCTTCAGATATGACACTTGGGAATTTGAGAAACAGTAAAATCAGGATGGTCCTCTGACCTTCTCTTGCTATTTTCCTGCATAACAGGCCCTGACACAATTCCTTGGCCTTCCACTAATGAAGGTTGTTCAGACTCACAACTGAGAGGTGTTCTCCCTGTACCTAGAGGAAAGACACATGCTTATTCCTGAAGACGCAAGGGCACAGAGAAGACTCTGAACAAATAGGCCTTTCTAAATCACTGCTGGTGTATTACCATGAGATCATGCTCCTTCATCCTTCATATTCTGTATGGCTGTCCACTCTTTATCAAACCAATACATAAAAATGCACGTTTCCCCGTTTCTCTTCAGGTCTTCATTTATGAGGGCTCCTGTGACAAGTAAGACTTATATAAATTTGTATGCTTTTCTGTTGTGAGTCTGCTGTTGCTACAGGGGTCTCAGCCATAAACTTAGCAATAAATAATGAAAGAATATTGCCTTTTCTCCCTCATAGCCTCATGGCTGTGTTAGTGATTTATGTGATCTCATAATATTATAGCAAGTACTTGCTGATTTTGGATCTTTGGGTAAAACATTTTATATTTGTAATCCCAATTATGTGGGAGGCTGAGGCAGGAGGATTGTAAATTCAAGGCCAGCCTGGGAAATATAGTAATCCAATCTCAAAAATATTTTATTATGGGCCACATAGTACTTATTGTGACTTGTTTTTTCATCAGAAATCTTTCAAATCATATAATTAGTCTCAACAAGCTAATATGAAACCAGAGAGGCAGAAGTTTGAAAGATGCGAGTGTGTGTGTGTGTGTGTATGTGTGTGTGTGTGTGTGTGTGTGTGTGTGTGTGTGTATGTGTGTTTCACTTGTGTTTGTCCTAATGGTGAGGAATAAATTTACTTATTTTTAAGTATAAACCTTTATAAAAGGAAGATGAATTACTCTTCTTGAGTATCAGGTAGTTAGAAAACATTTTTCCCTCTCCATTTACTTAAAAATCCTCATGCTAGAGCACAAAACATTGGATTGGATTTGGGGTTGGAGAATGGGTTGGTGGGTGGGTATATAGATTCCAGCTGGGTGATCCTTTGCAGTGCTTGGATTTTTATGAACCTCATCTGTAAATTTGGGATAATATTTATCTCATAGGGTTTTGAAGAAACTAAATGAGTTAACACATGAAAGATTCAATCACAATAGGTGGTGCACAGGTGTTCAGTAAATATTAGTGGACTCCAAATTTATCTTTCTAAATATCTGTCACCAGCTTTCAAAATGGGGGCACCTTCCCCATACGGTACTATAAACATATTAATTCTTTAGTTTTTCTAGCCAACAGATAGTTCAGTCTTCTGCTGATTTATAATTTTGTCAAGCTGTCAGGTGAGATTATACTTCATGCTATTTGTACTACTGATAATAAGGGAAAAAACAGGTTTGAAAGCTACCTCATGTGATGAGTTACTAGAGAGATGTTGAATCTCATTGGCTCTGTCTTATTTTGGTGTCAGTTCTAGAAAGCGACTTTTTCTAGTTTTATTCTAAACCTCTGATATTATATCTCTTGAAACCTATAAATTTCTATGCATTGATGACACACATCAGGGAAATACAATTACAATCGTGTTATTAGAAGTTAATATAGATTTTCTCAGTCTTGTTATAAATTTACATTATACTGATTAAGAAACTGAAGTCCAAGTAGTCCAAATAGGTCAAGGGACTAGAGGTAGGAGCAAAAGCAAATTTAATAAGTACCTAACAAAACACTTTGTTTTCTATATCTGGAGGTCCAGAAATTCGTTATGTTAAAATACAGAGACATAGGTTTTCTCTAATATGCCCAAACTAGGGAGTATTAGGGATACCAGAGGGACTCCAGATAAATGGAGGGGAAACCTCAGCAAAGCTAGAAAGGAAGAGTAGGAGAGTAAAAGGCTGAGGTTAATTAATGGAGGAGCTACATTGTAATATGTGTATAAATATGAAAGTAGCATAGTCAACCTGGATACTCATTGTTGGGAGGGGGAAAGGGGAACCTGGCGGAGGATGGCACTAAGCACTGTCAGACAGACATTTTCAATATGATCCACATAAAAATAAAAAATACAGAGACCAGTATATCAAATATTAATATATCAAACTAATATTAAAAATTAGCACTAGGCGTAGTGGCACACGCTTGTAATCTCAGTATTTGGGAGGCTGAGACAGGAGGATCACAGGTTCTCAGCTAGCCTCAGCTACATGGTGAGGCCCTCTGCAACTTAGTGAGACCCTATTTTAAAATAAATAATAAAAAATAGGGCTGGGGATGTAGCTCGGAGGTAGAACACCCTTGGGTTCAATCTTTAGTACCACAAAAAAAATTATTAGATACCTTATTGCTGATAAGGTGACTCCTGCTCCCTATGAAAACAATGGGCAAAATCTAGAGTTCATTTGCTATAAAATGAGTTTTGAAGTTAAGATGTGTTGTGTTGACTACAGTGACAAGCTTTCATGTAATTGCAATAATCTAAATGTCCCTTGTGTATTTTTCATTTCATTATTCTTCTTAATCCAAATGAAGCCACTGAAATAACAAAGAAAAAAGCAAATTCCTGGGTGGATTGAAAGCTCACTTTCTCTTCTTATATGAATAAGCTATATTAAAACTTAACATCCATCTTTGGACAAAAGGAACATAAAATGTATGTGAAATGTTAAAAAAAGTTAGATTTGCTTATTTTCACACAAAATCTTTATATTGTGTTGCTTAAGTAAGCACTGAAAGAAGGTATGTATTTGGTGTGGAGTTTATACCTTTCTTCCTTTTTCTGGAAATGAATATGCTGGAATTTTTTTCAATCCTTTAATAAAATGTTTTCAGATCAAAACAACATACAAGTCAACTTTTGTCAATTCAGTGACAAGTGGGACAGGATATACTGTAAATTTATTTCTGAGATCTCACCCTGGGTCAAAATTAACTGATTTCTTTAATTATCTCATATTTATTATTGATCTTTTCATTGTAGAAGCTTCTCCTATAACTACTTAAAAGTCATACTCATAGCAGTTCTCATGAATAACTGTTCTAGCTACATTTCCTTAGGTAATGGAGGAGAAACACCAGTAGAACTATGGAAGGGGTTAAGGGGAGGGGGGAAGAGAGGGAGGGAGAATTAATGAAGGACATAATTTCATTGACATTGTATACCTATGTGAACTTATCAATGCCAATCTAAATGTCTTGTATGGGGAAGGGGAGAGAGCTAGGGAAGCTCACCAAGTGCTGTGTGCATCTATGTCACTATCACCCTGAGCTACATTATGACACGAGACACAAAGCACCAATAAAAGTCAAAACACCCCCATACAAAAAAGGATGAATAAGAATCCTCTTTTGTATGCTAATTTCAACAAAAAGTCTAAGATGAACAGGGCTCTGAAGCTCTGTATGGGTCAGGTACTTTACATGTGGTTATATATTTATTCCGTTCCTTATATATTTATAATGTTAACTTAAAGGTAGTGTTTACTTAAAATGATATTTAAAGGTAATATTATAAATATATAAATTGTTTATAGTTCTATAAAGGCGATTAAACACAGTTACATATTTGATCTTTGAAGTAAAGAAACTAAAATAAAAAGATAAGAGAAAAAGTAGATCATTTTCAAAACAGTATTTGTTAGTAGAGTATTGCCAAGGAGCTAACTGCAATATCAAAAGTATTGTTCAACTGTCTGCGTCTGTCCCATGACTCCTTAGGTGGATTCTTGGTCTTCCTGCCACCTCCCTAGACGACCTGTGATGTTTGTTGTTTGTTCTTTGCTTGGAGATGGGGAGGGGGCAAGTGAAGAGAGAAAGAAATAGAAAAGTGCTGTCTTTACACAATGCCAGCTTCCATTCACTGTTTTCACGCTTCCCATAGGAAAGGAAATAAACTGGCAGACCAGAAGAATGCTGTCAGGATGCTGAAAGCAATCACAGACTGTTTCTTCTACAAACCCGTGTCTTTGAATTCTTCTGGCCATTTTCTCCCTAGGTGGCCAGGTGTAGGGAAGTAGACTTCTCAGTGTCTATTATCCTGAGATGCCATGTGAGGATATACAAAGGAAGCTTCCGAGTCACATAGTGCTTGGTTTAAGTCCTCAACATGGGGAAAGGTCAGTAACAGGTTGTTTTCTTTTCTCTTCATTCCTTTCCTTCTTTCTTTCCTTTCTTTCTTTCTTTCCTTCTTTCTTTCTTCCTTTCTTTCTTGCTTTCTTTTTTCTTTTTAGCAATACAGTGTCAAATCTCCAGCGGGATTTTCTTCAGGGTGGTTACTCAGCCAGTATGGGGAAAAGGGGAAGAGACAGAGAGGGAAGGGGTACTGGGATGTGTGCTGACGGGGCTGATTATTTCTCCCTGCCCTGATCCTGTGTAATATGTGGTGGTGGAGTCTCATTGATGCTGTTCAGTTTAACTATACAAAATTACTGTTTTTATTGGTCAAAATGGTTAAAAATTAGCAATTTAGCATGCTATAGTATAATAGGTAATAGGGAACACCTGTGCTCTTATCATTTATTAATTTAACCAGTATTTATTGAATACCACCCTATATGAGAACATGAGAGACCAAAGGCTCTTCTGGAGCCTCTTAGCCTGGGACGAGGGCGCCCTTGTTTCTGTCCTTTTCTACTGAGTCCTGCAAGTCTTTTAAGACTAGTCTCAAAATTACTTTCTCTGGGAATTAGTGTGTTTTGTTCCATTATTTTTCTTGTTCTGTAAAGTTCCGGATTTTAACATAAGGGTGATTAACTTGTACGTATAATTTTTTGTCTTACCTTTCCATTTAACATGAGAAAAATATCCCAAGTTATAAAATTTTCATAACTATATTCCAAGGGCAATAAAATACCCCTTTAAGTGGATAGTTTATTAGCCAATCCAGTGTTTGGGGACAATCAGGCATTTGGTTACTGTCTTTGGGCATACAGCCTGTTCTGTTATTTCAGGTTATTTCCCTAGGACAGAGTCCCTAAAGTAGAATTACTTGGTCAAAGGGTATGAACATAGAAAAATCTCTCGATACATGTCAACTGGGAATGACTCTATTTTTAATACTGCTTGATATATGAAGTTTGACTCCTCATCAGTCACAGGATATGTTAAAAACTGTTTCAAATGACTTGCTTACACGGTGGTCCAGACTCATATTCAGTGACAGTGCTGTAGTCTGCGTAAAGAGCAGGGGCTGCAGTTGCTGGTACCAAGAGAGCCACTAGCTTCTCTCCAAGGGAATGCCTCTGAGCAGCTGACAGCAAGAGGGAGGCAGTGTTCTCCATGCTTACGAGATTTCATAAAGTTCTGTTTGTAATTACTTTGCCTTGAGGAAAGGAGGGACAAGGAGAGTGTGTGTCAGCCTATGTTTGGGGGAATTTTCTAAAGGATAAGTTATAATTTTCACATCTTGGAAAAGAAGAAATAAGAGGCAGGATATGTTTTGTTTTAGATGGTGTGTTTGGGTTTAAAATGTATTATAAATCACAGGTAATTTTGTACTTGTCAATTATACTTTTAAGCATTTGTAAACATTTCTATGTGTTCACTATGACGTACTCCCTTAATAAAATGAAAGTGAACCAAGGCTGGTTAGACCTTAATTTCTCTGGGGTAAAGGAGAAGGTGAGCCAAGTGAGGAATAGGTGTGGACATCTGACATGTAGCGCTGGGCGGGGAGTGGTATCTCAGAGAGCGTGAGAGGGGGTCATGGAACCAGGCGTGACCGCCACGTGTGTTGGCCAACTGGCTTTTGTAGATGTTGTTTTGAGACCACTTTAGCCTAGAATCCAGAAATGGGGCTCAGCAGTGATAAAGCCAGGGTTCAAATGGAATCACATATGATACAAGCTACACCAACCAAGAGCAATAGCTGGAGCCTGAGACCATCCTGCCTTGGGGCTAGAATAAAGCATCAGAGGAGGGGCACTGTCAGGGGCTCACAGTAGAGCATAGCAGATTGGAACGTACTCTGAGGCTTGGGTTAGAACCTAGACGCCACCCCTTACAAGCTGTATGACCTAAGATGAGTTACTTAACCTCTCTGTGCTTTAGTTCACCCATCTGTACTATTAGAGGACATTAATTATTAGAGGTTACTAATAATCTCTGTCTAGGATGGCTGTGAGGAGTCAGTAATCTGATACCTGTTGAGTGCTTTGATTGGTACTTGCCATGTAGTAAGTGCTGTTTACTTATTTTTCTCTCCCAGTGTATTAAAATTTTTAAACAGAATTACATAAATATTTTAGAAAATTTTAAGGAAGGCTATATGTTTAGCAAATTTACCCTTTTTTGGGGGGGGTGGGGGAGTTACTGGGAATTGCACCCAGAGGCTTTCTATCTCTAAGCTTCACTCATAGTCCTTTTTATTTTTTATTTTCGAAACAGTGTCTCACTAAGTTTCTGAGGCTGGCCTTAAACCTGTGATTCTCCTTCCTCATCCCCAAGTACTGGGATTACAGGCTTACCCCACCAAGCCTGGCTCCAGTTCACTTCCAACACACACAGTACAGTGATTGTTTGGGGATCAAGACCAAAGTCTAAATCCAGGGTTCTCTGAGACATGAGCCATGACATCCAGGCTTCTTAGCATGAGGGAAGGACCTGGTGGTTATGCCACTGATTCCCTCCTGATTTTCTTGCTGACTAAATAGTTGTCCCCTTGTTTTAAGTAGCAGTTATTGGCATGCTGCACTCAACTGAACCATTTTCTGGGCTGGGGAGCAACCTCTGTGAGCCCTTTCTCCTCTCAAACCTTTTAAGCCTCTTTGGAGCAGCAAGGGAGAGCAGAGCCATCCCCGTTGAGGCGCCTTGCATCAGCCTTGAGGGCTGGATGGTGAGGTGAGCAGGGAGAAACACGGAGCAGGGACCAGACTGGAAAGCAGTCAAGGCGAGGTTGTGAATGGAGAAGCCGCCTCTGCAGTGCCCGGCACTGTGCAGCAAACAGAAAACCAGGTGCTGACCGAGGACACGGTGAAGAGCAAAAAAGAGAGTTTCTTTTGTTTTCAGCCTGGTCAGAGGAAAACTGAGGAATCCAAGGCTTCTAAGTCACAGCCACCACATGCTTTGGACTCAACTTGAAGATGCCCAGATCTGGGTTGAAAGTAGAAGATGGCCTGGTCCTTCTTTGTATGCTTCTTTGAAAGCATACTCTGAACCATGCATACCTGCTTCCAAGGTAAGCCAGATTGCTTAGAAGTCCTCAGCTACCCCTCAGCCTTGCCAAACCCTTGTGCTTTCAGAAGGTGTGATGTCTGAAATATGGTCTCAGGAACCCTAGGCATTTTCAATATTCCAGAACCAGCTGTCAACAAAGGATGCATATACTCTCTCTCTCTCTCTCTCTCTCTCTCTCTCTCTCTCTCTCTCTCTCTCTCTCTCTCTCTCTTCTCTCTCTCTCTCTCTCTCTCTCTCTCTCTCTCTCTCTCTCTCCTTCCTTCCTTTTTCTTTCTTTCTGTACTGGGACCCAGCAGCATTCTACCTCTGAGCTATATCCCTACCCTATTTTATTTTTATTTTGAAAACAGAGTCTCACTAGGTTGATGAGAGTTTCACTGCTTGCTGACACTGTCCTCGAACCTGTGATCCTCCTGTCATAGCCTCTTTTAAACAGTGAATTGTTCACTTTGTGTCATTTGTTTGTGCCTGAAGTAAACTTAAGGCCTATTCCTTCTCTTGACCCTTTAGTCTAGCTACAATGTATGATGTTTTTATAGCTTTCAACCCCTCCTGGATAATCACTTTTTCCCTACTTCTCAGTATTGGTGTCTCACAATGAAGCATCTTGTTATGAGATGCCAAATGCATCTCTGATATCTTGTTTTTCCTTTAATATATACTGATCTATAAAGACAAAAACTTTATAAACGACATTGGTTTTGACATTTGTTGTCAAAATGATATCTTTTGACAACAAAATGGACTCTAGCAGACCCAAAAGAGATAATTACTTCAAAAATGACTTAAGGCTAAACAAGACTTCAACTATCTGGTTCCAGAGCTATTTGTGAAAAGAAAAACTGCAAAATGCCAGTTGAAAGGGTTTGTTAAAATTCATGGCAAAACTCATCAGGAGTGAGTGCAGTTGGAACATTTTGTGAGGGCTCTAGCAGGGTATGTGTTATTCCTGCTAGGCCCGGGCAGGGTATGTGTCCTACACCTGAAATCTTTCTCTCACACACATTGGCCGACACACAGATTTTCATCTGTTCCAAGGGTACCGAGGCTGACCGAAAGTGTTCAGTCTCCTCAAAAGAGAAAATCTCTCTTGTTCTGGAAAGTGACTTCGGCTCTGCCCAGGTAGTTCTTTCAGCTGTTGGATCACTCAGGTGGTGTGCTGCCCCGTGCCTGACAGGAATAACAAAACAGCCCACGGATAGGGCCGGTCCCAGCGATTGCGGGAGCCGCTGGGGAAGATGAAAGACAACTGGAGAATTCCCTGGAGTAGCATGGAAAATAAATTACACAAGTGAAGTAATGATTAATGGAGTTGCTCCTAGGAACCCAAGAAAAGTATAGAAGAGTATTATTACATTCTTTGAGGAGTTTTCTTTCCATTTGTGTATGCAGTGACATATAACTTTGCTTATACTTTAAATCACTAATTTAGAAACAAATATATATATATATATATATTCAGTTTTAGAAAAATATATATTATATGTATAAATATATATATATTTTCAGTTTTAGAAAAATATATATTTAGAAAAAATATATATATATATTTGGTACTAGGGATTGAACAGAGAGGCATTCGACCTCCAGCCTTTCTTTTTATTTTTAATTTCTTTTTTGTTTTGAATCAAGGTCTGCTAAGTTGCCGAGACTCTCTCTTTGAGTTGCTGAGGCTGGTCTTGAAACTTTGATCCTTCTGTCTCAGCCTTCCAAGTACTGGGATTATAGGTGCACACCCCATGCCTAGCAGAAACGATTTTTTTTTATTAGACTTTCAAAAACATATTAGGCTGGGAATGGTGGCACACACCTCTAATTCTGGTACTTGGGAGGCTGAGACAGGAAGATCCCAGATTTGGTGCTTTAGCAACTTAGCAAGACATTGTTTCAAAAACAAAAAATAAAATAGGGCTGGGGGTTGTCCCTTGGAGGTAGAACACCCCTGGCTTCTGATAGGATGTAGCTCATTGGCAAAGTGTCTGCTTTGCAGGTGTGGTGTTCTGGGTTCAATCTCTGGTTCCAAAAAGACAAAAAAAAAAAAAAAAAAAAGAACTCCTTTAGAACACCCCTGGGTTCAATCCCCAGCGCGCACACACACACACACACACACACACACACACACACACACACACACAATTAGAATAATACTCTCTCACTGTTGTAATATTTTGACCTTACTTCCTCCTGTGTCTTTTCAACAGCCTTTTGAAAATCTGAAAATTCTAGGACAATATAAAGAAAAAATTAATGTATTGCCACGAGTTATCCTTGAAGTTAATAATTAAGATAAATTGGCATGCATCGCAACATCTATTCTCCACAGATTATATTATTTTTACAAATGATAGAACTTACTTGATCAGTTTAATGAAATAAAGATTTGTTCATGCAGAATGCAGGTAAACATTCTGTGGCCCGAAAATATTTAACTCTAACACATTTATTGAATAATGAAATTTCTGAAACAAAGGTCTCAGATTAATGTTATATATGTTAATCTGATAAGGGTGAAAAGACCTGAAATTGCTGAACTTAGGTATGTAAATTGGTATGTGTCTCCTTTCTAGAAGTGGGGAAAAAGAGAAGGAGTAAACAGTTTTAGAAAAATAAAATGCGCCTCCATTTCTAAACATGTGTTGCATATTAAAGTAATTTATCAAAAAACTATAGATCTGGGTGCAGTGGAATATGCCAGAACTGCAAAACAAACAAACAAACAAGCAAACAAACAAACAAAATGACTAATTATAAATCTTTAGCAGGGCCTTAGCTTGAACTCTTAGTATATACTAAGATTCCAGTGTATTGGAAGGATTTGTCCTGTGCTTCTTGAGCTACGTCTTAGTCAACATTCCTGCTACTATAACCCAAAGCAATTGACCCTACAATGTAGAGGAAGGAAAAATGATTTGCTCACAGTTTTTTTGAGATTCCAGGTTCAGTCCATGTGGAGCCAGTGTTTGCACATCTCAGGGAAGAGCAGCAGGAAGCAGAGACAGGGAGTGAACAAGGCTCCCAGAGAGACGGAGAGGGAGAAGGAGAGAGAGAGAGGGAGAGAGAGAGGGAGGGGGAGAGATCTCACATGGGGGGGGGGAGAAAGGATATATAATCCCCAAGGTCACACCCCTAGGAACACCTCCTTATCAACCAAGCACTACTTCCCACATTGCTACCTTGTTTTGTGAAAGCTGGGGTGACATTCTAAATGCAAACCAGTGCAGGCTATTTGCAAGAAGTCCAAGAAGTCTCCTAGCAGCAGTGTCCTGTAGCAGAGAGCGGGTGAAGAGCAAGGCCTAAATGAAGGAGCCTTGGTGGTTCCGTGCAGGAGCTACTTATGTGGGTCTTCTACAGGTCCTTATTTTTCTTGGAGATTGTGCCAGATCCCAGTGGAGAGGACTGAAAGTGTGAAACAGATAAGAAACCTTTCCCACCTTTTTACTAAAATGTCTGAGATGCTAAGAGCTAACTGACAGTGCTGCTGTGAGCCAGCTAGAGAGGGTGGGTGGAATGGCTTCTGAGCCTGTGCTGCGCGGCACACTCTCGCGGGAGTGGCTGTCTCACCGCACCAGAGGCCAGGGCCCTTGGGGAGCTGCTCTCTCCTCTGCAGTGGGGGAGATCTCCAGCGCAGGGTGACTTGCTGCAGCTTTGGTGAGGTGCAGCGTTGCTGTAGCTCATACCTCAGGACATGGATGGCTTGGGAAGCTGGAGGGGCTTTGAGAGTTGGTAGCCTTGAGCAAGGCAGGCAACCTTGGGCATTCCAAGAGCTGAGGAAGAAACATGGATGGAAGCCTCGTGGGAGGTAGAAGGAGATGGCTTGTGAGCTTGCCGCGTCTATCAGCGGTGCAGCCCACCCTAGCCGATGGGTAAATGAAGCGAGGTATGAAGCCAAAGACGCAGTGTTGTGTTGGACGTGTTCCCTCACATAGGCCTCCAAGCTTACGTTCCATTTCCTTGTGCCTTTCTCATTTTTTCTTTGCTAGATCCCAGCTGAGAGGACTTAGAGTGGACGAAATAAGGGGGCTCTTCGTGTGTGTGTGTGTGTGTGTGTGTGTGTGTGTGTGTTTTGGTACTGGGGATTGAACCCTGGGGCATTCTACCTATGAGCTAGAACCCCCCCCCCCCAGCCCTATTTTAGTTTTATTTTTAAATAGGACCTTGCTAAATTCCGGAGGCTGTTCTAAAACCTGTGATCCTCCTGTCTCAGCTTCCCAAGGACTGGGATTACAGGCATGTGCCAGTCACCACAACCAGCTAGATTTCCAATTTTATTAACGTGTCCAAGATACTAGAGGGCACAACTTGGTAGCACTTTTGTGAACCATGTTGCCAAATTTATCTTCTGGAGAAAAGTGGATGTTCCATATAGTTTGATCATTTTATATTTTTGAAAATAAGATCAAGAATGCACTATTTGACAACGTGAAATATAATTGTCACTGTTTGTTGAGTGGCTATTTTCAGGTGGCACAGCGGTCCCTTAGGAGGAAGTGCCTAGAATGTCAGTGTGGTGTCTTCCTGAAGGCTCGGTTGCTCCCAGGGCTGAGGGGGTGGCCGTGCAGGGATGGCTGAGGCCTTCAAGGCTCTTGAGGGGGTTCCTTTGAGTGGGGATTATTTTAGGCAGCTGTGTACCATCTGTGGGTTATATCTGCTCTGTGTGGCCACTTCCATTTCTATTAAGTTTGCTTTTCAAATCAGGGCCTTTACCTACTTCTAGAGAAGATGTATGTTGTCACATCCCTCTAATCTGTAATCCCTGTAAGTGATTCAATATATACCATTATGCCTATCTGAAAGATGGCAAAACCGAGGCTGAGAGGAATCAAATCACCATAGTGAGCAACAAGCAGAGGAAGAACCTAGAACTGGGTCCAGAGTAATGTGTAAGCAATGATCTGTATGGTCTCTTGGAGCAAGCTACTGCATCCCGCTATGAATAGAGTCAGAGACTGTAAGCACTGGAGATTTACTCTCTAGTGGAATTGCCTCACTAAGTGGTAGAATGTGCCGATGGTGGTTTCCTTAGATCCAGTAAATACGCTTCTGTGGAAGAATAGTTGTGACCGAGTCATAAATCTAGTTCTCCATTTTGGCAAAGCTTCAAGTTGTGGTTGATTCTCTTGACTTGTCCTCAGATCTGATTTTGCCTAAAAGCTACAAAGATGATTTCTGGTCCTGAGAAAGAACATGGCCTCTAACATGAAATCTGTTTTGTTATGAAGCAAGACTACATGGGATTTGCCACAGTATGAGGAAATAGGATAATTGCATCGTTCTTGATGTTGTATTTGTCTATCTACAAACAAGTAGAAAAACTTTCTAAGAATGTTGCATGAGTATTGTCTCTTGTGTAAATACATCAATAAGACAAGTTGTGGGAAAGGAGATTGGGTAAAAACAGCGAGTGATTCCTACTTGGCTTTGGAAAAGCTAGACATCCGAGCACATGACCATCTTCTTAGTTGGCTAATATGTGTGTGGTTTTTACTGTCTAATTCAATGATAGACTCTGTGCTGGGTGTGGTAGCACACACTTGTAATATCAGTACTTGGGAGGCTGAGACAGGAGGATCACAGGTTCATGGCCAGGCTCAGCAACTTAGTGAGACCCTTTTCAAAATAAAAAATAGCTCAGATATAGAATGCACATGGATTCAATCCTCAGTACTCGCCCCCCCCCTCTAAAAAACAGATAGACTCTGAAGTCAGAGGCCAGCTCTTATTCTTTGTGTGCTGTCTGTAGTGCCTTAGTGCAGGGAAGGCAGGGTAGAAGACCATCACTTATTTTTGAATTGCAACATATTCACAGCTAATCTGGATCTTAATCCATTCAGAAGCATATGCCTTGGGCCATCTCTTCTACATCCATTTTATTTGGCCTCCAGTGTGAACAGATGACGAGGTTGTCTTGTCATCCTGCAAAGCCCAGACCAAATGTCCAGGCTGATCGCTTTGAGCTCGTTGCATTCACTTAACTGAGATTTTCAGAATTCTTACTTAGTCTGAATCAAAATTACTGGTGCATGTGGAATTCAAGTTGTTTTAGTTAGTTTTGCTATAAATAGCCATATATATTTTTCTTCCCCCACGTGATGAGAGTTTTATTGGATGTGATTCTTTGAGGAACTTCCTCAAATTCATTGGACTAAGGGGGATCCTAAATTTTAAAAAGGGGAAATTTAATTGGGCATTGTGACACACCTCAGTAATCCTAGTACTTGGGAGACTGAGACAGGAGGATTGCAGGTTCTATAACAGCCTTAACAACTTAGTAAGAACTTCAGCAACTTAGGGGGAGACCTTAATTTTTTTTATTTTTTATTTTTGGTGGTACTGGGGTTCCTGGAAACCCTTCTACCTCTGGTTTACACTCCAAGACCTATTTTTATACTTTTTTATTTGGAAATAGGGTCTCTTAAGCCAGCGCACGCGGCTGGCTTCGAACCTGCGTGATCCTCCTGTCTCTGCCTCCTAAGCGCGGGGACTACAAGTGTGCAGCGCCACCACACCCAGATGGGGGGAGACCTTATTTTGAAGTAAAAAAATAAAATAGGGATGTGTAAGTAGTTCGGAGGTAGAATGCCCCTCAATTCCATTCCCAGTACCCCTGCCCCAATTTAAAAAAAGTTGTTGTTACAAAACAAACTTTTTTTTGAAAGAAGTTTATATATTACACTGATAAATATTTCTAATTTTTATGACTTGATACTGATAGGCATATTTCGTAATAGAAATAGTTAGGTATCTCCTGCAAAGGTTATTTGCTTAATTTTAAAAGTAACTTCTAATAGATCCATTGTTTGGTTCTGTTTTTAACAGTTATGAGATATTTTATATGTATGTATTATGGCTCTATTCCAATATATCTGGCTGTTACCTTTGAATTGCCAAAATAGTTTCCTGAATTTTGCATGGCTATGGCCTTTGGCCTATAAATCATAACATCACTACATAGATTTGTTTTTAGGATAAGTGAAATGCATACTTCTAATCCGTGTTCTGTGTATCAAGAGAAATTTTTTTTCTTTTTATGTATAAAAGCTAATCTTCATAATTGCTAGTACTTTACTGAAGCCCAGCGCTAGGACAAATGCCACAGAGCTGTGTTGGTGCAGATTTCTGTAGCTGAATTTATGAGTTATAACTCTTAATCCAAATGAAATACAATTTTATTTGAGGTAGATCTGCAAGTGGGAGAATGACTATTAATTCTGCAATTCCAAAATAACTAATGTGCTTGGTTTGAAGCCAGGTACACTGTGAGTTCTGGATTTAAGTGCTCATGTGGGAAATACAGAGAGAGAGACTTTAACATATGGATTCTCAGAAGAAAATGCAACTGTTCTATACAAGAAATATTGGGTTATTCTTAGTACTTTTTAATGTGTGGTTGACTCTATATTTTTGAGTGGTGCCATTTTTAACACTTGGCAATTCAAGCCACAGATCTTCATTTCCTGGGGTAATTTTAATAACTCACCCATTCATGCTACGGGCATTTAGTGAGGATTGATGGTGTAGTGTACTTGATTTGATGAGAAAAGCAAGGAAAGTATAAGTAAGATCTGTCTTTGTTGAATTTACAATGTTGTTACAGAATAAAACTAACAGATACATGCGTGTGTATATCTGCACATATCTACACATATGACAAGATGTATACATGTATATGTACACATACACACATAAGCATATGACAAATGACAAGTACAAAGCAGCATGGAGCCACATGTTAACATATTAAAAATACCTATTTCTGGATGCAGTGGTGCACACCTGTAATCCCCCTACTCGGTAGGCTGAGGCGTGAGGATTGCATGAAGCCAAGAGTTCAGGGCTAGCTTGGGTAACATGGAAAGGCGCCATTTCATCACTTGCCTTTGAGAATCTCATAATCTGGTGATGTTGGCAGGTAGGTTTTAGAGGGGCTTCCAGCACAGTGGTATTGGTAATAGTCAAGGGACAAAAGACGAGCCAACTATGAGTTATCAAAGGGTCTGAGGAGGTTCTGGAAAGATTAGGTGTAGCAAGTTGGGCTGTGTATCCACATGTACAGAGGGTGGAGGAGGACAGCATTTCTGTGAGCGCAGAAAAGCTTCTTTGGAGGAACCAAGGTATATCTTGTAAGAAGTTTATAGGTCATACTGGTAAATATTTATGCATGTCAAAGAGAGAAAAATGAGAAGGAAAACGTCATAGGCAATATGCAAGAGGTGGGGATACGTATACACAGGAGAGCAGTCCTCAAAGTGGGACTCGTTAGCTAAGTGAGAGCAATTGAGATGAATGGACAGGGGAATAGCACGTGACTGAAAGGTTGGGTCACATCAGAAATAAACACTATGGAAAAATACAAAATATTATGTGAGTCCTGGTTATGCTAGAGCCAGGCAGCATTAGATATTGGTCAAAAGCACAGAATGGCTTTAAATCATGTCTCCATGGATCTCAGGCTGGGTGACTGCTCTGTGCCTAGTGACTGCATCTCTGATAAGGGGGAGGTAGTAGTTCCTAGGTCTCAGATTGTTATGAGGATTCAATCAGCTGGTATTTTTAAATGCTTAAAACAAGCCTACATATTAAGCTACATCTAAGATATATATATTTAGGATAGAAATAGCTATCTCTCTCTCTCTCTCTATATATATATATATACATCTTAAATAATGGGGTACTCACTAGGTAATCAAAAACTACTATGCATTATCAAGCAGAGGGAGATAGAATAAAATAAAGTGGGAGGAAGGTTATCCTGGTAATAATATACAGTGCAGATTTGAATGAGGGACATTTCTGGAAACTGGAAGATGAGATGGGATGATCTCATGGGTCTCTGGAGAAGAATACCAGGAGATGGGAGAAGGGCAGAGAAATTCTAAGAGTTTGAGGAGTCGACATATTTCAAAGAAAGAAGGAGATATGAGAACTTGGGGGTTGGTTTGGGGATATGAGAACTCATAGCCAAAAATGACTCTGAGGTGGAGGTTTTGAGAGGCTGGGAAAAGGGTGGTGCCATAGACAACAAATGGGAAGTTTTGCATGGACGGACCTCAAGGCATCGTGAGCAAGATTGACCGCACTTAGCCCAAGTTAGCTCAAATAATAATAATAATTTGCTAGAATGTCATTCCTCTTTGTGCTTTTGTGCAATTCCCTTGCCATCTGTTCTAGAAACAATTCAGGATGTCAGTGTTCTTTGAATGGAAAGCCAATCCTAAAAGAAAAGATTTCTTACCTAAAAACATGGACTTCTGAAACATTTAATTAAATTAAAAATGAGGTGAAGATAGGGGAAGACTTAGCTTTCCAACCACTGAGAATTTAACTGAATGATGTTGAAAAATGATTTCAGTTGGGAATTCAAAAACACAATGAAGCCAAACCAAACAAAAACTAGGTCAAGAGATGACCTTGAGGCAAAGTCTTAAATCTTAGAGGTCAGCAGGTCAGTATACTTTAAAAACTGTAATTATGGTTCTTAATTCTTCAGTGGGCTTACTGTGTCATGGTAAGTTTATTCATGCCCGCACGCTGTCACCCACAATGTCGCTCCAGGTTGCCATACGGCTTCTCCAAGTATTAAAATGGCTTGATACGTTTTCGTTACATTAATCTTTTCTCTAAGGCCAGTGATGAGTTCATCTGACTCTTTTCCATCAAGTTGAAAATTCTTTTCAATTAAAAACTCATCTCTACAGATGGTATGAACATTAAGAGAGGCTTGTTCTGTCTGAAACAACAAATATTGAGATATCTCAGGAATCATTCTATAAATCATTGGAAGTAGAATTGACTTCAAGGTTTCTATATATATATGTATATATGTATGTATGTATGTATGTATGTATGCATATGTATATATATATATATATTTTTTTTTTAAGTGAGCAAAAGTTGAACTGATGAGAATTTGGCCCATATGGTTTATTGTTGCCAGAATGGATCAGTTTCACCCTGGTGCCGGGGCAATTTTGTTGCCCATTAATGTGAAATATTGTGAATGTTTTAACGAAGCTATCAACTATGAACTACTTCATCTAAAACATTATGATTACAAAGGCGATAATAGAAGCAGTTTAAACCAGGAGAAAATGCTCTGTTAAAGAGGATTAGAAAGACCATTTATTGAATAGTATGGATTTCTTCCAAGCCCCTGTGTGCAGAAAGCATGCAATGCGTGAATAATTCATCTAGAAATTCTATCGTGAAGTTGTATCAGTTTCCACAGTAAAACCTGGCGGCGGAGGAGGAAAATACATCAACATCTGCGACAAGCTCTATGAAGAGACAGTGGCAAAGCCTTTCAGGCACCAGGAGCAAAGCAAAATATAATAAATTCACTTGAGTGTCAAATTTGTGGCGGCTGAATAATGACACCATATGTCTGGGTTGCTATGTCACCATGGGCTGTTCTGAAAAAAACACATGGCTTTGTAGAAACGGCTGTCAGCCTGGGGAATGAACCTAGCTGGCTCCAGCCTTCCTCAAAAAGGAAACAGAGCGTGCTCAATAAGTGCAGGGTCTGATGGTCACAGAGGATTGTTTTTCATTACTGTTGTTTTGTTTTTCTTACTTTGTCCCACCTAGATGAAGCCTGCTGTTTAGACTTGGCAGGCGGTCTTAGGTGTCTCATCCTTCAGTGGAATTGGATGAGGCTTTGAAACCCAAAAGTTGGGGTGCTGCGTGGGTGCTGATGATGCCCCTCGTCTATCTTTTCTTTTTTTTGTGTGTGGTACTGGAGATGGAACCCAGGGGCATCTACCTCTGAGCTACACTCCCAGCCCTATTTTTTATTTTTTACTTTGAAACAGGATCTCACTGAGTTGCAAAGGGCCTCAGTAAGTAGCAGCTGAGGCTATCCGTGAACCTGTGATCCTCCTGTATTTATAGAGCTCTCTGAAGAACTCCCCTAAGGGTGTTGCAAGGACATTATCTTGATCATATTCACAGAATTCTCAGGAGGAGTCTAGGACTCAGGTTATTTTGCTTCAGGAGAAACTGAGGCACAGAAAGGTTCTGGTCCCTTTAACCTGTAGGAAGCAAGAATCTGCTGACAGCTCAGTGTTCCTTACTTAAGGTGGCTGGCATTCAACCAGGCGTGCAGGCGCTTTTTATAGGGCGGAGGGTTTGCCTTCTCTCCTGGGCCTCTCTCTCCTTCCTTCTGGCATGCATGGTGCTGGCCCGGCGCCCGCTTCGCGGCTGCTCTGCTGCTCCGCAGACACAGCTCCTGGGCTCAGCAGCCCCATAAGCCTGGATTCCGCAGGCTGCACTCTGGACCGCTGTTAGCAGAGTGTTCATGCTTGCACACAGACCCCACAGCATGGTGATTATGTCCCGTGTAACTGCTCTCAACAGCCTGAGACTCTGGAGAGCACTGGCTGGGGAGTCAGCAGCCCCACCTCACTTGCCCACAGCCAGCTTGGTGTCTTGGTTTCTCCATGAAGATTAGTCCAGTGGCCCCTAGAGAAGATGACAACAAAGATAAAGCATTTGGAATGGGTTTCACTTAATTCTAATCACAAGGCCACAGGCAGGTAACTAAGGAAATTGTGCAAATTGATCTGTTATAAGGAAAATTACTTTCCATATATATTAATTTTCCACAGGAGAACCTTCCCCTAAGAATTTAAGAATATGAAATTAACTTTTAAACAATGACCATTTCACAAGTGGTTCCCAGCAAAATGGTGGATATCAGAATCACTTGGAGAACTTTTCTACTAGAGCACAAGTTGTGTGTGTGTGTGTGTGTGTGTGTGTGTGTGTGTGTGTGTGTGTGCGTGCATGCGGGCATGCGCACGTGCGATACTCTGAGACACTGATTCATAGGGCCTGGGGCAGATCCAGGGAGTAGGGACTTCCAAAGCCTCCTCCCTAGGTGAATCTGATGTGAAGTCCGTGATTTGTCAGAGCGCTACCATGTCCTGGTTCCCCTATCCCTGCCACTCGGGAATATAAAACATCAAGTGCAAAGTGAAACAGATAAAAAAGAATTGTGGTTTCCTGACCAGACAGCAGTGTTTTCCATTTGGCAGTGTAATGTAAAGAACTGAAGACGCTAATACACTTGCAGCAGTTCAGTCAGGGGCTGAAAAATGGAGAGCAGGCCACCGAGTCTGGGTGCTGCTGACGGGCCTCCTGTCTCCGGCCCCATCCCATCCTGGTCCTATCCAGCTATTTGTGGTAACAATCCAGTTCGCTGTTGGCCATTTCAGTCCCTCTTGGAGCCAGGCAGGGGACAAGGGTTACACAGATGAAAGATGGCTACAAATTCACAAGCGGCATTGATTTCTCTATTCCCTTGAACTTGGACTGTGACGACTTTAATTAATAGAATACGGGGAAATGACGCTGTGTCCGTTCTTGGCTTATAACTAGCATGGGCCAAGGGAGGTTGTGTCCAGCGGGCATTTTGTTCAATCATCTCTGCTAAGTTCTTGGCCAAAAGCCAATCTGAACTTTCAGCCGTGAAAGTGAACCACCTTGGGCCTTCCAGCCCACTGCAACCCTGGATACTGCAGCCCAGTCAGCATCACCCACGGCAGAAGTCCAGCCCAGCCGAGTCCAATCAAACCACAAATCACAACCAGCGGACAAAACAGTTGGTCTTTTTAAGCCACAGAGAGAGTAGCACAGTGGCTTGTTACACAGCCATAGATCCGTGCTTCTTCTCCCAGCCATGTCAATCTGACGTGGAGAAACTGGGTCACAGCTCCAATCTTCAAGTGACATTTTTGGCTGTATCTTTACCTGTTTATGGGAATTCCAGTGCCCTCATATTTTTCCTGCATAACTTCCATAAAGGGTGTTTGGAATGTAGGACCTGGGAACCAGTCCTTTGGTTGCCATGTGACATTAGCTGCCTCTCAATTTTCACTTTGATGACCTCTCTACTTTGGGTATCTCTTTCTCTCTTGAAGCTAAGAGAGCAGCCTGGCCTCGTGTCTCTGCCGTTGCTGGCCATAATGACTGCAGGGAGCCCGTGAGTGCCCTGGATCCAAGCACCATCACCATTATTGACAAGGCTCCGTGTCATTGCAGCTGATGCAGTTTGTAAACTTCTGAAGAGATTTTAGGAGACAGTCTTTATTGTTGTTAGTGACATATGTGCCCATTTCTTTATACTCAATTGAATTCAAGAGTTAAGTCATACTATTTGTTTTTTAAAATTTTTTGGGATGAAGATTCAAAAGATCTCAATTAAGAATACTGTATATGTGTTGTTAATGTTGAAACATTTAGCCTACTATGAGAATGAAGAGACAAATAATTCTATAATAGAGTCCCTTTGGGGAAGCTTCTTAATCAAATTTTCCTCAGCAGAAATTTATGCTCTATTTGGGTGAGCTAAAGAATCTGACATGCTTTTTGTCCTCTAAACAATACAAACAGAGGATAAAAGATTGTCTCTTTAGACTTCAGTGACAAACTTAATGATGCCCCAGCCCAACAAATCAGAATAAAAAAGATTGCCTGGGCATAGTGGTGCATGCCTATAATCCCAGGAAGGCTGAAACAGGAGGATCTCAGGTTTGAGGCCAGGCTGGCAATTTAGTTAAGGGTGTAGAATGGAGGTAGGATGCTCTTAGGTTGAATCCCCAGTACAAAAAACAAACCCCCCAAAAAACAAAAAGAAAAATCCAAGGAAAGAAAGATTGCAAGTCCAGAGAAATATAGATTTTAGACTTCAGTGAACTAGTTAGCTAGGTGTTTGGTATTATATTTATTACAACCAGTATCTCAGGATTATTTCTGAGGACTAGCTGTATGTATCCACTTTGTTCTAAAGGGATTGTGTCTCCCTCTAGGATTAAAGTGGAAATGGATGGATGATATTTGAACTCTAGGATAATTAATTAAAAATATGAGGTCATATACACGTGTAATGAGACGGGAAGATGGGAGAATAAATTGGAGCCAATAAGTATTGAACAAGAGGATATCAAGATGGAATTGTCTCCTGAGGTAATGTGGCAGAACGGCTTGGTTCTTTTGTGTGTGGTTTTAGAAGACCTTCATCAGTGTTTCCTGAGCATTTAGACAGCAGGAGATTAATGAGAAAATGAAGGGACCTTTACTCCTGAAACAAAACTCTCTTTGATGTTCTCCTTTGAGATACTAAGAGAAATAAGAGCAGAAAAGGATTCCACTAGCTGATTACCCCTTCATGTAGGAATACAGTGATTGATCAGTGATTAATCCCCTCTGACACTGACACATTTTCACTCTCATGAAACAGCCTAGGAAAAATTAAGAAGTTGGAAAGAACCCAAAAGCATACTCCTTACTTATTGTTTTAACCAATAAAAAGTTTGGGGACCCATCTTCACAGGGTAAATACTAATGTCGGGGAGTTATTGCTAAACATTTCTGAAAGCAACTGGTTTGAGTTCCTCTGAATAATTTTACACTTGGTAGAGTGTGAATAGATCCTTGCCTAGTTCGCTGGGCTGTTACTCCTCATAATGAACATCTGGTTAGATTCTTATACACAAATGTGAAAGGATTATATTTTCTGGAGATGCAGTTTTAGGAGTCCATTTGACACTTGGAATTCTCTTTAACCTGCCAAAAGATGCTCTGATAATGCTCCGATTTTGAGACTCACTTTGTCAGACACACTGGCAAGAGGCCTACATTTGAGGAATATATCTTAGAGAAGTAGGACCCCTTAGCCAATTTGGAAGAATTGTAATTTTTGTTGGAACAATGACGTTGAGTTCTAAACCCTTTCACCACATGTTATAAATATTAACAATGAAGGTAATGTGGGTGGTGGAGGCTTTTTTTGAAATGGGGATTTCAATCTTGGCTGACATGATAATAAAGTCATTCACTGAGAAACAGAGTAGGAGGTTGTTCTAATTTTACATTTGACTTATTTTTCACGAAAGAAAAAGGAATAAGAAACTTCACAGTAATCAAGTTTATAGAGGCAATATTAATGGATAGAATAGGTTAGGCCAAATTACACAAGTATTTATAGTTTGAAGCTCGAAGGAGGCCCAGTGCTTAGTAGTTCAGCAGATGGGCTCTTGGGCCAGATTCTTTGGGCTTGAGCAGTTGCTCTGCCACTTACGAGCTGTGTAAACTTGAGGCCTGCAGAAGTCAAGCACCTTGGTCAGTGTTCTCACCCTAGAGCCTGCTAGAGTTCATCCTAGCACTTAGATGATGAAATAGGTGTGAGGATTTCTTTTAGTTCTTGATGCAAAATATAGAGTGAAATCCTAAGTATTTGACAAATAGTAGGAGTTGCTATCATTATTGTTGAATTAAAAACAACTGACCATAAACAAATTAATTCACTCAGTAAGAGAAAGAGAAACAATTTATTTGGTAGTATTCACTGGTATCTTTTAATTACTAGGAAAGTCGATGGGGAGGTTGAGAGAATTTCCCAGTTATGCACTTGAATTTAATGAATTATTCCTTCAGTGAGAATCTTACTGTCCTTAATATGTTGGGTTATGGTTTCAACTCCTTTTATAACACTTCTTGAGTAGATACTAGGCTGGAACACCTCTTTTACTCTTCTAGGTCATGGACCCCCACCCCCAAATTTCCCTCTATTTTATTTTTGAGCCAAAATTGTTGCCATGGGAATGATGCTTGCCAGGCACAAGAAGCATTTGTGGAGACAGTGCATCTTGTCTGTACCCCTGGATGGAATCACAAGAGCATGGTATGCACCAGTCAGGCACAGCAGGGTGCGGCAACACTTGAGAGTAAGGCCAGAAAATATCACTTTCTAAAGGTAGTACAAGAGTCGGGCATGGTGGCACATTTTTGTAATCCCTATACTTGGGAGGCTGAGACAGGAGGATCGCCGGTTCATGGCCAGCCTTAGCTACCTAGTAAAGCCCTCCGCAACTTAGTGAGACCCTGTTTCAAAATAAAGAATAAAAATAGGGCTGGGGGTGTAGCTTGAAGGTAGAATGCCCCTGGATTTGATCCCAGTACTGAAAAAAGAAAGTGAGCACAAAAGAGAACATATTGTGGGTGAGTTTGTCATCTGTTCATCAGAAGAACAAAGCTTTTTGGGTGGAGTCTAATGTGTGTGCTGCCCACGAAGCTAGTATGCTGCCCAGATGCCCAGAGGAGACACAGATGGCTCCCGAGTTCAGTCAGAGGCTCTGACCTCCCTCCGTCTTATCATGTTTTGTTTTGTGAGGAAGAGAATGCTGTAATCTGTTCAATACATGTAGATCATGTCTTTAAAGAGATTGTATTATTATCACTATAGGAGGTGGTGATTTTTCTGAATTCTAGAAAAAGACCAAGAGGGTAATTTATCAGACTGTCGTCACCAGGTTATGAGTGTCCCTCTTGTCTTCTTTTACAACTATTCCTAGAGAAGGAGCTGGATAGCATAGGTTATCACAGCTTGACAGTGTATCATGTGACACTAATTGCCAAGCTGTCCTTTAGATGTAATTTATTTACTTATTTTTGGTACTGGAGATTGAATACAGTGCCACTCTATTATGAACTAAACTGCCAGCGCTTTCTCTTTCTTACTTTTAAACAAGGTCTCACCAAATTGCTCAGAGTCTTGCTTAGTTGCTGGGGCTGGACTTTGGTTCTCTGGTCTCACCCTCCCAAACACTGGGATTGCAAGCATGTGCCACCATGCCTGGCTACTTTTAAAAGTAATTTAGATTCTCACATAACTTCTTCTAGGGGAAAGGATGATCTGATCATGCTCAAGAGCCACTCTGAGCTGACAGCGGAATAGTTATCACCATGTATTAAAAAATTGGTGTTTAAAAGCAACCTCATGGGTATTTGGCTAATGTCAGTCTCTAGAAACTGGTCACTCCAGGCTAATTAAAAACAAACAAACAAACAAACAAACAAATGACATTAGCATGTTAAACTTGCAAAGGGGGACCTAGCAGGTGCTGTGCATGGACTTTTCGAGGGTGTGATTCAAGCAAGGTCAGTCTGGGACAGTTGACATCTTTGCAAGGGGACTAGAAGGTTAGGGAAATTAAGTCTCTTTTTCTTCCACCTTCTATCTGCAGAGACAGACATTAACATGTTCCCCTGAGGTGAGGCAATATTCTGCTTCTTCAAAAGTGGACAGAGTGGGAAGAAAGCAGTTAGATTGACTAGAGAATTAGTATACCAACTGAGATCCTGTGAGGTTTCCTAACTCAGCTCCCATTATGACATCATTGGCACAACATTGCCAAAGGTACTTGACTTGTGCTGTTATTTTCTTGGCTTCAGTCCAATTCCATCAGAGCCTGAAGATGAGTTTTTACTTCTTACAGTTCAGATTGTTGGCAAATATCCACTGAAGTCCACTATGTCAAAGGAGCCTTGTTGAAGTCTGTCTTATACAGAAGGATGAGACAAGGCCCTGCTAAGGAAACACTATGTAGCAACAAAAAGGTCAAGGCATACAATAAAAAAATATAGCTCATATTTAAACTCAACCTCATCTCCATGCCATTTGTTAGGATTCAATTCTTCAGGTGGCTATACGAACTCTTCTTCTAGAAGAAGTAAACCAATTGCCAAAGTTGTGAGGGCCCAGGTTATAAAAAGTTTTAGTTAGAAACATCTCATTTGTTCTCATAAAATTTGAATACAACATCAACTCATTTTGCCTTTCCTGTTTGACTTAATTCATTGAGAAATATTATTACGGAAAACCCAAATACCTTTGAAAACCGGTTTTGCATGAGTAATACTGTTCCAAAGGGTGGCCATGGTGGGGAAAGCCAACCAAAACAAAAGCTCCGAGTGTCGGCCTCTGCTGACAGAAGCTGCCCTCTGATCTACCTGCAAAAAATAGCAGCAAATCCTCGAGAGCCGGCCCCAGAAATGCCCATGGGCACCAAACCTGCAGTCTCAGGAACCACTAACAAGTTGATTCCTTTGACACTGCCTTCGCCTTCACCAGAAAAATGAAGCAGATGAGCCACCTCATAAACTCCTGGCTACCTTTGCTTCCCCTGAAGTCACATGTTCTTTATTTATCTTTGCTTTTTGAACCCTGGGAAAAGTATATCAAAGTGATTCGGCCTGCCAAAAGTTTGTGCACTTAGGAACTGGCATGGTGACGAACGCCTGCAGAGAAGAGAAAAAGATTTCTGTGTGTTTTAGTGTTATTCTCTCCCTTGAGATGTTTCCAGAGACTTGAAAGGAGGGCCGCGCGGAGGAAGTGATTAAACTCGCTCACATTAAAATTGAAAGTCAGTGTGAACGACCAGCTCTTTCTGCCTCCTCTCCCGGCCCACTGCCCCAGGTAACTGGGATCACTTATCACAGAAATTAGAGCTGGAAAAACCCTGACCGGGCTCTCATCCACTTTTACCTGGCAAAGGAAGGATTGTTCTCATGATCTGCATTGTTTAGTCTGGTTGAATCTTCAAACATGCTTCAGGAAGAGCTTGTCCTGAATTTCCTTTGGGATTTCTCTCCTCGGGTGAAAATTTGAAGAGTTAGTTCTACTAATAATTTGGAGGTTTCTTTTAGTTAGGCTCATCCCATTATTTGGGACAGCCTTGGCCTCCTCTGTGCTTTGTGGTCTTAGGAAATTATTCAGTTCTCCAGTTTCTCCGCATCTAAAGAGAGGATTGTATCACCATTAAAATGCTCTTTGTGGAAGGCTAGAGTACTGGGCTGTAGAGG
The DNA here is from genome assembly GCF_963383645.1 of Muscardinus avellanarius. Taxonomy (NCBI): domain Eukaryota; kingdom Metazoa; phylum Chordata; class Mammalia; order Rodentia; family Gliridae; genus Muscardinus; species Muscardinus avellanarius. The sequence continues at coordinate 66,326,868 of NC_137789.1, read as the reverse complement.
GGGTTTAAAACATCTGCTCCATCACTAGTCACATGCAATCTCAACATTTCTTCAGAAAACCCTAGTTTCTCAAAATTGAAAGAAAGTGTTTGTGGATGTTGAAGCTGGCCTGTATTACTGTGGAAATGCTGGGCCCTGTGGCCTTCACTGGATGCTGGGCCCAATGGAAGTGTGTGGTGGGAGTCCTGGACCAGCCTGAGGAAGCCAAAGGCAGCTGTAGGGGCTGGGTGCACCTCAGTGAGTGGGTGAGGCTCCTGTGCTTCTGGCTGTCCTGGCCTTTGGTCATTAACATCTCCCCATAGCTCCCCTATGACCTTCTTGCTGTCACTGGTGTTCCTTAAAGTTCTCACCCCCCCCCCCCCAAAAGCATTTGCTAAGTCAATGAAACTGCTGAGCCAATGACTGAGTACCCTCCTCGGTACCTGCAGGACAGTGAATGCTGTCTTTAAATTGAGGGACCTTTCCCAGCCCCTGAATTCCAAAGCCTGGGAAGAAATGTTAATTGGGGAACTTTATGGTTTAGGTTTGGCATGTTTCCCCAAAAGGCCCATGGGTTGCAAGCTGGTCCCCAATGATACAATATTCAGAGGTGAAATAACTGAATGAGGGCTCTGGTCACATCACCAGTAAGTTCAGTGAGGAAGGATTAATAATTTAAATGGATTTACTGGATGGTGACTTAGGCAGGTGAGGTATGGCTGAAAGACTAGGTCGTGGGAGGTTTGGCTTTGGGGAATATATCTGTCTGTGGTTGCTTCCTGTATCTCTTTCTGATTCTGGCTGCCATGATGTGAGAGAGTTTTATTTTTTCTTGGTAGAGTGGGAGATTCTAGCCTGATATAGATGCTGGGTACCTATATCCCAAGGGGTTACTTAAGAAAACCTTGGCCCAAGGGGAAAAGGAACCAGGCAAGACATCCCTTAGTAATACATTTTGACTATTATTGGGAATATAGGATGATGATTTTGGGTATGCCCTAGATATTTGGGAAGCTGAGCATAAAAATGTAAAGAAGTCTTCATCACTCTGAAATATTATGACATGAACACAGTGCTCGATGACTCTCGATGATAAGAGAAGCATTCTCTGTCTCCCAGGCACTTACCATTTAGCTCCCCTGGCCAGAGCAGTTGGTTCAGGGATGAGCACACAATCCACCTGGAACTGGTCCCTGATCTTGTGCATGAGCACCTGGCACGAGGGAGACCTTTCCTCCTCAGGGATTTAAATCTGGGATAACACAGGCTCTTGTTGCTGTTGGCCATTTTATTATTCCAGAAAACCTGTAAACGAAGCTATCATAAAGAAAAGTAGATCTGAGGGACTGAGTCTTAGTCTGATTTCACTGCTAGGACAAAATATCATAGATTTGGTGGCTTATAAACAACAGAAATTTATTCCTCACAGCTCTGGATGGTGGAAATCCAAGATCAGGGCACCAGCAGGACAGGTGTCTATCAGGCCTGCTTCTTAGATGGCTGTCATTATGTTGTAACTGGACCTGGTAGAAGGGACGAGAGATATCTCTGGGGCCTCTTCTATAAGACTAATCCCATTCACGAGGGCTCCACGCTCCTGATTTACACACTTCCCAAAGGCTCCACCTCCTATTACCATCACCTAGGGAATTCTTAACACATGAGTATGGTGGTTGTAAGGAAGGTGGGACACAGATGTTTAGTCCATATCACATGGAGGAGATGTCATTTGAGCCTCTGAATTAAAATCCTTTCCTCTTTAAGCCAATTGGATTTGGGTTTTCCAACCTTTGCCATCCCAAATTTCCACAATGGGATTGATAGTGACAGATTAGGTCTTTTTTGAATTAGATTTATCAGGAAAACCCTACTTGGGTATCTGGAAGGCTATGGAGCAAGGTGCTAATCATACACCATTTCCAGGGGCAGGCTCAGTGGTGATTCTTACCCTCCCCCCCCTTTTTTTTCCTGTAAAGAAACACTCATTTTTTTTGTTAATGGGAAAATATTACATTTAGAATTTCAACATTTCCTAAAATTGTGATGCCGTCCACTGATTACACTGCTTCTTTGTCTCCAGCCCCTTCGTATTCCAGGTAGAAATCGTACATTTACTCCTCTGCACTCCCAGGACAATTGGGAAAGAGCCGACAGATGTGCTTTAGCACTTACACACACCTCATCCATCTTCCTCCCACAAGGCCAACTTTAGTCTTTTTTCCCGTCACTTGCGTTAGCATCTTTTCTAACCCGGCATGTTTCTAAATTCTCTAATCTTGAGAGGTCAATTGCAGAGTTATTTGTCAAATAAAATAATAAATTTATTGTGATAACTGCAAACTGGGAGATGATGATGACTAATAGTTTCCAGAAGCAAGATGGTGTTCCCCAGGGTCAGGGCTGGGGAGAGCCTGCATGTGTGAGCGGGCTGGCTTTCCTGATGTCTTAGCCAACTGCTCTCACATACACTCACACCATTCACAGGCAAAGTGAAAAGGGAAGCTTTATTAGAATAAAAGCCCCTCACTGAAAGCCAAGGTCAGATGTGTCCTTTCTCTGGCTGCTGTACTTGTGGGTAGGAGTGAGAATTGTGCATGAGGAGAGAAAGGGGAAGTGACTAAATTTACTAGCTACTCTTGAATTGGCCTCCTGTGTTACATCTTGAGGATAGAATTCAGAGCAAGTGACAAAAAATAAAAAATAAAATAAAACCACTGTTTTGGGCTTTTATGAATACCCTGGAAGGTGTGGAGTGGGGGTGCGGTGGGAGAGAGATTCTAACCTTTCAAAAAATGTTTCAAATTGAAGCCCAAAAGAATTTGTGTGTGCTCTTGTATGTATGTTTTGTGCATGCACACATGTGTACGTGTATGTGTGCACAACCAAAATTTTGCTTTTAATGCTGGTTTCATCGAATTAAATTCTCTTGAGTGTACATCTTTACATTTACCATGGATTGCAAGGTAAGTAATGCTAGCGATTGAAATCAAACTCACCTATCCTATTCAAAGTGGATCTTTTCTTCAATTCTGAAAGTAGGGAGATTTAGAGTTGCTTTACGGATTGTCCTACTGATTAGTCTGTACTTAGCCATAGCAGCAAAAATTGGAACAACGGGGTATTTCTCTAAACAGATAGGTATATATTTTCCCTATTTTTATATGGGTTATTCACACACCAAGTAGTCATACTATATTAATTAATGCACTAATAATATTCTATTTCTAAGCTTTTGTAACTATATGTAACTAAGATTATATAACTTTATAATATATGCTGATACTTCCATGGTAAACTTTAGACATAATTTAGACACAAAATATTTAGATATTAAAGTATAGAGACTAGTATACCAAGCCACCATGTAGCCATCACTGAAGTTTAATGCATGTTTGGTTATTTTTTTAGTCCTTGAAAATCAATCACAGACCTATGTTTTACCCCTACTTACTTCCATGTGCATCTCTAAAAACTTCTTAATTTATAATAATGTTAGTGTTATCACACCTATAAAAACTACTTCTAGCAGGAAATGTAGGTGAAAAGTGTTTTAAAATTTATGTTACAGTGAACATATTTAAGTTTATACCCAGAATCATGTAGAAATCTATATCATTGTCAACAGACAATTGCTTTACATATTTGGCAAAACCTTGAACTATATGTGGAAATATACATTTCTTATATTTGAATTTTAGAAATTTCAGTGAAAAGCATATTGAATGAATCTGTATCAGTTTTTTCTCTCACATTCTTTAACATAATGTTTTCTTGTTCAAAATACATGTGCTTTTGGCACCATGAATAATCATTTATTCCTTTATCTTTTTTTAAAGAACTGGATTGCTTACTGTGAGAACAGCTAGATCTCCTCTGCAGCCATACCCTGGAGCACATAAGAACAAATGCCATGTTAAGCTGGTTGATGGGATTCAAGTAACTAATGTTAGACTTTCACAGAGGGTGTCTCTCAGGACCTTGTTAGAAACCACGTTTTTTTACAGTGTCTGTGGATGCTTTGTAAGGACAACTATTAAAAGGTGACTCACACAAAGGCCATTTGGGATACTGAGAAAGAGCTCTGAATGTGAGTGAGAGTTCTAGCTTCCCTCTTGCTAGCTGTACTACATTGGTCCAGCCCACTGACTTCTCAGCTTCAGTTTCTCAATTTGCTAAATGGAGCAAATCACAAAGCTATAAGGATTAAAAATTATAAGAATAAAACAGAGCAGCCTGGAGTCTCCCAGTGACTTGAACTGGTGAGGACAGATTCTCCCCTTGTGCCTGGGGAGGAGCATGGGCTTGTGAATACCTTGACCTTGGACTTCTGGCCTCCAGAACTATGAGAGAAAAAATTTCTGTTGTTTTAAGCCACCTAGAATGTAGTGTTTTGTTGAGGCAGCTCTAGGAAATGAATACGAAGATCCCACTTTTTCTATACATTCATTACATACCAGTATTCATTAGATACATTTACTAGACTTAAATGATTTTGCATTCCCCAGAAAGGCAGATATAACTCTAGAATTAACCCCCAAGCTACAGATCAGTCAGTTTTGAAAAACAGACAATAGTTAACACACAGAGGGGGTCCTTTGGTGTGGATAGGGTCATTCACCCTCAGCACTACTGGAATTCTGGGGTAGGGGGCTACTTTATCATGGAGGGGGCTGCTATGTGTCATGGAATGTTTAGAAGCCCTCCTGCCCAGTAGGGCCCTCCCCATCCTTGCCTAGTTTTTATATCATTCCTAAGATGAAGATGTTCCTAGACATTGTTAAATGCCCTCCCCAGGCAGGGCCAGAATCACCCCCACTGAGAATCAGTGGTCCAAAAGATGGCCAGACATGTAGGCTTTGTGATAAGATGACAAAGGTATCTAAGAAAACTATTAACAGTGCAGCAAAATCAGCAGAAATATTCTATGGAGAACTATTTTCCTAACAGTGGTAAATAACTCCACTTTAACACTAATCAGAAATGAATCTATGTGAGAATATTTCTATCATATTTATAACTATTGCCCTGACACTTTTGAAGGTCAAAGAGGATCATTCTATGATAGAGGAGAGATATATGTACATATGTGTGTATGCATGCCACATACACATATATTTATATATGCATACAGACATGTGCTCATATACACATGTATATGCATATATGCACATACACACATATACCATGATGTATGCACATGTGCACAAGTGTATGGCATGTATATATGCATTTATTTATTTATTTATTTATTTTGGTGGTACTGGGGTTCCTGGAAGCCCTTTTACCTCCGGACTACACTCCCAGACCTATTTTATATTTTTATTTGGAAACAGGGTCTCCTAAGCCAGCGCAGGTGGCTTCAAACCTGTGTGATCCTCCTGTCTCTGCCTCCCAAGTGCGGAGATTACAAGCGTGCACCACCACGCCCAGCTTGCATACATATATTTAAACACTTATGAAAAAATGTGCTACAGGGATTTCATATATTTTACTATCTTACATAGAAATTGTGAAGTTTTGACAGCAAGCTGAGGTGAGCTGCTGCGGAACAGCCAGGCGGGATTTCTCGCCGCAGGTAAAATCTAAAGCTCCCAGTGGCTGAGCTCAGCACACGCTGCAGGGATTCAGAGTGGAAATCAAAACCAAGAAGAAATACGCCAGCATCATGGCCGAGGGCGTAGCAGCGGCGCCATATTGCCACCGGCGGCAGCAGCAGAGAATTCACCGAATCCAGTACAGCTACATCTGCGTACTCAAGAACAGTGAGTCAAATTGCAGGCCACAGAGGAGAAATCCTAGTACTGTACTACCTGGGACTTGACCCAGTGGGGGAAGGGCGGTGGCAGAGATATCACACCATAGGAGAACTTGCAACCTGGCACCCCCCACAGTATAAAGCAGCCTCTATCGACTCTCTGGGTCGGAGACTCTGTGATACAACCCAGTAAAGGAGTAGTGGGGTCTGAGATACTACAGACTTAAGATCCAGAACACCTTAAGTGAAGTCATAGTGACCCAAGGGAAGAACCCAGAGAAGGCACAAACTTCCGAAATCATGGGAAAGAGTAATAACAATGGAGAAATGAATGCACACAACCCCACAACATCAGAACCCGATAAAACAGAAAATCAGAGATTTCTAGAAGATCAAATCAGGAAAATAACTAGAAATAATAGAGGTGCTTCAAAAAGAACTCAGAGAGAGCCAAAAAGAGATAAAGGATGCAATTAATGAAGTAAAGGCCTCAATTCAAAGCACAAACAACTGATTAGACCACATGGAGAACAGAATCTCGCTCTTAGAAGATGAGCAATCTAAAAATGAACGCATAGTTTCTAATCTAGAAAAAAATATCCGACAGCAGGAATCTGACATTGAAGAAATATGGGCCCATTTTAAGAGAGCTAACCTAAGAATAATTGGAATAGAGGAGGGAAAAGAAAGTGAAACCAAAGGGATCAACAATCTCTTCAAGGAAGTAATAGCAGAAAATTTTCCAAACATAGAGCAAGAGGTAGATACACAGGTCCAGGAAACTTATAGAACTCCCTTTAGACAGGATCGGAGAAGAGGATCCCCACGCCACATAATTGTCAAAATGACCAATGTGGAAGCCAAGCAGAGAATCTTAAAGGCAACAAAAACAAAGGGCCAAGTCACATTCAGAGGCAAACCAATTAGAATCACTCCAGACTTCCCAAACCAAGTCATGAGAGCCAGAAGGGCTTGGAGTAACATATTCCAAACTCTGAAAGAAAACAACTCCCAGCCAAAAAATCCCTACCCATCAAAACTTTTTATCAAATTAGATGGAGAAATAAGAAGCTTCCATGACAAACAGAAACTGAAGGAATTTATGTCTTCAAAACCAGCACTAGAGAAAATACTCAAAGAGATTAACTACAAAGAAGAAATAGGTAACACACACCAGAACCAGAGAAACAAGAGTTTCCATCCAACAGACAACTAAGATTGATTATCTGTGGAGATTCATTATTTATGTTAGTCTTTTACCTATCTCTAAATGGTATTGTTTGCCTTTATTGTTGTTAATTTTTAGGATTTCTAGTTGGAATATTAATATACCTTCAGATATAGCATTTGGAAATATTTTATCCTATTCTATTCGTAACTGTTAACTCTGTTTACATTGTCTTTGGATATACAATATTTTTTTCTATTTTTTAGGGAGTTTGTATACTCTTCTGTTGCCTGTGCCATTGAAATCATATCCAAGAAATCACTGCCAATTTCAATGTTGTGAGGTTTTATGACCCAGATTTTCTCCTAAAAGTTTATAGTCTTAAGATTTATATTAAGGTCTTTTATCTATTTTGAGTTAATATTTGTATATGGGATTAGGTAAGGGTCCAACTTTATTCTTTTCCATGTAATTATTATGTTTCAACAATATTTAGTTAAAAGATTATTATTTCCACCACCAAATGTTCGTGGAAACCTTGTCAAAAATAACTTGACAATATAGGGAAGAATTTAGCTCTAGGCTTTTATTTAACTCCAATGGTTTATATATCTGCCTTTAGAACAGTACTACACTGTTTCAATTATTGTAGCTTTATATGGTTTGAAATCAGAAAATATATATCTTCTAGCTTTGTTCTTTTTCAAGATCGTTTTGGGTATCTAGAGTCCATTTTCCATATTAGGATAGATTTTTTTTTCTGAAAAATAAACATATAAATATATGATAGTTTCACCTAAAAAAATAGAAAAAAAATAATCTCTGGTAAGAAAGAAAGTAAAAAGAAATATTGAAATGTTATCTTTAAGTCATCAAAAGCTTGGTATCAAACAAATGAAACTGTTATGTGAGATTATCATTTTTAATTTTGGATAAATTGCTATAATACTAGATGTCAACCACTAAGCCAAGCATGGGAGGGAGGGATGGGGAGAGAATGGGGTGGGGATCGGGTGGGGGCTGACTGGGCGATGTGTGCATGTATGTCTACAAAAGTTTGTATCCCACTATGATGTATGAATACAGTGCACCAATAAAAAAAAATTAAAAGGAAAAAAAAAGAAATTGTGAAATTTAGGTGTATAGCAAATGGTATACAGCAAACTTCATGGTGAAGAAGTAGATTAAAATTCTTTGAGAAAGCACTTTTGTAACAAGCCACATTGGTAAAACGGAACAACATTGGAACAATAGCATTGCTACTGTTGCTCAAACTCTTCCTTTCCCTCACAAATCTAATATTCACCCAGCTGATGTGAAAGCAGAGTTCTGCCCTTTCGTTTGTTCTCTACAAAGAGCATATCACTTACGTGGAACTTTGTGGTCTTCTCCCTGCAGTCCTGTGAGTCAGGCAGCTGAGAACCCCTCTGTTTACTTACGCACACTGTTGCCCAACGTGTGTTATAAGTCATGGATAATTACAGTGAATCTCTCTTTCTAAAGATACACTTGTGGTAAGCTTGGGATCCTGTACTTCTAGAAAAATGTCCCTACGCAGAAAAAAAAAATTTCCTTTGAGAATATTTAAATTCTTCCTTGACTAGAGAAGTATTATTTGCTTTTGCCTTTAAAGTGTCCATCTGAAAGGATGCAGACACACTGAAAGTTGCTGAGGGCTGTTTCCTGGCTGGGGAATTGGACTGAACTGGCTGACCTGACAGCTCACTGAGGTCATGGTAGAAGGACACTGCTTCCCATAGTCCATAGGAATCATGGGATAAACTTTGAATGCAACGCAAGGATTCTTGTGGAGAGACTCTCATTGTCCCATGGAGCAAGAAGGAAGACTTTTAGAAATTTTTGAATTTTTGAGTTTTAAACCCAGACATAGTAGTACCCACCTGTAATCCCAGTACTTGGGAGGCTGAGACAGAAGAGGATTTCAGGTTTGAGTCAGCCTCAGCAGTTTAGTAAGGCTATCAGTAATCTAATGACACCCTGTTTCAAAACAAAAAAACTTAAAAAGGGCTGGGGGTATAGCTCAAAGGTAGAATGCCTCTGGGTTCAATCTCAAGTACCACAAATGAAACAAAACAAAAAAAAAATTTACCTTTTAGTTTTTAATTGGCAAAAAGGTAAATCCTCATGTAGATGATTTGGTAATGTAGGAATATGGTAGCAGGCCAATAGATGAATATCAGATATGTTCAAAGCATTATTTCCTTTTTGAGAGAAAAATGCTTTCTGGCAGTTAAAGAAATCTCATCATGCTAATAGCACATTCTCATTTTTATTATTAGGAATTCTTAGCAAAGTACTTGTGGTCATAGGACACAGACACATTAAGGCTGTAGTCTAATTCAGAGACATCGACCACATATGGGGAGTTTAAGAAATCACTCTGTTGCCTGGTATAATTTGTAAAAGGCCAACTTCTGGCTGTAGAATGCACTAAAAGGCTTTTGAAGGAAAGACACCTGCTCTTGGCTGGCAGCCCGAGGCAACATGGCCTGGCCTCCTCTGTGCCTGCCCCAGCGCTGCTGCATGGATGTTGATCCCATGAGCTGGGTTTTTCCACTGTTAAGTGCAAGAACTTGTTACTTACCACCCTTGCTTTTGCTTGTACAAGTGCTGGGTTTTGCCCACACGAGCAACTCCAAACCCAGAATGTAAGTCTCATTTGTGGTTACTAGAATGGAACCTGATGGAAAATTTGACCATAAATACTAAAACGTCAGGCAGGGAAAAAAAAAAAATCCTCTGGTATAGAGATGGGAAAATAATTAAAAAAATATACGGTGTAACCAGTACTCACTTCCACAGCAACCTGTCTTTGTGCATTAAAGGGGGAGCTGGTGACAACAGTCATCTCCGTCACCATCCACCTTTCCCTCTGGATCCCTGCCGCAGATGATGGTCTGTTAATCCTTCCCTTCTCTCCCGGGATCCTGAGAAAGGCCGGTTCTCTTTGTCTACCTCAAGTGCTCTTCAGAGGCAGTGTGAGGGCAGCCTCTGCCTCGTCATCTCACCTTGGCGGCCCTTGCCTGTCTCAGTTCAAGGTTGCCTTTGCTAGGCAAGGGGCAGGGCTCTTCTCCGCACAGTGCTAAGCTCTTAAAAGAGTTCTGAGCGTCTTCTTCCTTTCTCATGGAACTGCCATGAACGCCCTGGGTCTCTCCCCCTCAGTTATACAAAAATAACAGCACCAGTAGCCGGGCGTGGTGGCGCACACTAGTAATCCCAGCATTTGGGAGGGTGAGACCGGAGGCTCGCGGTTTACAGACAGCCTCAGCTACTTAGTGGGGCCCTCTGCAAATCAGTGAGACCCAATTTCAAAGTAAAGAATAGAAAATAGGGTTGAGATGTAGCTCAGAGGTAGAATGTTCCTGGGTTCCATCCCCAGTACTGCAAAATTTAAATAAATAAATGAATAAATAAATAATAAATAAGATAACAGCAGCAGTAAATGTAACAGATGGATAGATGATAGATCTTCTTTGACAGGAACAATTACTGTTCTTCAATCTTAAAAACTACTCAAAGAGCTGGGCATGGTGGCACATGACTGTAATCCAGCCCCAGCAACTTAGTGAGACCCTGAACTACAAAAAGTCTAAAGCAAAAGTGTATGTTTGGACTACAAAGCCCCACACCTCAACTCCTAGCCAGGAGAGCCTTTTCTGGATATTCTGGAGCGTTATTTCTTTCAGGGTGTCTGACATAAGGTTTGCCTTTTGATCTACGTGTTTTCCAAGCACCATGTTTCCCCCTGCTTCCCCTGTGGTACTGGGATAGAACCCCGGGCATTCTACTTCATGATACACCCACAGCCCTTTTTACTTAATTTTTTGTTTGGAAACAGGGTCTGACTTGGTTGCTGAGGCTGGCTTTGAACCTGCCATCCTCCTGTTTTAGCTTTCCAAGCATGGGGATTGCAGGCTCCTGCCGCGACACCCAGTAGCATGCTGTTTTGATTACTGGAGCTTTGTAATGCATGCCTGGTTGTTCTTTCTCAAGATTGATTTGGCTATTTGTGGTCTCTTGTGGTTTCATATACATCATAGAATTTTTTTATTTTTGTAAAAAGGGCCATTGGTATTTTGATGGGGATTGCATTGAATCTGTAAGTTGCTTTAGATAGTATGGGTATTTTAATAAAATTAAGTTTCTAATCCATGAATGTGAATTGAATTGTCTTTCCATTTGTGTATTTAGTTTCTTTCGTCCTCATCTTGTGGTGTTTTAGTATACATGTTTTCAGCTCTTTAGTTTATTCCTAAGTATTATTTTTTAGTGCTATTGTATATAGGATTGTTTTGCTAATTTTTTTAGATAGTTTGTTATTAATTCAAAGAAATGAAATTAGGTTTTGTAGAATTTTTGTATCCTACAATTTTACTGATTTTATTTATTAGTTCTAGAGGTTTTATTTTAATAATTTTTTTAGAGTTTGCCATACAGAAGATTATGTAGTCAGCAAATAGGGACAATTTTTCTTCTTTCTTCCCAATTTAGGTGCCTTTTATTTCTTTTTCTTGACTAACTGCTATGGTTAGGATTTCCAGTTCTATACTGAATAGAAGTGCTAAGAGTGAACATTTTTTACTATTCCTGATCTTAGAGGGAGCACTTTCAGTTTTTCACTATGAGGTGCGTGTGTGTGTGTGTGTGTGTGTGTGTGTGTGTGCATGTGTGTGTTGCTCAAGAGTGAACCTAGGTAGGAGCATTCTACCTTTAAGCTATACTCCAAGTCCTATTTTATTTTCTTATTTTGAATAAGCATTTCATTAAGTTGTGGATGGCTTGCTTCTCTGAGCTGCTGAGGTTGGTTGAGCTGCTCCTCCTCTATCAGCCTCCCAAGTACTGGGATTACAAGCATTTGCCACCCTGCCTATTTTCACTTTAATTTTATATTAGCTATTGGCATTACATATATAGCCCTTATTACTCTGAGTTATTTTCATTCTATTTCTTACTTGTTGAAAGTTTTTATCATAAATGAGCACTCAATATTGTTATAGCTTTTTCCGCATCTTATTGAGATTATCATATGATTTTTAAATCCTTTTTTAATGTTGTACATCACAGTAATTGCTTTTATATTCTAAACCATACTTGAGTCCTAGGGATAAACCCTCCTTGGTCAGGATGGATCATCTTTTAAATGTGCTGTTGGACTTGGTTTGCTAGTATGTGGTTGAAGACTTTTATATTTATGTTCATCAAAGATAATTGAGCTGTATTTTTCTTATCTCATGGTGTCTGTGTCTGGCTTTGGGACATGTATAATAGTAGCCTCCTAAAATGAATTTGTAAGCACTCCCTTCTCTTACATTTTTTTTTTCAAAGAATTTGAGCATGAATGGCATTAACCTCTTTTTAAATGTTAGAATTCACCAATGAAGTGGTCTGGTCCTGGGCTTTGCTTTCTTGGGAGTTTTTTTTTTTTTTTTTTGTGGTACTGGGGTTCCTGGAAACCCTTCACCTCTGGGCTACACTCCCAGACACCTATTTTTTATATTTTTATTTGGAAACAGGGTATCTTAAGCCAGCGAGGCTGGCTTTGAACCCGTGCGATCCTCCTGTCTCTGCCTCCCAAGTGCAGGGATTACAAGCTTGTGCCACCACGCCCGGCCTCTTGGTAAGTTTTTGATTATAGATTATTCTCCATATATGTTATATCTGTTCAGACTTCTGTTTCTTCATGATTTAGTTGGGTCACAACTAAATGTGTGTGTGTGTGTGTGTGTGTGTGTGTGTGTGTGTGTGTTACTGAGAGCAGAACCCAGAGGCTTTCTACCTCCGGGCTATACTCCCAGACCTATTTTATACTTTATTTGGAAACAGGGTCTCACTAAGTTGCTGAGAACCTCACTAAGTAGCTGAGGCTGGCTTCGAACCTGCATGATCCTCCTGTCTCAGCCTCCTAAGAGCAGGGATTACAGGTGTGCACCACCACGCCTGACTCCATTATATTTTTCTAAAAATTTATTTATCTTCCATGCTATACAATTTGTTGGTGTTAATTATTCATAATATTTTGTCATTCACCTTTTTATTTCTGTTGTATCAATTGTAATGTCTTCTTTTTCATTTCTAATTTTATTCATTTTTCTCATTTTTCCTTAGTCTAGATAAAGACTTATTAGTTTATTTTCTTCAAAAAAAAAGCTCTTAAGTTTTGATTTTTTTCTATTTTCTACTTCCTTTATATCTTCTTAATTTTTATTATTTTCTTCCTTCTGTTAATTTTGGGCTTAGTTTATTCTTCTTTTTCTAGTTACTTAAGGCATAAAGTTAGATTGTTTGAGATCTTCTTTTTAAAATGCAGGTGTTTATCACTATTGTTTTTTACTCTATCCTATAAACTTTCATGTATTGTATTACTATTTCATTTGTCAAGAAGTATTTTCTTTTTTAATGTTTTTTTATTTTTATTATTTTTATACATTTATTTATTTATTTTCAGAAAAAATCTATCCTAACATGAAATATGAATCCTAAACACCCAAAACAATCTAAAAAAAAGAACACAGCTAGAAGATGTACATTTTCTGATTTCAAACCTTATAAAGCTACAATAATCAAAACAGTGTAGTACTGCTATAAAGGCAGATATATAAACCAGTGGAGTAAAATTAAAAGCCTAGAAATAAATTCTTCCATATATGGTCAAGTTATTTTTGACAAGGTTTCCAAGAACATTTGGTGAAGGAAATAATAATCTTTTCACTAAATATTGTTGAAAAATAATAATTACATGAAAAAGAATAAAATTGGACCCTTACCTAACACCATATACAAATATTAACTCAAAATAGATAAAAGACCTAAATGTAAATCTTAAGACTATAAACTTTTAGAAGAAAACCTGGGTCATAACACTTCACAACATTGAAATTGGCGGTGATTTCTTGGATATGATTCCAAAGGCACAGGCAACAAAAACTGAACAAACTTGATAAAAAATATTGTACATCCAAAGACAATGTAAACAGAGTTAAAAGTTACTGATAGAATGGAATAAATATTTCCAAATGTTATACCTAAAGTTATATTAATATTCCAAATAGAAATCCTAAAAATTAGCAACAATAAAACCAAACAATACATTTAGAAATAGGTAAAAGACTAAAATAGATAATTAATCTCCAAAGATTTTTATATGACCAATAAACACATAAATATCACTCATCACTATCATAATATAATTAATCATTAAGGAAATACAAATAAAAACTATAGTGAAATACTACTTCACATTTGTTAGGATGGCTACTTAACATGAATTACCTTGCTCCAGCCCTTCACCTTGAGTTTGTTGCTATCTTTACTTGTATAGTGTGTTTCTTGTAAGCAGCAGATGGATGGATTCTGGTTTTTAATCCATTTTGCCACTTTATGTCTTTTATTGGGGAATTGAGGCCATTTATATTCAGTGTGATTATTGAGAGATCACTTTTAATTCCTAATATGTTAAGATTTTATTTTTGTTTGAAATACTGTTTATTTTTCTGTTTTTAGTTGTCTGCTGGATGGAAAATCTTGTTTCTCTGGTTCTGGTGTGTATTACCTATTTCTTCTTTGTAGTTAATCTCTTTGAGTATTTTTCTCTAGCGCTGGTTTTGAAGACACAAATTCCTTTAGTTTCTGTTTGTCATGGAAGCTTCTTATTTCTCCATCTAATTTGATAGAAAGTTTTGCTGGGTAGGAAATTTTTGGCTGGGAGTTGTTTTCTTTCAGAGTTTGGAATATGTTACTCCAAGCCCTTCTGGCTCTCATGACTTGGTTTGGGAAGTCTGGAGTGATTCTAATTGGTTTGCCTCTGAATGTCCCTTGGCCTTTTGTTTTTGTTGCCTTTAAGATTCTCTGCTTGGCTTCTACATTGGTCATTTTGACAATTATGTGGCAATGTCAGATTCCTACTGTCTGATTTTTTTCTAAGTTATAAATTATGCATTCGCTTTTGGAGTGATCATCTTCTAGGAGCAAGATTCTATTCTCTATGTGGTTTAATCGATGGTTTATAGTTTGAATTGATGCCTTTACTTCAATAAATGCATCCTTTATTTCTTTTAGACTCTCTCTAAATTCTTTTTGAAAGTCCTGTATTATTCCTATAGTTATATTCCTGATTCGATCATCTGGAGATCTCTGAATTTCTGTGTTATCAGGTTCTAATATTGTGGGGTTGTGGGTGTTCATTGCTCTATTGTTGTTCCTCTTTCCCATGATTTCAGAAGTTTGTGCCTTCTCTGGGTTCTTCCCTGGGTCACCACGACTTCACTTAGGGTGCTCTGGATCTCAAGTTTGTGGTAATCTCAGCTACCACTACTCCTTGACTGGGTTGTATCATAAAGTCTTAGACCCAGGGAGTTAATCGAGGCTGCGTGAGACCAAGGGGGTCCCAGGCTGGGTGTTTTTCCACAGGGAGCTAGATAGGATGTGGTATCTTTGCCACTACTACTCCTTCACTGGTTTGGACCGAAAAATCTCAGGCCTAGGGAGATTATCAAAGCTGTGCAAGTCCCTGGGGGTGCAATGCTGGGATTTCTCCAGTAGGGGACGCAATTTCACTTATGGTTATTGTGCATGCTGATCTGGAGCTGTCGCAGGCGTGGTGAACTCGCCACTGCTGCTGGCAATATGGTGCTGCTGCCACACCCTTGGCCGTGAGACTGGCATATTTCTTTTCTGGTTTTAAGCTCCGTTCTGAGTCTCTGGAAGGCATGATGAGCTTGGCCACTGGGAATTTTAGACATTCTTTGTGCTGAAAGAACTGCTGAATTATACCCGAATGATCTGCAGCTGCTGACTTCAGCTCCTTGTTTACCTTTCCTCTCTAGAGCCTCGTGCTGTGAGGCAAGATGGCACCAGTGCGGCTCTGCCGCCACAACGTCGTAGGCTGGTTTCTTTTCTGGTCTCTGGTTGTTCTTTTAGTCTTCTTTTTCTCTGTCGCCTTGTGTTACATTTTTTATTTCTCTGCTGATAGTGTTTTCTGGCTATGAAAAGTGCTGATTTTGTGGCAATAGAGATCGAATGTTAGCAGGACTCATAAACGCTGTTTTTCTCGGTTGCCATCTTTCCGGAAGTCTCTCAAGAGGTATTTTCTAACTTTCTGTTTTGTTTCTTCTTTAAACAGTTGTTCATGTGTTGTTAATTTGTACCTTTTTTCAAATTTACTTATTTTCCTTTTGCTATTTCTAGCTTTATTCTATTGTAGTAAAGAGATAACTGGTAAGATTTAAATCTGCTTTAACTTGTTAATATTTGTTTTGTTACCTAACATATGATCTATCCTGAAGGGAGTTCATGTGAGCTTAGGAAGAATGTGTATTCTTCTCTTGTTTGTTGGAATGTTCTGTATATACCTTATAGGTCCATTGGCCTATAGTGTTATTCATGTCCTTTATTTCCATATTGATCTTCTGTTAGGATATTGAAAGTGGGTATTAATCTTTTCTATTATTAGCTCTTCAGTATATTATTATATTACTCTTGAATTCTCCCTTCAGTTTTGCCAATATTTGTTTTATAGACTCAGTTGTCCCAATATTGAGTATACATACTGTTACATATTCCTGATGGACTTACTTTTTTGTTATTATGTAACATTCTTCGTGTGTGTGTGTGTGTGTGTGTGTGTGTGTGTGTGTGTGTGTGACTGCTTTCAACTTAAAGTGTATTTTATCTATTATAAGTATACCTACCCCTCTTCTCATATGCTTCAAATATCCCTTTTCCATTTCTTCTATTTCAGCCTTCGTGTGTCCTTAAGTCTAAAGTGAATTTCTTGTAGATAGAATATTGTTCTGTCTTGTTTTTTTAAAAATCCATTTGGCCACTCTATTTCTTTTGCTTGGGGAGTTTGACCTATTTATATTTTGATGATAAGAAAGGGTTCATGACTGCCATTTTAATTACTTTCTGCTTGTGTTTCTTTTGCTGTTTTTTTCCCTTGCTGTCTTTGTTTTGTTGCTTTTTGTGGAGGTGCATTAATATGCTTTAATTTATTCTTTGTGTGTAAAGTCTATAGGTACTTTTTGTGTGAATGGTTACTGTGGTGCTTACATAAAATATCTTGTAGTAACAACAGTCTATTTTAAGATGCTAATGATTTAAGGTCAATTGTATATAATAATTTGACAATTTAATTTCACCACCTATACTTTATGTTATATGTTATCAGAATTTACAATTATTTGTATTGCTATCTTTTATCATAATTTTGCTATTATTTTTAATATTTTTGCCTTCTAACTTTTATGATAAGATTAATAATGATTTATTCTTCACATTATCTTAATATAGTGTTCTGTTTCTACATTTTTAACCATTACTCATTTTGCCAATAAGTTTTATAATTTCTTATGCTATCATACAGCTTTTTGCTGTCTTTTTGTTTCAACTTAAAGAGCTCAGTTTAGCATTTCATAAAAGGCAAGTTTAGTGGTATCAAATTCTTGTATTTTTCTTTTGAAAATACAGAACAAAAATGAGAACATCTTTATCCTTCCTTTATTTTTGAATGACAATTGTTCTTGGCAGACAGTTCTCTTTCTTTTAGTGCTTTAACTATATCTATCCTTTTCTTCTAAACCTATGAAGTTTCTGCTGAAAAATTCTGAGAGTAATATGAGGGTTCCTTATATGTGATGAGTTGCTTTTTGGCTTGTTTCCTTAAAAAATCATTTTGTCTTTGATTTTTCTAATTTGGTTATAATGTCATGCATTTCTTTGGATTAATTTTATTTGGTGTTCTCTGGGCTTTTAAAAAAAAATCAGAGTGAGCATTTCTTATTGGGATTTGTGAAGTTTTCAGCTATTATTTTTTTGAATAAACTTTCTCATCCTTTCTTCTCTTCTTCTTCTGATAGTCCCATAATGTATACATTGGTTTTCTTCATAGTATCTTCTAAGTTCCTTAAACTTTATTTCCTCTTTTTTATTTTTTTCTCCTCTGACTGAATTATTTCTGAGGACCTGTCTTTGAATTCAGTGATACTTTCTTCTGCTTGTTCTAGCCTGTTGTTGATCATGTTTAGTGAATATTTCAGTTCAGTCATTATTTTCTTCAACTCCATGACTTCAGTTTGGTACTTTTAAAATATTTTCTTTCTTTGTTGAAATTCTTGCTTTGTCAACTCTCCTCCCTAAGAAGACAGTAATGACTCAGATTTTCCTTGCCAGCTTGGTTTGTGATGAACCGAGGTAAGATCTATGGCATCTATCAAACCATCATCTCTATTCTCCTTTAAGTAATTATACATGTCAGACCCAAGAAAGATCTAATACTGACAAGTCAGGTACAATTATTTGGGTATTGAGGTGCTAGATACATGGATCAATTTTATTCCTACCCAAGAGAGTAGCTCATAGCTGGGATGTTTTTGATGTTCATTCAGTTTGTGCTAAGTAAGAGGAAGGATTTATGGTGCCTAACAGCTCAAGATGCCATCTCTGATCTTTTCAGGGGGCTAGTCAATTCTGAAGCTGTCTGATCTCCAAGACTGGCAAGACAGAAGGTAGTTCTCAAAAAAAAAAAAAAAATTGGGGCACTGAAGGTGTGAACCAGCCTTCTGGACAAAGCTGGGAGTTAGGGAATATGTTCCTGATGTATGTATGGCATTATGCCACGGGTATGGATTCAAACCTGCCTACAAGCATTGGTAAGTCTGATTTTGTGTTTGCTTCAAGTTTAGGAGTCTTTCAATTCATTTCTTAATTTATTACAAAGGGAATTTGTCTGTGAATTGTTGCTGAATAGGTGTCTAGGGCTTTCTACTTTTCCATTTTGCTGATGTCTAAGCACAATTTATTTTTAACAACAAAAAAAGTAACTCCATCTTGCTATCCTCACCTTTTAAGAGTTGAATTAGCTTTTTTTTTTTTTTTGGTCAAGGTCAATAAAGGGCTTTTAAAAGTGCCAGAGGTGGGAAGAAGAGGAGCAAGACTAAGTAGGTATGCTTTTCCACACTAGCACATCTTCCTCTTGGTTTTTCTTAAATTGGATGGTCTCCATAAACATACCTGTCAGTGCTTATAGTAGCAGTTCAAGAACAAATTCAACCAGAAAGAGTGGTTTGTTTGCATTTTTTTTTTTTTTTTTTGGTGGTACTGGGGTTCCTGGAAACCCTTCTACCTCTGGGTTATACTCCCAGACCTATTTTTATATTCTTTTATTTGGAAACAGGGTCTCTTAAGCCAGTGCAGCTGGCTTCGAACCAGCACGATCCTCCTGTCTCCGCCTCCCAAGCACGGGGATTACAAACCTGCGCTACCACTCCTGGCTCATTTGTTTGCATTTTAAACTCAGATGTGGTGGGGCTGCCTTCATCTTACATCTAAGATATGCATCCTCAAGACAGAAACTTGGAAAATACAAAAGAAGCCATTTAACCACTTCATAGTTGCTGCTTTTTTCCTTTGTAATTTCTCTTTTTAATTCACAGATTATATTAATGGAAATTCTTAAAGCTTTAAAATATTCTTAAAATACCATTAATCATTTTGTTTATTTGTCTTTTTTTCTATTTATTTCCATTGCAGAACATCTAAACTCCTCAGTTTTTTTTACAATTATATTTGAATATAATTTTTTGTTTATAACTATATTTGAATATAATTATTTTCTGGGTGTGATTCTAAGATAGAAATATTAGGAAAATTTAGGTTCTTAAATAGTTCACTTTCCTAAAACATTGGGTGAGTTTTTATTTTGGAGCAGTAATCATAAACACTGGGAGATATTTTTTGAATGGTGGTAAACCAGATGCATGCCCCCAGCATGGTACCCACCTCTACCTGATCTCTCTGGGAAAAGAACTTAAGCAGCTTTATTTAAGTTAATATTTTCATTCTTTCCTTTAGTTAAATGGTTAGTTTTGGGAGAAATGTGATCATTAATATTTACTTCTGGATACTTTAATATGATCCTGCCAGGAAATTTTAAGTTTTGAACATCTGAGCTTTGGTAAACCAAAGGAATTAATGTGTAAATGGTAGAATAGTACAGGAAATATCAAATATGCACCTTATACTCTGAGCATGTGTGGAATTACACAGCTGTGAGTAATAGAGACCTCACACCTCACTTTCTCCCCCACCAAAAAGCCTGATTGCTTAAATAAATCAGGGGTTATTTTTATCTTCTACAAAGGCAGAATGGAGATTGGTAGTCTAGAAATAGCAGGGCAACTTCATAAGAAATTGTGGATCTGGGCTTCTACTTCTTCATCCTTAGGATGTGTTTGTTGTCCTCATTCTCCAAAGATGCACCTGGAGCCCATGGCAATCTATACTTAAAGTGACAGTGGAAGGGCAAAGAGATCATGTTCCAGTTGCAATCTCTGAAATTCTGTCTAGTTCCTTTAGCTTACATATTATTGCCTGAACCATTGCTCATGACCAACATTTTTCCAGTCTTCTCTATAGCTAGAAGTTGGCCAATATGTATATATTGCCAATATCAATATATATCTCTCTATATGAATATCTATCTGCAACAGCATTTTATAGCTAAGCACATTTTTTATAACTGAACACATTGAAACCCTATTAAAAAAACAGGGTTGCAGTGAAAGAGAAGAAGAAGAGAATGGACTGGCTCTTGGAGAGGTTTGGGCAGCTCTTCACCCTCTTATCTATAATAGTACTTAATATCTCAATCAGGAAAATGTTTTATAGAGTGGAATCAACCTAATGTCCTCAAAGTAACATTTGTTCTTTTTTCTCCCTATCCCATTTTCAGGGCATAGTTTTATGGGGTGGGGAAGTATATCTGTCAGTATTCTTGCAGCCATAATCTAAATATCTGACCACATAATTTAGAGGATAGATTTGTTTTCCTGTGGTTTCAGGCTCAGTCCATGTGAGGCTGTGACCACGGATCTAGGGCACTGCGGCTATGCACATGGCTGAGTGCATGGGCTGTGCCCTTTATATTGAGGGGAAGGCTGGAAACAAGAGAATGAGATGGGGGAGGAGGAATCCTCTGTATAATCCCCAAGGCTTACCCCAGGGACCCACCTCCAGCCACTCCCTTCCGGGCTACTGGGTACCACCCAAGTAAATCCATTACAATGGATCTATCCACTTCAGGGATTACAACCCTTAGGACTCAATTATATCAGCTCTAAACATTAAGTGAGCTCTTTAGGGGACATTTTATGTCTAACTATAACAGGAAAGCTAACAGTAAACCCTTCAGCTTTGTCTATCCATGGCTATTTTTAAAGTATTTTCCATCAGTAGGACCATTTATGTTGAAACTCATTTCTACTGGTAAATTATCTCATCTAACAACCTGGAGCATTAAATACCTCCTTAAATCTATTCATATGGTTTTAGCTTACAACATGGTTTACACCATCCTCCCAAAGAGGCAGTCAAATTGATCACAGACACCTGTTCCCTGCCCCATCCCTCCAATAGACACACAGCATTCATCTTTCAGCTGCTGGAAAGCTCTTTTTGAAGTCACAACTCGCTCAGCTATCCTGATGGAGGCAGACTCCTACATTTGCCTTTTAAAATGAAATAGTTGCCTGTAAATTTATAAGTCTATACATTTTCACACTAATCTGATTCTTTGGCTTTGATTTCCTTCATCTCACATTTGTGTTCTTAGCTCCTTGGTTCCCTGGGCTGGTTTTTCATTATAAACAGTGCTACCTTTTCATTTGAAACCCCAGGCTATTGTCTTTACTATCCTGTTGCCTGCAAAAAGTACTGTAAAGTGATTTTCCTGCCACATCTACTGTAAGGTAAGTTATTCTTTTATTCTTACCATTTCTAAATTATC
This sequence comes from Muscardinus avellanarius, assembly GCF_963383645.1. Classification (NCBI taxonomy): domain Eukaryota; kingdom Metazoa; phylum Chordata; class Mammalia; order Rodentia; family Gliridae; genus Muscardinus; species Muscardinus avellanarius. The sequence continues at coordinate 66,305,166 of NC_137789.1, read as the reverse complement.
TGACTTTGGCAAGAGATAACAGATAAACTACAAACTATAATCACACTGCCTGCGGTCCCACAGGTGTGGCCAGAAACACTTTCCCTTCCAGGCCCCTATCCCCTTTCATGTAGTCAGTCTCTTCTTCTGGAGAGTCACTCTCTGTCCTTTCCTAGTGAATTTCTCCATTAGCTCTACATTATTAGCTTAATCCCCTTCGCCCATTTCATGGCACTGAATTTATCTTAAATAATGAGATCAGAGAGAGGGTCTGAGTGAAATGTTCTAATGGTTTTACAAAAGAAAATTATTTAACATGCTTGATGCACTTTAGCCGTCTAAACCTTTTTAAAGCTCTTGTATCCATGCATTTTTCCCCATAATTACAACTTTTGTACCAAATAAATTTAAAGTTTATTCAATTGCTTCAATTTTGATGGGTGAATTGAGCTCTGAAACATGATTGTTTGGAGTGAGGCATAGATCAGCAAAATGATTTCCTTTTCTTTATGCATGGAAAGCATTCTGCCACATGTAGTAAGTGCCTACTGGAATTCTTAACTGCAGTTAAATCACGTTAGTATTTTCCTTGGTGTGGAGGCAGAGTGGCTAAGCCTGCTGAATGATTTGATATAGGTGAAAACTTGGCGGGGAGCCTTGTAACCTCAGGCTGTGAATCTGAGCTGAGCCACATTTCTACACATCCCTCGGCATCCCTTTTATACATACGAGGGACTAAGTCTTAAAAGAGGTGGTGGAGTTATTCCTATTTACTTAAGAACTGAACAGAGCTATTAGAAGAAATCTTCAAGTCCTCTGTGGAATGAAAATAATTCTTCCACTGCTGCATGAGAGTGGTGGTGGACATTTCATATGCCAAGAGGAAAGTCAGCTAAAAAGGCTAGAAAAATCATCACATGCATTTTTCCATTCCTTTAAGTCATTAAAATTCACTTAGAATATTCAAGCTGATTTTTTAGGTAACTCGCTCCTCCTACCCTCACCTGACAATAGAATGGCTCCTATTCTTTCTTGATGGTAGAGTGTTATTTTAAGGTAAGGCAAGTTGATTCCAAAGCTCTGTGGTGCTCACGTTACAAGGTAGTATTCCTTTTCTTGATGGTACTATTCCAAAGAGAACTGGTTTTGAGGAAGAGTCCTAGAGTTTGATTCTGCCATGACATCTCTTCATGGAGTCTCGGTTTTCTTGTCTGAAAAATGAGGAACATCATGTTAAAGTACAAGATTGTTGAACAGGTTATACTAAAGCCCGCAGTATGATACCTGCCATTCAGTAAGGGCTTGGGACTAAGTAGGTACCTTCTTAACTCCTCACTAGTGATATTATTTTAAGAAAATCATTATATTACTTACAGTACTACTCTATGTTCAGTTAAAAAGCTAAAAGCAAATAAGTTAGATGACTTCAACTAAGAACTTCTTAGCACATATTCTTTATTTTAGCAGTACACCAAATATTGGCATACACTGGCAGACATGGTACAGCTGCAAAGTTCATTCCTAGCAGTAAAATTGCTGAGTTAAAGGGAAAGGGTCTCATTGTTTTTGGTAATTATTGGCAAATTCCTTTATAAAAAGACTGTGCCATTTTGATTTGCTATACAGGGTACCTATTTCTATGCTTTGATCTGAACTGTGTATTTTCAGTTTTAATTTTGGAGCCATACTGAGAAGTACAATCATCTATTATGCTGACAAATAATTAGTATAAAGACGAAGCCTGAAACTTCTGGGGAACTACCAAAAGTCTAACTGATGTGTGTGTGTGTGTGTGTGTGTGTGTGTGTGTGTGTGTGTGTAACATGATTGACTTTTCCCCTTTTATTGGCTCATTCCTCTTTTCAGCATTAGTTGCTGGGTACAACACCTCCTCCTTCCCTTTGCCGCCATCTTCTACTTTTCTTAGATGCAAAGGGTCAAGGTTTTTAGCTCCAAGTAACACAAACAAGGATGAGCAAATGCTCTAGTTCAGTCCCTTATTGGATGAGCAAACCTTCTAGTACATAGTTGCTTATTGCTAGACAAATTCCTGTGGGCTTGTCTCATTTAAAATCAGTAGCAATAAGTGGTACCCAAACTTGAGTGTGAAAAATAAAGTTTTATGGTTCTCTTCAAGAGACTTTCATTTTGTAGCTCTGGGATTGGACCCAAATATGAGTCTTTAACAAATATCACTGGTAAGTCAATGAGCCCCCAACTGTACTGGAGAAGGATTCAGAGGCACATTCAGTATAGTACTGTGTTGTGGGTGAGCAGAACCCTGTTTTTTCACTTAAATAGCTGGCTTTTACCCAGTCAAGTTCATTTTATACTCATGAGTGGCCAGTAGACTTGGGACAGGCAGCTGGACTCTCGCAGCTACTCTGTAAGCTTTGCTCTGAGCTATGATGAGTCTTTGGGATGGGCAGCTCAAAATCCAACACCTGATGGCAGTAAGGAAAGTATCTTCTAGGCCTGGTGCTCCTTTAGCAACCTGAAGCGACACAACTGAAGTTCCTCAAAGTACCAACTACTCTGCATTTCATGCCACTCAGGCTCGTCTTAACTGCATTGGCAAAACTATATTGGGCACATACTTGTTATCATAATATAAAAATTATGGATGCAGATGAAAGAGAAGAAACATCCAGAATTAGATCTTGTTTATCTTAGGTTTCCTTAGCCCTTAAATTGAGTGTGTAGATTTTGCTGTTAAATGATTCTGTGTGCCTGGTTCTGATGGCTCCTGACTCCTCTCTCTCTTGACCAAACTGCACCTAGGAGGCTCCCAGTGATGGCAGGAAGTCAATAAACACCTATTGAATGTCCAGACATGTACATGCTCCTTCAGCACATCTCTGTTGAGTCTCTCTCTGGGCAGCCATGTGGACCTTTGGGATACATGCAGCATCTTAATCCAGGGACTCTGGGATACAATGTTGAGCAAGGTGGTTCTGGTCCTTGTTCTCCTAGGTTTACATTTTAACTGTCAAAATTCCTTGCAAACTACTATTGTGTCAAGTATTACAAAAAACTGTATGAGCATTAGAGGGGAAGAATAGGAAGAGCAGAACCAGAGAAGTGTGCCTTTCAGAGCATCCCAAGCCAAAAACAAAGTGTCAAAGCTTTTGGGAGACTGTGATAACCTATTTCAGGATGCTTATAATCATTGTAAAGAGGAGTTTTCTAGAATTGAAAGCTCTTTTAGAATAGTTTGATAATGTGCAGGGTTTCTTATCCATAGCTCCTTGGTTCATTCTTACAGATAAGCAGGTGTTTTTGTCTCTCCCTCTCCTCCCCTTCTCCCGCTTGTGGCTAGGCATTTGCTAAGTTCTCTGTAATCCTTCAATATCAGAGTTAATTTTAGGCCCTGGAAATGGCTTCTAGCCAGAATGCTCATGTGACCACCTCCTGGATGTGCCCTGGGATATGATCTAGACAGCATGATAACTACTGTCTGGAATAACAGACATGTCTATAGACAGATGACGCCCATGGGTGGATGGCTGTGAACAGCTTGAACATTCTCATGTGTATATCTCTTCATCAGCATATTTAGGAATATCTGCTGTTTGGAGGTCCTGTGAAATTAATTAATTTATGGTTTGATCAGCTGGCACATGCAACCTGGGCATTCTCTTCCTTTGCTCTTGTGAAAATGTGTAGTAATTAATATCCATGAGGGTCTTCCAATGCTGCAGACATAGTGCCATGATGAAGAATGTTGTCTTATCCTCAAGGAAGAAGCTTAGGTTAGGCTCATGACTGGTACATGTTGTAAGGACATAGCCAAAGAAGAGGGTTGTGAAATTCCAAGTGAAACTACTCTGGGCTAATCCCATAAAGAATAGTCAAAACAAGCAATACTCAAATCTGACTCTGAATAAGTTCCTACGCAATCTATGTTTTCTGGCATCACAGAGTGAATGGTTAGGAAGCACTGGCTTATGCTGATCAAAACCTGCTGGTCTCTCTTCAGTATTCTGGAGAGTGATGTCATGTTGCCTCAGAATTGACCTGGGTCAACTCAACACATACGTTTTAAGCATCTCATTGGTTCCAGGGACACTACTGGATACTGAGAGGTGAGAAAAGAATAAATAAGATAAGCTTTCTATTCGTGACATCTCATCATCCTGGAGAATTTGTAGGATATAAATCACAGTGCAGGTTGATCAAGATAGCTTGCTAAAGTACTTACTACTTTTCACATAGGATGCCATGGGGTATGTGTGGCTCATTATGAGGTGGTAAATGACATTGGCCTTGATGTGGTGGCCAGACAACATGATCTTATTTACAACTCTTTAAAAAAATGTTAATATATAATAATATAAAACAGAAAGCCAAGAATTGCAGTCTCTGAAGGTGATTTTATTGATCCACCATTCACTCTTTGTTATGCAGTACAATCGGTGCCCCTCTCACCTGTCCACCTACCTGGCCCCTTACCTGTAATCTCCCTGTTTATCTCACATGGTATCGACTCCCTTCCTACAGCTGGGAAGAGACAAAGGAAAGAACTCTGCCTACTGAGAATCAGAACTTTGACTATAAAAAAGTCAACACATTTCCACCTCACATATTCTCTGAATGGCCATTTGAATACAGTTGACTGTTGTACTAATCTACTTAAAAGAAAAAATGAAAGAGGGATGGGGAAAGAGTAGTGGGCTGCAGGAATTAATATCTTAAAGAGGCTGGTCTGGTGCCAGTTTTACCACTTGAGGCAGTGAATAAAATTTAGCCTGCATAGACACCTCAAGAAGAAGTGGAGTTGAGGGTGACCACTAGCTTTCTGTTGAAGGTCAGAGGGAGCAACATGAACCTACATGCATACAACTGCCCAAACAATGTTCCTGGCTGAAAGCTATAGCCCTTGATAAACATATCCACAGGACCTATTGATGGCACTTCTACATATGCCTGAATGACTATCATTCACTAATGGAGGAAAGACTCATCTGTCCCCAGTTTGGAGTTTCCTTTGTTCTGAGCTGTTTTTTGAGATTCTGGTTGTGATGCCACAATTTGCCTAAGTCTGTTTGGGATTCGTCCTCCTCAGTCATCAAGCATTGGCTTAGAAGCACTAGATTCCAGGTCCAGTGCTGGGTGTGCGAGGATGAAAAAATGGTCCCTGTCCCCAGTGGAATGCGACAAGGGCTATAAAACACACAATGGCTGCAGATAGAAGGACAGGCAGGGAGCATGGAGGAGCACAGCTGAAGCACCTGGAAGGGAATGATGCTGAAGGGACTTGATGCTATTATGATGTGAAGGTGGAGAGAAGTGGGAGGTTTTTTCAATAGTTTCATGCACAGTTGGAGAGTTCATGGATGTTGCTGCTGAAAGGTGGAGAGATAATCCTGGAGGACCCTGTCCACTCTATCAGGGAACATAAGCTTTCTGGAAATAGGAGAATTTGATAGCATGAATTTGAGTGAAATTATAAAAAAATGTACTTACTTTGCACCCAGAACCAAGCAACCAGTTTATTTGAATCATGTCATTCAGTTTTTAGAATGATAAGTGAATTAGGGCATAGAGAAGTTAAGTGATTTGCTTACATTACACAGCTAATAAACTGTGGTTCTATGGCTTGTATTCAGCCTGACACATAATTCAAGTTTCTAATCACTGTAGTACATAGCCTGATAGTGTTTCTGGGTTTGTCTGCTATAGAAGTAGTCATGATCACCCAATATTAAGTGATAGAAAGGCTTATAATATCTGGACTTTGTTGTAATGAGTGTGAGTGTCATATTTTTTCAAGATTTAGCTTCTGTATTTTATAAAGGGAATTTGATGAAATGTAAAGGATACATGCCCAGCCAAGGCGTTTGCTAGTGGTATGAGTTTGGGGCAAGCTGCTTAGCCTCTCTGAGCTTTAGTTTCTTCACATGTAGAGTTGAGATGAAAATGCTCACCTTGTAAGGATATCGTGAGGATTAGCAGTAATGTATATAAGGCATCTAGCGCAGAGTCTGGCCAAGGCAGGCACTGGCCAAGTTTTTATGTTATTATTCATTTCCTCGAATCTGCCAGCAGGGCTTTGACATAATCCTCTGTAGTCATGGTCGGGGCTCAGGGCTCAGCTGTCCAAACCAAGTTACAGATGTGGCAGAGAACACCTTTTCTTTACTACCATGATCCTCTGGGTAAGCCTGCTCCTCATGGGTTGTGGGCAGAATGTATTTCAGAAGCATCTGTTTTCATTTCTCTGATGTGTGCCCCTTTTTAAAGAAACTATTGTAAATGCTCAATTTAATTTCAGCATACAATAACCTCTTATGCCATCTTAGGATCTCCCAAATGGGGCCATGATCGGTTGTCTCAGTAGTGGTGAATGCTTTCTTTAGACTGGAGTTCTACTTGTGAAATTTAAGTGTGTGGGTTGAGACTGGGAGTAGAGAAGATATTTCTTATAATAATGGTATAATCTGGTTAGATATCTTGGCATCAGATGAACCAACAGGAATTTTATAGAATCTAATTTCTGTTCATGTTTGGGCCACACACACTGGTACTCATGACCTTCTTTTAAAAAAAAAAAAAATTGTTCTTGTGCAGGGCCTTCTACTTTGTTTTTGGCCACAGAGGAAAAATAGTTCTTGGAGCATGGTTCACATCAAGTCTAAAATTAGCACAGTGGTTGTATACCCCTGTGATGTCATGTCACTTATAAGGTGGCCCTAGTTCCAGAGGAAAGTACACATTCATAAGAGCAGGCTTGCTTTAGTGATGTTCAACTGCCCTTTGATATTCAACTCCAACTGTCTGTTGCTACCTTAGCGTCTCTCTTAATCTCATCGTGTCAGTATTGATTGATTACAAAAGGGCTGCCTAATTCAAGGAAAAGGGGACTAAGGGCTCCTCACCTTTGTACTAAGCTCTCATATGGGGGGCCATTCCGGGTGTACTCCACGCATAAATGGCATCTATACAAAGTATTAGATGAGAAATCTCTTAAGAGATACAATGGCCACGTGCCAGTGAGATTCCAAGGAGGGCAATGTTAAACCCAGGACTGGGGGTTGGAAAAGTTTCATTAGAGAACGACTATTTTGTTATGGTTAGAAGATACTGTGTTGGGCAGCAGTAAAACAGGTAAGAGGCAAGTAGGTCTTAAATAAAACCACACTCTGATATTGCAAAAACAACCCTGAACTAGCTCTACTCTAAATCACTTTAACATATAAGCACAGAAGAGGGAACAGTGAATAAGGGCTCCAAGGCGGGTATCACTGACTCTGTTCCAGGAGGCAAATGGGGTTTTTAATGTAAGAGGTTGCAGTTTACTCATTGAGCCCTAAAGACAAATTTAAACACACCAGAGCACACAGTGTTCTGAAGACCAGAGCATCTACAGTGAGAGTAAAAGGCTGTTTTTCAAGACATTGCGAGTGTCAATGAATCCATAAATCCACCACTTAGTGTTTAGCCCATACTACTTTCAATGCCAAAATAAAGCAAGCCTGCTCTTATGACATATAAATATGATCTAGACCTTGTTTTTTAAATCTCCTTTTGTTTTTCTTTTAAGGAAAAACTTACTTTCCTTTTTCAGATTATATGTTAGAGAAATACAGGCAGGCATACAAATCAAACTAGGAACCACATTCCCATTTTATCCAGCTTTTACTGTGGGCCTGAACTGGCCTATAAGATTCTCCTCAGGGCTTTGAGTTTTTCTGGCTTGGCTGGAATTTTATAATTGAAATTTTTTCCATTGGACTTTGGCCCTTCAAGTAAATACTGTATAGACTTTTCATTTTAAATCATGCTGAGATTGAAGGGAAGCAAAGCAGATGTGCAGTTCCTGTTTCAGCCAGGAGTCTCACCCCAGGAAGAAATCTCAGCTGCTCCTGATCTGCCCGGTGGATCTAGATAAAAAGTGGCTTTGTGGCCACTCCACTCAGTCCTTCCCATGAGGAACAAATTACTCACCATCCGTCAGGAACAGTGAAGAGTTAGAATTTTCCCAAGCGACCAGTGTTTAGGTTGCTTTTCTTCCAGCAGAAACAGAGGGTAGACCCTCTCCATGTTTTCCCCCTGAACTGTGCTCCTGTGCTCTCCCCCTCCTTCTGTTCTCATTCTTTCTGAAACTTGAGATGTCACCTTCGATGGCTGGCTTGCTCCACCTTTCCCTCTCCACTGCGACTTTTCCACATGTCCTCCATTCCCGAGCCCCATCAAATGCTCCTTTTTATCTGCAACCTTTCCTTTGCCTCTGTTCATGAACACGTTCTGATTGCCTCACATCTTAATAACAACAAAGATAACAAGTAGGCAGATATACAGACCCTTTCCTGGATGTGCCCTGGTCATTTCTGACTACTTTATATTCAGGCTTCCTATGAGAAGCAGGGTTACTTGATAATAAGCTGTTACTTGTCCCACTGGATTCGACTTTCCTCTTCACTGGTTCTAGAAATGACTTGTTCCTAATGTTAACAAGAGGCCTCCTATGATAACTGACAATTGCAGTTTATTGATTCTTATACTAACTGACTTTCTATTGAGCCTGGTTCTGGTGACCACCTTCTTCTCATCCCCTTAGAGGTCCTCCTATCCTTTAGGGACTCTTCTGGCTCTTCCTCTCCTATTTGCTCCTCCAAGGCAACTGTTTCTCAAGATTCTATGCCTGGTCAATGTATGCTAGAAACTTCTTTCCTAGTTGGTTTCTGATATCACTTTTAATGGCTAATGGCTTCTGAATTTCTGGACCTAATTTCTCTCCTGATTACTGAAGTCAATGAAGAACAAATTCGCACATGGCTCTACATTTAGGTCCTTGAACTCGACAGCGTTTTTATCCAGGTTAGCTTTCCTCTCTGAACCTCCCCCTGTATCCCTCTCCGGGTGAAGGGATCCATCTCAAGCTGAGCAAGCTGGGTCTTTGGACTTGCCTTCAGCTCCACTTTCCCCATTTAATCGATGCACAATACTCTTAATTTCATGACTGAGTGTATCTTAAACTATATCATTTCTGTTTTTGTAGGAAAACACCAGAAATTGTTATTCTAGTGAGGCTTTGAGTTATGGTATTGGTCTCCAGGATTCTAATCTCCTGTTTCTCTGAATCATTCTCACTGATTCCAAAGTTAATTTTTTTTTCCAGATTTCATTTCTTTCTTTTCTTCTTTTTTTCTTTCCTTTTTCTCTCTCTCCCTTCTCTTTGATACTGGGATCAAACCCAAGTCCTTGTACCTATTAAGCAATTGCTCTACCACTGATCTACATTCCCAGTCCCTACACTTATCTTGAGCCCTAGCTTAAAATTCTAGGCAGTTACTCTAAACTCTACAACATGTTACAGTGCACATAGAAAGAAAGAAGGAAAAGAGCCCTGATTTTTGCGTCACGCAAATTCCAGTTCCTTTCTACTATTTGCAAGTTTTTACAGCTCACTGTGGCTTCTGAGTGGCCTGAAAGACTGCTACCCCACATCCATCCTCTCTAGAAATGGCAACTCCATTCTTTCAGTTGCTCCATGGTAAACATTGTGGTCATTCTGAACTCCCTCCCCCATCCTGTATCTAATCAATCAGTAAATTATGTTGGCTCTGCATTCTAAATAATCCAGAATCCATTCACCTCTCCCACCGTCCGCTGCATTCCCCAGTGTCCAAGATGCCTTCCTCTCTCATCTGGATATTTGCAGGTGCCCCCTCACAGCCTCTGTCTCTTCTCAGCTCAGCTTCCAGAGTAATCTTATTACATTATTTCGGATCTTGTTATTCTGCTGCTCAAAGCTTTGTAATGATTTTTTGACTCACTCAGAGGTTTACAAAGATAAAGAAGCAAAGGCCTTACCTACTGGCTCCCGTGACCTGACTTCTCAGAATCTTATTTTCTCTCCTCATCTCAAAGGCTCCAGGTTCTTTGAATTTGTGTTTATTTCACCTTGAAATGGTTTTCCCCACATATTCATACTTTTAAAGGGGGTTCTCTTTTTTGTCTGTTTGGAACTGGAGATTGAACCCAGAGTGCCGCACTGCAAAGCAGGCATTTTGCCACTGAATTACATCCTGGTCCCCATGTATCCATACTCTTTAGACAAGTACTGCAAGGCCCAAATTTCATGACAACCACTGGTAATAAATATAAGAGGTCACTGTCTTTTTATATAAATATTTACTTCATATAATGGAGAAGGAGAGGTAACACATCTATTGACCTCATTGAACTAGGTATTATGTTAAGATGATTTCTGCTGGGTGTGGTGGCGCACGCTTGTAACCCCCGTGCTTGGGAGGCGGAGACAGGAGGATCTTGCAGGTTCGAAGCCAGCCGCGCTGGCTTTGGAGACCCTGTTTCCAAATAAAAAGTATAAAATAGGTTTGGGAGTGTAGCCCGGAGGTAGAAGGGCTTCCAGGAACCCCAGTACCACCAAAAAAAAAGAGATGATTTCTTATGAGATTTTATTCTCACAGTAACCCTGTATGCCCATTTTATAGGAAAAGAAAGAAAATCTAAAAATGATTAAGTAATTTTCCATAACAGAGTCTAATTTCAGAGCTCACATGCTTCTTTTTTCTGTATATTATATTATTATTGTTGTTTACACCTACTACACACCACTGCGTAAAGTGCTCTAGGTACAAAAACGAGTGGATGATGTTTGTGATCTTGTCCACAAGACAGTCAGCTGCACTCTGTCCTGAGCAGCAGGCCAGCATACTATTATGGGAAATAGATCCATTGGTGCAACATGCACAGAACCGACCAACAGTCCTTCTCAGTGGAAGTAATGCTAGGAATATGTGTAGCCAATTTCCAGAGAGAACTCCTTGGAACACAAGAGAGGGTGTCCTACACCAAAGAAGCAAAGCAGTTCAAATCACCGTGGAGCTCTGCTCCTCATTTAAACTCTCTGGTTTGGGAAATAGATAATTAACTCCATGCCTCAGGTGTCAGCATCCTCTCTAGCCATCATACAGCTATCAATTATTACCTCAATAAGAGCCCAGTGCTTTCAGATCTTCCATTCTCCCCTATAATTTGTTTACTTATAGAAAGTATCCATTGGTTAAATGTTGGCTATTGATTCCAACATGGTTGAATATCTACTTGTTGAGAAACAAAGATCTGCCACAGGCCACGTGTAGCCCCTATGTCCTGATTTTGTGAACCTTGCAGTGGAGGAAAAGGTGGATTATTAAATAAGTGAGCTGATCCCTAAGGCTTAGAGAGGGAGTAACCTAGCCCCAGTCATCCCAGATTCTAATACTAGCCCTGGAAGTCAATGTTGAAATTGGCAATGTCTACCCCATAATTTCTTATTCCATATCTCCTCCCCCACCACACAAGCTACTCTCTTCACTCCCTTTTCTTTGGAAAACTGTGCCTGGCCACACCAATCTGTGCCTGCAGACTCCCAGGGAATATTATCCACATTATGGTAGAGGAGGGCTGGAAGGGGGCTCCTTTTCCACAGTAAAGAGATGAGAAGTGAGAATGTTGCAGACGTCTCGCATTTCCCAGAGAAACATGCAATAGGATTGCCAGAGACTATGTGCACTGCAGTTAGCAAAAGGGTCATGGGATAAGGACTTTAATTCAAATTCAGAAGGTACATGATAGACAATGATTTTGTAGTATCCCTACCTGGCCTCTTCTAAAATAATCTCAGAAAGGCTCACTCCTTTTCTATGTGATTGTATTTCCTATACATGATGCATTTTCAGAAATAGCTTTTACTCAACTAAAAATGTTCTGTTGGATACCAATTTATTCCCAGTTCTCAGCTATGTGTTGATCTTTCTAAAACATGAAATTGATCATGTCTCCCCTCTTACTTAAATTCTTTTGATGGTTTCTTTTGTCCTGTGGGATAAGAGTCACTGTGGCTTCCAAATGTCCAGTGGCCTCACCTCTCCCTCATCTCTAGCCTCTCTTTTAACCTTTCCCCGCAATGCAAATTCTGTCTAGCCCTATTTTTGTCTTGGTAAAAATCAAAGGCTATTTAAATTCAAGAAATTAAATATGGAATGGTGAGGTAGTGAAATGGGTTAAAATTCTAAGTTCTATGACTAACTGAATCAAATCAACGAGTCCATCCTAAATAGGGATCATAATTATATATTCATATGTAAATATAGATGTAGCCTGGCATGGTGGTGCATACTTGTAATCCCAGCATTCAGGAGGCTGAGAACAGAGGATCACAGTTCACGGACAGCCTCAGCTACTTAGTGTGGCCCTCCGCAACTTAGTGAGAGAGACCCTGTTTCAAAATAAAGAATAAAAACTAGGGCAGAGGTTGTAGCTCAGAGTTTGAATGCCCCTGGGTTTTATGTCCAGACCTGCAAAAAAATATATATATATATATATATATATATATATATATATATGTAAATTGAAAAGTAATTATAACACATATACTAAATATAAAATTTAACTTTTTAAATGAAAATTTCCTCGTGACTATTTCTTGTGAAAGAAAGATCATGCCCATGATACCACGTGGCTAAAACTTAGGCTCTGGAGTCATAAGGCTGGAAACCAAATACTACATCTGCCTGTTATTTGTTGTGTGACTTCTTCCAAGTTTCTGAACTTTTCTCAGTTATCCATATTTAAAACAGGGATAAAAATAAGTTATCAGTTTTGAGAACTTAGCATGTACTAACATTCTTTTAACATTTTACATATATGTAAATATAGCATATTGTTTCTTAGTAATATGCCTATTTTATTGATAAGAATCTTCATAAGCCGGGCGTGGTGGCGCACGCTTGTAATCCCAGCATTTGGGAGGCTGAGACCGAAGGATCGCGGTTCGCGGACAGCCTCAGCTACTTAGTGAGGTCCTCTGTAACTTAGTGAGACCTGGTTTCAAAATAAAGAATAAGAAGTAGGGCAGGGGATGCAGCTTAGAGGTCGAATGCCCCTGGGTTCCATTCCCAGACCCCCCCCCCCAAAAAAAGAATCTTCACAACACAGAGAAACGAATTAACTTGCCTAATCATGCAGCTAGTTAGGGCTATAACCAATGCTAGTCCAATTGGATTCCAATATCTGTGCTCTTAACTGCTTACCCACGAAGCTAAACTCTTTAACAGAACACATATTCTAGGATGTGGCAGGCTTTATATGGTGAGTAAATAGAAGATCTGCCTAAATGATCTCATCTCATTAAATAGATGATGTATGTAAAGCCACAGTGCTTAGTATTTTTGTGTTCAATAAATGTTAGCAGATGGATTATTATCATTTTTTTACTTTTTCACTTGGCAGTCAAGGTGTGTTTTAAAAAACTGGATTCTCGGCTGGGCGTGGTGGCGCACGCTTGTAATCCCCTCACTTGGGAGGCTGAGACAGGAGGATCACATGGGTTCGAAGCCAGCCTCAGCTACTCAGTGAGGCTTCCAACAACTCAGTGAGACTCTGTTTTCAAATAAAATATAAAAAAAAAGGTCTGGGAGTATAGCCCGGAGGTAGAAAGCCTCTGGGTTCTACCACAGTACCACCAAAAGAAAAAAAAATTTGGATTCCCAATTCCCAATTGTCTTTCACTTATCATTATAAAGTCCACTCAAGAGTATGAAGTTGTTTGTAGTTCAAAAAATTCTTTCTGGCCTTTCCAACTATAGTGTTTTTAGTAACAGGCACTCTGATATGTTTAGCTTCTAAACTGTGTCAGCAAAAAGCCATGGTAGTCCATATTTTTCATTTAATGTGTAGCATGGTTTATTTTTTTCTGTCTTGCAGATTCCCAATTTTGGGGAATATTAGGAATAAGTAGATGTTGAGAATCTATGAATTGAGTTTCAAAACTTAATATGGGATAGCATTGGTAACAAGAATGTTCATACATGATATGATGCTGCACAAAAGACTTGTGCTAGCCGGGCATGGCAGTCCATGCTTGTAATGCCAGCATTTGGGAGACTGAGAGAGGAGGATCGCACTTCGAGGACAGTCTCAGCTAGTTAGCAAGGCCCTTTGCAACTCAGTGAGACCCTGTTCCAAAAATAAAAAGAATAAAAAAATAGGGCTGGTGGGGGGTGTTGGTTGGAGGTACAATGCCCCTGGGTTCCATTCCCAGTACTGAAAAAAAAAAAAGACTCACTATGAAGATTGACACATTTACAATTTCATATCAATGCTGAATGTTTCTTGGAGGACAGCAGTGTGTCATTTAATACAGCGGCAACATGAGACTCTGTGGGGGGTGACCGTTCGGATGCTTTATGTCTCCTCCTCTGCGTGCCTTTTTTATGTTACCTCCATGCTGGGTAGCAGCCTCCTGGTCAACCTGTCTTCAGGGCCTCACTTGCTTAAATCAACATCTCAGTTATCATAGACTCAATTTTGTCTTATAACATACCGTACCAAGACCTCTGCTTGTGAGATTTTTGGTAGATGGAGCTTGCCTGTTATATGAAAAACATCTTTCACGGTTGACTCTTTTTCTATTTCCAAACCCAGACCTCCATTTTGAAATTTGAGTTTCTTCCCTAGGAAAGCTGTTATTTTCTTCTTTTTAGCTGGCCCTCTCTCTTCTAACATCACCACACCTGTGTCATATTATACTGTAAATGCGTATTGAGTGCAAAAGTATTTTTCTCTTTGAGGGATATAAAGTAACATGTATTCAGAAATATGAATCCATTTCTGCAGAGTGTATGCAATCAATCATTTCATGAATGAATGAGACTTTGGTACTGTTCTGGTATTTTCAAACAGCTTCTTTATAATAGTTCTAGATATTGATAAATTAGTATGCTATCAACTCATATGGATATGGCTCCCTTATGTGACAAGGATATGTTTTATAACAGTTTTTCCCCCAAGAGATCTTACATGCAACTAGAGATGAAAATAGGTACATGTATGTAAATAAATAGAATAGATTGATACTATGCTATGTACATGTATATCACTGTCAATATGATTTACATTATGATGTGAGACTATATTGCACCAATAAAAGTATATTAAAAAGGAAGAAGAAATCAGAAATAAATTCTACAAGTAGCAAATGTAGTTCTTAAAAGTTTTAGTTCAAGGGACTTGAGGTTTTGCCTTCCAAAGATAAACCAGCTGTTTCTCACCTCATGAGCAACTGGGAACATATGGTGAAACTCAATAATTTTAGTATATAGCACCTTTCACTCAGGCATCGCCTGAGACCTAATAGCTCTTGCTAGAAACTTGCTCAATGACACTTTTCAGAAAATAAGCCACATTCAACCATCTCCATCTGAAGTCAGATTTTGGTGGTGATAGGTCTGCCAAGTAATTTTGGTAGCCCTTCTTTTCATTAGCTATTCTCTGGAGGTAAAAGGAACTAAGTGCTGCTTAAACTAGATCTTGGCGATTGTACAGCGTTCCCCAGTGTGGAAGGCTTTGTGTATAACACACTGGCTTCACTACTGGAAAACTTGAAGCCTCTGTCTACATCTGGATTAAAAGGAATTCTAACCTCACACTCCAAATTCAACCCAGTTTCCCATTAAGGCACAATTACAGCATTTTGTGGTCTTGTTCCTAAAAGGTTCAACAGTGCTGCTTTCTGCCATTGAAACTTTCTCCCCACTTCTGTTTTCAAACTATTGTTCTACCACCATTACACACCATCATCCCGGAAAGTCAATACTGTTGGAATTAGTCTATACTTTTTTCCATTCTCCTCAGCTACCAAAGACTTATTTACCAAAGACTAATTGCTGAAAGAGTTCAATGCCTTTATTTATCTAGAAATTTATTGCCAATCTACTATCATAGAGCTAAGGAAAGATGTGTAATTATACTCCCTGCTGTAGTGGAGTGGGCTTGTTTCTCATCTATATCTGTGTTTCTCTTGAATTTGGTTGTGCATGATTTTCACATGATCACCTAGCCTGTGAACGTGTAAGTATTTCATGGTTATAAAAGTCATGTTTAGCGCAGAAAAGTTGACAGCAACATTTCTTAGCTGTGTATACAAATTATAAGGATATTTTGATCTTATAGTAATGCATATTTGACAGTTTATTTCTATCTTCTGAAGCTGTGTCTGGTCATAAATAACATGTTGCTTGTCCAATCTTTGGACTTTGTAAGCATCACATCTCATGGATCTGGGTCAGCTAGCCAGAGCCAAGCAATAGCAATTCAGCAGAGGGAGCAGCACAAAAAAGAGATCCTCAAAATTTCTCAAGAAGGCCAGTGAGGCCTGAATACAGAGAACAGAGGTACCAGGTCAAGGTAAGTCTGAAGGGAAGGGCAGGGGTGGGCTCCGCCAACCTTTCCAGCCACATTAGGAATTTTGGCCTTTGTCACATTGGGTTACCATTTCCCAGCATTTATCATTTTCTCCCATTATTCTCAAAGATCTCAATATGCCTCTTGTTGATTGTTCTCAAGTTCTGGCCTATGGTTCTTTTGTGGATATAGCAGATATCACAGGAAGTGTTGATCTCAGGGAGAGAGTTCTGGGATGTGCTAAGGATGCCATGGAAAGGCTACACAGAAGAGGTGATATTTGACCAACATTTCTACAAATAGACATGGGCATCTATGGGAATCCCTGCCCAGATACTGATTCTATTCACATTTGTTCTGTATTCACTTCTGTTCTGTATTCTGTTCAAATTTGCCTAGCGGAGGTTTTAACATGGGGCAGAGATGGAATAAATCTAATACCTTAGAAAGATACCATTGAGAGAAATAGGGATAATGGAGAAGAGCAGGAGGACTTAGAGCAAAGTTAAAAATAGGTCTTAATAGTTCAGGGCAGACATGATGAGGACCTGGATTCAGGAACCAGGTTGGCAAAAAGTGCTACATGGAAGAAGAAGGATCTCCAAGACTTATTTTATACTTTATTTGGAAACAGGGTCTCCCTAAGTTGCTGAGAGCCTCACTAAGTAGCTGAGGCTGGCTTTGAACTCCTGTCTCAGCCTCCAAAGTGCTGAGATTACAAGCATGTGCCACCACGCCCGGCTCCCTATTTCCCTTTTTAACATCTTGTTATAGATGTGTTTTATTCAATTTGAGGACTTCAACTAGCAAAAGACTTCCTTAGCTGAGCATGGTGATGTCTACCTGTAACTCTAGTATTTGAACGGCTGAGACAGAAGGATTGTAGGTTTGAGGCCAACATCAACAATTTAGCAAAACTCTCATCAATTTAGTGAGACTCTGTTTCAAAAGCAAGCCAGCAAGCCCTGGGAGTATAGCTGGGAATCTACCCAGTACCAAACCAAACAAAAACAAAAACAACCTCCACCAAAACAAAATGAAGGAAAAACATAAACAAACAAGAAAGGTCCTTACAGATTTACCTTTCAAATTTTAGCCATTCCCTTTGCGCCTTCGTTTTGTCTCCAGATTCCTGCTGCCCAGCAACAACAGAGGCTTCAAGGGCAATATATATTTTTTTTTTTAACGGGTCTGGAGATGGAACCCAGGGGCATTCGACCTCCAAGCTACACCCCTTGCCCTATTTTTTATTCTTTATTTTGAAACAGGGTCTCACTAAGTTGCAGAGGGCCTCACTAAGTAGTAGCTGAGGCTGTCCGTGAACCACGATTCTCTGGTCTCAGCCTCCTGTATGCTGGGATTACAAGCGTGGGCCACCACTGTGGGAAGCCAGGGTGTGGCACATCAGCCCAAGATGGCTCCCGGGCTGACTGCCAAGGATGGTGGTCTTGGCTGGCGCATGCATTGTTGGTCTTGGCTGGTGCATGAGCTGTTGTCAGTATCACGCGCCTCATGCATGGACTGTGATGTAATGCCTCGTGGTTAGGCCAGTACGCCTATGAGGTACCATCTAGGGAGCATGGGATGGACATGGGCAGAATGGGATTGGTGGATATTTTGGGAACAGGCTTGGTATGGTATATAAGGAAACTGCTGCGGGGAATAAAGAGGAAGTAGCTTCATCAGCAAGTCGGCGTTCGTGTGTTTCATCCCTAGGCTCTGCTGGTCAGAGCCTTAGGGTCGCAACAACCACTCCCGGCTAAGGTCAACATATTTAAATGGAGTTCTTCAGTTCTCCCCAAATCCATCTCCTCTTCAAAGACCCCTTCTCAGTTCAGGAAGCATTGTATTCCTCCTTCCAAGGGACCAAGTTCAAGGCATTATTTCCTATGCCTCTTCAATCATCCTTCCATCCAAGCCTTCACCAGTTCAGATGATGAGATTTCCATGACTTGTTTCTCTTTGTTCCCTTCCACCCCATATTCTTCTATTTTCACCATAGTTTGTGCCTTTGTTATGTCTTTTCTACTTTAACTTGATGCTGCATGTGGGTGCCCAGCCATTCTCTAAGTCCAGATCTAAACAATTTCTTCCAAGGAAACAGCAATAATCACCACCAACAGCCAACCAAGCAACAGCAACAAAACTGCCCCAAGCCCCTTCAGTGATTCCTTTTTTTTCTTCTTTTTTTAAATAATTTTTTTTATTAGTGCACTGTATTCATACATCATAATGGGATAAAAAATACTTTTGTAGACATACATGCACATATTGCCCAGTTAGCCCCTACCGGATCCCACCCCATTCCCTCCCCATCCCTCCTTCCCATGCTTGGCTTAATGGTTGACATCTAGTATTATAGCAATTTATCCAAATTAACTGATAATCTCACATAACAGTTTCATTTGCCTGATACCAAGCTTTTGATGACTTAAAGACAACATTTCAATATTTCTTTTTGCTTTCTTACCAGTGAATATTTTTTTCTTTTCTTTTTTTAGGTGAAACTATCATACATTATTTATTTTTCAGAAAAAAATCTATCCTAATATGGAATATGGACTCTAGATACCCAAAACGATCTCGAAAAAGAACAATGCTAGAAGATGTAGGTGATTCTCTTTTGATGTGTAGCATTCCCAACTTATTTCATGGAATATGTGCTCTTTTATGTTCTGGCTCCAGCACACTTTCCCTGGTTGTGTTTCATCACACTATTTCCTGTACTCAGGGCTCCATTTGAAATAAACTACCTGCTGTTTTTCTTCCTTACCAAATTGTTAATAAGGAGCCACGTTCAGCTCTATGACCTACATGGTGCCTGGCACACTGCTCAGAGCACAGCAGGTGCTCAATAAATGAATTTGTATTTTGAACTAAGGTAAAGACTGCTGTGTCACAGCGGATGGAGAGAGAATTCTGGTGAATTTGAAATGTTGCAAAACAGTACCAACAAAGATAGAGGAGTTAGAATCTCTTTTTCAAGATTCATTAACACAAATGTGTTTTGAAAGATACTAGAGACATGTATTCCTCATTCCCCTCCTTTTCTCTCTCTCTCTTTTTACCATAACACAGACACATATCCCACTTCTTTTACAAAGATGTTAAAATTATTAATCGATCATGTTTCAATCAATTCTGAAATAAACTATGTGCACGTAAACTTGCACATTTCCTCAGACATATGAGGTAAATATGTGGTGAATCCTGAGACCTTAGTTTAGAACACTTAGCTTTAACTTAACAAAACATTAAGGAATTCCTTTATAAATAATGGAATAATATATTTCACATTTTAACCTGTCCCCTTTTCCTTTAGTGCCAGGTAAATATATAACTATAAAAGAAACTGGAAAAAATGTCCATCTATGTTCTAAAAATTGGATATTCAGATACTCATTAAGTTGATTATAAATACTAGATGATGTAAAAATGTTTTTATTCATTTTTCTAATTTCTACTGAGCAATATTTGATTACACAGTCTAGGAATTATAGAATCTTCATTTCATGCCTGCATAAAGAATGACTAGAAAGTGGAGTGATTTGTCTAATACGTCATAGTTACCCGATGGCTTTGCGGGCGTATCACAGTACCTGGGGAGCTGGAGTTTCTAACTTGGGGTTCAGGTGATCATTGAGATGACATTTCTCTGGCATGGGGCCGGAATGTGAGAGGAACTCACATGATATGTATATTAATGCTGCCTGTTTTAGATCACTATGGATGCCGACACTTTGACTTTCTTCTCTGGGCCAATGGGATGGTTGGTAGGGGAGGCCAAGACCTTAATGACTGCCATCAGAACTTGTGCTCTCTCTCTCGAAAGCTGCAGAGAATCACCTGGCATACATTGTATATCTCATATTTACAAACTGAAGCTTGGTTGAATAAGTAGAAGAAATGAATAGACGTTTATTAATACTTTACCTTTTTCTATCTTGTGAAGATAGTCAGTTTTTTGCATTGATCTTTTGAAACAGTATTTTTTTTTCAACTTCTTTTAAAGATCCATCTAAGGAATACGATGAACTTGTCATCTGACCAAAGCCTATATATATCAGCAAACATGAGATTTTTTTCTAGAAATAAGTTGTCAAGAAAAATGTATACTTGGTTAGGAAAATAAATTAATCATGCCTGCCAGTTATTTAATATTATAATTAGGTTTATATATAGATATATCATCAATGTGACACTAACACTTATTAGTGATGAATGCATCATTAATGATCATTGATACTGTGAGGATCTGGCTTCGTTCTTATTAATGCTTTATTGCAGAAAGGTGGAAAGTTCAGTTAGGCTCTGTGTATGCGTATATATGCACGCATTTTAACTCCAAGTTAAATGCTCCTATAGTTTCTTAACTGCTTTCTCAACATATGGTGATGTTCTTGTATCAATTTAAGTGGAATAAATAATAGTATTGGGGTAAGGAACCACACAGGTAGAAAGGACACTTGGGGTCACGCGAGGGAAGCGGGGGCATGCGCCGGTGGAAACAGAGGTCAGTAAATATGTGGAGGAGCGACCTGAAGGTGACCCGAGGGGCATTTGAGGTCATTACCTCAGCAGCCACCTCTCATCGCTTCTTCAGTATCATCGCACAAAGTTCAAAATTAACTAGTAACAAAGGTCAAACAGGAACAGAGCAGGATGCTGTTTTCTTTCCATTACGACAAGTTCTTTCCTTCATGCAGCCCTTTATTGCTCTCTGGTCCTTTCCCTTCTCAGCTCTGTTTCAGCTTTCCACTGCTTGAAGCTATTTGTGTTATCTGTGGAGTGGAAACAGTAATTCTGATTTAAGAACTGAAGCCCCAGCCTTATATGAATAAACACAAAAGTAGTTATATCCATGGTTTCAAGGACAATTAATCAAGTAGGCAAATGATGTGAAATAGTTTTTGAAAAGGAGAGGATCGCTCTCGGCCTTTTGGCTAAAATCATGTGTGAAAAAAGGAGAGGATAAAAAAGGGAAAAGAAAAAAAATAAATATATTTTGTGCCAATAAATTCTCTAACCCCAGGCATGTTTTATTAAGTGTACAAAACCCTTCAAATTAAAATTAAAAATAAATCTCACTCCATTCTGATTACTTTGAGGACAAAACAATGCTTTCGACAGAACTTTCTCTGGTAGAGTAATTGTATGCAAAATTTCATTAGTACATGTCAAATTGTTCAAGATCTTGAGAATTTGCGGGGAAGGAAAGGAGTGGCCATTCTATTTTGCCATGCCGTTTAGTTTTAATGCCAAATTGTTTTATGAAAATCATTGTTTTATAAAAGTCATTCATGCAGGATCAATTTGGTTGCAGGTTATGTTGGTTTACATTAATATTATTTTCATCTTTGAATAAATCAGGGTCTTTTCATTGGTTTAATAGTCTTGTCTTAAGGAAGCATTGTTCCAAATATTTCTCAAAGGCTGATAGCAATATTATTTTTCATGTGTGAGATATTTATTTGTATTGGTTTGCATGGATATAGCAATGATTTGCATGGGGAAATGAGAAGATTTGTTAAAGCGTCCATCTCTGGTGAGCATGCTAATGGATGTAATCTTAGTTATTCTTTTCTCCTTAGTAAACAGATTCCATTGAGGAAACTCAGTGGATGGTATTGGGAATTATCCTAAGTTTTGTGTGTGGTCATTTCCTGATGTTTTCCCACAAAATATGTTCTGACTGTTAACTTCTCTTTCTCCATCAGTACTCTGAATGGTAGAATCTTCTTGAACCTACAAAGGCAAATATAAGATGTCTTTTTCTTAACATAAAAAAGCAAAGTGGCCCAAATAAGGGATCTGAAAGAATAGAAAATGAACTCTTAAAATCAATAAAAAAGAAAAGAAAATGAACTCTTAAAATTAATCTAGGACAGAAGATAGATCAAATGTTTCCAATTTATCTTGGAATTTGACATATGGCCTATTTACAATAAAAGATAATTGGGGTCAAACCCAGCGGCCTTGTGGATTCCTTGGGCCACCCACCTCGCTTCACGTCCGACTTCACCAGTCAAGGAGCAGGTGTTGTGAATGGGCATCTAGAATCAGACTCATTGTTTTAAACATTTTCTGAAGAAACACACATTTCTTAAAAATTGCTATATTTCTAATTCTAAGAAATGTGACAGTTTTGCACAACTATGACTAGCATAATAAATCCCTAATTGCTTCCATGTACTATTTGAATTTAGGTACATTACACTAGATTGAATCCTTTAAGCAGACTTTGTAAGAATTAGAATTTTGTCAGATATGGAAGTGGACAAAATATATAATTATGGTGATAATCTCTTGCATTTCCTTTATTTTAAATGTTCTACTGGATTAATAAATCTTTATTTTTGGATAACCTATTTTTAGTGAAAAATGATCTAGCATACCAAGTTCATTATGCCAGAGCAAGATAATAAAAAACACAAAACTACCCCCACAACAAAATCTAGCCCGCCTTTTGCTTATCATTGAATAAGACATTTAGAGAGCTACTTATAATGGGAAACTTTACTTTCCCTGAACTTTTTTACAAATCTTCAATTTGTAGAAAATAGATCTATTCACACAGAAGTATCTGTAGAGCTATAAAGTGAGGGTATTCATGTTTGTGTTTATGAATGTGTGTGTGTGTGTGTGTGTATGTGTGTGTGTGTGCTTGTATACATGTGTGCATGGGAAAAGGGGTAGATGCAGTTTTCTGTTTCCTTCGTTAGTAGAACTGTGTAGGCAAGAAGAACTGCAAAGGTTATTAGCGGTTAATAAGCACTAACTTCATCGGAACTTCTGCCCTTTCAAAGTGGCATGGCCCAGACACCTAACTTATCTGTGTGTAGTGAAGCTACCGTGTTAAATTTGTCCTAGAGCCAGCCACAATTAAGACTCTTCTCTGTGTGCATATTGAGCTCTAAAAACTCTTGATATTGCTGTTCTCTAGGGAGAGGTGTGAAGATTTCAAACAGGTATTTTTCTCTTCTCTTTCTCTTTCTTTTTCCTCCCCCTTTCCCTCTCTCTCCCTCCTCCTTCCTCCCTCCTTTCCTTTCCTTTCCTTTCCTTTCTTTCCTTTCCTTTCCTTTCTTTCATTCTTTTTTTTTTCCTTTATTATACTCAGGATGGAATCCAGGGACATTCTACCTCCAAGTGAAACCCTCAGCCCTTTTATTTTTTATTTTTGAAACAAGGTCTTGTTAAATTGCTGAGGCTGGTCTTGAACCTGTGATCCTCTTGTCTCAGCTTCCCAAATACTGGGATTATAGACATGTACCACCACACCTGGCTGCAAGTTTGTTTTGAGCAAAGAATATGAAGGAATAGATCAGCTACAAACACAAAATATTTCTGGTTATTTTGTCAGCCATTTGCTTTGCCTTTCAATGTGAGTTTATTGCTTCCATGCGTAATAATGAATCATAAATTGATGTAGTATAATTTTTTAAGTGAATGTGGATGAAAACTAAACTCAGTGGTAAAACTGACCTGTAATTATGCTTATCTCCCTGTTTACACTTTCATTCAACTAGCCAGTATGAGATGAATGTCTGCTAATGAGATGGAAAAACAGGTGGCTAACAACCTCCTTTTGGGGACATGGAAGACATCGATAATCAACCATTGACAGTCTTTCTAGGTTGAGTCTAGTCATTAATTAATATTTTTCTCAGTGTACTTCCAAGGCAGATATTGCCACTAAAGTGGAGATGGGAGATAAAACCCATTTGTCATCTCTAATCTGTTACTTATCCAGCACTGTGTTACCTATGAAGGAAAACAGGAGTATATAACATGATTCCTTAAAGGGTTTATCATCTAAGTTAAAAACAACAACAAACACAACAACCAGTGAAACAATTAGAGAGCCACACAAATTTATAAAATTGAATTAAAAATGAATTATGATTAGAGATGGAGATTTAGCTGAGTGGTGGAGTGATTGCCTACCAAGGCCCTTCGTTTGATCCCCAGCATCACAAAATAATAATAATAATAATAATAATAATAATAATAATAATAATAATAATAAATAGAATTGGAAGAAGAAAGCATCTATCCAGGAGTGGTGGCCCACACTTGTAATTCCAGGCCTTAGGAGGCTAAGGCAGGAGGATTGCAGTTTCGCAGCCAGCCTCAGCAACTTGTGAGGCACTCCAAAACTTAGTGAGACCCTGTTTCAAAAAAATAAAGAATAAAAAATAGGGTTCAGGTATAGTTCAGAGGTAAAATGCCTCTGGGTTTGAGCTCTAGTTCTGAAAAAAAAAAAGAAAAGAAAGAAAGCATCTGATATTTATTCAAACAGTGGCAGTTATGTTTTATTTATTCTCATATAGAAGTTCAAGTTCCAAATTATATCTGTTCATTTCTCTATCAATAATGCATAACATTTAAATAGCACTTGGAGGATATCTGTGTCCTTGAACATAATTTCTTACATATTTTCAAGATGATTTTATTTGCTGGTTTCTCTGCATTAGCTTCATTCTGGAATTACCTTGGCTAAGAATCAGGAAATAAAAGCCCACTCAAATTTATAATGTGTTGATAAATTTCAAGAACTACAATTGTTTATGTTCAGAGATGTCTCTGAAGAACTAATGAAAAGCTGACTTTATAATAAAATCTCCCTAAATCAGATTGATTTGAAATTTGTACTAATATGGTTGGGGCTTGGATGCATGATTACCAGCATGCTAGATATTTGAAAATATATAAAAAGTTAATTCTGAGCCAGGTGTGGTGGCACATGCTTGTAATTCTAGTACTTGGGAGGCTGAGACAGGAGGATTGCAGGTTCGAGCGCAGTCTCAGCAACTTAGCAAGATCCTCTTTCAAAAATAAAAAATAGAATAGGACTGATGGTATGACTCAGAGGTAGAATGCCCCTGGGTTCAACCTCCAGTAGTCCGCCCCCCAAAAAAAATTAACACTGAAAATAAAATCTTACCTTTTGAATACTCTTTTGGTTTGTTTGTTTGTTTGTTTGTTATTTGAAGTACCAGAGATGGAACCCAGTGGCATTCTACCTCCGAGCTACACCCTCGGCCCTATTTTTTTTTTTTTAGTCTCTTTATTTTTGAAACAGGGTCTCACTGAATTGCTAAGGGCCTTGCTTAGTAGCTGAGGGTATCAGTAAACTGCGATCCTCTCGTCTCCGCCTCCCAAATGCTGGGATTACAAGCATATGCCACCATGCTCGGCCCCCTAATTATTATTTTCTACTTAATGGTAAACTGATTTTTCTAGGCCTCATAAGGATTCTATAACATGCTTAGAAATGTCATCATATTTTATTTAAACATGAACTATAATTCATGTTATGCAAATTCATTGACTCCTATTTTGTTATTTTGGCATTGGCTTTTTCTTCTTTTAATCATTTCCTATTATATTTTAAGTGCCAAGAAGACACATTACATTTTAAAGCTCCTTTAGAACTTACTCCAGTTTTCTGACTAACCTTGTGTATATACTGACTTCACCTGCAAGCCAGGTTTCTCACCATCAAATAGCTAGATGGTATTCATGGCCCCAGCTCCACTTCCTTCATCTAACTTCAGGAGTGAGAGAGTAGTAAAAACATTAATTTTGAGTCAATCCTATTAAGCCCAAATCTCAGGTAGACACTTACTTGCTAGATATATAAATGTAGAAAGTGAATTTATTTCCTTATTTATTGTGTTAGTCAGCCATTGGGAACCCACTTTGCAAAACGGGGCTCACTCTTAGAGAGGAGAAGTTTGTGTACACTAAGCTGTGAAATGTTTACTGCATTCCATCCCTCTTTCTCCTACTTTCAGATATACACGACATAATATTTTATTAGAACTAAGATGACTTACTCTAATTTTCCTCTTAAATTTTACATCAAGGCCAAGCAGAATTTAATTGCCCAACGGCAAGGAAAAATTGGTTGCCCACAACAATCGTAGATTGATTTTGAGCATTCCTTTCTTGGATACTAAAGTTTTAAGTCAGCAGTTTCAAATTGTGATCCGGGAAGCAATAATTTTGCAAATGAATCATTAGGTATATTTATGAGAAGCCCCATCTCCATCCACTCAAAATATTTTCCAGATTCGTTATATTCTGTTAAAGAAATGTGTTTAAACTGTGGTTTAGAGTATATCTTATATCCCTCCTGATAGCATCCTAGAATACTAGCTATTATAAAGTCATACCAGGTATGACTTTGGCTAAGTCATAAGGCCAATGCCATTTCTCTAAAAAGCCACCTTCTTCTGGATGACACTGTAAGTGACGAGACCGTGGGCGCCTTAGAGATCAGCCCATCGCCACACTGTGTGACCTGTCAAGTGGTGTATAAGGAACTCAGTAGATACATATAGGAAAATTATGTCATGTTTTATTCTGAAACAAATTCAGAATAATTGATCATGATGATTAGGATAAATCACTGCTCAAAATATGGAAGATGCTCAAGGAATCAACCTACCATATCACCTCTATCTCTGGCTTCTTATTTGAAAACTGAGGATCACACCTACTTCAGAGCACTTATCTTTACAAACCAACACAGTGTTTAGAATAAAGTTATGAGTTAATAAATATTATTCTTTTTTATTTTCCCTATCATTTTGTCACCAAACTATCCTCTCATATAGGAAATGAGATGTATCAGAGAAAACAATATCGTGAACTTTTTGTACAGGTGATCAACTATGAAATTCTATTCTAAGATGCATGCTCATAATATTAGCAATTAGGAGTCTAGAATCCAGTACAGTGGAAAGTTGGGCTTAGACAGATCAGCATTTAAATCTTGGGTAGGAATGACACTAAATTTTCATTCTGATCTTTAACTTGGAAGCTGGACAAGCCTCCTGGGTATCTCAGAATCTCTTGAATACTTATGTGTCAATAGCAGGTAATGTTCTACCTTATAAGGTTTTTGTTAGGAGTAAAAGAAAAAGTGGATGTAAACTTTATATAGTATCTCATCTAGTATGGAATATTCTCTGATGGTTCAAATATTCTATCTGCATTGTCCACATGATAGACACAAGCCAGATGTGCTTATTAAGCAACTGAAGTGGTGCTAATACAGCTGAGAAACTAAATTTTTAGTTTAACTTTTTTTATACTGGATATTGAACCGAGGGGCATTCTACCTCCAAGCTACACCCTTAGTCCTATTTTTTTTTAAATTTTGAAACAGGGTCTTACCAAGTTGCTGAGGGCCTTACTAAATTGCTGAAGCTGGCCTCCAACTGCTGTCCTCCTGTCTCAGTTCCCAAGTGCTAGGATTACAGGCATGCACCACCATACATGGCTAATTTAACTTAATTTTAAATTTCTAGTTTTTCAACAAAATGTTCATTAAGTTCCCATTTGGTCCCTTTGCATCTTATTTTTACTTACTAATGTAATGCTATAAATGAGTTACAATTGAACATAAGGCATAAGTGAAATAGAACCCACCTGAGCTTCCTCCCCTTCCACTTGACAGGAGCCTAGAGGAGTATTTGGGTGTAAGAGGCTGGGTGAGGAAAGAGTGTCCAGGGTAGAAAATGAACTTAACATTGGGTAGGTCATGCAAATATATTAATTCAACAGGGCAAATGAGAGAAAAAGTCTAGTAGTGAATAGGAGTGGGAGAGATCAAATCACTGAAGTCAGACATGAATGGAAGAATTTCCCAACTCAGCAAGAAGTTAGAGACTGCTGTTCTCAGGTACATGGCAATTACTGGTTTGAGGACCCAGAATAACAAGAACCTAGAAATAAACTGTACTTTGAATAGCAAGAGTCTAGAAGATGATTTTTTTGGGGTCTAAAGTGACCCAAATAGTTACTGTCAGGTTGAGAATATTTTCTCCAAACTAACCAGTCATTGGGACAAACATAAAGCTAGACATTTGGTTTTTACTGATGATAAATATGTTCCTAAAAGAGGGTCATTTCAAGGACCAATACAAAAGCAGTGATGGCAGCATATAACAAAATGATAGTTATATGGGATAGTTAGGAGAAATTGTAGCCATATAATAGCTTAAACTTTGCTGGACCAAAAATCTAATTCTCATAATCCCATCAGTGATATCACTTTACATTTCCAGTGAACAATTTAATAGCAAGGAATGATAGATATAAAATTATCAAGACTTCATTGCCTTTACAAAAAGCATTAGAAAGCATTTACTGGCATGTTATGAAGTAGCATAAATAATTAAAATACATCTACTTATTAAAATATCAGAATAGCTAGTGATGTTATATCCTAGTTGTTATTTCCTCGTGCTCATTTGTGAAGCTCAATAACTTCAAGATGTTAATTGTCATTAGTGCAAAATGGAAAACATGTGATTAATGGGTTGAAGAAAGAGAAAAAAGGGGAAATGACTACACATTTTCCTAAAAGACAGAAACACAAATTAATGTGTTTATTAGGGAAAAATCTCAGAAATATTTTGCTAATATTCCTTTTATAGAACATTACTTAAGCTCTATTCATGAATAAATTATAGTCATTTTAAATTTAGAAATGTTCCTTGAATCTGTGTCTCTACTGTGAAAACATATCAATATGAAAGAATTCAAATACCTTTGTCCTTGTTTTAATAGTGCTAACTTCAATCGACACAGAACATACAAGTCAACTTTAACAAACTATGTACCAAGTATACTGCAAATTCACTGTGATGAATTTGCAAATTATTTTCCCCAACCATAGATAATATCCACCATTTGATTTTGAGCATATACAAAATGTCAATTGCCTATGTATTTGAAGTGACATGCACACATATATGCAGCTGAGAGTTGAAAGGAATGGCTGATATCATGTCAGCCAGGTTTCATAGTTTACTGATGAAAACTAGAGCCATGTTTCTCAAAATTTTATATGCACTTAAACACCTGATATTATGTTAGCACAAAGGTCATGAGTCTATATTTCTAATAAAATTCTAGGAAATACAAATACTACTATTGGAAAAACTATAATTTGAAGATTGAGAGCCTGGAAAACTAAAATAGTTGCCCAAAGTTACACGGGCAGATAGTAGAAGGAAAAGGTTTAGTATTTTTGCTTCCATTTTATGCACCACTCCAGCTTTATTCTATTTATTTATTTGTGTATTTACTTTAGTATCTATAGCACAATGGCCAAGAGTATAAACTCTTAAGTAGCCTGGATTCAAATCTTACCAAACTTAGCTTGTTGTGGTCTTGAAAAAATTACATAATTCCCCCTTAGTTTCTCCTTTTGTAGAATGGAGAAAGTAGCAGTAGAATTCTCGTTAGGTGGAAAAAGAACAATATCATCCATATTAGGTAATTATATTAATGCTAGCATATCATAGGAATTTAATAAAAATTATCCCTGTCTCATTTTGGGGGTACTTAATATCTCCATCTAACAACCTACCTAGGAGATTTTTTTTCTTAACAGAGAAGATCAGAAGCATGTCTAACGATTTGAATTATTTTTGGATTAGGTGATTGCTTTGGTATCGTTTTTATATGTGAGTAGGAGAGTGTTTGGGATATCGAAAACTCATTTCAAATAATTAAGCATGGACCAGCCAGTATTTTAAAATCACTATTACTTACTCCCTACTAGAAATAGAGACAGACCTTTTTGATAAGTGCAAAGATCTTTTTCAAACTTTTTCTGTAGGTGGTGGTTGTGTTTAGAAGGAATTTGACCATATGTAATCTAAAGATAGGTGAGATGCCAATCAATCTAAAATAACACATCCATTGATATTAATGGTAATCTTGAAATCAAGTTTTACTATGGATAAAGCAAAACAAAGACTGTAAAGTTGTCACTGTAAAAGTCTTGGAGAATCAGTTTTTCTTTTTTTCTTTATTTTTTTTAAAAAATTTACTTGGTTTTGAAATTGAGTTTGGATTTAACTATCCTGGATTCTTTTCAGTGGAGGGGGAATTAAGAGACACCATACTGTTCTTTATTGTTTCATGATGGGAGTGTCTTTCAACAATCTACTTGCACCTATTTTCCTTCCCAGCCAACTCATTTTTATCCATGTCCTTAATTGCTCTGGCCTCTGGCACCATATGTGTCAGCCCACAAGGAACAATGCCAGTATCATAATGCTGCAAGGCGATCCCCACTCCAGGTGGCTTCACGGCAAGATGAACAAAGGCAGATGAGAACATAATTTATTTTTTAAAAACCAGAATGCCAATTTACTAATGGACAATTAGAACTGTAATTGTCACACTGACTAAACTATGTATCACTAAGAATAGTGCCCACACAGACATACCAATTACATTCATACCAATTGTCAATGTAATTTATAAATTAGAGTTTGTTAAAGTGAGAGTGTAGGCTGGCATATGAATGAAATTTTATCCAGAGTGCTTGATGAGTAAAGGAGAAGAATAAGAAAAATTTTATAAGTTGAATATTAACAGCATCAGACTTATAAAGCCTGCTATAACCATCTCCAAATGGGATGAACCCATTACGATTTTAGAATATTTATCATTTACTCCCAAATTAAGGGATAGTTATTCACTCACACTAGTCAAAAGTAATGTGAATCTCACACCTTGGGGATCATAGCAATAGTATTTTAGCATATCTAATTATTTGTTAAAGTATGTAGTTCCTGAATTGTAGGGACATGAAGGACTAAAATTAACATTATGAATCATACTTGAAATAATCAGCCAACATGATGGGCAGAACACTGAATCTGTACTCAGTACATATTTGATGATATCTTTTCCAAAAAAAGAATTTCTTTTTCACTTTATATGTTTATAAAAGATATATCACTAACATGTTTGTTTGACTATTTTAGTGCATGCATCGTGGTTTTGTAACTTTAATTAGTTCAACAAATTCTTATTGATTTTACAACATAATCCAGAATCTAAACAAACAATATTTATTAAAATTAACTTGGTGTTTACACTAACATTTTATTATGTACCTGAAAGACCACATGCAAACATATATTAGTAATTTGAATCCATTTGTGAAAGCGAAATAGATTTGACTACATTTAAATAGCCAGTATTTTATTTATGACATTGCTAATGCTTATTTTCCTAGGCTGCTGCAACATTCATAAGTGCTGAGAAGTTAGCTACTGTGTTATGAAACATGGTCGTGATTGGGGAAAAGACAATGTGGAGTGTCATGGATGTGATTGGGGGGAAGATAATGCAGAGTGTATTAGGAGTATTAGCTTTCCAATAAAATTCTCTCTCTCTCTCTCTCTCTCTCTCTCTCTCTCTCTCTCTCTCTCTCTCTCTCTCTTCTTCCTCCCTACCTCTCCATTTTTCTGAAGGATTGGAAGGTATAAATAAAGGATTAACAAAGGAGCAAGCAAGATGGTAAAATGATTTTAAGTAGTACTGTGTCCTTTAAGACAAATTACTAAAGTTCTGTCAAAAACCAGCAATCGACTTATCTAAAAAAGTACTTGTATTGGTGCACTGTGACTCACATCATAAGTGATAGTGACATACATGCACATACAGCACTTGGTGGACTTTTCCCTGGCTCCCTTTCCACTCTCCCCTTTCTCATCCATGGTATTGAGATTGGCATTGGTATTCTCACATATGTACATAATATCCATGAAAGTGTTTCCTTTATTAATTCTTTCCCTCCCCACCCCTTTCCCAAGACCACTTCCTCACTCCACTTGGGTCTCTCCTCCACTAACTAAAGTCCCGCATGCTCTGATTACTCCCTAGCTTCCACATATGAAAGAAAACACATGACCCTTCCCTTCCTGGGACTAGCTAATCTCACTTAACATAATGTTCTCCAGGTTTATCTATTTTCTTGGAAATGTTATAATTTTGTTCTTCTTTATTGCTGAGTAGAATTTCATATGTGTATGTCCCATAATTTATAATCCATTAATCTGTTGATGAACACCTAGGTTGGTTCCATAATTTGGCTATTGTGAATCGTGCCAGCAGTCAGTTTATTGAGAACACAGTACAACTAAGTCCAAGTCATCTCATAATCCATTCATTTGTTCATGTATCATCCACTAACATACCTGCCAGGCTCTATGCAGAGATATAGGAAACTTCTGTTCCTGCTGTGAACAAGCACAGTGAAGATAGGATGTTGAATCCTGTTAGCAATAAATGTTTCTTTAGGATTTTTAAATCTTGTTTCTTTTCTTATACTATTATTAGTTTTATTTTTCCCACTTAGTTTTTTGTTCACTATAGCTCTAAGTTTTTGTTTTAATAATTTTCCTTTTTTCACTGAATTCATTACTTCTCCAATTTCTCTAGACACATTTCCTGGTATGAAATTCTCTTTTTACTTTTACTCTTTTAAGTTTCTTAATTATTCCTTTTTGGCCCTCAAGGATCCCCATTTCTCAGTTATTGACTTCCTTCTACAACTTCCTTTTCTGATGGGTCTGGCATGTGTTTTACTGGCCACACCACATAGCTTGTTCAAAGTGTCTAAAGGAGATGGTGTTCTGGCAAGGATGGTCACCTTGACTACCATTACCATCACTGTAGGTGGGTGTTTCAGTGAGGAAGGGGAGCTTTCAGAAGTTATGGCTATAAAATATTAATAAAGAAATTCTAACAAGAAAATTACCACAGAGAGAGAGAGAGAGAGAGAGAGAGAGAGAGAGAGAGAGAGAGAGAGAGAGAGAGAACACAAGTGCAAACGCTGAGCAAAAGATTGAGATTATTTTGGCTATTGTTCCATACTAGAACCTTAAAATAAAAATGTTTAAGATCAGAGACCTTGCAGTTACTTGAAGAGGTCATGGAACCATCACTCCAACATGTGGGCACATGTAAAAACTTCCTCACTGAGACCCCAAAGACACAAGAAAGTAAAAGGAGGATTGATATCTAGGGTTGCATTCAACTGAAGAGCTTCTATGCAGCTGGAACTATCAGGCACCTCAATAGAGAGATGATAGGAGAAGATTTTTGCCAACTACTCTGATAGAGGACTAATATCTAGAATATATAGAGAACTCAAGAAACTCACTGCCAAAAAACAAAAAAACATACCGATAGCCCAATCAAAAATGGGCAAGTGAACTAAGTAGATATTTCACAAAAGAAGAAATAAAAATGGCCAATAAATGTGTGAAAGGATGTTCAACATAATTAGCAATCAGAGAGATACAAATCAAAACTACCCTGAGATTTCACCTAGCGTCAATTAGAATGGCAATCATTAAAAACACAGACAATAACAAATGCTGGGAAGGGTGTGAAGAAGTAGTAACTTCGATGCACTGTTGGTAGTAGTGTAAATTAGTGCAGCCACTCTGAAAAACAGCATGGAGGATCCTCAGAAGAATGAGAATGAACCTACCCAATGGCCCAATTATATCACTCCTGAGTCTCTACCCAAAAGAATGGAAACCAAACTACCAGGATAATGTATGCTTATTTATTTTTATAGCTGCACAATTCACAATTGCCAAACTAAGGAACCCAGCCAAGATGTTCATCAACGATGAGTAGATTACAAATCTATAGGATATATACACAATGGAATTCTACTCGGCCATAAAAAATAACAAAATTATGTCATTTGCAAGGGAAATGGATGGAACTGGAAAACATTTTGCTAAGATTAGTCAGTGACAAAAAGTGAAAAGTAGATGTTTTCTCTGATATGTGGAAGCCAGGGAGAAAATGAGACATGGGAGGGAGTCTAGACTAAGGAGAAGAAACCCTAGATGAGTGAAGAAGGCGACCAGCTGAAGGAGATGGGGGGGGGAGAGGAAAACGCCTCAATGGTTATGATGTACATATACAAACTTATCAAAGGCAGTCACTGTGCTGAGCACTGGAAGGAGGAGAGGGAGAGGGAATAAGGCGGAAACTGGAAAAGGGCTCAGTGAGTGCTGTGTGCATGTGTGCCTCTATCACCCTGATCTTCAACAAGATGTATGATTACAGTGCACCAATTAAAAAAAAGACAAAAAAATTTAAAGTGGTTGGAGAGATATCACACCATAGGAGAACACCCAACCTGGCACCCCCCCCCCCATAGTCTAAAGCAGCCTCTATTGACTCCCTGGGTCTGAGACTCTGCGATACCACCCAGTAAAGGAGTAGTGGGGTCTGAGATACTACTGACTCGAGATCCAGAACACCTTAAGTGAAGTCATAGTGACCCAAGGGAAGAACCCAGAGAAGGCACAAACTTCCTAAATCATGGGAAAGAGTAATAACAATGGAGAAATGAATGACCACAACCCCACAACATCAGAACCTGATAAAACAGAAATTCAGAGATTTCTAGAAGATCAAATCAGGAAAATAACTGTAGAAATAATAGAGGTGTTTCAAAAAGAATTCAGAGAGAGCCAAAAAGAGATAAAGGATGCAATTAATGAAGTAAAGGCCTCAATTCAAAGTACAAACAACCGATTAGACCACATGGAGAATAGAATCTTGCTCTTAGAAGATGAGCACTCCAAAAATGAACGCATAGTTTCTAATTTAGAAAAAAAAATCCGACAGCAGGAATCTGACATTGAAGAAATATGGGCCCATTTTAAGAGAGCTAACCTAAGAATAATTGGAATAGAGGAGGGAAAAGAAGGTGAAACCAAAGGGATCAATAATCTCTTCAAGGAAGTAATAGCAGAAAATTTTCCAAACATAGAGCAAGAGGTCGTTACACAGGTCCAGGAAACTTAAAGAACTCCCTTTAGACAGGATCGGAGAAGAGGATCCCCACGCCACATAATTGTCAAAATGACCAATGTGGAAGCCAAGCAGAGAATCTTAAAGGCAACAAAAACAAAGGGCCAAGGGACATTCAGAGGCAAACCAATTAGAATCACTCCAGACTTCCCAAACCAAGTCATGAGAGCCAGAAGGGCTTGAAGTAACATATTCCAAACTCTGAAAGAAAACAACTTCCAGCCAAAAATTTCCTACCCAGCAAAACTTTTTATCAAATTAGATGGAGAAATAAGAAGCTTCCACGACAAACAGAAACTGAAGGAATTTATGTCTTCAAAACCAGCACAAGAGAAAATACTCAAAGAGATTAACTACAAAGAAGAAATAGGTAACACACACCAGAACCAGAGAAACAAGATTTTCCATCCAACAGACAACTAAGATTGGTTATCTGTGGAGATTCATTATTTATGTTAGTCTTTTACCTATCTCTAAATTGTATTGTTTGCTTTTATTGTTGCTAATTTTTAGGATTTCTAGTTGTGAAAATATTAATATACCTTCAGATATAGCATTTGGAAATATTTTATCTCATTCTATCAGTAACTTTTTACTCTGTTTACATTGTCTTTGGATATACAATTTTTTTTTTAATTTTTAGGGAGTTTGTTTACCCTTTTGTGGCCTGTGCCATTGAAATCATATCCAAGAAATCACTGCCAATTTCAATGTTGTTATGTTTTATGACCCAGATTTTCTTCTAAAAGTTTATAGTCTTAAGATTTATATTTAGGTCTTTTATCTATTTTGAGTTAATATTTGTATATGGTGTTAGGTAAGGGTCCATTTTTATTCTTTTTCATGTAATTATTATTTTTCAACAATATTTAGTTAAAAGATTACTATTTCCACCACCAAATGTTCGTGGAAACCTTGTCAAAAATAACTTGACAATATATGGAAGAATTTATCTCTAGGCTTTTATTTAACTCCAATGGTTTATATATCTGCCTTTAGAACAGTACTACACTGTTTCAATTATTGTAGCTTTATATGGTTTGAAATCAGAAAATATACATCTTCTAGTTTTTTTCTTTTTCAAGATCGTTTTGGTTATCTAGAGTCCATATTCCATATTAGGATAGATTTTGTTCAGAAAAATAAATAAATAAATGTATGATAATTTCACCTAAAAAGAAAAAAATATTCTCTGGTAAGAAAGAAAGCAAAAAGAAATATTGAAATGTTATCTTTAAGTCATCAAAAGCTTGGTATCAGACAAATGAAACTGTTATGTGAGATTATCATTGTTAATTTTGGATAAATTGCTATAAAACTAGATGTCAACCACTAAGCCAAGCATGGGAAGGAGAAATGGGGAGGGAACGGGGTCGGGATTGGGTAGGGGCTAACTGGGCTATGTGTGCATGTATGTCTACAAAAGTATTTTTTTATCCCATTATAATGTATGAATACAGTGTACCAATAAAAAAAGTATGAAAAAAATAAAGTCTTGAATTTATTTGAATAGTATTGTGCCAAGACTGGCCTTTTACAGAAAGTCTGGTTGTAGGCAGGGATTTGCACCATAGTATCATCTGTTGAACTAAGATCTGCTTCCTGACTCTGCCCTGAAATGATGCATCATGGCTCTCATTAGCTCAAGGAATGGTACTTGACTTCTTTTGAGTGGTAGGAGCAGTCTGGGTAATTGCTACTGAACTTTTATCGCCACCTCAGTGGGAGGCTCAAGCTCTGATATATGTCATCATCCATGTACCTCTGGCAAAATACAGATTATAGACAGGGCTTCAAACCAGATTCATTACACCAATTTCTGTCAGTGGGCCCTGAACATGTGCATGTACTGTCACTCCCGTAAGTATTTGTGATGTCCAAACAGGTTGAAAATCAGTTTTCATGCCTTCCCCAGTGGTGGTCTCATGAACAGGGAATCATGCCTATAGGCCTTGTTTTGAATGGTAGGAAAAGCAGATCAGGAAGTTAGAAGTCAGGTACACAGGAATGCTGAGGTTGTTTATGCTGGTGGTGTAAATAGAAAAAGAAAGCCCAAGATAATATGCAAAAGCAAAATTTCTTGGGGAAAACATTTGTTTTAAAAGCTATAGGGGGTGTTCAGTAATGAGCCAGGGTCAAAGACTGGAAATAAATAAAATGAAGGAATGGAGTCAAGTACACAGACTCCTTCAAAAATATGCTTGTAGGGAGGGTAAAAGCAGATTTGTGAATATTGAAGGAAGGGAGAGTTAATGGGAAACGGAGTGGAAGAGAATATATATATATATATATATATATATATATATATATATATATATATATATTATTGGTACATTGTAATCATACATCACATTGGAATACAAGACTTGAGAGGATATACAAGCACACATCATTCAATTAGCCCTCATCCACTCCCATCCCATTCCCTCCCCCTCCCTAGATCCCATGCTTGATGGTGATTATCTTTGATACATTTGTTTACATACCTCCTGAGTTTTAAAGAGGTTCCATCTTCCCCCATCCCATACCCTCTGATTGGTCACCTTAATTGCTTTGCTATAGGGCCCTTTCTATAACTCGACCTCCTCCTGTTACTCCTTTCCTCCTAGTCTTTGCTAATTAGGGGAAGCTTCTGGTTTTTATTTTCTGTGATATTTCTCTGTGCATGCCGCATTGCAGGTTCCGATCCCACTCTTGACGGCCCCAGTAGTGGCCTGGCCACCCGGAGGACTCCGATCCCAACTTTGCTGGCTCCAGCACCAGCCTTGCCTCATGAGAGGCCCTGATTCTGGCCTCACTGGCCCCCACACCAGCCTAATGCCTCGGCTGGCTCTGATCCCATCCTCAGAGGCCCCAGCACTGGCCTTGCCTCAAGGCAGGCTCCAATCCCAGCCTCACTGACCCTGGCACCGTCCTAACCCCTTGGCAGGCTCCTATCCTTGCCTTGGAGGCCCCAGCACTGGCCTTGCCTCATGGCAGGCTCCGATCCTGGCCTTGCTGACCCTGGCACTGGCCTAACCCCTCGGCAGGCTCCGATCTGAGCACCCTCTTCACCCAGCAGGTTGTCCCATGTTCCTGAGGGTTCATGGTGGTAGCATTCTGCTTCTGGGGTTATTTCTTCAAAAGTTCCAGGTGTAATGGATCAGATCTCTGCTTCCCCTGAGTACTGGCTGCTGCCATTGCCACTGCCTCCACCATTTCAAATCTTTCCCAAGCTCTTTTTCCACTCTGCATGTTGTCCAGTGTTCCTAAGCATGCGCAATGGTAGCATTCGACTCTTGGGGTAATTTCTCCAGAAGATAAGATTGGTAGGATCAGATTTCTGCCTCTCCTGAATACAAGTCTCCACCACCATTGCGGTTACTTGTTCCAACACCGCCTTCTTTCTAGGTCTCCGCTAAACTCTCTCCTTACAGGTCATGTCCAGGATTCTTAAGGATGTAGAGAAGAAGCAGTCCTACTTCACAGGGAATTTTTCCAAAAGTTCTAGTTCAGTTGGATAAATTTTGTCTGCATCTCCAGTATCCTGGCAGCCACCGTGGCCCTCTTGACACCTCTCCGATATTTTTCTTTTCTTTTTTCTTTTGCTTCCCCCCCCCCCTTTTTTTTTTTAAATAAGACAGTATGTGTGGTTTGAGGAGGTTGTGGGATCAGGCACTCGATAGCACTGTGGCCCAGGCCCCAGTTCTTCTGGGGGTCCGGCGTGCCCTGTGCAACCCCCGCCCAGGGCCCAGGGCCCTGCGGCCCTGCTGCGGCCCTGGGCTCTGGTGAAAGAGAACTTTTTGAGCATGCTAGAAGTGAAAGGATGGGGAAGAACCTGAGGTCAAAGCAGCAACTAATAGAAGGAAATTGAAGTCAAGTTCTAGAGAAAATTGCATCAAGATTGATCTTGGGGAAGTTAGATCAACACAGCAATTCTTATTTCATTGTTAAAACAAGTTGAGAGTAACCCTTACGAAATGGGAGGATTACTGATGTGTGTCTGTGACTGTAGGTTCAGCCATTCAAATGTTACTTTCTAATGTGAACTCTTCAGCCTGCATCCTAGCATTTACAACGAGGGACCAGTGTCTAGCCTGGACCATCTGACATGGACCTGAAGGGGGATCCTAACAGTGGGAGAAAGTCATGTCCATCAGTTTATGGAAATGAGGATGAGTGAAAGTTAAGCCTTTGTAAACTTTTGGGTGTATTAAGTTATAAAGCTTCTGTAACTCTTCACAAATAGATTCTGAACAATGACTTTTCATCACATTTGAGTGCTGAGCAGCACTGATTTATGCCCTCTCTTTGCCTTTAAAGTGATTGATTTTTTTTCATTTTAGTTGAGTTCCTTTCTCTTGCATTAAAATCCAGGAAATGTGGGGGTGAGGTGTATTCAGCATGTGTTGCAAGGAAATCATTAAAGTGCTCGCAAACACACCTTAGAGCTGTCAGCTGGCTTATTCTCGATGAATGACTCTTTGGTAATACATGTATCAGCTGGTGATAATTTGAAAACTGGTGTTGAACTTGAATACATGTCATGCACAGGTAACAACTTCTTCCACTTGGCTACTATTCTTTTTTCTTTTCCAGATGCAGCAAACACAAACTTTCAAACAAAATAATCTATGTTTAGATGATTTCTAGTAACAGGGCAACATGGCCTCTTCTTTGCAGGGTTTATTTTCATTTTTCCTCTGAAGAGGATGAGCAGCCATCACATACAGTTTTGCTTTTATTGTACCAAGTATCTCTCTGTGGAGCGACTGAGCAATACAGGTGAGTTACTTTAAACCAAGAATGTTATTCTTATGTTTTAGAATTAGGCCTGAATAGTATATTTAGGAATTAGGCTTGAGTTAGAGTCTCTTCTTAATTTATCTGCTGTATTTCCTAAGATATATTAAAATCCACGGGTTCCTTTAAAATATTTATAACTTTGCCATGTATGGTGGCACATGCCTGTAATCCTAGTATTTGGGAAGCTCAGACAGAAGAATTGCAGGTTCAAGGACAGCCTCAGAAACTTGGCAAAACCCTGCTTCAAAATAATAAAATAGGGCTAGAAGTTTAGCTCAGAGGTAGAATGTCCTTGGGTTCAATCCTCCGTAAACACACTCACACACACACACACACACACACACACACACACACACAGCAAATGGATAAGCAATTTGCTTTACATGCTAGTGGGTTTTGACACAAGGGTCCAGGCACACACACACACACACACACACACACACACACACACACACACACTCACAGAGCAAATGGACAAGCAATTTGCTTTACGTGCTAGTTGGTTTTGACACAAGGGTCCAGGGGGACAATTCAGAGAGTTTCTCTCAGGTGAGAATGAGGTAGGTCTTGTTGTCTATGCTCCTGTTTGAACTTTACAAAGAAATAGGCTTTACACTAAGGTACAGTGGTTTATTTGTGCTTATTTTAGCAATTGATGTTATAGGTGGTGGCCAATCACACACATTTTGACATTATTGCTTCTAAACAATTTTGACAGGATCACTTATTCTATCCTTTATTTTGTCAGCAAACTGAGTTGCCTTTATATGTTTCAGGC
Organism: Muscardinus avellanarius; assembly: GCF_963383645.1. Classification (NCBI taxonomy): domain Eukaryota; kingdom Metazoa; phylum Chordata; class Mammalia; order Rodentia; family Gliridae; genus Muscardinus; species Muscardinus avellanarius. Next base: position 66,264,767 of record NC_137789.1, on the reverse strand, counting down.
ACCCAGGAAGGTATGAATCTCAACAGAAATGAGTAAGGCAGAGCTGGGCTTGGTGGCACACACCTTCTATCCCAGTAATTGGGAGGCTGAAATGGGAAGATCGCAGATTCAAGGTAAGCCCTTGATAACTTGCTGAGATTCTGTTTTAAAAGTAAAATAAAATAAAAAGGTTTGGGAGTATAGCTCAGAGGTAGAAGACCCTGGGTTCAATCCTCATTTCTACAAAATGATAAATAAATTAATATTAATTAAAAATAAGAAATAAGGAAGGCCAATTCTGACAGCAAGTCTTTTAGGGGAAGCTGATTTGTGAATAGCACCAGATTCATCAGTAGGACTTCAAATTTATTGTTACACATTCACAATGGGATGGATGGCCCCACTACCCATGCTAATGTGCCCATTTAAGACTGTTTTGTTGTTGTTATTTGTTTTTTATTTAATATATTTTTATTGGTGCATTGTAGATAAACATCACAATGAAATATAAGACTTGTGAGGATATACAAGCACACATCATCCATTTAGCCTTTATCCAGTCCCCATCCCATTCCCTCCCACTTCCTCAATCCCATGCTTGATTTAGTGATTAGCTTTGATATCAAAACACATTATGTGTTTTGAAGAGATTCCATCTTCCCCCATCCCATCCCCTCTAATTGGTCACCTTAATTGCTCCTCCATAGGGGCCTTTCTTCAACTAGATCTCCTTCGATTACCCATTTCTTGCTAGTTTTTGCATATTAGGGAAAGCATCTGTTTTTTTATTTTCTGTGATATTTCTCTGTGTATGCCACATTTCAAGTTCCAATCCCACTCTTGAAGGCCCCACCACTAGCCTGGCCACTCGGCAGACTCTGATCCCAGCCTCACTGGCTCCAGCACTGGCCTCACCTTAAGGCAGGATCTTAACCTGGCCTCACTGGCTCCAGCTACAGCCTCATCGTATGGCGCAGGCACCGATCCTGGTCTTGCTGACCCCAACACTGGCCTCGCCACATGGCAGGCTCTGATCCTGGCCTCAGAAGCCCCAGCACTGGCCTTGCCTCACAGCAGGCTCTGATCCCAGCCTCACTGGCCCTGGTCCCAGCCTAGCCACCCAGCAGGCTCCTATCCTGGCCTCTGAGGCCCTGGCACTGGCCTTGCTGTGCATCAGGCTCTGGTCTCTGTCACTATGAGCAGGTCGTCAACAGATGTTCCCTTTCTTCTTCTTCCTCCTCCTCCTCCTCCTCCCCTCCTCCTCCTCCTCTTCTTCTTCTTCTTCTTCTTCTTCTTCTTCTTCTTCTTCTTCTTCTTCTTTTTGGTGGTACTGGAGTTCAACCCTTCTACCTCCAGGCTACACTCCCAGAGACTATATATATATATATATATATATATATATATATATATATATATACACACACACACACACACACATACATACATAAATTTGGAAACAGGGTCTCTTAAGCCAGTGAGGCTGGCCTCGAACCTGCGTGATCCTCCTGTCTCTGCCTCCCAAGCGCAGGGATTATAAGCGTACACCACCATGCCTGGCATTCTTCCACTTTTTTTTTTTTTAATATGAGAAAGCAGTACATGTCTTTTGCAAAAACTGGGACCCCAAATATCTCGTGGCAATGAATTTTGTCTTCCCTCCAAAGGCAGAGGTCCACATCTTCATTTTGAAGAGCAGGCTCTGCTGCTCCACATGCACCCTGGCCTCCTGCTCTGCACAGAGGAGTGCGGTGGCTATGAGGGCTGATGACTCCCAGAACATGCAGCATGGTGGCCCATCCGGCTCTGTGGGGCTCCCTCTGATACCCCTCAAACCCTTTTACCACTTAACATGTTGTCCAGAATTCCTGTGCATGTGAGGCAGGAGCAGTCAATCTACTTTTGGGGAGATTTCCTCAAAAGTTCAAGGTGGACTGGACTGGATCTGTCTGCCCCTCCAAATTCTGGTCACCACCACTGCCACTGCTGCCACTGCCATCTCAGTTTTCTTCTGAACACCCTCCCCACACAGTTTGTTTTCCAGAATTCCTGAGCATGTGCAGCAGTAGCAGTATACCTTTGAGGACATTTCTTTAAAGTTATGAGGTGGATTGGATTGAATCTCTGCCTCTACCAATCTTGTTTCTCTTCGGAGCACCTTATTCACACAGCATGTTGTTCCAAATTCCTGAGCATGTGTGGTGGCAGCATTCTACCTTTGGGGCGATTTCTTCAAATGATCAAGGTGAATTGAATCAGATCTCTGCCTCTCCTGAGTACTGGCCGCTGCCATTGCCGCTCCCTCTACCATCTCAATTCTCTCCCAAACACTTTTCCCACACTGCATGTTGTCCAGAATTCCTGAGCATGCGTGGTGATAGCATTCTACCTTTGGGGCAATTTCTTCAGAAGATCAAGGTGGGTTGGATCAGATCTCTGCCTCTCCCAAATATTAGCCTCTACCTCTGCTGCCGCCACCGCCTTCCTCCTGGTTCTCCGCTAAGCTCCTTCCTTACATGATGTGATGTCCAGAATTCTTAAGCATGTGCGGCAGAAGCAATCCCCCTTTGTGGGGATTTTTTCCAAAAGTTCCAGGTGAATTGGATAGGATTTGTCTGCATATCCTGAATCCTGGCTGCCACCGCCACCATCTTGGCCCCTCTCCATTTTTTTTTTTTTTTTAACAAGAGAAGACAGTATGTGTGTTTTGAAGAGGTTATGAGATCAAGCACTTAGCAGCAATGAATTTTATCTTCCTTCCAAGGGTGGAGGCCCACAGCCTCACTGTTTAGAGCAGGATCTGCTGTTCAGAGTGCAGCAGGAACCCCAGTGCAGCATAGAGGAGCATGGCGGCCAGGTGCGCTGAGCTCCCCAGGGACGCACGGCTCAGCTTCCCAACCGACGCTGCTCGGCTCCCTCCAACAAGCCTGGATCATTTTTTTTTTTTTTTACAAGGTATGTTGTTAAGAGTCCCCAGCATGTGCAGCTGAAGTGGTCTTTTCTCTAGTCCCTTCTGGGATGTTCTTCCAAAAATTGCTTCTCTTGCGTGGCATGCGCCTCCTTGTCATCTTGCTTCTAATTCTGCTGTTGTCCACTATCTCTCCTGTATTCTAGGTAGAAAGTCGTGGCTGGAAATGTTTCCGCAAGTTGTCCCAATCTGATATTAAACCAAAATCTGGTGTCCAGGGCTTCTCCGAGGAATGCATGTCCTTTTTGGCAGCCGCAGCCGCCGCCATCTTCCCAGGTTCCCTTTAAGACTGTTTTGTGAATCCATGAGATCCAAGAAGGAAGCCTAATATACTCCTGGAGACCATCGCATTTTATAAGGAGAGTTATTTTCACATCACTTTAGGGCCTTCCTCAGTTCAGTGCATGTGAAGAGGATTCATTTTGTCAAAAACCGATAGGAAGCTGGGCGTGGTGGCGCACGCTAGTAATCCCTGCACTTGGGAGGTGGAGACAGGAGGATCGCGCAGGTTGGAAGCCAGCTGCGCTGGCTTAAGAGACTTTATTTCCAAATAAAAATATAAAAATAGGTCTGGGAGTGTAGCCCGGAGGTCGAAGGGTTTCCAGGAACCCCAGTACCACACACACACACACAAAATAAACCTGATAGGATGAGCTCCTAGATTTAAAAACAAGCCCCACAAATATTTGGGTGAAGAAATTCATTCCTCAGAAGAAGAAGGTTTCAAGATCTTGGCTTTTCCTTCAATAGTTAAAGTGGCATTTGATGACTCTAGACTTTTGCACCTCTGCCACAGGCTCGGGAGTGGGCCACATCAGACCTGTCTGGCGAAGAAGTCAGAGGAAAGCTGTCCAGGTCTATGGGGCAGCCTATGACCACAGGCTGTAAATCTTGGCCTTGTCACCAAGGTATAAGGCCAGGAGGCTCACTGACCTGGTGACTGTCCACATACCTGTGTAAGAATTTAAACGTGCTGAAAAGCAAATACTGTTGTCACTTGTCATTTAATTTTCCCTAGGAAAAATGAGCTCAATCAGTGCTTCCTTTTAGGAACTGCCTGAGTGGGATGTATCAGGGTTCCAGGAAATGCCCCAGGGGTCCCTGCTGCTTCAGACCTCAAGTCCATGGGGTCAACTGGGGGTTTATTTTGTAAGTACCCAATCAGGGGCTTCTCTGTAGCAAATGACATTGTTAAAATACTTTTATGTAGATGTTGGGGCAGGGAGAAAAGGAAGAAAAGACATAGGAGTGAATCTGAAAGGAAAAAGAAAACCAGGTCAGTATGTGAGATCTCAGAAGTGTCCTCACAGGGACCAGGGCCAATATCTGGATGTTGATAGAAATCATAAGGAAAGAAGATGAGGATAACTGTCATGGCAGTAACTATAGTGAGCATTAAAACCAGCTGGATGCCTTCTGTGTTACCCCATAAAGAATAGTTTTAAATCCAAATGAAATTCTGCCATATCTCTCTTGATTCTCTGAAGTGACATCACTAGAAGGAAAATCCCTGTTCTCACCTGGGGACCACATGTGTGTGGCCTCTGGGCTGAGGCCTACTCAGTGAGCCTTATGGATCAGTTTATCAATGACATCAATGGGGTCTAGGATTTCCATAGTAAAGAATTTGTTTCAATTACTATTTGTTCCTCCATTTAGGCAATACATAGCTGTCTACTATATGGGTGAGGTTGATGAGTCAAGATGAAAATAATCAGTTTCTCTGGGCGTAGTGCCATACGCTTGTAATCCCTGAGCTTGGGAGGTGGAGACAGGAGGATCGCGCAGGTTCGAAGCCAGCCGTGCTGGCTTAAGAGACCCTGTTTCCAAATAAAAATATAAAATAGGTCTGGGAGTATAGCCTGGAGGTAGAAGGGCTTCCAGGAACCCCAGTACCACCAAAAAAAAAAAAAAAAAAGAAAGAAAGAAAAAAAAAAGAAAAAGAAAGAAAGAAAAAAAGAAAAAGAAAAAAAAGAAAGAAAGAAAAAGAAAATGATCAGTTTCTAATCTTAAAGTACCTTGTATCAAGTTAGAACCTATATGTGCAATTGATAAGGAACCTAAGCTAAGAGGCACAGTAGCTGCTAGCAGCATGCAGGTGGAAACGGCCACTTTCTAATGACTTATATTTTGTCAGTAAGGTTATTTGATGAGAATGGGGTGGGATTGGTTGGCTGATTGAGGAGCATTAGAAAGGTCTGGAAAGGTCACAGTGAAAAAGCGATGGAGCGATAGTGAACAAGGACTCTCAATAGAGATTGTCTCCTGTGTCATCTTCTAGGAGTTGTATAGTTTGTATAGTATATATTTTATGTTTAGGTCTCTGAAATATTTTGAGTTAATGATGTGAAGGGTATATTGAGCTCAGAAAATCTTACTGCAGGAGACTAGAACATGCTGCCTCAAATGTATGTCACTTTGGCCTATCGATTACTTTGAATTAAAGAAACTGAGAACCAGCCAACACAGGAAAAGCTCTTCGCCACCCTGTAAACCACTTAAAACAAATAACTGCCCTTTTATAAAGAGAAATCTATAAGGGAAATTATCATGAGCAAAGGTGTTTAAGGAAGAGCTATTCAGACAACTCGTATTAACTGTGATCGTCTCTCTGTATGAGACAAAACCACTTCACTGTGCACTGCCTCTTCTCACTCTCCCATAATTCATTTCTCACCGCCTACAAGCTCCAACTCCTATTCCTTTCTGTAGTCAGGATTCTAGTCAATCAGATTACTTCAACTGTCTGACCCTTTTTTGAATCCATACTTTTGTGGGACTTCACATATGCATATGTAATTAATTTTTTTCTTCTGCTAATTTGATTCATGACAATTTAAGAGCCTTCTTCCAGCCAGACAAAATAGAAGGATGTGGTTAATCCATTTCTTCATATATATATATATATATATATATTCCCCTATATATATTTCTTCCCTATATATATTTATTATATATATTATATTATATATATGATTCCCTATATATATTTCTTCCCTTCCCTATATATATTTTTTCATATATTTTTTGTGTATGTGCATGTGACTATCCAGTTCTCATACCATTTGTTAAGATACAGGTCCCTTACTTGTATCTTATTGTTTGCAAATAATTTCTTCCATTCTGTGGCTTCATTCGTTCCTTGATGGCATCCTTTTATTTTTAAACTTTTATCAGTATGTTATAGTCTTATAGTCTCACATCATAATGTAGTAAATAGTGATAGTGATGAGGATGCACACAGCACTTGGTGAGCTTCCCCCAATTCTCTTCCCACTCCTCCCTTCCCCATACATGGTATTGAGAATGGCATGGGTATTCTCACGTATTTACCTAAGGTCCATGGAAGTGTCTCCTTCATTAATTCTGCGTCTCCCCCACCTCCCCTAGATGATCTTCCTTGCTCCATTGGGGTTTCTCCTCCATTGTCTAAATTTCTTCAGGTATCCCCATTACTCCCTAGCTTCAGCATGAGAGAACACATATGACCCTCCACTTTCTGTGACTGGCTAATTTCACTTAACATAATGGTCTCCAGGTCCATCTATTTTTCTGAAGATGATATAACTCTGTTATTTTTTGATGAGTAGAATTTCATTGTGCATATATCTCATAATTTTATTTTATTTTATTATTATTTTTTGGGGGGGATGGTACTGGGGTTCCTGGAAGCCCTTCTACCTCTGGGATACACTCCCATGGGCTACACTCCCAGACCTATTTTTTAACATTTTTATGTGGAAACAGAGTCTCTTAAGCCAGTGAGGCTGGCTCCAAACCAGCGCGATCCTCTTGTCTCCGCCTCCCAAGTGCGGGGATTACAAGCGTGCACCACCACGCCCGGCCCATAATTTTTTTTTTTTTTTTTTATGGTACTGGGGTTCCTGGAAGCCCTTCTACCTCTGGGATATACTCCCACGGGCTACACTCCCAGACCTATTTTTTAACTTTTTTATGTGGAAACAGGGTCTCTTAAAACAAGGTCTCTTAAGCCAGTGAGGCTGGCTCCGAACCAGCGCGATCCTCCTGTCTCTGCCTCCGCAGCGCGGGGATTACAAGCGTGCACCACTACACCGGCTGTCCCATAATTTTGTAATCCATTCATCTGTTGATGGACACCTAGATTGGTTTTATAATTTGTTTTTTTGTTTTGTTTTGTTTTTTGTGGTTTTTTTTTTGTGTGTGTGTGGTACTGGGGTTCCTGGAAGTCCTTCTACCTCCGGGCTACACTCCCAGACCTATTTTATACTTTTATATTTGGAAACAGGGTCTCTTAAGCCAGCGCGGCTGGCTTCGAACCTGCGTGATCCTCTTGTGTCCGCCTCCCAAGCGCGGGGATTACAAGCGTGCGCCACCAAGCCTGGTTTATTTGGCTATTGTAAATTGTACTGCTATAAACATGGATATGCATGTATTACTATAATATTCCAATTTCTGCCCCTTTGCAAATATAGGTACATCCATTCCCAGTTTTCTGAGGAATCTCCATGCTGATTTCAACAGAGGCTGTACTAATTTTCAAACTCACCAATAGAGTAGAAGAGTTCCTGTTTTTCTATATTCTCACCAGCATTTATTTTTTGACTTCTTCTGATTAGGGTTAGATGGAATTTCAGTGTAGTTTTGATTTCATCTCCCTGATTGCTAATGATGTTGAACATTTTTATATATTTATTGGCTATTTGTATTTCTTCTTTTGTGAAGTGTCTGTTCAGATCAATTTCCCATTTTTTGATTGGATTTTAGTGTTATATCTTTTAAGTACTTTCTGTATTCTAGATATTAGTCTTCTATCAGAGGAAGTGCTGGCAAAGATTTTCTTTCATTCTGTAGGCTATTTACACTCTTGATGATTTCCTTTGATTGGCAGAAAATTTTTAGTTTAATGTCATCCCATTTATTAATTCTTGCTTTAATTTCTTGACCTGTGTCTATATGTTCGAGTGTTGAACTTATGCCCTCCTCTAGTAATTTCAAAGTCTCTGGTCTACCTTCAAGGTGTTTGATTTATCTTGGGTTAACTCTTATGCAGAGTGAGAGGTAAAGATTTAATTTCATTTTCTACAAATGAATAACCAGTTTCCCCCACACCATTTGTTGAAAAGGATGTCTTTTCTCCAGCATATATTTTGGCACCTTTGTCAAAAATCAATTGGCTGTAAGTGTGTGAATTTGTTTCTCTGTCTTCTATTCTGTTCAGTTGATCCATGTGTCTGTTTTTGTGCCAATTCAAAGGTTTGGGAGGGAAGGGACAGGAAAGATGGAGCCCATGTCCTCTAATAGACTAGAAGTTGATATCGGTTACAGAGAGATTCTATAGAATGGGAACTGGTAGTTAGCTATTACCAAGGAGGGTTGTTAAGGGAAAATTCTACAAGGCAGGGAGGGGGGAAGCAATGATTACTTATTGCCAAGGGGGATTGTTATATCAGGGTTAAGCAGGATAATGGGCTTTCCTGCAAGCAGAGAGGTCTGATATGGCTTGTTAGACAAGTCTTAGGCAAGACAATGAGTACATTTTCAGGAGCAGGGGTAAGAATGTAGTGAGCAAGACTTGCTTTTAGAGTACCTTTTGTTTGGGACACTAACACCAATATTATTCTGTTGTTATTACTGTAGCTTTATAATATAGTTTAAAGTCAGGTATTGTGGTACCTCCTGCATGGTTTTGATTACTGAAAATTATGATGGCATATATATTTTTTGCTGGTACTGGGGATGGAAACCCTTCTACCTCAGGCTACTCTCACAGACCTATTTTATATTTTATTTGGAAACAGGGTCTCTTAAGCCAGCACGGCTGGCTTCGAACCTGCGCAATCCTCCTGTCTCCACCTCCCAAGCGTGGGGATTACAAGTGTGTGCCACCACGCCCCGGCCTGTGATGGTATTTTTTTAAAGGGGTTCTTTTTTTTTTTTTTTTTTTTTTTGGTCTTTTTGGAACTGGAGATCGAAACCTGCAGAGGAGGCAATTTGCTACTGAGCTACATTCCAGCCCCGTGATGGTATCCTTTAAAGAAAAATGTTTTAAGTTTTGATAGAGTCAAATTAATTTTTTCTTTTTCTTTTTTAAAATTTTTTATTGGTGCATTGTAGTCATACATCTTAATGGGATAAAAGATGGTAGAGACATACATGCACACATCACTCAATTAGCCCTAACCCAATTCCTTCCCCATTCCCTCCCCCACTCTCCTTCTCATGCTTGGCTTAGTGGTTGACTTTGACATGTTTGTTAAACTACATCATGTGCATTAGAGACTTTCCCTCTTCTCCCTCCCATTCGCTCAGGTCGCCTTGTTTGCTCATCTATAGAATCTCCTTCTTCATCTAGAGTTTCTTTTATGACCCATTTCTCCCTATTTTTTGCATATTAGGGAGAGCATCCAATTTCTTATTTTTTGTGACTGACTAAGCTCACTTAGCATAATGTTCTCCAGTTCCATCCATTTCCCTGTATGATGTAATTGTGTTTTTCTTTATGGCTGAGTAATTGCTTATATTTCTGATATTGTATTGACCAAGTTATTGCCTAATTCCTGATTCCAAATTTATTTCTATGTACTTTTTCTAAAAAATGTATAATTTTAGCTTTTATATCTAGGTCCATGATCCATTTTGAATTAAATTTTGGATATGGTATTGTTACCAGGAAAAAGATATCCCCAGAAGAGGGTTCTGAGGAATGTCTGGATGGAGGAGGAGGAACTAGATACAGGACAAATGGGGACCTTGATGTATGTGATGAGAGAAATTTTAGCACCTGTCAGTAGAACACAGAGGTCGTTTTAGGAAAGCAAGGAAAAGAAATTCAAGAGAGCATACAGCCATCTTAAGAGTCAAAGACACTCTGAAGGTTTTCAGGCCCTTTTAAAGGAAACTTGGTGAGGGTTGGGTATGGAAAGGTATGTGAGAAGGAGTTCAGTTTGGTCATTTTCAGCACACTTGCCACCATTATCTGTCCAGTAGATAACATCAGACAGTCCTCTAAGTTACAGATTTCTTTACATGTTGTCTTTCTTTTTATCTACTTGTGGGCTAATTAGTAGCATATGAAGTAATTTTTTGTGAGTGAATTTATGGCCACTTTAAAATTTAAAGATTTCTCAGAAATTTGAGAGCAATAAGTCTGGGAGAGAGACTGGGTAGACTTTGTCAAATGCCTTTTCTGCATGATTCTGTGAGTTTTGTCCTTTATTTATATTTGAGTAACATATAATTTGAGCTTTAGCTATTATGCCAACTCTGCATTCATGAGATAAATCTTACTTGGCCACATTATAAACTTTTGTTCCTGGATTTAATTACTAAAATTTTGCTAAGGATTTTGGCAACTGTATTCAAAAGAGAGACTGGCTTCATTTTCTTTTGGTGTATTTGGTTTAACATACAGACTGCATAAAGATTTATTATTCCTCAATAATAGAATAATAACTCAGTGAAAAAGGGTAAAGGATCTACATAGACAGTTCTCCAAATTATATATATATATATATATATATATATATATATATATATATATATATTGTGTGTGTGTGTGTGTGTGTGAAAATGGTAATAATAACACCCTTAGCTTTCAGTAAAATGTAAATCAGAATCACAATGAAATAGCACTTCACAATCATTGGGATTGATTAAATCAGAAAGTATTGGTAAAAATATAGGGAACCTTCATAGCATCATTATTTACAATAGCCAAAAAGTGAAAACAACCCAAATTTCTGTTGCTGATGAGTAGATAAGTAAAATCTGATAAATTTATGTAATGGAGTATTGTTCCTCAATATGAAGAAATAAAGCACTGATACAGGCTACAAATTGGATGAACTTGGGAAACATTCTAAGTGCAAGAAGCCAGTCACAGAAGACCACATATGACATAATTCTGTTTAAATGAAAAGTCCAGATTAGGTAAATCTGTAGAGACAGAAAGCAGAATAGTGGCTGCCTGGGGCTGCAGAGTAGTGTGGGGTAGAACAATAAGGGATGGAGGAAGAGAGAGTTGTAAGAAAATAAAAGTGGAGACTTTCTTCTTAATGAAAGTGTTGAAGGTGAACCAGCTGCCAAAGGAGGGAGATACCAAGAGAAAAAGAACAAAAAGGAAAAATGGAGAATCGCAGAGAGTACAATTTTATTAGGGAGTTATTTAAAGGTTTTAGGAGGCAGCAAGAGACGGAGGTTTCTATGCTAAGCTATACAAAGGAGGGGGGCTGCTACCAACTAAAATATACCTGGTTTTTCTAAAAAATTGAACATGTCATGCATCAATTAAGGAGCAGTCTGGACATCCGTGGCTAGCAAGAAACTGCTTGGTCCACCATCACAGTGCCATTGCTTATCCTTCCAGGTTTGGAAAGCATGGGTGGGAAAAATGCTGGTCGCAACCAAGATGACTGTGGTTCTGTCAAGCTGGATCTCTGTGGTGTTCTAAGATTGATCTTGGAATCCAAATGTGGTAACACACAGAGTAATCCTAGTAACTGGGAGGCTGAGATATGATCATAGGTTCAAGGACAGTCTCTGCAATGTAGTGAGACTTTCAGCAACCTACCAAGAAGTTGTTTCAAAACCAAAAAAGGGCTAGGGTGTAGCTCAGAGGTAGAATACCCCTGGGCTTAATCCATAGAACCATACACACAAAAATAAATAAAAAACTAATGTGGTGATAGTTATATAACCGTGAATATATGAGTATACTAAAAACATTGAATTGTACACCTTAAAGAGGTGAATTATATGGTGTATGAACTAAATAAATATGTACAAATAAAAAGTAAAACTATGAACTAGTTCTCCTGCCAAATCATTCACACCTATTAAGTTGTTTAAAGATAACAATAACCCCCCCTTAGAGGAGATTATTATTACCCTCGTTTTACAGATGAGAATATTGAGATTTAGGTTTACAGCTCCTCCCAGTTCACATAATGTGTGACTGATACAGGATTCAAATCAGGCAATGTGCTTGGCAAGGCCAAGGTTAACTTTGCAGTTAATTCTCTCAAACCCAAGGTTAGACCTCTCCTAAATGAGGAGGCTACTTGTTTCAGTTCAACTAACATTTCTACCCTATTTTTACATCCTTTTTACACTTTTTGTACCAGTATGAGAAATAAATATGAAGGCCAGAAGCTATTTCAATCATAATGTTAATAGCCTTACAAATTTCTACCTATTAAAGAAGAAACAGAATGATAAATGCTGGCTATTTGAGATGACACCTCAATTCTCACTTTTTTTTCTGTGTGGGCACATTCTCCAGGAGAATCTAGATCTATAAACTTTTTTTTTACAATAACTTTTTATTCTAAGTCTTCAGAATAGCTACTCAATACTGACTTGTGCTGCAATGAATTAAGGCAGGGATGTAAGGCTCTATTTTTCTTTTAAAAAAAATCTTGCCATCTGGTTCTCAGTGTCCCCTTAACATAGATTTCAGGCTGTGAAATTCTGTACAAGTTTATGAAGCTCAAGATTGACCTTTAAGAGAGAGAAGCCCTATTTTATTATGCTGACACCACACATCATAACTCTTACTTTGCTTGGAGAGCTCATTCAGTGTCATCACCAACATGTGCAACAAGAGATATGTTATGTTTATGGCTAGAATATTTCTTTTATTTCCAGTTATAGTTTTCCCATAAAATTTCTATTGAAAACAATCTCCATGCAGCTCTTGAATGTTATTGCTTGGAACAGAAATGCTAAAACAATTTGCTTATTTAGGATCTTGAGTTTTTCCAGCATTATAAAGTATCTCAGTCCCTCCAAAAATACCTTTTCAGCCACATTCAGTAGTAATGCCTGTGGTTCTTCTTGTCATGTATTTTATGGAATTGCATTACTTCCATAATTTATTTTGTATTCCTACTGCTTATATTAGAATACAATGGGTAAATAATTTCATTTTGACTCTTCTTTCCCAAATATTTTACAATTATGATTGAAATTCTCTTGAGGGTTTTTTTTTTGTTGTTGTTGTTGTTTAGTTTTAAAGTAGTGTTTCACAGCAAAATCCAAGAATGGTTAAAGGCTGGGCCTGAGCATCATACTATGATCCAAAAGAATACTGTGTACATCTTCAGTATTAGATAATCATTTGCTTTCTATCAGTCATCACTATGTCTGCTATACCTCCCTTGTTGGACAGAGGTCAGCGTGGCCTTCATAGACTGGGAAGGAGGACTTTTGCCACATGACCGAGTCTAGGAGAACCAGAAGAGTCATTGGGAGTCCTAGAGGTCAAGTTCTGGGGCAAGACCCAAAGGGTTGAGGGGAAAGGTACAGGGGGAAAGTTGAACTTCAAGTCTAGTGGGGAGGAGACTGGCAGAAATAGCATGACAGGGGCAGAGGAAAGAGTGATTTGGGTGTTCCTGACAGATGTAGCTCAGATGTCTAAAACTTGGTGTATGTGATTGGTGTAGTCGAATGAGTGTGGTCTTGCCATTGGATCTGGGTTCACATCTTGCTTGGTAAGCAGGCTGGAATCAGTCAGTTAACCCCCTATGCCTGAACTTCTTGTCTTTTAAGTGAACATCATCTTAATCACATCAGTACCATTTCAATAATACCTGTACTATGCTAGACATTTTCCATAGATTCTCTAATTTAAACATCAGTACAACCCTGTGAGAAACTTTTTATCTTCTACTTTTTAGGTGGGGGGATACCAAAGGTCAGAAAAGTTAAGACATTTTCCCAAGGTCCCTTTCTATGGCTGGAAAGTAGTAAAAGCCAGGATGTTCACACACACACACACACACACACACACACACACACACACACACACACGCACACTTTTACTGATACAGTGTAATTATACATCTTAGTGAAAGTCAAAGTCATACAAATGTGCAGGTATCTTGGAGTGTTTCCCTTCAGGTCCCACCCTGCTATCTGCTGGTGTCCTGTCCACTCAGCACAGCATCTTGTCATAGTGCAGGGTGTCACAGATGTAAACTCATTTCTAACCATTTGAAGTTCTTTTCAATTCAACTGGTCTTGATGTCCTGGGCTTCTACTCGAATGTGGCTGTTTCTGTTGCTTGTGTTTGAGTATCCTGACCTCAGTTTAAAAAGTAATGTTATTGAAAAATACCATTTAAAAAATTCAGCACATTTCTTATAAATTTCAGGAAAAGGATGTTGGGGATTGATGAAAAGAACAAAATCACTCACTCAAAATCTGATTACTGAGAGGTTGTGGACACTATTATCCTAATAATTTTATGATTTTTAAATCATATGCATGTGTGAAAAAAGGACACATTAAATGTACTCCTTTGCAAGTTTTGGTGTTCTTGTGTGTGTGATGTTGTCTTTATATCACTGAACATTGTTCTATATTATCACGGTCAGTGGCTAGATGGTATTCTATTATACAAATATATCAGTTTATTAAACTTTACAGTGTAGTTGGACATTAAAGTTGTTTTTATTGTAAGTATTGTTAAATTATAGCAAGTGCATTTGTGTGTGTGGTTGTTTTTGTATACATAGTTTTAAAAGGCTCAATTCTGTGTCCAAGGCCAAAACGTTTAAAATCATCAATGTATTTAATTTAATTAATTTTTATCTATTTATTTATTTATTTTTATGTAGATCATATTGAAAATGGCATGCATTCAGACTGTGCTTGTGCCGCCCACTTCTCCTTCCCCCTCTCCCAACAGTGAGTGTCCAGGTTAACCATGCAATATTTATACTTTTACACATATTCGGGTGTAGCTACTCCATTAATCAACCTCAGCCTTCTTTGTCTCCTATCCTTCCATTTCAGCTTTGCTGAGGTTATCCCATCTTCAATTTAAAATTGAGATACAACGACCGGGCTTGGTGGTGCACCCTTGTAATCGCAGCATTCAGGAGGCAGAGACTGGAGGATTGCAGTTTGCAGACAGCCTCAGCTACTTAAGCCCCTTGCAACTCAGTGAGATCCTGTTTCAAAAATAAAGAATACAAAATTAGGGTACTGGGGATGAAACCCAGGGGCATTCTACCTCTGAGAGATACTCCCAGCAGATAAAAGAGAAGAGGAAGGAAAAAAAATCCCTATACATTTCCCTGGTTTACAGGTGAGTTTCAAAAATGCCTGCCATGCAAAAAAGGGCACCATTATGAAGAAACTCTCCTCAAATTACCCAGTCAGACACCCTCAGAAAGGCCATGGACCGAGGGCTCCCTTTCAGCATCTTCACACTGCCACAGCAAATCAAATCCATCCAGTTTGACTCCATGGGATGCATTGCAGCAACAGCTTTCTTTTTCTTGTTTTTTCTTTCCCCCTACCCATCCCCCAGATTTCCTTGGATACAAAGGCAGAAAAAATAACAGAATTAAGTGCAGTGCCCATAAACAGCATAGCATGCGAAAGTACAATGGGAGGGACATTCCTTCCAAGCTACTCTGCTGCTGTCTTGGCTTAGGGGCCAGTTTTTCACATTGCAAGGTTTTACTCCTTACTCTCTGGTGTAAGGAATTAGGGATGAAAACATTGTTTTGATGGTGGAGCAGGAGTGGCTCTTGACTGACACATGGGTTAGTCTGAAAGGCTTTTAGGACCAGGTGTTAAAAAAATTTTCCCCAAGCATCCAGGAAGTCAGGAAGGACCATTTCTACCCCATGCTGAGGTTTGTAAGCAAAGGCTTTAGGAGGTTCCTCTTGTTGGGGTCTTTACTGCCCTTGATTTGCAAAAGGCCAGGGAGGTCAACGGAGGGCCTAGCTTCTGGAAAGCCAGCTTCTTCCGTCTGCCCTGCACTACCTGCTCTGCTCTGTAGCCTATTCCCACTGGGTGATGATTAGAAGCACAGATCCTCACCCCAGAGTGGGCTAGCAGAGTGGCTCCAGAACGCCTCCCACTGTCCCATCCTCTCTGTAACTGTCAACACTCCCAGAGGGCCTAGTGGCCTCTGGTAGGGTAACATATGCTAATAACAGCATGCAACAGATGTTCCTTTTTTTTTTTTTTTTTCTTTTTCTTTTTGGATGACACTAAAATGCATTGTGTAAACTGGGCATGCTGTGAAGGAACTTTGCCATCACACTAAAACTTTTTAAGATGACCTTTGTGCACACTTGTCTTTATAGTAAGACCCATGGTGTTTGGAAAAGACTTCAAGCATTTCTGACTTTGAACAGGAAAATCTATATTAAATGCAAAAGCAAAAGCAAAAAAGAAAAGAAAAGCAGTTTCCCTGTCACATCTTCTTGACCTGCAGATGACTCACTCTTCTCTTCAGCAAGTCTAAGATGCAGGGAAATCGCCTGCAGGAGCCCTGTTTGAAGACTGTGCTGCATGTGTCTTTATACACATACTGTCTGTGTGTGTTTCCGTCCTGAGGCCCCAGGGCAAGACCCCGCCTTCCTGAGCCGCACAAACCTAGCTTCTGTCAGAAAGCAGGTACACAAAGCCTCCTTTAATTTGCCCGCCCTGCGGTGAGCGGTGAGATGAAACATGGCCACCGAGGGGTAACAGATCTGTCCCCTAAGACGCCTTTCCTGAGAACATGGCATTTGTTGACTCTGGGTGAAGCTTTTAGCATTTTCAATCTGTAGGAGAGCTGGACACTAGCTCTGGTGTCGATTATCATAGTTCTAAGGAAAAGTCTGTTGCCAGCTTTCTTTCTTTATCTGTTCATTAAACCTTTTTAGATATTTCCTCCCTGATTCCTGGGAATTAGTGGTGACTTGTGTCATTTTCATATCACTGAGATTCGTTAAAGGGATAAAGATACAACTGTTAGTTCCTCTTCACTCTGTAGGGTGTTGTTATTTCTTTTTAATTGAAAAGGAGGAATGCTGGGCATGGTGGAGCACGCTTGTAATCCCTGCGCTTGGGAGGCGGAGACAGGAGGATTGAGCAGGTTCGAAGCCAGGCTCGCTGGCTTAAGGGACCCTGTTTCCAAATAAAAATATAAAAAATAGGTTTCTGGGAGTGTAGCCCAGAAAGAGAAGGGTTTCCAGGAACCCCAGTACCACCACCAAAACAAACAAACAAACAAACAAACAAACAAACAAATGTAAAAATAGGTAAATGTATAGTGTTGTTTAGCTCCTTTAACTCCTTATCTATGGAAAAAAGAACAAAGTAAAATAATTTCATAGCTTATTTCTAAAATGGTCATTAGAGGCAGTGATTTATTTTTATCCCTTAATAACTTGTTAGAGGCAATTTAACTGGCCCAGGTGTCTATCTGAGGGTGTCCATTCTATGGGGAGTCTTTCTTCATCTGTTGGTCATGAGAAAAACATTTAGTGAGAAATAAGAAGGCAAAACAAAACAAAACAAACACAACAAAAAAATACTAAGAGCTTGTGTAGTCAGCAGACCACATGATGACTTTGCGAAGTTGTAAATCAGAGTAAGAGAGACATCAGAGTCACAGCATTGTTAGTTGGAGAGCTGTGCCTTTGGGTAGCTAAATGTGCCCCTGTTTGTCTATTCAGGTTTTCCAAATCTCTTCTTCTGAGCCCTTTGTCCTGGGAGGAGCTCTTGCCTTACAGGGACCATATTTACATTCTAGTTTATTTGTCTGGTCTGTGGCTCTCCAGAGGTTTATATTCTGTATGATTCCAGTTTTAATGTAGGATTCTGCAACTGCTTTATTCTTTCAAGAGAAAAGATGACCAGGCCCTCAGTAGAATCTTCCAGTGTGGTTTGGAGACAGAGAAGGGGTTTGTTTTGGAAATGTACATGGTGTATGTTAAGGCAGTTTCAGAACTGTTTGTTGATTGATATTTATCTTCATAGAAAGTTCTGCGGATATGAGAATTGAATAGGGGTCTTGTGTGAGTCAGCTTTCTGTCACTGTGACAAAATACCTCAGACAAATAACTTATATGGAGGAAAGGTGAATTTTGGCTTATGGTTTCAGTCCATGGTTGGTTGGCTTGTTGCTTTTTGGATCTGTAGTGAGGTTCTAATTCATGGTGGGAGAATATATTGGAGAAAATTGCTCGTGGTGGCTGCGCATCAAGGGAGGGGGTGAGTGAAAGGTCTGGGGTGTCGAAGGGTATGCCCCATTGACCTAACTTCTTTCTACTAGGCTCTACCTTCTAAAGGTACCACCATTTGTGCCACAGGCTGGGAACTAAGCCTTTAACTCATGAACATTTAGAGAACATTCCAGACCTAAACTCTAGCAAATTTGGTGAGTGGGAAGGTCTGACTTTGCTGTCCCTCACTTAGTTCTGTATGTTTGTGTATCTTTAACATGTACTCTAGATGAAAGCTCTCATTCAGTCTAATAATCTCCTGAGGTGGGGATTATTGTTATCTCCATTTTTTGGTTGGGGGAATTGAGGCTTAGAAAGGTTAACTCGCTTGCTCAAGGATGGGCACTGGATCCAGTCTCGCCTGACTGTGTGACCCTGAGCATTCCTTCTACTGGTTCTGCTGCCCATGCTCCACTCTCTTACCTTCCATTTCCTGCAGTCCCACCTTCTACAATACTCAGCTGGCGAGACCCCCAACCCTGGTCTTACATTTTTGCTTCCAGAGGCAACTGAGGAGGGGAAATGTCCAAACTACACCATGCAGATTCGCACCACTGAAATTCCTTTGTCCTCTCCACAAGCTTGGCCCCCTCATCACTCATGGATCCTTTCAGATGCTTAGTCAGCTGCCATTCCCACTCTAGAGAGAACGCTTCCAAATACCATCACTCTCAGCCTGCTCTTCCCCCAATCTCAGGAAACCTTCAGACTTCCTGGTGAAACTGAGGCTATCCAAGTACAGAAGGAGAAGGTACATATGTTTCCTCTAATATGCCCAGACTAGGAAACACAAAGGATACCAGTGGGACTCCAGATAATGGAGGGAAAATACCAGCAAAGTTTGAATGGAAAGATAGGAGAGGAGGAAGGCTGATCTTGATTAATGAGGGTCTATATCTGAACATGTGTAAAATTATGAATAAGACATGGTTAACCTGGACAACCATTGGTGGGAGGGGGGAAGGGAAAACGGGGGCGGGGGGGAGAGGGCACCAAATATAGTTTAAATGTATACTATTTATGTTCAATAAAAAAAAATTGTTAAAAGAAAAAAAAAGAAACTGAGGCTATCAACAAATCTCATATACCTTACTCACGAGGTGACTTATAGTCACATCAATACTTAATTTCTTTGTCAATTTCAGTATTACTCTTCCATCCTTTTCAAAGTCAAACCTGTTACTTGGATCCTTTGAAATGTATCCCTTCTTTCTGTTTTCTTCAAGACCTTATTCTATTAGTCAAACTTCCTCAACTACTCAATCTTTATTCTCTTTCTTTTCAGACATCTCCTTAGCCTCAAAGGAAACTCAAAATTTACCCATTCTAATCCCAAGCCAAGTAAAAAGGCCCAAGTCTCTTCTAGTTACTGTCAAGTCTCTCTTCTTCTTTCACACAAACTACTAGAAGAATAGTCTGCACTGCTGGTCTCCAACATTCTTCTCCCTCATTCTTTCTCCCAGGATATTTAGTTTTTGTTTTTATTACTTGTACTGAGATATAATCAGACAAAAAGAAACTACTTCAATTATATGCAAAGAAAATACAATATGGGGAAATTGAATGGGATTTGGAAGAACTGAGAAACCATATGGATAGTGAGGTTTCCTGCAACAACAGAAAACCATTAAGACACCTAGAATGGAGGGACAGAGTGGAGATGGTGTATCAGGCCCTGTTGTCTGGCCTGTCTAGAGGAAACTTAGTCCGTGGAAGGAATTAATCTCAGTAAATGCAGTGTCCTGGCTGGCATTCTTACAGCTATAATCTAAAGATCTGATCATATAAGTTAGAGGAAAGATCTATTTTCTTACAGTTTTGGATTCAGTCCATGTGAGGCTAGGGACTGCAGATTTAAGGGCATGGTGGCAGGAAGCAAAGAGAGGAAGAGCACATGGGCTGTGCTTCTTACATCATGGAGACCGGAAGCAAGAGAGTGAGCATGGGGAAGAGGATCCATGTATTATAATCCCCAAGGCTACACCCCCAGGGACCCACCTCCAGCCACACCCTACTGGCCTGGGTCACCACTGCTGGGATTATAACCCTCATGACTCAAATACAGCAGCTCCAAACATTAATACACACGCTTCTTTAGGTGATATTTTATATCTAACCATAACATGCAGCAAGTAGGATTTTTAGGTTTTTTTTTTTTTTTTTTTTTTTTTTTTTGTGTGTGTGTGTGTGTGTGTATGTGTGTGGTACTGGGGATGGTACCCAGGGGCATTCTACCTCCAAGCAATACCCCCAGCCCTATTTTTTATTTTTTTATTTTGAAACAGGGTCTCACTGAGTTGCAAAGAGCCTCACTAAGTAGCTGATGGTGGCCATGAACCGCGAATCCCCAGTCTCAGCCTCCCGAACGCTGGGATTACAAGTGTGAGCCACCACACCCGGCTTTTAGGTATTTTAAATTATTGGATATCTTTGAATTATACCATTGATCATCTCTTCTTCCTCACTGGCTTCTGAAAGACAGCACCTCCTTCCACTTTTTGATTCCTTCTGTCTTCTTTACAGACTTCACCCTTTCCATGTTCCCATATCTACCACTTAAATGTCAGTGTTTTCCAAGATTTTCTTTAATATCAAGGTTTTAACTCCCTTGTGGATTCTAGTAACTTTCAGATATATATCTCTAGCTCAGACCTTCCTTCTGAAATTTTGGCTTGTGTTGACAACTCTGTGTCTTCATAGCCTGACCTACACACTCTTTCTCTTTTTTTCTTCTGTTCTTCCTTTCTTTTTCTGGGGATGGAACTCAGGGGTGTTCTACCTCTGAGTTATACTCCCAGCCCATTTAACTTTTTTATTTTGAAACAGGGTCTCTAAATTGCTGAGGCTATCCTCAATTCTGCAATCTTCCCGTCTCAGCTTCCCAGTACTGGGGTTACAGGCATGTGCCATCATGCTTGGCTTTCATAACCATTTTCATTTCAACAAGAACAAAAAACTCATTATCTTCCTCCAAATTTCCACTTCATCCCTTTTTACTTTCTATATTACTCAGTGGTGTTACTACCCATCCTCTAAGAATTGTGAATGAGCTGCGATTTGATTTTTTGTCAGTGAAATTTTTGTTCTGTCAGCTAACACATTTGCCTGCCACATATCATGGTGCTGAAGCCTCTTGGATCACCGACAAGGAGCTTTCTCACTTTTTATGTCAGAACAAACCTCACAAGCTTCAGGACTATGTTGGTTTCCCTTGACGCCCATGTTCTATGGAGATGCTGTAGGTAGGTTCAGGTGGGTGTTGTGCTTGCAGCAGGTTTGTTTTATGGAGGGACACTGAGCACCCCCTAACTTCTATAATGAGTTGCAAGAAAGCCTGTCCAAACTTTGCACCAGAAGTAGACATAATCTTTGCTGGGCAGTGGGGAAAATATTTGCTCTTTACTCTGGTGGGAGACTGGTTTTTAAGGTGCTATGTTCTGTAAACAGCCTTGGTAAAACAAGAATTCACCCATTTATGAAGATATTGCTGTTTTACTAGCTCTGCCCCGCTCTCCCGTGACTCTGGTCTCCATCATCCTTTGTTTTCCTGTTCAAATGAAAAGCTCTACTCATCCTTCTGGTCTCAGCTGCCTCCTCTGCCACCTCTGTGGTAGCTTTTCCTTCTGCAGTGACTCCAAGAAACTCAATATGTTCCTTTAGTTCAGAGCTTCTCACACAGCCATTGTCTCCTGATTTGCCTTCGTGTCCCGCTGAGCATCTGGAGGGCCTGACCCTGTCTCTGATGTCATCCCAGCCTCCCAGTGGCACAGCATCACACATCTGGTGGAGCTCGGTGTCATCTCTGGTACGTGCAGTTCAGATCATGCTGCTTCCGTAGCCCCTGCTCTGTTTCTTGTCAAATGGTCTGTGACACTAGCAGGGTTACCACATGTGTATTTCTAGGATTTAGCTTAGATATACTAAATTGTATTTCGTATTTAGTAAACACTAAATTGTAGGGGGAGCTGTTCATTTAATGAGTTGGTGAAGAAAGACAGAGTAAAAATAACCTATTGTATGTTGTGGGGGGAGGGGAACCTATTTTTCCCCCTCTGGGAACAGCAGGTAGAAAGTCTGCTGTCTCCCTGAGGAAAGCAATTCCTTCCCATCTCCCATCTTCTTTTCATCATTTTGCCAAAAAAAAAAAGAATTTGTCTCTTTTTATAATGAACATTTAGAAGAACGAGTCTGGAATAACGTCTTAAATCAGGGTTGGGTGACCTTTGGGGAGTTTTTGCCACTGGTAAGCAAAAGAGACCCTGGCAGACAGTAGGCACATACATTTCAAAATGGTATCCGACACCCCCACCCCAATTTTTTAATTCCTTAAAAAAATTTCAAATTTGGTCAAGCTTCTTTCCATTTCTGTAGATTCTGAAAATTCCAAAAGCATTTTGCTTTAACCTCATTGTAAAAACCACATAACTCCCTTTATAATGAATTGATAACTAGTCAAGTTTTATTTTTTCCTTGAATTTTACATAAAAATAAATCTTATCCACTGAAGGATTAATAGAAAGAAAGCCTAACATTATTCTCTATCCCAACAACAGTGTCTTATATAAAGTTGCAATAGGTTTTATAGAAATCTTGTATCAATCTTTTATTGCTATGTTACTTGGATTTTTTAATTGATACTTTTTTAAATTTATATTTTATTGGTGCACTGTATTCATACATCATAAAGGTATAAAGAAAATACTTTTGTAGACATACATGCACACATCGCCCAGTTAGTCCCCACCCGATCCCCACCCCGTTCCCTCCCCATCCCTCCTTCCCATGCTTGGCTTAGTGGTTGACATCTAGTATTAAAACAATTTATCCAAAATTAAAAATGATAATCTCACATAACAGATTCATTTGTCTGATACCAAGCTTTTGATGACTTAAAGATAACATTTCAATATTTCTTTTTGCTTTCTTTCTTACCAGAGAATATTTTTTTTTTTAGGTGAAACTATCATAC
This sequence comes from Muscardinus avellanarius, assembly GCF_963383645.1. NCBI lineage: Eukaryota > Metazoa > Chordata > Mammalia > Rodentia > Gliridae > Muscardinus > Muscardinus avellanarius. The sequence goes on along the minus strand of NC_137789.1, from coordinate 66,241,861 downwards.
ATTTATTTATTTATTTTTCAGAAAAAATCTATCCTAATATGGAATATGGACTCTAGATACCCAAAACAATCTCGAAGAAGAACAAAGCTAGAAGATGTATATTTTCTGATTTCAAACCATATAAAGCTACAATAATTGAAACAGTGTAGTACTGTTCTAAAGGCAGATATATAAACCATTGGAGTTAAATAAAAGCCTAGAGATAAATTCTTCCATATATTGTCAAGTTATTTTTGACAAGGCTTCCATGAACATTTGGTGGAGGAAATACTAATTTTTAAACTAAATATTGTTGAAAAATAATAATTACATGGAAAAGAATAAAATTGGACCCTTACCTAACACCATATACAAATATTAACTCAAAATAGATAAAAGACCTAAATATAAATCTTAAGACTATAAACTTTTAGGAGAAAATCTGGGTCATAAAACATAACAACATTGAAATTGGCAGTGATTTCTTGGATATGATTTCAACGGCACAGGCAACAAAAGGGTAAATAAACTCCCTAAAAAAATAAAAAAATATTGTATATCCAAAGACAATGTAAACAGAGTAAAAAGTTACTGATAGAATGGGATAAAATATTTCCAAATGCTATATCTGAAGGTATATTAATATTTTCACAACTAGAAATCCTAAAAATTAGCAACAATAAAAGCAAACAATACAATTTAGAGATAGGTAAAAGACTAACATAAATAATGAATCTCCACAGATAACCAGTCTTAGTTGTCTGTTGGATGGAAAATCTTGTTTCTCTGGTTCTGGTGTGTGTTACCTATTTCTTCTTTGTAGTTAATCTCATTGAGTATTTTCTCTAGCACTGGTTTTGAAGACATAAATTCCTTCAGTTTCTGTTTGTCATGGAAGTTTCTTATTTCCCCATCTAATTTGATAGAAAGTTTTGCTGGGTAGGAAATTTTTGGCTGGAAGTTGTTTTCTTTCAGAGTTTGGAATATGTTACTCCAAGCCCTTCTGGCTCTCATGACTTGGTTTGGGAAGTCTGGAGTGATTCTAATTGGTTTGCCTCTGAATGTGACTTGGCCCTTTGTTTTTGTTGCCTTTAAGATTCTCTGCTTGGCTTCCACATTGGTCATTTTGACAATTATGTGGCGTGGGGATCCTCTTCACCGATCCTGTCTAAAGGGAGTTCTATAAGTTTCCTGAACTTCACTTAAGGTGCTCTGGATCTCGAGTCTGTGGTATCTCAGTCCCCACTACTCCTTTACTGGGTTGTATCGCAGAGTCTCAGACCCTGGGAGTCAATCGAGGCTGCTTTAGACCATGGGGGGGTGCCAGGTTGGGCATTCTCCTATGGTGTGATATCTCTGCCACCACCACTCCCCCACTGGGTCAAGTCCCTAGGAGTACAGTACTGGGATTTCTCCTCCAGGGGCCACAATTTGACTCACTGTTGTTGAGTGCGCAGATGGAGCTGTCGTGGACTTGGTGAATTCGCTGCTGCTGCCGCAGGTGGCAATATGGCGCCACTGCCACGCCCTTGGCCGTGAGGCTGGCATATTTCTTTTCTGTTTTTGAGCTCCGCTCTGAGTCCCTGCAAGGTGTGCCGAGCCCAGCCCCTGGGAGCTTTAGATGCTCCCTGCGCCGAGAAATCTGCCGAATTCCTCCCGGCTGATCCGCAGCTGCTCACCTCGGTTCGCTGTCTGCCGCTCCTCTCTGGAGCCTGGTGGGCTGTTGAGAGCATTGGTCTGGTGCCATCCAGTGAGCTCGTCGCTGCCGCCGTCAGTAAGGCGCTGCTGCTGCGTCCTCGGCCGTAAGGCCGACGTATCTCCTCTCTGGTTCTGAGCTCCGTTATGAGTTCTCCTCCTCTCTGGAGCCTTTTGCTGCAAGGGAAAATGGTGCCCGCCGCTTCATGCTGTGGCTCCGGCTCCAGCACTGTGGTCTGGTTTCTGGTGTCTCATTTTTCCAGCCCTCTTTTTCTCTGTCCCTTGAAATTACATTTTTTTTGTTTCTCTGCTGATGGTGTTTTCTGGCTATGAAAGGCGCTGATTTTGTGGTAATAGAGATTGGTTGTTAGCGGGGCTCGTAAGCCCCGGTTTTCTCTGTCGCCATCTTCCCAGAACCTTAATTGATACTTTTTGAGTTGTATGTATTAGTATCGTCCCCTAAGACTCCGACCCGCAGGGGCTTAGAGAACGACACAGACACCTCTTCAGCTGAAATATGAATTCTTCTTTAATGGATCCTTAATATGTCTCTTCTTCCTTCTTCTAATATGTCTGACAATGCGTACAACAAGCACAATATATATCAGCATCAAAATCCCTCCCTCTATTTCCTACCAACCCCAAGCTTCCACAGCTAGGGCATGCACACTTCTGACTTTCTAATAGGCAGGCTGGTGGTAGGCGTCACTGATCATTCTGCAGGCACGTAGCATGGCACACTGCGCATGCTCAAGGAGACGTCCATCTTGTGAGTCTCATGACTTGGCTGCAAGCCTAGGCGCCATCTTGAATCCACGCTGGCAACAAGCCTGGGTGCCATCTCGGTCCAGCCGAGTGGGCCCCGACATATTAGGTAGACTATCTGGGCCAGGTTCTTAGAAAATTGTTTCATTACTAGTAAAGCTGATTAAAACCATGCTTTTTTAAATCAAGAAAAATGTTAGAAAAAGGACTTTTTATGCTTCATAGTGGTGGTGCCTGCCTGTAATTCCAGTACTTGGGAGGCTGAAACATAATAGCATGTTCAAGGCCAGCCTCAGCAACTTAGTGAGACCTGTTTAAAAAACCAAAGTGGGAGGGTGAGGGTGAGTGTATCTTGGAGGTAGAATGCTTTTGGCTTCAATCCCTAGCAAAAACCAAACAACAACAACAACAACAAAAATTTTTTTTTAAATATTTTTTTAAAATATAGTGAAAAATTCTACATGTGGTTGAATTATAAATGTATGACCATTAAATAGATGGAATTATAATATGTAAAACTTAAGTGAACTTGTAAAATCTGTCTCTTAAATTGACCAAGTCTGTGTGATATAGGTGACAATAAATGACAATTTAGGTTATTCAGGTGTTTTGATGTTTCGGTATAACATAATTTGGATATATCTTTTTCGATAACTTAGCAGTTTTTTTGTTTGTCTTTCCTATTTACCTCTTACAACATCCTAGATATTATAGTTATTTGCTACTACACATAGGTTGAGTATCCCTTATCCGAAAAGCTTAAGATTAGAAATGTTGTAATTTTGAATTTAAAAAATTGGAATATTTGCATTTGTTTAGTGAATGGGACTCAGGTTTAAGTATAACATCCAGAAGTAATTTTAAACAATATTTTGAGTGCATCTGCAATTTGAGTATGACCCATCATGTGGGATGAGATGTAGAATTTTCCACTTGTGACTTTAAGTTGGTGCTCAAGAAATCTCAGATTTGGGCACATTTACGACTTTTTATTTTTGAATTAGGGCTGCTCAACCAATACCAACGTTTCTCAACCTAAATTGTTCTATAAAACAGTGCAGTGAGTTCTTTAAGACAGGCTCCATGAATGAATGAGAGGTAACTAGGGGAGGGGCAGAAAAAAGGGCAAAGCAGCACAGGCTCAGATGGCCGCGGGGGAGGGGCCGGGGCAATTTTGCTCTACTGGGTAGAATTCAGAGAAAATTGCAATGTGTATTTCAAAATAGCTAGAAGAGGGATTTTAAATGTTCCCAGACAAAGAAATAATAAATATCCAAGGTGATGGGTATGTCAACTACTCTGACTTAATTATTACTTACGTACAATATACATGTTTAGAAACGTCACACTGTAGCATGTATAATCCCAGTACTGGGGAGGCTGAGACAGGCACTTCAATGAGGCCCTCAGCAATTTTGCAAGATATTGTTTCAAAAAAAAAAAAATAGAGCTGGGGATATAGCTTAAAGGTAGAATGCCCCTGGGTTCAATCCTTAGTACCACAAAAAATAAAACTAAATAAAAAGGTCAAACTGTATGCCACAAACATGCACAATTATTATATATCAATTAAAAATAAATGCAAAGGTATATTTTTAAGAAAAATAAGAAATAATTGTTGCATATGAATTCTTGACTTCTCAGGGGATTTAAAAGTATGGTAATTCTATTATTTATTTTAAAATACCATAGTATAGCTGGGCGTGGTGGTGCATGCTTGTAATCCCAGTACTTGGGAGGCTGAGACGGGAGGATCGCACAAGTTCAAAGCCAGCCTCAACTTCTTGGTGAGGTTCTCAGCAACTTAGTGAGACTCTGTTTCCAAATAAAATATAAAATAGGTCTGGGAGTGTAGCCTGGAGGTAGAAAGCCCCTGGGTTCCATCCCCAGTACCACAGAAAAAAATAAATTTACTTAGTGTAAAACAAAACAAAAAATTACAAATCTTTGTTTCATTGAAAAGAATTATTAAGAGAAAACCTTTTTAACCACAAATGTTATGTTTCTAGGCCTTAGTTATCTCCATTGAGTCTGTTCTGAGACTTAAATTCATTTTGAGTTGGTTTGTTTGGGGACCAGGCTGAGATAGTATTTTGACAATACATAGTATTGACACAAGGGACACTTACTTAGAAAATCAAAATGGATAAGAACAAGACATTTACCAAGAAAAACAATACAAAGACTCCTTTGATACTGGTAGTTTAATCCCAAACCATAAGAAACGATAGTACTTATCTTCTGTAGTTTACATAATGGGGGTTATGAGTTTACTCCTTCTTTTATATGTCTGTCTATAAAATTTGCTGTCACATAAAGCCAGATCATTGGAAAACTATTAGTCCTCCTACACATTTTGCTTGCAGAGAAGGCAGTTACCATCCTATGTGCAGTGGGACACACAGGCAGAAAAGGCAGGATGGCTCAGCGTAGCCAGGATAGACTTATAACGATATTCAGTTTTTACTGGTTTTAAGAACACTTAAATATTGAACAATTTTTATATTTAAAAACTCAGGGATACTACAGAGATGCAGACCAAGAATGAAATAAATTTAAGTACCAAGTTACAAATCAATAATCCCTTTAGTGATTCTTTTATAATCACTTCTAGTGTCAGGCTTGGGTTCTAGTTGCAGATTTTTGCCAAATATTTGGAGTTGTCTTGCTAATAGCTACTTTTTTGTTTGGCTTTTTCATGTTTCTTTTTGACAGTATCTACTATTTTTGGCTGAAAAAGAATTGCTATCTATAGCCAGCTTATATCGTCTCTCTCTTTCCATTCCTAAAGATAACACTATGGGTGCTCTGATTATCCTGCCTTTAGACAATAGCTATTCACACTTAGTTTGTCCTATCTTTTTCCTTATTCTTCTTCAATATTTAATGAATAGAGTAACTTATTCATATAGTTCTTAGAGTTTCTTTGTTTTTAAATATCCTTTCTTAGTTTGCTGAATCTGTTGTGTTTTTTAAAAGGGATATCCATCCATATATCTGTATACTGTGCTTCATTTCAGAGAGAATTAAGGAAGACTTTTAAGGGAGTATAATATTTTTCATATGAAGGTTTTGAAATATAAGTTAAACTTCAGTCAAATAGTAGCTTCTTTATGGCAGATCAACCATTTTGTCTCATATTTTCAAGAAAAGTATGAAAGAAAATATTTACTGATTCAGAACTTGAAAGTTACATTTTTGAAAAGATTTTTAAGCAATAAGATCTTTACTTAGTAGGAAAATAAATGCAATACAAATATGAATATAGCACTTTTAACTACTGTAGATGCCACACATTCAAACACTGGTCTTTGTTATGAAGAAAATAGAAATTACCAATTAAAAGAAACAAAAAGTGTTTGAAGCCAGGCATGGTGGTGCATGCTTATAATCCTAGTACTTGGGAGGCTGAGATAGGAGGATCACAGGTTTGCAGCCTCAGCAACTTGTGAGGCTCTCCATAACTGTTTCAAAATAAAGAATAAAAAATTGAACTGGGAGTGGACCTCAGAGGTAGAATGCCCCTGGATTCTATCCCCAATACCACAAAAATAAATGAATAAGCAAACAAGCAAAGTATTTGAAATCAGTATACTAGATAATAAGGTGATTTAGGAGAGAAATTAACAGCAAAATGGTGATTATTGGAAAAGCAAATGACACCTACAAAAGGAAATTTTGGTTAGTTCTCAGAAGGTAAAATAATTTAGCTCAGAGCAGCAGGAGAAAGTAAGAAATGGATGTGTCAGACAATTGTACGTGGCATATGGCAATGTTTCATTGCCTGCCTAAATGTGAGCCAATATATCTGTCCTTGAAGAGAATATTGATTAAATGAAGGGATATAGTGCTATAATTTGAACGGAATAGCTCTTCCTCTCTAATCATACTAGAATTACATTTTAACAAAATCTCATTAAAGAGATGAATGTAAATTCCGATAGGCTGCAAACCTCTGCCATGCCAGGAATTATTACAGCAACATCTAACTGATACCACTAGTCACCACACAGTGTAGCTAAATCTCTCATAAACTCCATCATTACCTCTAGAAGAGGGCATAACTTATTGATATGCATAAGGTATAAAATACAGATTATGAAGTAGCGTACATACTATATGAAAGCATATTTGGACTATACTGACTATGGCAAGTTGGTATGTTTATCTTCCAAACAGTGCCCCAGGGAACTGCATTTCAGTAATTCATTTACTTCAAGCAAAAGAAAGACCATTGGCTTTTAGACAGTACATCTTTATGTTTGTCATCCAGCAGCAAGCTAGCTTTTTTTTCCAATCTGATTTGGCTCCAGCCGAGCGATCTTCATGTCACAGCTTCTTCCCTCGCCACATCCAGAGAGAGGCATCCTGCGGCTAGCGCTAGAATGAAGCCTTATGGGGAAGGTGAGGACGCACTGGCCAATGGCTTTTCCTGTTGCCGGCTAGTCCCTGGTTCTTTGTGGACATGAAAGAGCGCCGCTGGAGAAGTGAATGGAATCCTTCCAGTTCCTGAGACTGGTGCTATCCATCATTTCCTAAAACCATTTAATACTTAGCACCCAGAAAATTGTCCATTAAATTATGACAGAAAAGTAACTCCACACCCTCTCTTGTCCAATCACTTTAGCCTGGAATTTAGTCATTGGCATGGCAGAACATAAGATCAGATAGTCTGGGGCACATGGAAAAAATAGCAACATTTCTTCATTTCAGTGAAGATGACTTTCCCTTTTCACTTCCCCAAACAGGCATTCTACATGTGATGAGGAATCTCTGTGGCAGGCAACACAAGTCAATATAAAAACAAGAAAGGTATCGGTTTAGGTTTTCTATCTTTAATCCTTGTCCAAAAGTATGCAAAAAATAACAAATTGAAAAACAAAATGTCTTTATTTAGCCTGCTATGACAAAGTGCCATAAACCAACTGGCTTATAAACAAGAAATGTATTACACTCCTGAGTGCTGGAAGTCCAAGATTCTGCGATTGCAGACGGCCTTCTTTGTGGTTCGTAGATGACTTCCTTCGTGGAATAACCTCACACGGCAAAAGGAATGATGGATTTCTCTGGGGTCTCTTTATTTATTTTATATATTTTATTATTTTATTGGTGCATTGTAATTATATGTCATAATGAGGAAATATGGTGAGTGATAGAAACATACACGCACATGACACTGTGTGTTTCCCTTGGGGTTGGGGTCTCTCTCTCTCTCTCTCTCTCTCTCTCTCTCTCTCTCTCTTTCTTTTTTTTCAGTACTGGGGATGGAACTCAGGGGCATTCTACCTTCGAGCTACTTTTTATTTTTTAAACAGGGTCTCACTGAGTTGCAGAGGGCCTCACTAAGTAGCTGAGGCTGTCCTCGAACCACAATCCTCCTGTCTCAGCCTCCCGAATGCTGGGATTACAAGTGTGCGCTACCGTGCCTGGCTCGGGGTCCCTTTTTATAAACGCTTTAATCACACTTGCCAGGACTCCACCCTCATGGCCTGATCTAATCCCAAAGGCCCTAGCGTCTAATTCCATTGCACTGATGATTAGGTTTTAACACATGAACTTGGGGAGACACAAACATTCAGACCACCGTATGCCTACAGACTCAAGCTCTTTTTTGAGAGCCAATGACTCTTGATTATTCCTCAGATTCAAGTTTTACTTTTGACCCCTGGTGGGAAAAGGGATTCTTTTATCTCATTTCATTTATGCATCAGTGTCAAATCTTTACTGTAGGCTCCTCTTATGTCTGCCATCTAATGTGCTTATATTTATTCTTATATCATGGGTTGAAGAAAAATCTAGGATGAATATTTGAAAGTTATCTTGTCATACTTGTCTTCTGAGAGCATGCTCACATGAATGAAGGAAAGTAACATTTTACCTGAGATTTTTCACGCTAAAGTAAAGCTACTATAATTTCCTCCTCCCACTTCAGGTAAAGAGGAAAGCCAATTGGTTTGATTTCTTAATTGCAACTAAATATAACAAAAATGAGCAAAAATTATAGAGATGTCCAGAATAGCACTAAAAGTAGTTTTTGCTGCTCCATATGGTTTTCTTAGTGTGGATACTACTAGGGGATATAAGGTATATATGGGGTGGAGGGCAAGAAAGAACTTCCCTAAATTATAAATTCAAGGTTTCGACATCAAAAGCAATGAACAGAAAAAAATACACAAATTGTGTTTCCTTTGACTTTTCAATCTCCATCCTTGGAGTTTTGCTGGTACTCTGCCATTCTGGCTCTAGCATGTCATTGGAGTACAAATGGTTGGGTTAGTTAAGAATGCTGCTTGTGCAGTAGAACCAGGAAGAAGCCCAAGAGGCTATGCCAGTTCATGGACATTAAAACAAGTTTGCATATAAAACAAGAAACCATAACTAATTAACACCAGGCAGGTGGTCTTGATGGAAATTTAAAATCCAAACTGGGTCAGCGGGGAATACAGACTTGGCAGACAAGACTGTAACCAAAATGATTCCCCAAGACTCGCCAAGTGGTCCCCATGCCAACTGCCCTTATGAACAGGCTTCCTGTGCCAGTCATTTCTGGGAAAATGGAGCCAAGGACAAATGAGTGCGTTCTTAAATGAGTATGATTACATTAAGATTTCAGGGCATTAAGGTTTGCATGAGCAGGAGGGGATCAGCCTAGATGCTGCACACGTGCATTTATTAATAGCAGAGAGGACCATGGGGAGGGGTTGGCTAAGCTTTCAAGGAGAGAGAGAGGGTATGATGCTTTGCTGGAACACATCGGAGTTGAGGGGAGGAAATATTTAGACCCCCATGGAGTGCCAGAGCAAAATCAGATACCAGTAAGGGCAGGGCTAACTGAGTAGCAGCCAGAATGGCTGAGAACGGTTGAGAGTGAAAAACAAGTTTTACTGCCAGATGATTGTCAAGAGAAAGAAAGGCCGAGAGGGTGGGAAGATGTAGAGAAATGGGGAGGAGGGGGTTGCCAGAGGTGTGATTCCTACCCGGGTGTGAGGAGATGACTCAGCACCTTGCCTGGCTCTGCTTGCTCTTCCTCCCCAAAGGGGCACATAAAATGATGGGATGTCAGCCCCAGATGGGCCCTCAGAGATGATCTGGTTCACAGCCCTCATTTTATAGCTGAAGAAGCCGCAGCCTGGAGGGGAAGTGTCTTACCCGAGGCCACACAGTGAATTCTTTAGCAGAGCCCTGGGGAGGCCAGGGCTCTGGTCTCTCTGCTTGCTGCCCTTTTAACCTCAACACCAGCAAATGCTGTCATTGCTGTGGATGCATTTGCCCACTTTATTTATATTTAAGTTAAAAGGCAAACAAAGGTTCTGAAGAAAGCTGAGGCTTGCATAGCAATCAGAACAATAAATGGATAGTTCCACAGGAACAGATCTAACATTGAAATCAGTGTGCTTTAAATAGTCAGAACTGCACGAAACTGAGCACAAGCTTGGTGGGAAATGGCTTTTTCGGTAAGGCTTTACTTGTTCCAATTATGGAAAAAAATCAGTATACTTATCATGGTAACTAGAAAGTATAGGACTAATATAAGCATCACTTATCCCTACCAAGATATTTTGATATTTTCTGCTAGGATGCAAGCAAATTTGTATCCTAAAACTTTATAAGTATATTTTATATAGTAAAAATAAAGACTTCTTAAACACACACATACAATATTAAAAATCAGGTTTATTGAGTTACTTTCATTAAATAAAATAAGCCCATTTTCAGGGATTTCTCTGAGTTCTGAAAAGTATAGTTAGCACTCTTCAGTTATTCCTATATGAGGAAAATCTCCCTGCCTGTCTTGTTCCACAGGCCTCTGCTTGCCCTGGGGTCCTCTATTTTCTTTCTTTCTTTCTTTCTTTCTTTCTTTCTTTCTTTCTTTCTTTCTTTCCTTCCTTCCTTCCTTCCTTCCTTCCTTCCTTCCTTCCTTCCTTCTTTCTTTCTTTCTTTCTTTCTTTTTTTTTTTTTTGAGTCTGGGGCTGGAACCCAGAGGCATTTGACCTCCAAACTACATCTCCTGCCCAATTTTTTTTATTCTTTATTTTGAAACAGGGTCTCACTGAGTTGCGAAGGGCCTCACTAAGTAGCTGAGGTTGTCCGCGAACCACGATCCTCGTGTCTGAGCCTCCGGAATGCTGGGATTACAAGTGTGCGCCACCACGCCCGGCTCCAAACTCACTTTTATAACAATACGATCCTATGAAAACTAACCTAGTCCCTTGATAATATCATTCCATTTATGAGGACAGAGCTCTCATGATCTGATCACCCCTAACTGGGTCCCACTTCTCAGTGCTGTTCCACTGCGGATTAAGTTTCCAACACATGAACTTTGGACACATGCAGACCACAGCAGCCTGATTCAGTAAGTTAAAAGACCTTAAGAACAGAGCTGAGTCTTACCTGAAAAAGGAGCAATTTCTCTTGTGAACAGCATCTTTAGTACCAAGTCTCAGTTTGCCCTTCCTGGTGTGCAGCCTAGTGGACTTCACTTGCCTAGCCAGCTCCCATGATCATACAGGCCAGTTTCTCCAATAAATCTCTTAATAGGATTCAACCAAAACCAAAACCAAAATAACAAAAAACAACAACAAAAAACTAGAACCAGCAGCAGATACCTAACTGACAGAAGGAGGAGAAACTCTTCTAAGCCAGAAAGCTCATGAGAGTCAGGGGGCTGTCAGTCAACCCTTTGCTGTCCCTCTCTGTCAGCCTGCTCAGTTGCCTTCCCCTTCAGCTGGTGCTCACCCCTACCCGCTGTCCTCGGTCCTGCTTCCTGCCCTGCTTCCATTGGCTCTTTGTTAGATCATGACATAGATGAGAGGAGAGGTTTACTGTTTATCTTATGTATAGATAAATATGAAGCTCTTTCTAGTCAGCTCAGGATTTAGTCTGTTCTCTTTATATCAACTCATGACTTATCACTGAGTATTTTTTTTGTCATTTATTGCATCAAAATAGAGAAGTCTGAGATTTTCAGAATCCTTACTTATCCCGAAATCAAAGTTACTAGTGTGTGTGTGGAAATCAAGTGGCTTTAATTAATTTAATTATAAGTAACCACCTATACGTTTCTTCCCCATGTGGTAAGAGTTTTACTGAATTTGGTTCTTTGAAGGAATATTACTCAAATTCATTAGGCTAATAGGGACCTTAAATTTTAAAATAGGGTGAATTTAAGGGATTGCCTATTCTCACAATTTTCTTCAGAAAATTGTCCTAGAGTGGGATTATCACTGAAGGCTGGGAGGCCGCATATTTATATGGTTAGAGGACTGATGTTCAGTTTATATAGTGTTCCCTCTTTGTAAGAAGGAAGTTGTTATTTATATCACATTTTTATTTTAAATGAGGCTTATTAGTCATATAAAAATAATATACACATTTAAAAAACAGCAATAATAAGCTAGGTGTGTTGGTGGTGCATGCTTGCTGAGCAGGAGGATTGCAGGTTTGAGGACAGCCTCAGTAAATAGTAAGATTCTGATCAATCTAGTGAGATTAAAAATAGGGTGGAGCTCAGAGGTAGAATTTCCATGGCTCCAATCCCCAGTCTTATAATAATAATGATAATGAGTAATTTCCTAACTAAAATGTAGCTGAAACCAAAGCAAAGCAATTTACAACAAAAATAACACCTATTTCTGAACTTAAGTGTTGACATGGCTCCATGACAGAATTCAATGAAGGAGGCAACCATTTGACTTGGCCCAAGGTCCCTGTCAAAGCCACAGCTGTAAATATGGACTGGATAGATGTGTTACGCTGGTGGCTTGGCTGTTAGAGGAAATGATGTAATAAGCGGTGTGGTTTTCTGATACAGCGAACAATTCTTGGTGGACCTCAGAGCAAACATTACAATTTTCTCTTGATTTGCATGGTGGTTGCATTTCAGGAAAACACACTTTATATTAAGACCGTGCACAAATACTTTCTCTTCAACATTGAGTTAGATCTAGACTAAAAAATTTAAAATATGCTTTTGAAAGCCCAGAGAGCAGAGAATATTATTCAACCAGGATCCCTGAAGCAGTGCTTAGCACATAGTAGTTACTTAATAAATATTTGCAAGAATGTGTGAACGTTTTTCCTCCTATAAAATGAGGTGGAAATTTGAAAGCAGTTTAGGATGAAGAAAAACTATCTGTTGTGCAGGACTGCCCTAGGCTTTGCAGGAGATCTGGCATCTGCTGCCCTTGCTCACTGAAGCCAAAAAGGCTCTTAATTATTGCAAGAATCCAAAATCTACCACTTCAGACTTGCAAGTTGACTATGAGTTGTACTGTTTAGAACCACAGGTTTAAATAGTGACATGGGAGTGGTGTCTTGCCACTGGATTTCAGGGAAAACTCACTCATAGGAACGATGCTTTGAGTCAATGAGGATGAGACAGACTTATTTAAAGGACTGTTTGGCTTTGAAGTAGGTGCACATAGTGTGGATGAAACACCAAGGGATAGCTTCCCTCATACTCTGTGGAGTAAAAGTGGGCAGTACTGGTGCCTTATTGTAGGTTCATTTCCTTGTGGAAGTTTAGGCTGTTATAATTAGGGCACTGGGTGATGAAGTCTTGGGATACTATCAAACTTCTACTGGCTATATACATGCTTAATTGACATGTATGGGAAAATCTGTTTGCTAGGTTTCTATGATAGTATGTATACTTTGGGGAAGTGATATTTTTGTTGACTATCCAGGAAACCTGCTTCCAAGGATCAAAAAGCTTTTCTGGTGAGAATGAAACCCGAGAATCTTGAAGGACATTTCCTTAACACTATGAGAGAACCTATATATGTATTTTACTTTATGCCAAAACATGTACATTTTTACCGACAAGACTCTTTTTCAGCCTCATTGGCCAGTGTAGATAAACACCAACAGCTTCTTATTCTTCATTTATGATTGGCTAAGACTCCACATGAGTCAGCCTCTTTGAACTTTTCATTTTACTGGCAATCTATTTCAGTTTTCCATGACTGCCTTAGAAGGGAGAATTATTCTTTTACATGCAAGCCACAAGGAAGCACCCCAGTTCTACCGGGAGGCTTCTCTTAACCCTAAGTAGTGTGAGTGCATGAGTGAGGATAGGCTAAGTTATACCGTGCAACAAATAACATCCAAATCTTTAATTTTTTTAAATTTATTTTTAAATTTTTATTTGAAACATATTAAAAATGGCATACCTCATTTCTCTTCTATACAACATCCCTGGCAAGTCAGGTCAGTTATCCAGAATGGTAATGGCTCACAACTATGGGCTACTTCTGTGTTCTGTCACTTTTATCTCAGTGTATTTTTCCTTGATCACCATGACATAGAAGGATTATGGGGTGATTTAATTCTTTAATCTAGAAATATGATGTATCACTTCTGCTTGCAACTCATTAGGTAGATTGGAGGGGAATGACCTCCTCCTGTACCTAGTAGAGGAGAAGTAGGTATAAATGAGTACTATTAAGGAAGTAATACATAGCAGGTGCATTAGTCTGCTCAGTCCTCCATCACAAAATATGAGGTTGGGTGGATACAATAACAGAAATTCATTTTCTCACAATACTGGAAGCTAGAAGTTCAAGGTCAAGGTGTTGGCAGGGTTGGTTTCTCCCATGGCTTGCTGATGGCCACTTTCTCACAGTGTCCTTACGTGGCCTTTTACTCTACGTGTACATCCCTGGTGTCTTGTCCAAATCTCCTCTTCTTATGAAGACACCAGTTAGATTGAATCATGAGTTATTATTAACTTAGTCGCCATTTGAAGGCTCTATCCAAATGCAGTCGCATTCTAAGGTAATTGGGGTTAAGTCTTAAGTATATGAATGTTTGTGGGACACAGTTTAACTCTTGAAGCAGGCATCTTTGAAGTGGTGTTAGTATACAGCAAGTCCTGCCTGTGTTGCTGAGAGGTCCATGAACATTTCATGGTATGTGTCTATTGTGTTATGTGGTTTCATGAGTGGTAGCTTTTCCCTACTCTCTGCTGTTGCATTCTCTTTTCCCCAAGCTGAGGGCCACAGATGACATTTAGTTATGCCCACATTTGTTTAAATGAAATTTCTCCATCACATTATTTTATGGAGGCTGGTAAGAGCCAACGAAAACTAAAGAACAACCCAAATATAGGCGATGTACACATCTTTAAATAGATTATGAGTAGGTTTTGGCAAAAATTGAAGATTGGGAAATATTGTCTTTTCTTTTTATTTTTCCTATTAGTGACCTTTTTTCAATTTTCTTGTGCTTCTGTCTTCTGATGTTTCCAAAGTGGGTTCATTCTTGTCCCCTCCTCATGAAGATTTTATTTTGTTGGGAAATATTAAAGGTGGCAAAATGTGAATGTATACATAATACGTGATGTGGGAAAAGCCATGTGGTCTAGAGGAGCAGGGGTGGGGGGATGGGGGTGGTGTGAGGAGAGGGGAGGGGCAACATTAGATAGATACTATCAGAAACCCCCTCGCACTACACATGGACAGACCAACAGGCACATACATGTTCAGCTCCAAATTGATCGCTGTCCTGCACAGGACAGAGCAGAGGCAGTGGCAGCCAGAGGACAGCCCCGGGGAGGCTCTGGGCCACTGCAAGGCCCCTTGATTTGGGTGCTCATCTTCCTTGCTATTTGTACACATAGAACCTTCTTCTCAGGGGTAGTCTATCAGTCTCCAGAAAGGCAGTGAAAGCAGACATTACCTGGAAAGAACAGCTTCCAGGCCACCCTGAAGGGAGTGAGAGTGGTTTCATCAGACAGGAAAGCAGCTGTTGTGGGGCTTCTTTCTCTTTTAGACATGTGATTGCCCAGAACAGGAAGAAAAGCACAGCTCCTTGTGCCAGGTCTAAAGCCAGGGTGGAGTTCATGATGCCCCACATCCCTACCATAGCAGGTGGCACTTTCTGGGATTCAAAGTATGTGCAGAGACTGGGCAAGTAGTCACTGAAAAAGAGAAGCTGATGATGAAGATGATGAACCAGGAGTTGTGTTCAAAGGTCAATAGCTGTAGAGCTGTTAGCTTGCACAGTAGGACCAATAGCACAAGGTTACCTGTCACAGTCTCCAGACTAATGCTGCACCTGGAACCACGAAGCCTAATACATACACGAGGTGGACTAGAGTCTTACGCTATAGCCAGTTTATTCAGAGACCTGAGAGGTTTTTTATAACCCAGCAAGACCCAGGAGGTTATCAGAGGTTACAGACTATGTAACATCAATAGACACATAGCACAATAGATTACATTCTCAAAAAAAAAAAAAAAAAAGCCAAGTGAAGTTCTGCAAAAATGTCTGTCTGGTTACAAGGAAAATACCTTTTTCTAGAGCTGTTTGATTAAAACATACTGATTTGGCAGGAAGCATGAGAACACAGCCAAGGCCACATCTTGGTCCAAAGCACACTGAGTGAAAGACCTTTGTCCTTTTCGGAGCTTTCTCACGAGATGCAGTGTGTTCCTTCATAAGATGTTTCCACTGGCCTGTGTCCTGATGGTTACCAGGTCAACCACAGGCCTGACAGCCAATGACCATCTTCCCTGGCCTTGTGCATATGGCTGTGGAGCTCTTGTAGGCCCAATAGGCCAAAGAAGTTAAAAACCAAGAAACAGAGCACAGGCACAAAGTAGTTATCCAGTTGCTGGAGTCCACAGTGCTGGAATTAGTCTCAGTGGTCCCTGCCTAGAACACTTCACTGGTAATAATGAGGACAACCCTGATGGACAGAGAGGGCAGAGATGTTCCTCAGGTCAGCCAATTTAATATGAAATTTTACATGTAAACTGAACTAGGATGCCCAATTGTTAGGTCAAATACTCATCCAGATGTTGCAGTAATAGTATTTTGTATATGTGATTAATTGTAGCTTTAAATAAAGTGTATTACTCTCAATAACGTGGGCAGGTCTCATTTAATCAGTTGAAGGTCTTAAGGGCAAACTGAGGTATCCCAGAGAAGAAGGCATTCTGACTCTACAGTGTGACATAAAAATCTTTCATTAAATTCCAAACTATTGACCTGCTCTACAAATTTTGGACTTCTCAGTCCCACAATTATGTGAGCCAATTTTTTGAAAAATGTTTGTATACATTAAATCTATTGGTTTTGAGATAGTTATCATGGATGAGCTCTTGAAGGAAGGCTGTTGGTTGGGGCTGAAATCTCATCATATCTCGTGCTTCTGTATGTCAGCACCTGAGTCTTTTTTTTTTTTTTTCAATACTAGGGATTGAACCCAGGGGTATTCTACCTTCCAGCAAAACCCCAGCCCTATTTTTTTATCCTTTACTTTGAAACATAGTCTCACTAAATTGAAGAGGGCCTCACTAAGTAGCTGAGGCTGGCTGTGAACCTGTGATCCTCCGGTCTCATCCCCCCAAGTTCTGGGATTACATGCTCAGCTCTGATTCTTCTTTATAAATCAGGCCTATCTTCTCTTCCCAAAGGCCTCTGACCCCGAGCTGTATTGTAGCAACAGAATCCAACCTGGTACTAGTACATGATCAGGAGAAAAGGAACACACAGACTGGTCATAGCCAGGCTGGTGAAGATCTCTGGAAGGCACTGGCCAATCACAAGGTGGGGCCATAGCCTTCAGGATGGTCCTGGACAAGGTGATGACAGGGACAGTCCCAAACCATAGGCCTCCATGTCTTCTTCCACCAGGTTCTGAGTGTCAATACCAGTAGGGTAACCATGCGGTTCCTAGAGTCTTCAAGAACGGAGGCATCTGCTTATCAGGAAGAAGTTGAGACAAGAGATGAGTAGGATGGCATAGGGGCCCAGGATGCATAAAAGGTAGTGTAAGAAATGCCTGCTCAGGGGTGACGGGTGTGGGGGTGACACTGAGCGAGCAAGCCAGGCCTCGGGTGTACCTGTTCAACTAAACCATGATCTGCAGTATGTGTTGGAGATGGTCCAGGTGGTTCGTGAAGGACTTGTCAGAGATCAGGAAGAAATACCAGAGAAGTACAATCCCCAGGCCTGGATGACAATGAGCCAGGTGGATTTGTACGTGTGTAGTTGGCGACTGACTGTCACGACAATGGCATTTCTGGTTGCACCCAGCTGTCAGCTTCCTCAGGCACCAAGACAGGCATCTGGATGAAGTTCTAGTTCCAACTGAGGGGTTGGTGGTAAGCTTGACTCTGTGGGATACTGTTAGGAATGGAAGCATTTAAATCAGGAAGGACACTTCCAAGGTCCTCGGCACCATCCTCCTAAGGAGGCTACAGACATATAATTGGAGAAAATTCTAAATAAGACTATCTGCTTCAGACTTCCAACTCTACCACTTCCAATGTCTTCAGAATGGCTTCCTTGCTCTAGGCCCTAAAAGTATAGCAAGTTTTTTAAGAAAAAATGTGTTAAAGTGCAAAAAACACCAACAAACCTTGGGTCAGTATAAGTTCTCACTGCAGTTATTAACTAGTGTCTAAATAACAGTTATTTGTTAACACTCAATAAAAACAAAAATGAACTTCAGAGCTTTCACCCTTATTCTCGTCTTCTACCTCATTATGGAGATTACAGGATGAGAATCGAGGAACTTGAAAAGATGCATTTAATATCCTTGAGAAATAGACGAGGGAAGATGGCAACCGAGAAAAGCGGGGCTTAAGAGCCCCGCTAACAACAAATCTCCATTACCACAAAATCAGCGCCTTTCATAGCCAGAAAACACCATCACAAGTGAAACAAAAAATCACCAGGCTCCAGAGAGAAAGCGAACTGAGAACAGAGCCACAGAGGAGATAACCGGCCTTGCGCCCGAGGACGCGGCAGACGCGGCAGCAGTGCCATACTGCCGGCGGCACCGGCGAATTCACGGGACGGCTACAGCAAGCCGAGGTGAGCCACTGCAGAACAGCTAGGCGGGATTTCTCCGCGCAGAGAGCATCTAAAGCTCCCAGTGGCTGAGCTCAGCACACGCTGCAGGGATTCAGAGTAGAAATCAAAATCAAGAAGAAAAACGCCAGCCCCATAGCCGAGGGTGTAGCAGCGGCGCCATATTGCCACCGGCGGCAGCAGCACCGAATTCAGCGAGGCCAGTACAGCTACATCTGCGTACTCAAGAACAGTGAGTCAAATTGTGGGCCACAGAGGAGAAATCCCAGTACTGTACTCCCTGGGACTTGACCCAGTGGGGGAGGGGGGGTGGCAGAGATATCACACCATAGGAGAACTTGCAACCTGGCACCCCCCACAGTCTAAAGCAGCCTCTATCGACTGTCTGGGTCGGAGACTCTGTGATAAAACCCAGTAAAGGAGTAGTGGGGTCCGAGATACTACTGACTCGAGATCTAGAACACCTTAAGGGAAGTCATAGTGACCCAAGGGAAGAACCCAGAGAAGGCACAAACATCGGAAATCATGGGAAAGAGGAATAATACTGGAGCAATGAATGCCCACAACCCCACAACATCAGAACCCGATAAAACAGAAAATCAGAGATTTCTAGAAGATCAAATCAGGAAAATAACTGTAGAAATAATAGAGGTGCTTCGAAAAGAACTCAGAGAGAGCCAAAAAGAGATAAAGGATGCAATTAATGAAGTAAAGGCCTCAATTCAAAGCACAAACAACTGATTAGAACACATGGAGAACAGAATCTCGCTCTTAGAAGATGAGCAATCCAAAAATGAACTCATAGTTTCTAATCTAGAAAAAAATATCCGACAACAGGAATCTGATATTGAAGAAATATGGGCCCATTTTAAGAGAGCTAACCTAAGAATAATTGGAATAGAGGAGGGAAAAGAAAGTGAAAACAAAGGGATCAACAATCTCTTCAAAGAAGTAATAGCAGAAAATTTTCCAAACATAGAGCAAGAGGTTGATACAAAGGTCCAGGAAACTTATAGAACTCCCTTTAGACAGGATCGGAGAAGAGGATCCCCACGTCACATAATTGTCAAAATGACCAATGTGGAATCCAAGCAGAGAATCTTAAAGGCAACAAAAACAAAGGGCCAAGTGACATTCAGAGGCAAACCAATTAGAATCACTCCAGACTTCCCAAACCAAGTCATGAGAGCCAGAAGGGCTTGGAGTAACATATTCCAAACTCTGAAAGAAAACAACTTCCAGCCAAAAATTTCCTACCCAGCAAAACTTTCTATCAAATTAGATGGAAAAATAAGAAGCTTCCATGACAAACAGAAACTGAAGGAATTTATGTCTTCAAAACCAGCACTAGAGAAAATACTCAAAGAGATTAACTACAAAGAAGAAATAGGTAACACACACCAGAACCAGAGAAACAAGAGTTTCCATCCAACAGACAATTAAGATTGGTTATCTGTGGAGATTCATTATTTATGTTAGTCTTTTACCTATCTCTAAATTGTATTGTTTGCCTTTATTGTTGTTAAATTTTAGGATTTCTAGTTGGAATATTAATATACCTTCAGATATAGCAATTGGAAATATTTTATCCCATTCTATTAGTAACTGTTAACTCTGTTTACATTGTCTTTGGATATACAATTTTTTATTTTTATTTTTTAGGGAGTCTGTATACTCCTCTGTTGCCTGTGCCATTGAAATCATAACCAAGAAATCACTGCCAATTTCAATGTTGTGAGGTTTTATGACCCAGATTTTCTCCTAAAAGTTTATAGTCTTAAGATTTATATTTAGGTCTATTATCTATTTTGAGTTAATATTTGTATATGGGATTAGGTAAGGGTCCAACTTTATTCTTTTCCATGTAATTATTATTTTTTAACAATATTTAGTTAAAAGATTATCATTTCCACCACCAAATGTTCATGGAAACCTTGTCAAAAATAACTTGACAATATAGGGAAGAATTTAGCTCTAGGCTTTTATTTAACTCCAATGGTTTATATATCTGCCTTTAGAATAGTACTACACTGTTTCAATTATTGTAGCTTTATATGGTTTGAAATCAGAATATATATATATCTTCTAGCTTTGTTCTTTTTCAAGATCGTTTTGGGTACCTAGAGTCCATATTCCATATTAGGATATATTTTTTTCTGAAAAATAAATATATAAATATATGATAGTTTCATCTAAAAAATAGAAAAAAATATTCTCTGGTAAGAAAGAAAGCAAAAAGAAATATTGAAATGTTATCTTTAAGTCATCAAAAGCTTGGTATCAGACAAATGAAACTGTTATGTGAGATTATCATTTTTAATTTTAGATAAATTGCTATAATACTAGATGTCAACTACTAAGCCAAGCATGGGAGGGAGGGATAGGGAGAGAATGGGGTGGGGATTGGGTGGGGGCTGACTGGGAAAAGTGTGCATGTATGTCTACAAAAGTATGTATCCTACTATGATGTATGAATACAGTGCACCAAAAAAAAAAAAAAAAGAAATAGACGAGGGCCTGTAAACTTAGAGGTGCAAATGCACAGATGTTATTTTGGCTGAATGAGAAAAACATGGCAGCTAATTTTGTTTCTCTGAGGCTGTGTCACATGCTGAAATTCTCCAAAACCACTAATAAAGTGATTAACGACATCCATACTGGCCAATCAACCAACACATCAATAAAATCAAATCTTCATTCTTTTTCCCATGTACTATTCAGAGAAATATTAAATTTTCAGGATATATATGACCACAAAGGTCAATTGTTTTATTTGGTGTCATATTCTTGTTAGCCACAGAACATCTAGGGGTCACGGTAGACTATAAAGTAATTATGAAATATATTTCTTAACTTTTAAGAGCCAAATGAATGTAACCTTTGGATAGCAGGCAGCAAGTATATTAATTTCATAGGAAATACCCCAAACAATATCAATTTATTGGAATCTAAAAAATCTGATTTATTTTTGACATTTATATTTATTAATAAGTTATTCACTTCTAAATGTAAATATGCTTCCTTTTAAAAGACTTTTATTTTTTTATTTATTTTTAACAGTTTTAGGTTCACAGTATGATTGAGAGGAAAGTAGAGATTTCCCATGTACTTCCTGCCCCATGCATGCATATACTTTCTCATTATTGGCATGCCCTGCTAGAGTACAGTTAATGGTTCTGCATTGACAAATCATAATCATCAAAGTCCACAGTTTACTTTAGGGTTTATTCTTGGTATTCTATATTCTATGAGTTTAGACAAATGTAAAACAACATGTGTCTAGTATTGTTATATACAGTCTTTTTATTGCCCTAAAAATCCTGGTGCGCTCTCTCTCTCTCTCTCTCTCTCTCTCTCTCTCTCTCTCTCTCTCTCTCTCCAATCCTTCTTCCCTTCTAACCTTTGGCAAACACTGATCTTTTTATTCTCTCTATGCGTTTTTTCTCCCAGAAGGTAATAGAGTTGAAACTATATAATATATAGCTTTTTCAGATGGGTTTCTTTCACTTAGTAATACACATTTAAGGCTCCACCATGTCTTGTCAAGGCTTGATAGCTTGTAGTTTGTTTTCTAGATGTACCACAGCTTTGTCTGTTCACTGACTAAAAGACTTCTTGATTGCTTTTTCTAAGTTTTCAACAATTATGAATAAAGCTTCTTCTATAAACACCCACATGCAGGTTTTTGTGTTAGACATTGGTTTTAAATTCCCTTAGGTAAATGTCAAGTAGGATGATTTCTGGAGTATATGACAGTTATTCTTAACTTTGTAAGAAACAGACAGTCTTCTAAAGTGACAGTGCCATTTTGACATTCCCACCAACAACAAGTGAGAGGTCCTGTTGCTCCACACTTGATAACTGACATTGCCAGTGTACTGAATTTGGGGCATTCTAGTAGCTGTGTGGTGGTATTTCATTACTGTAGTTTGCATTTCCCTAATGATATGTGATGTGGAGGATCTTTTATTTGCTTATCTGCCATCTGTACATCTTTCCTAGTGATGTGTTTAGATTTTGGGGGGATCATTTTTCCCTTGGGTTGTCTGTTTTCTTATTGATGAGCCTTAAGAGTTTTTTGCATCAGCCCACCTCTTAATGAGCAGGAATGGTTCATCCCCAGCAAATAATCAAACTTAAATCTTTAATAATAATTACTCTCTACCTTTATATTTTAACTTTTGCATATTTATAAGATTGGGTATTATTTTTAGAGAGATATAGTAGGTAGTATTTACCTAATTATCTTAAAACTATTTTCTCCTTTGCTTAGCGTACTTTAGGATGTAACAGCTGATATTTTTTTTTCTATAATCATCACATCAGAAAGAGTGTACAGATTGATGTTTTACCCAGTAGCTAACGTTGTTGAAGGCACTTCATTGATTATTTTACTTTGAAACCTGGCAAAATAATAATCAATATTTATTAATCATCAGTATTGTACCAGACACTTTGCCATGTGTTTTAGAAATACTTAATTGTGTTGGGTATGGTGGTACATGCTTGTAATCTCAGCATTTGGGAGGCTGAGACAGGAGGATTAGCCAGCCTGGCTCCTTAGTGAGGCCCTCCACAACTTAGTGGACACCCTGTTTCAATAAAATAAAATAAAGTAAAATAAAATAAAATAAATAGGCATCAGAGTGTAGTTCAGAGGTAGAATGCCTGTGGGTTCAATCTCCAGTACCAAAAAAAAGAAGAAAAGAAAAAAAAAAGAAACACTTAACCATAACATGAAAAAAGTTTTTAAAGACACATCATAGAGATGTAGAACTTCACTCAAAGGTCCAGAGCTAGTGTCAGGTTTGAACCCAGGTTTTGCCTGATCTAAATCCTGAGCTTCCTCACCTGCCTTTGCTGTAATTGGAACTATGTAATTGAAAGCAAAGGACAAATTGGGATCAAAACCCAGAAGTTGAACTTCATATTGATTATGAACTAGAAAACAGTAGAAGCAAACGTATTCTGTGTCTTTGAGGATTGCTGGTTTCTTATTGCCCACTAAGTCCTGCTGCTCGGATGATGGCCCCTGTCTCATAGGTTCTATCATGGGGCTTCCCAACATTTTCTCCCTTTTCACTTTTGCTCTTGCCAAGCTTTTTTAGGCATATGTTTTTTCCTATGAATTCTCCCCACCATGAAATTTTAACACCATAGGGCACTATATATCCACTTATGTACTGAGTACATTCCTACTTTGTACATGAAGAGCTAGATTTTCTCATTGTCCCCTTTTACCACTCCTTTGGGAATGCATGTTCGGGGCCATTAGATGAAGGAAAATTTGTCCAGGAGTTGGTCTAAATTGGTGAGTGAAACTTTGCACCCTGTGCCTGTCTTTTGCACGCTTGAGATGCCAAGTCAAAGCACACGCTCCGGGGACCTTCACTGGTACACAGACCGTCCTGTGGGCAGAATGCACACCTTTCCCATGATCAGTGAAGCAGCAGAGATTCACGGTCCAACATGAAGTAAACTTGACAATAGTTTGCAAAATTACTTCCTCTGAAAGTGACTTGCCTCATGCCTCAGAATATAGGTAGCCTTTGGCCCTTTAAGAATTGGGCAGAAGTTGCCGGGAAGATGGCGACCGAGAAAAGCGGGGCGTAAGAGCGCCGCTAACAACAAATCTCCATTACCACAAAATCAGCGCCTTTCATAGCTAGAAAACACCATCACCAGTGAAACAAAAAATCACCAGGCTCCAGAGAGAAAGCGGACTGAGAACAGAGCCACAGAGGAGATACACCGGCCTCACACCCGAGGACACGGGAGACGCGGCAGCAGCGCCATACTGCCGGCGGCACTGGCAAATTCACGGGACGGCTACAGCAAGCCGAGGTGAGCCACTGTGGAACAGCCAGGCGTGATTTCTCCGCGCAGAGAGCATCTAAAGCTCCCAGTGGCCGAGCTCAGCACACATTGCAGGGATTCAGAGTGGAAATCAAAACCAAGAAGAAAAACACCAGCCCCACAGCCGAGGGCGTAGCAGCGGCGCCATATTGCCACCGGCGGCAGCAGCACCGAATTCAGCGAGGCCAGTACAGCTACATCTGCGTACTCAAGAACAGTGAGTCAAATTGCGGGCCACAGAGGAGAAATCCCAGTACTGTACTCCCTGGGTCTTGACCCAGTGGGGGAGGGGCGGTGGCAGAGATATCACACCATAGGAGAACGTGCAACCTGGAACCCCACACAGTCTAAAGCAGCCTCTATCGACTCTCTGGGTCTGAGACTCTGTGATAAAACCCAGTAAAGGAGTAGTGGGGTCTGAGATACTACAGACTCGAGATCCAGAACACCTTAAGTGAAGTCATAGTGACCCAAGGGAAGAACCCAGAGAAGGCACAAACATCCAAAATCATGGTAAAGAGGAATAATACTGGAGCAATAAATGCCCACAACGCCACAACATCAGAACCTGATAAAACTGAAAATCAGAGATTTCTAGAAGATCAAATCAGGAAAATAACTGTAGAAATAGTAGAGGTGCTTCGAAAAGAACTCAGAGAGAGCCAAAAAGAGATAAAGGATGCAATTAATGAAGTAAAGGCCTCAATTCAAAGCACAAACAACCGTTTAGACCACATGGAGAACAGATCTCGCTCTTAGAAGATGATAATTCCAAAAATGAACGCATAGTTTCTAATCTAGAAAAAAATATCCGACAGCAGGAATCTGATATTGAAGAAATATGGGCCCATTTTAAGAGAGCTAACCTAAGAATAATTGGAATAGAGGAGGGAAAAGAGAGTGAAACCAAAGGGATCAACAATCTCTTCAAGGAAGCAATAGCAGAACATTTTCCAGACATAGAGCAAGAGGTCGATACACAGGTCCAGGAAACTTATAGAACTCCCTTTAAACAGGATCGGAGAAGAGGATCCCCACACCACATAATTGTCAAAATGACCAATATGGAAGCCAAGCAGAGAATCTTAAAGGCAACAAAAGCAAAGGGCCAAGTGACATTCAGAGGCAAACCAATTAGAATCACTCCAGACTTCCCAAACCAAGTCATGAGAGCCAGAAGGGCTTGGAGTAACATATTCCAAACTCTGAAAGAAAACAACTTCCAGCCAAAAATTTCCTACCCAGCAAAACTTTCTATCAAATTAGATGGAGAAATAAGAAGCTTCCATGACAAACAGAAACTGAAGGAATTTATGTCTTCAAAACCAGCACTAGAGAAAATACTCAAAGAGATTAACTACAAAGAAGAAATAGGTAACACACTCCAGAACTAGAAAAACAAGATTTTCCATCCAACAGACAACTAAGATTGGTTATCTGTGGAGATTCATTATTTATGTTAGTCTTTTACCTATCTCTAAATTGTATTGTTTGCCTTTATTGTTGTTAATTTTTAGGATTTCTAGTTGGAATATTAATATACCTTCAGATATAGCAATTGGAAATATTTTATCCCATTCTATTAGTAACTGTTAACTCTGTTTACATTGTCTTTGGATATACAATATTTTTTATTTTTTAGGGAGTTTGTATACTCCTCTGTTGCCTGTGCCATTGAAATCATAACCAAGAAATCACTGCCAATTTCAATGTTGTGAGGTTTTATGACCCAGATTTTCTCCTAAAATTTTATAGTCTTAAGATTTATATTTAGGTCTATTATCTTTTTTTTTGTTAATATTTGTATATGGGATTAGGTAAGGGTCCAATTTTATTCTTTTTCATGTAATGATTATTTTTTAACAATATTTAGTTAAAAGATTATTATTTCCACCACCAAATGTTCATGGAAACCTTGTCAAAAATAACTTGACAATATAGGGAAGAATTTAGCTCTAGGCTTTTATTTAACTCCAATGGTTTACATATCTGCCTTTAGAATAGTACTACACTGTTTCAATTATTGTAGCTTTATATGGTTTGAAATCAGAAAATATATATCTTCTAGCTTTGTTCTTTTTCAAGATCGTTTTGAGTCCATATTCCATATTAGGATATATTTTTTTCTGAAAAATAAATATATAAATATATGATAGTTTCACCTAAAAAATAGAAAAAAATATTCTCTGGTAAGAAAGAAAGCAAAAAGAAATATTGAAATGTTATCTTTAAGTCATCAAAAGCTTGGTATCAGACAAATAAAACTGTTATGTGAGATTATCATTTTTAATTTTAGATAAATTGCCATAATACTAGATGTCAACTACTAAGCCAAGCATGGGAGGGAGGGATAGGGAGAGAATGGGTTGGGGATTGGGTGGGGGCTGACTGGGAAAAGTGTGCATGTATGTCTACAAAAGTATGTATCCTACTATGATGTATGAATACAGTGCACCAATAAAAAAATAAATAAATAAATAAAAATAAAGTAAAAAAAAAAAGAATTGGGCAGTTTATGAAGAACCATGCTAATAAAGGTCTCAGCCACCCTGTTCTCATTAATGTAGGTCTGTTTTTCCCCTCTTACAGTTTCAGTCAGAAGGAGCTCCCATTTTGAATAACTAGTGTTGGTAACAATTTCAACATTAACTTCTCATCAGGAGATGATCCCCTTGTCCAGCAAGCTGCAGACAATTGGTGCCTAAAGCAATAGCAAATTGTAAAAATATTTCCAGCAACTTGCTTGCATTTGTTTTCCTGAAGGTGTGCGTTCAGAAGCAAGGCTGCCTCCCTTAACTCTGTCCTTCTGCCTCTGTTCAGCTTTGCTTCCCCTCATACTGTGGTCTCCCTGTTCTGGCTTTTTCTGTTTTTTTCTTTTTGTGGAACTAGAGATGGAACTCAGGGTCATTCTACCTCTGAGCTATAGCCTCTGCCATATTTTTTATTCTTTTTTTTTTTTTTTTTTGGTGGTACTGGGGTTCCTGGAAGCCCTTCTACCTCCGGGCTACACTCCCAGACCTATTTTTATATTTTTGAAACAGGGTCTCTTAAACCAGCGCAGCTGGCTACAAACCTGCGCGATCCTCCTGTCTCTGCCTCCCTAGCACGGGGATTACAAGCGTGCGCCACCACGCCGGCTATTCTTTATATTTGAAACAGGCTCTCACTGAGTTGCAGAGGGCCTCACTAAGTAGCTGAGGCTGTCCGCGAACTGAGATCCACCTGTCTCAGCCTCCCAAATGTTGGGATTATAAACATGTGCCACCACACTGGCTCCTGTACTGGCTTTTGACCTGTGCTCTACAGCTCTATCCATGTGGATAATTTTGTCCATAAACATCTTGGCAAGCTTGAAATTGCTTTGGCACACATGTGAGTATGAGCTTTTCAAAATAGATGCTATTCTCCAATGTTGACATTCTCCTTTGTACTCCACCTTCTCTCTCATGATAGTAAAAAAGTGTCTAGTGGCATTTGGATCCACTAAAGGGTTCAAGCCGCCCAGTGACGTGGTCGGTAGTGATCAGGTGTGGATTTCTTTGCTGAAATAGGCCACAATGCCCTGGCTATGGGAGGAAACAGCACAGCATCCAGGCTGCCCATTTGCAGTGATGTGTGGGGCATATCTATTGAGTGTATGGGCTCTGGTTCAAATCTCTGCTCTGTTGCTTCCCATGAAACAGCACTTTTTTTTTCTGCCTTTGTTTTCTCATCTAAAACTGAAGGGAGGGTGGGGAAGGGATTAGTGGCTACCTCACAAGAATGTCTTGAAGCCTTAATGAAATGACATATATCTTTAATATTTGCCTATTTAAATACTCAACAAATACTGGCTGCTATTCCTGCTACTGCTATGACATGTCTGCTACTGCCGTTCTTCCTAAGCGTAATGAGCCCTCCTTCATCCAGGAACAGGGAGTGGAACACGTGTTTTGAGAAATTTTCTTTCCTTTAACTTGCTTTATGCACCCTGAACCCAACTTATCTGGGTTAAGTAGATAGAACAATAATCCAGAAACATACAAACCTGCCTCATTAAACTCTTGCTGCAATCCCAGTATTGTTGCATGGAGACTAATGGGTTTAGAAATTAGAATGGAAGCTCTGTGATGTTTATTATTCATTCAGCAAGTGCCACCGTGTAGCAGTAAGATCAATGCAGACAGAAGACTGAGTAAGGTACATCTCCTAATCAGAAGAAGGAGTAATGCATGGATACAAATCATTTTAGGAATGCCAATAATAGACACTTGAACAATTTCTCCTTGGCAGGTTGTATATTTTGAAACAGTACAGTGGCACACAGATACAGAAGTCTCAGAGTTTAAGTAATAAGTGAAAAATTAAAGACTGAACTCTGACTCAATGTGACTTCCAAGTTTGTGGTCATGTCCATTCTATGACACACATGAAAAAAGGGTCATGGGGCTCTTTGGGGGCCTGAGGAGGGAGAGGTACCTTGTAGCTGGTGGTTCATGGTGTAAGGGTGCTTTTGAGGAAGACATGGTGGAAAGGAAGCTTTTCATCATCCCATTCCAGCACTAGTGGATGGGAGTTAGATGGGCTGAAGGACTCTGAGAGAGGACCAGAATAAAAATCTCACACACGCCGGGCGTGGTGATGCACGCTTGTAATCCCAGTACTTGGGAAGCTGAGACAAAGGATAGCAGGTTCATGGCCAGCCTCAGCTACTTAGTGAGGCCTGCTGCAATTTAGTGAGACCCTGTTTCAAAATACAGAATAAAAAAAAATAGATAGACTGCTCCTGGGTTCAATCCCTAGTTCTGCAAAAAACAAACAAACAAACAAACAAACAAACAAAAACAATCCCACACAGGGTGGGCAGGGCATTTCTGGGGGATGTCATATCTGTTTTGACCAAAACAAAGGACATTAGCTGGGGAGAGCCACCTGGAGATGTCTGGTGAATCGAGATTCTTGAAGGCTTTGAATGACAGGGAAGAAGTGTGCAGGAGTTTTGCTGTTGTTGTTTTTGGCAAGGCAGTCTAGGAGGTGGGAGGGATCCCTCACTTTTAAAATGGATAGATCTACAGGAGCATACTAAAGTGTCTCCCTACTAGTCATTTGCTCAGACCGTCTGCTCTTCTGCTTATTCCTTGCTTACTTCAGCAATGACTAGTTCATGCTTGTTGGTGGAATGAACAAAGGTGAAGTTCCCTCCTTACGGGATCATTGTGAGAAGGAGGTTACCAACGCAGAGCACTGAAACTGGTCCTCGATGAATGTTCACTACAATTATTATAGCAAAAGAAGTGCTCTTGAAGTTGTTGGGTGAATGGGTGGCATGGGCAGAAGCTGGTGTTTGGATTATTCTGATGTGTATCTGTGAGGAAGAAGAAATACTCAAGAGTGAAAGGTCAGGAGGCACTTGCTGAGTGGCTCAGGGCTGAAAGGATGAGGAGCTGGAGCAGGCACCTGAATGGAGCCCGGGACTCACTGGGGCAGCATTACTGCTCTTGGCTCCTCATGAACTATCAAACAAGGAGCTCAGAGGGTGTTTGCGTCATAGTGTACCAGGGCACCCCAAATATTTTCTCAGCCCTTTTGAACTCACTGGATGTTTAAAATTACAACATGGCATCAAATTCTATGTGGTTCTGACTTCTCCAAAATTGAATCCGTCCACTTTAGCCTTCCTCCTTGGATCCATGCTGAGGTGGATTTCCCAGAACATTCTCAAAGCTTCAGCCCTACAGGGCTCTCCCAGCTCTATATTTCTGCAGTTCAGTGAAAGCCATGTAATTATCATAACTCAACGTTTCAGTTAGAGAAAAAAGTTGTATGAATATATTAGATCCACTCAAATCAATAATGATGACTAATACCAATAATAAGTGGATTTCCCCAAAATGAAATGCAAAATAAAATGTTTACTCCAGCACTTTATTAATTAACATAAAATCAAGTTATATCCAGTTTGCTCCTTCCCTATGTACCAATAGAAATTTACATTTATTGCCAATCACAATTCTCAGTATTAAAAAAGAGACAATGTCTTTGATCCCTGTTATATTATTAGTACTACATACCAAGGCTATATATATTGTGTGTGTGTGTGTGTGTGTGTGTGTGTGTGTGTGTGTGTGTGTAAGTCACTGATAATTGACTCAGGAGTACTATTCTACTACTGCTCTACATCTCCAGATTTTCTATTTATATTTTGGGACAGGACCTCCTTAGGTTTCTCAGGCTGATCTTGAACCTACAGTCCTTCTGTTTCAGTCTCCCAAATCACTGAGTTTATGGGTGTATGCCACTGTACCAGGTAAGGCTGCATTTTTTTTTTTTTGTGAGAAGGCTGAAATTCAATAGTTGTTCGGACTTACTTTATAAGTATAGTTATATTTTTTATGTTGAGGTATAACCACTGCATTTCTCTCTGAGACAGGGACTGGCATTTTACCATCCAGCTGTTTTGCTCATGAGTCAGTCCTGGCAGAGTATCACTCAGAGCTCTCCTGGCAGAAGCAGGGATAGAGTCTGTGGGATGGCTCAGAGCGCTGTGCACTCCCCCCTCCCCCAGTGGGGATGGCCTTGCCAGTGAGAGGTCAAGCTCTGCTTCATGGTGAGGCATGGAATATCAACAGCTGGAAATTTTGCTCCTAAGCCAACCAGGAAGGAGGCAAGTCATGTTAAGACAGTTTTGTTTTTCAAATAAGACTGAGAGTGTAGAAATGCAGCAGCTTGGACAAACGAGAGAAAAGAAATAAACATATACCAATAAGGCAGGGTTCTGACTTGCTCACTGGAGTGCTATTTCAATAGCACTCAGATTCCTCCAGCTGAAACCACTTGTACATCACCCCAGATGCTGGAATCTGTGAAGGAGCTAAATGATGCCCGGCTCTTCTGGGGCACGTCCAGCATCTCAAGCCTCTCATCAGGTCTCTTCTTGATAATTACTTTTATCAGTGGGTTTATATTTACATAGTCAATACCAACAACTAAAATCAACACCTGACACAGAGCATTTGGTGGGGAAGAGTTCCAATGGAAGGTCCAGTACCTGGGCTCTCATTTTGCTTCTCATGAGCAGATCTGCACACTTTATCAGGTCCAGGTTTGAGTTCTTTGTCTTCTTTCCCTTGATTTGCTTTGAATCATTCTCTGATTCCCTGTATTCACTTCTTCCAAAGGGGTTCAAGTCCTGTTTTCTCAATGGTCTCACTAAAACTTGGAGTTCTTCATTCTAAGTACCACTCCCCTGGCAGCTGTTACATGTTGCATGAGCTCCTCTTCCCCCTCTTCTTCATCCTTCCTGTTGTCCATGACCCTCTGCACACATCCACCTGCCCGGTCTGGTCTTTTGCCCTCCTCAGCTGCCCTGTGGCATAAGTTGTCTAACCCCTGGCACTGCCTCTTCCCATCCAGCCCATGTCACCATGGGCGTGACCTCATTTAACAGTTGCTTAAGCAAGTGGGTGGGCAGTCTAAGTCCTTTCAATGAGAGATTTAGCTGTGACTTTCAAATAGAGGATACTCTAAATCCTTAATGTGTGATCTTTTCAGAACATGTATTGTGGGTTCCTAGGTGTGGGGTCCATCTTAGTAATCAACAAACTTTCTTCAGTAGGCCAAAGAGGGGCCTGGCCAGGATTTGTACTGAGTAAAAGAGAATGAAAGGATTCTACATTTTTTTCATTTCCCATCCTACCTACCTTTCTTTACAGTGGCAAGGCCATTTCAGAGGACGGCTTTCAATCACTTACTTGAGGGGATAAATAAAAGCCCCTTGAGGAAGCAGTTCATAACTTTTCTCCCTCAGCCATCTGTAAGGCTAGCAGTGAATAAAGCATCCAACTCTTGTCACAAAGCCCCAGGATGACAGAGGAAGCAGTCAAACATGCTCCTGTGAGTGGGCACTGATCTGCAAAGTTAGCCAGCCTGGCAGGGGAGAAGGCTGAGTTCCATGTTTTGACCCAGCAATTGCATCCCTAATTGGGCACACAGTTGCACTTTCATGGCATTTAAACACTTTAAAGAAGCCATGCTTGAGACAGAAGGTCTGTCGTGTGTTTTTCCTTTGGGTGAAGGAAGGGAGGACAAAATACAGGGGCTCCTTGCACGTAATTAGCCATTTAATTGTACATCTCAGCTTTGCTGAGCCTTTTACGCATGTGATTATGATTCACTTGAAAGCACTCCATTGATGATGGTCTGTCTTCCATTTCTCTACAAAACAAATTAGGAAGTAAAATATTCAAAACATTTCATTCTTAAAGTCGATTTCTTTAGTTGCTTTTTAGTTCTAACCTGCCTTCAAGTTTCTACAGAGTAAAAACAACCACAGGGAATTCCACATCTGACTCTGATAAAGAACATTAAACAGAATGTACATAACTGTGGGTCATTTGCAATTAGAGCATAAGTATAGTACAAATGTGGGGTCTCTAATCCACCCCTGTTCCCCCTTCTTCCTCTTACCCAAATTTTCAGATTGAGAAATTGAGGTGTTGAAGTCCAATCCCTTATCTAAGTCACTGTCCAGCAGAAACATGTCAGGCATATCATCTGGCTTCATATTCTTTTCCAGCATCAAGCCAAGAGACCAGGATAACATATTTAACTCCATCCTTCCATTAAACACGAAACAATGGATAACCTCTAAGACTTGCATTATACAGAAATATGGACTCAGATCTTTTGATCCATTTTTTATACTCACCTGCATGGTAGCAACACCAAAAACTTTCCATTGAAAAATTGTTGACTCATCTGTTTTTTTTTCATCCTCCCCATCTTCCCATTTTGTTTTTGAAAGGGCTTAGTACCCTAGTAATTTCTTCTCTCAGTTCACGTATGCATGCCATACATGCTAATTTACATACTTCATCTATCAACAGCCACCTGAGCTGTGTTTATGTAGTGTTTGCATAGCATACCTATAACCCTCGCTGCTGCCCCTCTCTTTCTGTTTCCATGAGTTGGCCCTCTTGAGAATGATTGTGAGGAAGACTCTTTAGCCTGATTTGGCTTAATCTGAGTTTACTTATTACCAGAGTCAAAAAAGTGCCACCCAGAGTAGACATCAACTTATTGCAAAATCTCTAGGAGTCAATTTAGATTTTATGAAAATGTCAAGTTCTTTTGGAGAATGCCTGAGTCACTACCAAGGAACCAGGGCTATTTGGCCATGACTGTATGTCCATCAGAAGTGGATTTATGCTGAGCAAATAATAAATGCTAAGTAGTAACATTAACCATGGATTCCTAATCCCTTCTGAATGAGGAAACTCAGCCAATGCAGTTGAGTTTGTCAAGACTTTTTTTTTTTAATGAGAAGTGTGTATTAAAATCATCAGTACTGCCGGGCGTGGTGGTGCACGCTTGTAATCCCCGCGCTTGGGAGGCAGAGACAGGAGGATCACGCAGGTTCGAAGTCAGTCGCGCGCGCTGGCTTAGGAGACCCTGTTTCCAAATAAAAACGTAAAAATAGGTCTGGGAGTGTAGCCCGGAGGTAGAAGGGCTTCCAGGAACCCTAGTACCACCACCAAAAAAAAAAAAAAAAAAAAAATCATCAGTACAGACAGGGGAGCTTCTTCACCACACAGAGGCCCAGATCCAAGCTCAAGTCCCTGCATCAGAAATTCCAAAAAGGGACCCAACTATCTGTATTTCTAAAACATTTCTCAGTGATTCTGATGCTTATGCAGTGAAGAACCAGAAGGCTGGGAGAATCGTATCCATTCTGGTCCTCTTGGAATATGTTTTCTATTCTGTGAGTGTTGTATTTGGAGACTAGAGTTGGAAGACTTGGGTTCAATTTGGGACTGTACAACCAAAACTTGTATGAACCCAGGCAAGTTTCTCTTAATGCTTCTTAGCCTCAGTTTTCCTTTATGTAAAAAGCAAGGTGACAGTAGGGGTTGGTGAGATTCAGGGAGGATGCATCCCAGGCTCATAGCAGGGTCTGGTGTTCACTGGCTTATCCTTATTCTGATAAATTTATGCCCCCACACTTCTTGTTCATTGCTATTCTGTGTTAGAGAAGTCAAAATTTGACCTTTATTATATTCTATGAGATGTTACACCTTATTCCAAATAATAATGTGAATGTAGCAAAGACAAGTAGCTTCCCTCAGGGATGCTCTACAAAATACTCATTGCCTGATTTTGTCCTTACACCACCTCTCCTCTGTTTTGACCTAGTCTGTATATTTCATCAACCTTGTTCAGAGAAATAATGTTATCCTTTGGGGCTGAGCAGAGAGTGGAGTCTCCCACTGGGGAGAAGCGTGGACATCGTAGAATCTCCAGAGTAAAACCATCCTACCTTTCTTCTGCAAGAAGGAAGGAGTACAGTGGATTGACCATTTCATGTCAGGGACACACTGGGCCATGGGTCTGTATGTAGCTCTATGGCCTTATGTTTTATTTTCCAGCTCTACTGTCAGCTCCTCAAGGACACCCTTATCCTATGCAGGGCTTTGCAGAGCTCTGAGAACAAGGAGTGGATGCTCCAGGCAGCCCTCTGGCACGGGCCTGGCTTGTTTACCATTCCAGCTTGAATTGCCTCTCGTGTGCAACAGTATTCATACATATGACAAATGGCCACTGGCTAATTATGTGCTGCTTAGTAGGAATTGAATCTCTGCTGGAACCAGCCCAGTCTCTGCCCACTATTTATAGCCTTCATATGTCCCAAATTTTCCAGTTCTGATTTCAAGTATTCTATCCCACTGTCTCCAGCAGTACACTTTATGCTTGTCAGACCACATGTCAATTTATGGCCTGAGAAATACAGTCACAGTATTATAACCACCACCCTAAACACCACATTTTTTAACTGTGGGATTTGAATCCTGCTGCTTAAAAACAAATTGGACATCCGGAGGAAGTGTAAAACAATCATTTTTGTCTTCAAATGTACTTGGCAAGCAATGGATTTAAAGCTTCACCTGAAGACTATAGAGATCTGGGATCAAATGTCTATGGGATAATAAAGAACTTGATGCGAGTGCCTTCTACATAGAATGTGGCCATCGAAAGCAGGGTGAATAAATAGGTCGAAGGACTGCAGAGACTTTCATGTGCTGTCCCTTGCAGACATCTGATCTGGCTGTGCTGTGCAGCTTCCCACTCAGACGTGGATGCACAGGCACATGTCTTTGCAATACTAGGTGAGAAAGGAGCAGATTTCTGACACCACTGCCCCCCTACTTTATATTAAGTACTTTATTGACTCTGCCTTACTTAGCATGTAGAATGGCACTGGGGCATGGGCACAGAAAACTTTAGGTCACAGATGGAAGAACTGACACATGGAGAGAGTAAGGAGCTTGGGTGGGACACTTGCATGGTTAGCTGTGTGGTCAGAATCAGAGTTTAGGCTAATGTGACTGTAGGGTTTCTCATATTAGTCTTCATTTTCCCCAGGATGATATTAAATGAAATTTAACTAAAATCACTACCTACCAGCCTCAAGCTTCCTATTGTTTTTAGGAAATACTTGTGAATGTAAGTGGCATAGCAAATGCCCCTTTGTCACGCTCCCTGTGTCTCAGTTCAAGGGCAGGCCTGTGTGTTTGGGGTGTGGAGAGCTGTGATGCTTAGAGGCCACCTTGTCCTTGATGAAGCCCTCCAGGGCATTGCGCATCTGGACTCGGTCTTCAAATCTGAGACTTACAATGGCACAGAGCCAAGCCCTGGTCATTGGACCTGAACACCCACATGTCTTAGAAGGCAGAGGGACAGCTTCTTACACAATTATGCTGTATACCATATATCTTAGCAGATATCATTAATAGCATTTGTATAGAATGGTCATTGCTGGTTCTCGGAAACCCTGGGTCTTTTCAGACATCCTGAACTCTGCTCAGTCTGTGGAAAATGATCTTGATTTAAGCAGGAGGGCTACAAAAGGCATGGCCCCAGGACCTAGCATAATGCCTGTTCCAAAGCTGGTGCTTAAAAATTGTTACGAGCAAATGAATGGACCAGAGACTCAGTGACTTACTCAAAACTTATGACAGAAAAGTTGACAAGAAAAGTCAATGCTTGTCCTGTTTTCAGAGATTTCTGGATGGCACCGTGACTACCATGCCATCTGGAAGAGTCAAGTATCCCAGCACTCAGCACAGTCCTGACATAAAACAAGCGTACTGGGATAAACCTAGAGAAATTCCACCTCCAAGCCATACCCCAAGTCCTTTTTATTTGTTTTTTTGTTCTAAAATAGAGTTTCTAAGAGTCTTGCCATTTTGTCTTAGGTTTCTAGGAGTCTTGTCATTTGGCTGAGGCTATCCTCAAACCTGTGATCCTTTTTCTTAGCTTCAAAGTACTGGCATTACTATACCCTGCTAAAATAGGCATTCTGGAGTGCAATGTCTGAATCATGGCACAGCAATGGCTAATATGAATTGGAATACTTCTCTTGGTTATGGGATATACATAAAAAGGAAAACTATATATCAAAAATACAATTTCAGATTTAGCTGTCCAGGGAGTCAAGAACAATAGTGTGTGTTCTTCAGGGTTACAGTGATCACCAGTTGATACTGCTGGAAGCTTTGCTTCATAAATAATGTTCTATTAACTCCTTGTGAGGACACATGGGCAATGCTGGTAGATTTTATGTTCATGACTTTCAAGTTACTGGAATAATCTAAATAAAGAGAGTTACCATTAGATAATCCAAAATATTCTTAGAGAAACTAAGGTCATGTCTGGATTAATCTGTTACATCTTTTCATCTTAAAATAAAAATATGCTTGCCTCTGGGGAAGAAAAATGAAGATTTTGAGGATCTGGTCCAATAGAGTGACCTCCAGTGAATCAAGCAGATATGAGTTATTGTCCTGTTATTTTAGAGGAAAATATCAAATAATTAGGGGCTCCCAGAAGCTGTTTGCTGAATTGTTAGACAGATTAATCAAAAGAAAAGAGCATAAGTTCTTGCCTTCTAATATGAAAATGAAGATCAGTAATCAGATGACAACCCCTTTCCACCAGGTGTGTGGTCCTGGTGAACTCTGGATCAAGCTGCAGCCCTGAGGGCTGGGACCCCAGCCTTCAGCACCAGGCTGTCATAATGAAATGGGCAGCGCCCTATTTTTATTTGATGTGGTTTTTGTAAGGCAGGATGTATTTTGAACATAGCTCTGCTACAATAAAAAGTAAAACATTACAGATTAACTCTTCATAAAAGCAAATTAATCCTTCCCCTCCACCTCCTGGAGAGCCCCCAGCACAGGATGAAGAAGTGATCATTCACCTTGGGCTGGGCTTGACAACTGCTGAAGACCAGACACCTTTGTGTTGGGTATCCAGGGGCCTCGCATGGAGGCAGGCACAGGACGGAGTTCCCTCCTGCTGGTAAACTGCTATTCCATCTGGAAAGGAGGTTTGGAGGAAAGACAGGAGGTGGAGGATGGCTACTGACAGGTGGGGGTGATGCATAGGCCGAGCTGCACTATGTGCTGCCTGAGCTCCCTTTTAAATGAGCAGTAGGTGGGTCCCTAGTGTGTGACAATTATCCCATCTCTGTCCTGTTCATCACAAGCCAAAAGGTTGAGAAGGAAGATCAATGGCCAAGGAAGAGAGAAAGTGACGGTTAAAAGGGGATGTATAATTGGCTTGATTGTATAAAAGGGAATGAAAAATGACTTAAAGTTCTACGGAATTAACTGAAAACTAAATTTACTAGGTCCTGATTTCCTTTTCCCTCACTTTCACAATTTATTTATTTTTATTTTTATTTTTATTTTTATTTTTTTGCGATCTGGGGATGGAACCCAGGGGCATTTGACCTTCAAACCACACCCCCTGCCCTATTTTTTTATTTTCTATTTTGAAACAGGGTCTCACTAAGTTGCAGAGAGCCTCACTGAGTAGCTGAGGCTTGTCCACGAACCGCAATCCTCCGGTCTCAGCCTCTGAATGCTGGGATTACAAGCGTGCACCACCACGCCCGGCACTTTTGCAATATTTTGAAGCTATTATGTAGGTAGAAAAAAAAAACAACAACTAAGATTTGATTTTGTTTTCTAAATTCATTCAGTGATACTGCTAGTAAGTGTGGGATTTATAAAATAAACTCAGCTTGGTCCTTCTGAGCTGGAAACATGGGTGTTCTGAGGGAAAATACTGTGCTAATTGTCTGATGGATTCGGTTTTAAGTTATTTTAAAAATGAGGGTGGCTTTCTTTGATTCAGTAATGAATAACTGCAGACTTGGTACACTATGTTTGTAGTATTCAAAAGTAGTTTGGCAGAAAATTACCTAAGTTTAGTTACAGCCCAGCAAATGCCAAGCATATAGTTGGCGCTCAATCAATGTAGAGTGTACGCATAAATGGCCAGGGGGCACTTAGCATTCTTTAGGGGCGAAACCTATCGATATTCTTGACACAGCTATGGAACTCAATCAACTGGTGGCCTGAGGGAACACTTTGCTGGTACAATTTGTTACTGATACAACTCCCAGGCAGATGCTCATTATAAGACAGGGAATTAATGAGGCCAAGGATCTCAGTTTAATGGCCCCAGGGGCCAGTTATCTTTGTCTCTTCTATGGCTGCGTCCACAACCCATAACCTCTGCCAGCTGTCACACACCAGGGCATTCTCTTTGTGACAAAATGGTCCAGAAAGGAGATGGTGAGGGGATTAGCTCAGACCCATTACCACTTCAGAGAAATAAAGCAAGGCATGTGCGTAACAGAGCGGTCCCTAGGAACAACCAAATGGATGAAGGACACATTCCATGGCCAGCTGAACCCAGTGCTGCACTGCTGTGGCTCCATGTGTACAGTGCCCTGGCCTTGTTCGCTGTAGACAATCTAGCCACATTTGCTGAACAGGGAAGAGTTCCAAAGCCCTGACTCCAGCGAAATGCTCTACCCACAGAATTCAAAATGGACTCGGAATATTATAACCACATACTCCTTCCAGAAACCCCCTTTTTGCTAAATCCATATATTTCAGATTATTTCAACATTACCTAGTAACATTCTTTGAATAATAGACTAGTATATTTTCTTCCTGGCAAGCCTCACCTTGATCTGCATTATCATTTAGGCCCCATCTGAAAACACCATTAATTTAAATAAGCAATAGAGACTGAAATAAAATTCCATTCATGCTTAACTCTCCAATGTGGTTTGGAAATGCTTTCTTCTTCAGCCAGTCTTATGTTACATGCTGGATGGTCTTTTCTTTGACCACCTCATAAAAACGGACTCATAAATACTTTTCATGTGTTATTTAAACTAGCGGTACTCCCCGAGGCACTGTGCTCTGTTTTTTTTTTTTTTTTTTTAATCCTTTGTGTATTTCTAAAACATTTCTAACCCAGTAGCAGAGGTAAAAGTGTTTCCTAGCTTGAGAAGGCCAAGATCTATCACTATCAGTCCACAATTTTCCTTTACTGATAAAAAGATTTCTCCTCTCAGCAGAATGTTGCCCAATTTATGTGATTTCTTTGTAAAAAAAAATCCATTGTGAGATTTAGATCCATTGTGAGAGTTAAGAAATATGTGTCTTTTTTTTATGCCCTCTGATGCCAGAATTGGGACTTTTCAGGATAAGAATGTTTCGTCATAGTCTAACAAGAGCTTTGTTTTCTCATAAAGATCTATTAAATCCTGATTAGTGATGAAGAAGGAGAAAAGAGGGGTTGCCTAGCAGACACAGTTGTCATGCTGTGTGTTGCATGGTCTGTTCTGGGAGCTGACATGGACCGTCCACTATAACCAGTAGGTTAGGAGGGTCATGGCCAGCACTTTACCAGTATTCCAATTCTTGATTCTTTTCCCTATAATATCTTAGGTCTTTTTGTGTTTTTAGTACGCCTGTCTTTCCCACTTTGGAATAAATTTTGACTGGCTCCACTGCTCTACTCAACGACTCTATCCCTTGTCTGAATTTTAAGTGAATTCATTGCTGCTCTCTGCTCCTCACTTATGTTATAGATTTATATTAGAATTAGGATTAGAAAGGAACTGAGGGTTTACCTCATCCAGCTCTTCTCTACACGCAGAGATTCTTCCTTCAATGTTCCACAGGATGCTCCTTCAACATTTGTTTCTGTACTCTTAGGAACATATATTTTCACCTTTGCAAACTGGGTACTTGTTGCTCAAACTCTGAGAGATCCTAAACGTGGATTGCGTCATCAATCCTCTGATCTCATCCAAAGATGTAACTTATCTCCAGAATTTATGTACCCATATTTCCAGCTGCCTCCTTGTCATTGCCACCTGAATGAATTTAACATTCTGTCAGTCATCTGTCAGGTCTTTATTGACTATCAGCTAAGATCCAGCATTGTGTTAGGCACTGGGCCTGCAGGTGTGAACTATATTGTTCTCTTGGAGTTTTATCTCATAATGGGGTGATATAGAACATGTCTTATAGGTTCCCCAAATAATATATACTTAGAAGGTAACCAATTAGCTTGTATTCCATTTCAACTACCTCATCACCCCCTTATCAATGGTTCTCAAAGCATGTACTCAAAGTGGTATCACTATTTCCTGAGAAGTTGTTTAGAGATACAGGTTCTGGGTTCTATGCAGTTGTACTACATTGAAATTTAGGGGGTTAGGCCCAGCACTTGGTGTTTTAACAAGCCTTCAAGATCATTCTTATGCATGCTTAATTTTGAGAACCTGTGTCTGTATGATCCCAGTTTGATCACATATGAATCTAGTTGGATACCAAAAAGAAACCCCATAGACCCTTAACTCCTCAGTCTCTTTCCCCCCAATCACAAAGCTTTGTTAATTTTCTCTAAAGAATATATTCAAAATCTATGTGGTTCTAAATTCAGACAGTTATATCTTGTCTGTTGCATAGCATAAACTTCCTTAACTGGCCTCTTAATCATTTTCTCATCTACTTTATTCTATGTTAAAAATCTTGTCCCACCAAAAAAGCAAAAGTTCCTAGTGGCTCTTTTTGCCTCTAGGATAACAGCTAAACCAAGGGAGCCACATATGGCCTTGTATAATTTGGACAAGACTAGCTTTACAGCCTCTTCTGTGTACTCTGAAGTAGTCACTGTTTCTCCAGCCCTTGAATACACCATGACACAGCCATTCTTGTGATATTCTCGGCCAATGGCTATTGATTGTGACCACAGTGACCACTGTGGCTGTACAGTCACCTGGCCCTTCATTCCTGTCTCTCATTCCTGTCACTTTCTTGTTCAGCTGGCAAAACTTTATCCTTCGAAGCCCAGACCAAATCCCACCCCCCTTGTGAACTCTTCTCTGGCTTCCCCTGGGAGAGTTACTCATTCCTAAAAGTTCGCAAAGTACTTCATTCACCTCTAAAAGAAGTATACTTATCATGTTCAGAATCCATTTGGATAAAGGAGAACCTGGGATCCAGAGAGCAAATGGTTGATCCAGGGTCGCAGATAAACAACGGGAGAGTTCAGAACTAACCCAGGTCTCCTAGCTTCTAGTCTAGGGTAATTTCTTCTGTGTTTACAAAATCCTATTTCATGTGTGTGGTGGTGGGAGTGATGGGCGATTTTTCTTTTCTTCAGACATTACCAGCAAAATCCACGAGAATCTCTTTAATCCCGCTTAAAGTGAGAGCCTTTATTTCTGCTCAGTTGAGAGCTCGGGAAACTGGAGGATCATTTCATGCTGCTGGAGTCTCCTGCTGAATTCCCATACTATCAAGATTCTCTTACAACATCTGGCTGCTTTACAGGGCATTTCACGGAACAAATCAATTAACATTAAAAAAAAAAAGTGGGGACAGAGAGAAAGGAAGAAAATATTTGAATGGTAGCATAGCACTTTTAAAGTTCTCCAAGAGACAGCTGATGCCTGAATTGCAAAAAACCTTGTAAGTCAACATCTCTGTATAACATAGCTCACTCTAACACTAAACATATAGAAATGAGAACTGTTTGGGGAGATAGGTAGGATTACCCTGACTTATACACTGTGCAGTGTGCACTTGTATTGAAACAGCACGTGGTACGTTGTAAATGTGTACAATTTTTTTATTTTTATGGATCAGTTAAGAAGAATTTAAGTCAAAGAATGTATAAACATTTTATTTCCAAGTTTAGATCAGGGTAATCATATTCTTCAGACTGTGGACAAAACATACATAGACATAATTTAATATGAATACCTATAACTTTACCACTGATTTATCCTTTCTCTAACAGCGGGATCCAAGACCAAGATTGTAGGTTAAGAAATTATACTTAGCCAGAAAGGCCCTAGGGGCAGTTCTTTCAAGATGCAGTCATTGGATTCCGACTAAATAGTGCAGGAGGATCTTGGCAGTGGCTACTGGAACCACTTGAGTAGTGCTCGATGTACTCAAAACATATAAGCTGTTTCCACTTGTGAAATTAAGTCCTGGTAATTCACTACAAACAGATCAAACTGTTTGTTCCCATTCAGCATCGGTAGATGTGTGGGTACGCACATACACACACAGAGTATCAATACCATTCGTTATCTCCATTTTGAGCATGTGATTCTACAAGATGCCAATGTATTTAAAGTTCCTAGAATAGTGCTTGACACAAAGTAAATGCTCAATATACATGGTCATTTTATCCTAGTAGCCAGACTCATCTTACAAATCCTGTGATATTTTGAAAAGTGCCCAGTGTCTCTAATTAAAAAAATAATCAGTAATGAGTGGTGATAGCATGTCTTTTGTAGGGATGGTGTATGAATTAAATGAAATAATGTATACAAAGAGGCTCCATTACTAGTTAGAAGTTCTACAAAATCAGTGTATTTAACTTGAATCTGTTTCTTTATCTGTAAAATTGAGATTTGGGATATTGGACTAGTGACCTTCTGAGGGCATTAGTAGGGATGACAGTAGTTTGTAACTATGAACATACTAAGTAGAAAATGTCATTGAATGTCACGTGCTATTTATTATATGGCTCTAAGAGCTGTAAAGAAAAAATGGTTCCATGAAACTCCATATTATTCTGAGAAAAAGTGAAGATCTTTAATTCAAATGATGTGGAGATCACAAAGTTTGCCCTAACTTTAATCACCTCTCAAACCTGAACAAATGAATTGACCATTAAGAACTTTTTAAAAATAGAAGGGTCTTCTCTATAATTTACATAAACAAGGCTAGGAAGAAAGGAAATGAGAGAGATTCAGTCTTAAGTAGTCTATAAAAGGAGAGACCCGCTGGCTGTTCTTTTATCTGCCTGGAGCCTCTTTGGATCTTTTCAGATAGTTATTTACCACTCTTCCTCCCACACACACAGACACAAATACTGAGGTGATGTAGGCTCTGGACTTAGTTTTACTTCTTTCTTCTCCCTAGGTCTTTTCCCATGCTGTGAATGGTAATAGACTACAATCTGTTGGAAACAGGAATATAGCAATAACTCCAAAACAGGCTCCCAAGTTTGAAGAGTAGAGCCAAGATGCATGAGTTTCCAAACATCCCACTGCATTAATACCTTGCGGGTCTGTGGGGACCTTCGTCTAAATCTCTCCAAACACTTCCCAAGTTTGGTTAATCCTCAGCATAGCCATGGTGAAACATTCCCACATTTCGGAGGAGGTCACAAGTGAAGCCCCCATTCAGCTGGAAGCTGTGGACTGGGGTGAGAAAAGGAGACTGAGCCCTGTTACCTGTCAGCACGTGCAGCACACAGTCAGCCATCCAGGGGGCAGGTCACGGGAGGAGATGAGGAAGTTTGTTTCAAATGAAAATAAACTTTAAAATAGAACAAGAAAACATATTGCTTTATTTTTCATAGCTGAAAGATTCTGCATTTGCCAAACAATGGAATGAAAGGAATGTCTGTAATCAACGGCTGTCTCTGGTCCCTGCTTGGAATTCTCCCCATGACCAAATTAATTATTAATAGTTATTCATTCAGTAAACATTTATTGAGCACATTCCAGGTACTTACTGTTGCAGGTATTAGAGAATAAAAAATACTGTGTACAAGTTTCCCTAACTCCCAAGGAACTTACCATGTAAGGAAAGAAGCAAATACAAAACTCTGTGTGTGTGTGTGTGTGTGTGTGTGTGTGTGTGTATGTTTATACATATACACACTAAAATATCTACTTGTGATCTTATTCTTCAGCCTAAAAATAATTTATTTCAGGAAAGCTTCCCCAAATTTCCTCTACCTAGAAGTATTTCTCTGAACTGTCATGGCATCATATCTGCACTTCCAGTGTGGAACTCTCCTCTTCTTACCTAGCATTGTAGTTCTGCACATCCATTGTTTTCTTTAATAATCTATAAGTCTCTCGAGTGTAAAATTTCTGATTTATGCTTATCTTCTGGGCAGCTGGTATAGTAACTTGCACACAATAGGCACTTAAATGTTTGTATAGTGAATGAATAAAAGAATGGACAACTCAAAATTGATCAGTAGTGCAAGACATGTTACACTTTAAAACAGAGCAACTCTATCTTTCCAAAGGGGTTGAAATCAGAGAACTACAGTAATATATGCATACCCATGTTAACAATAGCACAATTCACAATAGC
This sequence comes from Muscardinus avellanarius, assembly GCF_963383645.1. Classification (NCBI taxonomy): domain Eukaryota; kingdom Metazoa; phylum Chordata; class Mammalia; order Rodentia; family Gliridae; genus Muscardinus; species Muscardinus avellanarius. The sequence goes on along the minus strand of NC_137789.1, from coordinate 66,197,258 downwards.
CAAATTATGGAACCACCCTAGGTATCCAGCAACAAATGAATGGATTACAAAATTATGGGAAATACACACAATGGAATTCTACTCGGCAATAAAAAAGGACAAATTACATAATTTGCAAGAAAATGAAAGGACCTGGAGAAAATTATGTTAAGTGAGATCAGCCAATCACAAAAAGTGAAGGGTCATACGTTTTCTCTAATATGAATATGCACAAGCTATGGAGTAATTAGGATATAAGATGGACTCCAGAAAATGGAGGAGAAACATCAGTCGAGCCAAGGAGTTGGTCTAAGGGAAGGGGAGAAGAAAGACTGAGGTTCATTAGTGTAAATACTACCATTGACTATGTGTACATATGTGAATATACCAACATCAATCTCAGTACATTGTATTGGGAAGGGAAAAAGGGGGAGGGAGGGAGCACCAAGTGCTGTGTGCATGTATGTCTTTGCCAACATGATTTGCATTATGTTGTGAGACTATAAGGAACAAATAAAAACACGTTATAAAAAATAAAACAAAGCAACTACAAACCTCTGTTCAATAAAAGGATCAGGGGTAACTTGTCGAGAATACAAAGAAGAAAATTCTAGATCTGTAAGAGCTGAACATCTAAGAGGATTTCTCAACTACATTAGTGAGAAGTTAAAGTAGGTTGGCATGACTGCTTAAGATGGATTTTTGTTCTTATAGTTCATTTCAATAGACAAATTGAACAGTGGGTGGTAGGATTCCTAAAATCGTTCAAAGCTCAGATACATACCTGTGTTATTTGTCAATGTAACAAACTTAAAGAATAAATACTTAGTTCCTTTGTGCTCCTTTGCTCCAAATGAGCGTCTGATGAGTGAACTGAGACTGCTTTCCTGTTCTCTTGGTGAATCTTTGGTGTTATATTAATTAATCTTTCATATCTACCTATATTTTGAAGAGAATTCATAAATAGCATATGAAAAGGCTCAAGGAATCACACAATGATTTATCTGAGGCAGAAAAGCTGAGGTATACCTAGGAAAACATGCATAAATACAAAAAGATGTTAATTGATCAGAAATGACCAACCGGATTCAGGTGATCAGATTAATGCCAGTGCCTGAACATGTGGATGATGACATCATATTTGCCATGATTGAGTAAGCCTGCTGGAGAAAACGTCCACTCATTGTCTGGAGTCCTCATCAGTGTGCAGGCATACTCATGTAAAAGCTTAGTGCCTGAATGTTACTTTTCCTTGGATGGATTCAGGACATGTTTGGGCATAGTGCTGCATGCCTCCTACTCTGCTAGGTCCTTCTCATCTTTCTAAGCTGGGGAGTTGGCTTTGTAATAGGTTTTTGGCGTGGTAGACTCATATACCAGACGAAGGGGGAGGCTGCTCTTCCCTGCTGTGAGCTACTTCATGTACTGCTGGGATTCCCTTTCAAGGAATCTGAAGTGTCTTTTTCCTGATGAATTATATTTTGGAGCATCCTTTACCAAGGATACAATCATGGGCTGTTAACATTTTTTTGGACTTTGATTTGGCCAGCAACTACAATGTTTTTAGAAACCTGTTTTCATTTAATTTCATTTCCTTTTTCCTGTTAAGCACATCATTGGACTTAGAAGAGCATAACTTCAAGTTTTTGGAAGGTTTTGTGCTCAGTCCATGTTGGATACTGGAGGATCAGTTCTGTGGTCCCCTTCTCTGGCCAGCCAGAATCCACACCTTGACCTGCCTTTGGTGGTTAGTGCTAACCTCACAACAATGGTCATTTAACACTAGCACAACATTACATAAGCCATTTCCTTCCCTTCTAGAATGTGGAGGGATATATGAGAAGCAAAGAAAAATCTGTGACCCCACTACTCATATTTTCCACAGGCCTCCAATTACCCTTTCATCTGTACCAAATATGGAGAGTGATGTTAAAAGCGTATGTGAGAATCCGGCAGCATTTTCGTACATGAATGTTGTCTCTGGTCTGGTTTCCAAAACCATTCTGGTAATTTGGAAAATTTGCCAGGAAGCGCCAATTGTTCTGCAGAAATTTTCAGTTAGATTCTTAGACATTTGCTTTCTGTGGTTGGTTTGGTCTCTTTTTCTTTCTTTCTTTCTTTCTTTCTTTCTTTCTTTCTTTCTTTCTTTCTTTCTTTCTCTCTCTCTCTCTTTCTTTCTTTCTTTCTTTCTTTCTTTCTTTCTTTCTTTCTTTCTTTCCTCTTTCCTTTCAAAAATATGCACAGCAATATTCCTGATTACTCATTTTTGGCAATTGTGTTGGCATCCATGTAACACAAATTACTGGTACCTTTTTAGAAAATATGATAATTTTTAGCATGTGTGAGAGAAATGGGATGGGAAGAGGTGAAGAAAAGTCTGAGAGAAATTCATTCTTACACATGAACCTGTGGGAAGGAAGAAAAGTCTGAGAGAAATTCATTCTTACACATGAACCTGTGGGAAGGAAGAAAAGTCTGAGAGAAATTCATTCTTACACATGAACCTGTGGGAAGGAAGAAAAGTCTGAGAGAAATTCATTCTTACACATGTGAACCTGTGGGAGGGAGTTTTTCCCTTGCCACTGAAAAACAGGTAATACAGACCAATTTCATTTATTAATTCATCCAACAATTACCTATTGCGAACTCACTATGGGCAACACTATTCGTACACTAATGATAAAGAACCAATCATAGCTGTTATAAAGCTGTTGAATAAAAATCATGTAACAGGGAAAAGATGTTCAATTTGAACAGAAACACATTATAGTGAGTTGCTCAGATTCCTTATCAAAAATCACCATGAAAATAGTCTGAGAGTGATACATGATTCTTTTTGTGAAATTTCCATGGGCAATGATATTGTTCTTAATTTCTTAATAAGCCAAGATCTTACAGAATAGCTTCTGGAAGAGGTGTCATGTACCATGATGGTCCAAATAAAGCATTAAAAAGATGGTACTTGAGAACAGGTTGTACAAGTGCCCATCAGGGGACAGCAAGCACAAGTCTGGAGAAGAGTTATTGGTCTAGCCAGATGCGGGCCTCCGAACCTTAGTGTGCCAGCTGGATTCCCCTTACTAACTCTTGACCCCAAGAGTTTGTGTACTCTGTGGACAGACATGTGCCAAAGAAAAGCTTGTCACTGGCAAACACTGGCCAGTCCTTCTCACTGCCTGGCTGTGCCCCTGACACCATCCACCACCTGGCCTGCCCTTCGCCCTCCATCAAACAGGTGAAAACACATATGCTTACTGAACTCTCAGGGAACATGGGGGCCATTAGCAAAGTGAGGGAACATCTGGTGCTAAATGGCAGCATGAGGGGCATCATTGCCTGGACTTACTAAGGATCAGAGAGCGAGCAGGGCATAGTAAATAGTTACTCTCCTCTCATCTCCCTCCCTCGAGCAAGCAAAACACAAACCACCACCGATGGCAACAACAGAAAGCAAAAAACAAACCTACCCATGCTCAGTTTTGTCCTTTCTTTTTACAGCATCTGATAGATGTTGGGATAGATTTGGTACCCAATACACTTGTCAACAACCATTTCAGTGCTTTGCAACATGTGCTTAAGAAGGGTTGCTGCTATATAATGGATTTTGCTCAAGTGCTGATAAACATCAATGCCCTTCCTGTAAGATTGTTATACATGAAGGGGGAGAGTTAATGACATCTTTATCTAGACTCGTGCCAGTCAACACGATCACTAGCTGGCATTTCAGGGAATCAAAACATTAACACTAATCTCATATAAATGTTTTTAACATCTAATCTACTACCTTGATCATAGGGAAGCAGAGTCTTGCCTGTTCTTTTCTACCAGGAAAAAAATTGTCTTATCATAAAAGACGAGGGGAGGGGGAATGAAAATAAAAAATAAACCCTTTAATAGCATGCTACCCCTTTTTTGCTATTGACAAGAAATCAGGTTCTTGGCTTGTTAATTAACTTTAAAAATACAGAAGTTTCTTGGTTACTCGCTCCTTGGATTCTGAGTGCCTATGACTTTGAAGTAAACCTCACTGGTGAGTGGTTTGGCATTGAACTAATGAGATTTTATTATTTTGAACAGCTGGTCAAATTTGGAGGCCCCTGGAGCCTTAAGGCAACTGCTGATTTACAAGGATTCTATCCTGTGCCCTGGCTGATGTGTTTGTTGTTGATTTAGGCTGGAACAAAGGTGTAGATTTTGTGATGTCATAAAAATGTCAAGTGATTGATTTGAGAATATGTGCTGTCTATGGGTAGCCCCTACTAGGAAGCCTGCATCTTGGGTGGTTCATATTTGAGAACATTTCAAGAAGGCTTGGGCTTTAAATTAGGCAATGTATTCTAGTGGGAATTTGGATAAATTGGCTTTCTATTGGGTTGATCTAGAGCATTTCAAAAACTATAATTTCTGTTTGTTACTTCCCTCCTCTCTTCACCTCCTTTCTTCCTTCCTTACTTTTCTCTCTTTCCCCCCTTCCTTTCTCTCCCTTGTCAGTAAGTACATTTAAGCAAATTCTAGCACTTCTGAGTATGAATCTCTAAAAAATATGGACATTTTCTTCACAGTATAAACATAATTATTCTTTGGTGTCATCTAATGCTCAGTTTACCTTTCTTTTATAGTTTCAGAGTTATTTATTTCAATAATTTCTTTATGTCAAGATCCAAATAATCTCTCCTGAGGATAGTACTTTTGTCTCCATCATACAGACTAGGAAACTGAGGCTTAAGTGACCCACAGTTAATGAGAGGAAATGATAGTCTCTGAGTGAGAGCAAGATGAAGAGAGAGACAGGGAGACAGACACACACACACACACACACACACACACACACACAGAGAGAGAGAGAGAGAGAGAGAGAGAGAGAGAGAGAGAGAGAGAGACGGGCTATGTGTGTGAGTATGTTTTGGTACTGGAGGTTGAACCCAGAGGTGTTCTATCTCCAAGGTATACCTTTATCTCCATTTTATTTTTGAAACAGAACCTTGTTAAATTACTGAGGCTGAGCTGGGGATGGTGGCACATGCTTGTAATTCTAGTACTTGGGAGGCTGAGACTGCCCAGATCCATATGCATTTTTATTCTGAGTGTCTCTTTTTCTTACCAAATCTATTATTTTGGGTTGAGGCTGGCATAATTTCTTATTATTGTCTTACTTTTCACCTTAATTTGATCCTAACTATACCTCTAAATGTCAGAGGATGAGTGATATGCTAGTATAAGCTTTGCACTGCACGTGTTTGCCATTTTTTCTGAATTATTCCAGAATAAAGGGTGACAGACTCATGGGGATGTGCAGTGAGCCTGTGAGCCTGAAGGGGAGGGCCCACTGTTTCTTGAGTAAGCTTCCAAAATTCTCCTGTACACGCCAGTTAGTCATTGGCTCTTTGTGGGGAAAGGTAAGGCTGCTAATAAAGAGATAAACAGAACACATCCATTTCTCTATTCTTAAAAATATTGTTAGAGATAAGGCCTCAGTGTATAAGCTGGGTAACTGGTCTAGGTACATATCATGGACAGAGTTTTTAAATTTAAATTCTTTGTGTTTTCCCTAGTAAAAGTTCAGGATAAATCCCTCTCTTTCAGGTGGCAGTCAAAGAGCCAAGAATTCCCCTGATGGTCCCTGCTGTGGTTGGGGGAGTAGGATTAAAGAAAAAATGCAGGAAGCATTTCATCTATCCATAAAAACCTCCAAACTACCTCTGTCCATCTGGCCAGCATTCCATCTCTCCCACAGCAGAGGAGGATGTGACGTTCCTAAACCACATGTCAGAGACATGGCTTGGCCAGTCCATGACGCACTTCTATTAATGTACTCTCATGAATTTATCATCTACTTTATCCACACGAATTTGGAGTCTATTTTATTTACAGTGAGTACAGCCTCCCTGTCACTGTTCCTTGTTCTGGAAAAACACTGTTCAATCAAGTAGTTGTCAGCAACATTCCAAGTGCTCAGGAGCCATGCCAGGTTTGCTGCTACCATGGTGGATGGCAACAGATACCAAACACTATCGCTCTCGAAGGTTTCACAGTGAGGCATTAGTTTATACCATCCCTTGGTCTAGACCAACTCTCTGGCTGTTCTTCTGATTCTAGTATGTTGTTTATTTGACAATACTCAAATATCTGACTTTATTACTGTCCAGATACCCCATTGACTCTAAAAAGTACCTTTCAATGTTGAAGAAGATACCCCTCCCACCTCCTTCATTCTTTTGCCATATTTGGTTTTCCTAGAGGTAGATTTATGCAGGGGCAAGATGAATTCTTAGAATCTTCAGCTCTATTGAAGTTGTAGACCACAGGTCAGCCTGTGTGGGCCAGGTTATTCTCTATCCCTGTCTATACTTATAATAGCCATGGGGCATAGCGTCTGCTTTGGGTAGCACTGTCACTCTCCTGGTCACATAAGCCCTTTGATTAAGTCTTTCTCTAGCCTGTGGTCTCTCTGCTCATAGATCTGGATTATAGCCTTCTTTCCTACCCCAGCCACGCCCTCACATCCTGCCAAGGACAGGCATTTGTTTGAAATCTCAATGGCAGAGACCACCAGGTTCGATCTGAGACCCTGCTGAGGCCTGTGAGTCTGTATTGATGTTTCCCCCTCAGGTCCCTCTCCCCACCACTCCCATGCTGCCTCTGAGACTGGACCTGTGCTATGGACCTGCACTTTAGACTTGCTGTCTTCTTTTAAACCCAGTAGGCCTGCATTTGAAGCAATAGTTATCCACCCTCCTGTAGTAGCCTTGCAAAAGGCCCTCTGCCACTTCAGTTCTGCTGTGCCTGATTTCTGAGTTGCAAAACTCAGGCTGAGGAGATTGAGCCCTGGAGTAAGATGTTGGCTGTCCCTTTCTTTTTGTCTCAGTTTTCAGAGGGAAACTCCATACACTTAGTTTCTTCTTTCCTTCCTATCTCTTCAGAGTCCTCATATCCTAAGTCTCTTCTCCTTTTGTTAGTGTTATGTATTCTCAAGGGTCATGCTTTTGTTATCTAGGTGATTTCAAACACTAGTTAGTTCATTTAAAATCTGGCACTTTTTCTGCTCACCTCAGAAAGGAGAAAAAGTCTCCATTCTCTGAATTTCTACAAGTTGTTATTTTTTATTTTTGGCATATTCTTGATGTCTCCTTTGTATCTTACATTTCTTCTGTTCCCGGGTGTGTGCATCCTGTATCCCTTACTGAGCTCTGAGTCCTTTGAAGAAGGAGGCACTATCTTAAAGGTCTTACACCTAAGCTACCACATCTCATAGTGCCTAGCATAGTATTTTAAGCACACCAGGTACTCAATACACATTTAATAATGAATTGATGAAGCCTCAGGAGCACTGTAGGCACAGAGTAGTATTGATTTTCACTTCATCTTTCTCTTTGATACTCATGCGTGTTTGGGATAAAGGGAAGAAGAAATGAAAGCAAAGCATGTTGGAAACAGTTGCTCAGCCATCTGCTCCCACCTCCCCAAGGCAGCTTTCTAGCTTGTTTTTTTTTTTTTTTTTGTTGTTGTTGTTTTTGTTGTTTATCTTGTTGACTAGATGTCTGTCACCTGGATCTCTTCCTTAATAAGTAACAAAGATGGACATGGCAGTAGAAAAAGGCCAGCACTCCTTAGCTTGGATGTTGGATGCTCTTTTAAGATTTCAGTAGTCAATGCAGGCAGGACTTGTGTTCTGCAGGAACCTCACTATGCGTCAGCTATTGGTCCCACTTAGAAAAGCATTGCCTTGACTCCAGAAATGGCTTTTTTGAGCATATTCTAGAGAACAAGGCTGAGCTTTGGCTGTACCTGAGTTTCTATTTTTCCCACTCTTTCTGTAGTGGACTTGCATAGGGCAGGCTGAGTAGCTTGCCCATGGGATAGGTTCTTTACTTCTTTGGTTTGAATGATTCAGAGGCCTCACAATACTGCCCCACATCAGGAGTCTCAGCAGCTAGGTTCACCTGCGAGTCTAGACATTCTCTGACACTTTCCAGTGAGGCCTTTAGAGACCGACTTCCAAGCGACCTGAGTGCCACTGGGGTCTGCTCAGAAGTGACAACCCAGTTAGCCAATCTGGAGGGATGAAGACTGCCACATGTGCCCCAAACTTCTGATATCAGCTGAAAGTAATTAGGATCTCACATTGACAGTTCCAAGACTACTCTCACCTCTTACACCAACTGCAAATACATGGGTGTTCTCCAAACCACTCTCAGGTTTGATAATTTACTAGATAAACTCAGAAAACTCATTGCTACCTTTTGTATTCAGTTATGCTTTATTGCAAGGAGAGTAAGCATGTGAAAATAAGCCAAAAGAAAAAACACAGGGGGCAGAGTCTAGGAAGGTTCCAAACGCAATGCATCCATTGTATCCAGGGTTCCATTTGCCTGGTATTGAGGTGGCATGATATGCTGAAGCATTACCATACATGGAAGCTCACCTTAGCCTCCGTCCAGAGTTTTCCATGGCTCTTCATTGCAGAGCGATGATGGATTGGTTGCCTACATGATTGATCTCAGCCTCCAGGGCAACTTTTCCACCCGAGGCCTCTACCCTAATGATGCGGATGACCTTCCTGTAGTGGCTGCTCCCACCCCAAGATCTAACATGTCCATCTTCCTGTCCAAAGACATTTCTGTCAGCTCTGACATAGTTTACCTCCTAGGAACTTAGGATAAAGCCCAGACTTCTCTGTAGGCAAGGTCAAATGTTATTTACAGTAGCCGAGCAATTTTCCCCATTGTCCCCAGGTCTCCCACCATTGGGTCAAATCATTAGAATATGCTAGTAAACTTTTTACTCTGTCCTGTCTCTCTTTAGCCCCTGGACCCAAGCATCCTCACTTGCCCGATGATTGTGTGTCCTGTTGTACTGATTCATAACTTAGTGCAATACATAGTCCCAAGTTGGCAGTAAGAACCTTGAGGTCCTTGTCCGAGAACCCCCTGAAGTCATGTGTAAGAATATTTGCATTTGGATGTGGGTGGACGATCAGAACTCACACATTTCACCAGATTTCAAAGAGGTCTGCGTCTCCTTAAAGGTTAAGTACCCCTGGCCCAGATGAAAGGGAAGTCTTTCCCTCCTACCACCACTGCCAGTCCGTTCCTGTTTCAGCATCAAAAGTATTGTTTGCCAGGAGAAAGGGCATGGTAGAGACAGAGCTGGGCTGGCAGGACAAGGCAATTTTGCTATCTTGGTTTACAAGGCCTCTTGGGTTAATTCTAGAAGCATCAAAGCAAGCTTTTCTTCTGTCTTTCCTGTGCTCTGCAGGCCAAGAGTTTCTCGTGCTAAAATAAACAACTGGCAGTTTCCTTAGACTTGACTGAAGGAAGGAAAAGGTTTATGTTTCATACCTTTTATATTATATAACAACATTATTATGTGAATTTCAATTCTTCAATCTGTTTATTTAAACTTAAAAAATAGTATTAAATACTATAAATAGAAAACCGTGTCCAATCCTGAGCATTTACAAAAAGTGTGTAGCTAGTAATATAGTTTCTGAAATAATAAACCACTTATCCCTGATGGTCAGGCTTTGTATATATCACCCTTAGATTTTGTTAATTATAGTTGGCTGGAGGAGATGAGAGGTGGATAGGAGGAAAAGTTCTACTTGTTTTAAACTGTAGAAAAGGAAAAAAAAACTACACCTTATTTTGCATCTGTTGTAGCTCTTACATAATCATGGTATTTGTTCCAGCCAGATTCAACTTTGATTTACTTTACTGAGAAATATGAAATCTGTTCATAAAAAAAGATTATTTTCAGTCTATTTTGTTCAGCTCTTAAAGTGTTCTGGTTCTTATCAGACAAGGAAATAAGTTCTTGATGCTCCATAATCCTGATCATTGAGGCATTACTTGAATACTATCTAGAACATGATTCAATACTAGTTTCTGTAGGTGATACAAACATGAACAGTTATTCTTGATATGATGTAGTAGAGAAAGAATACTGACTCTCAACAATAATAGCATTTTATCATCATTTTTGGCTTGCATGCTTTTATTTTTAGCTCCTCTTAAAATTCCAGTGACATTATAAAAATTTTTGCAGAAATATAAATATACATCCTAAAAATCATATGGAATTTAAGGAACCACAAAGACTGACAAAGTTAGAGGGCTTCTTGCATTTCCTGATTTCAAAACTTACTACAAAGCTATAGTCACTAAAATGGTGTGGTACTGACACAAAGACAAACATTTGGACCAATGGAATAGAACCTAAAGCTCAGAAATAAACCCTTACCTATCAGATGATTTTTGGTAAGGGTGCTATGACCATTCAACAAGGAAAGGGTCATCTTTTCAATAGATGATACTGGAGAAACTGGACATCCACATGCAAAAGAATGAAGTTGAACCTTCATCTTATACCATACATAAAGATGAACTCAAAATGGGTTAAAGACAAATATAAAAACTCCAACTATAAATATCTTAGAAGAAAATAGATGAAAATGTCTATGACATTGAACTTGGTAACGAGCATCCCTTATGCTCTAGTACAGGAGAGCAATTAAGCTCTGGTTGGAGTCAGATCTGGGTTCAAACTCGAGACCTCTTCCTACTGTGTGATCTTAAGCAGTTTTCTCTCTGCTCTTGGACTCAGTTTTCTCATGTATAAAAAGATGAAAAGTGAGAGTAATAAATTGACCATAGGAATTATGTACATTCATGATTGCCTTAGCTTTTTCTCAGTAGATGACAGCATTACTAGCCATTCAGGAAAAGAAAAATAATGTATCAGTTAGGCAGGTGGGCTTTGAGTAGGATTTTTTAGGTTCATATCTGAGTCCCACCCTTTGTCACCTCTGTGACTTTGGACCACTGCTTATAGTTAAATAATTGAGGCCATTTTTTATTTTTGTTCTGAATAATGGAGTTAGTAATATTACTCACCTCATGAAGTTGTAGGGATCAAATGGGTGAATCCCCTTGTCGAGCTCTTCAGAATGTGGTCAGCTCTTCCCAGTTACTAACTGTTATTGCTGTGACAGGGCTCAGTGCAGCATCTGACATAGTTGGTGCTCATCTAATGGACTATTATATTCTTTAGACCATGATATTTAGGGAGTGCTTAACAGTGTGAGCTCCTAGGAGTGGCTAACAACAACTTGAACAGCACAAACACAATAGCCTTGGCTATATTATAGATCTTGAATATCCCCAAAGGCTCATGTGTCAAAGCTTGGTTTCCATGGTGGCATTTGGGAGGTGGTAGAAGCTTTAAGAAGTGGGGCCTAGTCCGAGGTCTTTCGATCACCAAGGGCCTGCCCTGGAAAGGGTATGTGGGACGTTCCAAACCCTCCTCACTCTATTGCTCCCTGGACCCGAGGTGCATGGGGTTTTGCTCCTATGTTTATGGGCCAGTTTGGTATCCTGTTACATTAAAGATGTTCAAATCTTTATCTCAGTTTTAATTCTGAGTGCTCTCATCTTCAAATTGTCCTGAGGTTCTTCATGTATTCTGTTTATGACTAATTTGTCAGACATATTTATGCTAATATCTTTTCCATTCTGGATTTTCTCTTTCTTTCTCTTAATGAAGTGTTTTATAAGAATATCTTAATTTAAATATAGTACAGTTTATCATTGTTAAGATAATTTAATGCTCATCATGTTCTTTTAAGGATCTCTACCTAGCTAAAGGTCATAAATATATTTTAACATGCACTTTTCTTTTTGTAAATATATCTATCTTTTTACATTTGGACTCATTATCAAGATTTTATTTTTTGTGTACAGTGATATAGAAGGCAAGATTCATTTTTTTTCATATTGAAATCCAATTGATCCAGCATCATTTATCAAAATGGCCATCCTATCTTTATTGTCATCCTAGCCATCAACCAATGCCAGAATATATGTAGTTTTTACTTTTTTTTTGGGGGGGGTCTTTTTTGTCTATTCTAGTACCAAGATTACAATACTCTAATGGTTAAAGCTGTAGATCATATTAAATATCTGCTTGTATAAGTTTCTCGCTTTGCTTATTTTAAAGAATCAAGTTGTTTGTTGTGCTGTGCTCACTCTCTTGTGTGCTTGTTCTGACTCTCCCTCATTCTTCTTAGATAAGGGGATGATATGTAATTCACTGATCAGTTTGAGAATTGACATCTTAGCAATATCAAGTCTTCTAATTCATGAACATGGTATGTCTTCTTAGTACTTCTTTGCTCTCTGTCAGTAGTCTTATATAGTTTTCAGATTTTCTTGTAATTAGATAATTTAATGTTGAGCTTGTGTTTACATCAGTGGGTTAAAGAAGCTGGCAAGTGTTAAAACTATTTGAAGTGATTTATTTATTTATTTATTTATTTATTTATTTATTTATTTATTTGAGGGTCTGGGGATGAAAACCAGGGGCATTTGACTTCCAAGCTACACCCCTGCCCTATTTTTTATTCTTTATTTTGAAACAGGGTCTTACTAAGTTGCGGAGCACCTCACTAAGTAGCTGAGGCTGTCCATGAGCCATGATTCTCTAGTGTCAGCCTTCCGAATGCTGTGATTACAAGTGTGCGCCACCACGCCCAGCTATTTGAAGTGTTTTAAAATAATATTATCTCTAGACTATATCTTAGACCTGAAACATCAGAATCTCAGAAAATAGGGCTCTGGAAGTCTAAGAACTTCTTTAAATTTCATCATACTTTTGATGGAAGTAAAAATCTTTCTGCAGAACTTGGCAAATTTTATTGACATTTAAATTGTCATACCTGTTTACCTTCCCATTGTATTTCTAGATAGTTACTTTACATGAATTGCCTCTGAACATTTATAAATACATATATAAAAGAATATTTATTATAGCATGTTCTATAATAGGAAAACATAGTAAACATTCTCAATTTATATTAATGGAAGATGTATTGAATAAATTATGCTACTTATATGTAGCATAATACTAGTAGCTATTGAAAGGAAAAAAACTAATCTATAAGTACTGAAGTAGAAAATTTAAAACATTTTTAAAGTTGAGAAATTAGGTGTTGTGTAAGCCAATATGGTTAATAAAACACACAGCTACACACATATATAAGCATATATAAAGACAATGGCTCCTTTACTGGAGAATCTAAAGATTTCTGTCATTTTTATTGTATCTAAACATTCTATAAATGAGCAGTAGGACAATCAGTGGAGTCAAATTCAAAACAAATGTAACTCAGATGACTCTAGTAGACATAGTTGGGGTTGTTGAAGTACCCAATGTTGGAATGAAAAAGCCTAGTGGGATAAATTCCTAGTGGTTTCTGATAGGAATGGGGAGGGGAGAGAACTGCCTGGCTTATTATATGTCAATTTGAAGGAAGGTTGAGAATAAAAATATTTTAAAAATTTTTACATATTTCCCTACTCTATTTCTGTGTTATTTTAAAACCTAGCACTTTACTTTTAAGTACACAATTCAGTGACAGTAACATTAAGTACTTCCAAAACGTCCTGCCACTATAACCACTGGCTATCCATCTCTAGAACTTTTTCATCATCTCAAACAGAAACTCTGTACCCATTAAACAATAACTTCCCATTTCCCCCTAAGTCCATAGTAACCTCTAGTTACTATGTTTACTAGTTTATAGTTTCTTTAGTTTGCTCTGTTTCTGTGAATTTGCCTACTCTAGGGACCTCATACCAATAGAATCATATTTCAAAGTTTATTCATGTTGTAGAATGTTCAAATAAATATTTAGAATATTTAATGCAGGGGGAACATTTTCAAGTTCATTTTGATGTATAGCCAAGTTTAGGACCACAGAGTTAGATGACTTTCTGAGGTCTGAGTGAACAAATTGTGAGGGAAACACAAATTTTGTGTTCACTTCAACAAATGTGTCCCCCAACCTCCCACCTGAGGCTCTCAGTTCTGTCAATATCCTCCTAAAGGCCCAGCTCACACATCAGCTTCTTTATGAAGTCTTCCTAAATATTCCAGACAGACATGCTTCCCATAACCTAAATGTTTTAATTGATTTATATTTTTTTAAATTTTGAAGCATAACTTGGAAGGTTTAAGATTCTAACAACCCACTCTCTCTAAAAGCAGGATATATGGTGTCTATTGAAAACTGAAAAACCTGACACCCTGAGCCAGTATTCCTAAATACAGCTGATTAGAGTTGAGAAGCATTTGTCCTCTTTCTATGAGCCACAGTATTCCCATTTGCCACAGTCCCTCTCACTCTCTCTTACCTCCCCAGCTCTGCGATGAATGCCTATTTCTGGTTACTGGTACTTGTTCTCACATTTTCATTATAGTATAGAAATATTTTCAGAACTTCTGTCATTACCAAATGAGAATTTTTTTTTTTTTTTTTAATGAAAGGGCCGGGCGTGGTGATGCACGCTTGTAATCCCCACGCTTGGGAGGCGGAGACAGGAGGATCGCGTTGGTTCGGAGCCAGCCTTGCTGGCTTTAAAGACCCTGCACCACCATGCCTGGCATTGTCATGCTTAATTTTTAAAGTCATCTTAGGCTCAATTTCTGAAATTGTTTTAGACATTATCTCTTCATTCTTCTTTCACCTTTTCATCAGTGAAACTCCCACCTCTTCTTTATGAGATAGATTAAAAATTCATTGCATTGGGAGTCTTCCCAGATAACCTCTCCCAACCTTGTGCTCCCCAAGCCTTTGGCTCACCCTTTTCTTTACTGGTGAAGTCTAAACCCTCACTCATTGCTTTATCTCAGCAGTACCCAGCTCCCACCCTGGGAAACACACTTCTCAAGGCACAGAATCGTTTAACACCTGGCCCAAGTCTCAGCACATAGTGGGTCTTCAGAACAGGTTGAAAGGTTACATGTCAAAGGAAGAACTATTTTTCTAGCATTTAATTTTCTTTAAAGTCTATTGATGTATGACTGTTTAGGGCAGTGTGTTGTTTTTACTGATTCCTGCATTTTCTTTTGTTTTTCATGGAACACATAGCACCGATTTCCTGTCAAGCTTTGCAAATAAATATCAAGGTCAGGGGCTGGAAACATTTCTGGAGCTATCCTGGTACCTCTTGATTTCGCTGGGCCAAGAAATGCTTTCAACCCCAGAGGGCAGAAGTTTTTCAAAACAAGACTGTTCCAATAAGGGTGTGTGCTTCCTCCATCCACGGGGCCCCCTCCCGCTTGCATTTTAACTATTTTGAAAAGAATGGGAATTCTGGAAAGCCTTTGGTATTTTTGAACCACTAAGCAGGCTTGGTGATGGGGTCCAAGGTGATTTCTCAGTGAGCAGTCCCTACACATAGGGGCAGAAGGAGAAGGAGACAAAGGGGTGAAAGATGCCCCTTCTGAAGTGGAGGTGGCAGGATTCCTGCTCATCACACTCCTCTCTACTTCCCCTGTTCTGACTGAGCTGTCTGCACAGTGCTCACAGAGACTCCGATCGCCATGTCGTGGTTGGTGGGTACTTGTCCAGGGCTCACACCTGTCAGGTCTGAAGCAAGTGTAGGGGGTCGTCAATGGCTTGGTCCTTTTTAATATTCAAGTTAACACACAGCCTTCCTCCTTTCCTCTGCCCTTCTTTTGTCTTTGTTTTTCTTCTCTTTGTTTCTTTTCTTTCCCTCCTCTTCAACACCCTTTGGGTATTGTAAATTGAACCTACGGACATTCTACTTTTGAGATACACCCCAGCCCTTTTTATTTCTTTATTTTTTATTTGAAACAGGGTCTTGCTAAGTTGCTGAGGCTCCTCAAATCTGTGATCTTCTTCCTCTCTCAGCCTTCTAGGTACTGGGATTACAGATGTGCACCACCATGCCTGGCTTCAGTACTTATGTTCAAGGTGGGCTCTGTGCTTGTAGACAAGTACTAGGGACAGAGTCAAAGGGGTATTTCATTAAAGACCCTCAAGAATCTCTTGGTGCTTGGTTCATCTCCAATGAGGCAGCACCCCTGTTATTGGGAGGTACAAGGAATGAACATTTTCTGGACACCTCCTGGTTATGTCTTTAAGAGTAGCTAGAGAGTGGGTAATAGAGGGAGGGTTCAGCGTCTTCACAATCCCCATCAACCAGCCCCTTTCCCCCACACTCTCCCATCCAAAATAGTGTAGTGACATTTCCTCAATTATATGTGAAGGGCTTCAGCCCAATTACTGTACTTTTGGAACCATCTGGGAAACCAGGTTGCTATTCTTGCCCCTTCAGACAGTTCACTGCAACACACACATCCAGTGATATATAAAATTACTTCCGGTCAGGAACAGTGAGAAGACTTAAACTGAAACTACACCCTCTCTCAGCTATAACCCGCTGACTTAATTATGTACAACTTTGTATGAGGCTGCATACTGTCTGCTCTTTCCTGGTGTGGGATGGAATAGATAAAGGCAGAGGCTCTGGGAAGCCTGCTCCTCCCTTTCATGACCTGCTCTGCCTCACCTGCAGTACGGGTTCCATATTTCTTCCCCCAGGCAGGCCTTAAGACAGACTCCCCTTACATCTTGTTTGGATTATTGCTACCATCTCCCACATGTCTTCCAAAATCCTATTTCTATACCTTTCTATACCTTTCTCTTTCATTAATCAAATGAATATGCCTCTGATGTTATCATCCCTCCCTCTAGGCTAAAATTCCTTGATGGCTTCATCACAGCAGATAAAGCCCAAAGTCATGAGTTTCTAAGTTCAGACCCTTGGGAATCCAGACCAACTCAATTTTTTAGATTTTTCTCTCAACTTTCCTCATTTGCCCACCAAGCTTTGTTTTACCAGACTCTACAACTTCTTCAATAGTCGGGCATGGTGACACACACTTGTAATCTCAGCATTTGGGAGGCTGAGACAGGAGGATCGCAGTTCGTGGACAGCCTCAGCTATTTAGTGAGGCCCTTTGCAACTTATTGAGACCCTGTTTCAAAATCAAGAATACAAAATAGGGCAGGGGGTGTAGCTCGGAAGTCTAATGCCCCTGGGTTCCATCCCCAGACCCACCCACACACAAAAAAACTTCTCCAATATACACTGCATTCTAAATTCCCAGTGCCTTTGCTCATTCTCTCGTCTTTCATTTATTTTAGTCATAAAAGGTTTACATTTTATCATGAACAAAAACAATATCAACAGGTCCAGCATTGCCCTTGGTGATGGAAATTCAGCAGCAGGAGCCACATCCTGAATCATCCTGAAGTTTTCAGCCTATTGAGAGAGGCAGACAACAGCAAAGAAACCCAACAGATAAAACATGAAAAACGATGGCAAGTGAAGAAGGAAATAAACAAAAGCTGTGTGAGAAGGGTTTTGTGGGGGAGAAACTGTCTTTTGGAGTGGTCAGAAAGGCACGTAAGGGTGTGCTGTTTAAGCTGAGGCTTGAAAGGTGGGGAAAGCAAGTGATGATAGAGTCCTCCAGGTGAGCACGTGTGTGAAGGCCCCGGTGTGGAGATGCATAGAGGACTTCTGAGATCCAACAAGGGGCTGAGTGGATGAAGGATTGATCAAC
Source organism: Muscardinus avellanarius (assembly GCF_963383645.1). NCBI lineage: Eukaryota > Metazoa > Chordata > Mammalia > Rodentia > Gliridae > Muscardinus > Muscardinus avellanarius. The sequence goes on along the minus strand of NC_137789.1, from coordinate 66,179,849 downwards.
AGGAGGGGTGCGGCCAGCAGGACGCTTGAGGAGCTCGAGGATGATCCTGAAAGCAATAGTAACGGGCAGTTCTGGGATAGGATTGGCATTTAAAGAGATTGCTCAGGCTGTGAGGTAGGGAATGGGTCAGTGGGGGGATACTGAGGGCCAGGAGACAAGCCCAGAGCTTTCCTGGAGCACTGAGGACACTGGTGATGTGGACGGGGTAGCAGGCTGCTGGAAATGTGTTGGTTGGGAAATAGGCAAGTCTTAGGGCTGAGAGTGGACTTCAGAGAGGGAGGAAAGATCAAAAGGCATCTTTTTAAGCAACAGGACCATTTACTAGGGGTTTTAGGAGAGGACTGAGTTTAAGAGCATCACAGTTCCTTGTTCTTTTTTTCCTTTCCTTTAGGCCAACAAAAACATCACCCACCACCCCCGAGACTTCTCATGTCCTCAGGTAATTTCTTTGCTGAGGGGCTTCCATCAGAAATCAAAGTTATTTGTGACCGTTGCCCCTGGTCCTTGATATCTAATGTGGCCCTCAGGACAGACTGCCTCTATCACACATGTTTTCCCTGTAGACAGCAGCCCCTGAGGACACCGCTGACATGGGACATAACTCTCCATTGACAGAGGGGCTCTGCTGGACTCTTGTGGGATGGACTTGAGTTTAGGTCAAGGGCAAGGCCATGCAGAATGTACTAGAAAGGAAAGACCAACATTTAGAAAGCACCCTTTGGCCACTGGCTCACCTTGCTGGCAGGTGACTGGCAGTGGAGGTGTTTTCCACACATCTGCTGGCAGAGAATAACAGCTGCAGCTTGAGCCATATCTCAGACCAGTCAAATTAGAGTCTGGGGTGGGCTCAAGCTTGGGTGTTTGTCACAGCACCCCAGATGATTGCAAGGGGTAGCCAATTGCGTTAGCAGCGGTCTAAGGAGACTGGACCTCACAGGGACCTTATTTCTCTTATGGGATTGCCCGTAAGTCATGGCAGAACCCTGCTAGATAGGTAACATGCAGGAGGGAGGGAAGGGGATGATGTCAGCAAGGGCCAACACAGACAGTGTTGGGTAGCACATCTCTCACACCTGACACACCTGCCCTGCATCTGAGGGCCTTGGGCTTTGTGTCAAGCCAAGATAAGGATAGGGTGGGCCTCGGTGTGACTGTAACAGGGGGATGCCAACCTCCCCTAACAGGAGGGAATCCATGTCCAGGACTGACAGTCAAGCTCTGGTCCCAAGCAGCAAATTCCCCCTGTGCCATCAGCTCCGAACCCACACAGGATTGTGTGGTCACACACTCGGGGACTTGGGCACCTCTCGTTCTCCTGGTGGTGAGTTCCCCTGGAAGGGCTTCCCTCTGGCAGAGCATCCACTTTTCTTCTGTTGCCAATAAAAATCCCCAGTGCTGCTCTTTCTCCTTCGCTTCCTTGTATTGCTTTTGACAGAGTTTGCCAGTTAGCTGAGGTCAGGATTTCCTTTTTACAAACAACCTGCTTTCAGTCAGCAGGGCCAGAGGTTTCCGAAATTACAAACCCTTTCATTTCTTCTGCCACAAGTCATCCTGTCAGTTTGTTTAATCACATAGAATGGGGAGACATGGAAAGGCTCAGAGAGGCACTGAAGGGAAGACATGCTTTTAGGAATGCAATCCTTTTGGATTGTTAAAAAGTACCCCAGAGAGGCGGGATGAAACTGTTGTAGCTCTCATGGCTGGGACACGTGTGGGTAAAGTTGCAGTATCTGGAAGGTAATTTCTTACAAGTCTCTAATGAGTACACAGTGTTCATCAGCTTCACATTCTCTTAAGCAAATGGCCTCCTTTATATTTGTGTTTGGAAACATCTGTGTCATAAACAAGTTTTGTAAAGCAAATTTAAAACATTATGAAAGCCGGGCGTGGTGGCGCACGCTTGTAATCCCCACGCTTGGGAGGTGGAGACAGGAGGATCGCGCAGGTTTGAAGCCAGCCGCGCTCGCTTAAGAGACCCTGTTTCCAAAAATAAAAAAAATATAAAATAGGTCTGTGAGTGTAGCCTGGAGGTAGAAGGGCTTCCAGGAATACCAGTACCACCAAAATAATAATAATAATAATAATAATAATAATAATAATAATAATAATAATAATAATAAATAAAAATTAAAAAAATAAATAAAACATTATGAAATGTGTGTTTTCTTTGACATTCATAATATTCAATGAAAGGCAAAAGATTTAAACCAAGTTCTAGAAGGAGGACATAGGATTGAGATACTTGGCCTTCAAAAAAGGCATTTAAACATCATTGAACAATTATGCTGTGGATAGGATGCCAAGTAGGCTTTGAAAATTAGAAGGGGACACCTAGAGTTACTTTATTATTTTGTGATAGACCTGAGAGACAAAGATAACATTGCTGGCATGGAAGCTCTTAATCTTTTCATGGTTCTGTGTTGTATTCAAGATGATGAGTTAAGTCACAACCAAAGAGGGTGGGTTGAAGTCACGACATTGGGCAAAGCATTTAACCCAGGTTAAAATGGGGCTAAACGAGGCAGTGCCTGGGCCCACTACTCTAAAAGTAGTCTGGTATAGAAGCATCACCCAAGGGACATCTACAGTTGCTAAGGCAGGAGCAGAAGTACACTGTTTCTGTCCTCTTCCTTTTGTTCCACAAAGGGGGCCGCCATGTGCATGCGTAATAAGAGCACTGGGCCTGAAGTTCTATTCAGAGACAAAGGGCAGAGCCCTGTCCCTCTCCTTCTGGCCACTCCGCACTTCCTCTCTGAGTGCCAGTGCTGTAGTCCCAGAACCTTCACTTCTCTTCTCCCTCCCCAGCTTGCTCTATACCTTCCCAATCTAGGGTGCTCCCAGGCTCTTTTCTGCTTGGGCTTGCTCCTCCCCGGCATTCAGGAAGCTTCACCTGCTCGCCTATTCTAACACCACCCCTCACCTCCATCAGTACTGCTCACAGAGCCCTTCCGAGCACAGCAATGAACTCTTTAGTAGCCACAGCCCAACAATTGTGGTCAGGGACCTGTCATTTTCAGTTTGTTTTGTAGACCAGGCCAGAACAATGCAATGCATGTCTGTAGGGTCTGTGCATTTGAAAAGCTGGCTTTGCACTTGGGAGGACAAACAATATATAGGAACAGGTAGTGTTACTAAGCAACATTAGAGAAACTGTCAGGCAGTGTCTCAGATTCTATATACTAACTTTCTTTGTCTTCACAAGAATCTTCTGGGGTAGCTATTATTGACTTTTTCAAATGAGAAAACTAAGGTACAGAGAAGTTGAAAAGCTTAGCCTCTGGAATGGGGAGGCTGGGATTCCAGGCAGTCTGGCTACAGAAGCAGAACTCTTACACAGTGAGGTTGACTCCTTCTCTTGAAGATATCTTGTGACTCCACATTTTCTCCATTCAACCTAACAGCCAATCTGATCACTGCTATTAAAAAACAAACTCAGATTCCCCTTTCCATCATCCTGGTCCAAATAAGATCTTGGGTGGCCAGACAGGACTAATGGGCTAATAACAGCGAATTCTCCCCTCAGGAACCTGAGTGATCATTTTGAAGAGTAAATTAGACCAGGGCACACTCCTGCACAAGCCCTCAGTGGCCTCCCCTTTCACTCACAGTAGAATGCAGATCCCTTAGGTCAGCCACAAGGCCTTCCTAAACTCCCTTCCCTCACAAAGTCATCTCCTCCACCTCCTCTTGGACCCACAGGTTTGGTTTTCTTTGCTTTTGGTCCTTATCTTGCCTCCTATTTCCTAGCAGTCAAGTCTCAGGTCACTCAGTTCAACAAGGCTTACACACATCAAATATGCATGTTCCATAAGAACCTTTCTGACTTGAGTGTATCTCATTCATTCAATCACTCATTTATTGTCTGTCTCTACCAATTCTAATATAATCTCAGTCCTGGGGAACTTCCCTTGAGCATCCAAGATAGTGCCACATGGTGAGGGCCATGTGGATCTAAGAAATGGAATATAAACTGCCAATACATGTGGAGGTGGAGAGGAAAACAGAAGTTCAAGAGAGCTAACACTGCAGCTTTGATGTGAAAGAGGGTTCTGCAGATGAGGGGGAACGGAGCTGGCCAAGCTTTGGGTAGCTTGAGGCTGGAGAAGGTCATTGCCAGATCTGTAACTGCTCTGAGCAGAGGTGAAGCAGAGCACTTCAGTGTTGTTATGGTTCAGTAAGGAGCTTGGTATTCTGGCCTACTGTCCTGAAGGTTTGTTTCTTTCAGTGATGAGAGATAAGGCTGAGAAGAAAGTACAAACTGCCTTTGAAAGCTGGAGGATGTCAGGGGAAAAAAAATCTGAGCTCTACTCCACAAATGAGAACCCTGTACATGTTTTGGCCAGCGGTGTCATGGTAGAAGTAGTACTTTAGAAGACTCATCATCTCATGGTATGCTCTCCATTTTCTCGAATTTCTATCTTCATCTAGTACGTAATAATACCTTCACTCCACCTCTCTTTAAAGATTTTTTTTACTCAATTTTCTTCACTTTCTTTATTATTGAAGCTGCTTGGCTCACTGCATGTATGTGAAAAATATACATTCTGGGGCTGGTAAATTAGACACTGCACATTTGATTTTTACATGTTTGATGTATGAATGTTGTGTTTTCTAAGATTAAATTCTCAGGAGAACGCAAGTTATGCTGTTTTATAACTCTGTCAGTGTGGTAATCTGGCAAATCATAGAGATCTATGTTATGGGCATTCTTTTTTATTAAATTGCCTTATATTGCTATCCCTTGGGTGGCTAAATCTATGACCTGCAATTCAAGATACTTTATTCTGATTTCTGTTCTATAGCAGATGAACTTGAATGAGGGTCTAGTTTATATAATTTGGGGGAGTAAAGAGCTTTCCCACTCATCAATTCTTTTTTTTTAATTTTTGGTACTGGGGTTCCTGGAAACCCTCTATCTCTGGACTACACTCCCAGACCTATTTTATATATTTTTTTATGTGGAAACAGGGTCTCTTAAGCCAGTGCAGCTGGCTTTGAACCTGCGCGATCTTCCTGTCCCCGCCTCCCAAGCACGGGGATTACAAGCCTGTGCCACCACGCTCGGCCCACTCATCAATTCTTACAATCGTCAAAGAAACAGCTCTGCCTTCTAGTTAAGTCCCCTAAGATTGATAAGGCTTTCACTCCAATTGCTTCATGTATATTCCTTTTATAGGACTTTGAGTGTTATTGCAACCAAATCCTGCCACTTCCTATATATAGCCAAGAGGAAAACGATGATACCGATATTTGAGGAACGTACAGTACTTCACAAATCAATTTTATTAATTTAAACACAAAATTAATGAAGAAAAACTATGTACACAATGGTGGACACACCACACCTTTTTACAGTAAGGCCAAGATAAATTTTGTCTTTTCAGTCTGCAGAGTAAGAAAACATAAAATGAAAAGGTTAAAAAAATCATCAACTTCAGTTTGCTTCAAGCAAAAAAGCAAAAAAATAAGCTAATTCAATTGTTAAACAATTTGGAGAATTCACAAATGACTAATTCTAGCAGCAACATGAAACTCCAGGAAAGGATGAAATAGCTCTTTAGCTACTGTAGGTCAAAGCTAATGGGCCCAATATACTATTAAAGAAAATTCATCAGGCAATGGAAAGCTTTGGATAGACTAGTGCCCAGACAAATTGATCACTTGTGGAAAAACTTTATTATAATATGAACAAGGTGACAGTTTTTATTTCCTAGATTTATGCTTCTCATAATGTAAGTGGAGAGTAACAGATTTTGGTGGTAATGACTCGGCCATATCCACTGTTGGCAATGAAAGGTCCTCTGGGTATGGAGGAAGACAGAACATGAATGTAATAGAGTAATGCTGAGTTTTAATGATTTCTAGATATATGGTAATGTCCTCTTTTATCTGTACAAGAAAATGCAGACACAATAATTCTGAGCATATTCAAACTCAGTCTCCAATTCATGAATCATTTTATTAATAAAATATATCTATCCTCTATATTCTTTCTGTGGGATGAAGCATTTGAATAATTATTTTCCCAAGTAGTTACATATAATACATTAGTATTAAATGAAAAAGTGAGATGGTAAGAGGACTTTTCAGTTTTTCAAATTAATTAAGAAGCTGCTGTGTTATCCTATCAAGGCCTTCCTAACAGCATTAAACATTTTTAGATAGAAGAACTGATTGGGGGGAATTTGGAAAATAAAATTCTTATTGACACTTGACATCCATGCTTTTGGTCTTGACAACATTATAAAAAATCCATTATCTACATATTTATACTCAATACTTGGATAAGGCACTGCGCAAGAGTCTGTGCACATGTTGCCTCAAGCTTCACTATGAAGGTATCACTACCTTTCCATATCATTTCCCTAAACAACATGTAAAAGAATCATCCATTATTACAAATTTACACCAAAAATTCTTTCTGTACATGATTGTCTCCGTGATGTACATATTATACGTTTAAATTAGACATATTTTAAACTACTTTGCAATGTGCTAAAATTCAAAGAACTTGCTATGTCATGAGGAAAAGGTCTTTAATCACTCATTTCTTATGTTATTGTCTCTTCAGTTATTTGATGTCAAAAAAGTCTATCTGGATGAATTTTATGTGATTTATACCTCAGTAAATCTGTTTTTCTTTTTTTTAAAAAAGTCTGTTCATAAATAAGTAGAGATGTACAGATTACCCTGGGTATGAGACGCCAAAAAGTAAACCTTCTTTACAAGAAAATTCTTCCACTGATATTCAGGAAATACATTTCAGTCTTTGTTGTGCAACCAAGTTTGCTGTACTAGAGAAGCTGTTTATGTCACATTGAAAATGCTAAAAACTGAAGTATTTGTAGGTCCTTTCTTCACAGGTTTGAACCGTGTAGTCAATGTGGCAAAGACACATCCCACTTGCTAGAACATTCTCATGGCTTATTTTCGTTGGATTCACAGTACTAGAGTCGACAGCTGTTCTGAAGAAACACACATGGTCCTCCATTCGCCACAAAGGCAGAGGTCGAGATGGAAAGCAGCCATGTATCAATCAGTTGAAATACTAAGTCCTGGAGTCCAGCGCTGACCCGAGGCTCAAGTCTGTTGGGTGTGTCCCCGGTCGCAGGGCAGCTGTGTGGTTTCAAAGTGCTCTTGCTGCTGTTACAGGTACTCCAGTTCCAAGGCGTGATGTAGGGCCATGAGGTCGGAGTGACTGGAGACCCTCCAGAAGGGCATGGCATGCTGCAGGGGGCAGACACATGGTCAGGACAGAACGCGCCCGCAAAACCCTGCCCACTCCTTCTGAGTCCGCTACAGGGTTCACCCCCCTTGTTTCAGTATTGCATAAACTGCCAGCTATCACCTTAACATCACATCTGTCCAAATAAAAAAGGCAAATGTTAACCTCACCTAAGAATACTGGACTGAGTTTTAAAACGTAATTTAGAGTCTTTTCTTTAAGAAGGTTGTGGATATTTCTGAAGCAGATCTATGTGGTGACTCCAAACAATTGCTACAAACAAAACTTTGCCCCAAAGAACTTTTAAAATATGTATCCAGTATCACTGTGATGTGGAAAACTTAAAAAGTTTATATTTTATGAGTTTAAGCAGTTTCCCTTAGTTGGTTGTATTTTACATTTTTCCGAACATAATCTTGCTCATATCTGAAGCAACTATTTTTCATTTATTTCCGCCAGTTATTTTTCATATTGACCTTAAAGTGATTTTATCATATGGGAAAAAATTTAATGGACATTTAAGGTTGCTTTTGTATGTGTTTGTAATTGTTAAATTCTCAATCTAAAAATGAAATCTAAATGATAGGAATGTTTGTAAAACATGTGAATAAGCCAGAGATAAGGAAAACAGGAAAAAAAAGTTTTCTTAATCTGAAAGGTGAAAATATAGACTAAATTTTTACCATTTGAAAGGACTGTAATAAGCTGGGTGCGATGGCACATGTTTGTAATCCCAGCATTTGGGAGGCTGAGACAGGAGGATGGTGGTTCTTGGTGAGGCCCTTTGCAACTCAGTGAGAACCTGTTTCAAAGTAAAGAATAAAAAATAAGGCTGAGGGTGTAGACTGGAGGTAGAATGCCCCTGGGTTCCATCCCCAATACCACAAAAATAGGACTATAGTTAAGTACTTAAACATTAGCAAAATCTTTTTCTAAAATAAAAGGAAGACAATCACTTTTTTTTGGTAGTAGGGATGGAAGCCAGGGACATTCTACCTTTGAGCTACACTTCTACCCATTTTTTAGTTTTTACTTTGAAACAATGTCTCAATGAGTCACTAAGGCCAGTCTCAAACCTATGATCCTCCTGTCTCAGCCTCTCAAGTACTGGGATTACAGCCATACAACACCCAGCTAATAATCACCTTTAAATGGACAAACTAATGCTTGGCTCACTGAATGATATATTATGAATTACAAAATATAATAATGAATCATAAAATAATATGGAGGCCAAAGTATAATTTGCAATGATAGGCCTGAGGAAATTAGGTAAAAAAATATGGTATAGAGGCAATCAGTGGATGTGAGACTGCATTTTTAAAATCTGTAGATAATAATTATGAAATTTACTATTTTGATATAGATCACATAGCTGCTATATACTGGGACGCAAACTATTATACATAAGTTTTAGCAATGTGTTTGCCTCAAATTTATCTGTTATAATTATATACCACATTGCAATATCAAATATAGATCTCTCTGGACTCAGTACTACTTTGAAATATCTATGTATTCTTTGTTATTCTTCAATAACAGAATAGTCCCAAAAAGAATACCAAAGGTTACTTTGTAGATTTCTAGAAGAATGTTCCACTTGGGACCTTTAGATTGATTGTTAAGATGTTTTATTGTGGTTTCATTCAGGAATTTTTTTTACTTTGCAGGCACATAGTCTAGGTATAGAAGAACATGAGATGCGTATGAACCTGGCTCACAGTCCGTGGGCAAATAGCAGAAATGTATAACAGTTATAAAAATTCATCTGGGTTCTAAGAGAAGCAGGAAGGGAGACAATTATCAGTGCCTGGTAAACTGAGGAAATGCCTAAAAGAGAGAAGGTGATAGTTGAGAGGGGAATGAAAGGAAGAGAGAACACCTATTTTTCTGTGGGTTGAGACAGAGGATAAAGGAGACACTCATCACTAGCTCCATTGGCTGGGTATGAGAGAGTGTGTGGTTAGTGCAAGCCTGGCTCTAGATGGTCCAGGGCCAAATTAGCCCTATTAAAGAGTTTATTAGTAAATTATAATAGTTATTATGTACTGGGTATCATGTCAGGCACTGTGTCTTAGAGTAGGTATACTATTACCACTATCTTACTGATGAAATAATTGAGACTTTAAGAAGGTAGAGAGGAGCTTAAGTAATAGCTGGTAAGGAGTGAAACCAAGATTCTTACCAAATCTAGCCTGAATATGAAGAAAATTGGCTCGAATGACTCCTAACTGCTCTAATGACCTTTAATTTAGACATATAAATTATTAGCACACTAACATAGTTAAAACACACAATCCCACCCTACACTGCTGGACAAGAGATACTGAAAAATTTGAGTATCTCTTATTTATAGGACTGATCCTATAAGTGATAATCTACAATATATGAAGTTTTCCTCCTTTTTAAAACTATTGGAGCAAATTCATGCATATTATAAAAACATTTTTAAAACACAAAACCACATAAAATACAAATCACTGATTATCCTAGTAATAAAAATAACTACCATAAACATTTCTACATAGTATACACTCAAACATATTTGAAAAAAAATATATAGTCTCCATTTAGGATCTTTCTCATTTTACTACTTAATCTGAATTCAATTTGAGACTTTTTTTTAAAAAAAAAGCTATTATTTTAAAATATTTAAAAATATGTACAAATGTTTTCAATTATTAAACTGTATACAGTGTTCTTTCATATTTAACTGTCTACTTGGTATCTATTTTTATATTCTTTTTATTTATAATTCAGTTACATTTTTCATATTTTTCTATTATATTTGCCAGTAATCCATTACCTGTAGAGCATTGTAGCAGAAATGTAAATATAGCACACGTAGGACACAAGCCCCTATTGTCAAGAACCACTCAGCTGGCTAGACATTTGATGGGACTGTTTCATTACAGTGTGGAGCACTGTGGGATTAAGAATAAAAATGACAAATTGAGAGTCTGAAGAGCTAAGATGGAGTGGGTAAGCTGGGCTTCCACTGACCCAGAAGAAAGGACAAAGGTGTACAGGTTAGATGAACAGGGCTGAGACCCTCAGAAGGTGTGTGCTGTGGCAAGGCCAACAGGTGCAGTGCACAGAGCATTTTCTGTTTAGTCTGGAGGTGATGGGGCTGGAATAGTCTATTTATTATATGGACTAAAAAAAAAGGAGGGTTTTCTAGGAAAAACACTCAGAATATATAACTAAGGAACAGATTTTTTCTCTTGCAAATGCAAGGGAAAGGAAGCTAACACTTCTCAATGCTGGGCGACACAGGGAAGAAGATAAACAAGTTGCAGGGGTAGCCAGAGAAGGATGCATCTGGAGGTGGGACTGGCTGCGAGCTGGGAAACCAGGCTGAGTGACAGCAGAAATGGACTGAATTCAGTGGACGGGAGATGTTGTGAAGAAAGAATTCATATGACTCATGGGCTGGAAGTAGTGAACTCCAAAGCAAAGTCTGAGTAGGCAACTGCTTTGGGATGGCTGAATTCATTTAATACATTCAGATGGGAATGACATGTAAAATCTAAATGAAATCTAAATGAAAATATCTGGAGCTCTGGGACCAAAAATAGAGCTACCCACAAATCTTAGCAGAAATGACAGTGAGAAGTGTGACCTATGCGTGATTACTTTATCAAGAGTAGGCTGCATTGAGAGAAGTGGGTACCATGGCCTAAAGGAGCACATGGTATTGACTCTTTAGAACTAAAATATTTCTTAAAGGGAACATGACGACATTCTTCCTTTTCTTCTTTTCTATAGAAAATTTCCAAAGCCCCTTACCCTGCCCTTCCCTATCTGATATTCTGTATTTAGCCCTTCAAGTTTCATATGACACCCATCATATGAAAAGCTGGACACATGAATACTCTCATGTAAATGAAATTTTGCTGAATTATTAAAAAGGATGAATAATCTTCTCTAGAATTTAAATGCTCATAGCCTCTGAGGCAACTGAAATGCTTCTAGGAATTTACTCCAGACACACTTGCATATGCATGAACCACATGAAAACCATTCAGTGCAGAACAGTTTGTAACAACAACAAATACTTGAACCTACCTACATACTACATGTTTAGCCCTAGGGGGCTGGTTAAATAAGAGCACATCCACATAATGGAATGCCAATACAGTCATTTAAAGGGATTAGAGAGGCAGAGCTATGTATGTACTGATAGAGATAACTTCCAGGACAGATTACCAAGTGCAAAAAGCTGGTACAGAAGCAAGTGTATAATTATCATTTGTGTTTAAAAATTGATCTGTGCGGGACCCAGTAAGACGCTGGGTTCTGGGCAGGGGTCGTGCACGGGGCACACCAGCCGGGGCCCGGGTAGCGGGAGCCCGGGCCCCGGGCCGAACTTCGCGTAGCACACCAGACCCCTGGAGAAACCGGGCCCAGAACAGAAAAAGATAAAGAAAAATATCAGAGAGGAGGTAAGAAAGCCGTTATGGATGCCAGGACACTGGAGATGCAGAAAAAACTTATCTAAATGCATTGGAACTTATGGAAAAATTCACCGTGAAGAGGACTGCTATTTCTCTATATTGTTAAGAATCTCAGACATCACCTGTAAGGAGAGAGTTTAGCGGAGACCAAGGAGAAATGCGGTGTTGAAAGAGTTCTCCGCGATGGTGGTGGAGACTTGTATTCAGGAGAAGCAGAAACCGGATCCAACCAACTTTATTTTTTTGGAGAAATTACACCAAATGTCGAATGCTACCATCAAGCATGCTTAGGAACACTGGACAACATTCAGAGTGGAAAAAGAGCCTGGGAAGGATTTGAAACGGTGGAGGCAGTGGCAATGCCAGTGGCCAATACTCAGGGGAGGCAGAGATCTGATACATTACACCTGGAACCTTTGAAATAATAACCACAGAGACAGTGATTGGAACCTGCTGAGGGGTTAGGCGGGTGCCGGGGCCAGTGGCCGACATCGGAGCTGCTGTGAGGCAAGGCCACTACTGAGGCCTCCGTGGCCGGGATTGGAACCTGCCGAGGGGTTTGACCGATGCTGGGGCCAGCGAGGCCGGCATTGGAGCCTGCCATGAGGCAAGGCTTGTGCTGGGGTCTCCGAGGCCAGGATAAGAGTCTGCCAAGGGGTTAGGGCGGTGTTGGGGCCAGCGAGGCCGGTATCAGAGCCTGCCGTAAGACATGACCAGTGCTGGGGCCTCCGAGGCCGGGATTGGAGCCTGCCGTGAGGCAAGGCCGGTACTGGGGCCTCCTAGGCCGGGATGGGAGCCTGCCTTGAGGCAAGGCCGGTACTGGGGCATCCAAGGCCGGGATAAGAGCCTGCCGAGGGGTTAGGCTGGTGCTGGGGCCAGCGAGGCTGGCATTGGAGCCTGCCGTGAGGCAAGGCCTGTACTGGGGCATCCGAGGCCGGGATAAGAGCCTGCCGAGGGGTTAGGCCAGTGCTGGGGCCAGTGAGGCCGGCATCGGAGCCTGCCGTGAGGCATGACCAGTGCTGGGGCCTCCGAGGCCGGTATCGGAGCCGGATGAGGGGTTAGGCCGGTGCTGGGGCCAGTGAGGCTGGCATCAGAGCCTGCCGTGAGGCAAGGCCGATAATGGGGCCTCCAAGGACAGGATAAGAGCCTGCTGAGGGGTTAGGCTGGTGCTTGAGCCAGTGAGGCCAGCATCGCAGCCTGCTGTGAGGCATGGCAGGTGCTGGGACCTCCGAGGCCGGTATCGGAGCCGGATGAGGGGTTAGGCTGGTGCTGGGGCCAGTGAGGCCGGCATCAGAGCCTGCCATGAGGCAAGGCCGATAATGGGGCCTCCGAGGCCAGGATAAGAGCCTGCTGAGGGGTTAGGCCGGTGCTGGAGCCATTGAGGCCAGCATCGCAGCCTGCTGTGAGGCATGGCTGGTGCTGGGGCCTCTGAGTCCAGGATCAAAGCCTGCTGAGGGGTTCACCAGTGCTGGGGCCAGCGAGGCCAGCACTGGAGCCTGCCATGAGGCAGGGCCGGTACTGGGGCCTCCGAGGCTGGGATTGGAGCCTGCTGAGGGGTGAGGCCAATTCTGGGGCCAGGGAGGCTGGCATCGGAGCCTGCCGTGAGGCAAGGCCGGTGCTGAGGCCTTCGAGGCCGGGATTGGAGCCTGCCTTGAGGCAAGGCCGGTACTGGGGCCTCCGAGGCCAGGATAAGAGCCTGCCGAGGGGTTAGGCCGGTGCTGGGGCCAGCGAGGCCGGCATCGGAGCCTGCCATGAGGCAAGGCCGGTACTGGGACCTCCGAGGCTGGGATAAGAGCCTGCCGAGGGGTTAGGCCGGTGCTGGGGCCAGCGAGGCTGGCATCGGAGCCTGCCGTGAGACAAGGCCGGTGCTGGGGCCTCCGAGGCCAGGATAACAACCTGCCGAAGGGCTAGACCGGTGCTGGGGCCAGTGAGGCCAGCACCGGAGCCTGCTGTGAGACATGGCCAGTGCTGGGGCCTCCTAGGCCGGGAACGGAACCTGCCAAGGGGTTAGGCCGGTGTTGGGGCCAACGAGGCCGGCATTGGAGCCTGCCGTGAGGCTAGGCCGGTGCTGGGGCCTCCGAGGCCGGGATTGGAATCCCGCCAAGGGGTTAGGCCGGTGCTGGGGCCAATGGTCAGCATCGGAGCCTGGCGTGAGGCAAGTTCAGTCCTGCTGCCTCCAAGGCCGGGACCAAAGCCAGCTTAGGGATTAGACTGGTGCAGGGGCCAGCGAGACCAGAACTGGGGTCTCCCATAAGGCAAGGCCACTGCTTGAGCCAGTGAGGTCTGGATCAGTCTACTGAGTAGCCAGGCCACTACTGGGACCATCAAGAGTGGGATTGGTACTTGCAACGCAGCATGCACAGAGAAATATCGCAGAAAATATAAATCAGACGCTTCTCTTAATCAGCAATAACTAGGAGGAAAAGGGCAACAGGAAGAGGTTGAGCTATAGAAAGGGCCCTATAGTGAAGCAACTAATGTGACCAATCAGAGGGTATGTAATACTGGAGGACGGAGCCTCTTTAAAACGCAGGAGGTACATAAACAAATGTATCAAAGTAAATCACCAAAGAAGCGTGGGATGGAGGGAGGGGGAGGGAATGGGATGGGGGCTGGAGAAGGGCTAATTGGATGATGTGTGCTTATATATCCTCTCAAGTCTTGTACTCCAATGTGATTGATATATGACTACAATGCACCAATTTAAAAAATAAATTAATAAAAAAATTGATCTGTGCTTCCATGTGCATATATAATTTCTAGAAAGTTTGCATAGAGATACAAATACATCTCAAATTAAAGACTTCAAACAGTAGATTGGATGACCTAAAAAGATCAGAATGGAGATGAAATCCAATTCAAGAGCTGGCCTATTGAAGTGATCACTAACTATTAATGAATGAATGAATTTGTGACCTCTCTATCCAATTTAAAGAAACCCAAGTTTAAAACATTAGATTGTATTACAAAGATTACTCTTATTTTATACAAATAGATTGTATTTTTCTCCTGAATAAGTTCAAAATCAGGTTCTCAACCTCATTTTGAATTTTAACATTTTGATAAAGCTTTTGTCATTATACAGAATATAAATGTTTGATATTTTCACCCTGTTTTATTCACAAGAGATTTATTTTTAAAGAGTTCTCTGAAAACTAAGTACTGCGAGTTTAGTAAGGCCACTCTTCCTGTAGAAATGAAAACTAGATATTATTAATGTTTTGATTTCTTAATCATACATATGTCTAATTATTTTACTCAAGCCATGTTGTATTAGGAAAACATAGTGAAAAAGTCTGACCTTCTTATCTTTGAGGAAAGTATTCTTATGATATGCAGTATAGAGTTAAATTACTTAAAAATCCCTGGATTATATTGGCAAAGAAAATCAGGATAATAGAATAGACTTTAATTGACTGTTAATAACATAGGCAAGGAGAGGCATTTTCTGTTTTTTTTGTTTTTGGCTTAAAAAAACTACTCTCTCCAACAAAATAACTCAGCAAACCAAGAGGCAAGCTAGGTGGTTAAAACTGATTTTGCAGAAATGCAAATGGTTTGATTTTGCAAAACATCTTAGTGCATAAATGTGCAGGACTTCACTGGTTCACTATTCTATTTAGTAATTTAAATTGCCCAGTAATTATAGTATCAGAATTAATATTTTTAAATTTTTAATCATAAGTTAAAGGAAAAAGATACCTACATAATTATATATCTACATCTCAAAAGGAAACACAAATTATGTGCTTTAATAAAAACATACATTTTTATAAATCAAAATAAAGATATGTAGATGAAATTTATAGTTTGGAGAAACTCTGTTCTAAATCTCATTGCCAGAGGCAGTAACTGGATTTAATTCCTAGTTTGATCTCTTCCTAGCTGTGGGATTTGGGTAAATTATTTATCCTTCCTGTGCATCAGTTTTCTTATCTATAAAATGAATATGAGGAATTAATGAAATAATGGATAGGAGTGCCTAGAAGAGGGATTGGAAGGTAAGAGCTTTATAATTAGCAGCAATTCTTGTTACACATTATCATCGTTATCCTGCTATAGCATGGATAGCTATCTCTTCATTGACTTCATTGGCTTGAACATTTATATGATATTTACATAGGGCAATGTGGAGTTGTAGAGCCCTTTTCCTCTAAATTAAATATTTCCCCTAAGTTAAATATTAAATATTCTCTACTTTTGTGCAGAACTCCATTTTAACAATACTTATGATCTATTGTGAATTATTAGATTATTGTCTCTTCATACATTTACTACTATTTAAATAGCAGAACTTTAAAAAGGCTAGACAAAACATTCTCTTCATTCAAATTAGAAAATAAGCCAGGCGTGGTGGCGCACGCTTGTAATCCCAGCATTAAGGAGGCTGAGACTGGAGGATCACGGTTCACGGACAGCCTCAGCTACTTAGTGAAACCCTCCACAAGTCAGTGAGGCCCTGTTTCAAAATAAAGAATAAAAAATAGGCCAGGGGGTGTAGCTCAGAGGTCGAATGCTCCTGTGTTCTATCCCCAGACCCACAAAAAAAAAAGAAAGAAAGAAAAGAAAATCATTCAATTTATTAGAAAATTATAGGATAGATACATAATGGAATTCTACTCAGCAATAAGAACAAAATTTTATCATTTGAAGGGACCTGGAAATATTATGTTAAGTGAGATTAGCCAGTCACAGAAAGTGACGAGCCATATGTTTTCTCTTATATGTGGAAGGTGGGGAGTAATAAGGAATCAGGAGAGACTTTAGAAATAGAGGGTTTAGAAACCCCAATGGTGTGATGGAGGGGCTCTTGGGGAGCGTGGCAAGTGGGAGGGGAGAGACTTAATGAAGGAAAAATTTTCGCTGATGTAATGTACATATGGGAAGTTATCAATGCCAATCTCAATATCATGGTGGGGAGCGGGGAGGGAGCTGGGTAAGCTCACCAAGTGCTGGTGCATGTATGTCCCTGGCACTCGGAACTACATTATAATGTGAAGCTACAATACACATATAAAAGTGTGTGTGTGTGTGTGTGTGTGTGTGTGTGTGTGTGTGTGACCTGTCATTCTGAGTAATATCATATCTAAAATGTTTGCAAAATATTAGGAATTGGGGCCTTCTGACAAATCTGCATTTCACACACACAAAAGGTCTCATGGTGCAAAGTGCTTGTTCACATCAGATGGTTTAGGGCTCTTATCACCTATGGTCATCCACAAAATCAAGATGAAAGCCAAGAGGACTCATTTATAATAAACAATTTCAGAGATACTTTTTTGTTTTTCTTGCAATTAGCTGCCTACTTTCTTGGTGTGCGTCTCATGGAAAAAAGAGTATTATGCCCAAAGACAAATAGTGGAAATAATTTGAACTGTTCTTCAAAGACAGAAAATATGCTAGTCCTACTACTATTTCCAATTCTAACATCAAACTCAATTCCTTTATGTTTTTTGTGTTGTGCTCACTGAAGCCAAACTTCTAAGAAACATACTTCTCAGGTTAAGGAAGGAACCCACAGAAACTGTGATAGAGCCTCTGCATTTGTAATTTGTGACCTCCGCTCTCTGCATTTGTAAATGATAACTTTTTTATTTCTCCTTCTCCTACCACAAGCCACACTCTGGCAACTTTCGGTGAATATCAGAGGAAGAAGGGCCAGCCTGGAGGGCAGATTCACACCCTGGCCTCTGGCCACATGGGCAAGAAACTCTGCTCTTCAAGGGCACTTTGTGAATAGGTGCAAATCTGATCCATGTTTTCCTGGTCACCAGGAGGTCCTGACTCACAGAGGCTTTCCCAGGAAGACAACTTAAGTCTGGAGTCCCACCAAACATTTTCTTCTGGTCTGCAAGATTGAGTCTGGGGAATTCCAATTTAGTCTTGGAAAGGTTTTATGAAGATAGGCAAGAGGGTTAACAGATGTACCCAGTAACAGTTGTGGCTGGCCAGAGTGAAGGGGGAGAACTAGTGCTTAAGTGGTAAATCCTGCTGGCTATCACGCACTAGCAGACCTGAAGGCGTATGGAACTTCACTGGCACACTCTGGGTTTATGGGGATATAAGTGAAGTCACCTGTCATCCACACAAGTAGAGTCAGTGCCTATGATTTTATTGGAGTTCAGAGGCATCCAGGGTGTGTTCAACCATTTGCATAAGACTATCAGAAGGTTGGCTGTGTAATACTTAATGCTGCATCTGGAACTTTGTGCTAATTCTAGTATATACCGGAATACCACGGGAGAGCCTGATTGTAGTACCCTTTATGGAAACATACCAGGACTCTTAAGAATGACTCTGTGGGGAAGGAAGGAAAAATTACACAATTGGTTAATCTATAAAATAATTAATGTTCTTGGAGAAGCAGAGACTACAATTGTATCAAGATTTGGTCCACCTTCTATGAATATCAACCATTCTTTGCGTTCCCATTCTTTTCTAGGATCACTTGATGCTGGAGTTCTACTTGGCCCTTTCTGTACACATTCACAGTCTGTTTCTGAGAAATAGGCCTTGTTTGAACAACGTATCAATGAGAAATTTGAGGGGGACAAGATGCATCCTCCTCCAAGGCTCACCTTTTTTGCCCCTTGTTCTTCTTCTACACCATCTCCAATAACAACATACACTACTTTTCTTCCAAACCTTTGAATTATCCTCTCAAAACAGCTTTCCTTTCCTAGGGAACAAAAACAAATTGCAGATAATATAAAGTTTTTATATAAAATGTTTTTCTTATGCATCTGTTTCGACTTTTTCCCACTTGTGCAACTAAGAAGAAATTGCTTTTAGGCTACTAGATAGTATGTGAAATAGCACCATAATTAAAAATTATAAATTAATTAGCAATGTGATAGCCTGTCCCTTGGAAATTGACAGTTTACTCTTTCCCCAAGGACTTGTTTATTAAAAAGTTTGATGTAGTCAATCACAGTATAACAACTGAAGAAACAGAGTATTGTTTTGAACACTTTTGATCCTTTCCCTACAAGCTGAGGCTAAACAAAGGCATGCAGTCCTGGCAGCATATTTAAATTTGATTTTAATAATGTTTCATAATATATCAACTCTGAAAGTAATACTTGATCCAAACACTATTGAGAACGATTAAAAAACCAAACCAAAATTGGTTTTGATATAGCAAGAAAAATAAAAACAAAAACAAAAACTGGAATTAGTTTATCCCTTCAGTTTCAGGTTGAACTGAAGTCCCCCCGAACCTAATGTGCTTACTTAAAATAGTCTCATAAAAATTCTCCTGAAACAAACATCAGGTAATTTGGGGTACTATAGTGAGATCATGGCTGCTTTACCCAGGCATCTCATGTTCAATAAAGCACTTTCCTAGAGGAAAAATGGGATAAAGGTAAGAGAAAACCTTTATCTGTCTATTATCTTTCCCATGTCATGACTCAGTTTGGGCTCTTGGGGCGGCTATACTCTCAGCACATCCCTGTAGTTAATGCGGGCATTGTTTCTTCTTAGAGAAGAAACTGGTGCTCCAAGCCTCTGCCTGACAATGGGGTCATTTTACTGGACAATGGGACAGTTTATATTTTTCCAATGTGAACGGCTGAGAGAGGCCTGCACCTCTTTCAAATAAGGATCAGATATACACATGAACAAATTGCTTGTTTGCTTAAACAAATGTCTGCTTTATATTTGTATTTTGTACTAAAATCTCTCGTTTGCATCTGACAGAATGAAATAGAGCTAGCCTTATTCAAAGGATGCAATTTTAATGCTTCTTTAGTTGCCCACTAAACTGTGAAACATTAAATCACTTTTAAAAACAAATACAAAATGTAGTTTTCATTGCAAAAATATACAACCAAGTACTTACATGTCAGGAAACTACTTTTCCCTCCTTAAGAGGAAATGCATACTTTTGCAAACTATTTTTTTATGGAAAAAGATAGGTAAAATTCATTGTTTTTTGAAGTTGTGGAAAAAACAAATTTTTGCCTATGTACTGTCTCCTATAGGTGTAATTATAAGTTTTGGACCATGTAGAATTTGTTGGCACTAAGTATTAAGAAAAGGAAACTGCTCTTTAGAAGTTAATTAGAAATCTTATACAATAATTCACTTTGATGAATCTATTTTGTGTGAAAGAGCATATCTCTGCTAAAGGAGAGACCAGTCATCTAGCACTTTGGCATTTGTCTACAATAAAAATCCCTGGATTTTCTGTAACAATTTTCTAATATATAATATATTACATAACTATGTCATATGCATACATATTTTTTGTATGTGTGTGTGTAGTTGGATGCTACAACTAGCAATGACCACAGGATTTTCAATCTCTACTTTTCTTATTAAGAATGTTATAGAAATGTGAAACACTACCACTGGTTTTGAGATAATTTTCTACCATCGCATATTTTTTAAATTTTAATTTCTCTTCTGTACTGAAGAAAGTTAAAGTCTAGTGTTTCAAACAAAATGCCCACTTAAAAATATTTAATGCTTACTGAATTGCCATTGCAATTTCCTATTATATTACCATTTTCAAATCATCTGGGATTAAACTTCAACGCATCTGACATGTAATACACTGCTGTACTTTCCTTCTGGGAGGCTGAGCACTACCCTTTCTGTACTAAATGCTTCTTTGGAATTTCTCCCAACTTTCATGTGCTAATAAACTTTACCACAAAACACAATATAATTCCTGTTTATCGATATAGATGAAAATAGGATTAACACATGACTTAATGTAAACTGATTGCTCCTTTTATGGAACATGAGAGCATATAAAGTTTCTGGTTATAATGGGCTACTATGAAACTGACTTACTATGTTCTTTTTATACGTATTTTCAGCATTCTGTCTTTGGCTTTTCTCAGGAAGCATCACTCAAACTACAACTTGAGAGGTCTATCTGAATACCCCATAGGTTCTTCAGACTCAACGCTGATATGATTAAGCATAATTTCCCCAGAAGTTAATCCTGCACTTCTTACCCAGATGCTTAAGAAAAACCTCTGTGTTAGCCTTCCTAAAAATAAACAGGGATTTACTTGTCTGTTCCATTCAAAAATACTTTTTGTAGTACTTTCTATGTGCTGAGCATTGTAGCTACTATGATGAGCCATAGTCCTCAAGAATATTAAGGTCTGGTGGGGAAGTCATTCTATAAACATTAATTATACATATAATTCCTTAGTGACTATTTAGGAAATATTTTAGATAAATATATGTATAATGGTGCAGGGAGATGGAAGTGAGATCTATAGGGATTCCATTTTCCCCCCTTTTTCATCAGATGGAGTTGAGCAGCCAGAATTAGCCTTCTTCAAGGATGCTTACGCCATTGGACTAACTAAAATAACATTCAGATCCTTAGGCCACTGATGACTAGACCCAAGTCGTCTTCTTCAGCTTCCCATGAGCACGTTAACTACTCAGGCTCACAAGATCCTCAGTAGGTACATATTTTAGTTCCTCTGTCTCTGATCTCATAGCACATCTGTCTGGTAAACTCTTACTTATCCTTCTATACCCAGCTCAAATGTCATTGTGTTTTCTGCTTTCACTAACACTCATTATCTGCCTCCTCCTGGCAGGAAGCAAACATTTTCCTTGGCCATGTGTACATTCAGGCACTTAACAGGAACCTCTAGGGTCTGGGAAGGAAATGAATTTTAGAATCGGAGAGACCTGTGACTGACCCTTGATCAGCTATTTAGATGAACAGTGTACTTATGTCTTGGAGCTTTAGTTTCTTTGTTACAAAATATAAAGATGGACTGAAATATGGAATGCTTAGTTACAGTTCTGGACATGTAGTAGATACTAGAAAATGCTTATTTATATATTGCTTTATTATATTGGACTATAGTTATTTGGATGCTTATTCCCCCTGAGAAAATGGACCATGTCTTCTTTTTATATCTACTTTTATTCTGTCTTAGTTTGTATTCTAAATTTCATTTTAGTCTCTTCCTCCAACCATGTTTCCTTCTTGCAAAAAGCTTAATTTCTTTTATATCCTCCATGACAAAAACAGAAAGTGAATTACTCATACATATTAAATTAATAAACAACTGTCAACCCCATTTCCAATAATAATAAATATGCTTTTAGTGTTCGTTTCTACTTTATAGAGTTTTATGTTACTATTAATTTTAATTTATATTTTTGTGGATATTGTCTAATAAAATAGAAATAAGTTACTTTTATCTAAAATGCCCAGGTCTTATGTCAATCAATGAAATAAAATTTTATGAGTTTAGCTACACAGATTATACTTTATATTTCTCTTAATGCCTAAAACAAATTTTAAAAATAAATTATTCTTCCAGTTTCCTGACATATCTAGTGTTCTGAAAAAAAGATTTCCTTTACTGCTTTTTACTTTTACTAGCCTGAAAAGAATTGATGAAAATACAATGATAAAAGCACAACTCACCTATTTTAGTTGCACTGTAAATATTTTCTATTGGAAATACAATTCCTAATCCATACAGCAGGACTTTAGCCAATGCTGGGATGAGCTGAGTCGTTGTTACTAAAATATTCACACAGTTCGTCCTATGAAAACAGAAAGAAAAAAACTGTTGACAAATAAACCTCCAAAATGGGGAGGCACAAGTAGTGTGGGGTCACACAGAGCCCTTGCGGAGCGCCTCACCGGGAGTGGATGAGTGAGAGTGCTTTTAGGGCCAGGGTCAGCCACGAGTCGGTCAGTGCCTCAATCTCAGCCCTCAGCTGCAGCCAGGCTTCTCTCTTAGCTGGACCAAGCAGACCTGGGGGTTTAAAAACACAGGTAAACTACTGTATTCTCACCAACAATGTTTCTTTGGCTTTGTAAATAATGAATACTTATTTATTTATTTGTGGAATTGGGGTTCCTGGAAGCCCTTCTACTTCTGGGCTACACTCCCAGACCTATTTTATACTTTTTTATTTTTTGGAAACAGGGTCCCTTAAGCCAGCACGTCTGGCTTCAAACCTGCGCGATCCTCCTGTCTCCGCCTCCCAAGCGCGGGGATCACAAGCGTGCGCCACCACGCCCGGCAATAATGAGTATTTAATATCACTATCAACCTCACCTTCACACTTTCTAGCATACAAAGTAA
The DNA here is from genome assembly GCF_963383645.1 of Muscardinus avellanarius. Taxonomy (NCBI): domain Eukaryota; kingdom Metazoa; phylum Chordata; class Mammalia; order Rodentia; family Gliridae; genus Muscardinus; species Muscardinus avellanarius. The sequence continues at coordinate 66,157,080 of NC_137789.1, read as the reverse complement.
TTTTCACGTATTATCATTCAGTTGATAAATGTGTTTTTAGTTTATGGAGAACATCTATTGATCATTCCTAGCATCCTGTCTTCTGGTGATAGAAGCCATCACTTCTCTTAGGGAAGTCTATTCTCCCTCATTCCTCCACCCTATAGATTGAGCAGAGTGGACCCTACCTTCTGGCTGCCAAGAGAAGTGTGTGACTTTGGCTTAGCTAGTGAAAATCAGTCCTAGAACTTCTGCTGAGTCTATGGAAAGATCTCTCTCTCTCTCTCTCTCTCTCTCTCTCTCTCTCTCTTTCTCTCTCTCTCTCTCTCTCTCTCTCTACCAGTAGATGCTAAACTGGCAGGGCATATACTTAGATCTATTGTTGGCCATTTTATCACCTCCTGAGTGGCTTAGGGTGATTCTTATCCAAAGGAAAGCATAGGTCTTCCCAATGGCATCTAAGCAACTAGATGTCACCATGTTGGAAACCCACTCTTCATTTTTAAGTCAGGCTATTTCCTTTTTTCCTCATACCATTTTGACCACTGAACCACAATGAAATGATCCAACCTAAGGCAAGCACCCACCCGGGAAGGAACACAAGCATCCACCATGTGCTTTGGTAAGGGTTACTAAGCCCACTTGGTTGGAAGGACAACTGAAAGTTGGAGAGGCCACACTGGCCCAGGTCATACTACTAAGAAGCTCACCAGGATCGCTGACTCTAGTGGGATACTCTCACCAACTCTTAGCAGAGTAATTTCCAGTTGGATGAAATGACCCTGAACAGTGAGACACAGAAGGTAGTGGTACATTTAGCTACACCAAGGCACACGCGGCAGTCACTTGCCTCCCACGTTGTTTTTGTAGGTGTTGTAGATTTCTTTTACTCGCCGGTAGCGAAAGGCCAGCTTTCTCATCCAGTCCACGCCACCCCGGACACCGGTGGCCAGGCATAAGTTAGCACTGGTGGCTGCCGCAGGAAAGCCATCTGTTCCAAAGTTATACGTGCTATTTAGATGCAAGAAAAGTTCAGAGTTAAACAAACAGAAAATTCATATTACTAGCTAAGCAATTAAATCGTAAAAGGGAGGCAATCGGGGTGAGCTCCCACGTGTCCCGGGCTCACCTCAGGTCTTGTCCATTATCATCCGAAGAAACGTCGTCTATATGAACTTGATCACATTCCTGAAATGTAACCAACACAATATGACTCAATATTTTTTAAAGCATCTTTTTTGTTGAAAGCCACATATCACTATTTAAAAAACACTTTTATTGCAGCTGTGTGTATGTGTGTGTGTGTGGTTTTTTTTTTTTTATTATGTGAAGCAGCAGGTGGCAGTCTTGTTAAATTGCCTTTTTTACCTTACTTGGGTCCTCTTCTCTAAGAAACTAGCAATGTCATCAAGGACTACTGTTACTCGGCTCCAGAGAACACATTCTTGCGTTTAGAAAGGAAAGTGGTTGAAAACAATTAGCATATGTGTTCCATAAACCTCAGGTACCTTAAGACATCATGCTGCTCAAAGCTGATTCAGTCAGTGTCTAAGCATAACTGAAACCAGACATTTTGGTAAATGTAACATGCTAGAAAAATTAAACCTGATGCTAACTGCCAATGAAATTATGACCTCTGATTGCTGTTGAGCCACACACCAACACAGCCTGAGGCCAGCGCGCTGAGGAGCCCAGACAAAAAATCTGTTATTGGTTTGGTTTGCCATTTATTTGAGAGATGTGAGGTTTATTCTGTGTGTGTGTGTGTGTGTGTGTGTGTGTGTGTGTGTGTGTGTAGGATTTTTTTAAAAGCACAGGAGACTTCAAAACCTAAATAAAATAATCAAACCATATGCTGTTTTTACATCTTTTGAACTTTTTTACTTATTACTGTTTTACTGGTATTACATATTCCTTTAAATATTGAACTGATGAGTTTATTATAGCAAGGTGTTATTTTGAACAGACCTTATTTTTTAAATCCCAAGCACTATGTAAACTGTTTAGAACGTGGCTGGTGACTGTAGGCTAAAGTTGTACTAGTCCAAGGGAATGTTTGTGCACCTGTTTGTGCAGGAGCCTGTAGGTCCCACCACCCACTCTCTAGCCCCTGCAATGGTTGAGGGAAGAGTGGACACTCAATAAACATTTGAGGAATAAATAAAGGCATACGAATTTAGAGAGGGAAGTCCAGAAACCATGATAAGCTTTCATAGTTCAGCCATGCTCCTCCTTCATACTAGAGAGGAGTTTTGTTGTACTTATTCCCATGAAAGTTTTAGCTAAAAATTATTAAATAAATTTCTAGACAAACGTATTGGATTTGAAAAGGGTCTCCTGATGAAGGTTCGGGTCCTGTTTTCAGATGTAGTTTATTTTAGAAATCTAGCCCCTCTCCTTAGTCCTCATGTTTGTCTTTGTATCCAAGCTGAAACATGACATGTGTGGAACACTGCACTAATAAAAGGTATATTTTTATGTTGTCGGTTTCTTCTGAACAAATTCTTCTCTCTCCATGGATTTTTGAGGAAGGGAGCAGGAGATAGAAGTGGAGAGAAACTCAAACCAGCTGTTCCTTAACAGAATTAAAATTGTGACCCCCCAACCTCTTCTCCAAAGCATCTATTTTCCAGGCAGCCCTCTCCCAGTGAGCAGCGAGTTCCAAGGAGGAAAAGACTTTGACCTTGTAACCCTCACTGCTCTCCTGAGGTCTATAAGCCCAGATAAGAAAAGAGGAAAAGGGGGCCTACCCGCCCTCACATGCTGACTGTGAATTTAACATTTGTAAAACAGGTCATTCTTGGAAAACACAGTTGGGAACTTCTCAGAGTTAACAATTTAATCTTATTTTAGGAGACAGCAGCGATCATTGGATCATTGTGTGTGTTTGTAACAGCAAACTTACTCTAGTCTTAACGAGTTGCTAAGTCAGGAGACAAAACTTCTGATCTTTGCCTGGAAATGAATTTTCATGATGTTGGTAAGTTATTCGTCTAGAGCATGTAGTTAGTATTAAAAAGGAGAAGAAGGGGGGTGGGGGGAGAAAAAGCAAGAAAAAAAGGTCACAGTGGCATGAAGGAGAAATTTTTTTCTCTCTTGGGAAAATAAACAGAACCGAGGAGGAAGCTGAGGAACTGGAAGAGGAAAAGGTATATGTTAAAAAGAATCCAACTCGAGGAATCAACGTACACTTATAATTCCCCAGCTAGTGTTGGTTTGGAAGAGTTGTTTGGAAAAGCAGGGCATTAGATGCTTTTCTTAAGCTAAGCTGTAGATTTCCACTAACAGAGCCGGTTATCTCCTGCCTCGCCCTGTTAATGGCTCCACAGTTGCCATTGTTCTTCTCTACCCTGTATTTATTTTCTCTCTGCCAGCTTTATTTAAAACAAAAAATAAACAAGCAAAAAAGTACCCCAAACAAAAAAAACCTTTATTGTTCCCAGGCAGGACTCTCCTCTGAAGAATTGTTCAGTATCTTGGTTAGCTCTAATTAATGTCAACAGTTTCAAGCTTTTACCTGAAGGGAGCAAATGCCACCCCACAGCCACTTAATGAAAGCCAGTTTGGTGTGATGGCCACAAGGAAATCCTAGCTCTTTATCAGGAGAATTTGGTAGAAGGATTTGATTTAAAAATCAACATCATTTTTGAAAGGGCCTACTTAGCGTCTTCAAGAATGAAAAAGAAAATTCATTAAAATGTCTCTGTATCAGACACGGCCAGAGCAACTTAGTTGGCCCCTCTGCAATTCAGTGAGACCATGTTTCAAAATAAAAAGATAAGACAGGGCGGTGGGTGTAGGTCAGAGGTAGAATGCCTCCAAGTGCAATCCTCAGTACCACCAAAAAATAAAAATTAAAAAAATGTCTATGCAAACAAAGTTTCACTGGGAATTGCACTAACATGCATAAGGAGGGAGGAAAGGGAAGCACATGGGTAAACAAAGGGAAATACACCAAGTGCTGTGAACATGTATGCTTGTATCACTTTGAATCTCACCATGACATATAACTACATTGCACCCATAAAAGTATAAAAAAAACCGATGTAAAATGTTTATAGCACTGTTGTTCATTTTATTTAATAAATAGTATAAAAATACTAAACTGCACAAACTCTGAATGTACAAAACACATGCTGCAAATGTGTTACCTGCAAGTCTTTGTATGAGCTTACAAATAATGCTGTAAATGCTAATGGTTTTTAAAATTTTTCAGAAACTTTAATGAGAAACTATAATATTGCTCTCTTGATATTTCCTATTAAATTTTAATTCTAAAGAGAGCAGAGAATATGAAGATATCACAATAGCTCATCTCAGATCTGCAGGATTAGAACTTGAAGCTACCTGGCTTGTGTTCACATTTTCTGAAAATTGGTGTCCTCCAGGGAGAACTTTTCTTCTACTCCTTTTCAGAAGCCATCCAGCTTTTTGACTCTCTTAAGAGCCTAATTTTAGCTTTCCACTTTTGCCTTCTTGGCCTGGTAGTTTCTTAGTCTCCAAATCTGTTTTTTTTTTTTTTTTTCCCCAGTACTGGCGATGGAACCCCAGGGGCATTCTACTTCCAAGCTATACCCCCAGCTCTATTTTTTATTATTTATTTTGAAACAGGGTCTCACTGAGTTGCAAAGGGCCTCACTAAGTAGCTGTCTGCAACCTCGATACTCCTATCCCAGCCTCCCAAATGCCCAGTTCTCCAAATCTGTTTTAAGCCCAGAAAATCAGACAACCGAGGAAGGAGAACAAGGCCTGATCAAAGAGCCCCTCAAATTCAGCAGAAGGGGCCCTGGACACATGGCGAGAACAGCAATCACAAAGTGTAAAGCCACTGCAAGATTCTATAGACCCAGAAGACAAAGCTGGATACTTAGTCTGTTTCCAGGTACAAAATATATTCACAGAACTCCTGATTGGGTCCTTACTACACAGAGCGAAGAACACACAGGATTCCCTGAGAAAACAAGTTCTTCCAAAAGCTGACTGAACATGCCAAAAATGTACTTCTGAAACAAACCTCTAATAAGTGGGTGATAGGGCTATGAGGAAATGAAATGATTACTGAACCCAGGTCTTGGGAAAGCATTCACATTCCTAGAGGCCACCACCCGGCCAGCAATGTGTTCATCAGTGGAGGTGAGCGGGAGCTGCCCAAAGGGTGTTGGACCTGAGACCTCCCTGGGGGCAGAGGCAGTGGCTGCAGGAGTTCCTGGCAGATTCTGCACTCATGCCCATAAAAGTGCCTTAGCTTAGAAAATGGTTATTCATTCTAGAGTCAGAGGCTACTGTCTTCCAGGTACTGTGCCATATACTAAGGAGAAAACATTTAGTGCAACAGAAAGGAATCTTTATCACCCTGGAACTCACATTCCAGTGGGGGAGACACTTAAACCAGAAAAAACGCTAAATGCACACTGTACTGTCTGATATTGGCAAACGCTAAGGATAAAAACAAACAAACAAACAAACAAACAAACACAGCAGGCAAGGGGGATATGAAATGGCTTGTGAGTGTCTGGGAAAAGAGACTTCCAGGCAAAGGAAAGAGCAAGGTGAAAAGCTATGAGGCGGGGAAGAGCCAGGAGCAGTTAGTGAACTTGTAGGTCACAGCTAAGAGCTGGCTCTCACTCCCTGCCCGCAAGGCCCTTAGAGTTTAGCAGGAAATAGATTGATTAATTAACATCTCAGTGATAAGTTCATCATAATCATGATACATATGGCGCACTCTCTCTGGGATCCGAATAAGTATCCTTCTGCTGAGGGTTGAGGCGTTCTGCAAAAGTAGACTGACATTTGGCTAAGTCAGGGAGGACGGCACGGCTCACTGTTTGTTCTTGTCAAGTGTGTGACCGAAGCAATCACATAAACAGAAGAGCAGCGGCTTGCTAGCAATGGTTACAGCCACTGAGCTGTGGTGGCAGGAACTAAACAGCGTTGTAGCCTCTGACTGTCCAGCCAGACCTCTATGGCCAACTGGGTAGGTGGGAGGGGGCGCATTTATTGGGCAAGCCTTCATTCTTTCAAGGAAACAGTCCACATGCAGAGACAGAAAACAGGCCCCAAAAGGGCCAGAGAGAACAATCCTGAAGATCTTCTTTCTATCTGCAAATCAACCAGAGTTGATATGAGGCAAAGAGTTATTTCTGAAAATGGCTTTCCAAAGGGATGTTAAAATCAACAACATTTTTGCATAAGGGCTCGGCAACAAGTCAGTAATACAGGTATATGTAATTTAACATTTTGATTTCACCAACTAAGGGAGAATAGGGCCAGTGCAGGGTAAAGTTGGGATTACTAAGAAAAGGTGGCAAAGTGTGCTGTTTATTACTAAGCCTTGATGTCACTGATCATCGGCTCACTGCTCCCATCCTGGGCACAGTCCCTCCCTTTCAGAAGTTCTAAAGCAAGTTCTAAACGTCTGGCTACTGACGTTTCCCACACAGACACTGTATCCCTTGCCGATTCTGCCTTTCCCCAAAGCAATGGCAGACTACTTCAGTGAGAGCCATTTCGTATGCAGGTTGAGCACCCCTAATCCCAAAGCCCAACATGCTCCAAAGTCTAAAACTTTCTGAGCACTGGTGTGGCGTCTCAAGACGGCGATTCCACACCTGATATCCCATGACAGGTGACAGTGAAAATGAAGGTGTATTAAAAATATTGAATGCAATTACCTTCAAGCTATGTACATAAGATCTATACAAAAGGAAAATGACTTTTTTGTTTAGACTTGGGTTCCATCTCTAAAATATTATGTATAAGCAACGATTTCAAGCCTGAGAAAAGCTGAAATCTGAAACACATCTGGCCCCAAGGATTTTAGATAAGGGCTATTTGGCCTGCACTTCCTGTGGGGTTCTTGCGGAGGCAGGCACAGGGTTTTTCTCATCACATAGACCTCTTATTTCTTGTTGAGTTGAATTTATGGTGAAAATACAATATATTGAATGCTATAATTTAATTTATAGATATGAAAGATGAGAACTCAGAAAAATTAAATAATGTACGATAAGTGCTGAGGCCTCGTGTCTTTGACATCTTCAATTCACACCTTCCCAATTTCACGTGACACAGATACCTGCCCATTCTACGTGTTGGTCATCACTGAGGCTCATCAGTTGTATGGCCCTTAGGGAACTCTGGCTCCAAAATGTACCCCCCTTTGCCTCGTTCCTGCTGTTCAGGGTGTGTGACGCATCCCCCTCTCCAGCCTGGAGTTCGGGTCCTCCAGTATAAGCCCTGACCCTGCCTGTCATCACCAGACTCTTAAATGATTGGCACTTGGTAGGGATGTCATCTTGGAGAGCCACTGTGGTTACTGGGTCTTTGCCAGGGTGGTCGAGTCCATATAGTGTGACTAGAGGTGGGGTTTTAGCAAGTCACACTGACACAATGCATCTTAAGTGGGAGGTTTGAGATGGAGCCTCAGGGATCGGGCCACAGTGACAGCAGGGGGGATAGATGCCAGTGATCTGAGGTGTGGCATTGGGCCCCCAGGTCCTCGCCTGCAAACCTGTGTTCTAACATGACAGGCTCCTGCAATCACCTTTCAGATAAATACCACAAACCAAACAATCAAAGCGTACCCGAGCCTGGCTTCCTTTTATGTGACACGGCTTGTGCTTCACAGAGCAGTAAAATAAATAAAATTAGCAAGCTTCAGTCACTACAGGCCCTCAGCGCTCAGCCATCCAAGCACTCACATGGCTCGATTATAAAATGATCACTGGATGGCTGGGGAAAACTGCCAATGTGCAAGGCCGCGGAGCTCCAGCTCTGGCAGGGGGAGCGGGCAGGGAGCCACCCAGGTTCCATCTTGGCGCAGTCGCCGCAGCGCTCTGGTTGCGCTGTTAGTCTGCCTTTTTTATTTCTTCTGTCATTATTCTTGGCATCACAACTTGAGCTGACCTTTTTCTGATCCATCATCATCTCTGGCCTTCTAGGGGTGGACCACAGACTTGTTCTTTTGGATCGAGCCCTGGGAATAACTCCGATTTTGTACAGGGGCTCATATGCAAAATATTAAGTTATGGCAGAATTTTTCTGCAAATATTTATTCTGCTTTGATACTGCAGTGGCTGTACTTTGCCCCCAAGCCTTTCACTTGTACCATAATTATGTAAAAATACACCATACAATTCATACTAGTTTAGGAAAATTAATAAAAGGAATTAAGACAGTTACCATGGGTCTTGTTATCTGTGCCAGGCAGAGTGACGTAATGACCAGCACATGGATGCTCTGTGCCTTTGAACGGGAAACCAGAAACACAAACTCGGAACAAACCTGAAGCCTTTGAGTAAACACAGACTCTGAGAAGACTCGGGCTGGTCGCACGTTGTGAAAAGGAACAATATTGAAAAACGGGTTCTACAAATGTGTTTTGAGAGAAGTGGAGTTACTAAGCTTGGATTCTGCTGACTGAGGCTGTATTTGCTCCGTGTTCCAAATTTACCATGAGAAAACTAACACCATCCTGCCAACTAATTGTTTCAATACCTTCCTTTACAAAGCAGAGAAAAAGAGCCACTAGAGAGCTATTTTCATCATGTCTTGACATGAGTGGAGCTATTGAGAGCAGCTGGAGTTGGCCACACTAGGGGAAAGGACCACTGGTCTCCTTGTCCTCTGCCATCCATCATTAGGCCATTACACCCGTAGCTTTGAACTACTGATCATGGAACAGTACAGATACCTGATTGAGACCTCTGACATCTACAAGTTACTAAAAAATATTCCTCTTATTTTTAAGCCTGAAAATCTATACTGAGGCAGTAGTAGTTTAACTACAGAGACAACCATAGCAGCCAGTTGAAAGCTTTACACTGATAAGTGAACAGCAGTACACACACACACACACACACACACACACACACACACACACACACACACGCTGTTGGGGACCGAATCCAGGGGGCATTCTACTTCTAAGCTACATCTCCTATTTAGATTTTTATTTGAAAACATTGTATTGCTACGATGCTGAGGTGGCCTTGAAACACTCCATCCTCCGGTCTCAGCCTTCCAAGTACTGGGATTATGAACACTCCCAGCTAAGAAGTACTTTAAATTAAATAAAGAAAAGTCCCCCTGTGGATCTAACGACCCTATCCCTGTTCTTGAAAAAGGTCTAAATGATACAGATGGCCTTACAAGGTGACCAGTGTTGGAGAGACAGAGGCTTTAAGGGAGCTGCTTTTCATACTGGGTTTTGGAATTATCTCCAGACTTCCTAGATATTTTGATATCATCATTGAGTAAAATAGATATCCTGAGAGCCTGCTTTCTGGAAAGCACCTATGATTCAGAAGTTCTGGGTAGAGGAAGGGGTGGCTAAGGAACCGATCCATCCTCTTGGTTAAGGAATTCTGTGAGTTAGTCAGTTTGCAGAAATTAGGTTTTTACTTGCATATTTCTTTCTGCAAAACACATTCCTCACTTATACTTACTGTTTTGGAATGACATGACTGCAACACACTTTCTCAAGATGGAGCCATACCATATCCATGCAAGCAAGTAGACGTGATGAAGCTTAAAGGGCTGCCGGGTGCCCTCTGCCCAGCTCCGTGGACTCCCTGCAGCCCACAGCGCCACCGGCGGGGGCGGAGGGGGGCGCGTTCACAGCCTCTCCACGGTGCAGGACCTGTCATCTGTCTGGGTGCACTTGGTGACCCTCCCTGCTTTACTATCACACTTCGTCTTTGGAGAAGAAGAGGGTGTGTGTCACCTGTGGCTAAGACACAGGTGAGGAAGACGAAGGGGGTTTTGAAAGTCGCTTCCTCTGCTTGGCGATTTGGGGCAATGCAAGCTAAAGAATTAAGAGACCCAGGCAAATGTATTTCTAATTCCCCACTCTATCTGCTCAGCACACCACTGGCATCAGCACACACTTAAAAATCAATATTTAAGTATCTGTATCTGTTTTGATAGGAATAAGATGACACACAAGACAAGACAATGGGAAAGAAAACAACTGTGAATCTCAGAAACTGAAGAGAGGAATTTCAACTTTTTTTTTTTTTTTGAGAGCTGGGAATAAGATGCAACTTGTGGAGACACACAAGTTGCATCTTTTATTGTTTCTTACTTATGAAAACAGTGTTTTAATATATTTATTGTTACAATATCCTTTAGGGATTATCTAAGTGAGAGGGAGAGTTTGTTTGAATTATGTTTACATAGTTAGGAGACCTAGGTGGATATAACAGAAGCCCAAGATTTGAATGATAGAAGTTTTAGCAAAGATAAGGTATTGGCTGTTTTGATTTGATTCTGCTTATACTAATATTTACAAAATATTTAAAGATTAAACTATTTATTGAATGTGTCTGCAGACTATATATATATATATATATATATATGTACTGAGGTTCCTGGAAACCCTTCTACCTATGGGCTACACTTCCAGACCTATTTTATACTTTTTTATTTGGAAATGGTCTCTTAAGCCAGTGCAGCTGGCTTCTAACCTGCGCGATCCTCCTGTCTCTGCCTCCCAAACGCAGGGATTACAAGGGTGCGCCACCACGCCCAGCTCAACACTGTGTTTCTAACAGTAATTGATTAATTGATAATTATGGTACATCATTTGCTTAAATTATACTAATACTTAGCATTTGCTTTACTTTTTAAATCCATACAATGAATATTTAATAGCTAGTACTAAAAGATGCATGTTTCATTGGTTAACTCTTTTTTGGTGGGTGGGAAGGTGCTAGGGATTGAACCCAGTGCCCTGTGGACGCTAAGTGTACATCCTACCTCTGAGCTAAACACCTAGCCCTTGTTTTTTTATTGTTTAAGCCATGCTCTGTACAACAGCACTAGGTATTTCAGTGAATTCTTTTTTTTTTTTTTTTTTTTTTTGTGGTACTGGGGTTCCTGGAAGCCCTTCTACCTCCGGGCTACACTCCCAGACCAATTTTTTCTTTTATTTTTGGAAACAGGGTCTCCTAAAGCCAGCACGGCTGGCTTCGAACCTGCGCGATCCTCCTGTCTCCGCCTCCCAAGCGCGGGGATTATAAGCGTGCGCCACCACGCCTGACTATTTCAGTGAATTCTATGCTCCTACCACTGATAATGTATATAAAAGTTTATGTCGAGTACAGAGCTTCATTTTTGGTTCAGTTAACATAAGAGGATATAGTATTTCATAAACTTATTTAGGAAATAGGAAAATTTTGCAAACCTTCTGATACCAGGTAGGGGAAGGCATTAATGTTTAATATATGGCTAATCTTAGATGATACAATTTTATCACAACATAGCATATAGATTTTAAATTGTATCCTGTAATGAAGTATGACCATAAAAGACCAAAACAAATGTACAACATAATTATTATTCTGAACATTAAAAAATCTTGGCACGCAGCTAACATAAATATCATCTTTTGAATGTTGATGAGAAGTACCTTTAAGAAGGAGCCTTTGATTTGCTGCTGAACTGATTTCCCAGTGTTCAGTGGGCTTGCTCATCACTTTTGCAAACATGATTTGTCTCTGGCAACAGTCGGTGTTCTTTGTAACCCCTTTCCTTTCTTTTAGATCTATTATTCCTGCTGAGAGTATCTTCTAAAGAATTTTTCATCGTGACACCACCTCTAGACTTGCTGTGAATAATCACAGTCTCATAAAAATCATTCTTTTTATTGCAAACTTGCTGCCAGAACATGGAAAAATATCCAAGCCAGGAGGCCTTTTATCCTTCTCTGCAATTGCTTTTTTTTTTAAACCCTCACTGCCATTTGAGGAAAATGAATCACATACCAATTTATTTACAAAGTATTTAACTAGAGGTTTTAATTTATAGAGAAATATTTAAGCTGTAATATAAAACAGGTCTTATTTTAAGAAAGTGTTTTTCCCCTGGCGCAATTTTCAGTCTATTTATTTGTACCAAGTATAAGTTCCAGTTTATCAAAGTTCCACATCTATCTTTATTTAACAGCAAATAATAGGCAGTATCATGTAATCGACTTTTTTAAGTGCCTGGGTGTTAAAATTTTTGTCTTTCTTTTTACACAAGGATTGCGAGGGGGACCTGAGGTTTGCAAGTTTAAAAGATGGCAGTTTATCAGCTTTGTTAATTTTATAATTAACAGAGCTTACATATATCACATTTTATAATGAACACAGCCAGATAGTTTTTAATAGTAAGAAATACTCAGCATAGAAAAGAATGTGTGGCTCAGAATAAACCAGACTCTATAATATCCTTAGTTGATAAGTTCATAAAAACTTTTTTCACATTCAGTAAAGAGTTTAATCTCTGCCATGCAATTATGATAGACTCCAGGAAGAAAAATATGTGGAACCGGACATAGGCACTTGAAGAAAAAAAGAAAAAAGCTCCCCAATCCCGCTGCTGCAGGAAGGGGCCCATCATCACCCCTGCTCACCGGCAGCCCCTCCTGGGAGGCAGGACCTCTGAGGGCCACTTGTTGACTCACAGCTCTCTATTCCAGTATCAGTCCGCTTGAAAAGCTACTGCCCAAACAGTCCCTTCTGCACACCTTCCTTTATGACATGCAGACTTCAGGTAAGGGGAAATTATTTAAGCTCCATTGCCTTGGTGGAAATACTCCTACCAGATAAAGCTCCTCTGACTGAGGAGCCCTGCTGTGCCCCAGATCAGTGGCTCTACACAGGAGCTGGAATTGGCTGCCTGAAAGGAAAGCTAAGGGAAATTCTTGTTCATGTTCCTGTTCCCACTCTATAAAACCACGCCCTCTTCTCAAGAATCTAACACTTAGAGCTGCCCATAGCCATGTTTTGGTTGTTTATGTATGTTTCAGGAATATACTACATTTTATGTATCATTAATATTGTATAAATATTATATGTATTATATATTAACTGTGGCATTATTGCTAGAAAACATATAGGACATATGTCCTGTGTTTTTAAAATTCATTTTGTCATGCATTCAACTAATAATGACTGAATACCTATTTAAAGCCTAGGCACTAATCACACCAAAAATAATGAGATGCAGAACTTGCCCCTACGGCTTTATACACACAGGAAGGACTGCGAGAACAGGTGCAGCTGACGTTCACTCTGACTTCCTCTCAGGGAAGGTGCTAGGATGCTGACCAAGCCCTTCCCCTCCACCCATCCTAACCAACATCTTCAGAGCCTTCTGCTCCACCAGGGAGCACAGTCTCCCATGTGGGATCTAATCTTGGAGTTGGGGCAGGTAATGCATTTCCCTTCTGTTCCTCTCTCTCTCAATAAATATATTAAAATTACAGTACACACATTCAGTATATCCCAATGCAACAGAATATTTGAGGGCCTCTATGATGAACTTGATCTTGCTTATGCTGCTGTAGCCAGTACATCCTGTCAAAAGCTTCAGCTCCTGCCACACCATGCCTGGCCTCCAGCCCCTCCCTTGCCCAGACAAGTGCATATCTGCTGCCTACTGGATGCTTTTTGTCTTTGGCCTCTTTTCCAGGGGATGCTCCCTGGGGGAAGCTTTCAATTAGTTTCATTCTGTTCTCTGTCCCTGACATCTCCTCAACACCCCTGTTAGAGTCATAATAGCTACCATTTTAGTGTGTGTGTGGTACTGGAAATTGAACCCAGCAACATTCTATCTCCAGGCTACACCCCCAGCCGTATTTCGTTTTTTATTTGGAAACAGGGTCTCACTATGTTATGGAGGTTGGCTTCAATCCTCCTGTCTCAGCCTCCTAAGTACTGGGATTATAAGCACATACCACCACACCCAGCTAGTAGCTGCCACTGAGGTCAGGCAGCTGGGTCACATGCGACGTGTTCTTTTCAATCCTCCCCCAAAGTCTGTATTTGATGGATAAACATGTGAAGATTTATGCACACCATTCCTAAGTGTACTACTAGATAATCAACGCTTTGAAGGAAGAGGCCATCTTTTCTCCTTTTATTTTTTCATACTGGGGACTGAACCCAGAGATATTCTATCTCTTAGCTACACCCCAGCCCTATTTTCTATCCTTTTTATTTTAAGATAGGGTCTTGCTAAGTTGCTGAGAATCTCACTAAATTGTTAAGGCTGACCTCAAACCTATAATCCTCCTGGTCTCAGCCTCCTAAGTACTGGAAGTACAGACATGCCCCACTGTGACTGGTGAGGCCATCTTTTATATATCTCTCTACTTATTTCCTAAGACTGGGCTGCGCACATAGATGTCACTGAAGAAGCCTTCCAGATTATCTGATTGGTAGAATTGAGTTATGAAAGATCAGGCGGCCCAATTACAAGTTAATTGATAATCTTACTGCATTTTGTCTCTGAAGTGTTAAAAATTGGTAGTTGTATAAAAACAAATGTATAATTTTACTAGATTATAAAAGGATACACACAGGTGTAGAAAACTCCTGCAATACTGAAAAATATACAAAAGAAATTAACTCCAATTCCGTCCCTTCAAGTACCCAATGGTAAAATCTTTCTTGTCTCTCCTGCCCTCCTGTTCACCCACTCATTTATTCAAATTCCTAAAGTTTATTATAGAGTTTATATTTTTATATGGAATATAGGCAAAAAAAACCCCAAACAACAACCAACTAAAATCAAGTATATGCGTTTGGCTACTTTATCCCTCCACACAACAATTTGTACTAAAGTTCTTTGCTATTTATTTATTTATTTATTATTTTGGTGGTACTGGGGTTCCTGGAAACCCTTCTACCTCCAGGGTACACTCCCAGACCAATTTTTTTTTTTTAAACAGGGTCTCTTAAGCCAGCACGGCTGGCTTCGAACCTGCACGATCCTCCTGTCTCCGCCTCCCAAGTGTGGGGATTACACGCGTGCGCCACCACGCCCGGCCTAAAGTTCTTTTATATCAATAAATCACTCTTACTTTAAATTGCTGTATACTATTTTATTTTGTGCATGTTCATATTTCTTTTACCAAGCAATGGATAGTTTCCAATATTTTCTTAGACCATTAATAGTAGCAGGGCAGAAATTAGGTCAGTTTTTCTAATAATTCTGTTATAAATATTAAAAAATACTTGGTGCATGATTGTTGCTCTATGAATGAGTCAGTGAATGACTATCTTAATGGACACACTTGGACAGATTTATGACCCATTTTTTCCCTTATGCTATTTTTCATGTATTTTCCTTAGCTGAGAGTTTTAATCACTCAGATCTCTTAGCCTTGTTCATTATACACCTTTTGCTTAGAACGTTCTTCCCTGAAGCCAAGCCCACTGTGTTGGTTCCCTAAGTCAGTCCTTGAATGGCACGCTCTCTGTCACATCTTTTGGAGTGTGCCTGTAGGCCTCTGAGCTGACCCTGCTGCTTTACTTTTTTGCACCCCCATCCCCAGCCTGATCAAACTGTTAGCTCCTTGAGGACAGAATATCTTCATCTTGTTTACTGTTATCTCCAAAGATAGTTTTACAGACATCATTTGTTTCTTACTTCAAGTTAAAGTCTTAAATTTCCCCCTTGGCATTGGAATAGCTTGTCTTATTGCCTTCCTAAGGTCTGGGCCAGCCACAAGGACGGCTTCTGCTTACGTTCACTGGGATAGCTATGTGATCGCAAAAGTTGTTTACTTTGGTGACTTAAAATTAAAACCATTTTTCTTATGTTTTAAAGTAAGTGTTTTAGTTACTACATTAAGAAAGGAAAATAGTCTTATTTCAACAAATCTCTACATGTTATTGAATAAGTGCTAAATACTTTTCTACTTTCCAAGCTACTTATGATTTTTGTGTGACTGAAACACCTTAATTCCAAGTCCAGTTAGATAACATAAGTGCTGAAAAACAAATAGTTCTCACCATCTGCAAAGGAGTTCCCTTTAACTCTCTGACACAGTGAGACACTGGGACATCATTCTTTGTCAATTATGTGCAAAGAGGCAAAAGAGTTCGCAAAATAATGTCACTCAAAAGCACCATCCTCCCCCGTGTCCTGCCTTCCACCTGCCTTATGAAGGCACAGCACACGGGGCCCAGGCACTAGTAGCAGGACTGAGGAAAGCTGACCTTGGAAACACTGAGAGAATACTGAGCTGAGCCCAGATAGAGGCTCCATTGTACCTGGGCTGAAACAGGAGCAGCCCACTGGGACCGCAACTTAAACACATTTTGGGGAAGTTGAAGTTACAGGCCTTCTTTTGCTCTATTCAGGCTTAAAAAAAAAAAGGAGGGGGGTGCCTTGAATTCCTTTTCCTACTAAGCAAACTTCCTATGAAGGCGCTGGGGTAGACTGGCTGTACAAAGTAGTGACTCTTTCCTCCCAATCGACAATTAGCACACACCTGTCAAAATCAAAGATCTAAATGAAACGCCTGTCAGAGGTGATGCTGGTGGGTCAGTTTCGTAGGATTTTTAAATAAACAGACAGCCATGCTGTCCAAGGCTGAAACAGTGCCATTTCTATTTATTAGGATGAAAGGCACTCCTTTTCCTGTGACACTGCTGGGTGGCAGGTACTAAGTAGGGTTCCTAGTTCTGTCTTTGCAGGCGAGCCCTCTCAGGAGCTCCTCAGGATTAACACTGCAAAGGTCACACGTTGGTGAGAAGCAAGGATTGAGTCCAGGTCTGCGCCTCTCTGAAGTCACTTCTTTTCCTCAGACCGCACGGCTCCCAATTGCCTCCTCTAACACAATAGAGAGTCTCGGGCAGAGCTAGGGAAGAAGCTTCATGGGCAGGTTAACAGTCTCATGGAGTAATTACTACAGAGACTCACCACTCCTGGCTTACTTAATAAGCCATTGGATTTTCTGAATCTGGCATTTTCTATACACATTTAGATTATGTGTTTTCAAATTGAAATTTCAGAATGGGACCTCAGCCCTGAGTTCACTTTTCTTTTCCACTTAGCACACTCTTCCTGGGAAATCTTTATGGAATTCCTGGGCAATGGCTCCTTGCTCAAATCTCTCTCCCAAGCTGCAGACCTGTGTAGTCGGCAGCTTGCTGAACCCCACTTATATGTCCAACATGCGCCACAGATTCAATACCTCAAACCCAGAGGCAGAATCTTCCTTCCAAGGCCAGCTCATTCTGCCACGTTTTCTATCTCTACCTAATTGATCGAGCCAGGAACCAAGATTCTTGTAACCCACCGCCTACACTGAATAAACCTTCAGCCCCTACCCAGCCTTCCTTCTTGCCAGCTGCCCCATTCTCTGTTCCCCTGGGAATCCTGGAGATTTCCCACGTGGATTGTTGACACCTCTCACTTCACCATACATTTTATCTCTGTAGCAATGTTCAAAAACCCAACTCCTTAGCGAAGTGCTCAAGCCTTTCAGGATGGGGTGCCTGACGCCCCTCCCTCATGCCCAGGTCCCAGGTGCCCTGGGCACTGTATTGCTCACTCTAAACCCGAAAGCAGGCTCTCTCATGCTAATCGGCCCTTCCTGGGGTCATTTCTCAAACCTGCTTGGCCTTGCTGCCTCTGCCCCCGTTTGGGCAGCCAATCTGCCTTGGCATTCTGCTAAGCTCCTCTGCCTCGTCCCTGGTGGGCGTCACACTTGCACATGGCCATCCTTGCGCTCTCCTGTCTGCGCCTAGCATCCTGGCTCCTTAAGGGTGGAGAGCATATTTCATTATCTTGTCTTCCATGCCTCACTAGAATGCAAAATGGAGCAAACCCAGGACAATTTCTAGCAAGTAGTTGTATTTATCTGTCACACAGAAGGCTGCTAAAATAGTATTTCTGCCTGTTGGAGAACAGGAATCCGTCTGTCTGCTGACCTATCTCCCAACAAATCCCAAGCTGATTTGGGGTTGCTTGAACATTCATGGTATTTAGTTTGTAAGACCTAGCAAGACATAAAAGCTCTGGAAGACACCCTGGAAGAGGTGGGTCAGTTGCAGGGCTCTGTGCTGCTGCATGCCTTGTGAGAGCACCGAGGTCTGTTCCTGCCTTGTCTACGGCTCAACAGGAACAGCCAGGTCCTTGGACACACCTAGAAACATTTGGTGCAAAGATATTTGCAAAAAGAAGCCTGGGTTTCAATCTCAGCCCTACCACTACCTAACCAAGCGGCTTTGGGAAAAACCCTCTGCTTGGCTTTTCCACACTTGCAAACTAGAGATTCTGAGTGTGTTTACAGAGCTGATGGAAAATCAAAGTCATGGTTACTTCACTGACATGAGAGGAGTGTCCCTGAGGTCCACCACCCTCCTGCCCGCTTTGCCAGGGCTCTGGCCAGCAGCCTGAGCCAGCCTGCCTCTGGGGCCTGCCGCCTTGGGATGACATCTGTAGTGGGAGGGGACGCTCTGTGTGGCTGAGTGACTATAGTCACAGGGTTCTGCTCCATAACAGCACAGCCAAGTTCCACCAGCCACGCTTCGTGACAGGTGATTGGAAGACAAGTTAAGGAAAACCTATCAGCTCAGGCCAAAGAAAGGCGGGTCTTGTGCCAGGAAGCCAGCACCCTTATTATCATCTGAGAGGGACCCTGAAAGATGGTACGGTGCAACTAAGGCGCAGCAGCTACTGAGCTGCTCACAGGTGCCACAGCACACCTCCCTCATCTGGCCAGGTGAGGGGGGGGGATGTGCGTATAGATAAAGCACAATGATGGCCAACACCTGTGATCCCAGCCCTTGGGAGGCTGAAACAGAAGGGTCACAGGTTTGAGGCCAACCTAGGCGGTGTAGCACGACCCTATTTCAAAGTAAAATAAATAAATAAATAAATAGGGCTGGGGTGTAGCTTGGAGGTAGAATGACCCTGGGTTCAATCCTCAGTCCCACACATCTACAAACAAACAAACAAGCAAACAAAAGTTTTTGCTGGAGCCTGTGCCATTTGCAAACTAACCACTGGCAAATCTGTTGGTGTTTTCTAGTATGATTTCTGTTGGGATTGTATGTAAGAATTTTGGCACCAAGCCACTTATGGTTTCATGCCCCTTAGCCCAGCCCTCCTTACGTCTCTTCCGTTCCTCCCTGCTCAGCAGTACAGTGCTCAGCCCAGTGCTCTCTGTGCAGAGAAAACTCCATCAGCAACCACAGCAGCTTGGACTGCCTTGGTGCTTCCTGGGTGGCGGGGCTACTTCTGTGACCTAACAAACCCACTTCTCATCTTAGAAATGTAACCACCTTTCCAGTTACTCAGGTTCTTCTTCCTTCTCCTCCTCATTCTTTTTCTTTGTTTTGTACTGGAGATTGAACCCAAGGACATTTTACCTCTGAGCTATAACACCCCCCATATTTTTTTTATTTTGAAACAGGTCTTGCTAAGTTGATGAGGATGTCCTCGAACTCATAATACTCCTATCTCAGCCTCCCAATACCAAGATTTTGATTCTGCTTCTCTCCCCGCCTCCATTTGATCTACTAGCAAACCTTGCCAGGTTTCTACCAAGATATACTCTACTGTAAGTTCCGCTGTTTCTTACTGTATGCACAAGTCTACAGCCTCAGCCACAACATACTGTTCACGTTGGCTGCCTGCAATAATTTTGAGCTGGATGCATGGGCTCCACTCTTGCCTCCATTTCTCATTTCAAACAGGCTGATATTTTATAAAATATAAATACTGTTATATCATGGCCATGCTTAAATTCTCCAGCAGCTTCCCATTAAAATTAAGAACAAAACAAAACAAAAACCCAAAACTCTTCACCATGGTCTACAGGGCCCTTCATGCTGGTCTTCCCCCACCCACCATGTTTCAGCCACAGTGGCTGTCTCAATGTCTCAATTCTTTCTTTCTTTCTTTCTTTCTTTCTTTCTTTCTTTCTTCCTTTCTTCCTTTCTTCCTTTCTTCCTTTCTTTCTCTTTCTTTTCTCAGTGGTACTGGGGTTGAAACCCAGAGGCTTTCTTCCTCTGAGCTATACTCCCAGTCCTATTTTATATTTTATTTGGAAACAGGGCCTCAATAAATTGCTGAGAGCCTCACTAAGTAGCTGAGGCTGGCTTTGAACGTGTGCGATCCTCCTGTCTCAGCCTCCCAAGTGCAGGGATTACAAGCGTGCGCCACTATGTCCGGCTCAATTCTTTCTTGAAAGAGCAAAACTCACCCCCACCTCAGGGCCTTTGCACTTGCTGTGCCTTCCCAGGTGCTCTGTTACCATTTTGTTGTGCTGCCCCCTTACACTTCCTGGTTTCTTCACAGATGTTACCTCTTTAGGAACATTTCTTCCTGACCAAATGCAGCTAAACATGCCTCACTCTAATTGGCCACTTATTCAAGACTTCTTTTCTTCCTTGCATTCATTTCTGCTTGAAAGCATTCAGTTTACATGGTACTTATTTCCTTCTTCCTTTCATAGCACTAACTAGAGTGTCCGTGACTCACTGGTCACTGTGTCCCCGGCACCTAGAACCATGTGTAGGTGCTTAATAGTCACCCAGTAAGCAGGTATTGATTACTGAGAGAAGAAAAGGAATGACAAAGTAGAAAGAGACTACAAGATGCTGTGACCACCTTGAGCCATCACAGAGGAATGACATTAACAACCATATCATTCAGAAAAAACCTTTGGCAACTTTTTAAATATATTTACCTTCAATATAGCATAGACACTGAAATCAAGATCAGATACTATAATACCTTCAATATAGCATAGACACTGAAATCAAGATCAGATACTATAATTTACTGTATAGACTGGTTATTACAATCATATTGTGGTAGCCTTTAAAAATATATTTCTCACGCCGGGCATGGTGGCGCACGCTTGTAATCCCCGCGCTTGGGAGGCAGAGACAGGAGGATCACGCAGGTTGGAAGCTAGCCCCGCGCGCTGGCTTAGGAGACCCTGTTTCCAAATAAAAATGCAAAAATAGGTCTGGGAGTGTAGCCCGGAGGTAGAAGGGCTTCCAGGAACCCCAGTACCACCAAAAAAAAAAAAAAAAAAAATATATATATATATATATATATATATATATATATATTTCTCTGCTTTTAATATGCCATTAACTTTAACATTAAGGCTGTCCTATATTTTATAGCCAACTTTTAAAACTCGGATCATGAGTATTTTCCCTATATATAATAATAAAAAGTATAAAACCAAATTTTCAATGAGGGAGTACCATAATTTATTTAATTACTACTATATCACTATAACTTAGAGGTATAAAACACCATATGGGGATAGAGGGTAGGGTTGAGTTGACTTCTGAGAGGTGTCAGGCCAGAGTTAGAGCCCACTGCTCAGTAGATGCGTGGTCTAACACAATTTTTATTTTAACCATCCCAAGCTTCACTTGGCTCTTCTATAAAACAGCTAATAAGAGTGTTACTACCATCAGGATAAATGTAATGGAATAATATATGAGAAACACTTAGGATAGATGCCCAAAGAATAGTTGTTACTCTTCTCTCCATTATCTGTCTGCACCTCCATCTGTCTCTATCTACTGTGCATTGGGGTGCTGGGGTTGGCAGCCAGGGCCTTAAACACACTAACTGCAAGCTCCACCAGTGACTATACTTCCAGTCCTCATTTTTGACTCTAAAAGTAGAATTACTGAGCAAAAGGATCAGCCCTTTAAGGCACCAAATACATGTCATCAAAAGGAGAGTGCTTTATGAAACCACTATCAATTTGCTACCTTACCAGCAATGCACAGAGTATTCTATTTACTGCACTGGAGACGTCTACTGAATCGACTCACAAACTCGTTTTTTTTTTGCTTTAAAAGAAAAGTCACTGTAGCTTACTCTGTAACTGATGTTGCTACCTAAACATGTCTACGGTCCCTGGGTTTGGCCTTTGACTCACTCAACCCATACTCTAGTGAGACCAGAACCTTCTGTCCCAGGCCCTTCTCCTAATGGAGAGTGTTAACAACTCAAGGTGCTATGAATACAGAGACTTAAATATCAGACCTGCGAGGGGAGTATACAGATAGAAGGTCTTGGAAAGCAGGGAATATTCATGTTGTTGTTTTTTTTTTAATTTTATTTTATTGGTGCACTGTATTCATACATCATAGTGGGATACAAACTTTTGTAGACATACATGCACACATTGCCCAGTCAGTCCCCACCCGATCCCCACCCCATTCTCTCCCCATCCCTCCCTCCCATGCTTGGCTTAGTGGTTGACATCTAGTATTATAGCAATATCCAAAATTAAAAATGATAATCTCACATAACAGTTTCATTTGTCTGATGCCAAGCTTTTGATGATTTAAAGATAACATTTCAATGTTTCTTTTTGCTTTCTTTCTTACCAGAGCATATTTTTTTCTGTTTTTTTGGTGAAACTATCATATATTTATATATTTATTTTTCAGAAAAAAATCTATCCTAATATGGAATATGAATTCTAGATACCCAAAACGATCTTGAAGAAGAACAAAGCTAGCAGATATATATTTTCTGATTTCAAACCATATAAAGCTACAATAATTAAACAGTGTAGTACTGTTCTAAAGGCAGATATATAAACCATTGGAGTTAAATACAAGCCTAGAGCTAAATTCTTCCCTATATTGTCAAGTTATTTTTGATAAGGTTTCCACGAAGATTTGGTGGTGGAAATAATATTCTTTTAACTAAATATTGTTGAAAAATAATAATTACATGGAAAAGAATAAAATTGGACCCTTACCTAATCCCACATACAAGTATTAACTCAAAATAGATAAAAGACCTAAATATAAATCTTAAGACTATAAACTTTTAGGAGAAAATCCGGGTCATAAAACCTCACAACATTGAAATTGGCAGTGATTTCTTGGATATGATTTCAATGGCACAGGCAACAGAAGAATATACAAACTCCCTAAAAAATAAAAAAAAATATTGTATATCCAAAGACAATGTAAACAGAGTTAAAAGTTACTAATAGAATGGGATAAAATATTTCCAAATGCTATATCTGAAGGTATATTAATATCCCAACTAGAAATCCTAAAAATTAACAACAATAAAGGCAAACAATACAATTTAGAGATAGGTAAAAGACTAACATATAATGAATCTCCACAGATAACCAATCTTATTTGTCTGTTGGATGGAAAATCTTGTTTCTCTGGTTCTGGTGAGTGTGACCTATTTCTTCTTTGTAGTTAATCTCTTTGAGTATTTTCTCTAGCGCTGGTTTTGAAGACATAAATTCCTTCAGTTTCTGTTTGTCATGGAAGCTTCTTATTTCTCCATCTAATTTGATAGAAAGTTTTGCTGGATAGGAAATTTTTGGCTGGAAGTTGTTTTCTTTCAGAGTTTGGAATATGTTACTCTAAGCCCTTCTGGCTCTCATGACTTGGTTTGGGAAGTCTGGAGTGATTCTAATTGGTTTGCCTCTGAATGTCACTTGGCCCTTTGTTTTTGTTGCCTTTAAGATTCTCTGCTTGGCTTCCATATTGGTCATTTTGACAATTATGTGGCGTGGGGATCCTCTTCTCCGATCCTGTCTAAAGGGAGTTCTATAAGTTTCCTGGACCTGTGTATCAACCTCTTGCTCTATGTTTGGAAAATTTTCTGCTATTACTTCCTTGAAGAGATTGTTGATCCCTTTGGTTTCACTTTCTTTTCCCTCCTCTATTCCAATTATTCTTAGGTTAGCTCTCTTAAGATGGGCCCATATTTCTTCAATGTCAGATTCCTGCTGTCGGATATTTTTTTCTAGATTAGAAACTATGCGTTCATTTTTGGATTGCTCATCTTCTAAGAGCGAGATTCTGTTCTCCATGTGTTCTAATCGGTTGTTTGTGCTTTGAATTGAGGCCTTTACTTCATTAATTGCATCCTTTATCTCTTTTTGGCTCTCTCTGAGTTCTTTTCGAAGCACCTCTATTATTTCTACAGTTATTTTCCTGATTTGATCTTCTAGAAATCTCTGATTTTCTGTTTTATCGGGTTCTGATGTTGTGGGGTTGTGGGTGGTATTCATTGCTCCAGTATTATTCCTCTTTCCCATGATTTCGGATGCTTGTGCCTTCTCTGGGTTCTTCCCTTGGGTCACTATGACTTCACTTAAGGTGTTCTGGATCTCGAGTCAGTAGTATCTCAGACCCCACTTCTCCTTTCGCTCCCACTAAAAAGTGTCCCAAGAGAGTGACGAGGGGCACACTCATGTAGCTCTCATTCACAGTTGGTGAGCATGACATGCTCAGCAGCTCTGCACGCCTGTGCTCACACACCCCAGAGGGCTTCACACTACTTTCCAGCTCAGATCCCTGCACAGAGGATGGGAAACTGGGGACCAGAAAACAGGTTCCTGTCTAATCATTTGTGGAGGGGTCCTGGGGATGGAATCCAGGGGCATTCTACCTACAAGCTATACCTCCAGCATCTTTTATGGTTTATTTTGAATCAGGCTCTCACTAAGTTGCTGAGGGCCTCGCTAAGTGACTGAGGTTGGTCTGGAACCTGGGATCCTCCTGTCTCAGCCTCTCACGGACTGAGATAAAGGTGTGCGCCCAGCTCTTGCTCACGCTTGAAGGCCAACACATCACCACTGCCGAAGACAGCAACACCACCAGTGAACCCACTCTGCCGAACACCAGTGAAATCCCATCACCTAACATTACTTAAGAAGATTCAACATAAGCTTAATGCTTCCTTTTTATTTAGGCTTATATCCATCTTTATAAAACATTTTCTTTTTAACTGTGGAAAAACCCAGTGGGAGAATTGACCAGCAGCAGATTAAACTGCTACACTGTCATTGTTTAAGACCTTTCCTCGCCTCACTGCCTGCAGATCTCCTGTCAGTAACAACCCACAGAATGAACTCTTTCTACACCCAGAGCCACACCTAACCAAAGAGGCTGAAGAAAAAAGCTCTCCGATTCTATACTGTCATTCATAAAAAATGACTTCTATAGAGCCTCATCGTGTTGCATGTGGAGACCTTTCTTGTAAAGTGATATGCAGGACATTAGTCAGACTAGAAATAGGCAAGCCAGGAGTATGCTCTGGAACTAATGTCTAACCTGTCTCTGCTGGGGAAAATATTATATATATCCTAGGATAATTATGTCTCCCTGTCACTTACATTCCTAAACACATGAAAACATTTTTAATGATACAGAAAAACAAATTTTCTCCTTTTCTTTCTTTTCCTGAAGTACCAACACAATTAATGTATATTATTATTTTTTAAATGAAAAACGCAGTAAGTGAACCACAAGCAAGGCTTTTAAAATAAAAAAAGTTAGCATTTTATTTCTTAGAGTTATTAGGATATTTCTAAGTCCCATTAAAAGTTATTGGGTTAAATTCCTAAATCATATCCTAATAACCATTCGAAGTACATACTTTGATAACACAACAAATATTACTGGAAGCCCCATGCATAGTGTATTTAATTATTTAAAATGTCTTATCAAGCAAGAATGAAGTAAACCAGATATACAGATGGGCAGATGTGAAAAAGTTAAGATTTTGAAAGAAAAGAAAAAGGCCAAATGTCAACAATTAAAGTTTAGAAATCACATTCCAAGCTTACCAAGACTGTTAAATTCCTTCCAATTACTTGTACCATAGACCCTAAAAAGCTTTAAACAAAGTAATTTACATATGTTAAAATGCTCAAGTCCCCTGAGACCACACATTGCTAAGGATGTGTGAAATCATGCATTACTCCACCATTGCTGCCCGATGAGATAATTCTGGTTTTCTTTAGAGTGTTATGCTAATAAACTTATTTTTTGCCAGAAAATATTTTTACTTTTTATTTTGAAAGAAGCTTATATTTGCAATAAACAGTCCCAGGTTTGTTGAATTACAAAATATAAAATGAAAGATGCAAATAAGAACAAATTTATTTTTAAAATTTTATGAAAATCTAGAGCAAAGATTTTCCAATGACAGAAACTAAACGAATCTTTCACGGTTACTTTAGTTGATATCTTTGTATTATTCTTGCGTAAAATAAATTAAAATCAATTTTTATAAAGTTAGAAGCTTAGAAATTTTCCCACTATTGTTTTATGTATTTGGTCGAATTTTTCTTCATTCTCTTTTTAAGTTTATCTTTAATTAGAAACTGAATAGAATGCCAAGAATAGATCGAATATTTCAATAATTGCACAGACCACTACTTATTCTTTTTAAAAATTTTTTTGTTTATAAAAAACATACATCACCTCTACTTTGTATTTATTTGTTTAAGGAATATTTCAGTATTTATATACACTTCAGTGTAAATCTCAATTAAGAAAATGAAATTTTGCACTGAATCAAAGCTGAGTTTAGAAGTGTTTGGTTTGTATTATACCAACTTTTTACTTTGCCTTACTTCTCCCTCTTCACCACATAGCTGACACTGTATAGGGAAGCTTTGGCATTTTTAAGAAGGTAGAGTTTCAAAAGCTAGCAAAGTACTGCTAACGTCTTCTTGATGGGCATTATTAACACCTATTAACATCAATAAGAGAATAACAGGGTTGTACCCATGACAAAATATCAACCTAGTTTATATCTTTAGAAACAAACTGAAACTTAGGAAAGGAATTTAACACATTAGCAAAATACAGAATTATTTCGTGTTGCTTTCTTGTGAAGTGAAATACAACCATAAATCAGAAACAGCTTTTGAAAAGAAGTATGATTATTAAGCTTTTATGTAGGCAATTCTGAACTTGTCACTTACTTAGAATATTTCTACCTTAAAAAATATCAATGACATACATGTCATTTCCTTAAGGAAAGCACATACTTTAAAATGTAAAAAATAAAAATTGCATTTGATTTCTAAGTGTAGAAATAAATATTTCATTATGGAATAAAAAGTAAAGCGCATTTAAATAATTTATTGCACTGGAAGTTGCCAATTCGTCTGTGAGTCGTTTCATTGCAGATGAAAAGAAGTCAAAATACAGGACAGATGTTGAACAAACCACATTTAAGTTCTGTCACACACGGGTATTTTTCAAATGATTTTGGCTCATCTATTAAATAAGGTGCATTTTGCTTGATTTTGAAAAGGGAAACATCAGGAAATATTTAAAGGGCAATTGCTGCCAATTAACTTTGATCAGTTAAAGTTCTATTTGAATCTTTGGGATTCTTCTCCTGTCTGAAATAACATACATTTCTAAAATCTAGCAAAACAACAACTTGATGATTAATGCCTGTTGGCAGCCCTACCACAAGCTTGCTTAACAGCAGGATTTAAATAAACAACTGTCTCCATTAAGAAGAGCAAAATGTAGTTATAGTCATGTTTTCTCATAATGGAGCTGTGAAAAAACAATACTCCTTATTTTTAAGAATGCTGCTTACTGAGATCCCCGTGTCAGTGCCCATAACACATTTATCTAGCCATCTTACACAAGTTTCCCTTAAATCACAATGGACCAATAAAATCATCAGCAGTTGAACCTAAGGAATCTGAGCAACCCAAACACTTAAATAATCTCCAAACAACTGGACTCGCCAGAAAAAACATCTGACTTCACACATTTAGAGTCTGACATGGACAACACATGTGAGGACTGTGAATCCTGTTGGGTTCTGAAGGAAACATATCAACAGTGACTCTGGAGCTGAGAAAGATGTAGCTTCTGATCATCAACAAAGTGTAATACTTAGAATTCTTGACCTTAAATTTTAACCCTTACCAATAGTCATGTGGTATCTAACTTTGAAATACAA
This sequence comes from Muscardinus avellanarius, assembly GCF_963383645.1. NCBI lineage: Eukaryota > Metazoa > Chordata > Mammalia > Rodentia > Gliridae > Muscardinus > Muscardinus avellanarius. The sequence goes on along the minus strand of NC_137789.1, from coordinate 66,129,573 downwards.
CAAACCAAAGTAAAACAGAAAAGAAACACCATTAAAGCAGACTGTTGGCATATAATCGTAACTACTTGGTCCCATTATTCCAGTTGTTTATCTTAAAATGTACTATCCATTGCAGTTTTTACAATCAACTGTATTTATTTCCTGACATGCGACATGGAGTATGTATAAAACAATTAGAACTTACCTCTAAGTCATTAAAAAATAGATGCGTGTCTGCCAAGTTGAAAATCATTTCTTCCATTCGCAGTCCAAGGGAAACTGATGTGGGTGGATCCTAAAACAAGAATTTTGCCAGTCAAGAACTCTTCAGATTACACGAAATATAGTGTCATTAAAAGTTAATCTGCAGTCAGGCGTGGTGGTGCATACTTGTAATCCCAGTATTTGGGAGGCTGAGACAGGAGGATTGCTGTTTGCCGACAGCTTCAGCTACTTAGTGAGGCCCTTTGCAACTCAGTAAGACCCTGTTTCAAAATAAAGAATAAAAAATAGTGCTGGGGGTGTAGCTTGGAGGTAGAATGCCCCTGGGTTCCATCTCCAGTACCTCAGAAGAAAACAAAAAAGTTAATCTGCTTCAGCTGGGCATGATGGTGCATGCTTCTAATCCCAGCATTTGGGAGGCCGAGACAGGAGGATCCAGGTTTGCGGCCAGCCCCAGCTACTTAGTAAAGCCCTCTGCAACTTAGTGAGACCCTGTTTCAAAATAAAGAATAAAAAATCAGGCTGGGGGGTGTAGCTTGGAGGTAGAATGCCCCTGGGTTCTATCCTCAGCACTACATTTAAATAAATAAATTAAAAAGAAAAAGCTAATCTGCTTCAGGAAAGGTGAAAAGCAAGAGACACTTAAGGAGATGGGCTCCAGCTGCTCTGGGTGCTAGGGATTTATTATTTCTGCAAATTTTAGTGATTTGCTAAAAAAAAAAGTACCACAGATATTGTTATTTTGCATTAGAAGTAACTTGTTGCCTAAAGTATGACACAGATTATAGGATTTAGGGTTATTTAGACACACAAGGTAGAGGAAATTCAGCTGTGTTTCATGAACAAGAAATTCAGTGAATCAAGAAGTCATTGTTTATATTATGTTAGAATACATTAAGACTTTCTAAAAGTATTCTCAGAAAGTTTAGAAAATATACTATAACTTTAGAAATGTAACCCTGTGTTACCTTTAGATGATAACTCTGTCTCATTATTTTTATTTATTCAGACTACTGCCTGCCAATTTTGAGTATACTTAAAGTAGATAGTAGTAGCCATGCTGACCATTTGGCTCCATGTCCAGCTGAGGGGCAGATCTTGCCATCACATGATACGTCCAGGCATCATACAACTGGTACTGCTCACAGAGGAGAAAGCACCGGCAGTCTGAAGTGTCCAGGGGCTTCCACCTTATGCTTAAGGCCTGGGACACTATGGTGATTACTCAGTCTGTCCCCTACAGCCCACATCTTGATGATATCTACTGGCACTGAAATAAACTTGGGGATATGCAGATGTTTGCATTCTTTATGGTGTTATTGTATTTGTAATGTTTGAAAAATGTTTGTAAAATTTGAAATCCAGGAAGCAATATAATTCATGGCTGAAATACTAAGAAGCAGGAGAGAGTATACAAGGAATATGAAATGAGTTTTTGAAAGTTTTATTGCCATTCTAAAAACAGTATCAACTTTTATATGAATGGCATCTTAAATTTTTCTGAAGTATAATAATTTCTGATATGCTATTTTATTACTGCAACAAACACTTGGAATATGAAATCTATCTGTATCATTATTTAAACAGGGAAAGTGTACTAATTACAGAAAGTATGCCTTCAGGTATGCCCTTCATTTGAGCTCTGTGACAGGGAGGAAATAAAGACTCACAGATAAGTGTCCAAGAGCTGCTAGGAGGTACCCAGAAAAACAATTCCCTCACACTGCCTGTGTGCCAACTCATACTCCTTAGCTTTCTCAAATTGTCCTTGTTTAATGTGACCTAAAATCTATGAAATTTTATAGGTTGCGGAAGAATTAAAAACAGTTGACAAAGATGAGTGTGGTGGTGCATACCTGTTATTTCAGTACTTGGAAGGTGACAGGAGGATTGCAGGTTCGAGGCCAGCCTTAGCACTGAGAGCCTCAGTGAGGCTCTCAGCCACTTAGTGAGATCCTATTTCCAAATAAAAATAAAAAGGGCTGGGGGTTTAGCTTAGAGGTAGAATGCCCCTGGGTCTATTCCCCAGTATTATAACAATAACAACAACAACAAAACAACAACAACATAAAGTTGACAAATATAAAAATTTTTTTTTTTTAGGAAATTGTTCATTCACAAGGATTCTAACTATCCGTGAGCATTCTGGAAAAAGCAAATGTTCAAATGCAAATGTGCCTTAGAGCAGAATTAACCAGTAGGGGAAGTTCAGACAGCCGTTTCTAAAACAAAACACCTGACTAAGGTGTATACGCCCTCTAGTCCAGGCCAATAAAAATACACTGACTTGTCTCATAACCATGTCAATGAATCTTTTTATGTGGCAAGGGTGGAGACTTGCCACATTTATTTAATTGCCAATTGTGGAATTTATGTGCCGTAGTATTGTTGCTTTTGAAAAAGTATTATTTCTCCTTGATATGGTTGCTTATTTATATGGCCATCAAGAGAAATACTCTATTCTTTGTTAATATATAGCATACTTTAGCTTTTCTTCATAAATTACAGTAATGACTTGCTGGTTGGAATACTAATAAATTTTAAAGGCTTGTTCAGTCTTCAGTAAAATGCAACACAGATGTTGGCCTTATTTACCTTCTAATGTTATTCTCAGACTTTAGTTATTAGCAGTCATTCCTTATCAGTTGTTATACCCGCCGCTCTACAGTACTGAAACATTTACTATGCCCAAAGAACTGTTAGAAGACGTTAACTAGAAAGAATCTTAGAACAGGAACAGGTTCTAATGGAGAGCAGTGTTTCTCAAATATTTTTTTAGCCAAAATTCACAGTAAAAAAAATATCATTTTATACAGATACGTCCGAAATGTAAGTTTAGCTACATAAGACTTTATTCACTGTATGGAATGTATTATGATATTTTCCATTCCCAAGCCTGTCGTGATTGATCTGAACTTTGCTAAGCAGAGCTGAAGATGTCCCCTCATTGATTTTAGAGATGGGGGTTCTGATTTCCAGCACTGTAGTTATTTGTGCATGGTAACTGAGCTGCCGGGTGCAAAACCATCTTATCTTGACTCTTTTACCTAAATTAGCAGGAGAGAAGATAGACAACCATGTCCATGGGGTTGCCTACACCATTCCAACATTTGAAATTCTCCTATGACAGATTTTTATTTTTTTATTCTAATAGATTTTTATACCTTTAAACATGTCTGATACACATTGAATGAGACAAATCTAATACTGAACAGTTAATAAGTTAGTCACAGCTTGATGGCTTATTTTGGCATATTCAGAAGAAGAGAAAACATATTCTTAGGCCCAAACTGAGGCATAGAAATCACCATGTCTTTGGCTTAATTTGTCTTTTCTTGCAAGAACAAATTTCGGGGCTGCAGTTATGAAATAGTTTCTTCTACAACACCATTTTTGTTGTTGTTGTCACTTTGGAAGACGTATTTAGAGCTTTGCCTCCACTTCACAGTAACATTTTACTTATTTGCCAAGTGCCTCTTGTTTTGTTTAACCCTCTATGGTTCTTATCACCACTGTCTATCTTTGCTTGACATTTCTCCCACACTGGAGTTTAAGACAGCACTAATCCTTTGTGGGCCTTCTCCTGCAATCTCATCATCCATCTCCTCCCTAGGACTCTGTTCTCATCTATTCCTTGCTCTCTTCAGACCATCCTAGACCCCAACACTCATGGCTTCACACCCCATTCCACATGGCTCTGCTTTCTCAGATCTGAAATCTCAGCTGCAGACCCATATATCATCTACCCAATGGCCACTTCTTCTTGGACTTCCACAAAGCATCTGAAACTCACCACGGGACAAGTATAATCCATTTTATTTGTCCTGGAAACTTACCATCTGCCTTGTTCAAAAGAATGGCAGCCTACCAACCTCAAACCTTGGTACGTCATCCATGGCCCATCAGTGATGAGGCCCTGCCCCTAGGCCTGGACTCCTGCCTTCCTGATGATCACCACCATTCTTTGTTTTCATGTTTTATTGCCCAAGTTACAAGTCTTTCTGTGGGTATCTTCAAGTTTCCTCCACCGAGGTCTATTTTCAGGGCCTCTCCAACTCCCATCCTACTCTCCCACTGATTTTAAGAAATGTCGAGAAGGAAACACCAAGTGCTGAGTGCAGGTAGATTCCTATCACTCTGAACCTCATTGTGATGTATAAGTACAATGCACCAGTAAAAGTGTGTTAAAAATATAAACATCCAATGCCAGGCGTGGTGGCGCACGCTCGTAATCCCTGCGCTTGGGAGGCAGAGACAGGAGGATCGCTCAGGTTCGAAGCTAGCAGCACGCACTGGCTTAGGAGACCCTGTTTCCAAATTTTTAAAAAAATGTAAAAATAGGTCTGGGAGTGTAGCCCGGAGGTAGAAGGGCTTCCAGGAACCCCGGTACCACCAAATATATATATATATATACATATATATATGTATATATATATATGTATATATATATATATACACATCCAGATACTTCAACAAATTCTAAAGGCCCATAAATGTCAACTTTTATTTATCTCCCCAATGTATGACCTGTTTGTGGTTCTTCAGTTTTTAATCATAAAATCTGTTTCTTCAAGAGATGACTAGATGAGACCTGCATACATTAAAAATGTGCTTATATAGTAAAATATATAGCAAATATATTAAATATGCATTATATTTAAAATATGCTATAAAATATAAATATAACTTGACTTATAATATGAATTGAATATATAAATATAAATGTAGTGTACATTTTATGCTAATTTTAATATATTATGCCATATTTAAATTTAATATATTACCTATAATACAGTTCAGTGGCGCTGATGAAAGCTCTCACCTAGAAGCCTTAAGGAAGACTGAGCAAGGGGTCTGTCCCACTGGTTGCCCACATTAATATACTGTGATCTCTGACCAAGCCTGCACATCCAAGTCACCATCTCTGCAGAGTTTCTCACACAACCCATTTCTCATCTCAGCATCTCCTTGCTCCTGATTCCTCCCAGGTGGGCTCAGCAGCTGCTAGGTACCACAGCTGTTTGTGATCTTGTCTAAAGAGGGCAGAGGATTAGCCTTAGCCCACCCCATACCTTTTTTTTTTTTTTTTTACAAAAAAGACTTGGAATTAAGGAAAGCTTTATTTCTTTTTGCTTTTAGTATAGAATTGGTAACTGAAGAACTAAAACGTGGTTATCAGTTCTCTGAGACCATAATGTAAATTCTATGTACCTACTTTTTATAGAATATTTTGTTCGGTTAGATAATTTTTCTTCTTTCTATAGCATTTTAATAACATTTTTATCTTTTAAGCTATCATTTCCTATTTTTTATTATTCTTATATCCATCTCTCTACTTCTTTGGGAACCAACACAATGCTTGCCTAGCATAAAGAGAGAATATTTAAAATAATTTCAATAAAGAAAAAAATCTAAATTTGATCTTTAGTTAGTTGTTAGTATTCTTTGTAAACAAAATTAAGTTCCTAGCTACCTAGTCTGGGAAAAAAAAATGGACATTTGAATCCTTAATCATTCTATTTATATAACATAGTATTAAACATGCTCATTTGTAAACACTTTCTGATTAAAGAGCAGCTCATTCTTATAATAGCTGCTTATGAAATTTTTCTATTTAATAATATGAATTAAATAGTAGTAGCACAAAGTTTATACACAGTTATTCATATTTTAAACTAAGTAATGGCATACATTACAAAATTTTGCAAAATACATTCTTATGTGCTGTTAAATTTAGGTCTCTGGTCAAAGCTGAATGGTACAGTAAAGAGGCTCAAAAGAGAAAATGCAAAGCAAATGTTTAATCACTTTTCTTGTTTAATGAAGAAACTATAAATTTTATCCAGGTCCCATGCTCAGGAAATTCTTACAGTGGAGATCTTCTTCTTAAGATATTTCTTAGCAAAGGAAAACACAGTAACATCTAACCCCTCCACCCAAGGAATGGAATTCAACCCTACTCCTAAATTATGTGGATATGACATGACATTGCAAATGTCTGCATGAAGTCCTGAGAGTAAAGGAACTTGTTTCAATGCTAGGCTACCCATGCTGTCTTCAGTACATCGAGACATATCATGTCTACTGAATGGAAAGTAACGTTAAATGGAAAAATTAAAAAAAAATATTTCTGCTGAGTGTTTATACCAGGCCTAAAACAATTCTTTGACCTTAATACTTTGTCAAAAGATCTTTAATTGTCCCATTGCCTCAAGATATTTTGCTCATGTCTTTAGAACATAGAAACTAAATTTACGAATTGTTAGCATTGTCCCTGGTCCATTGTTGTCATTTTTTTTAACTGTTTGCTGATTGCTTTTTATTTTTTGGCCATATTGCTATTATTATACTCAATATTCATGGGATAATTCTTTTAAAATAAGGAAAGATTTCTAGACAAGAGTATTACACAGGAACGCAAAAATGCCACTAAATACAGTCTCCAGGGAGACATGTCCATTCTCCTTGAAGTCAAATGTTGAAAACCTATAATCAGATTTGAAGTAAATAATAAGGGTATGTATAAGTCCAAGTGGGTACTATATAGCCCAAGTGTTACCTCTTGTTTCCCTACTTTATTCCATACAATGTTTGATAAACTTCAAGAAGTAATTAACAATGTATTTATTTTAAAAAGCAAGCACAGACCATAGTGCTTTAGAAATTTGATTCTAGCAAGTCTCAAACCAGGTGAAGGTGCTTATTTCTCCTGAAGGGCTGGACCTTTGCTTCTACACTTAGGATGATAAGTAACAAAATCCTTTGAACACAGAGCTCACAGAAAAGCCATCTAGCTCCTTCCCTGAGTGAACTAGATCTAACGTAAGTCCCAATAAAAGGCTTGAGTAGTGTCACTCTTTGCTACATGTCACAGAAATTAAAGGAGATCCTTCCAAAATAAGCATGCCCGTTGCCTGAGGCAAGGAACTTTGGCATACAGGGTAGAAGAATGCCAGAAACTCCCGCTCTCTTGACAGTCAGGCCACAGGCTTTGCAAGGCCTAGGCTGGGATTATAACGTTGCTGTTTACTAGCTATGTGTGGTGGTGGGCAGGTTAAGTTATTTAACCTTTGGGTCTCAAATCCTCTGTCAATTTTACGGGAATAAGATAGGCTTGTTTGCAAGACTCAATTTTGTCAATATATGTAAAATTCTGGACTAGGGCTTGGCAAACAGTAAATTACCAATTCCTGCCTTCAAATTGGATATGAAGTTTAGGCTGTTGAAAGATCAAAGCTATGCTCAGCAGTCCATTCTCCAGCTTTCATTAGAAGGAAGTTAAGAAGTCATTGCTGCAGTTTGCTTGCTGCTGTTGCTGCTGTTGTTTGGGTCTTGAGTATTCTACAGAGGCCATGGGTAAAGGCCTGGTGCCCATGTGGGGACCAGGGTACACCAGCTACTGGGGCATGCTGTGTACCCTTTGAGATGTTGAGCCACAGAGACATCTTCAGATCATTTGGGGGGTTCCCTTAACAGGGATAATAGAACCACCCCTTGCTCTTCCTCTTCTTTGCTTTCCCACACATGAGGTAAAGCAATAGGTCCAATCCATCATGGACTGGAGCGTCTAACACTGTGAGCCCAAACAAACCTTTTCTTTTTGTAGCTTGATTATGTTGGGGCATTTGTTATAGTGATAAAAAGCTACCATTCTCACCCACCTGTGTAACTCTACCTTTAAAGAGCCTAAGTTTGGCCGGGTGTGGTGGTGCACGCTTGTAATCCCCGTGCTTGGAAGGCGGAGACAGGAGGATTGTGCAGGTTCGAAGCCAGCCGTGCTGGCTTAAGAGACCGTTTCCAAATAAAAATATAAAACAGGTCTGGGAGTGTAGTCTGGAGGTAGAAGGACTTCCAGGAACCCCAGTACCACCACCAAAAAAAAAAAAATAAATAAATAAAATAAAATAAAAAAATAAAAAAATATGAACCTGAGTTCCAAATGGACTTTCCCCATAGTTATCAAGAATTTTCAGACAGCTCCTTATGCCAATATTTTTTAGGTGACTATGTTCTTAAAAGCCCAGTTAACAGCAAGGATGATTAGGGCAAGAGTTAAGCTGGAGCATGTAGTACGGTCACTGCCAGGCAGGGCTACCATTGGCTCTCCCAAAAGATGCCCACAAAGCTTCTTGGTGCAGAGATGTTTCTTATCACCAGGAAATGTAACTTAGCTCCAGGAAGTTGTCAAAGGTGTCTCATACCCTAAAGATTATACATAAGTCTACTAAATATCTATTCCTATACAGAGACTTAAAGGAAACTACCCACAGAGAAAAGTCATAGCTAGACTCAAGCTGCAAGCTGAAACTACCTTTAAAATGAGTCACCAGCGTTCAAGTAGACCTACAAGTTAACTACATTTGCTCCTTGATTATAAACTGGCTTATAGCCAGGCAGGTGGTGCACGCTTGTAATCCCAGCATTTGGGAGGCTGAGACCAGAGGATCGTGGTTCGCGGAGAGCCTCAGCTACTTAGTGAGGCCCTTTGCAAATCAGTGAGACCCAGTTTCAAAATAAAGAATAAAAAATAGGGCAGGGGTGTAGCTCGGAGGTAGAATGCCCTTGGGTTTCATCCCCAGGCCCCTCCCCCCAAAAAAAGAAACTGGCTTGTAAGCTAAAATTTGCTCTGCTCTTGAAGAGGTAATAAAGCAATGTGTCACCTATCAGGTTATATGGCATCAGCCACTGAGGGCACCTAGCTGTCCACCAGAGGTAATCAGGAATCCCTGAACAAGGATATGTCAGAACACTATAGAGATATTAAAAAGAGGGGGCAACTGACTTTGTCTCACCAAAAGAAGCTCTGGGCTAGTTCTCTTGGAAAGGAACTGTCCTTTTCTTTATGGTAGCAGATCTGTACATACTTGGTTCAATTGGATTAAAGACCTTGTGGTCTAAACCGGGCGTGGTGGCGTACCTTGTAATCCCCGCGCTTGGGAGGCGGAGACAGGAGGATCGCGCTGGTTTGGAGCCAGCCTTGCTGGCTTAAGAGACCCTGTTTCCACATAAAAAAGTTAAAAAATAGGTCTGGGAGTGTAACCTGTGGGAGTGTATCCTGGAGGTAGAAGGGCTTCCAGGAACCCTAGTACCACCAAAAAAAAAAAAAAATAATAATAATAATAATAATAATAAATAAATAAATAAATATAAAAATAAAAACCTTTTGGTCTAGAAAACTCCCCTTTGAGTCTTCTACCTCCTAATCTACATCTTTGAACTAAAGAAAAGGGATGTAAAAGATAAACAAATATATCCCATAATGGACTGCTGGCAGAGACTGTCCACTGGGACAATGACATTTTAAAAACAATAGCAACAAGACATGCATTTCTTCCTGGACATACCCTTATATGAGGTCTTATGAAAAAGAACCTGAAGCTAATTAACATTCTAGATATAGCTATCAGTTTAGAGAAAACATAGAGGACAATGGAAGATTTTAAATACAGAACAAGGATGCAATCAAGAAAACCTAGATGTACAGCACAGATGGTTTGGTTACTTCAATAAAAACAATCAAGGGGAAAAAAAGACTAAATGAAAATCTACAAATTAAAAAAAATACAAGAAATGTGATAAACTAGAAAAAAAAAAGCAAAATTATTGGAGAAAAACACTCAGCAAAGTAGGAGTAGAAGGAAACTGCCTGAATATAATTAAAGGTCATATATGTAAGACCCACAGCCAACATTATACTCAGTGGTGATTGTCTGAAAAAAGTTCTGCCTAAGATCAAGAACATGAGAAGGAGATCACTTTTGCCATGTCTATTTAACATAGTAATGGAAGTCTTAGCCAGAGCAATTAAGAATGACAAATAAAAGCCATCAAAGTTGTAAAGGAAGAAGGAAAATGATCTCTCTCTGCAATGACATGATTGTATATGTAAAAAGCCTCAAAGATTCTGCAGAAAAAAATGCTAGAATAAACATGTTCAGCACAACCTCAGGCACAAAATCAACACACAAAAATCAGTTTTGCTTCTACATACTAAATAGCCAAACAAGGAAAAAAACTAAGAAAAAGATTCTTGTAAAAAAAATGATTTGTCACAATAGTAAGAACAACAACAACAACAACAAAGGAATTGAATATTTAGGAATAAATCAAGGGAAAAGCAAGATTAGTATACTAAAGACTAGAAAATATTGCTGAACGAAAGTAAAAAAGACACAAATAAATAGAAAGACATCCCATGTTCATAGATGTAAGACTTAGCAATGAGATGTCAATACTACCCAATGTGATTTAATGCAGCTCCTATCAAGTTTCCAATGCATTTTGTCTTGTGGGTTTTTTTCCCCCCAGAAATAAAAAAAGAATCCATCCTAAAACTATATAAACTCAAGGGATGCTAAATAACTAAAATTGTCTTGAAAAAGAAAAAGTTAGAGGTCTCCCATTTCATAATTTTGAACTTATTATAAAGCCACAGTAACCAAAACAATGTGGTTTTGGCATAAATGCACATGTATAGACTAATAGAATAGAAAAGAAGGAGCTAGAAACAAACCTCATGTATATGGGCAAATGATTTCTGACAAAGGTGTCAAAATCAATGGGGGAAATGATAGTCTTTTTAGCAAACAGTGCTGGGAAAACTGTATATCCACAGGCAAAAGAAAGAAGTTGAATCTTTACCTTATACTATACACAAAATTAATTCAAAATATATCAAAGACCTATATGTAAAAGCTACACTCTAAGGGGGAAAACTCCACAGCATTGGGTATGGCATGAAGTCTTGGATATGATACCCAAAATAAGGCAACAAAAGAAAGAAAATGGAATAAAAAATGATCAAATCAGAATTTAAAACGTGCAAAGGGCACAATTAACTGAATGAAAAGACAGCCTAAAGAATGGGAAAAAATATTTGCACATATCCACTAATCGGTTAATATCCAGAATATATAAAAAATTCCATAGCCAGGCATGGTGGCGCACACTTGTAATCCCAGCATCTGGGAGGCTGAGACTGGAGGATTGTGATTCGTGGACAGCCTCAGCTACTTAATGAGGCCCTCTGCAACTTAGTGAGACCATTTTAAATAAAGAATAAAAAATAGGGCAGGGGGTGTAGCTCAGAGGTTGAATGCCCCTAGGTTCCATCCCCAGACCCACAAAAAAATAAAAAATAAAAATAAATAAAAAATAAAAAATATATAAATTCCAACAATTCTAAGAACTCCTACAATAGCCAAAAGGTAAAAATACCTCAAGTGTTCATTGATGAATAAATACGCAAAATATGAAACACACTATGGTATGCATGTACAAAAGGAATATTAGCCTTTAAAAGAAAGAAAATTCCGCAACATGCTGCAATATGTATACATCTTGAGAACACTGAACTAAGTGAAATAAAAACAAATGCTATCTGATTCTACTTTTAAAGAGGTACCTGAAGTCCATAAAGACTGAAAGTAGAATAGAGTTTGCTAGGAACTGGGGTAGGGGGAGAAGGGAATTTCTGCCTGGACGCAGACTTTCTGTTTAGGAAGATGGGAAGGTTCTGGAGAGTGGATGCACAAAACGTGAATATAATTAATACTAGTGAACTGTATACTTAAAAATGGTTAGGAGGTTAAAGTTTATGTTATGTCTATTTTACTACAATTAGAAATAAGCATTGCCAGGTATGGTAGCGCATGCCTGTAATATCAGGGAGGCTGAGACAAGAGGATCACAGGTTCAAGACCAGCCTCGGCAACTTTATGAGACTGTCAGCAACCTAGCTGAGACCCTGAGACTATAACACACCAATAAAAGTATATATTAAAATGTAAGCAAAAAGAAAAAAAGAAAAAAAGGCTGGGGGTAGCTTGGAGGTAAAATGACTTTGGATTCAATCTCCAGTAACACACACACACACACACACACACACACACACACACACACACACACCTCTCTAAACATTTAAAAAATAAAGAAGCAGAATATGGTGGTACAAGCTTGTAATCTCAGTACTTGGGAGGCTGAGACAGGAGAATCACAACCTCAGCAAGTAGTGAGACTCTCATCAACCTAGTGAGCCCCTGTTTCAAAAAATAATAAAAAGGAGCCAGGTATGGTGGTATATACTTATAATCCCAGCATTGGGAAGTGGAGAAAGAAGGATCACAGTTTGCAGACAGCCTCAGCTACATATCTAGGCCGCCTTTGTAACTCAGTGGACCCTGTTTCAAAATAAAGAATAAGAAACAGAGCCAGGGATATAGCTCGAAGGTAGAATGCCCATGGGTTCCACCCCCAGTACTGCAAATAAATAAATAAATAAATAAATAAATAAATAAATAAATAAAATAAAAAAGGGCTGGAGGGGTAGCTTGGAGGGAGAATTCCCCTGGGTTCAAGCCACAGTATAATATACACACACAGGAAAGAACTATAATTATTAGATAATGATATTAGGAAATTATGAATTTTGCTAAATAGCTAAGTTACTATGTACCATCTATTGTTTCTATTCTAAAAATAATTCTTTTAGTGGAATCCTATATATACAGTAAAACATATACAAATAGAATCATATGATATCTGAGATTTGCCTTGAGAAGTTGCCTTAGGACAGTACAGAGCAGCTGAGTGATATGGTAGCGATAGATAAAGATTGCGTAGGACATAGTTGATATTTATTACAGTTGAAGAGGTTACCTTAGGTTTCATTATACAATTCCATATGCTTTTGCATATGTTTGGAAGATTATATAATAAAAATCTTAAAAGTATTAAAAACATCCACTGACAAAATATGATTAGTTTTTTGTGGGTGGTGAAATCTTGGTTTAAAAAGATATTTTTTGGAAAATTTAAAGCACACCCAAATCATACTTTTAAAACAAAAAAATTAAGTCAAAATTGTAAAAGCCTTATAAAGTTCCTCAGCATATCCCCTTTGATTGAGAAGAATGTTCTAGGGCTTGCTTTGGGTAGGTAATCTGTATTCAGATTTATGAGGTTTTTAGAATATATTCAAGAATGTCAGCCTCCACTCTGCCTGTATTAACTTCACTCATTTTTATCATACACAGTGTTCTTTTCTAGGACCCCAGAGGAACCCCTACATTTATAATTGAAGGATCTTCATCTCATGGATTTAGGAATGTCAGTGTTACATTGCACTGTTGATCAGCTGCAAAGGAAAAATCTCAGTGTAATTTAAGAATAGCAGTAACCCTAGAAGCACCCATTTAGGGCCTCTTGCCTTTGTTTTTTGGTTGTATGGATCCTGTGGATCCTGAATTTTTTTTTCCTCTTTTTTAACTGATCGGCAATGCTAGCGTTATCGTTTGGCCTCCTAGAGATTTCTGAACTAGTTAAATCATTGTAGCTTATAGGAATGCCTATCGTGAATAATGTTAGGAGGTGCATTTCCTTCTCAGCACTGCGAATCCTTTGGTGATTCTTCAGTTTCACTCTTAGGGGTTTGGAGCAGCATTAGTTGAGCTTTACCCCAATAAAGGGCTGTTGTCGAGGATTCATTCACGTAGCAGTATCCTGCATTATTAATTTATAAGCTCCCTGAAGGCAGGAATTACGGCTAGACACCTACTACACTTCTGTATTTGTGTTATTTTATAAACATAAAAAGCTGACTTTCTGAAAAGTTCCTTAGTGTCAGGGCAGGAAACAAAAGACGACTGAGGCAGAGGAGGGGCTCCCGGCCAGGCATGTGCTCTGGGTAGCAGAGCCTGTACACCTCAGGAAGTTTTGTGGGTGCAACTTGAGAAGGGTGCCATTTGGTGGGACAATTTTCTGAATTACTTTATGGATGTTTGTAATGATCATGAGCTACAACTAAAGTACTCTATGCTGGGGGGTAGGGTAATGAATACTATCCACTACTTCTATTCTGACAAATTCTTTTGATAGTGTCTTAAATTGGGGGTAGTATTACCACGGGGACCACACTGTATTAGCACTGGATCTCTCCCAATAGGAAAACCACCATGAATCCTTCTAGGTCCTTGTAAAGAGGGGCAGTAGGTATATTCTCATAATATTTTTGTTTTATTCCAATGGCCCAGCTGAAATTCACATTGCTCAGATTATTCTGTTGCCCATTTATGTCCAGCACTAGCATAATCATGTCTGCATTGCTAATTCCAGTATTTGCACATGATATTTGATCTTAGCTACTTTGTAATAGATAAACACTGTCTTGAAAGTGGTATGTTCTCATCTCCTATCCTCTTGACTTCATCAGGAAGTTACACTTTATTATGTGGTAACCATGTTCATGAAGGTGGTACTGAAGAAGAGGGAAAAGAGCCCTAACCTAATTTTACCAATGAGGTGGCTGAAGTAAATCTTGTTACGGGCTTGTCTGCTCACCCTAATCATAGTAAAGCTTGGAGAGAAGAATGGAAATTAGAGTTTTTAGTGATTTTTAAAGAAAATATAAAGCAGCCAGATGCTCTATGTTATTGATAGTTTTGCATAAGCATACCTATTTTTTCTTGTACATTCAGCAGCCCTGTCTCTATGACAAGGCACCTTTGATATCCCGAGTTCTGTTGACAGCCAACTGAGCCAGGGCCACAGCATGGGGAGCCAGGACGGAGCACCGCGAGTGACCCGCCAGCCCACAGTGGCTTTCCTAACAACCCCCCCCTTGGCTGTGGTCAGTTCTGCACATTCCTGGTCTTAGCTCTCTCTTCCTGCCAGCACCACTGAAGCGCATTATTCTGGCGCAACACACACACACACACACACACACACACACACACACACACACACTGACCACAGGATTCTCAGGAGAGAACCACAGTCCGGCCTGCTGGAAACAGGTAGTGAGGCACTCAGCAAAACAACCAGGAAGAGTTGAGAAGAAACACAACGCTGTCCTTTGCCAACTTCAAATGACAAGGTCATCTGTTCATAGTGGCCAACACAGACCTCTACAGAAGGGAGGCTGCTTCAGAAACGAGTTTCTAAACCCATTTTTATTTACCTTCTCAAAAACTCTTACTTTTGACTCACTGTGTCCATGGTCCTTTTGAGACTCAAAAGAAATGGAAACTTAAAGGAAAACCTGTTTATCTCTCTCTCTCTTTTTTTTTTTTTTTTGGCTTTTTGGAACAGGTTGGAGTATAAAAATAAAGTGTCTTTCTCTCTTCTCTAGAAACCTTAACTCTAACCATGAAAATATCTCTACCTTTTATGTAACTATGTTTTAAAAGATACAGCCCAAGATTTTTAGTGTTGATTTAATGCCACAAATGCCAAGTGTTATACTAGATCTTATGTAGTCCAAAAGTCATTTCAGTTTTATTATAAGAGCTAAAAACAGCACTGAAATGTTGATGAGGAAGCAGTTTCTCCTTATTGCTTAGATATACCCCACACAGCATTAAAAGAAAAATTGCTCCTATTTTTAATGTGGTTTTGGTTTCTATGCTCTTGTATTTTTTGTCCTGCTACTTTTTCTTTTACTATTTCATGTTTTCCAGACTGAAAAGCAAACGTTTTAATAGTAAACTAAAGCAAGCACATATTTAAGACAATATGAATTATATAATTTGAATTATTTAAGTTTAAACCTCAAATAACTATTTGATGACCTAAGTTACTTCTTCAAATTTTAGACTCTGATTTAGCAATCTGGCTTTACAAAGTATCTAGTTTTCCTACTAACAACAAATAAATGACAAAAAAATGATTTCACAAGGTGAAATTTGCCTTTTAACTATTGTCCTATCACTATTTTCAACATACAAGTTCATTTAAAATATCTGATTAATGTCTCCTGTGCCTCTCCTCTTTGAATTTGTATCCTATTACCTCTGTGAGATCAAAACTAGAAATTGCTGTATCACTTTGGAGCACAATGCAGAATATATCATGTTTTAGAAAGTTACTAATTTTTGGTTAGCTAGAGCTCCTAGAAGACAGTTCAGCTATTTCAGAAAATATGACTAGTCGTGGGTATGGTGCTTACATTCTGAGTTTGTGTAATAAAGGGTAGAGTTCCTAAATTCTAACTGCAGCCAACCCTCTGCTGGCAAGCAGTTACTGAGCCTCGTAATGGCCACTGAGGTGTGGTGCTGACAGTGTGAGCAGATTTAGGAGCATTTGTTGCTCAACGTGCAAATCTTTTTAAGTATTCTTAGGAGGGCAAATCTTGGGGCAATAGCAATCAAAATGGAAGGAAAAAAAAATACTTGTTTTAGGCCGCTTGAACAATTCCTTATTTAGAATGCTAATATTACAGCCACAAAAGGGGCCTGAATGCCACTTAAAAACTCTCCCATTGAGGACCTTTTGTTTTGGGTAAAAAGAAGCTGAAAAACAGGAACGGGCACTCTGAGTACAGAAATGGTTTATTTTTAAGGCCCCATGCTGGCGGTTCACAGGGGAGGAGATTAAGGACAAGCATTGCAAATTAGCTCCCTTATCTGAGAAAAGAGAAAAATTATATGCTGAAACATTACTTTTCTTATGAGACATCACTAAAAGTGTTTTTCAAATGATTGGTACAATCCATGAGAGCCCAAGATTCTACTGCTATCTTTCCTCCTATCCACAGGCATCAATCCTGCACCAAAGGAGATTCATTTTTTCACGTTTCTAAGGCTCACTGGACAGTTGTCATAAATGTTTTGAGAGCCAAGTTATAATTTTGATGCAAATAAGAACTAATCTGGATTACCTCAAGATATTGCAATGCATATGAAAAAGGAATTATGGTTGAACTACTGCCTGGATGATTAGACAAAAGAATCCAAATCTGTGGTTGGGCTAATCAGGTCATTTTTCCTGATCAGATACCTGACACTCGACTGTGCTAATTTTCTCCTTACTTAAGAGACTCCCTTTCAACATTGTGAAAATAATATTCAAGCAGAGAACTAAGAGAGAGAGCTTTGCTATTTCAAAGATTAATTTTGATTGTGGAGGAAGCCCAGTGAGTCCCAAATGTGAGACAGCCGCCAAGAAATGTTACAAAGAGGGAGGAAGGAGAAGAGAGCTGGCGTGGACCTGGCCAAATTGGCCTTAACACACGGGGGCCCGCAGGGTGCCAAGGGGAAGGCTAACCAGCTAAATGCAGTCCAAAGACCTATCAAGAGTTCATTTGTAACCACTCTCGTATCTCGCCCCTTTCTAGTGTTACAGCCACTTTTTAGGCCTTTATTGTATGCTATCAGGAATGCTGCACAATAATTTTCTTTGCCATCAGATTAATCTTATTAATCTTCCCAATTGTGTACTGCTATCATGTCCCTCCACTGTTTAACATTGTTCCTGACATTCCCCAGGCCTATAGCACGAAATCCTGACACCCAAGGCTGGGCACAGCTCTCCTGGGAGGGCAATGGACCCATTAGAATTAGTTTACACACCTGTATTGCCACTTCATAGACATACTTCCTGGGTAAATAATTTCATTTTTTTTCTGAGCCAAAGTCTCCTCCTCGAATATAGGAGCTAACTGGATAATAAATGTGAGATAGTAGTATAAACTGTAAACCTGGGCAAGGTTACAATTCCATTGCCACTTCAGCTCATTTTCTGCTATTCATTTTCTCTGAGTCTGATCCCTCAAATGTACTTTATAGATATCCTAGCCTTCTCACCAATAAGTTTGGTCACTGGCAGTGCTCTACTTTCTTTCTTCCTGTCTGCTACCTGGAACAGCAAAAATATGCATGATTGTTGGCTCTCTCCTCTGAACTCCCAAAGCAAGCAAGAACTGCTCTTATTTAGAGTGCCTGGGAGTGTATCTCTAAAGACTTCGAATTGTTCTAACAGCCCTGCAATCCTCTTCATTGCACAGGTGGGAAGATGGAGGCAGAGGCATGAGGGGCTTTTCCCAAGGCCAGAGGGAGGGAGGCAGACAAGCATGGTTGCTGGGAAGCTGGAGCACGCCTGTTCATTTTCTGCATTCATGAAGAAAAGAAAAAACAAGACTTGATTCAATAAGGCACAGCCAGAACATACGTTTCAGCTCAATATTAGTGGTGATTAGGAGGAAGGAGCTGGCAGTTAATGGAGAGGAGTACAAACCTCCAATGAGGGCAAAGAAAGGGGCTAAGAAAGCTCATTCAGCTGGAAATCCTAATGCTACAGACAACTGCTTTGTTTGTTTTGAAGATTTCGATTCTATGTCATTCCACAGTATCCAGAAGTTTTTAATTGAGCCATACATTATTTCATCTTTTTTATCTGATTTGGGATTTGGAAACCACCTTTTGGGCTTGCCTTGGCCACTTATTATTCCAGCCACAAAACCTTGGGTGCTACCCTGCTAGGGTGGCCAGGGCCCCCAGGGCTTAGAGTGTGCTTTGGGTCTCACTTCTTGGTGACAGAAAGGAGAATTAATGCCAGGACTGCTAAAAACCCATTCTCTTTCTTCCCAGGAACACAGCAAGGCCCCATTTCCCAGCTTCCTTGGTCCTGGGCCGTGTGGCTGAGGCAATGTCATGGGCAGAGGTGTGTGTTCCTTCTCAGCTAGGCCCATGATGCCTCCCATGCACTGCTCCTGCCTATTGTCTCTGTGGGCCCGGCTGCTAATGGCAATAATCCTCTAGCCCTGAATCCTACATGGTGAGGATAGTGGGATTGTGATCAGTACCACTGAGCCCTGCCCTAACCAAGCAACCAAAAATATCCAATCTGGACTGGTTAGAAAGAAAGACAATCATTTCAATTGAGTTTGAACCATTATATTATAGGCCTATTTGTTATAGCTGCTTCACCTATCCTAACTAATTCTTCTGCTGATCTGTGTTTCTTTGGAGCGCCAGATGCAAACAGGGTATGCCTGCACTGAATAAGCAGATATGTGAGCCTCGGTGTGGCTGTCATTTAATGGTCCTGTTGTTCTGCAGTCAGGAGTAAATGGAGTCAGCACAAAGTACAAAGCGTGGTAGTGTAGGGACAATCTTTCTCTAAAGGGATGATAAGTATTTTAGGCTTTGCAACCCTATGCAGTCTCTGCATTTTTTTGTGTGTTTTTTTTAAAAAAATTATCCAGCTGGGCGTGGTGGCACATGCTTGTAATCCCCACCCTTGGGAGGTGGAGACAGGAGGATCGCATGGGTTCGAAGACAGCCTCCGCTACTTAGTGAGACCCTGTTTCCAAATAAAATATAAAACAGGTCTGGAAGTATAGCCCGGAGGTAGGAAGCCTTTGGGTTCTACCCCCAGTACCACAAAAAAAATAAAATAAAATAAAATATATCCTTTTAAAAAAAATTTAAACAATATTCTTAAAGACTGTTACTATCACTGTGAACTACATTGTGATGTGAAACTATAATGTACCAATAAAAAATAAAGTTAAAAAATCAGGCCATAAGCCAGATTTGCCCTATGGGGTAGGGTCTGTTAAACCCTCATCTATCTATCTATATATCTATCTTTATTTATTTAAATTTTTGTGGTACTGGGAATGGAGCCCAGGGGCATTCTACCTCTGAGCTACACCCCTGGCCTTGTTTTTGATTCTTTGTTTTGGAATAGGACCTCACTAAATAGCTGAGGCTGGTCATAAAGCTATGATCCTCCTCTCTTAGCCTTCCAAGTGCTGGAATTACAAGTGTATGCCACCACACCCAGCTATCTATATTTTTTACAATACATAATCAAGAAAATAATATCTTATAAGGCATGAAAAAGACATGAAACAGAAATTTGGAAACTAAATCAAATGTCACTGGAATGAAGCCACAGGGTTTGTGTACCATCTGCAGCTGTGTTCCCAATGTGAGGGCAGAGCTGAATGGTCAAAACAGGTCTATGTCCCACAAAACCTAAGATACTTATTTGCTGGATCTCTACAAAAAAATAGTTTGCCAGCCCCTTGTCTAGACATTTTAGAAGATCATCACACTGTTTAAGTAACCAGCCCCTCTGCAACTCAGCGAGAACACCAGTGACCTGCTGCTCTGTGCTAAGCATTCTGCATTTTCACCACCATCTTGGGAGAGTGCCACACCCAGAGGTCTTGGCGTCTAGTGTTGTCTTCTAAGATAAAAGAGCAATGGCAATCCTTATTGGGTAACTAGAGTGTTCAGGTGAAAGGGGTGTGATAAACTGCTGTTACGTTATTATTTCCCCAGTGTACTAAATGATCATAGCCCGATGACTTGGAGGGTTAGATATTCTAAGCTCATATTACTGTAACTGAAGTCCCCTTAGGATCCTGGCATGTTATAAAACACTCAAGGAGCAGCTACAAATTTGACAGGTTTCTTGTTATTGGCCATTGCCATTAGTAAGACATTATGCTGGGTCTTTCAAATTCAGGATGTACTTTATTTCTTAAAATAATTCTGCGGGCTAAGTAGCTAGCTTTTTGGATGAGCAGATTGAGGTGCAGTAAGAACAAGTAAATTGCATAATGTCAAAAAGCTGAAAAGCCAAGAGCTTAGAATGAAACTAGATTTACTTGAATTCATTTGTGGTGCCCTTCCCATTGCAAGATAAAGAATATCGCATATTGAAAGTTCATCAATTTGAAGACACCACCACCATCTTACTGGCCAAGATTCATATATACTTTTGGCAGTCAGATATTCACCTACATTCAAATATATCTAGTACTGATTTAATCTGTTACATCAGACATGGTCTGAAATGTTTTCTGCGTTGGGTCTCTAGGCTCTCCCAATTCCTTACCCACAAAAACATCTTGGGTCATATCAGTTTCACAGCATAATGTTAAAGGAGTGCTAGGCACGTAGTAAGTCCCACAATTAAACACGGTGAACTTTATGCTACCGTAAGTGCTCATGTTTTGGTTTTTATATAAAATGAGGACTGAGGCTCAATACTCTTAAGATCTATTCTAGCCCAAGTCCCTATGAAACACAGATGCTGCGTAACAATAAAAATAAAGTGCTGAAACAATCGAGCCGCCACATATCGGTATTTGGGGTGTTCTCCCACAAAAGGGGGAGTCACACTTCAGTCATCCTCACAATATTTGCTTGAAATAAAAGTTTGGGGTGTATGCATTGTTATTAACAATTGGATTATACTTTCTAATTTAGATCAAGCAATGAAGAAAACAATAAAAATCAAGACTGTTTTTTTCTAGTGAAAATCAGAAATTAGGATTTATTCTGAAAGCACCTTCTAAGCCTGATTAATCAAAAACAGCTAGGTCAGACATTCCAAACAGTATCCCAGTTTACAGTAACACCCACAGTCTACTCTCCTGCTCCCGTTGCATCTTTCCTCTTCCCTAGCCGTGGCTGTACTGTACTCAGCTCCCACCTTTTGTTCCCATCACCTTTGTTATAAAACAATACTTCCTTATAACCCAACGTGCTTCTTCCCACAGCTAGGATTACACGAAAAGGTGAAACATTCCCAAACTTTTTTGTTTTTGGTACATATTGCTATAACATGCCCTAATTTTGCATTTTATCAACCCGATCCTGTATCCTCTTACGGGACAGCCCACTCATTGAGCTGCCTAAGCTACTGTGACTAAGCTACTTCTCAAGTATCTGGTTCCCATAGAGATGGAACAGCTCTCACATTGTCAGGCATTCATTTCTTTCTCAGTATGAGGGGGAAGGCCCAGCCACATACTTTCCTCACAATGCTCAAGAACACAACTAAATCTGTGCTCCAAAAGGGAGTCCTGCTGCGGAGCTGCCTTCAGACTCTAGGGGAACAAAAGGGATGCAAGACAATCTGAGCAGCTTAGCTGTTATTATTGTAAGGCGGGATCCTTGTTGAGGCATGCACTATTATAAGGCTCGATTATAAGATTTGAGAGGAAATTCTGACTGACTACATGCTCTATAATGAAGAGTGCAGTAAATGTTCTTGCATGCTTCTGGTGGGGACTTAACATCTTCAGCACTGCCTGTTCAAGAAGCCACCCTAATAGGAAGGGAAGCCGCTGGGCAATGGGACAACAGGTCGACCCCAGTGTCACGCACAAAGAAGGTGCTCCCTAAATGTTTAGGGAGAAATCAAGCAGTCTGAAGAGCTTCTGAATCAAGAGTCTGAGGAGCTTCTGACTCTAAACTATAAAGTTGCTCAGAGTCTGGCATCTCCAGCCCATGCCAGTCCTCCTGGGTGTCCCGGGCTCCTCTTTTAATGGCCCTCTTGCCTTACCCAAGTAGGTGTTAAAATGGTATCTCAAACTTGTCCAACTTCAAACTTTATACTTTCCCTCTAAAACAGTTCTTCCTCACCTCAACCAATCTTTCACTCTTCTTTATTACTTACTGTATACTACTTCAATCAAAATCCCTTTCTTTCATCCATTCATCCATCCATCCATCCATCCCTGGATAATACCTACAGATGTTCTACTACTGAGCTACATCCCTATTCCTTTTTCTTGTTTTTAAAGAGGGTCTCATTAAATTGCTGAGGCTGACCCTCCCGTTGTAATCCTCCTGTCTCAGACTCCCAAGTACTGGGATTACAGGCTTGCACCACCACACATGACTAAATAATTTCTAAGTCTCTTCCCTCCATTTCTCCTATTAGTGACTCAGATTACTGCTAAAGTGTTCTATCTGGATTCCCATTTGTCTTCCCCTACCATTTATCCTCCACACTCAGTTAAAGTCATCCAATCTCAGCTCCTCCCTGGAAGGATGATCAGCCCTCCTGGGGGTGGCTGGAAGGCCCTTAGGATCCTGACACCTCC
Organism: Muscardinus avellanarius; assembly: GCF_963383645.1. Classification (NCBI taxonomy): domain Eukaryota; kingdom Metazoa; phylum Chordata; class Mammalia; order Rodentia; family Gliridae; genus Muscardinus; species Muscardinus avellanarius. The sequence continues at coordinate 66,106,748 of NC_137789.1, read as the reverse complement.
CTACCTCTGTTGCCACTCCATCCTCGTCACTGGTAGTCCTTTAGGCCTCATTGTCCTTCAGACAGCAAGGCCTCCGTGCTTGCCATTGCCCCTGCTTACAACACTTTACCCCAATCCTGACACACAGACTTCAGGCCAATATGACACTCAGAAGATCTTCCTCAAAACACAAGCATTCTGAAGTTCTCCTTCAGTCCCATCAACCCATCAAGGAGACACTTACAAGTAAATAATTCAGATTATTTACTTGTAATTTACTTACAAGTAAACACTTCAGAGAATATATAAATTCAACCCATGAAGGAGACAAAAATAATTTACATCACCCATACTTCAGAGAATATATAAATTTGGCTGAGAATTAAATGAAATAAAACTTTTTTTATCATATGGCCTACCATGATACAACCAAATAAATTAAATACTATTTGATAAAATATTAAAATAGTAATGGGTAACACTTTAAAAAGTGAAGCTCCTGAGCCGGGCGTGGTGGTATGCACTCATAATCCCAGCATTTGGGAGGCTGAGACTGGAGGATCACGGTTTGTGGACAGCCTCAGCTATTTAGCAAAGTCCTTCACAATTCAGTGAAACCCTGCTTCAAGAAAAAGAAAAAAAAATAGGGCTGGAGGTGTAGCTCAGAGGTGCAGTGCCCCTGGGTTCCATTCCCCAGTACAAAAAAAAAAAAAAAAGTGAGGCTCCTGGCCTTAGCACTTTTGTGTGAGTTCTAGACCCCAGCTTTCTTTGTTAGGAGTTAGTTGTAGGGACATTATTATGGCTCAGTTAAGATCTTCTACTAATTATATGCTGACATTTCAGGTATTGAATTAGTTTTTTAGTTAGTTTGTTTGTTTTGGTAGTACTGGGGTTCCTGGAAGCCCTTCTACCTCCAGGCTACACTCCCAGACCTATTTTATATTTTATTTTTTTATTTGGCAACAGGGTCTCTTAAGCCAGCGAGGCTTGCTACAAACCAGCGTGATCCTCCTGTCTCCACCTCCCAAGCACGAGGATTACAAGTGTGTGCCACCATGCCTGGCTTGAATTAGTTTTTAAGCAATAGGTTTTGTAGAAATGGGGTGAGTAGGAGGCCTGATGGAAGACATAATACATCAGCTAAAATAGTGATGAGGTCCTGTTATTACCTCCAGACTGTGTGTCCATAGCAGGGACTCAATGCAGATTTATTGCAATAATCAATACCGGGCACATTTGTAAAAGAACATGCATCTTTCATGGGTATCAACTTCAACAATTAATTGTGATAAACCTCTGGAGTCAATAAGACATAAGAATTCAGTTTCTAAAGCTCCAAACCAATATCCTCAAAGATCTAAGACTTAGTGTTTCTTTAAAGATTGTAAAAATGAGAACTATAATATTTTCAGTATAATTCTTGAATTTTAGAAATTACCTGTAGCCACTTTACATAATATAGTTTTCTCATGGGAAAGTGATTAAGAATGAGAAGAAACATACTAAAAATAATTTCTAAGGCTTCAGGAAACCCAAATGCCCAATGTTGATATGAAAGTTCTAGTCCTCGAGGTGGTTTGTAATAATTCTTTATCTATAATACCAAGATAAATACTATAACAATCCTTAACACGAGTACATTAGTCCTCGTGTTAATTAGTACAATTAATTGTCATAGGCCCAATATGACAAACCATTCAAATAAATTTAGTCCCATCAGTAAAGGAACGTGTAAAGATGTTCATAGCAGGTATTTTTTAAAAGAAATTACTAGTATATTGCTAATTGATGAAAACAATACCAAGTGAAATATTTTCTCCCTATAAGGGTTTAAAAGTAAAATGACAGGGCAAATTAAAAACATACAGCAAAAAAGGTCTTTATTTCTCACCTATATAATATATATATATATATTTGCCATCTGGGGATGGAACCCAAGGGCATTCTACCTTCAAGCTACACCCCCATCTCTATTTTTTATTCTTTATTTTGAAACAGGGTCTCACTGAGTTGCGAAGGGCACTAAGTAGCTGAGGCTGTCCGTGAACCTTGATCCTCCTGTCTCAGCCTTCCGAATGCTGGGATTACAAGCGTGCGCCACCACACCTGGCTCCACCTATATATTTAAATAGCATTCAATCTCTTTTATTCATTAGGATATTAAGTAAGCATGAATTTAATTTTGTGAAGTCCATTTCATTTTGTAAGACTTAAAATAATCTCTTCTTTTGCTTATTTACATGTTTTCTCCTTACCTATATATTTGACCATACCAGTAAGTTATTTTTGCTTTTTATATTTTAAATTTATGACTTAAATTTCATCCACTGAACAAAAAATAAATTCTAGGCATATTACTCCAAAGAAAATAAATGCCCATACCTATTGGTACTCACCCTCCCATATCTGTTGGCGTAGGACCCCGTAAGCAAGGAATGGAAAACAATGATTGTCTCGTCCAAGTCCCAGATGAACACTCTCTACAAAGGAAGAATCAAATCAGTGTGTCTTTGCCTTGGCTGAGAAAACTGTTATTGAGTTAATGTCAACATCAAAAAGTAGTCTTATAATGGCAGAGACAAAGGAAAAATCTGAATTACTCTTTTTAATCACAGCTGTCCCAAAGGACATCTCCCAGTGTTAGTTCATATACCCTTCAGATGAAGAACAGGAGAAGAGTTAGACTAACCACATCAATAAAAATGCAGAAAAGGGATAATGTATATCCTTTTATATGTAGCAAAATTTTAATTACAGTTCTAAAGAAATGAAAAATAAGCTATAACTCGTGGGTAACTTCTGAGATATGGTGGGCAATCAATGAAAAATGACTCAAATGATCTTTCCCTTATATTTGTTAATTAAAAAGCATTAAATAACTAATCTATTCTATTCTTATCAAGCCCCCCCCCCAAGAAAAACCCTGCAACTTTTTAATCTATTCACCTTGTGTTAACTACTGGCCAGTTATCAAAGAGATGGGATAGAGAGTTGGCCCTCTGTATCCACATGATCTGATATGCATTCAAGGATAGAAAATACTCAGAAAAAGAAATTTCATCTGTACTGAATGTGTACAGGTCTTCTTCCTTCTTATTATTTCCCAAACAATACAGGATAACAATCATTTTCATAGCGTTTGTGTTGTATTAGGTATTATAGGTAATCCAGAAATGACAAAGTGTTTGGGAGAAAGTTCACAGGTTTCATGCAAATCCTAAGCCATTTTTTATAAGGGACTTGAGCATCTGTGGATTTTGGCCTCCTCGTGGGGCTCCTGGGACCAGTGCTCTGTGGATGCCAAGGGATGACCGCATGTTTTTGTTTTTTTTACCAATTTTTTTTTTATTTCAGATTTCAGGTTATAGATATTTAACAACTTAGGAAGACAGATCACTCATGCTTTTAGACATGCTCTTGGGGCATTTTGAATTGGATTTGGAGAAATTCACTTCAAAAAGGTCTTTGAGACACCACAGAAAACCTCCTGAACCTGCTTCTCTCCTTCCCATTCCTACTCACACCAGTACATATTCATGCACATAGATGTGCTGGAAAAATCTCATCTTTTCTGCCAAAATAATCATGTTTTCCACCATCAGATTTCACTTTGGCAAAAGCAGAAACTTAATTGCAGTGGCTTCAAGCTTTGAAATCTACCACCCTCTCAGCCTTACTTAATCCCAACTGCTTTTGAACTCCACCAAAACATGTCTCAGAAGGTGATTAGCATTTCAGTTTGGAAAATTTCAGGTTGTCCTTTCTCAATATACACAACTATGTCTTTAATTTCAGAGTGGACTTTATTAAACATTTTTAGTATGGCACTTACTTAATTGAAATGGCAATGACACCAAACAGTGCCACAGAGTTCTGTTCAAGCAAAATTATACAGTTAATCATATTTCCTTAGAGCAAAAGTAAACGTCTTTTATCATGAGGTTAATATGGAAGAAAACACAGAAATAAATAATTTCTGGGATGTAGTTGGAGATATATCTCAGTGGTGATGACTTGCCTAGCATGCACAAGGTCCTGAGTTTAATCCCTAGCACCAAACACATCCATAAAACTTGCATAATCTGGGCTAGGTGTGGTGACACATGCCTATAATCTCAGTACTTGGGACAACCGAGGCAGGAGGATCCTATGTTCGAGGCCAGCCTTAACAACTAGTGAAGTTCTCTGTAACTTAGTGAGGCCCTGTTTCAAAATAAAAAATAAAATAAAATAGGGCTGGGGATGTAGCTCAGAGCTAAAATGCCCCTAGGCTCAATCTTCAGTACCCTTCCCAGAAAATTATATGACCTACAGTTAATATGAAAAAGAGATAAATTGTTTTCCTTATTATTAATGTGAAAAAGAAAAAAATAATAAAAGCATTTGGATTGTTTACAGCTGTTTACAAAGCAGTTCTATAGAACCACAGTTAGAAATAGATGCTTGTTATTTACTTGGGTGTGGGCAGTGACGTCACGTACCTCAAGATCAGAATCCGGGGGAGGTGAAGGATTATTGTTTCTTCGGCCCCGTCCACGTGATTTCCCATCTGAACCTCGACGCAAGCGATCAGAATCTGAATCTTTAATGGGTGTTGAAGGGCTGTGGATTGTACTGTACTCTGAAAGAATACAGGAAGTACTTTCATCTTCAGTTCCACCATTATGGTGCCAAGAGCAACCCTGCTTTAATACAGGGGCAACTTTGAGTAGTAGAACACATTTCACTCTGCTTAAACCCTACATTACCTTTTATGTGCAGTGGTACTTAACTTATGAAATATCTGATTCTAAGATCTGTTTTGAAAGAAAACGCAATCAGAAAAAATTAAAATTTAATTTGAGGTGAGAGACAACATGTTATACTAAGCTATCTAGATTTTTCTCAGGGCACTCTGTGATTAGACAGCGCTCCTCATCCTTATCCACTTTTCACACTCCACAAATAACACCTGGCTGTACTAGAGAAGTTCATGTGCCACCTTGGCTGTGGCTCTCCTAGCTATAAAAAAGGACCCTGGTTCACGGGAAGACAGAAGAAAAACAACAAAAAACAAAAAAAAAAAATAAAAACAAAAACAAAAAACAGCTCTGTAGTAGGAAAACTGAGTCATTAGGTAGTTTTTTCCTTGAAAAGTTTTAAATCCCATTCTCCTTAAGAAGGGCAGATCTGGGACAACACCCATCCTTCATACAGCACCAATCACAGGCTCTTTTCGTGTCTCAGTCTCTTTGAACCAACATCTGAAACCAGGCAGAACACTGAAATTATTCCTCTGGCTCACTCAAGAAAACCACTGAAATAATTATATATAAACCACAAAATAAGGAACAACTCCCAAATGGCTCAAAGGAGGAGCTGGGCAGTGGTTGCGGGGTCATGGAAGATTCTGATGCTGTGTCCAGAATATACCAAAATTCATCATCACCTCTTAGGTAGAGTTTTTTTTTTTTTTTTCCTTAATCTGTCTAGTAATCTCCACTTTCCCCAAGTTCCATGTGCCCAGTATGCTAGTTCTCCATCCAAACTTCTTCACCAGATTTCTTTACCACATAAGGGTTGAAATCTCTCAATTTAATATGAGGAATGACTATTCTCACTGTGATGTTGACACTGAATTTCATCAAAGAGAAAACTATGAAGAACTGAAGCCCTAGTAGCAACAACTTTACCACCATAGCCTTCCATTGCATGGTGTCAGTTGTAACTTCCAAGTTTAAAAGTATTTTTCCAAAGCTTTATAAATCTAAGTAGATAGAAATAGACTTTGACAGAGTAAATTCCATGAAGTAGCTCTAAACTTCCGTTTAACACCTACACAGATTCTCACCACTAAAAGATGAGACTTTTGCATGTCCTCTTCCATGATAAAATGCAAACTTCCTCATATAAATTGGTCGCATGATTCTCATACCCAGAAACCACTAGGATCACCTATAAGTCTGTTAGTTATTTATGGTCAGAAAATCCAAAACAGCTCTATTCAATGGCAGTTTAGTTATTTAGAAAGTATTTTTGACCTAACGTCTTAACACATCTATTAAATTACAGTGCAAGTTAATTATTCTCTAACTCTATATTAATCTATGCATCAAATCAAGCATCTCATATCTTGCAGAAAATTAGGGGCTGCAAATAAATATAGTTTTAAGTAGCTAAGTAGATTCAAAGGTTGTTTTTTTTTGGAAGAAAAGTTTTCATTTAAAAAAATATATTCCGCGATGTACATAACCATGAGGAACATGGTATCCCGTAAGACAGTACACAGGACAATATTAGTGGTTTTAAAACAAGCATGCACCTTATAACTGGCAGGGTTGGCATCTGATTCAAATGCACTTCAAGTACCTCACTATAAAACCTGTCTTTAATTGTGAGCTCTCTAGTTTTTGGTGGCTCCTATTTGAGAAGGTCTAAAAGATATTAAACAATGTATCTTATTATTTCCATTGTTGCCTTGACTTCTAGATAGCTTAGAGTTAAATATGTCCTCAAAACAGTCCATCTTATCTGGGTTTTCTTGGCTTAGATTTTTTCTTATTGATCACTCATTAAATTACTTTTGATGTTAATTAAATTTAAAAATATATAAATGTCATTTTTATTTTTTGGCAAACAGATAAGATATAATTAAGTGAATCACTTACTTAGGTAAGACTATCTCAAAAGAAAATAAATTAATTGAGCCAAGTATACAGGAAAAAATTTAAAACATGGTATCTATAGTTTTTCCAAGTAGAGAAAAAACACCCTAAAAACAAATAATCAATACCTTTAACTAATAAAATACACACACACACACACACACACACACACACACACACACACACCTTATAAGCCTCCACTTATTAGAGGGAAGATAAAATAAAAAATTATGCAAGATACTTAAAAAATTCTTCCTTTTTGTTCTATGAGGTGGAATTAAATGCTTTTGACTCTCTTCACCAGATTTCCTAACTCTAAGTTCTCCTTCCTCCTACTAGTGCAAAACAACTCAAATAATTTAATCTAATCCACCAACAGCTCATGTTTCGCTAAAGCCTTCTTTAAATTATTCAATTTTACCCCCACTGAGATAATGCATATAAAAATACTTTGAGGAGCATTCATTTCATTTAAGAAACATTGACTGGATATGATATTCACACTATTCTAGGCACTGGAGAAGGAGCCTGAAATACAAGGATGTACCAAGTTGACAAGGTTCCTCCCTGGGTTCAAGCCCCAGAACTGCAAAATACATACATACATACATACATGCATGCATACATACATACATACAGGCATATAAATATGAATGTGCTTCAGGCAGACATGAGCATGTGAAGGTACAGAGAGAGAAAGCATGTCATGATTAGGATTGAGAAAAGCCTTAATTTGATCTGAATGTAGAGAAGAGCAAAGCAGTGCAGAGAGAATGAAAAGCAGAGGACTCTACATAACAAGGATTTCCTAACAAGCCCCACACAGATAATGCTGAGGCTTTACTTTCTTATCTCCTGAGGATCCCACTGTTCGCTGCACTATTCTTGCTAAATATCCCACAGATACCACAATTTAATTGTGCCAGAATGATCCTCCTCTTGATTAAAAAGTGTGATTAATGGCCCTAGTATCTCTTCAGTTTTCAAATCCAGAAGCTCCTTACCAGCTCCATCAATCAGGACTGAATTCTACTAAGGTTATTATTATTATTATTATTATTATTATTATTATTATTATTATTTGGTAGGACTAGGGATGGAACCCAGAGGCATTCTACCTCAGAGCTACACTGCACCCCTATTTTTATTATTTATTTTGAAAACAAGGTCTCATTAAGTTGCGAAGTACCTCATTAAGTAGCAGAGGCTGGCCATGAACCCGTGATCCACCTGTCTCATCCTCCTGAATGCTGGTATTATAAGTGTGTGCCACCATGCTCAGCTTCGACTAAGTTTTTACTGCTGAATTTGTTGGGTCTAGTTTGAGCTCTGATCATCTCTTGCTTTAATTCTTACGAGGAATTTCCAGTATAGCTATCTTCAGCCTTCTCACTATCTTCTGCTCTGTCAGAGAGAGTTATAAAATCCTCTGGTGTTCCAAACCTCCATCACAGAATATAAAGAATAGTCCAGGTTTTACAACCCTACACTTTGGGCTCAGCGGCCACATTTTGACTCTTGTTCTTGCTACTTACTAGAAATATGTCTGTGCTGTTATTTGCTCTTTGAATAAATGAGCTTCATCACCTATAAAATGGGAATAGATAAGTTAAAGTACAATGAAACTAGTATATGTAGAAAAGTACTCAGAATGCTGTGTTGCACAGGTAGTCTAGGGTATAGCTACCCTAAAATGAGAGAAGTCCTGCAGCATCACTCAAATCCTTTCTTTTTTTCTTTCCTCTCTCTCTCTCTCTGTACTGGGAATTTAGGAATTGAACCCAGGGGTATTCTACCTCTGAGCTACACCCCCAGCCTTATTTTTCATTCTTTATTTTGAAACAGGGCCTCGCTAAGTTGCAGAGAGCTTCACTGAGTAGCTGAGGCTGGCAATGAATCTGCGATCCTCCTGTCTCAGCCTCTCAAGTACTGGGATCACAAGCGTGCACCACCATGCCCAGATGGAAACCTTATTTCCAACCATTGTTAGAAATAAGCCTACTTCAGTCAGACAAACCACCATGCTGTTTTATCTGTGCACATTCTCCTTCTTCTTCAAGTGCCTTTTCTCAACTCATACTCTCCCCAATATATCTGTGGAATGGCTATTAACATCTGGAGATGAAGCTCATGTATCTTCTTGAGGAGTTTCCATCTAAATCTTGTTCTCTCTTTTGTAATTACTCTTACCTCTATTACAGGGCTTTGTGATGTTTGCAACTGTTTATGCTTGCAGTGGATAATAAAAAACTGGACATAATTATTTTGAGCAAGTGTCCATCACCTTTACTCTGAGAAAGGAGAACCTGGTGGCATTCATTTCTATATTCTGAGAACCCAGCACACGTCAAGCATGCAAAGTAAATGTAAAACTGATGATGTAAAAATTAGTATTTCTTAATTCTAGCTCTCACTAGGATAAACATTTAAAGGTTACCTAATTATTTCTGCCATCTCCTCAAAATATCTGTAAATGGGAAACAGCTATATTTACTTTAGAAGCACACTGAAAAGTTCATGTTTACCTAGTTAATCATAAAATATTAAAATCTACACAAGATCATTAAAATTCTATAAACCTGTCAATATTAGAAAAACAAAGATCTAGAACTAAGAAGAGTCCAGCCAGTTCTCTTACCCAAGGCTTGGGGAAGCGACTATCACTTTTATTCAGTTCTCAGTCTCTCTTTTTTTCTTCATCAAATTGAGAACATAGTCTTTAGGATAGTTATCTTTAAAGTTCTCTTATCTATGGGTATACATACACTTACCAAACCTTCCTAATAGTTCTCTCCTGGTCTCTCCACCTTAAATAGTTTAGTTCCATCCAACTCTATGATACACCCTGGGCAACCCCAATCTTCAACAACCATCAGAGTTGATGGTCAAACAGATCTAGTCCAAATTCCTTAACTGGCTGTATTATTGTGGCTCCTTCAACATGTATATTGTAGTTTTATATGCTGATAAGTAGTTTTTTAAAAGTGTATCAATTTAAACCTGGTCAGGTTTATCTTAACCTTATGAACATGGACTAACCTGTTTCAAAGAAATCAGGTACAGAATGATAGATAAAAAAATGATTTTCAATTTGCGTGTTTTGGAGATGCTTATATATATTTGCTTAAATTATTTTCTATAAACTTTCCAAATCTTTTGCCATTTTTTAATATTTATTTATTTATTTAGCTGGCTAACTAGTGGGACTGGGTATGAACCCAGGAGTTCTCTACCATTGAGCTACATCCCCAGCCTATTTTATTATTTATTTTGAGACAAGATCTAATTAAGTTTCCCAAACTGCCCTTGAACTTGCCATCCTCCTGATCTATCTTTAGAAGCCTTATCCTCTTGGTAGCTGGGATTACAGGAGTGCCTCACTGAATCCAGCTGCCAATTTTTAAATATTTTAAATTGATTTATAAGCCGGGCGTGGTGGCACACACTTGTAATCCCCGCGCTTGGGAGGCTGAGACAGGAGGATCAGGCAGGTTGTTTCCAAATAAAAAAGTATAAAATAGGTCTGGGAGTGTAGCCTGGAGTTTCCAGGAACCCCAATATCACACACACACACACACACACACACACACACACACATCATAATAATAAAAATAAATAAATAAATTGATTTATACAAAATAATCCTAACTTTTTAAAATATTTGAAGCTATTTTTCCCAGTCTGATATTTCTTTACATTATGCTTTCCTTCACAGAGGCTTTTTATTTTTATGATGTCTTGCTGCACAGCATGAAGGCCTGGTTGGCTCCTTGAAGATTTAGGGATAAGCATTCACATTTATTCTTGAGTTGCAGGAGATTTCTGATCTAACCTTACACCCCTGGGACTATATACACCAGTGCTAGTTGTACAGGAAGTAGAATACCGGGATCCTGCGGGCCCTCTTCGCTGTGCTTGGGGAGAAGGCCTGCTCATTTCTAAGTCTGAGTGAGGTGAAGGATGACTCCCCTCAAACAAAATAAAGTAACTGATCTCCTAGAGGAGAGGAAGCTCTCACCACAGGCACAAATGACACTGGAGACAGGCCAGAGAAGCTACAGTGTCTGGCCAGACCCTGAATCTGTCTCGAAGACACTGTAGCTTACAGAATAAAGTGCAGAGCATTTTTTGTGAAATCCTTAGAGATAGTGTCTGAATTTAGTGAACATGTGTAATCGATAATTATGTTGTGTGCAGCTATGTGGAACTCACAAAGAGAAGTGAACATGTTACTTTCCTCAAAGGTATATACTGTCACATTTGAGACTCAAGCCTTAAAACACACAGGACAGGCTGGGCGTGGTGGCGCATGCTTGTAATCCCAGCATTTGGGAGGTGAAGACCAGAAGATCACGGTTTGCATACAGCCTCAGCTACTTAGTGAGGCCCTTCGCAAAGAAGACTAAAACATAGGGTTAGGGATGTAGCTCAGAGGTACAATGTCCCTGGGTTCCATTCCCAGTAACACACAAAAAAAGGGAAGAAAGACAGACAGACAGACAGACAGACAGACAGACAGACAGACAGACAGAAAAACGGGACAATGATACAAGCAAGTAAGAAATAAAGGCCGAACAGCCTATGATACCAAGGTATCACTGAGCTTTGAGACTCTCAAAATCAGCCTAAGTCTATGCAAAGTCATCTTAAAAGATGACATAACAAGCCCAAATTAAGAAAATTGAAAGAAAGGATGCAGAAGGTTTGGACTCTAATTCAATAAAGAAAGGATATCCTGGCTCTCTGGCATTACCTCTAGGGAGACAGAGACATCAAGCTTAATGCTATGGGCCAAAAGAATCATATATATCCATTTGGCATATTTCCAATGTTTTAAATTTGTTTTTCTATGGGGAGAGGACTATTCTGTGAAGCTGAGTTTGATTACTTTAAGGTAAAAAAGGAGAATGGCATCTTGCTCCAGGAATGGGAGAGACGACAGTCATATATAATGGAAATTACCCAGGACTTCTTTCAAAGGCAATGAAATTAATACATAGGATAGCCAGTTATGGGCTACAGGTATACTGTGGGGCATAGAGACTGTGTTAATCAGCTATGTATCACTGTGACAAAATACCAAAGGTAATAAACTTAATAAGGGGATAGGTTTATTTTGATAAACCATTTCAGAATTTTCAGTTCATGGTCGCTTGACCCTGTTGCTTTGCATTTGTGATGGCACATTGCAGCGTGGTGAGAGCTACGGCAGTGGGAGGCTGTTTAACTCATGGTGGCCTAGAAGCAAAGAGAGATAGGATGGGCCCAGAGTATCCCCTTCAAGGGCACGTTCTCCCAGTGACCTAACTTCTTCCCACTAGGTCCCACCTTGTACATGTTCCACTACCTCCCAATGACACCATGGGATGGAGAGCATGCCTTCCACACATGGGCCTTCAGTGGACATTCAAGATCCAATCCAGAGTGGAGATCAGCTTGCTCACACAATTAAATTTTAATTTGTTCTTGTTTGTTTCTATACTCTAAATAGGGATCAGTAAAATTTTCCTGCAAAATGTCAGAGAGTAAATTATCTTATGCTTTCTGGGTCACATAGTCCCTGTTGCAATCACTCCACTTTGCCACTATAGCAGCAGACAGAATGCAAGAGAGACTACAGAATCCTCTTGGGTCAATCCAGTCACTAGACATGCGTCTTGCTGGTGATTTTTGTGTTCTCATATAACATAATGGCCTGGTGTGGGCCCCCACCTAATGAATCTGATGTAAGTTGGGCACAGTCCCAGGCTTGAGACCGTGGACATACTTGTTTACTTGGGTTCTTTGTAGTCTACTGAATCTGGAGGACACCGTCACAAATCACAGGAGCAGGCAAGCATGCCAGTGACACTGGGGAATCATCTAAGCTGCATTGTGAGAGAAGAAAAACTCAGGGGCCCTAATGTTATCAAGCCACGGTGTGCATTCTTCAGGGAAATTAGAAAATTTAAATGAAAAGGTAAATGAAAAAGGGGTCTATAGGCCTTTCACACCGAAAGCTTAGATTTCCCCTGACTTAATGTAACCTCTTGCAGCCTAATCTGACAAATTCTTACTGACCGAGTCTACCTTGAATCCTCTGGACACCATTTAATTAAAAAAAAACTCTCCTCTCCTACAAAGCAGCTAGGGGGAAGGGCCACCTGCATTTGACCTCTACAAGCTCAAGTTCCTCAAAACTAAAAAAAAAAAAAAAAAAATCAAATTTCTATTATTTGCAAAACTTTAAAGAAATTGCAGTGGTGTCCTAAACTTCATGCTTGAATTCTCATGTGACAGAATACCATAGACACCAATGCTCACAACAGAAGATGAGTTTATAGGCACATATTCATTCAGTTCGCTTTTTTCCTTTCTCCTTCTTTCCTTCCTTTTTCATTTTTCTCTTTCTTCCTAATAAAAGGGAAACAATGTTGTAATACTTCTTTACAAAGGTAAAGAAGTAATTATATAATATTGTTTTATAAAAGCAGTCTTGGAAACAAATCAATTTGAAGCAGCTATATAATAGGTCGCCTCATCTTTGTACTGGACCTAATCCTCTGTCCATACTGCCCTGCATGACTAGAATCTTGAGAACAGATAGAAGAAGTCTTCTTATGTCTCTTTTCTTTTTTTTTTTTTTGAGGGGGGGCCAGGGATTGAACTCAGGGCCTCAGATGCATGCTAAGCGCACGCTCTGCCACTAAGCTCTATCCCCAGCCTTTCTTTTTTAATGGTCATTACTGTCACCTCTACTGACCATGGACTTCAACCCCTGGCACTGCTGAGGTTCACACTGAACACCTTTCCTTTCCTAGTACTAATATTCTGACTCAAGAGACACTGCTCAAAAACATTTGGGTTGTGGAGGATTCTAAACAGCTCTGACACATTTTCCTGCTCATTTCCCCCAAGTCCTCCTATGCTTCCATCTCTGCTAACTTGTGAAGATGGGAACTCCTCCAGAGTCAGTCCTTTGTCTCATGCCCACACAGCCCACTGTGCCGACCTCTCTACCTCACACCTGCTCCCCACTCTCCTTTCTCAGTTGTCTTCCACTATGCTGGCCTTCTAGGCACTCAAAATCCAGAAAGAGCTGGGCGCGGTGGCGCACGCTTGTAATCCCAGCATTTGGGAGGCTGAGACCAGAGGATCGCGGTGTGCCGCCAGCCTCAGCTACTTAGTGAGGCCCTCCACAACTTAGTGAGACCCTGTTTCAAAATAAAGAATAAAAAATAGGGCAGGGTTCCATTCCCAGACCCACAAAAAAAAAAAAAGAAAGAAAAAATCCAGGAAGCACAGTCTCTTCTTCATCTTGGAATCCACTCTTTCCCCTTCTCAAAACATTCTTCCTCTGGAGATCCTGATGTTTCTCTCTTTCCCCACTTTAGGTCTCTGAAGTGTCATCTTGGTGGACAACTTTTCCAAAATAATTCATTTGCTCTAATTCCACCCCACTCACCCAGCCCTTCACCTTCCCAGGCACATCTGAGCACAAATGCACTTGTGTTTCCGTGTCACCTGTGCCTTCCAGTAGAATGGAAGCCCCCGAGGGCAGAGACTATGCTCTGTTCACTGTTAAGCTCCTCCTCAGAACTGGGCCTGGATCCTATCAGAGGCTCATGGACATTTATTGTTTTCACAGCCTGGCATGGGGAATATTCCTGGTTCACATGTCCTCCTGATCCTTGATCCTTTTTAAAAGGCTCCATTTAATCACGTCACTTTTTTTTTTTTTTTTGAGCTAAGTGTCAGAGGCTAAAAATTATCAACATGCCCACATTCTATTTGGGGATGATCTGACAAAAGGAGACCTTAAACACACTTAGTTTCTTATTCTATCTTCTTGGTTCAATTGCTTCAGACAACACAGCATTAGAGACACTTTACCCATTCGAAGAAAAAGAAAAGTAAGGCCATGTTAAGTTCAAGAACTAGATGAGTGGAACAGGACTTCCTCCAGGCTTTGAGATTATTTTGACTCCAGATCTGTTCGGGAATGTGCTACTGTCCCCAGGAAACAGAGGAAAAGGTTGAAGTTGATAGACATTAAGGGTTCCCAGCTAGCATGGATCACAGCCAGGACATAGACTCAGGTCTTAGACTCTGAAGCCTCCATGCCATCCACCTTCTTCTGCTTCACATGCCCTCCACCCTTGACTTGCCTCAGAGAGGGCATCTCTTCTCTGAGCCAGTCTTGCTTAGCGGAGTAAGGGATGAGCTGTGCAGCCCTCAGTGGGCACCAGAGACCCTTGGATGATGCCTTCTCCTGAAGGTTTGGGGCCAATGAAGAGTTGCTTCTTAGGTCCAAGGTATGGCTGCATGGATTGTGGAACCTTCACGAACCCCAGGAATGTGACCTTTCCTTTTACTGTTTGGGAAATGTCTTTCTGCTAAAGGATGGATATTACAAATTATGGTCCACCTGTATATACTCTAACTTACAGGACAGACAATGGATTCGTTCAAATTTCACAATATTGAACAATATAACCTGCAAATTAAGATTACAGGGTCTGCATGTATTAAAGAATGAGCTTGGTAAATTGTAATTTATATAATTATCTGGATGTTATCAGTACCTCAGTCTCCTCAACAGTAAAATGGGAATAATGCCATTTTAAAGATAGCAAGTAATTGGTGTACTCTAAAAGATTCTCCATAAACACATTTGTCTTCTTCTTACATTAACTGAATTTCTCAAAGTCATCTCTCTGGACTTGGTTATTTTATTTGTAAAGATGATCATAAAGTGATCTCCCAGTTAAAAAATGCTTTCATCCCTT
Source organism: Muscardinus avellanarius (assembly GCF_963383645.1). Classification (NCBI taxonomy): domain Eukaryota; kingdom Metazoa; phylum Chordata; class Mammalia; order Rodentia; family Gliridae; genus Muscardinus; species Muscardinus avellanarius. The sequence goes on along the minus strand of NC_137789.1, from coordinate 66,091,357 downwards.
ACTTAAATTTAAAACTAATTTCAGTGTCTTCTTGTGGAAACAATGCCCTGATAAGGACCCCATTTAAAATGCTCTATTTGTTTAGCTTAATAAAATTTCTTAGCCGAGCTTGGTGGTGCACGCTTGCAATCCCAGCATTTGGGAGGCTAAGACAGGAGGATTTGGGTTCGTGACCATCCTCATCCACTTAGTGAGGCTCTGTGCAACTCAGTGAGACCCCGTTTGAAAATAAAGAATGAAGAATCGGCCTGGGGGTGCAGCTCAGAGGTAGAATGCCCCTGGGTTCCACTCCCAGTATTGAAAAAAATAATTTATTTTCCCTATCTTCTGTCCTTCACTTATTCATATCTTTTAATTTTGAGGATAAGCTTCCCCTCCTTTGTTGTTTTTTTACTCTATCATCTAGCAATCATTGTTCGTGAATTTCTTATGATTATTGCTTTTCCATTGTAAAAATTCAACTTTTACTAGTTTTGATGCACATGAGGCTGTCCTCATTGGTAGTAAAGTGATTGAGAACAGGGAATGACCTTCATTTTTTTTTTTTTTTTGTATTCCCACCGAACATGACAGAATGTTAAAAGCAAGAGAAGCTCCATGAATAGCTAATGAAATGTTGAAGTGCATCATCCAATTCTCATGTTTGTCAGTAGAAGAAACCTTTCTTTCTACTTTTCCTTCAATTAGGGAACAGTGTAATGCAATTTAATAGCACAATTAAGGAATGAATCTCAAGAGAAATGTGCTTTTAGAGTAACCTTTATCAATATCAAAGCTGAGTCAGGGCAGGTAATTAGATGAATGAGTCTATTGAAATGGATACTCTAGGGAAAACACTAAAAGAAAAACTGGAGGGAAAGAGACTCCACACAAATCCTGTAGTTCTTACAATTCTTGAAGGGAGAACATTTAAAAGGTAATGTGGAATAGAAAATCAAATAAGTATAGACACAAAAAATCCATAGTAGAGAAAATAAATTATTCTATTTTACATACATTCACACATATTTTACCAGAACAACATGCTTTTTTATATAAGCAAGTGAACTAAAACGAATAAGCCTATTAGACTAGGGAAGTTTGGAATTTTGAGCAGAAAAAAGAAAAGATGGAGAGATGTGTGTTCTAGTGAGGTTACAATTACATGAAGTGGGATGTTTAATGTCCACTGCAGGCCTATTTCTTAAAGGCTGAGTTTCCAGAGTTGCCGTACAGGAAGATTATGGGATCTTTTTGATTGGTTTTGTTTCCTAGTGCTAGAGATTGAATGCTGACTCTCACATGGGTAAAATGTGCCAGGCAAGTGCTCTACCACCAAGCTATAGCCTGAGCCCTGGTGGAACCTTTAAGAGGTGGGATCTACATCACCAAGGACCCTTCCTCTTCTGTTTTCGCTCCTGACCATGAAGTGAATGATTCTGCTCTTTTACTTCATTCTGGCCATGATATGTTTGTTCTCTCTCTCTCTCTCTCTCTCTCTCTCTCTCTCTCTCTCTCTCTCTCTCTCCCTCCCTCCCTCCCTCCCTCCCCCCCCTCTGCTGTCAAAACCATGGGTCAAAAAAAAGCTTTTGTCTTTATAAGCTTATCATCTCAAGTATTTTCTTACAGTGATGAAAAGCTGATTAACACAAAAGTCATTGAAATGATTTTGTGTTCATATAAACCAAAAAGTTGACATTTTAAAAAACTGTGGTTGTAATGCAATTTGCAACTTAAGTGCTCCCTGATTATGGAGTAATTGTGGTGAATTTTTTCTTTGGCTCTTATTACTGAATGAAACATTCTAAATCTTATTTTATGTATAATTTATATCCACTTTACTCCAAGAAGGGTTTAAGATAACCCACCAACTATCTACATGATAATTAGCCAGTTTTTTTTTTAAACCAAAAGAAAAAATTTGTGTGGGAAAGGTAAAATGAAGCCAGCGAGAGCGGTTTGCATAGATCTGCTTGCCCTTGGGTTTTCAGGGAAGGCACCTACAGCCCAGGGATGCATATAAAACAACAAAATTACCTCTGCACAAATCACCTCACAAGGCTGCACAATGAGGGCCACAGACTGTGAGGCCAGAGACATGTCCCAAGGTGAACAAAGAGCTAGGGTCATGAGATCCTTATTTCTAAGGCTGGTTATAGCTAACTCCACAGCTACAGAGTTCAGAACTTGGGCACACAGCACAGGAGTCAGGGTCTTATTAAAGTGTGAAAGGGAACATGCCTAGTGGAGCAGAGCTGGCTGGAGCTCTGCTGCCGGGTGGCAGAGACAGGCTTCTCCTCTGAGTCTCAAGCAGCAAGGTGGTAAGAAGTGATAGTAACAAGTTACCTTAAATGGAACTATTAGATGCTGGTGAGTGAGACACTTATGCTTTATCAAGTTAGCTGTGATGAGAAATGATGCCCTCTAAGGAAAACTGTAAGGCCCAACTAGGAAAGGTTTCCATGAGGAAGGACACAGCCTGAGGGAAGGCCTGTGAAGTTCTCAAAAAGCTTTGGGGATTCATGTGGACCTCCAAAGTAAGGGGGCCATTAAATATTTACAGTAATATGTGATAGCACAATCATGATCATTTTATACAGAGAGAGAAAGAGAGAGAGAGAAAGAGAGAGAGAGAGAGAGAGAGGAAGAAGAAGAAGAAGGAGGAGGAGGAGGAGGAGGAGAAGAAATAATAAAATAATTAATAATAATAATAATAATAATAATAGTAATAAACCTCAGCAAGGCCTTGAATAAATTATATTATTCAGTGAATTTTACCTTATCAACGGATAGAAGATTTAAAGAAAAAAAACCTTGATAAACCTTGTTCTCAGATGTAATGTCCTCCAATAAAAACTTGTATAAAATGTATTAAAGGCATATAAATGTGCTGACTAGTCTTATAGGGTTCAGAAGCAATACAGGATCAATTGACATTGATTGAATTAATACAAAGAATTACTTTGACTTTGCTACCTGTACCCCATAACCATTACTCCCCTTTCACACAATTACTAATTAAGGTCCTAGGTGAATTAATTCCTCAGTCAAACTCCACAAATTAAATTAACAGAGGTTCATCTTTCCTGGAGTTAGGCCATTACCCACTCTCCAAACTCATTCATGGGAACTTCTATTAGTAATGACCTTCAAGAGGGAAGAACTCACAGACTTTCTGAGGACCAAAGACCTTGTCCCTTGTTACCTCTAATCCTAGCACTGAGCACGTGTCTGCCACACAGGAAGTGTTTATAAATATCCACTGTGTATAAGAATAAGGAAAGAGAATATCCGAGGGCTAGCTACTCACATCATTTTATTCTCACAGCTATCCTGTGATAACTCTCAGGTTTTAAATTCTCCAAAATCCAAAATATTTTGGGCATTAACATGACATCCAGAGTGAAAATTCCACATATGACATCATGTGATAGGTTGCAGTCAAAATACAGATGCCCACTGCTGGGCGTGGTGGTGCACGCTTGTAATCCCAGCGCTTAGGAGGCTGAGACAGGAGGATCGCACAGGTGCGGAAACAGCCTTAGCTACTTAGTGAGGCTCTCAGCAACTTAGTGAGACCCTGTTTCCAAATAAAGAATAATATAGGACTGGGAGTATAGCCAGGAGGTAGAAAAGTCCCTGGGTTTCACCCTCAGTACCGCACCCACGTGCACGCACGCGCGTGCACACACACACACACACACACACACACACACACACACACAAATACAGATGCCTAGAAATATTGCATTAAGTTACCTTTGGGCTTTGGGCATAAGGCCATGTGAAACATAAATGAATTTTGTGCTTAAGACTTGAGTCTTACCTCCAAGGTACCTCATTATGTATATGCAGACATTCTAAAACATCTGAAAACTGAATTTTTCGGGAGAAATTATGGAGACAAGCTTTTTAGATAAGGGATGCTTAACTTGTATTCTTTTCATTTCATAGAGAACTGATATGCCAAAGAGCCAGATGACCGTCCAGAGAACATGGTAAACCAGAATTCAAACTCTGGTGAGTAAGCCCAGTTCCAAATCCCTAGCCACTACTCTAGTTTCTCTAAATTGTATTCTAAAGAAATGTAGCACCCAAGGGGTGCTCAGAAATAATCTCTGGTTGAGGGTTGGGGGTGAGGAGAGCACAGCTGGGGAGTGGTACCCAGCCTCGCAAGCCTGGGAAGCGGTGTACATTGTATTTATTCTCAGTGAGTATTATCACATCAGAAGATCAGAAAAGAATTAAAGCAAAAGAACCCTGATAACTTAAAGCATAATAGATGTGTCTCTAACTTATCCTATACTGGGACTCACTAAAGGGTCTAGAACATCTATCCCCATTCTCAGGAGAAAGTTGAGCTACCCAGGGAGTGTAGGAAAGGTCACACCAGACCCTTCTCTCCCGGGGCTGCCACTCCAGTGTGCCATCAAGGGACACCACCAACAGCAGCAGGCTCTGCACCTTAGGAAGACTCAATCTTCATAGATTCTTCGTTTGTCTTTACTGAAGTGAGGTCTTAGGCAACAGAATCAATAAGGTCACGTCTAACATTAACATTAAAAGCTTCTCTAGCCCAGGTGCTTCATACTGCAGTTACTGTAATAAATTTGTAGATATAATACTGTGCCGATTTACAAATGAGCTATGTTCCAAATATTTTAAAAGCAGTTGCTTGAATCTAAGAAGCTGTTTTCTCACAAAATTAAAGGCAGGTCTGGTTTCCAAGTAAATGTATGACTCTGTCAACCAATAATCCAAGTGAAATACTGCACATATACAACAAAAATAGTTAAAAATGATCCTCTTAAATATCAGTAGTCAGTAGTCACATAAAGGTAAAAAACAACACGGCGCACCACACTTGTAACCCTAACACTCGGGAGGCCAAGATAGGAGGGTCACAGACGTGAAGCTAACCTCGGTTATTTAGTGAGACCCTGTTTCAAAAGTAAAAATAATAAAATTAGACAGAAGGTGTAGCTCAGAGGTTGGATGCCCTTGGGTTCAATCCCCAGTACCAAGGGGGGGGGAGAAAAAATAGAATAATAGAAGAAGGGAAAGGAAGGCAAGGTGGAGATAACATCCAGGGGAGAAAGAGAGAAGGAATATAGTAAAGAGATGTGGTGGTAACTTGTTCCCAAGCAAGTCTATGGCAGGTAATTTTTAGTTTGGAGGAAAGGAGAGGAGGGACAGAGCATATTCAGGAAAAATAGAAGACATGAGAGAGGTGTGTGAAACTGCTGCAAGCTACCCATGAGCTAGCTTTGTATTATACTTAAGACCATGTACATGCCTCTTCCCTGAATCTTCAGGTCTGCGGTATTTTTTCAGTATGTCGTAGAGCTCTCCAACATCTAACGTCTACTTAACTGAATATCTCACAGTATATGTCTCTGTTGAGAGTGTTGCAAATGATTAAGAAAAATGAACACTCCCATTGTCAGTACCTTTCAGGGCTGTTTACATGTTCATTCTTACCCCCACTAGAAGCCTGAGACATGGGGTTTTGAGAAGCAGCATTCCATCCTGGAGCCTGAAGCCACGCTCAGAAGCTCCACTGAGCAGTCACTGACTGGGCTTCAGCTTCCCCATATGTGAAATGGGGATAATGGCAACACTGTCTACCTCTCATGGAGCTGGACAAGAATTAACTGAGTTAATGCATCAGAAAAAAATGGAAGAGGAAAAATAAAATGTATGAAACTTAAGCTTAGATGGGGACGGGGGCAAATAGTGTGCGCACTTTTATATAAGCAAGTGTAGTCTTAAGAATGCTGAAAGAAACCAAGGGGCTGTGCACAGGATACCAGAGGAGCTTTATTTTTTATTCTATATATACTTTTGTATCTTTATAATTTCATCCAATTAAAATTATTCATTAAATGTACTAAAAGTTTGCAAATTCAGATAGCAAGCTAGGAATAAATTGGTAGCCACTAATCGATCCATACTGACTTTAATTAATCTTTGTTTTAAACCCACTTACTGAGCTGGGCTGTAGTTCAATGATAGAGGACTGACCCAGCATACCTGAGGCCTTTGGTTCAATCATTATCACACACACACAAAAAGACCTAAGGCAAAACAAAGTAAAAACCTCATTTACTGAGCCATTGAAGCCCAGTTTAATGAAGGGGAAGGAGGGCAAATACAGATAACTTGATGTTCTTCCCAACCGTTTCCAGTTTGAAAATTGCATCTGTAAATGCCGACTTCCTCCACTTTCAGCAAGGGAACTTACTGCACTGATTTCTGTTGGGCCTATAGAACAAGTAATACTTTAAAGCATTTCAAATAAAGAGTTACAAAAGCGGACAGAATAATAACTGTTTGGGGGCATTAGTAATTTAGTTAGCTTAATAATATATCATTCCTTTTCGATAATTTATATATGAACGTCATTATATAGTAGAAGAGAGGATGATGTTTTAGAATCTAAAATACTAAAATTGACTATAAGCATCTTGACTTCTGGCCAACTAATCAAAAACTTAGGCAAACCAGTCACAAAATAGATAAATGCTAAAAGACTAAATTTTTTGCTTCGCGGAAACAAAGCCTAAAATCCACAGGTAACAAAAACTCATTTTTATTACAGTTCTTGCAGTATAAAACAAAGAGCGGATTTACTTCCATTAACTTTATAATCTCATTAAAGTTAATGCTATATATCCTCTGGGGAAAAAGCAAGCAAGCATACAAATGCCAATGAGACAAACAAGTCCACCAACCCCAAATAAACATCTGTTTTGTCTTCTCACATCTTAATAGCCTGGCTATTTTAGATACAAATATTTGTTCTGCTGACAAACGTTTCCAAAAATGTTAGCTGAAATTGTTTCACTGAAATGGTTTATTTTTGAGCTGAACAAATTACAAACTTCTCCAAAATCCACAGGCATCTGTGGAAATGAGCAAGTATGGCCTACAGATTCTTCCAAACCGTTCGCTCAGCAACGTGTAGGCAGCATTAGACATTCTCCTGCAAACCTCCCGGCCACTTTCGCGGTGAACAGTCACGGGCATGTCAGGTATACAGACAAGACCCAAATTTCCTGCATTTATAGGAAAGTCGTCTGGCAGTTCAGCCATTCATCCTGTCACACGGAGTCCCCGTGAGAGCTCAGTTCTGCAATCCTGCACAAGAACGTTCCTGTTTTTCAAGCACTTTGCTCGACTTTCTTGTGTCTTGGCAGGGATCAAAGAAGCAGAGGGAACGAATGGTTTCCCATGCGTATTGAATTCCCTCCGACACTGATTTCTCCTCTGTCACTTGAAATCCAATATTGGCCAGATTCCTGTACATCACCTTAACGACCCGATTGTCTGCATGCGGTCAGTGAGTGTGAAGGTGGATTTTAACATCATATTTGTGGGTAACAAATTCATATGAAAAAGTTCTCTGAAAAAAGAACTCTCCTATGGGATTTATTCTAAAACTCATTCCTAGTGCATAAGTAATTGGCTTGCATTTCACAGGATCCTAAAATGTTTTATTTGCCATTTGCTCTTTTTTTCCTCTCTCTCATTGCTTTTTAGCATTTGAAAAGCATGATGGTATAAAGGTCCTTTCATAAGAGCACAGCCTCAAAATTCTGACTTATTACCTAATGTTTATTGATGTGTCTCATCTTCCTCACCTGTAAAATGGGGACAAATAGTAACTACCTGTTGTAAGTTTGCACGTGATAATGAATATTAAGCTCTAAGCCCAACAATTATATTTCAGTATATTTTACTCTGCCTTCTTCTTCTTCTTCTTCTTCTTCTTCTTATTATTATTATTATTATTATTATTATTCTTATTATTATTTTATTATTATTACTGCTACAATTATCATGAAATGTCCTAAGAAATTTGGGACAAATATGTTCTTAAGCCAAATTAATTAAATACAAGATGTAACCGGATTACAAATGATTGTGTTTTGTTTATTTATATATGAGTCATGGGACAAACTACTTTTAAAAAATGGCTTAAGTAATCTTCTGAAAAAGTCAACTTATTTTAAAAACTCTTCATGACAATACTCCCAAGTTGTTAATTTTTTTTATTACCCTTTCAGAAACATATATTTGACTGTGTTGTTATAATATAACTGAAGCTTTAAGAGTTCAGTTTAAGATAGTCTACTTCCAAGAATTAAGAGATTAGGTACTACTTTAGATATTAACATAACAGAAAAACACTCTGAAATTTTGTCCCTCCACCATCTTTGATATTTGTACAGTGAAGAAAATCACGGACTTGCTAAAGAATTTTTAAAAAATGAAAATTGAGTGGAATCCATCTTAAAATTTAAGGCAGTCATGGATTCAATTGTAACTCTCAGAGTTAGTAAGAAAAAAGTTGAATCTGATAAAAAATATTTTAAGCACTGAAATTTTAATTAACTATAAATATCCTTCTCAGAAACTAAATACTACCTTGAGAAATAAGGCATTTTTGACAAGATATAAATGGATATGTGTAACTAATTAATGATACTTACTGCATACCATCATAATTCTAAGATTTTTTCCCCTGTAAACTGTTTATAAATATATATTTCACTAAAAGTAAACATTCCAATAGTAATGCATATGAAAATAAAACATCTTTGAAGTAAACAACAATAAAAAATAACCTACCAAATGTTGGGAGATCCAACAGGACATAGAGGGGAATTGAGAGCACTGTATGCATGTATTAGAAAAGAAGAAAGCTCTAAATGAGTCCTTCAGTATTATCAAACTAGAAGAAAAGCAAATTACATCAAAGGTAATTAAAGAAACAATCGAATGATAGGAGTCAATTAAATAACAAAAAATTAGCCAGGCATGGTGGCTCACGCTTGTGATCCCAGCATTTGGGAGGCTCAGATGGGAGGATCACAGTTTGCAGACAGCCTCAGCTACTTAGGGAGGCCCTCTGCAGCTTAGTGAGACCGGTTTCAAAATAAAGAATAAAACATAGGGTTGGTGGTGTAGCTCAGAGATATAATGCCCCTGGGTTCCATCCCTAGTACTGTGCAAAAAAAAAAAAAAAAAAAAAAAAAAATTTATTTACAAAACCTTAGAAATCAATGAAACTTGCTTCTCTAAGAGATCAATTAAAAATTTAATCTGTAGCCAGGCTAAGATAAAAAAGAATATATAAATTATGAGTATCATAAATGAAATACCACCACTAGAGATCTCATGGATTCTAAAATGATAATAAAATACTATTATGAGCAATTCTATGCTCACAAATTAGGGAGACTAGATGAAATGGACCAATTCCTTGAAAGAGACAGTCTTTCAAAACTCACACAAGGAGACATTTATAATTTGAGTAGACGTAGAAACCAGTTGAGTTCACTGGTGAATTCTGTCAAATGGTTAATGAGCAAATTACTTGAATTTTCTTTAGTCTGTCCCAAAAAACAGAAGCAAAGGGAAAATTTTCTCAGTCAGTGAGGCCAGATTTATCCTAATAGCAAAACCATACAAAGACATTGCAGGATATAAAAACTGCAGACAAGTATCTCTTTCAAATATCGATGCAAAGATCTTCAACCAAATATTAGCAATCTGAATGCAAGATACATATGTATTCTGCCTATATAAATAGTTATTATATAAATAATTATGCATTGCAAAGGATTACATGACATGACCAAGTGGGATTTATCTAGGTATGCAAGGCTGCTGGTTCAGCATTTGAAAATTCAACACATCAATAGTCTAAAGAAGAAAAATCATGATCATATCAGCCAATATGAAAAAAGCATTTGACAAAAATAAGTAGCCCATCATGCTAAAACTCTGAGAAAATAGGAAGAGATGGGCACTTTCTCAAGCTGATATAGGACATCTAAAAAAAAAAAAAAAAACAACTATAGGTTGTTTTCTCTAAGATCAGGAGGAAGGCAAGGATGTCCTTTCTGCTACTCAACTTTCAGCACTGTACTGGAAGGTCTGCCTATTGCAATAAGAGAAGGTAAAGGAAAGATATACAGATTGGAAAAATATAAAACTGTCCTTGTTCACAGATGATAACTGTCCCTGTCTCTGGAGAAAACATTAAAAAATTGCCCCCCCCCCGCCATGAAAAACTTCTTGGAGCTAATAAGTAATTATAGAAAGGATGCAGAATACAAAAGATAGACAAAAGTATATTGGCTTCTTATATACCATTACATTGACATCAAGAAACAAGAGAGAGAGGGAGAGAGGGAAGTAGGGAAGAAGGAAGAAATAAGTATACACTTGAAAAAATGATGAAAGAAATAAAGGAAGATTTAAATAATGGAAAGATATAGCATATACATGGATAGGAAGATTCAATGTTGTCTATACATGTCAGTGGGTCCCAACTTGATCTATGAATTTAACTTAATTTCAGTTCCAGTTCCAGTTACTTGGTAATATTGTCAAACTGATTCGAAAGTGTAGATGGAGAGGCAAAGACCCGAAATAGCATAATTTTGGAGAACAAAGTCACAAGACTGACATTTTCTGACTTCAAAACTTATTAGTAAGCTATAGGTATCAAAACAGTCTAATGTTGAGGGAAGAATAAATTGATCCATGAAATAAAAGGAGAGGCCAGAATAGAAACATGTCAATATAGTCAACCGATCCTTGGCCAAGAAGATGTAAATGTAAAATGCAAAAATATAAAGGGTCTAGATAGTAACATAGGAGAAAATGACGTTGGGTTTAGCACTGAGTTTCTAGGCATGATGCATAAATATAAAACTTTACAAGCTAAATTTTAGTAAAATTCAAAGTTTCTCTGGGAAAAACACGGCTAAGAAAAAGAACAATAAGCCATAGACTGGTAAAAAAAAAAATTCTCAAATCACATGCCTGACCAAAATACACAAATGATTTTTAAAACTCAACAATAAGGTGCTGGGCGTGGTGAGGCATGCTTGTAATCCCCGTGCTTGGGAGGCAGAGACAGGAGGACACTGTTTCCAAATAAAAATATAAAATAGGTCTGGGAGTGTAGCCGGGAGGTAGAAGAGTTTCTAGGAACCGCAGTACCACAAACAAACAAACAAACAAAAAAAAACACTCAACAGTAAGAAGGCAAATAACCTGATTAAAAATCAGGAAACTATCTGAACAGACATTTCACCAAAGAGTATACTGATGACAAAGTAACACGTGAAAAGATGCTCCACACCATGTGGACTCCAGAACTTCAAATTAAAACAAGATAACGCGCCGGGTGTGGTGGCCCACGCTTGTAATCCCCGCGCTTGGGAGGGGAGACAGGAGGATCGCGCAGGTTCGAAGCCAGCCGTGCGCGCTGGCTTAGGAGACCCTGTTTCCAAATAAAAATGTAAAAATAGGTCTGGGAGTGTAGCCCGGAGGTAGAAGGGCTTCCAGGAACCCCAGTACCACCAAAAATAAATAAATAAATAATAATAATAATAATAATAATAATAATAAATAAAATAAAATAAAACAAGATAACGCTACACATGAGAATGCAAAATGGTGCAATCATTTTGAAATGTAGTTTGGAAATTTCTTCTGAAGCTTAACACAGCTATATAATATAGTATAGAATCTCTTGTAGGTATTTACCCAAGACTTAAAAACGTATACATTAAAACCTACACCCGCATGCTTGTAGCAGCTCTGTTCATAAATGCCCCAAACTGGAAGCAACCAAGATGTCTTATTGGAGGTAGGGAAAGACAGGCACTGCTAGTTGGAGAGTGGGTTTGAGTATTTATTTATTTATTTACTTATTTATTTATTTTTGAGATAGTTTATGCTCAACTGCCCAGGATGGCCACTAACTCCTAGACTCAAGTGATCCCCCTGCCTCAGCCTTTCAAGTAGATGGAACTACAGACATACCACCACATTCAGCGACATGAAATTTCTTAATGCAATAAATACATTAAAAATCTTAGCCAGGTGTGGCGGCACATCCTTGTAATCCCAGCACTGGGGAGGCCAAGACAGGAGGATTGTGGATTATGGACAGCCTCAACTATTTAGTGAGGCTCTCTGCAACTTAGTGAGATAGTTAAAAAAAAAAAAAAGAATAAAAACTAGGGCTAGTGGTGTAGCTTGGAGGTAAAATGCTCCTGGATTCCATCCCCAGTACTGAACAAGAATTTTTTTTGCTCAGTGAACAAATAATACCTTATTATATTTCTCAAAGTAGATGGGTTCTTATGTATCTCCAGATCATGTAAATTTTGTTTAAGATTGTCAATATATGGCTAAAACTAACTTACTCACTTACTCTTTCTTTTTCTATTTAGATTAGACCTAGAGGCATTCTACCTACAAGTTGCACCCCTAACCCTTTTTATATTTTATTTTAAAACAGAGTCTCACTAAGTTGCTGAGGCTGGCCTTAAACCTATGTTCCTCCTGTCTCAGCCTCCCAAGTACTGGGATTACAGGTATGCACACCCACCACACTCAGTTAATAAACTCTTTTTTAAAAATGAATGCAAAGGCATTGGTTTTAGTTTTTAAAATAAACTAAAAATTTTCAGTTAAGCTCTCATATTTGTTATGAATTTTAATGTAATAAATTTGTCTACACAACAAAGAAAATAATTTTCTAGTTAATTATAAACACATTAAAATAAATTAAATATTTTTGAACTTAAGATTCATAAATATGTACATGCTAACAAGTGATACTGCATACTTCATGGACTTAAAAGATTCCTATGTTTCAAATAGCTTTTACAAGGCGCATTACAAGGTAGGTGTGGCGGTGCATGCCTGTAATCCTGGTACTTGGGAAGCTGATAGGAGGATATCAGGTTCAAGACCTGCCTCAGCAACTTAGCAAGACCTTGTTTCAACATAAAAAATAAAAAGGCTTGGCAGTGTATCCAGAAGGTAGAACACCTCTGGATTCAATCCCTAGTTCAAAAAAACAAAAACAAAATCACACACAAGAAAAAACAAACAAAAAAAAACAAACAAAAAAATGGATTCCTACATTGAGTTTCCCTTGCAAAAACCTTACAAGGGCCAGGCATGGTGGCTCACGCTTATAATCGCAACATTCAAGAGGCTGAGACTGGAGGACTGCGGTTTGCTGACAGCCTCAGATACTTAGCGAGGCCCTTTGCAACTCAGTGAGACCCTGTTTCAAAAATGAAAAGACTAAAAAGTAGGACTTGGGGGGGGGGTAGCTTGGAGGTACAATGCCCCTAGGTTTCATTCCTAGTACTGAAAAAAAAAAAACTCACAAAACTTACAAGGTTGTCTTTATATGTTCATTATGAGAGGACAATTATATCAAAAATGTCAGAACAGATAGAATGAAGGAGGCGAGTTGGTACATGTGTAGCTGTAGATTCCTTTTACTGAATAAAATCATGAAAAATACCCCCGCAAAATCCTGGTCATATGTAAGATCAGATAATGACTAGAACCTAACTTTCCAGTATTATAAAATAATGGATTTAAATTCAATAGAAAATATTAAAATGAAAAGAAGAAACACCTAAAAGCAGTTCAATAAAAACAGAAATTGATTATTTTAAAGACTTTTATTTCACTCAAAATAGAAACTATTAGGTTATAGTTAATAAACCATTTTATCTAATTCTGGACTTTAATGATTTTACTTTTTAATTAATAGTAAGCCATAAATGCAAATATATCTAGTAAGAAAGACAAATTAATGCTCCCAAATTTATCCTGAATCTAGAGTCTCATCACAAATGTAAACAAAATCAAGACCATGTCTTCTCTGACCTTTTAAAGTAATTATTTTTTTTCCAATGTGGGAACTCAATGAATTTTCTACTTCTGCTTGTATAACATAATAAAAGCTCATCCATACATATACAGGTTAGTTATAACCATGAGTATAAAAAAATCTGAAAAAAACTTTTTCCCCCAGTTCACTTCTATTCTGTAGCCATAAGATCATAAAACAGAAGTACCTAAATCACTAAACACCTCTTCAAATAAAAGCTAAATACACTTAGGACAATGCAAATTTTCCAAGACAAACCCTCATGATCTAAACAAATGGCAAAGCTCTTTAAGTATTCAATTTAACCTACATGATTAAGTCTTCACCAGTTTATCTATACTGTACCCTTCACAATTTTATTTTGGAATTTCATAAATCAAATAAAATTATTCTGTTATCTCCTTTTCTCAGTCTTTATTCCACAGATCCTGTTTTTTTTTTTTTTTTGCTTTTTCACTAAACTTTTATTGGCAGATTGTAATTACACATCATAGTAAGTTTCAGAGTGATAGAAACATATATGCACATATCACTTGCTGTGTTTTCCTGGATATCACCCTGCTCCTGCCTTTCCCTGCACATGTCATTGAGGTAGGCATTAATAGTTTTGTATATGAGCATAGCATTATTTAAAATGTCTCCTTCATCAAGACTCCTTCTCCATGCCACTTCCCCCAACCTACACCACCAGCCTGGGCTCCACTAGGATTTCTCCTTTTTTAAAAAAAATTTTATTGGTGCATTATATTCATACATAATACTTGGGTAAAAAACCTGTGTGTACATACATGTACACATCCCCCATTTATCCGCTACCCACTTCCCACCCTAACCCTCCCCATCCCTCCTTCCCTTGCTTGGCTTAGTGGTTGACTTCGATATGTTTAACACAGACCCTATTTTTTAAATTCTCATTTACATAATTTTCTTCATTTCAAAACTCCTTTAAGTATTCAAGATAGTGTGTCTGGCAAAAACAGTCAGTATGAAAACATGACAAGATCTTCCTAAAATTGGGACAAGTCATAATCTTTCCTCATGCTACTTATATGAAATTTATGGAAGTAGAGAAGAAAACTCTATAAAACTTCTACAATAGGCCCTATATGCTCTATAATAAATTTTATCTTTAGTGTGATTGTATAGATATAAAAGTTAATTAAAACACAGAAAGGAACATGCATACTTGATTCTATGAACACTGTATTTATAGGACAAGTTTAAAAATGATGCAATATCCTCCTTTAAAATAAAGCAATGCGTGTATTTTTTTTTAAAAAAAAAAGAAAATGTAGAACACAGAAAAGTTAAAGGGTACAGGATATTTGTTAATACTTATAAAATAATCTTATAGTCGAAATTTAAACTAGCATCATCTATAAGATAAAACACTTTTTTCCATGGGTTAGGATGACCAGCTAGAATTAACCCTCTGAATTTATGTCATAGAGGTAAAGTGTTTTGATGTGTGACTATTTTAATTTGGTTTAGAAAAAACCTCTGACTTTTTAAGGATAATAACTTATCTCATTATCTATAAAAGAATGACTGCATATTTACAATTTGAAGACAAAAAGGTGAGAAAATATAAGAAATCTAGGTGGTGATCAATTTAGAAAATTAAGGATCCAGTAAGAAGAGTTCAAAAAGAAAAAGCCAATTGAAGGGCAGTATCAAAGATATTAGGTAAGAAAACGCCCTGGGACAGAAAAGATCTCAACTGAAAGGTCTCATCAAAGGATACACAGAACTATGAACACTGCTTATATTCCCACATGGTTATATACTTCACAGTGCCCTCCAAGTGAGCAGGAAAGGGGCTCACTGGGTTCTATGATCAACCCTTTGGTGCTAACTGATTTTCTGAACCATCAGCAATATATTGCTTTGATAGAAAACATTAAATACTTAATCATAATATATTAAGTTCTAAGGAATATCTTGTACTTAATATGTGATATCAATAAATTTTTATAATTGTTTACAATTATAACTGTAGCTAAATATTTCAAGTTATAAGTAAAAAAAACTAGACAGAAAGTTTAGTGCACATTTATAAATAAGCAGTCTCTAATGTGCTTCTGAAGCTTATGTGCTCTGTATTACAATTTTCAAATAAATAACAAATGCAAATAAAGTTAATTCCACAATCACAGTGCTTAAATTTATGTTCTACCTTTGCCAAAACTATTGAAGTCACTGAAATACCTGACTGTGGGTGCTATGAGCATGTATGCCTCCACCATCTTGTACCCCATCATGATGTATGACTACAATGCACCAATTAAAATTTAAAAAATAAAATGTAAAAAAAAGAAATGCATTTGAGCCACCAGAAATATAGCTGGAAGTACTAATAAAGTGTACAAAAATGTACATAATTACCTGCTGTGGGATCAGTAACTGCTTGACTCGTGATGCCAGATGGTGGTTCCTGAAGCTGGTACGTGGCATTGGTGGATGGCGTCGTTGGGCTGGTGTTGCTACTTGTCATATAATGTGCTGGATATGGTGAGCTGTTGTAATACTGTGCATACTGACCCTGGCCAAAGCTGGGATAAGAGGGATAGTCCTACCAAATGAACCACACAAGGACAATCTGTCAAAACACTGCTGATTTTCTTATATTTCAAAGTATATGTACAAATATGTTGGTGTTCCTGTGTCTTTTTGGAAATCTCATCAGCAAGTGTACATTTACTGAAGGGCTTGAATTTGCTAACAGGCTTTACGTAAGATTATATACATTCTTCATATAGCTTCTAGTCTTATGAAGACAGCACTAGTAGAATTATACCAGTCTGAACACCAAACAACTCACCAAAATAGATTGCTAGAGATTTTTTTAAAAGGAAAAAAAATATTAAGAAGCTTAAGAAAGCTCCTACTTATAGTTTAATGTAAACAGATCCTTCTTTACATGATAAAATTATGTTAGATTTAAAAATATTTTAGAAGTTAAATTGACTTTTTAGATTACCTGCTGTGAACTGTTAAATCCAGAAGAATTTGTGAGTGAGTTGTTTGCTGTATATAATCCTGATGATGTTGTAAAGCTGCTACCTGAAACAAAATGAAAAGAAATGTAGCTTACTAAGCTATGCAGACTAACGTGATTATAGGACAATATCATTTAGATAAGGTGCAATTGGAGGTTGGTTTATCTTCTATCCAATAATCCACTGCTCTGAATAAAATTTCACTTTCTTAAAATGGTTGCCCTTTTTACTTGACCATATGAAGAAAGATGAAAAAGTAAAGAAGTTTACATTTGGGCATACGTGAGTAACATAAACTAAAGAGAGATTTATGTTTTATGCAAACACATTAGACACTGAGTTTTCCATTTAAATTTATAAAATATACCAAGATTTTTTAGATCTTTACATTAAACATGCATAATGTAAAATTAAGAGGTCAGATTAGATGATCTTTATGGTTACTGCTAATTAAAAATTGTCATTCTACTTTCAAGAACTTAACATGTTTTCAGATGTCATTATTTATATCTTCATGATAGTGGCCCACTGAGAAAACTCTTTTATTTCACCAAAGAATGAATAAGAGCACTTGGAGACTTTGATGCAATGAAGATCAAAGAGGAATAAATCAATGTTTTGTCTATTATACATAATTTCAAGGTAGCATTCTATTTGTTGAATGTCTATATTGTTCAACAATAAACAGTAACCACTGTGCAAGACACAACCTAAGAGCAAATCTTAGTCCCACTCCTCCACATTATTTACCATGTTACTGTTAAGTTGTGCAACATAAAGATATTCTATTTTTGATGATCCTATTCCTAAAGACATTTGAAAACATAAGACCAGGGATATGCAATTGTGTAAAAAATGGTATTCATCTACAACAAAATGGACATTTAAATCCGCACCACCTTTCTGTTGAACTATTAGTTAATGATTGAGCAATTTTGTGTACCGTTTAGCCCAGCAACTTTACTACCAGGAATTTACCCCAAGAAAAAAGAAATTATGGATATATTCAAAGAGATAGCAAAGATGTTCTTCAGTGTTGGCTCCAACAACAAGAGTCCCCAGTAATTAATAGTCTTATTCAGTAAATAAAATACTATGAAGCTATGGATGATGTTTAATGACATAGAAAAATTGTTCAGCCGGGCATGGTGGCGCACGCTTGTAATCCCCGCGCTTGGGAGGCAGAGACAGGAAGATGGCGCAGGTTTGAAGCCAGCCACGCGTGCTGGCTTAGGAGACCCTGTTTCCAAATAAAAATGTAAAAATAGGTCTAGGAGTATAGCCTGGAGGTAGAAGGGCTTCCAGGAACCCCAGTACCACCAAAAAAAAAAAAAAAAAGAAAGAAAGAAAGAAAGAAAGAAAGAAAGAAAGAAAGAAAGAAGAAAGAAAGAAAGAAGGGAAAAAGAAAAAAGAAAAAAAAGAAAAATTGTTCATATTTTTCCATGAAACAAAAAACTAAAACAACAAAAAGTATTTTTGGTTATCTAATTTTAAAATAGGTTTGAAAAGCCTAAAAATTGTTAAAGAGCTCTAGAATCTCACGTATCACTGAAGGATCCAATCTATGGCCATGTCTTATTCATTAAGCCAAGGTACTTTTTATTTATTTATTATTTATTTTTTTATTTTTTGGTGGTACTGGGATTCCTAGAAGCCCTTCTACCTCCTGGCTACACTCCCAGACCTATTTTATATATTTTTTTATTTTGGAAACAGGGTCTCCTAAACCAGCACATGCGGCTGGCTTCGAACCTGTGCGATCCTCCTGTCTCCGCCTCCCAAGCGAGGGGATTACAGGCATGTGCCAACGCACGGCTGCCAAGGTACTTTTTAAAATTCTATACTTGGGCCGGGCGTGGTGGTGCATGCTTGTAATCCAGGCGCCTGGGAGGTGGAGACAGGAGGATCGCGCAGGTTTGAAGCCAGCCTCACTGGCTTAAGAGACCCTGTTTCCAAATTAAAAAAATATAAAATGGGTCTGGGAGTGTAGCCCGGAGGTAGAAGGGTTCCATCCCCAGTACCACAAAAAAAAAAAAAAAAAAAAAGAAAAAAAGAAAAAGAAATTCTATACTTGGAACCTTTGTTGCTTCTGTAATTAGAAATAAAAGCCATTTTATAAAAAAATTAAAAATTTACTGCAAATGAGTGGGATAGACAATAAATGTGTTGGCAGACCAAGGAAGAAGTCTTCAACCTTGTAATTCACAGACGGCTTCAGGTATAAAACATAGTAGTGCATAGATGCCAATTATTTACTTGCTACTGAACTTTTAAGTACTGGTTTAAGGGTCAGAAAGCAACAGATGAGCGTTTTGATTCATCACTTATGATCTATCTGGACTTTGGACAAGTGATCTAATCCCCCTAACACATAATCTCCTTATCTGCAAACAAATAGTTCTTAAACATTAAATGAGGTAATGTTTTAGAAATCACAAAGAACGCTCTCTCACACAAATATGAGGCATTCATTTTATTGTTTATTCCAATACCTGTTTCTGAAATTCTCCACTACGTTCATCTATCTTTTCCCTCTCCTTACTTTTCCAAATTAGATAAATATGACTCTCTTTGGATATCTAAAATTCTTTTTCTAATTATTTATTAAGTATGTATGAACTTTGAAAGTTTGATCCTTTTTATTAAGAAGGGAAAAGACTGGACATGTGGCTCACACTTGTAATCCCAGCATTTGGGAGGCAGAGACCGGAGGATCGCGGTTCGTGGACAGCCTCAGTTACTTAGCGAACCCCTTTGCAACTTAGTGAGACCCTGTCTCAAAAAATAAAAAGACTAAAAAATAGGGTTGGTTGGAAGGACAATGCCCCTGGGTTCCATCCCCTATACCACACAAAAAAGGAAAATATTTTCTAAGTTAGTTTCAAATTTAGTTCTCATACAGACTCCTATTTGAGATTTCTTCATTTGTATATTTCAGGAATATTCATCTTTGAAAGTTCCCAGAACACCTATGTTAGGCAAGAGAGGGTCTTCACATGACTGATACTCCACTGTGAACATCAGGGTCTCAGCAGACGGGACTCCCCTATGATTGTTCCTTTCCATGTATTAAAAATAGATTAAACATCAGGCTCACAGAGATGATTATATGGGAATGGCAGAATAGCTAAGACATATCTGGGACCTCACAGAACTTATCAAGATAACATTGATTTTATTTTGTTTTTCAAACATTGGACTTCATGGGCATATGATTTACTCATTAGGTATTTGTATAATGAGGAACAATTATTAATGACTATATAAAGCAAATTTATAAATAATGAGTGCTTAATAATATATAAATACATATACAAACATATATAAATAATATAAATAATGAGTCCTTGTGAAACAAAATTGGAATTTCTTTTGGATAAGTGTGTGCTTTTTAGACATTAGGTATTATATGTATTTGATAGGAAAAATTACTTTGGGTTATGACCTGTTACTTTTACTTAAACATTTTTAGGTTATGACTTGCTACTTTCATTTAAATAACACATTTCTGAGCAATAAATACTGACCTCAATAATCCCAATCCACCAAGAAAATGAATAAGATATAGAAAATATATTTTAAAAATGGATGTTTTGATTCCATAACTTATTCCCTGGAAGAAAGTAGAAAAGACCATGGAAGCTATATTGGCACATACAGGCCACTAGGGTCTGACCAAGTAAATCACAGTTCAGTACTCCAAATGGTACCCAAGTGACTTTCTAGACGTAATGCTACTTCTAAGCCTGTACATTAGCTGGAATTCAACATAAGTTATATTCATTTACTGCTGACTGCAGGCTGAGATTCCATTCCATTTAGTGTGTTGAAGCAGGAGCTTAATGGCACCCCGGTGGCCTCAGAGACTTAATGCAACTTCCAAAAGGATCTCACTTGTTTCAGGAAGAGGCATACCTACTAGAGGATCAGGCACAGGCAATATTAATTTTTCACCACCAGCATCAAGCCTGCAGGGCTGTTCCACCTGCCTTCACATCGGACTTAGGCAGACAAGACTGCTCATTTAGTCCCCCTGCCAGCCTTCGGTTTTGATCACAGACTCTTTTACTGGTTTCCAACCCATTCTCTAGCCCCTTTCAGTTCACTCTCTGCAAAAGGAGTAGACTCTTTCTCTAATGTGCATGACTGATCCTGTCACTCTCCCACTAAAAAAAAAGCAACCTTTAGTGGCTCCTTATTTGCCCTCAGGATAAAAGTCAAATGCCTCACCATGGCTTATTTATTAGGCCTTAGCCGGTCTGGTTCCTATTTATCTTTTGGACTTGTTTGGTTTCTTTCCAGCAACTCCGACCTCCGCTCCCCCTCCCAGATACACATTCCAGCCTAACACAGTGAACCGGCACGCATTGCTTCTAATGCTGCTCCGCAGCTCCTTCTTCCTGTCGAATCCTGTCTGACTCCTATCCAACTTTATAATTCAATGGGCTAGAAACTCTTCCTCAGGAAAAAAAAACAAAACAAAACAAAAAAAAAACCTCAATCCCTTCTCTCCTCTTTCCCCTAGATCTGGTTGTTCTCTGTGCTGTCTATCTTCCAGTCTATCTCTGGAAGTATAACTAGTATAACTTACTAGTC
This sequence comes from Muscardinus avellanarius, assembly GCF_963383645.1. NCBI lineage: Eukaryota > Metazoa > Chordata > Mammalia > Rodentia > Gliridae > Muscardinus > Muscardinus avellanarius. The sequence continues at coordinate 66,070,057 of NC_137789.1, read as the reverse complement.
AGTATTTTCAGTTAACTACTGCTAAATAATGAGTAAACTAACAAGTACAAATTATACTTAAGCTTAATAGTCCTTCCCCTATATTTAAAATAGGCTAACACCAACAACAACAGCAAAAACTTTGGAGCTTACAAATAATTTGATATGACTACCCAGCTTATAAAACATTTTCAGAATATAAAATAGAATGACAAGGCCAGGCGTGGTGGCCTACACTTGTAATCCCAGCATTTGGGAGGCTGAGACAGGCAGATCGTGGTTCAAGGACAGCCTCAGCTACTTAGTGAGACCTTGTTTCAAAATAAGGAATAAAAAAATAGGACTGGGGGTATAGCTTGGAGGTAGAATGCCCTTGGGTTCCATCCCCAGTACCTAAAAAAAAACATATAAAAATAAAAATAGAATGACAATAAAACTAGATAACAATTGAGCACTTGCTACATGTTATATAAGTGTGCTCATCTTTTACATGTTTAATCTATACTCAACAAAACTTGATATTATAGGAAGTATTAATATTCCCATTTTGCAGATAAAAAACAGGGCTAGGATAAGAAAATATAACTTCCATGGGATGAAAGTAAACCTCAAAACATATGTCTTTTTTTTTTTTTTGAGGTACTGGGGATGGAACTCAGGGATATACCTCCAAGCTATATCCCCACCCAATTCTCTTGCCCCTTTTTATTTTGTATTGATTTTTGAAAAGTTTAGGAATTCACTAAAGTTTTCTTAGGGATCATTTTAGAAAATGAACATATTTATATGAAACATTTAAATACATATAAGAATTTATATATTCCTATAAGTATAATACTTATATTTATATACAAATATAAATAAAATGTTTATACTCATATAAAGAAAATATATATTCATATATAAATATAGTGAGATATTTATGAAGCAAAATATAAGTTACAGGGACAAATAATAAAACTTTTTGAGTACTTACACTGAGCTATGCCTAAATAAGTATTTTACCTGCCTATTATTACTCACCTATTCCTCATATTTACCTTGAAAGGTAGATCCAATCATAAGCATTTTGCATGACCTAACTGCCTTACGTCATGAGCAAGAGAAGGGATTCAGTCTCAGGCCCTCTGTCTTCAAGGTTAAAGCTCCTATTCGTCACCAAATACAGCCTCTCAGAGGAGCAAAAATTTTTTTCTTATAATTCTTTCTTTCTTTTTAATCAACATTATCAAAACATGGCTGATACCAGGCGTGGTGGCACATGCTTGTAATCCTAGCATTTGAGAGACTGAGACAGAAGGATCTGGGTTCACAGCCAGCCTCAGCTACTTAGTAAGGCCCTCTGCAACTCAATGAGACCTTGTTTCAAAATAAAGAATAAAAAATAGGGCTGGGGTGTAGCTCGGAGGCAGAATGCCCCTGGGTTCTGTCTCAGTGCTGCAAAAACAAGAAAGAAACAAACAAACAAAACACATGGCTGACAAGGGCCTCCACATCAGCAGAAAGTGCCACTGAGAAGTACCTATCTCCCCCATACCGGAACCCTGGTCTTGCGAAGGCAGAAAAGCTAGGGGTATGACCTGGAAATCCATGTGCTTACCAAACATCTACAGTGGCTGAGTTTTACTACCACTATACTTTAGCACCAATTTCAGTAGATGTTTTAGCAAGTGCTTTGAAAACAGGCAACCAGTATAAGCTTTCATTTTACACTAAGCAAGGAATCATACTTTCTAAGCTTTTAAAGAAGCAGCCTCTCAGAGCAGATCTGTGTGAGGCATTCAAGGTTCCTGAGCTGAGCTAAAGATCACATGGAGAGGTCGGGCGTGGTGGCGCATGCTTGTCATCCCCGCACTTGGGAGGCGGAGACAGGAGGATCGCGCAGGTTCGAAGCCAGCCGCGCGCGCTGGCTTAGGAGACCCTGTTTCCAAATAAAAATGTAAAAATAGGTCTGGGAGTGTAGCCCAGAGGTAGAAGGGCTTCCAGGAACCCCAGTACCACACACACACACACACACACACACACACACACACACACAAAGATCATATGGAGAAAAGTTCCCACTGTGAGAGCAGATCCAGTGCAGACTTCAGAGTCGGCAATACCAGATAAGTTTCACTGGAGTTTAAGTTTAGAAGATCAAAAGCAAAGGCAAACTAGCAGTGACCACACTTCTAAGAGGGCTTCAGTGCAGAGGCTGCTAATCCCACCTCCCACTCTATGCAGCCAGCAAGAAACGCACACTGCTGTACAAGGCTGTTGTAAACCAGGTTTGAACCTGAATGCTACAGGGGAGAAAGAAAAAGACACAATCAGGAAAAACAGAACTTTTTTCCACTGGGAGGAACACCCTGTGAATATCTGCTGGACTTACCAAGTTTTCACTTAAAACTTTAGGTCTAAGATTCAGATTCATGTTTGGAATTCCTTTCTCAAAATAACAGGGGAGCATTATTCTTCCTAGATAAAATTGGCTTTACATGAAAAAAAAATCACCTCCAGATAAATAAAATGCAGCATGAATATACTATGATAAAATGTTTTTCATTTTTATGTCACATGAAATCACAAACATTGCCCGATAGTTGAAATTTCCACTTAGAAGCCATTAGCTCTCAATCAAGAAGTCTGGCAGTGACTGGCTCAAGTGATACTCCAGTAATTCTTAGTAGAATCTGAAATTTTGGTGGAGTCCAAAATTAAGGCATGCTCCAAATGGGAGATGTTTGGGTACCTTCTTATCTGCTGGTTGAAAGTTAATTCTAGACTAGGGATGTGGCTCAATGGTAGAGCACTTGTGAGGGCCTGGGTTCAATCCCCAGTACACCGCCCTCCACTCATACACATCCACACACAGAAAAATATCATGTACTTAAATAATTTACTATTATGAACAATCATAGCCATGTTTGGTTTTATAGAAAGTATAAAGGAGAAATACTTTTTTCTAAAACAGAACATTAAAACAAATCTTTCTTTTTAGAACTTCTCTGAGAGACATCACTTTCCCTTCTACTGGCTTTTTGTTAAAGTTGAATGGGCAGGTTTATATCTCTGACCACACACACACACACACACAAAAAAAAAAAAAAAATTCAGGTTAGTTCCATCACCTGCATCTACTGGCACTCGATAGGGACAACACCTACGCTAGAAGCTGTTGTAGACCAAAACCCATGGGGGTCATGAATCTGTCCCTCGAGGAAAGCTTAAAACCCCATGGAGTCATGAACTTAAAACAAAGAACCATCATTTTGTATCGTCTCCTCAGGCCCCTCAGGCTCCTTCATAGAATTGCTGGGCAAAGGGCATGAAGCCGTGTGGTTAGACTGGGAAGGGAAACACACCTCACACACACAAAAAATGGCAAGTGCATTCCTGGCACAGGGCAAGGACAAACTTCCCACAGATCAGAGAGAGAAAGGTTTGTGCAGACGCGGGGAGGGAGCCAAGAATGGGTGATGGAAGTTTCATGATCATTTGTTTAAGAAAACACAAACAGCTCAGGAAAAGAAGTGAAATTCTTTAACAGAAAAAAAAAAAACCCAATAGTTTTAATATTAAGCACATAAATATTAGCCTACCGGGACACAAGAAATATTATGATATTAATTCTCCTTTAAAGATGAAGAGACAATGCAAGATGAATATTTAAGCTGAGCCTGGTGAGGAAGGCTGGGGCTTGGGGTGGAGAGCTTGAGATAGGGGTGCGGGGGAGAGAAATATGCTCACCCAGCTGTTCCCTAGGGCTCCCCATACCCGCTCCACTACCTTAGCTTAGCATACAGTCATTGTTCTCCTAAAACCTCACCAGAATCTTGTTCCTCTCACTCAGTGCTTCTCTCCAACAGCTCCCACTTTCCCATCCTTCAAGGTCTAGCTTGAGTCTTATCTTTTTGGTAAGTCTTCCTTGATTATTCCTGTTTGTACTGATTATAGTTCCTGAGAAACCCAGCTCACTGATAAGTGATATCAAGTAATTTACTTCTTAATTAGACCAATCCTAAAAAAGTTCTCTTTAGTCTTATTCTCATCCTGACCCTAAGTCTTTATATTCACTTGTTTTATTTATCCTGAATGCATAAACCAGAGATGGGTAAGTCATCTCTGACTTAGGGCTTTGAAGGGCTTCAAAACTGAAGATCCTTCAAAGTAGGATCAAGTAGGAGACAGAACTCTCCCTTTAGAATTTCAATCCTGTATGGTAAGTCACTGAAGGGCTCAGTGAGATTACAACTGCCCTAAAGAATCAGATGTAGGGACAGGAGGAGGCCTTTTCACAGTTTTTTGTTGTTATTGTTATTATTATTATTATTATTTTGGTGATGGCAGTCAGTTTGGAAGGGTGACTTTAAGGCCCACAAAAGAAATCAAGAGTCAAATTCCTTATTTGTTCAGCAGTAAAAGAGAAAGAGAGTAGGGAAAGAAAAATATTCAAATAATTGAGCTTATTTCTTAGATATTATCTAAAACACATAATTTGGTGGTTTCTTTTAAACTAGATTGTATACAAAATGTTCTCCTTAAAAATAAGATTTTGGCTGGGCATGGTGGTGCATGCTTATAATCTCCGTGCTTGGGAGGCAGAGACAGGAGGATTGCGCAAATTCGAAGCCAGTATAAAATAGGTCTGGGAGTGTAGCCCGAGGTACAAGTGCTTCCAGGAACCCCAGTACCACCAATCAATCAATCAATCAATCACTCAATCAATAAAAGATTTTATCATTATATACTATATATATACTAAATTATCATTTTATTATACATTATTTATGTACTCTACTCATTTACATAATTAAACTAATATAAATAAATAAACTTGGATTATAATCAGAATTTTAGATTTAAATAATCTGAAAGAAATTAAATGCAAGACCTACAAGCACATATGGAGGAATTAAAATATTTCTGAATGTCTAGGAAAAAAGTACAGGAGAACTTTCAATAACAAAATTTAAGTATTATAGATTTTGAACAGCTCACAAAATCTCACTGATTTTAGCTTCAAGTACTATTGAAGCCCAGAGATGGTACATGGACTTCAAACCACATACCACATGAGCATCCTAACTGAACATTATCCTTGTTAGTCATCTATCTGTATCCTAATAGGACATGGACCTTATGGTGCAGATACAGGCTTCCTAAGAGGCTCTTTACTCTGTTAGCTCAGATACTGATGACTGATGACATGTCACAAGTAAATTAATGAAAATAACAGTCCTTCTTGCATATGAAAAACTTCACATTCGTAAAGTAATAACATCCTACACTTTGGAATCCATTTTGAGATGATTTCAGTATATGGTGAGAGATGAGGGTATAGCTTCATTGTTTTGTGTGTGGATAGCCAATTTCCCCAGCATCACTTGTTGAAGACTGTCCATTCTCCAATATGGATTGTCACCTTTGCTGAAAACGAGTTGGCTATAGACATGAAGAAAATTTCTAGGATCACTATTCTTCTGTTCCACTGGTCCACAGGTCTGTTTTTACGCCAGTGTCATGCTGTTCTGCTTTACTATAGCTTTGCACTATGTTTTGAACTCAGGTAGTATGCTGTCTCCAGATTCATTCTTTCTGCTTAAAATTGCCTTGGCTCGCCGGGCGTGGTGGCGCACGCTTGTAATCCCCATGCTTGGGAGGCGGAGACAGGAGGATAGCGCAATTTCGAAGCCAGCCGCGCTGGCGTAAGAGACCCTGTTTTAAAAATATAAAATAGGCAGAGACTTCCGGGAAGATGGCGACCGAGAAAAGCGGGGCTTAAGAGTCCCGCTAACAACCAATCTCCATTACCACAAAAAGAGCGCCTTTCATAGCCAGAAAACACCATCACCAGAAAAACAAAAAAAACCACCAGGCTCCAGAGAGAAAGCAGACTGAGAACAGAGCTCAGGGCCACAGAGGAGACACACGCGCCCGAGGACGCGGCAGCAGCGCCATACTGCCGGCGGCAGCAGCGAACTCAGCGGACGGCTACAGCAAGCCGAGGTGAGCCGATGCGGAACAGCCAGGCGGGATCTTTCGGCGCAGACAGCATTTAAAGCTCCCAGTGGCTGAGCTCAGCACACGCTGCAGGGATTCAAAGTGGAAATCAAAACCAGAGAAGAAAAAATACGCCAGCCTCATGGCCGAGGGCGTGGCAGAGGCGCCATATTGCCACCAGCGGCGGAAGCAGCAGTGAATTCACCGAGTCCAGTACAGCTACATCTACGTACTCAAGAACAGTGAGTCAAATTGCGGGCCACAGAGGAGAAATCCCAGTATTGTGCCTCCTGGGACTTGACCCAGTGAGGGAGTGGTGGTGGCAGAGATATCACACCATAGGAGAACGTGCAACCTGGCACCCCCCATAGTTTAAAGCAGCCTCTATCGACTCCCTGGGTCGGAGACTCTGTGATACAACCCAGTAAAGGAGTAGTAGGGTCTGAGATAATATAGACTCGAGATCCAGAGCACCTTAAGTGAAGCCATAGTGACCCAAGGGAAGAACCCAGAGAAGGCACAAACCTCCGAAATCATGGGAAAGAGGAATAACACTGAAGTAATGAATGTGCACAACCCCACAACATCAGAACCTGATAAAACAGAAAATCAGAGATTTCTAGAAGATCAAATCAGGAAAATAACTGTAGAAATAATAGAGGTGCTTCGAAAAGAACTCAGAGAGAGCCAAAAAGAGATAAAGGATGCAATTAATGAAGTAAAGGCCTCAATTCAAAGCACAAACAACCGATTAGAACACATGGAGAACAGAATCTCGCTCTTAGAAGATGAGCAATCCAAAAATGAATGCATAGTTTCTAATCTAGAAAAAAATATCCAACAACAGGAATCTGACATTGAAGAAATATGGGCCCATCTTAAGAGAGCTAACCTAAGAATAATTGGAATAGAGGAGGGAAAAGAAAGTGATACCAAAGGGATCAACAATCTCTTCAAGGAAGTAATAGCAGAAAATTTTCCAAATATAGAGCAAGAGGTTGATACACAGATCCAGGAAACTTATAGAACTCCCTTTAGACAGGATCCGAGAAGAGGATCCCCACGCCATATAATTGTCAAAATGACCAATGTGGAAGCCAAGCAGAGAATCTCAAAGGCAACAAAAACAAAGGGCCAAGTGACATTCAGAGGCAAACCAATTAGAATCACTCCAGACTTCCCAAACCAAATCATGAGAGCCAGAAGGGCTTGGAGTAACATATTCCAAACTCTGAAAGAAAACAACTTCCAGCCAAAAATTTCCTATCCAGCAAAACTTTCTATCAAATTAGATGGAGAAATAAGAAGCTTCCATGACAAACAGAAACTGAAGGAATTTATGTCTTCAAAACCAGCGCTAGAGAAAATACTCAAAGAGATTAACTACAAAGAAGAAATAGGTAACACTCACCAGAACCAGAGAAACAAGATTTTCCATCCAACAGACAACTAAGATTGGTTATCTGTGGAGATTCATTATTTTTGTTAGTCTTTACCTATCTCTAAGTTGTATTGTTTGCCTTTATTGTTGTTAATTTTTAGGATTTCTAGTTGGAATATTAATATACCTTCAGATATAGCATTTGGAAATATTTTATCCAATTCTATTAGTAACTTTTAACTCTGTTTACATTGTCTTTGGATATACAATATTTTTTTTTCATTTTTTAGGGAGTTTGTATATTCTTCTGTTGCCTGTGCCATTGAAATCATATCCAAGAAATCACTGCCAATTTCAATGTTGTGAGGTTTTATGACCCAGATTTTCTTCTAAAAGTTTATAGTCTTAAGATTTATATTTAGGTCTTTTATCTATTTTGAGTTAATACTTGTATGTGGGATTAGGTAAGGGTCCAATTTTATTCTTTTCCATGTAATTATTATTTTTCAACAATATTTAGTTAAAAGATTATTATTTCCATCACCAAATCTTCGTGGAAACCTTGTCAAAAATAACTTGACAATATAGGGAAGAAGTTAGCTCTAGGCTTGTATTTAACTCCAATGGTCTATATATCTGCCTTTAGAACAGTACTACACTGTTTCAATTATTGTAGCTTTATATGGTTTGAAATCAGAAAATATACATCTTCTAGCTTTGTTTTTGCTTCGAGATTGTTTTGGGTATCTAGAGTCCATATTCCATATCAGGATAGATTTTTTTCTGAAAAATAAATATATGATAGTTTCACCTAAAAAAAAGAAAAAAATATTCTCTGGTAAGAAAGAAAGCAAAAAGAAATATTGAAATGTTATCTTTAAGTCATCAAAAGCTTGGTATCAGACAAATGAAACTGTTATGTGAGATTATCATTTTTAATTTTGGATAAATTGCTATAATACTAGATGTCAACCACTAAGCCAAGCATGGGAGGGAGGGATGGGGAGAGAATGTGGTGGGGATCGGGTGGGGGCTGACTGGGCGATGTGTGCATGTATGTCTACAAAAGTTTGTATCCCACTATGATGTATGAATACAGTGCACCAATAAAAAAATAAAATAAAATACAAAAAAATAAATAAAAAAAATAAAAAAAAAATATAAATATAAAATAGGTCTGGGGGTGTAGCCCAGAGGTAGAAGGGCTTCCAGGAACCCCAGCACCACCAAAAAAAAAAAAAAAAAAAATTGCCTTGGCTTATGTGCTGTGCTTTTAGAGTACATTTGCATTTGGTATTTACACATCAGTTGTCTCAGATTATGTCCAGTATCACCACTGAGATAACTGAGTCAAGATCCTTATCTTCATCTAAGAAGTGCAGAGGATGAGGGTTTCCTTGCACACAGCCCCTTGGTTAGAAAGTGACCATTATCTCCATGTCTAGGATACTGTTTTCTAATCTACCAGGTAAAATCGACCTTCTAGATATCTGAATCACTTGATATTGAAATGTAATTAGAGATCATAAGAATTGGGATTAAGTTCTGGTTACACAAAAAGTCACAGACACAACAAGAATAGAGACGCTGACACCTAAGAAATTTAATAAATGAATTTGGAATCAAACTATTTCATTTCTTAAAAAAAAGTAAAAGAAAAACCCCTCATGTTCCTCTGTTTTTAGTCTTGTGAACTTAAAAAAAATTCCATAAGGTGACCTAGGGATGGTGTATCACAAGATTTGCTTTCTTGTCGCTGTTTCAGGGGTTCTTACAGAGGAAAGGTGGCAGATTTGTCAACCATGACAAACAAGAAACAGTCTTGCTGCAAGATCCTGTCTTGGTCACCAAGTTCTATATGTGCTAAGCAATAGCAATTAAAACCAAACTACCGAGCCCCCAAATTTTATTAATACATCCCTACTACTTTTTCCAGTTAAGAAGAATACAGCCTGTGTTGATTTTAACATGATTTAAGATATTAAATCAATGTTTTGTGTGTTTTAACCTGGCAAACACAGCCAAGATAGACCTTAAAAAAAAACTAAAAAAAAAAAAAAAAAAAAAAGTAACGTGCAGGTCAAAGGTCTACTTCACAGAGAACAAGGACTCACATTAACAACCAGAATTACTGCCAACATAAGAAGGTTGAACCTGCTGGGGCTTGTCTGACTTCCTATGTTTTAGAACGTTTTCTAGCACTTACTCAGCAAGCAGGATGCTGTCTGTCCCTCACGTATTTTCACAGAAGTCCATTTGCTTTCCTCCCCTGGCCTCTTTGCCATGGGCTATGTCCATCATCAGGCTAAGTCTCCATAGCAGAAGTTAGTGGCTGTCCCCGGGGATAAGGCCAGATGGGCTATTGAAAACCAAGGGTCTCCCCTTCTGTATAAGATGGATCTTAAAGGAACATGTTCTCCTTTTTGTCCTGGTTTGTTTTCAAAGAGAATTTTTGCCTTCGGTAATAAAGGTTGTAAGCTTTTACATTTGTGTTTCTTGATATACTTCAGAATATTTTAACTAAATGTAACTTGTATGGGTAATAAAATTTTTATTTGTCACAAATTATGGCTCTAGCCAGAATTCAAAAGATTTACATATAATTTTCAACACTTGAGGTAACAAAAGATTCCAAAAGAACTGAAATGAAATTGTTATTTTTAAAAATAAATCTTACAAAAAAAATCAGAAGGTGATCTTTGAAGGGAAACACTTGAAGATCATTGGAGCAGTGACCACTACCTTCCAGTTCTGGCCCTGGCACTCCATTTTATGACAGAAAGAGCAAATCTCAAAAGCTTTATCATAGCAGATTATATATATAAAAAAAGACAATACAGATTTCTCCAAAAGTATATCTTTTGGAATCATTCCTTTTTAAAAATACCATTTCTGTGGAGGTGGAAAGTTTTAAAAGTGTGACAGTACATTTTCCTAGGCAACGCTGAGATTCTAAGTGACTAAAACAAGAGTTGAGGCATAGATTGGTAAACTATACACAGACGATGGAAGGACACGGGGGTGATGCTCTTCAATCATTCTTGCCTCATCAGGATCCAGGGGTACCGGAGGTGTGGATGGTGATGGATTTGTGTGCTCTCCCATGTACTGTTTATAAGCCTCTGCCCTGATTTTTCATTTCTCTTCACTAGTTTGAATCCCAATCTCTTTAGCAGAACAAATAACATTATAAACAAAGAGGGAGTTAGAATTTGTGTTTTTTTCTTTTAATGAGAACAATAAAGCCTAAAGAAAAATAAACAAAGCAGTTTCAGGGCCTCTGCATTTAGTCCTTGTCCATCTGTGTAGCCCCTCCCATCCATCACTGCAAATCCTGACACCTTCCTTGGTGCAGAATGACAGGAATGTCCCATACTGTCACTGCTATTCTGGGGCAATAAAGCACTTGAAGGGGCAGTCTGTACCTCTAGTGTGATGATTCTGTGAGCCTCTTAAGAAGCTCTGTCTACTAAATGAACACAGGAAAAAAAAATACATTAAATGCAACATGATAATATATTAATTAAATTTTTAGTATGCTAAATTTCAAATTCATTTCTCCAAACTAGGGTCACTAGTCTTTATGAATCCGTGTGTGTGTGTGTGTGTGTGTGTGTGTGTGTGTGTATGTGTGTATGTGTGTGTGTGTGTGTGTGTGTGTGGTGCTAGGGATTGAACCACCCAGGGGCATTCTACAGCTGTATTTTTTTTTTTTAAATTTTCAAACAGGGTCTCGCCAAGTTGCTAAAAGCCTTGCTAAGTTCCTGAGGCTGGCCTTGAATCTGCAATCCTCCTGTCTTAATCTCCCAAGTCCTGGGATTATAAGCATGCACCACCTCACCTGGCTAAATCTTAATTTCTAATTTTTATTGAGGTATTGACTGCTCCACCACTTACAAAAAATGTACATATTTTAAATAAAGTAATCGAGACTACAGATAACTTTTATGAATGATGGTGGTCATTACCTTCAACAGTCTAGCATCATTAGAACTTAAGTAATTATTACAAGCTTAATTTTCCTGAAAGCTTTGGATTATCCAGTAAAGCGACACAGGTTAATTGTGTGTCTTTTGTGTGCCTGAAATCTTTTGCAAGCACACACAGTTCCTTCCCCAACAGATTGCCATGAACAATTTTGTTTTCCTCACCTGATTCTGCACCGTCACGGGAGCACAGTTAACTGTTTGCTTTGCTAGATGGAATGCCAGTCTATGTGGTAGGTGGGCTTTAAGTAGAGAGTGATCCCAACAATACTTCCAGACCTTGCTTTAGAAAAATGAAAACTAAAAGCTTGGTTTCAAGTCAGCTGTCTCTTTTATATAAAAGGAGAATGAAGGCTGGGCAGATAGTCTGTGAAGTGAATCAGTAAATCAAGTCACAGCAGTTTTTTCTTATTTTGTATACATATATATGCATGTGTGCATGCACGCAACCAGACTCATACACAACCCCTGCTTCACTAGTTTCCAGTGCCCTTTGATTAGTGAGCAGCATTAAACCCATTGTTTGCATTTTCTCTACGATGGCCCAGGGGTCCCTGGGTACCAGGTGACTCTTCATAGCCGTCCCCTCATCAGCAGGCCTGCCGAGGGTGTGTGAAGGAAAACCTGCTGGGACCATTTCAAATATTCCAGAAACACCAGGTGTACACTGGGAAACAGGGAGAGGTGAGAATGAACAGACAAGGGAACTTCACTTCCTCGGGCTGAACTCTACAGATATCTGGGAACAAGAACATTTTTGTCTTTCTCCATTGAACTTAAGTTTCTAATCTTTCACTGGATGTACAAATGAAATAATTAAAGCAGAAAGAGAATTTCCCAGTGATCTTGCAGCAAAGGTGAAAACAATCAGATTTCCTAATCACCAGGGTTTTATTTCATAGAATTGTGGGGTTAGTGCGTATAAAATGAAAATCCGATCCTTGTTTGGTTCACAATGGCATGTGCCAGTTTCAAAGAAGTCTGTCTGCCACAACAGAAGCATTGAATGCTGGGGTGGAAGGGTCCAGAAGGATCATCCGGAATAAATTAAGGAATCAAATAAGAATGGCCCAGCTCCCAAAGGTCCTCGGTGGCAAAATGGCCACAAACTCTCAGTGAAATCTGATGTTTAAGGGCTGAGAAAGTGTTAAGGCACAGATAGCTCTTGGAATGAGTTATCTAAAAAATTTTTCTAGAGCTTCAGGAGCTGGTGTGTGACTAGTTTTGTAGATAGTTGTGTAATCCAATTGCTTTGGTTTTAAAGAACAAGTCTATCCTTCAGAACGTATAACTACCACAGGCAAGTACATCTTGTATTTTGTTTTCTAGAAGAATCTACTGTAGTTTAAGCCTATGTGCAACACGCCAGGGTCAGATAGTCTTAAACCTTTCTCCAACTAGATTTTGAGTGGCCATCCTTGAGGAACCATTAATATTATTCACACTCAATAAATGGCTACTTTTATGTATCTGTCAGTATTGGCAGGTTCATATCCTTTATGAAAGTCATTGTTCAAAGTTGTTAGAAAGACTCAATGAGATGATACATGTGAAATAAATAGAACGATCCTTACCATCTAAAAGGTGCTCATGAAACACCAGCCATTGCTTTATTATTTTATTTTTGTTGTGTGGAAGTCAGGGTTTCTCTGTCTCTACATAGCAAAGCTTATCATATACCATTGCCTAATTTTACCTACTAAACAATTTGAATTTGATATTTAAATAGTTATATTGCTTCTTTTTTCCCATTCATTCCTTGTACTCAAAGTGGACATGTGGTGAGGGAATGGCTGAGGCACAATGGTGTGGTCGGTTCCCTTTCGTCTCACCACACAGAGCTGAGCTCTCCCCTTCGCAGTGGCTATTCAGTACTTCCAAGTTCCCACTGACCAACACCTGCAGCCCCTGATGTTCTTCTTTCTGTTCTTTGCTGATTCTTCCTGTTGGTCTTTTTTTTTTTTTTTTGAATAATCATCTACAAAAAGTCTGACCTTGCCAGGCATGGTGGCACACACTTGTAATCCCCTTGCTTGGGAGGCAGAGACAGGAGGATCGCGCAGGTTCGAAGCCAGCCATGCTGGCTTAAGAGACTCTGTTTCCAAATAAAAATATAAAAACGTAGGTCTGGGAGTGTAGCCCAGAGGTAGAAGGGCTTCCAGGAACCCCAGTACCACCAAAAAAAAAAGTCTGACCTTTGTTGACAGTAATTTTCCTTCCGTGACAGAACATTGTTAGTTAGACCTAGCTCATTTTCGTTTTTGCTGTACTTATTTGGTTATTGGGTGCTTAGAGCTCTTTTTGTTGACAAATATATAAAATCTGATTTGATTATATTTTATATACATGTATGCAAAATGCATACACACATATGTGCACAAACCATATAAATCTTCCCTCTGGGAAATGGGAGGGAGTATTTAGTTCAAGCTTTCTAATTAAAATCTATCCCATAAATCTGACAATAATGATAATGATAACAATAATAATAATAAAAACAGTATCCACATCACCACTGCAATAAGAGCTGTCAGAATAAAAACAAACATTTGAGTTCTTACTATATACCAGATGTTGATCAGAGTGGTTTGCACAGGTAAGTCTCAATTAAACCTCCTACTAGTGCTGTGGGATTAAAATACCATCTCCATTTTGGAGATGAGTAACAGAGAGATGAAGAAGTCTGGTCCCTTGCTGAAGGCCCACAGGCGGCAACGTCACAATCACTGGCTGGCAGTTAAGCTCCAGAACTATACTGCCCCACTGCAGTATATGTGGGCCCCACTGCATCTGCAGCCCAGTCCTTCAAAGTCTGAGAGCAGCAAACAGGTGACTGCCAACGCTTACCTCAGGTCAGCAGGGCACACTGCACTTTGTTGGAGTCACTCGGGCTGCTAGGATATTTCTTCTATTAACATGAGAGTCAATGCTACTAAATCCTAGCAGCTAAATCTTTAAGTAATTCATCAATTACAATTTTAAGTTGTAAAAGATCTTCCTGGAGGAAAAAATCTAGCCAAAAATGTCCCAGATCACTAAAACCAATATACTCTCCTTCAGGATTTTGGCTCTAAGATAAAACTGATATAAGCTCAGATCACTGTGATTCATTAAGTATTAATAGAATTTGAGGAATTCTGAAAAAATTTAAACTATGTAGGAATTGCTATAGTGCAAAAACATGCATTGTAAAGATGATTAAAGGCCAACAGACTCCCACAACTAGGCACACGAAATTACTGAATAATGGCAAAGTACTTTTTATATTGCATTTAATAGTTTATATTAGATTTTAATTATGTACCCAAATCTGGCCATAAGCATTCTCTAGCATATTATATACAATTATCATCATCAAACAGGCAAGAACAGTTTCTTTTCCTCAGTCCCTTATGGGCTGACAATAGGGCAAAATACAATATCCACACACATGGAAAGGATAAAATCCAGAAGGAAAGAAAGAGAGAAAACAAGTCTATTTTTAGGGGAGACTTCCGGGAAGATGGCGACCGAGAAAAGCGGGGCTTAAGAGCCCCGCTAACAACCAATCTCCATTATAACAAAACCAGCGCCTTTCATAGCCAGAAAACACCATCACCAGAAAAACAAAAAAAACCACCAGGCTCCAGAGAGAAAGCGGACTGAGAACAGAGCTCAGGGCCACAGAGGAGACACACGCGCCCGAGGACGCGGCAGCAGCGCCATACTGCCGGCGGCAGCGGCGAACTCAACGGACGGCTACAGCAAGCCGAGGTGAGCCACTGCGGAACAGCCAGGCGGGATTTCTCCACGCAGAGAGCGTCTAAAGCTCCCAGTGGCCGAGCTCAGCACACGCTGCAGGGATTCAGAGTGGAAATCAAAACCAGAGAAGAAAAAATACGCCAGCCTCATGGCCGAGGGCGTGGCAGAGGCACCATATTGCCACCGGCGGCGGCAGCAGCAGTGAATTCACCGAGTCCAGTACAGCTACATCTACGTACTCAAGAACAGTGAGTCAAATTGCGGGCCACAGAGGAGAAATCCCAGTACTGTACCTCCTGGGACTTGACCCAGTGAGGGAGTGGTGGTGGCAGAGATATCACACCTTAGGAGAACGTGCAACCTGGCACCCCCCATAGTTTAAAGCAGCCTCTATCGACTCCCTGGGTCGGAGACTCTGTGATAAAACCCAGTAAAGGAGTAGTGGGGTCTGAGATAATACAGACTCGAGATCCAGAGCACCTTAAGTGAAGCCATAGTGACCCAAGGGAAGAACCCAGAGAAGGCACAAACTTCCGAAATCATGGGAAAGAGGAATAATACTGGAGCAATGAATGCCCACAACCCCACAACATCAGAACCCGATAAAACAGAAAATCAGAGATTTCTAGAAGATCAAATCAGGAAAATAACTGTAGAAATAATAGAGGTGCTTCGAAAAGAACTCAGAGAGAGCCAAAAAGAGATAAAGGATGCAATTAATGAAGTAAAGGCCTCAATTCAAAGCACAAACAACCGATTAGAACACATGGAGAACAGAATCTCGCTCTTAGAAGATGAGCAATCCAAAAATGAACTCATAGTTTCTAATCTAGAAAAAAATATCCAACAGCAGGAATCTGACATGGAAGAAATATGGGCCCATCTTAAGAGAGCTAACCTAAGAATAATTGGAATAGAGGAGGGAAAAGAAAGTGAAACCAAAGGGATCAACAATCTCTTCAAGGAAGTAATAGCAGAAAATTTTCCAAATATAGAGCAAGAGGTTGATACACAGATCCAGGAAACTTATAGAACTCCCTTTAGACAGGATCGGAGAAGAGGATCCCCACGCCACATAATTGTCAAAATGACCAATGTGGAAGCCAAGCAGAGAATCTTAAAGGCAACAAAAACAAAGGGCCAAGTGACATTCAGAGGCAAACCAATTAGAATCACTCCAGACTTCCCAAACCAAGTCATGAGAGCCAGAAGGGCTTGGAGTAACATATTCCAAACTCTGAAAGAAAACAACTTCCAGCCAAAAATTTCCTATCCAGCAAATCTTTCTATCAAATTAGATGGAGAAATAAGAAGCTTCCATGACAAACAGAAACTGAAGGAATTTATGTCTTCAAAACCAGCGCTAGAGAAAATACTCAAAGAGATTAACTACAAAGAAGAAATAGGTAACACTCACCAGAACCAGAGAAACAAGATTTTCCATCCAACAGACAACTAAGATTGGTTATCTGTGGAGATTCATTATTTTTGTTAGTCTTTACCTATCTCTAAGTTGTATTGTTTGCCTTTATTGTTGTTAATTTTTAGGATTTCTAGTTGGAATATTAATATACCTTCAGATATAGCATTTGGAAATATTTTATCCAATTCTATTAGTAACTTTTAACTCTGTTTACATTGTCTTTGGATATACAATATTTTTTTTTCATTTTTTAGGGAGTTTGTATATTCTTCTGTTGCCTGTGCCATTGAAATCATATCCAAGAAATCACTGCCAATTTCAATGTTGTGAGGTTTTATGACCCAGATTTTCTTCTAAAAGTTTATAGTCTTAAGATTTATATTTAGGTCTTTTATCTATTTTGAGTTAATACTTGTATGTGGGATTAGGTAAGGGTCCAATTTTATTCTTTTCCATGTAATTATTATTTTTCAACAATATTTAGTTAAAAGATTATTATTTCCACCACCAAATGTTCGTGGAAACCTTGTCAAAAATAACTTGACAATATAGGGAAGAATTTAGCTCTAGGCTTGTATTTAACTCCAATGGTTTATATATCTGCCTTTAGAACAGTATTACACTGTTTCAATTATTGTAGCTTTATATGGTTTGAAATCAGAAAATATATATCTGCTAGCTTTGTTCTTTTTCAAGATCGTTTTGGGTATCTAGAATTCATATTCCATATTAGAATAGATTTTTTTCTGAAAAATAAATATATGAATATGATAGTTTCACCTAAAAAAACAGAAAAAAATATGCTCTGGTAAGAAAGAAAGCAAAAAGAAATATTGAAATGTTATCTTTAAGTTATCAAAAGCTTGGTATCAGACAAATGAAACTGTTATGTGAGATTATCATTTTTAATTTTGGATAAATTGCTATAATACTAGATGTCAACCACTAAGCCAAGCATGGGAAGGAGGGATGGGGAGGGAATGGGGGGGATCGGGTGGGGGCTGACTGGGCGATGTGTGCATGTATGTCTACAAAAGTTTGTATCCCACTATGATGTATGAATACAGTGCACCAATAAAATAAAAAAAAATGAAAAAAAAAACAAGTCTATTTTTAAAAATATGACTTAATAACCATATAATTTACTACCAATGACCATAAAAAATTTTTAAACTCTAACTCTCAATTTTTGCATTTAAGCTCATCAAGAACCAGCAACCAGAGGCTGTGGGTGGGCTTAGGCCAAGCACTCTGCTCACGAAGTGGTCCTTTATCTGCTTTCTTCTCACCTTTAGATGCCCGGTAGACAATGTGACCAGAATCCATGGTTGTGTAATTGATTTGGTTGCTTCCCTACTGCCTCTCTCCTTGACAAGCATAAAAGCTATATGCACAAGCTGCTATTGTCTGCCTCACGATCCCTTTTATAACTAGAGCCTAGGACCATTACTTGATTAATGATGTCTCTCCATCACTGTTAGTTCTTTTATTCCTTTACTCAGTTGAGATTCAGCATGTATAGAAACAAAGTTCTTTTCCAAGGCAGTTTAAAAGTTTTAGGACCTGGTACATAAGTAGTATTATTCTAACAATAAATGTTGTCTAAAACAGACTTTGTTTTATTGCCACTGAATACATAAAAATGTTGTCATGCGGGCCTTTTTATACCAAAAGCAAAGCCAAATGTGAAAGAATGAATGAATCTTGATCTGTAAACCTCTAGCTTGTTGTACAATTAAAGAAAAAGAGATTAACTGGAAATACATTTATAAAATAGCATAAAATGACCAACAGGTACATGAAAAATGCTCAACATCACCAATCTCCAGGGAAGTGGAGATTAAAATCACAACGAGGCATCACCTCACCCCAGAAAGAGAGGCTATCGTAAAAAGACTAAAGATAACAAGTGCCAATGAAGATATGGAGAAAAAGAAAGCCCTTGCACACTGTTAGGGGGAATGTAAATTAGTGTGGCCATTATGGAGAACAGTATGAAGGTTTCTCAGAAAGTTAAAAATAAGACTCCCACATAATCTGGCAATCCCACTACCGCATATATCTCCAAAGGAAATAATAGTATGTCAAAGACACACCTGCTCTCTCTTGTTTGTTGCAGGACCTTTCACAAAAGCCAGGGAACGGAAACAACCTAAGTATTCATCAACTGAAGAGTGGGTAAAAAAACACATGTGGTACATATCCACAATGGAATACTATTCAGCTATAGAAAGAAATGGAATCCTGTCATTTGAGGCAACATGGACAGAACTAGAGAGCTATTCTAAGTGAAATAAGCCAGGGGCAGAGAGACAAATTTCACATGGTCTCACTCATATGCAGAATCTAAAAAACACTTGATCTCATAGAAGTTGAGAGTAGAATAGTGTTTACCAGAGGCCAAGGAGAATAGGGTGCAGGGAGAGGTGGGGAAAGGTTGATCAATAGAAACTAAGTCATAGTTAAATAGGAGCTATTACTGCACAGTAGGGTGACTACATGTGACAATAATGTACTGTATATTTCAAAACTCTAGAAGAAATAATTTTGAAAGATTTCACCATAAAGAAATGACAAATGTTTGAAGAGATAAATATGTTTAACTTGATTTAAACATTATGCATATATACATGTATCAAGGGCTGGGGGTGGAGCTCAGAAGTAGAATGTCCCTGGGTTCAATCCCCATTACCACAAAAGAAAAAAAAAGTATAAAAACTATAGCAAAATCCTGTATTTACTGAAATGAAAATTTCAAAGTAATATAAGAAAACCTTAAAAGAATGTAATACTTCCTGGAAATTCCACACATAAATTTAGTTAAAAATAAGTAAGTAGATAAGATATGCTTAGCCTTACTCGAGATTTTCAATAACAGGAGATTATTTAAATGTGATTTCATTATGAATGACATGTACATATTAAAATAATGCTATAGAAAAAAACCTGTTAATGTAAAAAGATATTTTCAATATATTTGTTACTAAAAGTAGCATTTTGCAAAATATTATAACCTTTGTTCCTAAACTATATATCTAGAATATATAACAAAGTAAAAAATACATGAAACATATGATTGTAATTATTTTTGCTTCTCTATATTTTCTAGTTTATCTGCAGCAAACAAATTCAATGATCACAGTAAGGAATAAGATAAAATATAAAAGATAGGAAACCTATATAAACTCCTTCAATAAAAATATGATAGGGATTTAATTCAATGACGACCTAGCACTGTTAAATATATTAAATTGATTTGTAGTGAAAGCAAGATCATAGAAGAAGGCGTTAATGATGCAAGACCAATTCTTGCATAGGTTCATTTGCACAGTAACAATTTGCTAATTACAAGTGCTGTCCCTGTACTCTTGACCAAGAGCTTTGACAACATAAATTTGAACTATAATTCATTTGATTATTAACTTACAAATGAAAGTATAACTTTTCTGTAGCCTTAGAAATAGAACCCAGGAATTGGCTCTCATAAGCGTTTTCTTGAATATTCACTGGGTTACCATAAAATTGATCGGTGGGTTTTGGGTAGATATTAAGTCAACACATGCCACACACTCCATTTCTAGAGCTGTGACCATTGCTCCCCAAGTCCTACCCCAACATGAAAATGAAGAAACACAACCCTTTTAGGATAACATCAAGTGCAGGAGCTTTAGCATACATCACAACACCACAAAACACCACAATTTCTACATGTTTACTTTTTTTTCCCCCTCTTTACTTTTCTTTTTCTTTTCTTTTCTTTTTTTTTTTTTTTTTTTTTTTTTTTTTCTGGTCTGGGGATGGAACCCAGGGGCATTCAACCTCTGAGCTACACCCCCGGCCCTATTTTTTATTCTTTATTTTGAAACTAGGTCTCACTGAGTTGCAAAGTAGCTGAGGCTATCCACCAACCATGATCCTCCAGTCTCAGCCTCCCAATCATTCTTTTTTTTTTAATTAATAGAAGACATGAAGGTAGAAAACTTCAGTTTCACACACACACACACACACACACACACAAAAAAAAAAAAAAAAAAAAAACCCTAGAGATTTCAAAAAAGAACCTCACAGGGCATTCATTCTAACCCCTTGATTATAGAACTATGAAATTTAGGTCCAGAGAGCAGGGTAGGGAAGAGGCGAAGAGGAGTGAGTGTTCTGCCTCTAAGCCCAGTACACTCTACGGCAGGATCAGTGTTCTGTGCTCATCAGCTACAGCGCTAAGGAAGCAGCAGCATCAGAATGTATACAGACCTTGCATCTGGTAGCTGTACGGAGCCTGTCCAGGTTGAGGGGTACCAAAGCCTGTGCCATAGCTGAGGAATCCCGTCTGTCCAGGTGACTGTGACTGTGACAATCCGCCTTCAGTCTTGATGCCTGCCCACAACGTACCTAAATCAGTAGGTGACAGCTTATCCATCTGCTCATTCTCAGAAGCTGGTAAATATACAAAGACACGCACTCCTACAACTGTGCAGCCACAGATGCTCCCCGATCTCACAATACTTAGCAATGGAGGGCGTACGTGCTTACAGTGAAAGACCATAGAGCATAACTTCAGGTTTTAGGATATCAGCAATACGAATACTCTGCTCACAAAGTTCTCTTGCTTCCCTGCATCTGACTTTCTATAAAATGAAACTCCAGAAATAGCATTTCTATACTTCATTGTTTTATTTTATGAGAATTGATCATTTTTATAGCCATTAGCTAAACTATTCTGAAACTACTATATTAAATACAATTTTTTCTTTAAAAAGTGATTTAGTTAGAGCCTCTGGCCTCATAGTGCTTCTTTCCTTCCTTTCATCCTTCTATCCTTCTTTCTTCCCTTACTTGTTCTATCTCAGAGCTGATGCTAGTGCACCTCTCATTTTGAAGTCAGAGGAAGCAACACTGGGCATTGAACTAAACAACAAGGGCAAACTCTTTGCCCTGAGTATTTAGATCCAACCAGAAAACAAGCCCAAAGGAAGCAGAATACCAAAGGACCAAATCCTGTAAAACAGCAATGATTTCTAAACATGTGACGTTGACCAGGACTTCTCCTCCTGTCCCTTCTGTTTTCAAATATTCAAATGCTGTGTTACAAATGTGGTCTAACATACATTTTGTTTTTAAATAATCACATAAAAGCCAATTTGTACCTTTATGAAAGCAATGTATTTGTGGCCCCCAAAATACTTCCCAAAGCAACAGGCTGGCACTCTCACTCTAGGACTTGACCTGACAGCACTGAGATATCAAGCTCAGCTTTGCATCACAATTAAAAAGTCATGAAAGTTAGCAACTGTCCTTAATTCCCAGAGAGAGAGGAAAGAAACATTCCTGCCGAGAGGAGTCACATTTTTTAAAATAATTCTGCTTTGCACTTAACTGATAGCTTTAGGATTAAGATACACAGTAGTTTTACTGTTTATTTCCATTTTAGGGGAATTTTAATCAGTAGAACGAAGTGAGGCAATTATCCTAAGGCCGTGGAAGAATCTGACTCTTGGCTGAGTAAGCCCACTCTAATTCCTGGAGTATCTCTGAGTATTTCATAATAACCTTAATATTTAAGGCTTAGCTCAACCTTAACATTAAAAAATGTGATTTTTTACTCTACAAGCAATTCCAGACCAATGAATAACTCATACATGTAAATAATCCCAACAGACATGCACTCCCAAGAAAGGTGGCTCGATGAATCCAGAACCTTCCTTTCTTTCCAAGATGTCACCCGTGAGGATTTTCCCCCTTCCCTCTCTCTTGGGGGGCTGTCCTGCTCAGCTTCCAATCTTCACTCCTACCACCTGCATTTGACCTGGAGGATCAGGACGGGAATCTTTGGGATGAGAACAAATCTGGAAAAGCAGCAAGAAGTGGAGAACACCTAGAGCCACTTCTGTTTCCATAACTTCTACCCACGAGGTGGCAAACTCATTTCCTTGGCCACCCCAAGCAGAGCCAGTGATGAACAGAATGAAATGCTCTTTTCCATTGATCTATGATTTCCACTATGAAAAGACAGACCTATTTTTTTTTAAAGGATTATGTAAGAAGTCAGGAGGCACCGATCCTTAGAGAAAGTCATCTAAGACCATGTGGACATACACTCTCAGCAGTGAAAACCCTAAAGGACCTGCTCTTTCTTCATGAATAAGCCAGGGGGTGGGGAAGGGTCCTGCCTTAGTTTTCAAAGTGCTGGCTCAGGAAAAATAGAAGCTCTGGGTCACAAGCACTCAGGACATCTTCTTGTACTCAAGTCCCAAAAAGAGTCAAAGGAAGTGATCAGGGAAATGTTGGGGACTGCGAATTATTCCTGCAAGATTTGTAGCCATGGAAAGCTCTGCCATCGAAGCTCTTAACACTGAGCCTTACTGACTCTCAACACACCCATCTGGACTCACCATATTAAATTGCCCATCCTCATTCTGCTCCCTCTGATTCCCTCCTCACTCGCCCTAGCCCATCTCACCCTGCTGGAACAGCGATCCCAGCCAATAAGGACCATTCATTACTGGTTTAGCACTGAAGTGGCCCTTACTCCATAGCCTGAGAATAGGCAAAAAAAAGGGGCCTGAGAGGGGAAAGAAGAGACAAAGTCTGGGGCTGGCAGCCGATACAGTGACAAGAACAGCTTTTATGGCAGCACTGGCAGGTTGCCAATATCCTAGTGTTGCGTACACTGTAAAGCACAACTGCACTTCAAATAATCATCTTACCAACGCTGAGCATATAAACTCCAGAACTGCCTTGACTTATTGCAGAATTAAAGCTGCACAATCTAAATTGTAGATCCAAGAATAGTTTAAATAATTAGATTCATATCTGATATTATTGAGAAACTTTAAGTTCTAGAAATAAAATAATTTTAGAAAGTCTATCTTTTAAGGCTGTCTTTATAGTCTGCTTTAAGAAACACCTAGATGGATAACATATAGTGCTGATAGTTTTGAAAATTCAACTATAAAAGCTGAAGTTATACATAGTTTAGGATTTTATTTGTATATATCCTGTAAGAAATTTACATATGGGCCATTTAAGGTAAAAATAGAAAATTAAAAGAAATAAAGTAATTTAGCTTCTAACTATTAATGAAGTTCTTAAAAATATCAATTATTTCAATATACTACAGGAAAGAGTATTATCAAACAATCCTACAAGAATAAACATAAAAAGGAATAGTGATTATATATATATATATATATATATATATATATATATATATGTGTGTGTGTGTGTGTGTGTAATTTTAAAAGCACATAATTACCTATTCTACTAGTCCTTCACTCCAAATGTCTGTATACTTTTTATTGATCACTACTGTTTTTTAAACAAAATTTCAACAATTCAAAAATGGATAGTAAGTTCATTTTGTTTTAAAATTGCAATTGAAACTCAACCAAAGAAAAGATATTTTAAAATGTGAAGGCCCTTTTTTTTTTCAATTGAACTTTGGGATTTGGCTGGATTTATTTTTAATTTACAGGTATTGACCCTGTAACAATTGAGTTAAATTACACCAAGATAAAGATAATCTCCAGGTGGTGAGGAACAAATGGCCGAGGTGAGCTTTAAATGCTTCCTGATCTGGCTCTTCAAAGTGCAGTCCGGGAGGTGATATATAGATCACTTTTCCTAATGGTTGATAATGCTGAAATTTGAGAACACTCCCCCCCAAGTTTAGAGCAAGAGTTTGTTGAATTCCCCCTGTACTTGCCTAATCACAGGAGGACATCTGATAAATAGGAAATGGATCTTTACCCCAAAAGACTTCATTCTCCGAGGTTTTATCGCAAATATGCACAAAAATACTTTGGATTCCAGAGCCAAGTGCTCAGTTGGCAAATTCAGAATTGAAAAAGAAGTGCAGAAAAAAGCCAGCAAGAGGCCACAAGATCCACGCAATCCGTTCACCACCTCTGACCTCAAGATAAGAAGTCCCTAGTTCTTACAGTGCTCACTGTAAACAACCATATCAAGAACTTAGCCACAAAAGGTGACAGAGCTTTCTAAAGTGGCCTGAGATTGAAAATTTTTAAGTACCACTCCAAAATACAAGTCTGCCCACTAGAAAATGTCACTACAACGACGGCAGGATCACTCACCATAGGAGGAAATTCCGTAGGGCTGTCCGGGCTGTGGGTACGTGGCGTACGCTGTAGCTTGTTGCATTCCTGTGGTAAACTGTGTTTGCCCATATGCAGCCATGGTTTGTGAGGAAGGGGTAGGAAGAATATGTGGGTATGGTCTGCTATTTGTCAGAAATGACAGAAAATAGAAAGCCCATGCATTAGATGGAACATGCAAGGTAACCGATTGACAACCACATCACAAATTCCAGTTACAGCATGTATCTTCGAGTTAAATGTTCAACACAAGAGACTAAGCACTGAGACACTTCAGAGTCTGTACTAGGCGATGCTCACATATAAATCTGTGTAAACATATTTAAGTTTCTAAGAAACGTACTTTTATTTCAATCGGGATGTAACATGTGGGCACAGACATGAGTTGGAATAAGGTCAAATTCTACCCAGAAATATTATTTATTAAGAGAAAATACATCTTACTTGGAAGGATAAATCTGTGGTGGAGAGAACTGGTGAGTTGGTCTTGGACTGAAGCTGCTGCTCCCGACTGCTAAGGAAAAACACAACAAAACAAAACAATGCACAATCATCCAAGAAAAAAATACAAAATATAAGTAGGAAGCATTGATGTATTTTGAACTATGGCTTTGCCGTATGGAATCTCTAGATAGTTGTTCTAGAAATAGCAATTTTCTACATTTCTAGCTAATAAAAAGTTTATAACAAGAAACCCATAAGAACTGATTTTCAGTGGCTCTAATTTTAGACAAACTCTTAGAAAACACAGTTGCAATCTTAAATACCTGTCAGCATACTGTAATGGCTTTACAGTGGCAATGCTCTGAGAGCAGAGGGAGCCCTGGCTACCTTCTAGAAGGACAAGCTGAAGGGGGGAGGTTCCGAGTTGAATTGCAGGGTTGGGCAGGAACCTGAAAGGTCATCTGGCCTATTGTCTGTGCTCAACAGGAACACACAAACCCCAGCCTGTATTACCAAGAGATGCGGTCTAATCTTCTCTCAGGTGAGTAGAAATAAGACAGATCCTCATTTGCCTGCATTGATTTAGCAATGCTTTTTAGTAAAAATGCATTCCTATAACTATTTAAATTTCTCATGTTGCAAGCTCAGCCTGTTTTTTCTTTTGCTGATCCGGGTGTTCCTTTGCCTTTTAGTTATATATGTTCAACTTTAATGTTCAAGTGAAAACGCTTTCTTTTTTTTTCTTTTAAAGAGGTATTTAAGCACTCAAGCAGAACTTAATTTTTTAATCAGATTTACTTGATTCAATATGCTTCAGAAATGTTCTAAACTCTTGTGACATGTTCTAATTCTCAGTTTTGAACTAAAGAAGCAAAAATCCATTTTAATTACCAGAGGCCTTACAATGGTAATTCTCAGCTTCTTCTGTTGTAAATAATAACAATTCATCTATAGGTGTGGGTACACACACACACACACACACACACACACACACACATAACACATATATACACACATATAAAAACTATACACACATATGTACATTTACAAGCATGTATATAATTTTTTCTTCAAGCTCCCTAATCTTTACCTGGCTAAGATGAATATAGTTTGGGTAGAAATATTATAATACACAGTACATTTATTTTTTTTTTCCACTAATAGTCGCTGTCTTCAGAGGTTCTATTATTTATTAGCTGTATTCTACATTTAAACTCTTTCATATGGGTCCATAAACTCAAAGTTTTATGTGTTTTTCTTGTTGTCACATCAGGGCACTTATGCTTCTCGCATGTACTTTTCTAGCTTGTGTTTAAGAGAATAGTGTTGGAGTTGGACTAGAATCTCAAAATCTATGAATAGTCCTTCCCAAGTAGAATAAACTAGGCCTAACCCAAAGACAACTGAACAGATCTAGATTAGTCCTATCCCTGTAAGCTGCCAGACTTCTACCAGCTGGCTGTCAGCTTGGCAGAGACAGATGGTCCATACAAAAAAGATGGCAGGGAAATCCAGCTGGTCTCCCCACTCCAGTCCTTTGGCACATACTAAGTCACTACTTGGTTCCAGGAGCCATGCAAGGTGCTACAGAAGCAAAAATATAAAGACGAGTTCTGTCTTTCCCGCCATGTGGGAAGGCTAACATGTAAGTAGCTATGGTAGGATTAAATATTATACTTTATAGAAGAGAAGGAAGGATTAACGAGAGAACTCTTGGACAAGAAGGAGTAATACCTTCCCTAGACAATCATAGTTAAAGATAATTGTTAAACTAAAACAACGAGATGGGCATGGTGGTGCAGGCTTATAATTCTGTAATCCCACTACTTGGGAGGCTGAGACAGGAAGCTAGCAGGTTTGAAGCCAGCCTTGGTGACTTAGCAAGGCCCTTGGCAACTTAGTGAGCCCCTGTTTCCAAATAAGAAATAAAATTGAGCTCGGAGTATAGCTCAGAAGTAGAATGCTCCTTGGTTCAAACCCCAGTGCCACACACATCAAAAAACAAACCAACAAACAAAAGAATCAAATGCAATGTCAACTAAAGATGGACGTCACAGGAGACACTTTTATTCTCTTCTAACTCTATACCTGTTTCTCAGATTGTGGTGAAAAGTTCATAAACTCATCAGGTTGTACCAGTGATTTTTTTTTTTTTTTCAGTAGTGGGGATGGAACCCAGGGGCATTCTACCTCCAAGCAACACCAGCTCTATTTTATTCTTTATTTTGAAACAGGGTTTCACTGAGTTGCAAAGAGCCTCACTAAGTAGTTGAGCTTGTCCTTGAACTGTGATCCTCCCTCCCGTCTCAGCCTCCCAAATGCTAGGATTACAAGAGTGCACCACCACACCCGGCTCATACCCAGTGATTTTTAACAAATAAAACATGGGTGTCTATTATACAGGGTATATCCTATGACACTTGGGTTTACTGTATATGCTCTCTCTCTCTCTCTCTCTCTCTGTGTGTGTGTGTGTGTGTGTGTGTGTGTGTGTGTGTGTGAATGAAAAATGAGATTTGGGAAGCTGCAGATTGTAGTAATTAAGCATAGGTTCTGGAATCAGAATTAAATTTCAGCCCAGATTCAAAGACTAATTGTTACATATGGTCTTAGGTTATTTCCTCTGAGCCTCAGTATTCTTTCTTATAAAAAGATGACTATAGGGCTATCTACATCTCTGAGGACTGTTGTGAGCACTAAATGTTTATTTTCTCAGATTCTTACTTTCCTTCCTTCCAAAATTTGCCCTTTGTTCTCTAGTTCAAACTCCCCAGTGGACAGCATCACCATCTGTTCAGCAGAATGCTTAAAGATGGCATTCTTTAACCCTGTTTCCTATATGAGGAACTTGAAGCTGATAGCAGTAACATGATCAAGAAAATAAATGGGAAAGTTGGTATTTGAACCCAGGTCCTACCAACTCTTTCCACAAAAACATACCATCCTCTGACCTCCTACATAAAAACTAGAAACCTCAACATCATCACACCTTCTCCCTCTCTTTCATGAGTGTCAAATCATTCACCCTTCTCAAGTCCAGAAAGGGCCTGTTGATCCACCATTGCCTGCACACACCATCCTACGCTCAAGGTTAAGTTCTCACCATGTCCCACCTGGACCACTGTGCCACCATGGCCCCTGTGCTCCACTTAGGGATGGCCACCTGTCAGTCACCTCTGAGCCTCACTCACTACTGCTACCATAATGATTATTCCTAAGTGGAAACCTCTTCACATCCATTCTCTAGCTCACAGCCTGTCAATGACTCACATTATCCCTAGAATAAATTCTAAATGCCTTGACAGAATATTCTGGGAGAGTCAGGCTTCTACTCCCCCTTGGGCGTAGCACTGTGCAGCCAACCTGAATTTCAGGACTCCTGTTCATGTCCTGCATTCTTAGGTCTGTCTTGATTGTTCTTAGTACTAGACCCTTTTGCCTTGTGATGTTCTTTCTTGTGCTTGACAAACGCTCCACTGTGGAGACTAAAATGCCATTTTCTCCTTAGAAAAATCTCTCCCTTCTCTCTACTTTTTTGGAATGTTACAAACATTAGCAATGTAGCACTCACTATATTCCATTATGTTTAGCATATTTAGAGTATAGATGATAGTTTCTTGTGCTAATCCCAAGCTTAGGAGCCAGGTGTTTCTTACCTACCTTTGTTTCCTCAGCACCTGATAGGGTGTGGCACATGCTCAGTAATTGATAAATGGCTTCGCATAATATTAGTGTAATATAAATATGAAATACAAGTCATAAGCAAAGTAGGTTTTAAACACCATAATGACTTCATGTATGGTCCAATTATTTTAGGATATATATAAATATACATAATAAATCTAATCCAATTCTTTGGCAGTATAAATTGGAGTAAATAGCATTTATCATAAAATAAATGTGAATAACTCATAATATGGGCTTGCTGCTATGGTGAACTGAAAATTACCATTTCAACTTCCATATCATATATCTGTTTTATTTCTCTCAGTCCAAGTCCCTGCGATCTCCGCGTTGCCTGCAGGCCAAAATCTACCATGTTATGCCTTGAGCACTTGCCTCTATAATGACCTAAAACACCCTCAACTTTTAAAACAGAAATCCAGAAATTAAGATTATTTTTAATCTCGTTGGACCAAAATAATCTACAACAAGGGAATGCCCCTAGGCTATATATCAAGATAAACAAAACAGTCATATTACTATTAGCAAACTCCAAATTGTATGTGCCACAGAGCCTTGGGAACACACGATCAACCAGTATCTCCCTATCTGTGTTAGCACGTTCATTCCCAATTATTCCATTCTTTCTTCTACTTCTAAGATATAATTTAAAGACCCTCCAAAACTTTGTATCAGTACCACAACAAACAAACAAACAAACACAAAGTGAATAATAATCACAAGCCTGAGAACCCATTTTGGAGATCCACAGAAATATCAAAATTAGCATGTCATCAGTCACATTGCTGGACTATCACCTCAGTAATGTCAATATCTCTCAGCTATTTTTATATCAATGACCATATGTAAAATTGTCACTGATGTTCTGTGCATATGTGAAATGATCAATGTCAATCTCTATATCATGTATGGGGAAAGGGGGAGCAGTGGAGAGGGAGCCTGGGGTGAAGCTCAGAAAGTGCTGTTAATATGTTTCTCCCCATCACTCTGAATGATATTAAGATGAGAGACCTCTGCAAAGAAAATTATAAAACATCAAAAAAAGAAATCGAAGAAGACCCTAGAAGATGGAAAGATCTTCCATGTTCATGAATAGGCAGAAAAAATATCATCAAAATGGCCATATTTCCAAAAGTGATCTACAGATTCAACGCAATGCCCATTAAATTACCAAGATCATTCCTCACAGACAGAAAAATCAGCCCTTAAATTCATTTCGAAAAACAAAAAACTCAGAATAGACAAAGTAGTTCTCAACAACAAACACCACACAGGAAGAATCACAATATCTGTCTTTAAACTATACTACAAAGACATTGTAATAAAAACAGCATGGTACTGGCACAGATATAGATACATAGACCAATAGAGCAGAATAGAAGCCTCAGAAACAAAGTCACACACAGCCAATTGATATTTACAAAGGGGCCAAAAACATACACTGGATTAAAGATATATCCTGTTCAATAAATGGTGCTGGCAAAACTGGTTAATCATATGCAGAAAAATGGAAATAAATCCCACTTTCTCACCCTGTACAAGAATCAATTCAAGATGAACCAAAGACTTGGAAATTAGACCGGAGACCTTGAAGTTCCTTGAAGAGGGCATAAGTCCAACACTGTAACACATAGGCACAGATAAAAACTGTCTCAACAAGATCCCAAAGGCACATTAATGTGTGGGATTGCATGAAACTGAAGAGCTTCTGTACAGCAAAGGAAACTATCAAGAATCTCAACTGAGAGCCAAGAGAATGGGAGAAGATTTTTGCCAAGTCCTCCAATAGAGGACTGATGAGAAACTACAATGCACCAATAAACATTTATTTTAAAAAATCCTTCAGCCAGAAAACCAAGTCAAGAGCTGAGAAATAAGTTTTGACTCTTCTCTTTTCCAAACACCGGCATACCATTTCATCTAAGTCCAGTCAGCTCTGCCTCCAAAATAAATTTCAAATCTGACAGCTTCTCACTTCTTCTCATCTGTTACTCTGTTCCAATCACCATAGCAACCAGAGGAAGCACCTCTTGCATCTCCCACTGCAGGGGATATAACCAAAGGAGAGCCCAGCAGCCATGCTCTGAAATCCACCCATACAAACACAGGGAATCCACCCTTGCACGGGCTGGCCAATGGCAGTGCATTGGGACAGGAAAGCAGGCTTCTTCCTGGGAGGCCTACGTCTCTTCTACTGGCCTTCCTGAAATGTCATTAGACTGAAAGTCAGCCCAAGTGCCTCCCCTTAACCTCACCTCCCTACCCTCTTCCACTTCTTTCTCCTAATACAATCTTGGCACATTTAAATGTGCCTCAATGGCGCTTCTAGGATGGTGAGCTAACATGGACATTGTTTCTCTGCGCAAGGTAAATGCTGGTCTCCTTGCTAACCCCCTGTCCCTTTCCAGTGCTTCACCCCAGACAGCCTCCTCCATGCAACAGTGAGCCCCTCATGCCACATTCATCTTCCCCTCAATTCCAAGCCCACCACTGTCCTCAACCCAAATTTATTTCCTCCCTTCACTAGGACCTATGGTCTCAAGTCCCTGGCCCGAGGCCTCCCCTTGAACAGGTCCCCACCTACTCTTCCATTATGTTCTTTGATCAGCTCTTTCTTTCTTTCTTTCTTTCTTTCTTTCTTTCTTTCTTTCTTTCTTCTTTCTTTTTTTTTTTTTTTTTTTTTTGGTGGCACTGGGGTTCCTGGAAGCCCTTCTACCTCCGGGCTACACTCCCAGACCTATTTTATACTTTTTTTTTTTTTTTTTTTTTTAGAAACAGTGTCTCTTAAGCCAGCAGGGCTGGCTTTGAACCAGCGCGATCCTCCTGTCTCCACCTCCCAAGCACAGGGATTACAAGCGTGCGCCACCACGCCCGGCATCAGTTTTTACTTTCTTCACAGCACTTCTCAGGAGACAAGTCACCTACACTGATGCACCACTTATCTTTGCACTGTCTTTCCCTCCCATCAGAACGAAGGCTCCATTAAGGCAGGGACTTATCCACCTTTTCAGTGTTTCATTCCTACTGAATGAAATGCTGCTTGGTACATAGTAGGTACTTAAAAAAAAGTTGAATGAATGAATCAGACCCACAAAAGTTGTAATTTTAGGATCCACTAAAAATAAAGAAACCATATTTGGCACGCAGGATAGGTTTTTGTCTTTTCCAGACACATTCCTGTTTCTATTTTCAAATATTATCAGATATCAACTTTGTATACTAAGTATCAACCCTGGCATCTTACTAAACAACAATTTTAGACATTATGAAAATTACAGATGTGGCAGGTGAAGACATCCATCACAAACACATTATTTTCAGTCACTGTGGCTCTTAAAATTTAAATCATTAAGATATTTTCATTAGCAAAGAGTAAGTAGACAAAATATTACCCTGTTTTCAAAACAAGTTAAGTAACCTTGCAATTTTCAGCTACACGCACTGGAAAACTAGCCAGGCTCTTTCAGTGTCCCCACACCAGGATACCTGAGGGATTTCCTGGAGAAGAGGGCGCCTCATGGCCTTCTTAGTGATTTTGAATGCTAGAGTTCCTTGAAAGACAGATGTGGAGCTGCTATCTCCAACATCAAAGTGGCTCAATTTCTCCTTTTCCTTGTTGTCTTTTTTCCTAGAGACACTAAGAATAGTCAGGAGGGGCGTTTTCAAGTGTATATGAGTTTTTAAGCCACTAAAGACAAGGAAGTAGGAAAGGTGGCCACAGGAGAAATATCTACTTGGACATGGAGGTTTGAAAAGTTCTTTCTATTGAAAATCCAGAGGCTTTTTCACAGCCATTCCAATACTCCTTGATTTTTGTATCTTTACTCATTAAAAGGAGAACAGGAGCTGGGCGTGGTGGTGCATGCTTGTAATCCCAGCATTTGGGAGGCTGAAACCAGAGAATCGCGGTTCATGGACAGCCTCAGCTACTTAGTGAGGCCCTCTGCAACTCAGTGAGACCCTGTTTCAAAGTAAAAAGAATAAAAATAGGGCAGGGGATGTGGCTTGGAGGTCAAAGGCCCCTAGGTTGCATCCCCAGATCCACAGGGAGGGGGGGGGGATAACAGGAAGGGAGGAAGGGAGAAAAAATGTAAAAGACAGTAAAAGAATATCCATCTCCATGGTGCTGTGTGCTTCCTACACCTTGGGCCAACTCCTTAGACAAACCCATGTGTCCATGTGTCCAAGACAGAGAAGCAATCTATGTAAAGCATCATCCTTTCTAGCTTTGGCACCAAATCATCTTTCCACCTTCATCTCAGCTGTTTCCAAAGGCTCTTGCTTCTTCTACATATCTGTCCCAAATAAAGACTCCAGATGACAAAGGCCCTGGAAAACATGTCATTGTTGCCGTTTCCCACTCTTGTGAAAGAAATGACCCTCTCCGGAGGTCCTTGAGGGCTCCTCAGCACTTCTATGCTCAATCTACCTCCTGGGCAATGCCTTGTATTTATCAAAACTTTCGTATTTGTCAGCATCTCCTGATAAACCTCAAAGTTATCCTCAGTTAGACACCTAAACTTTTCTCCTTCACTCTGGCTTTCTATCTGAATCAAACTCAAACCACCTCCTGACCTCTTCCTTCCCCTTTCTATGGTCTCAAGCCACAGGAATTCATTCATTTACTTAGCACGCATTTGCTGAGTATCTTCAGTTTGCCCAGTACCATGATGGTTATTGGACTCTAAGTATGGATAAGACAGACAGAATCCCTGTTCTCATGAGGCTATAGCTTAGCAGGAATATAGACACTGGCAAATAATTTTAAAAGTAGTGGTGAAGGCTATAGAAGGGAAGGACAATGAACTAACTTAGAGAAGCGTATAGTGGTGGTCTCGCTGAAATTTGAGAATAAGGAATGTTACTCTCTTTCCAAAATTTTCATTCTTCTGTTCTCATTTTTTGTTCTACAACCTCATCAAGAGATGTAGGACCCCTGACATCCTTACCTCAAATTACTAGGCCCATCTTTTCTATCTATATCAGGTAGTTGAATAATTAAACTGTTCTTTTATGGATACTCTCAAATTCTCTTACCCTACTCTCTCCCTCACTTTACTTGGCAAGTCCTCACCCCTGAAGTAAACCAATTGTCTGTTTTCCCAAGCTGCTAGCCCTCGTAGAGAAGAATCACTTCATCACAAAGGTTCTGAATTTGACAGCTCCAGCACTGTTTGGACCTGTGTCTCTACTGTCAATCTCCTTCCATATTCTAAGCAGCCTCCTGCTTCCCATTCCACCCAGCACCTGTTTCTGTGTCCTCCAACTCACCAGGCTCACAAGCCAATCACTACTCTCATTCTGAGCCACTTCAAGGAAAAAGAGAAAGCCACCACCAATCCATTCACCAGTGGAATCATCAAGCAAATAGGAGTACCTAATATGTGCCAGGCACTGTGTTAGGTATTGGGGACACAGAAATGAACAAAACAAGACAAAATCCGTGCCTCTTGGGCTTATGCTTTGGTGGGGCACGAGTCCAATAATAAACTTAATGCACAAGTAAATTATGAAGTTCTTGGTGAGAGGAAAGAGGAGGGAGGATCCCACCTGCAGAGCAGGGGCATGGGGAGAGCTGGCGACACAGAGAAGGTGGTCCAGGTGGGCCTCTCACAGAAGGAGAGATGTGAGCACCCACCTGAGGGTAATAAGGGGTCAGGCAAGTGCATGGGGAAGGGACGGCCAGCACCCTGGCCTGTGCTGGGAGCCCATTCAGAATGGCAGAGCACTGATGAGCAGCAGGGTTGGTGCCAGGGCCAGATGGTGGGGACCTGTAGCTTTCCAAGGAATCAGACAAGAATTCCCTAACATGTTGCCCTCTCCTCCATGTCAAATTGCTCCTCATTACCTTCTACCACAGTCCCCATGATGTTTTAGTGTGAGATTTACTCCTCTTCCAGGAGGATCCACTTCTGTGTTGGGTTAAAGCTACTGCTGCTCCATTAGGAACTTTCCTTGTCAATTACGCAGAGAGTCTGTGCTCGCAGCATGAAGTCACCCTGACCTTCTCACACTCATCTCTTTGTCTCTGGGCTGCTCTCTCTTCCCCCCCTTTTGCCACTGTGGACTTGAGGGATCTTTCTCTCTCCTTTCCTTGTTCTTTAAATCACCCACCATTCAATAAACTTAATGAGTTCAAGCTATGTGCTTGGGAACTATGTTGGAGACAGAAGTGGGATGTGATCCAGTTGGGAAAATGATAGTGAAGCCCATCTGCCCACTAAAACTGCTATAGGCTACATCCATCAGAGCTTCTCTTCCTTCCTTCCTTCCTTTCTTTCTTTCTTTCTTTCTTTCTTTCTTTCTTTCTTTCTGGATCTGAGACTTGGAGATAAGTTACATCTTCAGGTGCAATGATAACTCACATTCATTGTGCCCAAACTGAGATGATCTTTCTTTGTCAGTCATGCTCCTTAGTCCTGAATTCTTAACTTCCCCCTGTGTCAGGCTCATCTCTATAGCCACTGGTCACTAATGACTATCAATTCTACTTCATAAAGACATCGAATTCCCTGGCTTACCACACTCATTGCCAGCACTTTCTCTCAGATCACCAATATTTCCTTTCTTCTGAAAATCAATACAAAAATATCTTCTGACTGGCCTCTCCATGTCAGCTCGCTGCCTCTAATCCATCTGCCAATCCTGGACAGACAGGACTCTGGATTATGGATACAGGCATGCTGCTTTTTCTTCTGAAACCTCCCATCACACTTAGGATAAAGCTAACTCCACACAGGATCCACAAGTTTCTCCAGACTCTGGTCTGCCTCCTGTGCAGCACTCCTCACCTGTACCCATTGGGAATGTGGAGCCATCAACAATCTCCCTCTGTGCACAGCCCCCTCCCGTGGACAGCCCCATCTGCCCACCATCCCCGTCCCTGGTCCCACAGGTACTTTCCTCCTATTCACTTTTTAAAGCTGGTGTCCACGCCAGGACACCTTCCCTGAGCAGCCCACCCCAGCCTGGACTCCACTGGGTCCCTTTCTGGGTGTCCTTATGGCTCCCCAGCCTTCCCTATACCACACTAGACTGTGATGGCTTGGTCATTTGTTCACGCCATTAGGTCTTGAACTAGGACCGGTATTACCTAACTGTGAACTCATGGAAGAATCAAGCATAAACCAATACCAGGCAATGTTTTATGAAAGAACAAAGGGATATAGTATGCTTTGTTGTTTCCTTATTGCTTTGAGATGGTATCATTAGTATAAAGGTATGTGTGTATACTTCATTTTATATCTACATAGAATTACTTTCTGTTGTATTAAATAAATGATCCCGAGAACTAGATCAAGTGATCACAAATTTATGAAAGTACAGCATTTCTGATTGAGAAGTCTTATAAATACAGCAGAGAATATGAAAAAGGCTAAACATTTAAGAATTGTCTCCTCTATAAACAATTTTTGAATGTCCAAGTTGGATAACTTGGCAAATATCTAATCAGGTTTTCACAGTTACTCTATTATTGCCAGATATTTTGTTCATTGGAGATTTTATTAATGAGAAAGAGACAAAAATTGCCTTAAACATTTAATGTTTTTACAGTCTATTTAATTTAGATATATAGTTTACACACACACACACACACACACACACACATATACACACACACATATATGAGTTACTTAGGAGCTTGGTAACTCTATCTAGGGGGTATAAAACAAACTTGAATGAATGGAAATCATTCTACATAAATTCTTGTGTTTAGAAAGAGGATATAAATGAGAGAGAAAGAGCCAGGCGTGGTGATGCATGCTTGTAATTGCAGTACTTGGGAAGCTGAGACAGTAGGATTAAAATTTTGAGACTAACCTCAGTTACTTAGTGAGGCCCTCTGCAACTTAGTAAGACCTTGTTTCAAAATAAAAAATAAGACTTGGAGGTAGAATGCCCCTGGATTTCATGTGAAAGAGAGAGAGTGAGAGCGAGAAGAAAAAGGAGGAGGAGGAGGAGGAGGAGGAGGAGGAGGAGGAGGAGGAGGAGGAGGAGGAGAGAGGCAGGGAGGAGGGAGAGAGAGGGAGGGAGGGAGGGATGGAGGGAGGGAGGAGGGAGAGAGAGAAAGAGGAATCATGAGCATAATAAAGAGACCATAAGCCCCTTTATCTCCTTTATTGGACACCATTTTTAGCAAACACTTTATAACACTGAATAGAAACATCAGATTTGTTCATATGTGATTCTGAACATGGCTATATTTTATATCTGTATCTGCATATATGCATACATTAATACACACATATATCTATATATGTAAATAAGCTAGGAAAGACTATGTCTAATATTAATGTGAAATCTAATATTTATTCCTTACCTGAACCTGAGAAATTGTCTAAAGACCCGTCTGCTGTTGTTGATGCTATTTCACTGCTGCTCATTGGCTCTGTTTTAACTATAAAAATAAACATATATCATATACCCAATTAATAGTTATTTGTAAAAGCATGGCAGAGAAGATACAATGTTCAAAATACTGATGAGAAATTAATTCAAAAGCAATCTTTTCCCATTTGAACCTAAATAAGATTAATATTCCTAACAGAATCTCTTCTAAAAATGCATTCACATGCCAAGTTTTTCCCTAAGAAAACAATCTATTATTATGTTACCCTTTAAAAGCAGAACTTTAAGTTAATTCAATATGTCTTATATGTTTATTAAGTTACTTATTAATAATAACATCTTTCAAAATATAGGTAGTGTGATGTGAAATTATTTTCTGGCAGTTACAGAAAAAAATCTGTTATCTGGCCAAACAGAACAAAAATATTTAGAGAAGCAAGAAATGTGTGACTGTCCTAAACACCAACAGGCTTTCATGATGCTTGGGGCAGGTGTGCATATATACACCACACATGCCACCCAAGGGCTTTCTCGGTTATCTAGCACGGACCAAAAACACAGTCCTGAGTTTAATGGATTATTTTCACAAAGCCATATCAGACTGCCAATTCACCAATATTTGATAAACATACTATGAAGAAGAAATGAAGTTTCCATTTTGAAATAATACTAATAGCAGATAGTGTGTGGAATGTATACATGATCTTTGATAAAGTCCCTTTTGGGGGAAACATAACTATTTGATTTATATTATAGATCCACGCCCCTGATAGAGTGATAGAATGACTGTACCCCCACAAAACTAAATGAGCCAGACTACTTCAGAAATCTGCCTTTGTCCCCTAGCTTAGATTTTCTTTCCTTTTATTTTTATAATGTAGAGCTGGAAAATTGTTTTACCTAGAACCTTTTGTTTGTTTGTTTTTGTTAGGTTTGGTTTGGTGCTGGGAATTGAACCCAGGGGCATTCTACTCCAAGCTACACCCCTGCCCTATTTTATTTTTTATCTGGAAACAAGATCTTGCTAAGTTGCTAAGAACCGTGCTGAGCTGCTGAGGTTGGCCACCAATCTGTGATCCTCCTGTCTCAGCCTCCTAAGCACTGAGATTACAGGCATCGTGCTTGGTGTTCCTAGAAACTTTTGATGGATTGGCATCATTGAAATGTGTTTAACTGACTTTGTGGAAGTTGTTCATTCCCCACTGACAAGTTTTCAGAAAAACCGCAGTAATATTCTAAAGATAAGCAAAAAATCCAGAATATGTTCCCTGAAATAATGGCTTCAACAAGAGAAAAACATGGACGTTTGTTCACAAACCCATTCTGAAAGGGGAGAGAATGAGAGAGAATCTCAGCTCTTCCTTCTCTGAAGGGGCCGATCTCAGAAACACCACGCAGAAGACAAACTTATGCTGCTCCTGGGCCTGCCTCAAATATTTGACAATGCATGCTGAATAGTTTGAATGTATGATGTGAAACCATAAAGCACCAATAAAAATATTAAAAAACAAAATGGGTATTATAAATAAATGCACCAGGTAGTCATTTTCAAAAAAATCATTTAGGTAGTTTCTAAACAAGTTTGGGAGAAAAAACAGCGAGACTAATGGGAATCACACTGCCTGATTGTTTTCATATAGACCACACAACAGTGAAACTGAAGTTGTAACTGAAGTTTCCACTTTTCTGCCAGTTGTTTTGGGTTAGAAGTCCTACTTGATGCTAATAAATTCTGACATAAGCCTGTATTACCCTCCTCTCTCCATGCCACCAGCAAGATGATGATATTGCTTTTCATAACTGCACTGCCACAGCTTTAGGAAAGCCAGCATTCTGTAGAAACTACTCCAACAGTGCAGTTTCTAAGTGTTCTACTCAACTGTCCAATTACACGTATCTCCCGTATTAAGAACATATATGACGCTCTGTATACATTTGGCAGTAGTTCTGTTTTACTCTTAGATCACCACTGGGATTTAGAACTCAGAATTACATCCCACATGCTGAGCAAAAGATTAGAGTTAGGTACAATGGAACCCCTCAGGTCCTATAATGTGCCTACTATATATCAGAGTCTTTATAGACATTATCAATAATCTTTCAAGAGAGTCCTCAAGTAGGTCTCTGAATGCATTTACAAACTCGCCGGTTGGTGCTGTCTTCTTGTCTCCCATGTAAGAAAATGAAATCAGAGAATAGGGAAAGAAGCTGTCCAATGCAGAAATTTGTTTTAATTTTGGATTTTTTTTATTCCAAGTCCCATAACCAACGCTTGAAGAAAGAAATGGTAGTTAAGTGGCACTTGCCACAGTTAAGGCTTCTCTACAACAGAGCCAGGCAGGGGAGGCCCAGCGTCCTGCACTGTGGACAGAGTGTAAGGGAGATCCCACCAGTTCCTGGCCTCCAAGGTCCACTGAGCTTCCAGGTCAAGTGATGTTTGATGGAATATATCAAGGAGAAGTATCATACCCAAATGTCAGGAAAAGATGAAGAAGTAATTCCTTCACTGCATAGGATGTTAGTCCAAATTATTTCTAAGTCTGCCAAATTTAAGGTCTATGGTTTTGTAGCTTGACTGTACAGTAACTTTGTGAAAGCTTGCCTATAGCACAACCAGTCCTATTCCTATACCTCCAAATCCATACCAGCTCTTCTTCATTTCTCCATATCTTTAGCTTAATCAAATGTTAACTTTCATTCCCCAGAGGCACATTCAATTACAAGTGAAATCCATTAAAACTATGCAAAAAGAATAGAAGGGAAGGGAAGATGATACTTCTTCTTTTAGGTCCCAAGTTCAATTCTTTGTGTCTTTGTTCAAATATACCCATCTATACACTAAGGAATAAAGACTCCCAATGACTCCGATTTTAAAAAAGGCTTACTATTGAAGAGCAGAGGATGTACTTAAAGTAACTACCAGGATATTCATGATCGTATCAGGTACTGTCACTGAATACTCTGATCACCAGGGACCTGATGCTAAAAAGACTGGTGATTGATTGTGATGTAAAATAGCCTCCCAGAGAAAGCCTAAAAGAACAGACATACTTCTGGCTTTGTTGTTGTCAACCATACACCCACTGGAGAGTTATAAAGACAAGAATAATCTCTAGCCACCAAAACATGACCTGCTTCATCCCCACCAGTGCAGTCACATTTATCAATAGGCCATGGATGACATAACAGAGCTTCTCCCCGAGGCTTCAGATTTAAAAACACCACATGCTGACTTGTTTTAAGTCTTAGATATCTGAGGTAGTATAACATCTGAGAACTGTCCCACCTAAGCCACCTGTCTGAAAAGCAAAATCCGTGAAAGATCTGCTCTCCTCTAACCAGTGTTCCTTTCACCAGACGTTATTCTTTGTTACATGACTTCGATCTATTAGAATATATCTATTTTTGTTCTCATTTGCCACTTCAGTATGTCTCTTTTTCTACCACTTTGAGTTTCCAATCTTCCATCTGGTGTTTAAGGATCTACTTATATTCATCCTTTAAAAAGCCCAGAAGTTCCTCTTTGTTCCTTTGACTCCCTTACCAGGTCATTCATGCCAGGCCTGAGTTCTGCTGGGCAACTGCTACTCTCTGGGTGTACCACAGACTCCCCCTGTGAATGCCTGTCAGCCTTGCTGTGGGAGTCAGAGAATCCAATTACCTGCTACAAGACTTTCTAATGTGTACTTGATTCTTTGGCCTTAATGATCTCAGGTAGAAACTTTAAAAATTTTTCCACATTACAAGAATACAGTAAAGATTCATAAAAAATTAGGTAAAGTAGAAGCTAAAACTGTATTCGTCATATAGCAGTAGCTATAATATCTAATGCTGTTGGGCTAGACACCTTTTGCCCTTCTCCTGGGATTTAATACCAAGAAGTAACAAAGAATGAAGTGTTAAGAGTACTAGATTTGGAATTATCAGCTGAATTTCAATCTAGCTTTAGCATCAACAGCATGAACCTGGATTAAGTTACTTAGTTTCTCTGTGTCTCAGATTTCTCATCCGTTAGTGGAAATTATATATGGATATAATTATATATACTCATGTAAGGATAAGAAATGATTATAAAAAGAAGAAAAATGATTATAAGCTTATAATCATTTATAATCAATTACAGATATATAGTCAATTATAAATCACCTAGCACTGTGCTAAGTGGTCTAGAGCCCAAGCTTTTAAAGTCAGTCACTTTATCATTATATCAGGGCTTTAATTATGAAAAACCAAAGCATCTATCTATCTATCTATCTATCTCTTTATTTACAGTGTTGGGGACTGAATGTGGAGTTTCACTCATAGTAGGCAAAAGCTCTACCTATGAGGTACAACCCCAGCCCACAGAAATTTTAAAACACAGATAACTGGGTCAAAAATCTTGAAAGTTAAGCTTATACTTTGCAAAGAAAATGGGAAGACTCTAAAATGAAGTGACTTGTCTAGGGTCAACTGTGATGCTATGTCTCCAGAGAGCCCAAATCAAATCAAAGTAACTTAGCAATAACTCAAGAAAACA
This sequence comes from Muscardinus avellanarius, assembly GCF_963383645.1. NCBI lineage: Eukaryota > Metazoa > Chordata > Mammalia > Rodentia > Gliridae > Muscardinus > Muscardinus avellanarius. The sequence goes on along the minus strand of NC_137789.1, from coordinate 66,028,455 downwards.
GGACCAAATTATAGTCACATTAAGACAAGTGATACCTTGGTCATAACAATAAATACATGTTCTTTCTGAAGAAGCAGACCAAGAGGAGAATGTTATACAAGGCAGTTGGGACCAAGAATTTGAGGAGACAAAGAACCTGTCTCCCTTTAGTACTTTTTAGAGTAATCTGGCCTGTGAAAATGACAGACCCACCTTTCTTCACCATAAATTTAAGTGGAAATTTGTCTAATAAGCCATTGGAGCTTGATGATGTCAGCTATCAAGATTGCCTAACTAATCCACTGCACCATGATTCAATGTTCATCAAGTAACTTCTGGTTATGCTTTGTATGTTGTGGTCCTGAAAATAAATCTCTGATGCGATGATAAGTCAATTAGAGAAAACTGGCATTTGGTGCATCTCATCAAGACTGGCATTTGGTGTACTTTAATCAAGGTCACCCCAACAGATAGTTGCCTGGAAGACTAAGAGCCAGCCTGTGTTACGAAGCATTCCCCCAGGAAAGCACAGGGAAGGTGCTGGCCTGGGTGACTAGCAGGTCTTCCCAGTCAGTACCTAAACTAATCTCACAACCTTTCTTAGATGTCTTTGCTTGGCACAATTCTGTCTTCTTTTCAATTTCTTAGTATGATACTAAGGGATTTCTAAAACTCAGGTCATCATCCCTCTACTATTCCTTATGACTCCTTTATTTCTTTTGCTGTGATGAGACTCACCTTTGTTCAATTTTGATAATGGTTCAGCTACACCACTGTCCAAACTCCATTAGAAACTCTTGCATTTCTGTTATTCACTTACTTTTTTTTTGCCAGACATGCTCTTAATGCTCATCATTAATACCCTATCTTTCCAAAACTCTCTCCTGTCCCTACTCTGCTTCACAGTCTCACTTGCCAAGTCTGGAATCCAGAGCCAAAAATATCCACTTCACATCCCCATTATCTTAAGAATACTGTGTTTCTCATTTTACTAGCCATCTTTTTTTGAAAACCCTAATTCCAAGATGGGCAGTCTTTCACTGTTCATCCCCCAGCTGCTGTTCTGGATGGATGAGCATAGGAGAATAAGTCACGCACGGCACACTGACAGAGCCCGTATAAATTCAGGCCTTTATTCCCCTGGGTCATCGTGCTCCTTGACAGTTCCCCTTTTCCATCTTCTGAATCAACCATCTGAAATAGCCACCGTTGAGCCTTTTCTACTTTCCTCAAGCCTGGAATCCTACTTCACTCCCCACCCTCTTAGCACATGTCCTCACCCACTGTTTTATGAAGGATGTTGAAATTGCATTAAATCTGTCATCTTGCAACATTTCCCGGTTTTCTACTGAGTAATTCCCGTGGAAGTTCCCTTTCCCTTGGCAGTACTTTATCTTTACCTTGGTGCCTCTTCCAAACTGCCTTTGTAAGGAGATCTTATTATTTGGTTTTTCAGTATCTCCAATATTTCTATTTCAAGAGGCCACTTCCCTCCTTTCTAAAGAAACAGGTCTCTCCTTTTCAAAAAAAATTTTTTTGCAGCACCAGGAATAAAACCCAGGGCCTTAAACATGCTGGGTTTTACCACTGAGCCATACTTTCAGCCCTTCCTCTAATTTTTAAAAGGTTTTCTCTGGACTGTGGTACTTTTCCAGTTGTCTTCTTTTACCATGAAGCTTCCTGAACAATTGTTTCAAAACCTTATTACCTACTCTCTCTTTAACCCTTTGCATCAAATCTTTTGTATCTACTTTACTAAAAGGCCTTTTCAAAATGCCCAGTTCACACTTTTCTCAGTCTTGATTTCCTTTAGTACTTCTGAAGAATGGGTCTTTCCACTTGGCAGTTTGCTCATCACTGTTCAACACAATACAATGGTTCCCTTTCCCTCCATGTATCTTTCTTTTTATGTTCTTTTGCCTACTCTGTGGTCCTATCATTTCACCTCCTCACCTTTCTGAATTTTCATCACAATATTTGACCTTTTGGTGATCATTCTTTAAAAATGACCTTTATGCAGAAAACTTCTAAATCTTTATCTGCATGTACCTTTTTTTCACTGTGACCAATTCCCACATCCCAATTAGACTACGCCCTTGCTGGTCAAGGGTCAGATTCAGCCTACCCAAACATAAAATCACCACCTTATTCCTCTGTAGTGGTCATCTCTCTTTTGCTTAATATTATCAACATAGAATAAAAATTTCCTTTTCACCCTGATTTCTTCTGCTGCTTCTTTCCTCGGACCCCATTGACAAGTGCAACATTTTGGATCATAAGCCCCTAGGGGCCATGTATGATGCTACTGAGAGGTTGTAGCCTAGCAGGGAGTCTTGAGGTTATGGGGAGTGTACCCTCAAAGAAAGTTGTGTAACTGGTCCTTCCTCTTTCTCTCCTATGTCCCTGCCATGATGTGATGCTTTGTCATAGGTCCAAAGGCAAAAGAGACTGAAAACTGCAACACTGCAAGCCGAAATAGACCTCTTTTCTTTGAAAGTTGATCATCCCAGGTATTTGTTATAGAGATAGAAATATGACTAATATATCAAGTCTATAACTTCTTCCATTCTAATCTTTCATAACTTCCTTTTCAATTTCATGACCATTAACCTAATTATCTTCTGCCTGTTCTCTTGTGTAAGTTAGCAATTGGCCTCATGACTGCTGCTGTCCCTACTTCAGGAAGATTTTTTTGAGCATCTCTTCAGAGCTCAGATTTTCTCAGTGCTCTTGACTCTGAGATCTTTAGCGGGCTCTTCCCTTTTCTCTGGAATTTTCTCTTCCCTAATCATGTATTAGAGGCTCCAATTTTTCTTTACTTCCTGTTTCTTTCTACATACTTTATATTTGCATAAAATCTGGTAATTTATAAGAAGACAAGAGTATTAAAAACGTGCTGTCTCATATAATTGTCCAGACTTTCCTGCATGCCCCTATAATTCCCTTCTACAAATGCAGCGCTACACATCCCTATATAGAGACATTTAAAACAAACTTACCTAAAATGTTTAGTACTTCCTCCCTTCTACAGTTTTGCTACTGTCTGTTCATTTGACATTAAATATTCTATAAACCTCCCATATGAATAAATCATATGCTTGAAATGTCAAACAAAATCCCACTTGTTTCATTAAGTCTTCCCTGATCTTCTATTGATCTACTCACTCAGGGATAATTTTTTTCTCTTGAACTTCTAACTAAGTCTGTGCTTGTGCTTCCTTTATAATATATATTCCATTCCATCTCTATTTTTCATAGACTTATTAATTTTAACATATGACAAAAATTCCATGATAGGAGTTATATCATTTTCCATTTTTGTATCTCTATAGAATTTAGTACAATGCCAGGCCTTAGAGTTGGTACTCAGCCTTTACAGAGGAATGGAAAAAGGTAAAAGTTTGCAACTGACCTAAAAAACAGATTGCACTCAATTTCATACCATGAGCCACATTGCACAGGCCATTAAGAATATTGTCCAAACATAAGATGAATTTTATTCCTCCCAAATTACCACTTAGCAAGCTTATGTGGAGTTCTTGCAAAGTGTTTCCTTGACAGCACACATGTGAACATATTTATGCTATTTTGTTAAAGCACTATCTGAAAAAGATACACTACCATTAAATGATATCAATCAATATTAATTTGCATAAGTAGAGAGGACTCTGCCTGAATCAGTGAAGAGAGAGATAACTAAGTTATCATAGATTTAATAATAATTCATGGGGCATGGCCAACCAGTGGCAAATACTGGATATTGCCAAATATGCCTCAAAAAGCCATTCATAAAACAACTCTGCACATGATTATGCTGTAGCAATCACAAAAAAAAGAGCACAATCATGTAATGTTAGGGCTGAGATTCAGTGACAATATCACTCATAAGTTCAAGGAGTTTCTTTCTCAAACTTTTGGGCAGAAATGAAATGTATACTATTAGAAACTGTCAAATGATTAAAAATGGGGAAAAAGACACCAAAGACATAATATGAAGATAATAAAATTTTTATATAAAATGTAAAAATAGACAATAGTAATATCTCTATATTTATACATTTTATATATCATATTTTAAAAACACATGAATTAACTACTGTAAGTAGCCATTTAACTATTTTCTTGTCAAAAAGTATTTAGATGTATGAACTTAATGTTTTGTCTTCTAAATTCCTATTTAGCAAATGAGGTATCTTTTTCTATTTAAATTGGCTCTAAAGCCTGAATTGAAATCTTTATCCCTCCAAATACTAAATTCATCTTTTTTTATTTTAAAAGAGGGTAGAAGCCGGGCATGGTGGAGCATGCTTCTAATCCCAGCATTTGGGAGGCTGAGACAGGAGTATCAAGGTTCACGGACAGCCTCAGCTACTTAGTGAGTTCCTTTGCAACTCAGTGAGACCCTGTTTCAAATTAAAGACTAAAAAAAAAAAAAAGAAAAAAGAAAAAAAATAGGAAAATAGGGCTAGGGTGTAGCTCAGAGATAGAATGCCCCTGAGTTCCATCCCTAGTACCGCAAAAAGGGGGGGGGGGGTAGAAAAAATAATAGCTCTTCAAAATAACATAATGTGCACAACCTTCTAAAAACCATATTGATATATATTGATTAAACTTGAACTTCAGGGTATGTATGTAAAATATTGACTGCTCCTCTGAATTGTCTGTGCAATTCTCTTTTTTTCTTTTTCTTTTTTTGGCAATTCTCATTCTTATCCCACTAGTTCAAGTTCCTAACACATAAAATCTGTACAGATTGTACAGGCCTCGGTACTGTAGCTCATCTCTCCCCAATCCAATCTATCTTTGAAATTGGTGCCAGATTAATACCTAAAACACAAAACACTTCACCGTATCAGTCCCTTGCTCAAAATATCCCCTGGCTACTCTCCTGGCTACAGGATGAAGTCCAAATTCCTTCGCCTCGTCCTCAGGGTCCTCCATAGTTTGGCTCCAGATGATCCTTCCAACCTTATCTACTATCAATTCCTTCTTCAGCTAAACTGGTCTCCTCACAGTCTCCCAGACTATCCTACCTTTGTTCATATTGTTCCCTCATTTAGAATGCATTCCATCTCCTCTGGACCTATTCGAATTCTACCCATTTCCCAACACTCGGCTCAGATTCCATCCCCTCCTTGAAGCCTGGCCAGTCCTTAGCAAGCTGAAGAGCCCTTTCTTCTCAACTCTGAAGGCACTTTTGTTAGGATCAGTGGCTTCTAACCTTCTTGAGAATGAAGCCCTCTTTCAAACACCAAAATAATTTTAGAACTTGAATGATAGCCTATTTTTAATCTGTCGATGGAGAAGGTACACAATGCAAAAAGCCTACTATGAATCTACAAAGATTTGTATTAAAAAAAGCACAACAGAATGTCCATATATGAATGAATTTAGATGTATATTGTGGCTTGCTAATTTTCTCACCCAGTAGACAAAGATTTTTTTTCACAGAAGAATTAGGTACTAGTTCTCCCACTCCTAGGGAACTCTAAACCACAGACGGAAAGCCTACCCTACTTAATTTAGAACATATTATTGCCCTTTAATTTTTGCCAAATGTTCAAAAAGTCATGTGTCCCCCAAGCAGACTGTGATATCCTTAAGGCAGGGCTAGCATCATCTATCTTCTAGAATCTCGCAGAGTTCTTGGTACACAGTAAAAGCTAAATAAATGTTTGTTTTCATTTCCCCTCAATATTGTATTGTACAATTAATCATACATGCAGAGACATTGGAAGAATTATGTAGTGAGCAATTGTAAACCTACCGCATGGAGTGAACAATTAACATTTTACTGCATCTACTTTTCTGTATGTACTCTTCCAAAAACCCCATCTCATTTTTCATGCATTTCAGAATCAAATGCAGATAGAAAACATTTCCCCCAAATATTTCAGCATTTGTATCACATTCATCTAATTAACTAAGGTTTATATTTATGGCTCTTTTTCTTTAAAGCAACATTTATATACATTAAAAATATACATCTTAAATGTGCCACTCAAAGACTTTTAACAAATACTTACATGTAGAAGCCAAAGTAGGATCTATTTTTAGCTTAAAAGAATGGAAGAATGGCATACAATATCGAAAGACTGCCCTATTTTAGGAATTGAGCAAAACGACATTCTCTGTGGCATAAAGCAATATTTATGTGCTTTTAGAAGGAAAGGGTAATAATTTAAAAAGTACTTTATAAGTCAGGTGTGGTGGTGTGTACCTGTAATCCCAGTACTTGGGAGGCTGACACAAGAGGATCTGCATTCAAGGCCAGCCTCAACACTTAGCAAGATCATTTCAAAAAACAAACCAAAACCAAGAGAGAGAGAGAGAGAGAGAGAGAGAGAGAGAGAGAGAGAGAGAGAGAGAGAGAGAGAGAGAAAAGTTAAAGGTTTAGGGGTGTATCTTAGAGATAGAATGTCCCTGGTTCAATCCTTAGTACCAATAAATAAATAAATAAACATTAATAGACAGAACTTCACCAATTAAAGAATTAAATGTGGTTTCTATTTACTGAGCACTTCCTATATGCCAGACATAGTGCTAGGCACTTCATAAGCAAGCATTAGCTTGCTTGTTCTTCATGGCAACTTTATGAAACATTTATTTTAATTATGTCATTCCAAAGATGAGGAAACTGCAGATTAAGGATGTTGAATAACTAGCCCAAAGCCACACAGGTAGTTTCAAACTTTAAAATTAATTTGTCTTTTATATATTCACCAGAGTCCAGTGTTTTCTAATTAGGGTTTTAGCATCCTTATTCTTCTGATACAGACCTAGATAATCAGTAAAGGACAGGGCTATAGGGTAGTCTGAGGCTACCAGGGTGCTGAATAAAAGCGTATCAGTATATGTTGCGAATTAGCAGATGGTAAAATAAACTCGTGTATGAAGATTGGAAGCAGATGAGCTGGCTTGGACTCAGATCCTCAATCACATCAATGTGGAAAAATGACTTATTTGCCTAAAATGTAATCAATCTACCAAATGATTAGTACCCTTCTCCATCCTTCACAGGAGCACCCGGACATGGACCCTTCCCACACTGAGCATGAGCTGGATGGGTACTTACTGAGTACCTCCCACCCTCCCAGTGCTGTGCAGGCTGTGGGGCAGCATGAAGGACCTCAGAGAGGAGGAACCATGCTCTCCTAATGCAGAGTCACTACAGCAGCCAGTCCCAAAGAACGTGTTTCTTTTGTATTTTATTAATTAATTAATTTATTTATTTATATTTTTTTGGTGGTCATGGGGTTCCAGGAAACCCTTCTACCTCCAGGCTACACTCCCAGACCTATTTTTTTTTTTGAAACAGGGTCTCTTAAGCCAGCGTGGCTGGCTTCAAACCTGTGCCATCCTCCTGTCTCCACCTCCCAAGCGCGGGGATTACAAGTGTGCGCCACCACGCCTGGTGTTCTTTTTAAAAACTATAACATTTAGTATTATTTAATATGCAATAGATGCCAGTAACTGTCCTTAAGTATTTTAGATAATTCCTAACATCCTGTAATGCAGGAACAATCTCCATTTTATAATGAAGATAGTAGAGGCTCAGATGTGATAATAATAGCAAATAAACAATAAGAACTTCAGAGGAGTCAGACTCTGTTCACCATTTAACACCCCAGCAAAACTAGGTACCATTACCATCTTCATTTCACAGGCGGGGATGCAGAGGCCTGGGGCAGAAGTGTCCACTTGTTGGCTGGTGAGTGGCAGAGCCCGCCTTCCACAGGGCATCTGAGTCAGGACTCTGCCCACCTTCTCCCCTGCTGCCTCTCAAATTTGCCTTACAGAAACAGCTGAATTGAGATCTTCCACCCAGATTAGACTGACGGCAGAAAGCATGCTCTCTCACCATCATGCAATACCATTTCCTCTAATTTTTAATATTCTTCCCTTCCCCCTTTACTCTGCCCTTAAGACAAGTTGGCAATTTGTGCTCAGAGAGACAATGATATGTAAATAAGCATATTATTTCAAATAAAATACTCTTATTAATTTTCACCTGGAGTCTTTTCTCATTGCTCATCACACCTTGAATATAGCTTCAAAATACTCCTTAAGTGTATTCTTAAAACACAAACCCAATCATACCACTGTCCTATGTACAACCTTCAGGCCTCACAGCTCCTGCACAAATGTACCCAAGATCCTCTCTGGTACCCAAGGCCCTCCATAATCTGCAGTAGCTGACTGGCTTGGACCCATCTCTGTGCATGCGCGCGCACACACACACACACACACACACTTCTGATTAGGATGTCTTTGTGACAACTGTAAAACCATGTTATCCCTCTTACTAAGGTGTATAAATATCACTACACGTTCAGTTTTGTCCCACCTTTGAAAAATTTTACCTTGAGATTACCATGTTCCCAAAAAACCCCCACTAACCCCAAGTAGACTCACTGCCTTATCTTTATATCATTCAGTCATTTCTTAGAGTATGTGGAAGTTGCTTCATAACTGCTAATTTTAGGGAGAGGTACTGGGGATTGAACCCAGGGGCGTTCTACCTCTGAGCTATTTATTTTTTAAACAGGGTCTCAGTAAGTTTTGAGGCTTGCCTTCAACCTGCAATCCTTCTAGCTCAGCCTCCCAAGTATTGGGATTACAGGTGTATGCCATGGTGCCTGGCTCATTGTGAAGATATTCAAGCCCAACAGTTGAATTTTCCATTTACGAAATAATAAGTTAGAATGGGTCAAATGCAGGTCAGTTAGTACAAATTGAATGCAAAATCCGGGGCAGGGTGAACTGCGGATGTGCTCTGGGTGGGAGCCTATAGTGAGTATGAATTGGTATGAGGTATGGTCAATGTCAAGCTGTAAAAGAAACTCTAGAAACTTTTTGAATCTAGTCATGCAATATAAAGAGAAGTAGTATTTTAGGTAATATAATTATAAATACTTACTACATTATTTGCTTAATAACATAGGTCATTTGTTCAACATATATTCAGTGCCAAGCCCTCTGTTAGATGCTGTGGACACAATACTGAACAAGTCGGACCTGCCTTCAAGGTCCTTAGAGATTCTACCAGACAAAATAGATATATAAGTAGATATTCTACACCCTTATCTTGGTCTTAATACTAGGTAAAGGGACATAATAATTTAAGGAAGATAAAGCATTTCAGCAAGTATCAAGCTTTTGATCTTCTAACCAAAGTAGTGGTTTTGGAAAATCCATGTTTTAGAGCATAAACAATATGGATTTTGACATCAGCTTGATTTGCCCTTGAATTTCTTCTCCAATAGAGCTGATATGCTATGAAAATATTTGGCAATCACTTAACCTTTTTAAAGTTGGCTGCATAAAAGTCACCACAGTGATTGTTTTAAAATACAGTGTAGAGGGTATAATGTTGTACTTAGGAAACAGAAAGAACTCAAGTCGACTCATGGTTCACATTTTATTTTGCTAAAAAGCATCCTTTGTATTTAAAATTCCTCTTAGTAGTATCTGATGCAGTGGTAAAATGGGTAAGTATTTTAGATTTTGTTTCCCTTTTCAAAGTAAAAAAGTCTCCAATTTGTTTTATGGGGAGTAGATGTAAGTGCGTCTCCTTGGAATGCGTTTGGTGGAGCTCATCTTTTTTTTTTTTTTTTTTTGGTGTAATGAGATATTAGAGGCATGAAATAAAACCGAAAAATCTGCAAAGCCAGCAAATCACCACGAATACAATCATAATAAGTTTTCATTTATAAACAACTCTGGGGTTGGTTCTAAAACTTAACATAAATCCTTGGTTAGATTCTCAGACTTACATTCTCTTCTAGAAAAGCTAAAAAGCAATCACTGAGGACAGCCATGCGACAGACAGAATTTTTTGTTGTACAAAGTAAAAATAGAAAAATGGAAAATCTCTAATACATAATTGTTTCTATGATTTTGTGTACTTAAGAACCAAAGAGAGGATAATTAATTCCTCTTGGCCCTTATTCCAAGTAAACAAGGTGAGAATTAAAACACACACACACACACACACACACACACACACACACACACACACCACTTAGTCTATGCACTGCTCACCACAAGCATTACCTAAAGCAAGTAATCTATGCCTAAAAAGATATGAAAGTTTATTTGCCTCTCTTCTGGTGGGAGCTGGAGGATGTTCTGTGGGGAGAAGCATTTCTGAACATACTGATTTGTGGCCCAACCAGGGCAGAAGTGCCACAGAGCTGACTCTCTAACCTATCAATAATTGGAAGTAACTGTAAGCTGTCTATATGTAGTCATTAGTTTATGAAAAAAAAAACTAAATGTCTAGCAACCACGAGCCTAAACCATGCAGGTGATAAGTACTGGCATTCCTAATGCGATTAGAAGAGATTCCGTGAGCTACAGATGCTGACAGGTGAGAATCTCTGCTGTCCCGAAAGCCCACGCAGGCCGCCCCTTTATTCTTCTGACTCTGCCTCCTCTACTTCTCGTCATTCTCTCTCCTCTAGCTGTACGGAGTTCTCGCTGTTCCTAGAACACACCACCCATGTCCTGAACTCTCAACTTTGGCATTTGCTGTTCCTATGAAGCACCTAGCCAATGCCAACACCTTGCCATTTGGTCGATACAATCCAGTTCTCAAAGTCAAGAGAAATGCGACCACATTTACCATAGACTTAAAAATAGCCCCTGATGTAGAAAATATTTACTCTGAGCAGTAGCAAAACTGCAACTGCTGTTTGAATTTCACAGTAATACTGCTGCAATCCAAATGTGCACAGAATAATGACTATTATAATGAAAAGCAGAGCTGACTCCCCATCTGTTTGATCTCAGAGAGGCCTAACATAGGCAGACGACTGACAGAATTATAATTAAGTCTAAAGCTTTGAAAACTAGTTAGAGGCAAGCCCCTAAAAGTTAAACTATTGATGTAACACACTGTGTATGCTTGACCACAGGAGGAAATCACACACACACACACACACACACACACACACACACACACACGCACGCGGGAACCTGAGGACCAGAATGTAACTACCCTGGGGAGTCATCTGTGTAAGAAGTTCTTTTGTCATCAAATGCCTGCCAGTGGTTCTTGCACAGTTCTGCCATTTGTTAGGGAATGACATTCTCCATTTACAGCCACCAGTGGAGCAGGGAGCACCAGGATGTTCAGGGGAAAGGGATGAGAAAAGGCTTTGCAGAGGATGAGAATCACAGTCTCTTCATAGAACAGCCCAGTGACTTGAAAGCCCAGGCTTTGAACTCAAAACAGAGCAAAAAGAGATAAATAAATGCCAGCTCAGATATTAGTAGTACCCATCATGGCTCATGTGCCTTTAAACTTGGCATATAACTTTCTAAGGCTCTGACTATTATTTATGCATGGAATGGGAGAGATTGGATAGGAGTTAATAGACACTGAGCCCTTAGTAAGTTCCAAATATGTTACAAGTTTCCTATTACATGCTCACAGCAAGCCCAATGTAAACTCCACTGTTAGCCCCATTTCATAGATGAGGAAACTGAGCCACACAGAAGCTTATTTGCCTGAGTTCACACAGCTAACCATGGAGCTGGGATTCAAGCCCACACACTTAGCCATTCTCTTGGCAATCTCAAGGAATTTTCTGAAGATTAATGAAGCAAAACAGAGGGTGATCAGCACATCGCCTAACAAGCTGTTCACTAACTATAGCTATTTTTATTATTGGCATCAGGCATGTGAAAACTATTCCTATATACACAATATAGCAAATATTAAATCCTAATAAACTACTTTGTCATTATTTCAAGTCTTTTGCTTGAGAATAATATATAAAGATGCCAATTTTGTGGCTCTAGACAAACTCTAAAAACATCACTTAGAAATTCCTTTACTCATGATGCCCCTTAATCTTCCAGAAACTAAGTTACGTGCAGAATGTAAACAATAATAAAATTAGATTACCATGTTTCTATTGACATCAGAATATTTGACCACAGATATATAAATATAGCCTGTAAAACACAGCCTCAAACCATAATTTTATACACATTCACTTCAGTTTGGATATTTCCTACAAATAACATTTCTTAGATACTCTCCTTGTGTAGAATTGCATTTTCTAAGTCAAAACAATAATGAGAAAAAACAAATTCAGATAATTTAACATCTTCAAAATAGATTTTGAATGTAAATGTGTATAATTGAATTAATCTGTCATCTGAAAATATGCAAAACACAGTTGACTAGATTTTAAATGCAGATAATTTAGTCACCTAATTCAAGATTATAATCTGGTATCATCTTGGAAATCTAATATACCAATTTAAAATTATTATTTGAATAACCATCAGAATTCCTGAAACTATGTATAGTGCAAATTCCAACTGTATTTGGTTTCGCATCACTTAAGGACAAATTTATCTGTTTTAAGACCAATTTAAGCTTCTTTTTGAGTTTGAATCTGAATTAATAATAGAGAAGACTCCCGTTCCAAGCTCTAGGTTTCACTCACACTTCTTTTTAGCTGTCTCTGGTCCATGCCCACAGACAACCCAAAATAAACAATGGAAGGAACAATATGGGAACTGACCAATCCCAGGCTCCCAAGCTTTTAAGACAACTAGAGAAAACAAAGATGGGAAGAATCCCTGCTTTGCAAACAAGGCCCTAATTAGGTGGGTAAATAAAATCCTTTTACTGCACTAACCTTTGAGTCCTTCTGAAGGGAAGGTTCCCAACTACTTCTCACATTTAATGCAAACATCAACACAAAGCCTTAGCCAATCGAGGTTGGTGATCCATCCACCCAACATTAGAAATCCTCCTTCACATTCCACACTTTGATATTTATCAATAGAAACATCAGCACCCAAAAGCTTAATCCTTAAAAATAATGCTTTAACACTCTCTCTAATAAAGAATTTCTATCCCATCCTGTCCTGGAAGACTAGAGAAAAGAGTTAAAAGACCACAATTTTTGTTTACATAAGTATTGACTAGTGTCTTCTGGGTTAAGTTTTAACTGTTTCATAGTAACTAGAATATTCATTAATTCATTTGGAAACACTTCCAACAGAACTTCGAACACTGCTTTTCTCAATACAAGACAAGCACTTGCTTACGTTACTATTTTACTATTTTCACCTACGTGAATTTTATAGTTCAAAGATTTATAAAGTGGGTAATGCCAACGGTTAACTGCAATAATATTGATTCACAGAGTATAATGTAAAGAATAACTGAAAGTTTTGAGACATGAAACAAACAACTATTTTAACTGAAAATTTTATTTTTATCTATGAAATGAAAAAAAAAAGAGTATTTGAGGCTGTAGCTCACTTTCTTTCTGTCTTTATCCCTTAGATGAACCATGAAAATAGGCACTAACCTGTGAGTACAGAGTCTACAACGTTGAGACTTAGGGTAATTTGGCAGCAGACTTAAGAAGAAACTTAATATTCTCTGCCTCTTTATTCCATTCCCTTGTTTGTTCTTTAGATGAAGTTATGGTTTGTGATACAGGAGATTTTCTTGTTTTCTTAGCCTCATTATAGGGACAAGTAGTGGCAGGAAATTTTAAAAAATGGCTCTGGGAAGACAATCTATAAGCAGAGGCGAAGCCAGGAACTGTATAAACTAAATGGAAGTTTTGTTGACCTAACTAATTTCACTAATTTCAATTGAGCTGAGATTGCTTAAAACTGAGCTGCAAAGAAGTTGCTTAAATACAAATGACAAATCGTGTGTGTGTGTGTGTGTGTGTGTGTGTGTGTGTGTGTGTAAACTGGAAATAATTTGTTGTAGACTTTGGGGGAGATGATTCATATTTTAAAGACTCTTAACATTTTAATGAATTATCTTTTTTCTTTCATTCCTCCAATTCATGGGTAAATTTCACACTAAATAAGATCTTAAGAAATAGGAAAATCCATAATGATTATATCCCAGGGAAACTTGCCAGATGTTAATGAATTCACGAATTTCAAGCTTAACTCCTCTAGTGGTGGCTGAGAGGAATGAAATGTGTGCATGATGGAACAGATAGTAGCATGATATATTGATTCACGACCTCAATAGCAACCTAGAATTTTCTGATATAGTTTGGACCTAAATAGGCACGTAACATAAATCATGAAGACAGTGTCGGGTCCTTACTTTCAAACTATGTAGTAAAATAAAGCTGAATATTCTAGTAGGTTGACAAAATTCCTTTTATACCTTGGATAATTTATACTGATACTTCTTTCTTCACTTTCTAGCCTACCATAACTCTTGCAAAATACTCCAATGAAGAATGCCTGAAAACGGGATGTGATGAGTAACCGTGTATTTCTCTGAAATCAGGCCTAAAAAAAATCTCTTGTAAGACATAAAATAATTAAGGTTTTTTAAGGAATTTTTAAATTATTTCCCAGATTGAATATTTCAGAATATGGCACAATTATCTAAAATATTGTTTCAGTTTTATTTTAATTATGCAGAGATTATACAAAATACAACATTTCTGAGTATGGATGTGATACCAAGCTATGAAATGTAAATATTCAGAAATACATTATCACTCTACATGTGCTTAAAAAAAAAAAACAAAACACCTCATTCACAGAGGAGGAGGAGGAGAACAGTACTCAAAAACATATTCTGCTCCTGTACTGGGTAGTTCTTATTTATTGGAGATAACTTGCCAGCACAATGTTGAGAAGATATAAATTTCTTACTCCTATTCCACTTTTTCTTACAGGAAATAGTAACTATCAGTATGTCATAATTACTTCTTCCCATATACAGCGATATATTCTATTAAGCAAAAGAGTTAACATGCCTCGTCTTCCTTACTTTTAAGTTCCTTTGAGTGGACTTCACGGTGATGGAAATGGCCACTCTGGGTTTGCACCTATAGCCTGTCTGTGATGCCCATAAGCCTGGCTGAGTGGGTGCCGCACGGAGATCTGCCGGGGCTGTGTGACTTTCCCACTCGGTCTGCACTCTGAAGCAGGCATACTTTCACCTGCACCCAGGCTCCAGGAGCAGAGGAAAGAGCACTGCTTGCTTTTATTTTATGTGCACTAGGAAATCTACTTATACACTACAATTGCTTTCCTATAAATATTTTGAGTTTCTCTTTGACTAGTGAAGTGGGAAGAAGTTTCATATGAAAAGGCACTTTATTCAGAGATTTTTTTTCTTAATCAGCAAAGCTTCGACTTTTGAGAACCATGATTTTCTATAAACACCAGAAATGAATATACTTACTCTTAGAGAAAAAAAAAACTGGTTATACATTAAAAACAATTACTCTCAACCAAGACATCTTATGTCAGAAATGATTTATATTTATCTATTATCATATATTTCATAGCATTACACATTTTAAAAGGTTTCACTGATACACACTGTAATACTCGCACTAAAAGACAATAATCTATAGCACTTAGTTTTACTTAGTTTCTAAAACTATGTGATAAAAGATCACCATGGTGACTGGGAGCTGATAGCTAAGGGTTTATCAATGGATGGGATTCTAACACGGATAATCCTTTGAACTTCTAGTTAAGCTTATTTTCTGAGTCCATAAATGTCCTAAAACTTAAAAGTAAATAAGCAAAAACACCTATGAAGAAGTATTTTTTCAATAGGCTAAATACAGTGAAAACTAAATACAGTGAAAGATGTAATATGTCCTTCCATGTGCTGTTATAAAATATGTATAACACCTAAATGACTCCAGATAACAGCTAGCAATACATACATGTATCTTCACCTCCTTAGACTTAGCTATATATAGATTAAACACATATTTCTATTTAAAATTGCATAAATATTCATATTAATTATTCAAAAATAATTATAACAGTACTATATTTAAAATGCTATTTGCTCTTTAAGAAAGTAAATAAATTTTATGTACATCTTCCAAATAAGGCTTCATATTTTGTAAACAGTGTTCCTTTTTAACTTATTTATATTTTAATAACAAAAGACACAAGAATATTAGGCATACAAATTATTTTATCTATCTTTAGCAACAATACAGTCCAATGTTTACATTTAAGTACAGTTGGCTGTATTGAGTAATAAAACAGAAAGTAAAAGAAATCATTCTAAATTTTCATTGCATATACAGTAAAGCAATGCAAGCTGATACCATGATAGACATGATCAAAAAGATAAAATTCACTCAAAGGTTAAAAATGTTATGCATACATGTATGTAGATGTAGTATGTGTGTGCATATATATAATCAATGTAAAATAAAACCATGCTATGTAATATAATAATAACCTAGTAAAGTGTAGCTCCTAACTAATGATGAATACTGATTCATACGTCAAATTACCTAAAACGGAAATAGAACAGTAGCTTAATGGATTTGACAACTGAAATCATAACCACCTCATAGCAAAGTGTACGTTGATGAAGAAACAAGGCTCAAAGCAAACAGTGAGAAGGCAGACACTCACCTTCGGTGCCATTGGGAGTCATGGAATTACTATTTATATGAGAGTTATCGAGTTTGGGACCACTGGGGGATTCACTACTACCACTCAGACGGCTATGCGGGCTGGTTAGATCCTGCATTTCCATAGACCTAAAGACAAGAAGCCTTCCATTTGACAGATGTACCAAATTCATAACACCAGTGTTTAATGCGCTAACGACTTGACACCTTCTTTGGAACACACTCTCACAGAAGTCCTATTGTATCTATTTTCTTAGACTCAAAACAGTTAATCTCGAGGTGACTTCAGTCATCTTTTCACTGCATGCACTATCACAGATGTCACTCACTCTACCTACCCAGCCAGGCATTCACATGGAGTTTTTAAAATCTCTCTCATTACCTCTTTCACAGTTTATCAAGTCCTGAGGTCTAATGTTAGACATGACATCTATCTTCATTTTCAAAGAAAAAATAATGCAGTCTTGTTTTCCTCTTATATTAAAAAAAAAATCCCCAAGGCTTTCTTTATCTAGAAAAAAACTGGCAACTATGTAAGCAGCTACAATAGGAATAAATCACTTTTCTATGTAATCTGTTACATCTAATTAATTAGCACTAGGTATTCTCTTATACTTTACCACCCGATTGAAATTTAATGGGTCTCCAAACCAAATAAAACACTTGAAACCTATAGTGTAGTGACAGGGGATGAGATGGTCCTGATGCATGTGTTTACTCTGGCAAACTACTTAATTGTTCCTCTGTTTCCCTTGAAACAAATGCAGCATTAAAACATGATGATGTGGGCTCACTTGTTTGCTTTGTGGATTACATACAGCGTGCCCAATTGAAAAGGGATCAGGCCAACATACAGTGAGTCCCTAGGAGCATTAGCACAAGGCATACCTCAGCTGTCATTTAGGGAAGGAAGGAGGATTCTGCTTAGCGCTACAATTCTGCATTTCTACCATATCAAAACAGCTCAGCCCCCTCTGAAAGGCCAAAAGACTCAGTTTATAAATGGTACAAAACTCACAACTCGGCTTCACAACTGCAGAACTAGATATTTATATTTAACACTCTTACTAATGAAGAGGGGAGAGGATTTACTAGAGGCACATCAAGAAACCATCTGTTTTCTAATTTAAAAGTACAAGGCCCATCTGATTTAACCTTTTTTTGTGCCTTTCTTTAAAAAATTAAATGCATAAGGGGGAGGCTTAATCGACATGTATGAAGCTAATATTTGATATTCACCCCCATTAAGTCAATAAAAGGTGTAGTCATTTTAATTTGGAAGCTGCACTTAAATTGACTATGGCTATTAGTTTTTAAAACAGCCATTTTGCCTCTAAGATGTGTCTTTGCTTCCTTAGATCTTCTGAACTCCCACTAGAAGTGGTTTCAAGTCCAGTTTTTCTTTCCTAATTCTCATTCCACATTCACAGTTCTTGCAACATCAAGAAGTATAACTCATTATCATTCTCAAACCAATTCCTTTCCTACATACTTAAAAATGTTTACAGGCACACGCACGCATGCACATGCACACACACACATACACACACACAGACTGTTAAGTAATTTCCAACTGAGGTTGCAGCTATTAATAGAAATAATTAAGAAATACTAGACAAAAATAGACCTGGGTCACAGAAAGGTAATCTACAAAAATGTCAAATATCAACAATATCCTTACCTGCAACTTGAGGAAACAGCAACATCTGAACTGGTTTGAGATGTTTGCACCTGTGGTCAGGGGTAAAAAAAAAATTAGAAGCTGTTGTTACTGTGCTTGAGTGTCAGCTCTTAATTATATAGAGCACATGGCTGAGACCGACAATGCTCTCTTTTAACCAAAAGAGAAAGAGGAGGACGCTGCCGCAGTGAAAGGCATATTGTCTTTAAGTTGAGGTCTCCACTGTTGTTTCCTCCTGCAGGTCTATCCTCCTCCTCCTCCTCCTCCTCCCCTTCTTGGGGGGAGAGGCAGCCAAATGACGGGATAGTGATTCATCACTGGCCTATGACAGCTGCAAACGGGATTACCCCTCCCCCAATCAACATGCAAAGCAGCCTTGCCCAGGCAGCTTGGAAAAGGTGCTTGGAAAAAAAATAGCTATTAACAAAATGAGCGTGTTTAACAGCAGTAGTTCAAGCAGTAATCCAGCTCAGGCGCTCTCAGAACATCTTTCATCTTCTGTTATCACCAGTTGAAATAGAGCTCCCGCCCACCCCTTTGACTCCTGACAGTTTCTTATCCTTATCATGATGATTTGCTCCTACATTTACTATTTGTCGTGTAACATTCACTAAAACAGCTCCTGGGCACCTTTCAGGCAGCACTGGACTAAGGCTAAATGGCAAAGGCAAATTTTCACACCCAAAGTCCCACCACTGAGCAGTGAGCTTGTTTACCCATGCCCAATTAAAATTCAAAGCAGACTTCTGCAGCTCTTTCCTGCAACATAGGGAGAGTAGATTTTTTTTTTTTCAGCTTCCCATCTTTCAGAAGGAAAAAGAGAATGGGTAGTTGAATAATCAGTTCAGTATCCCGGTTAGCCAGCACGCTAAGTGTCGTTTGTTTCTAGTTGAATCTGTGTGTGGGGGCTTTGCTGAACAACTTCACTAACTTGGTGATGGTCTCAATAGTTACTGTCCTACTTCCAAAGGCAGCTTTTACTGCTGGCAGGTGACAAAGCTCAGGTGAGCTGGGCTGCTGCTGGCTTGCAAGCTCAAGCTAAAGCCTGAATATCAGGAAAGGGCATTCTGCATACGGTTGAAAATGGCTCAGAATTCCAAATCTTTGATGTGCATTTTCATTCAACCTGAACTGACATCAATTAGGACTACAGAACAAAGATGAGAACTGAAACAGTTCAAATGGAATTAAAGTTATTCCGCTAAATATAGTCTGATGAGTCCTGTTATTTTTGAATCGTGATTTGCGAAATTAAGAAACACTACATTTCTAGCAAAAATAAAGCGTCTTAGGTCTTACTGTCTCGGTATAACGTTATGTGAAATTTTTAGGTATGCCCTTATTTAACATGTGCAGGAGAAAAACAATTTTTAAAAGATGCTTGAGTGTTAAGTGGAAATTAAACATTAATGCCTGCAGATGTGCCATTCTGTGATAAAAGATTCCTGCAATTTTTGCTAAAGCTAATGTTCTTACACAAGAATAAATGGTTTCCATTAGAAACTGCAGCAATATACCTCAAGGATAAATTTCTCTTTTTTTTCTCCACCCCCTAACTTTTATACACCTGGAATAAATTATAGGTGAGAACTTAGTTTTAAGAACTCTTTCAGCTTAATTATGTGAGAGAGTATATAAAGCATACTTTCTGTTAAATGATAAAAATCCATTTCCATTTTAACATTAGCTAGAAAGCATAGTGTTGGAAACATAATCTTAGTTTCATTGTGTGCTTTTGAAAGTTTGGTTATATTTGAGGTTTAACCTATCATATCTAAATTTAAAAGTCAAACTGTCGCTTATAAAACATGAACTTCAAAACAAGAATTATTCTAGCGTAGTTCCTTGTTAAAACGCATTTCATAACAATATATTTCTTCTATGCTGGTGCAACTTAGTTTTTACTGTACTTTCATACATTCCTATTTTTGAAAGTCCATATCCATGATGTTCATTTCATTAAGCATACTCCAGATATATTCTTTTGTGTCTCAAGGATTATTTAAACCATGTGTTGTATGTTACTGTATTTTAAAATGACTCTTTAATCAAAATAACTTTAAAACAACTAATCCTCACTTAGGCTGGTCAGCTGAATCCACATCGTGGTCCAGGAAAAATAAATCTACTCTCAAGAATGCGAATGCAGACAACAATTAGACACAGATGTGAGCAAAATTAGTTACAGTTTACAAAATGCTACACTTCACATGCTTTTAGTTTTTTATATGTAGTACAAGATTACAGTGCAATAGGGAAACACAGTCTCATAATGACTTATGTGAAAAGAACACCTATTTCTGATTGGTGTTGATTTTCTCACATGTTTAGCAACATCTGTGAATGTTTCTCTGTTTTAAAGGTCTCAAACCATAATATGTTTCATAAAATAATTAGGGATATTTTCGTTCAAAAGGGAAAAAAATCAATTCCATGATTTCCCAGAAAAGTGCGGTTAGGCATTCATTAAGCTCACGTTTTCTGCTTTACATCCCTAAATCCAATGTTTGTCTCCAGATCTGGTATTTTTAATCCAAGTACTTCTATGAATGCAAAAATATTTCCCATTCCATGGTAAATGGTCATCTTTTAATACAATGAAGTCATTTCACTTCAATGCTTTTAAAAACTCTTTACACAGAACGCACATAGTAGCGTGTTGACAGGGTTGTGAAAATACAAAGAACACAAAGATAGCAGAACTCTTGAGAAGTTAAATTCAAGGGTCCTCAGCAAGTCATTTTGACTTCTGATTAGCTAATGAGGTCTTTTAAGTTTGCCTTTTTTCTAATTAAATTTATAATTCTTCACAGATGGAACTTTTGTTGATGTTCAATTTGTCTCTCTCATTTTGTTAAACCTCACATAGTACTTCGCCAATCCATTGAAGAGCCACATTAAATCTGTTAATACCATGCTCTTCAGCCCCAGAAATTATTTCCAGAAGGCAAACTTGCTTTGAGAGATCATCAAACAAGACTTAAGGTACACATTTTATCACATTTTCCCTACCACAGAGCTCAAGATGCACAGCAAAATTCATGACTTTTGCACTGTTTATTATACTTTGCTAAATTACAAATCAAAAGCATCTGACAGAAGATCATGCACCAAGCCAAAAAGTTAATAATGTTCTGTGAAAAGTAAACTGTAAATGGAAAAGGATTCTAAATCTCAGCAGCACACAGCAAATAAAATGTAGGTACTTGTCCAAATTATGGGTTTTCCGTGGGCTTTTTTTGCTTGCTAGAAGCAATTTTTATAAGATGACTATAATTTAAAATTGTTTTGTAAAACTGAAATTTCCAAAGTGAAAGTACTGAACTTATATAAATAAATAGAATTGGCAGGCCAGATAGTTTTGTCCAACCACAGATCAACCTGGGTATTCCCAAACTTGAAAGACAATGGCAATTTTCTAATCTGAATGTACTTTATAGAGAAGAAAGTACCGTTGTCATAAATCTGCTTTTTAAGCAGAATATATTCCTGCTAACATTTCTCCTCAATCAATGTTACCAATTACAGTGTCAGTGTAACAATAAAAACCTAAAATCTTAAAATAAGTAAAAATTCAAACCTAAAATTAAAACAAACTTCTAGGGCAAGGTAGATGTTTTTGAAATGTTAATGCTACCCTTTTTCATCAAAGATGCCATGAAGTACAAGCTTTAATACTATTACTGATTCTTGTAATTACCTTTGAAAAAACATCCCTTAAAAATGAAGAAATAGAGTTCTTAAGAAATGGAAAACAAGTATTTAAATTACATCAATTCTACCTACAGCTATAAAGGACTGTTTTCAAACTTAGCATTTATTTTAAACATTGATTTAAATATCTTTGCTATCTGGTTAAATAAAAGTGATTTTATTCTTACTGCAAGAAGTTTCTCTTTTTTTCCAGTGTATTCTTATGAAATAAAATTTGCCCCTCAAATGGAAATGTTCTTTTGAGAAAATCATTTATCATGTCTGTGAAACTCACAGCAGTTGACTTCCATTTGGCACTCTAAAACCCGAACAGTGGCTCAATTAGGCGCCTATGTCTGTCACCACGAAGAATTTTCAAAGATTGAAAATCCACGGCTGCTTGCTCACTTAGTGAACACTTCGGGCCTTAGGAGAACTCAAGTATTGAGAAAGTCCAATATCAAATGCTTTAACACACAAAAGCATGTCCTCAAACTCCAAACAGTGAGGGTAAAGGCTCACATGACATAACATAAAGACCTACTCTGAAAAAAAATTACAAAAACAATCCCCAACCTATACAACTATCCTCCAGGCATAACTACTGATTTTTGGTACCCCTTGCCATTTGAAAAAAATGAAACATGAAAATGCTTGTCGAAATTCAGTGACAGCTCTGAATCTATCGAATTCTTGTAAATGCTATGCTTAAATGCGTTCAAAAACTCCTCCCAAGAAATATGTCCAGAAATCATTAGCAACTCATATTCTGATTTCGGCTGGCAATCACCTAAAATAATTCAAAAGTTAAAGAATCTGAATTTTAACCTCAAGGTCCATTCAAGTCACCTAAAGTGCCAATATGTGATGAATTCATTAGTTGGGCAAATGTTTATTGTAAACACCGGTTGCAGATGAGCCTGTTTAATATAGTGTTTGGGAAATATGCTTATAGAAGCAAAGGGATTTCTTTCCTTAAACAGTGGTATCAGTTCATTTTTATCAGTTGTCCTTTCAAATGTTAAACCTCCCATTTTTTTTTTTTTCCATATCAACCTAAACTGCATCGGAAAAGTCACCTGTGAGTTAAAATGCACGTATATATAGCATCGCTCAATCTCACACAATAATATTTAAGGTTTGTGCAATTCAAGAGACAAGCGAAGTAATCTCCCTACAAGACTATGGCCCTGTATTACGCTTCTTTATATAGATCATAAAAATAATTGTTAGCAATTAACTTGTAATTATCTCAATGATCCTAAGCGCTCAGATAATTCGGAGGTTAAAAATTATATGCTCATGATGGAACCCTGTGGCTACTAAGTTCTAGGTACCAAGTGTCATAACCCCCCCCCCCGTGCCATTTTTTTTCTCCCCCCACCCCTTACTTACTTACTTTCTTTCTTTCTTTTAAAACAAATCAAAACAATACTTAAGCCCTGCTGTTATCTCGGGCTGCGCCCGCCCCCAAAACAGCTGCGGTCAGTCCCTACAGTTTTCCTGGCAGCGCCGGCTGGTACTCACAGCGTTCGGGTCCGCCGCATCCAGCCGCTCCCCGTGCTCCCTCCCGGCGTCCTGGGTCAGCGCGCGGCGGCGCCGGGCATCCTCCCGGGCGGGCGGCGGGCGGGCGCGGGGTGCTCAGCGGAGCCGCGGGGCCGGGGCGAGCCGGGCGAGGACGCGCGCCCCCGGGAGGACCCCGCCGCGGGGGCCGGCGGCAGGAAGGCTCACAGTCGGAAGTGGCGCTGGAGAGTTTCTGCCCCGCTCCAAGCGCGGAGCCATGGGCTCCCACCGCGCGGCTGGGCGGCAGCTCTGAGCCCTGCGCCCGCTCCCCGCCGAACGGCAGCCGCAGATAACATCTGAGAGCCCTAGACAAAGAAACGGCAGAATCGCATCCCTCGATTTGTTTGCGCAGCCTTGTAGGTCTGCCCAGGAAGCCTCGGGGCTTTTTGTTTTGTTTTGTTTTTGCAACGCAAACCACAGCTATTCTCTTGTCCCAACCTTATTGGTTTAAACGCAACAATCGAAAGGGGCACTGCTCTGTCTGACTCAACCTAACTGCTTTAAAAAAAAAATTATTATGTAAATGAACGCGCCCCATGCTATCTGAATCAACAGCTGTGTGAGAATAACTTCTTCTGCGAGACACTGTCAACACATGCATCCTCCTGCAGCAGTGGCTCCCAATTAAGATCTTTGGGGAATAGTTAGCTACAAGTTATCTTTTACAGTTTTCCAAAACTTTTTTTCGGTCCCTGAAACTTAGGGAATCGATACTTTCAGATTTTTTTTTTTTTTTCCCTCCTAATGTGCCTACCTACTAACAGGTCTGGGGAAAGATAACAAGTAGAATAGCTGTTTCCACTAAGAGGGGAGAGAAAAAGCTAACGTGTAAGTTGTTATCAGTTCAACAATGCAAGCCTGGCTCAGGGCTCTGCAATGATTTCTAGGGTGGCAAGTCTTCAATGGACAATCCTTTGGATACGAACCAGACAGTATTTCAGTGTTCATAGTTTTAAATGAGGTTTGAGGAAAAGATTCGTTGTACCTAGAATGCTTTCCTTACAGCCCATTGTTAAAAACTAAACTAAACTCAGAATCTGCATGTACGTGATAATGTAAAGCACCTTAGAGAGCTGAGCTTCAGTTCAGCTACCATGCTGTTTTTTGGACAAATGAATGACTTCATTTATAAGACCAATGGCTTAACCATTATGTTTATTTCAGATGTTTAAAGAAGGTGCCACTTACGTGGACTAATTTAGATGGGATTTTAATTTGCCAATCTCATGCCATAGTTCAGATACAGATGTTTATTTTGATACTGGTCACTCATCATAATCAATTTTGCACGCTAAAACAAAATCTTTATACCCGTTGGATTTTTCTTAAAACTGTTTCGTCACTACCAATAATGCTATTCTATTTATTTAGATTTTTATTAAAACTCAAAGCATCCCCTTTTTAAAGGCTCTCACCTTGGTATGAATATTTTTTAAATCACAGAAAGTTCTTTAATAATCTTTAATGAATATAATACGTTTCTAGGGCATCAACTAATAAAGCAGATAGATACAGTCTTACCTTTGTTTTGCTAATTTGTAAATGAAAGCACCATCCCCTTGCAAACAAAGACAGAACAAAAAGCTTCTAATGATCAAAATTCAATGCAAGCTTTTCCCCCTCTCCACTCCTCTCACCAAAGGATGCCAGGCTAAATTCCTCAGAAGAGAGCACTTTGTCAAACCTATGAGACAGCTTAAACTGCAAACTCACCTAGGATTGTATTTTGGATAGGACCAGCAAGGAATTATGGGCTAGGCATCTACCATATTTGGGAAGTCAGGTCAAAAACAGTTGATTGCTATTGGATCTGTTCATATATGCAGCAGAAATAGAATTACATTACCACCTACAGCACTCTCATACTTGCAGTATCATTTATTCAATACACTAAAGTCTATATGTAGAAAACAAAATATGGGATATAATGGGGGGGGGGTTCTAGTGCTATCAGATAAAACAGTGCTACGTTAATTCATTCTGTGATATCAAACGCCCACACAGTGACTGCTTTTGCAATCAGATTTATTACTAAGTTCTATAAAATATAAAGTTTGAGGTGTAGGTTGGAGAACTAAATCTTGTTTGAAACTTTACAGTCAGCTATTATACTCATGCTTCCCATAGCTTAAAATTTATTTTAGATATATGAGGCAGAAATGTTATTTTTTCTGATTCATGAAAGATTATATTGGCAAATCCAGAATACTTGAAGCTAAAAACAGAAGTATCACGTAAAGTATGTCACCTTTACATGGAAAAAATTTGCCTATATTATAGCCAAATTTATATTACATGTGCTTTTATATTGAAATTCAATTATTTTTATTTATACAACCAAATAAAATACCATTCAAAATACATGGTAGAAGAAAATGTAAAAATCGTGATTAATTTAATGTGATCACTAATTGACATGCTTTAGCTCACATTTCCTAATTATGTGACAAAGAGTTTAGTCAGTGGCTAAAAGTAATATTTATTTACATATTTACCACTTTTAAATAGTTCCTTTTTTCCTAAAGCAAAACTAGATGGATTAAAAACAATCACATATTATTCCATAAATTTTTTCTGGTTACTACTTCTAAATACCAAATGTATAACAATTACTATTACATACAACTTAAGCCAAAAAAAGCAGTATTCTATAACTAACCAAAATTTAAGACATTACTAATAAGACTCAGTTTTTAGTGTACTGTTATTTTCCTATTTTTCAAATATTTAAGAACCTATAATTACATAACTTAGCCATATACTCTTAAGGACTTTTCGCTAAATATAGTCATACAAATTTCAAGAAAATTTTGGAAAATTTGTCACTAGTAAAGCTAGGTAGTAGAAGAAAATGTAGTTATATTTGCTGCAGAAATCTCAACATATAAATGTATGAATAAGGGTTTAAATTTTTTCTAATATGCCTTTTCCCCTATAAAACAATATATATATATGTATATATATATATATATATATAATTTTATCTGAAAAATAAAACATTTGAAATATTCAACTATAATGAAACACTTGAGTACCCTCAATGAAATATAAAGTTCTTTTCTATATTGTACCTCCAAATAGACTTTATCTGACAGAGCTGGCTGTTACCCGGATGCAGTTATGTAGGAGAAGTCTACAATTTTGATAGAATTTTTAAATTAGCAGAGAATCTTAAGTAAAAGCATGATAAAAAGATAAACAAATGTCCTTAATTAAAAGAGAAAGAAAGAAGGGTAGATAGAAAGGACTCAGCAATATAAAAAGTAACTTGGCATTTTTCTAAAACTAAACGTATTATTCACAGTTGGCTAATCAAATTAAACATAATAGATACACTGAAAAAAACAAAGAATAAAATACAGTGTCTCTTTCCCTTTTCCATCCCAGGAACAACAATAAAGTTCATTGAATAGTTGTAACCTTTCAATCAAGATGAACTTTTCTTCTATTTATATTGACTTGAGAAAATTTCAGGATTAAGCATGTATGCTATGATCATCCCTTCACTAATTCCCATGTTCCTCCAATTCTTATGAAATGATTATTTCTCATAAGTATAATGGTAGAGTCAGTTGCAAAATATAATTAGCACTTAAAAACTTTGCTTTTTCTCCATAAAGCAAAATGCTACTCATTATTTTCTCCCGTGTTACTAAAATCAACACTATCTGGAAAGATGAAGCATTTTGCAACTCAAACTGCTCAAAATAGAATAGCAAATAGAGTATTTCAAGAGACTGTCCTAGTCCTGCTTCCTGGTGAGATTCTCTTCCTTGTGGCCTATTCCATGGTACTGTATTCATGGCTTCTTTGTGAAGTTTTTGGATCCATGTCTAGATGGCGGAGATTATGACACTTGTTGGCATTTGGAATGGCCACGTCCACGACCTGTGCTTTCCCTGCTGGAGTGAGACTTACAATGAGGGTCCTGCTCTCAATACCCTTCTGTTGAAATGCAACCAAGTAAAACATCCTCTATTTATTTGAAGAATGATATTAAATCTGCCAAACTAAATGTCTACCAGTATTTTTCTAAATGCTTTCCATTCAAACTCCAACATGAATAGCTTTTAAGAATAAATTTAAGGAGGCAATTACTATTAACTATACTATGGAAAATTATTTTCATAAATATTACGTCTTTATACAACACAATATGAAAATAGAACCTATTTCCTGACCTCCTAATAAATACGCTGGCCATTACATATGAATCATAACCATTTATTTATGTAGGGTGGAAAACTTGTTATCCTATGTAGTAATGACTGCCTCTCGGATGTTTTTTAAGACAATTATTATTCTTAATAGGAACTTTGAGTAGCACTTCTTAAAACTAATAATGATGGCAAAGACAGTGACAGATGTTTCAGGAAAGGACATGAGATTAGATGATAAAGGCACTTTAAGGAGAATATGACACAACAGGTTTTCCATTTAAAAATCAACTGATTTTTCCACATATGTAAATAATGGGTCTTGGAAGGATATGTTTAATTTCAGCGGTAAGCTCTTTGCCTTCTCACAGTAGAATGGATTATTGTTGACATGGAGCAACCTAGAAAAACCTAGGTTGTCTCCTCTTCAACTTTTTTTTTTTTTTTTTTTTTTTATCTAAACCATGGGAAAAACCAACCTTGTCAGCACCTTCCATAACATGTTAAGAGAATCTGGAAATTTACTTTGTGTTTTTCAGGTTTTATGACAGCTGAATTCACAATTTTTAAATTCTTCAGAAACAATGAATAGCTCATGGAAGAAGGAAGGGGGTTAATTAGCAATTATTACGTGCTGACTATGTGCCAGTAATAGTGCTGAGCATTTCATGTTTTTATAAATCCTGCTTTTTAAAAAATATGAAGGTTTATTAACCTCACTGATTATTTGTTCTGGAATCTGCCTCATTTTCCTAGCACTATCAAAGTCACCTCCAAACAGTAGGTGGAGCACTGGGACATTAATGGCTCCTGGTTTTATCATCATTTTGGAGCAAGATGAAATTTAAGAAAGTAAGTCCAGAAAGTTGTGTGACATATTGCAATGATATATATCAAACATATAGATATATTATCAAGGTAATACATCTATATATTGGTATAGGTCAAGCTGATAGATATTATGTAATACCCGATTATTTATAAACGCATATTGCAAGTTAGCTTACAGGTGAAAAATAAAAGTACAAGAAATGGTCAGCAATAAAAAGAAATATGAAAAGTCTCTAAACTTTAAGTTATAAAAGCATAACATATGCTTTTTTTTTCATTTTTATCTAAAGTAGATTTTCTTCCGAAAGTAGGACTTACAGATAACCCAACCTTTTCCTTATTCTAAAAGGAGAGTCAAAGCTTCTAATTTACAATAAGCAATTACATGGATAACTTGCTTCGTGATTGTATCAGGTTCTTTCCCTTTGCCTTTCTTAATTTGAGTTATCCAATGTGATATACTTTGATCTTAATTGCTACTATATAATAAACACTTGATTTGTTCACTGAGGAAATAATTATATTCAAACTGTGCTCCAAGTTTCCTGATGCTTTTGGAGGGAGAGTTTAAGTCTTCAGAATCAAGAAACTATTACTGTTACAAAGAAATTGCCATGGAAGGGGGGTTGCCCAAACCTAATAACCTATAAAATTTTTCTTCCTTCAGGCAGCTCTAACTTTCCCCCCTCTAGTCTCCCAAATCGGGGGAGTGGGGGAAGGGTAACCTCTAAAGCTGTTTTAGACAGAAGGTCACAATTCAAAGGGCCAGTAATTTAATCCAGTGCACTGCAATCACACTGCTGTTGGAAATAAAACCAGAAGCATCGTTATTCTAATGTTTTTATTAAGCAAAATTGATAAGTATTCTGAGTGGAGGTTTCTCTCCACTGTAGAGTTTAGCTACAATCATACTTGCAGGCAATCAAGTTGCCTTAGGGCCTCAAATTTTATTTTAGTATGCTGTGGAGCACACACAAAGACAGTAGATTGGCCATTACATACTAAGAAAAACAATCTTCAGTTTTTTCAAATATTTAAAGAGTGTACCTTTCCAAGATCAATCTGTATATAAGATTAAATATATATATTTTTATCTTTAGGCACTTATGATGAACAAGAATACTTCTTTTAGGCTGCTTCATCTTTAGAGTATTTTACTGATTACTTAAATTCATGATTCAGGTTCTTTAAATAAAAAAAAATCAAAGTCCAGAAGTCTCCGCTGCCCCTTCTGGGAATTCTGTTTTAATATCACCCATAATCTGGTTTACTTGAATTGTAGAGTAAGACAAAGTCAAGGGTCTGGGCTTTAGCGAGTTAGTATATCATAAATGAGTAAGGTTCTTAAAAAGTAGTGCCCTTGTTGATAGGGAGTTACAGGCTAGTGGCTTATTTTTTTAATCAATACAAGAAAAAACAAATAGTTTACCAAGAGGTCAGAGTGCCGGTGGAGGAGCCCTCTACTCTGTGATTCTCATTGACAACCCCTGTTGAAAGGTCCGCAAAGCCCCCATTAGCCGGGGTCTCCTGGGATGGCTGTTCACTTTCCTTCCTGTCCTTCCCGAGGACAATCCTCCCTGGCAGCAAGAGTGGATAGAGAGGGCAAAGGAGGAGGTGATGGGGATTGGACTAAAACAAAGCAGGACAAGAAAAAGATTATTCTTGACAATAATCAGAAAACTGCTCAAGGACTCAGGCCTTTTAAAAAGAATGAATTCCTTTGGCTTAGAAATTCTAAGGGAAAGAGATCATGTTTTTAGACATGCAAATTTTCTACCTTTTAAGTAGACAATGCCATCACTGGTATCTCCAAATTTTTGTATCTGACAGATCTAAAAATTAAATATAGATGACCTATATTCCACAAGTACATTAAGTTATGATTTATTAGTAATGACTCTTAAAGAGGATAAATTAGATTTTTCTCCAAATCATGGCTATTATCAATCTATGAATGACCTATACATGAAAAAAAAATAAAAGCATTTGATGAGACACTTCATACCGACATCTCCCTGTTGTAGTATAGGACCTATACTATTCTATCTATATTCTTGGATTTTATAGCCACCATTGTTTCATGCTATTCTTAAATGTGTGGAATTATCAATATCTATCTATAGTTAAAAGCACTTATTAGACTAAAACAAGTGCATGCCTATTATTCTAGTATTTTGGAGGCCAAGATAGGAGGACCACCACTGGTGCAAGGACAGCCTCAGCAACCTAGCAAGACCCTGTTTCAAAACAAAAAATAAAATGGACTGGGAGTGTAGCTAAAGGTAGAATGCCCCTGGGTTCAATCCCTGGTAACACACACACACACACACACACACACACACACACACACACCATGCACAAGAGCACTAGAGATTTAAATAAATGTTAATTCTGGCTTTGGCTTGGGTTTTCTCTGAGCCTTTTGTTATCAGTTACTTATCTTTTCAATTTATAATCTGTAGAATGGATAACAATGGATGTGAGGTTAACCACTCTTATCAAAACAGCACAGGAATGAAAATGTTTACTGCTGTGGTAAAGCTCACACAGATGGTAAAATAAAAACAGAAAACTGAATTTCAACTCAATTTAATGAGTGAAGAATGAATGCCCAGATAGGGAATGGTTAATTTTTAAGGTTTAGTACAATTTGGCACACATAGTAGGTACTCTATAGGTGCTAGTTAAGTGATTATTTAAATTAATTAATCTATTCCAGGCTACTTGATGAAACATTGCCCTGGTTTGTGAAAGAAAAAATTTCCCTAAATTTTCTTTGCTATCACTTTTTCCTTTATGTGTTTGCTTTTTTACACTAGTTATATTTCCCCCCTAATTGGAAACTCTTCAGCTGAACTGGTTAGGGCATTATCACTGTCCATTATCATGTTCAAAAAACATAATTCAAGTACTTGAAGAAACAAAGTCAAGTCACTGAATCTGCTAAGAATTTACCATGCCCACAATAGTAACCAAACTCCAAGAAAATTAGAAATCAGAACAGGCCTGAAATCTCTGTATTCTTTTACATATAGTTGAGTGATACAGGAACATGGAATAAAGAGTTAAGGTTTAAGTTTTAAAGAGCATACATTGTATATTAGCCAGAACCATCATATTCTCCCCTAAACACTCTTATCTTAGCATCAGTTCATAGTTTTCTTTTAAATTCCTAACCAAAAATATCCAGAAAAAAAAATACACAATAGATTCAAAGCATCTTTAAGAAAACTTTCTCCCCCCCCCCTTTAGAAATTCTGCTTTGTACATGTACCCACAATGTTGTCATTAAAAAAAAAATACAGCCTTTAGGCCACTCAGATGTTTAAGCAATCAAGTTAGTTGGTCTATTTGCCTATGACCAGTCATTCAGAGGGTATTTATCATGCATCTACTATGTGTGAGGTACTGGGGTATTAGAAGAAACAGTAAAGAAGGCAGAGAGAATCCCTGCCATTAGTGAAATTATGTTATTTGTGCACCAAAGAAGAGTATAAATATAAGCATGATTTTCACTTTCTCTAGAAGCCCCACCAAAGTCCCAGGAAAGGGGTGCTTTTTAACCTAAATAATTGAGGACAAAGAGGATAGGTAATCAGAAATCAGTAACAAACTTTAAAAGCAAAAAGGAAAACAGGCTATTAGAAACTGACTTTGATCTCAGAAGCTGAATCTAAAGTTGACTGTGAGAAAAACAAAAAGCACCTCAAGTATACCATCCCTTTCTGCCCTTAACATGTCTCCAGAGTTAGTGGAGTAGGTACTTTACAAGTGAAAATAAAAATAAGGCTAAAAAGAGAGGATGGGGTGCAAGTCATTGTATGCAGCAGCTAGATCCCTTCTCCCTCCACATACCTAGTGAAACAAGTGACTGGACTGAAGGAGATGCCTGGATATGTTGAGGGAGGAGGCATGATATGCTGGAACACCCACTTCTACTCCCTCCCCCATTATGTCTTTGCCATCAGGGTTTGTAGGACATAGTCATCTAGATCTAGGTCATTGGGCAGGGTCTAAAGTCAAATTTGCAAAGAGTTCCAACCAATCCCAAAAGATAAATCTGAGACACTTATATACCTGGGTGTCTCCCCTGAAAAGGACTCAAACTGATCACCTCAAGGAGAAGCTATGGTCAGCAAGTTCTTCCTGTCAATCACCCTTAAAGGGCCTCACTCTTAAATATGATCTGTAATTAAGTAATATTAGGAGTGTGAGGAAATGTAGAAAGAGGTGAAAATGTTTCTAAGAAATGTAGAAACCCAATGAAGAGAAAAGTCACTGGCAGGAAACAGAGATCAGACAAAAGTGAATGTCAAGAAGAAAAATAAACTCCCATCAATATCCCTAGAGAAATAAGAGAAACTACTTCAGCCATGAGAAAAATTGGAAAATAATAATAAATATTTTTTTCTAAAAAAGAACACCTCATGAAAATAAAAGTAAAATAACAAAAGTGTAAAATGTAACATGAAGAGATGAAAAATGAATGAGAAGTACAGAAAACATAATAAGGAGTTATAGCACTGTTGGTCCAACATCCAAATAATTGGAACTTAGGAATAAATCAGATAAAATAAAGACTAAAATTTGGACAAATGATTCTAAAATCATTTTAGGTCATGTATTTTCATATTGAAAAGGTTCAATGAGTACCCCCCAAAATGTAAAAAAACATACCAATATCAATGACCATTGCTGAGAAATTTCAGAACATTAGGAAAAGGGGTAGAGCTTACAACATTCTAGAAAGAAAAAAACAGATCATGTGAGAAAGCATGGGTTTCAGATTTTTTAATTGGAACATATATTTTTAGAAGGTAAAGAAGAAATGGCCTCAAATTCCTTAAGGAGAAATAAATCGTAACCTAGAATTTTATAAGCTACCACACTTTACAATTCAGAACATTAAATATTTTAATTAAATTATGACTATTTTCAGACGTGAATTCTCAAAAATTTGTTCCTCAAATATCCTTTCTCAGGAAGCTAATAGAAGATGTGCTTTATCAAATTTGGGAAGAAGCCTCCTTTATACGATAGATCATCCCTATTGCTGGTAATAAAGGGAAAATTTAGCTATGCAGATAGATAGAGCCAGGCAGTAGGCTCAGAGTCCAGACTGGAGAAAGTCAGAAGGCCTCAGGAAGTTTTCATGATGATAAATAAATTAATAAAATAACTGATACATTGGAACATATGGAAAAAAATTAAACATATAGTGGGAATATGAAACTGAATTGTTAAAAAGAATAACCAAACTGAATCCAACAATATACCAAAAAGATTATATACCATGACCAAGTGGTTTTATTCCTAGCATACAATATTGGTCTAACATTCCATATCAATCATTGTGATACACCACATTAAGAGAATAAAAGATAAAAACAGCCAGGTGTGGTGGCATATGCTTATAATCCCTGCACTTTGGAGGCTGAGACAAGACCATGTGGGTTCGAAGCCAGCCTCAGCTGGCTTATGTGACCCTGTTTCCAAATAAAATACAAAATAGGTCTGGGAGTATAGCCCAGAGGTGGTAGAAGGGTTCCATCCCCAATATCACCAAACACACACACACACACACACACACACACACACACAAAAAAAAAAAAAAACTCAATAAAATAGGGATCAAAGAAAATGTCCTCAGAATAATAAAGTCATTTATGAAAAGCCTACGGTGGGCATCACACTGGTACACAGTTATGTAGTTGATGGGGAAAAACTGTAATATCTGGTAGAAGGCAAGAATGCCTTTTATTTTTACTTCTATCAAATGTAGTAATGGAAGTAGTAACAAAAATAATCAGATAAGAATAAAAAATAAAAGATATCTAAATTAGAGAGGCAGAAATAAATTTATTCCCATTTGCAGATAAGATTCTATATGTAGAAAACCCTAAAAACTTGATAAAATAAAGATACTATCACAACTAATGTATATAAGTAAGGCAGCAGGATACAAAATCATAAAAAAATCAGTTGCATTTCTTTATCAGTAATGATCTATCTGGAAAAAAGCAAAACAAATCCATTTATGATAACATTTAAATAATTAACTGCCTAAGAATAAATTCAACTACAGAAGTAGAAGTCTATATACTTAAGACTGTAAAACTGATCAAATAAATTGGAAAAAACAGATAAATGAGAAGATTTCTGTATTTGTGAAATGAAAAAACTAACACTTTAAAAATGCCTATACTAAGCCGGGCATGGTGGCACATGCTTGTAATTCCAGTACATGGGAGGCTGAGACAGGAGGATTGTGGTTCTCAGCCAGCCTCAGCTACTTAGTGAAGCCCCCTGCAACTTAGTGAGAGCCTGTTTCAAAATGAAGAATAAAAAATAGGGCTGGGGGTATAGTTCAGAGGTAGAATGCCCCTGGGTTCTATCCCCAGTAAGACCAAAAAAAAAAAAAAAAAAAAAAAAAAAAATCGATACTACCCAAAGCAATCTAAGGATTCAATGTATTTCCTATCAAAATTTTGATGACATTTTGCACAGAAATAGAAAAACACAATGACAAAATTAATATAGAACCACAAAAGACCCTTGGTAGCAAGAACAATCTTGTAAAGGTAAAGAACAAATGTGGAGACATCACAGTTTCTAATTTCAAATTATACTAAAAAGACATAGTGGTTAAAACAGCATGGTTCTTGGTTCTGGGATAAAGATAGAACAAATTAACAGATTAGCGAGTCATATAAACCCAAATATATATGTCCACTATTTTTTTACAAGACCACCAAGAGGACACAGTAAAGTAATGGTGGCCTTTTCAGTAAATTATGGTGGGAAAATTAGATATACACATGAAAAATAATGAGACTGGACCCTCATCATCTACAATGAATAAAAAAAAAAAACTCAAAATGGTTAAAGATCTAATTATAAAACCTGATACCACAAAACTCCTAGAATAAAACAAAATATTCTAAAGCTCCTTGAATTGGTCTTGGCAAAGATTTTTGGAAAGGACAACAAAAATACAGACAGCGAAAACAAAAATAAAGCAGGACTGCATTAAATTAAAATCTTTTGCACAGCAAAGGAAGCAATCAACAAATAAAAAGCAGCATATGGTTTGGGAGAAAATATCCACCTACTATATAACTGATAAGGAGCTACTATCCAAAATATATAAGAAAATACCTAGCTCAATAGCAAAAACCCAAATAAGCCAATTAAAACTGGACAAAGGACCTGAATAGACATTTTTCCAAGGAAGACATAACAGAATAGATGTAGGAAAAAATGTCAGACCACTATTAGGGAAATGTTCATTAAAACCGTAGTGAGGCATCGCTAGGATGGCTGTAATAGAAAAGGGAAAAGGTATGTGTCAGAGAGAGTATACAGAAAAAGAAACCCTTCCTTGGACTGTTCATGGAAATGTAAATTTCAACAGTCATCATTGAGGTTCCTCAAAAACTAAGAATGGAACCACCATGTTTTTAATTTTGTGAGGAACCTCTATACTGCTTTCCATAGTGCTATAATTATTAATATTTCTACCAACAGTAAATAAGAATTTTAATAAAATATTTTTTCTGTCATTTGTCACAACATGAGTGAACCCAAAGGAAATTATGCTAAGTAAAATAAACCAGATACAGAAAGAAAAAATGCTGTATGACCTGTTTATGTATGGCATCTGAAAAAAAAAGTTAAGTAGACAGAAACAGAATAGAAAGTAATTGTCAGAGCTACTAAGGGGAAGAAAATGAGGAGGAAGCAGGTAAAGGATACGAACTTGCAGTTATGTAGGATAAATAAGTTTATGGACCTGATGTATCACATGAGATCTATTAATAACAGTGGTTGGGCATGATGGAACATGCCTGCAATCCCAGAACTTGTGAGGCTGAGGTAGAAGGATTGCAGATTCCAGACCAGCCTTAGCAAGCTAGTGAGAACTTCAACTTAGCAACACACTGTTTCAAAATTTAAAAAAATAGGTCTGGGGATGTGTGTGGCTCAGAGATAGAACAGACCTAGGCTTAATCTCCAGTAATACACACACACACACACACACACACACACACACACACACACACACACTGCTGTCTTGTATACTGAAAATTTGCTAAGAGAATAGACTTTAGGTGCTCTTACCATACACAAAAGAGAAAAATTAGGTAACTGTGGTGGATAGGTTAATTTGCTTGACTATATATAAACTGTATAGACAACCATACATATTACATACACATATATTATCTATATCATATTACATACCTATAATACATATACACACATAATGTGTATGTGTATATAAATGCCATGTATGCACCTTAAACAATTTTAAAAAGAAGAAATCCAAATACCACATGCTTCAGTAACAGCTTATACATAGGTGGAGTCATGGAAATACCAACAATGGATCTATCAAAACTCGGGAGACCCTGGCACTGGAAGGATGGCAAAACCTGCAGCACTGGTTTGCGTGTGGGGTAGAGTGGGAGTGAGATGAGGGAGAGGCAAGACTTCACCTTCCATCCTAACATTCAGCAGGTAACACCTATAAATGGAAGATCGACAAAAGAATAGCATAGCAGCATTTGGCTGGAAAGCCAAAGTGGTTTCTTTAAGAAAGGGGACAGATGAAAGGGAAAAAGGAGTTTCTCCTCCACATCACACTTTTTGTAGAATCCACTTGACTTTTAAAACCATGCAGGAGAAGGCCAGGCGTGTGGCGGACGCTTGTAATCCCCACACTTGGGAGGTGAAGACAGGAGGACTGCGCAGGTTCGAAGCTAGCCGCGCTGGCTTAAGAGACCCTGTTTACAAATAAAAAAATATAAAATAGGTCTGGGAGTGTAGCCCGGAGGTAGAAGGGTTTCCAGAAACCCCAGTACTACGAATAAATAAATAATAAATAAATAAATAAATAAATAAATAAATAAAACCATGCAGGAGGATCACAATATCTGACTATACTACAAAGCCATTGTAATAAAAACATCAAGATACTGGCACATAAACAGATACATAGACCAATGGAGCAGAATAGAAGACCCAGAAACAAGTCCATACACTTACAGCCAATTGATTTTTGACAAAGGGGCCAAAAACATACCCTGGGAAAAAGATAGCCTCTTCATAAAATGGTGTTGGCAAAACTGGTTAGCCATATGCAGAAAAATGAAAATTAATCTCATGTTCTCACCCTGCACAAGAGTCAATTCAAGATGGATCAAAGAAATGGAAATTAGACCAGAGACCTTGAAGCTCCTTGAAGAGGGCATAGGTCCAACACTGCAACATATAGGCACAGATAGAAACTTTCTCAAAGGCACAACAAACTAAAAGGCGAATCAATACGTGGGATTGCATGAAACTGAAGAGCTTCTGTTCAGCAAAGGGAGCTGTCAAGAACCTCAGTTGAGAGCCAACAGAATGGGAGATTTTTGCCACCTATCCTTCCAATAGAGGACTAATATCTAGAAGAGAACTCAAGAAACTCAACACTAAAAAAACAAATCATTCAGTCAAAAAATGGGCAAGTGAATTAAATAGACACTTCACAAAAGAAGAAATTCAAATGGCCAATAAATGCATGAAAAAATTCTCAACATCATTGGCAATCAGAGATGCAAATCAAAACTACCCTGAGATTTCACCTAACTCCAACTAGAATGGCAATCATTCAAAACACAAACAACAACAAATACTAGTGAGGGTGCAGAGAAGTGGGAACTCTAAAACATTGTTGTTGGGATTGCAAATTAGTGCAACCACTTTGGAAAACAGTATGGAGACTCTTCAGAAGAACAGGAACAAATCTACCATTCGATCCAGCAATACCGCTTCTGGGTATCTACCCAAAAGAAAGGAAACCAAACTACCAAACTAATGCATGTGCAACTATGTTCATGGCTGCACAATTCACCATAGCCAAACTATGGAACCAGCCAAGATGTCCATCAACAGATGAATGGATTACAAAACTGTGGGATATGTACACAATGGAATTTTACTCCTAGCAGTCAGTCTTGGAAGAACTAGACACGATAGGTAAGACAATGGCTGTTCCAGCTCCATCTACTGTTTGACAGAAGCTGGTAGAGACTTTAAGCAGTACCAGCAGAAGGGCCACCCACCTAAGCTCAGTCAATCCACAGAATTATGAGTAAGTAAAATGGTAGTGGTTTGCAATTCTACAGTATGTAATGAAAATGCCCATCACTGGGCGCGGTGGCACACACTTGTAATCTCAGTATTTGGGAGGCTGAGACAGGAGGATTGCACGGGTTTGAAGTAGCCTCAGCTAATTAGTGAGGCTCTCAGCAACTCAGTGAGACTCCGTTTCCAAATAAAATATGAAATAGGTCTGGGAGTGCAGCCTGGAGGTAGAAAACCCCTGGGTTCCATCTCCAGTACAACAGGGAAAACAGAAAAAGAAAAAAAAATTCCCATCACTCTACTGAAGTTGATGTTACATCGCAAAAGTTGTGTGTATAAAATCAAACCTAATGGACACATTTCTGTCTTTATCTTAATTGTCTTAAGAAGTAATTTTTGTTGTGATAAAATATGCATAGTATTGTATTTAACTAATTTACAGTATATAGTTCAGAGGCACACTAAGTACATTCACACTGCTGTTCAACCATCACTACCATCTATTTCTCCAGAATTGTTTCATTTTTCTCAAACTGAATCAGTGTACCAGTTAATCACTAATTCCTCATTTCCCCTTCCTCCAACCCCTGGTTATCTCCATTCTACTTTTTGTCTCTGTGAATTTGACTATTTTAAGGTATCTTATTAAGTAGAGTCATACATTTGTTCTCCAGGATAAACTCTTAGTTTAGTCCTAATCACAGTATCTAACATTGCTATTTATTCTCTCCTTAAAATGTTCCTGTGAAGTCCTGGCACACACGCTCTTATTGGTACCCTCTGTCCCATTTTTCTCCTTCTTCCATTTTGCTCTCCTTGAGGGCTGCTCCTTTCCTACTGACTTTATTTCATCTTAAAAGCCAGGCTCTCTCAAGCCTTTTCCCCATGAGACCTCGTTCCCATACATGTCTCAACTGCTACATGTAGGTGAGGGACAACCACATCACCACCTTTAAAGCAACAGAGCAATTTTTTTTAAAAATTGAAATACTGCCAGGCATGGTGGCACATGCTTGTAATCCCTGAGTTTGGGAGGTTGAGATAGGAGGATCGCACAGGTTTGAAGCCAGTCTCAGCTACTTGGTGAGGCTCTCAGCAACTTAGTGAGACTCTGT
Source organism: Muscardinus avellanarius (assembly GCF_963383645.1). NCBI lineage: Eukaryota > Metazoa > Chordata > Mammalia > Rodentia > Gliridae > Muscardinus > Muscardinus avellanarius. The sequence goes on along the minus strand of NC_137789.1, from coordinate 65,988,893 downwards.
TACTAAATAAAATATAAAAATAGGTCTGGGAGTATAGCCCAGAGGTAGGAAGTCTCTGGGTTCCACCACCAGTGCCACCAAAAAAAAAAAAAAAAAATTGAAATACATATATATTTGCAAGTATGCTCCTGTCTTCCCCTCCTAAATCCCCCAGTCTTTATACCATTAACCCTGGGCTTTAGGTTATACTTGGAAAGGTAGCATGTAAAGGAAGCTCCTTGAAGAGAAAGAAGCTTTCCAATGCAGGGGATTGGTTGCTAGAAACAGAAACTTACATAACTGGGTAAGGTTTGGCAGGCTTTTGAAAAGTTGTCCAAAAGAAGGGAGATCAAGCCTAAATCATGGGTTCAAGTTTGAATCTCTTTAGAATGTGGAAATGGGTTCCCACGTGTCAATCAAAAACCATCTGATCAGTAACCAAGAACTAGTAACCTCCCAGGGTAGGAGGTGGTATTCTCTTGGGATCTGGTAAAATAATCCAAAAATATACAGAAATAAGTTTTTTAAAATGGAGATGTATATATGGGTTATATTTCACAATCAAAATAACCAGATTTATAAGTAAAATAAGTTATGTCAGTTGACTTTTAAGTTTTGGGATTAACAACTATTTGTCAAGCCACATATAAATGTGGGGATTTTTTTCCTATACAATAAAGTCTTTCTCAATCACAAAATGCTCTTTCTAGTGAGACAAAGAGAAGGCAGCCAAGAGCTCCCGGGTCTCTGGTGGACTTGCCCAAGTGCTAAGAAACCTGATGGACTAAGAGGAGGCCTCCAATGAGAACAAGGGCCACACAGGAGCTGCTTGGGCATGGAGGCCACGGGGGCCAAGGACTCGAAGAGAAGGGTCCAGCATGATACTGGACAGCACTTCACAGGGACAATCAGACATGTGCCCATTCCACTCGGGGATGACGGTGAGCAAGCAAGACAATGACACCTTCACTGGGGCCAAAGAAAACACCTGGGATGGCACAGATACTCCAGGTGCAACAGCTCTACCCATTCATGTCCAGGATAAAATGTGCACCAGCCTCTGGGAACTTCTGTTCTTCCAGGGAAGGATGAGGAAAGGGGGCTTAAGGAATCTGAGTGGCCAGGACTTAAATCTGGAGAGGGCCACCTATGGACCTGCAGAGATTATACTTTCTTGAAGTAGGTATATGTAAGGGGCTTTGTTGTTAATTTTGGTTTTGCTCCTATGTGCTGGGAAGCAAGATAAAAGAGGTTGTGAAAAATACATTTAGCTTTGATTTTACATTGGAGTTGTGTATGAAGTGTGATAGCAGTGCCTTAACAGACTTCTGCTGGGCCACAAATGCATCTCTCCACATCACTAGGCCTCCCTTTTGGACCATCTTTATTTTTATTTTATTTATGTATTCACATATGTATGTTGGTATTTATTAATTTATTTTTGTGTTAGTGGAGATTGAACCGAGGGTCATTCTATCTCTAAGCCACACCTTAGTCCTATTTTATCTATTTATTTTTGAGACAGGGTCTCACTAAGTTGCAGAGGCTGGCCATGAACCTGTGATCCTCCTATCTCAGCCTACCAAGTACTGGGATTACAATGCACCTTCATGCCTGGCTAGGGCCATCTTTTTTAAGTATCTTTATCACTTGAAAATTGTGCATAGATAGGGGTGAGGTTCCCTGACTTTTCACTGAGACCTGGATAATCCAGCTCCTTCACCCGCCTGCAGTCCTGTGCCACAGACAGCCAGGCCTCCTCTGGCCATTCTCAGGTGCCAGTAGCCCCCAAACCTGACCTACAGCTTAATGCCACTGTGCTATTCCTTGCACTAGGAATTTCCAATACTTACTGTCTTTCAGAGTTCAGTTCAGTTGTAACCCCAATAATCTCACAATCTTACCTCTCTTTAGTGGGAGCTACTGGCTGCTCCATTGCCATTTCAAATGACATCTGTACTTTTTTCTTACTTTTTAACTTTTTTTTTTTAACTCCTACTCCTGATTCTAACCTGCTTTTCTACATCTCTCTGTCTCTTGGGAGTACAGCCTTCAGTGATCCAAGCTGGAAATGTACAGATGTTTCTCCTTTTCCACACCCAAATTCTAAGCCCCGTCCCTCTAATACCACCGCTCCCTATCCTGATGTCCATCTGCATCTGGCCCTAGTTCCATTGTCCAGCTCAGATACTCCCTGCTGTCCCTACCCCTCCAGTGGCCTCCAATGGTGTTGGTCCACCTGCAGCCGGCCTGGACTTCCAATGCCATGATACTGGCCACTTAACCCCAGGACTTCAAGACCTTCATCAGCAGACAGCACCTCACTGCTAGATGAAAGTGGGACTCCATAGGCCAGCACACCAGACTCACCATAGCCACTTCTGTCCACTTGTCTGTGCAGCCCCAGGGCCACCCCTCTCCTTTTCTGCTTTAGCAGCCCTAGGCTTCTGGTAACACCCCTAGATGCACATGCTTCTTTTCAAGATGCCTGTACTGGTGTCATCTCTATCATCTGCAATGTCAGTTAGGTACCACAGTAAAAGAAAGCAAATTAAGATTGTGTTATACTTGCAGGTAAATTATAATGGGAACACACAGAGGACACTGGTATCTGCTTTGACATCCTCCTCTCCTCCCCAGTCTACAAGTAGCTCAAGTCTTCTCTGTGCCAACACAACAGGAGGAAATGTCCCTCCGTTTTCTTATATTTTTCTTTTGTCTTGCTATCTTATACTATCTAGGACATAGGACACATAAGAACATTGAAAACATGTGGAAGAAAAATAAATGTGGGAGAATATAACCAGATCAAAGCCTGGGAGAAAGTACACACACACACACACACACACACACACACACACACACACACACACACAGAGACTTAGGAGCAATTGGAACAGCAAGGATTTGGCTTTTTGAAAGACAAAAAGAAGTTAGAGTTCATTTTTGTCAGCACTCAGGAAGTCCATCAGAACTCGTTTGTTAAACTGATCCATATGGTATTACCTGCAAAGCAGGAGTTCTACAGTTGCATGGAGTCATCACACAGACACACAGCAGTGTGTCCAAAATTGTTATGAAGATTCTGGCCCCTCCCTTTCTAATTCTCTTAAATGACAGCAAAGGTATCACAATGTGCTCCCTACAATGCAATCCTGGTTCCCAACTCCCACGCGCCATTTATAACTGTCTCCTTCCAGGGTGTCATTTGGGGATTTATTGATATTTCAGTTAACAGGTTGATTCTAGGCTCTTATAAATATAAAAAGCACTTTGTATACAGAACATGGGCAGAGATCCAGAGTAATGTCCTCACCGCCTGGGGCACTTTAAAATTTGTTTTTCATCAGACTAATTGTGTTATGAATCTGCATTCTCATTATATATCACAACCATCCGTCTTTTTACTAATAATGTACAAGATGAGAAGAAACAGAATGTGCATATTATGGTTAGGTCTGATCTTCCATTTGTTAGAGCAAAACTAGACATTTGAGTAGAACCACAGATGAATTATACAATATTTATAAGAGGTTCTTATCCTAGCTCAGCAATAGAATGCCTATAGGATGAAGCCTAAATAGCAAAATAAATAAATAAATAAATAAATCTTAAAAAAGAGTATCTTATAGTGAAAATGAAGAAATCAAAACCGGATTAAAGTAGATAAAATTAAAATTATTATATGGGACTGAAGAAATATTTACACAGCAACAAATTATCATGTGAATAAAAAATTATTTTGTAATAAAAGTTGCTAAAATGTATACTAATTTCTGATATAAAACTATCTCCAGGTTTCCTGCTTCTATAGACACATATAAATTTAAAAATCAAGTATCTCAATTGTTTCAATGGCCAATGTTATCCATAATATATTATGCTTAATGTAGATTAACTTCAAATATGTTTCCGTACTTAGTATTATTTATACTATATGGGTTTTTTTCCCCCTGGTACTGGGGATTGAACCCAGGGACATTCTACCTTCAAGCTATAGCCCCAACCCTATTTTATTCTTTTTTTTGGAAACAGAGTCTAAGTTGCAGAGGGCCTTACAAATGCTGAGGCTGCCACCAACCTATGATCCTCCTGTCTTAGCCTCCCAAGAACTAGGATTATAAGCATGCACTACCATGCCTAGGCCCCAGGGCATGTAATTTATCTCCTTAAAAGGTGTGTATTAGCCAGGTGTGGTGGCCATGCTTGTAATCCCAGTACTTGGGAGACTGAGACAGGAGAATTACAGGTTCTAGGACAGCCTCAGCAAGTAGTGAGCCTCTCATCAACTTAGTGAGATACTGTTTCAAAATAAAAAGAAATAGGGTTGGGGGTGTAGCTTGGAGGTAAAATGCCTCTAGGTTCAATCCTCAGTACTAAGAAAAAAAAAGGTATGTACTAATAGGAAATGGATAGGTAATGCTATGTTTTAAAGGGCATGACATTTTTCTACTTGAATAATAAAGAATATGTATGCTTCTTAAATCATTGCACAAAATAAAGCAGCTCTACATTATGTATTTCTAGGGTTGCCTAAGTTAAAGAATTCAGTGATTTGGTGGTTTGTATTTTCTAAATATAGCAATCTCCTGTTTCAGTCTATGTGCTAAGACATAGGATAGGGTACACTGACAGCTCAGAGAAAGCATATTGATTTCTAGATCTGGAAAAGATTCTACAATCAAGGAATTATTTTGATTCTCACCATTATGATGGTAGAAAATTGTTATCAGTACACATCTTAGAATGACCTACCTAAATGAATGTGGCATGATACACAGACATGAATGGGACATTCTAATACCACAATTTTGGGGGAAAGGTTGTACTTTTACTTAATTAATTTTTCCTGGGACAATTATACTAATATATCCTCAGCTACAGTTGCTTTATAAAAGATTTTTTGCCATTTCATAACCAATTTAAAAAATATAAACTCAAAGAAAATTCAAATTTGTATCACATACCATCTTATTATCAGTTTAACCAAAATTTTAAAATTATAAAATCCAACAATTTCAAATGTTAGTAAATTTATGATAATGGGAATTCATACCCCCTACTGTTAAAGTATATTAGAAAAAAGCTTATCAATTTTGTGAAAGGTAAAAATACATTTATACCTGCTATCATTTGGATCATAAGTCTTCTTGAGAGGTCCCTGTGTTATAAAGGCTTAGTTTCCAGGGTGGTGCCATCCAGAGGTGGTGAAACCTTTAAGAGGTGGAGCCTAGGGAGGGGACCCTTAGCTCATTGCATGTGAGACTTCAAGGGGAGCAGGAAGCCTGCCCTCATCCTCTCTTCCTCAGTTGCCTCCATGCCATGAGATGAGCAGTTCTGCTCGGCTATGTGCTCCTGCTATGATGTGTGCCTTGCCATAGGTCCAAAGCAATGGTCAGCTGATCATGGACTGAAACCTCTAAAACTGTGAGCCCTAGTACATCTCTTCAAAAACCTTTTCTCTTCATAAGTTATCTCAGGTATTTGTTATAATAAAGGAGAGCTAATATAATACCTAACCATTTCACTTATAGATATATTCCTTAAAGAAATTCTTATACATGACCATAAAGAACAATATAAAAATAAATCACTGTTGATTGGGGGTGTAGGTCAGTAAAAGGCAACTTGCCTAACAGGTAGGAGGCCTTGGCTTCTATACCCAGTAACAAAATTTTTATTCACTGTTATTTTGTCTCAAATAGCTAAAAATAATTTGTAACAAGATATTTTTTTAAAAATAAGAGTTTTCTATTACCAAGATAATTTATATTAAAACTGCAATATATTTGCCATTTCGTGGTGGCAAAGTGAATGAACTAGAGTTACACACATCAATCTGAGTGTGTGTATACACCATTTATGCTTTATTCCTTCAGGTATGTATGTGTATGTGCACACTTATACAATCTGCAGGTACACATAAACTTGAAGAGATGAAACAAGTTCAAGTAAAACACAGATCATACCTTATGATCTGTGCTTTAAAACATGCTATAGTGTGAATTGACTACAGAAATTTATTTGTAGTGAAAGTGTAAAGACATGATGGGAGTAGTGAACACCCAAACCAGAAAGGTAGTCACTTCTTGGGAGGAAGGAAGAAGAGCAAAAATGAAGAAAGTACCCAACAGGATTCAATGTCCCATTTCATAAAAACAAAAAACAAAACACAAAAACAAAAACAAAACACAAGACTTCATATAATACTGCAAGCTGGGCGTGGTGGCGCACACTTGTAATCCCAGCATTAAGGAAGCTGAGACCAGAGGATTGTGGTTCGCGGACAGCCTCAGCTACTTAGTGAGGCCCTCTGCAACTTAGAGAGACCCTGTTTCAAAATAAAGAATAAAAATTAGGGCAGGGGGTCAAATGCTCCTGGGTTCCTGGGTTCTATCCCGAGACCCGCAAAAAAAAAAACCAAAAAAACAAAAAAACAAAGTAATAAATAAATAAAAATAAAAATAAAAAATACTTCATACTACTTCAAGGTTTCTACATGCTAAATAATGTCCATTTTAACAAACCAAAAAACTAACTCTTCACCTTAGTAAATATTACTCGAACATGTGTTACTATCTTTATATAACTTTTTAAAGTTCACTGCCTCTCAGAGAAAAGTCACTATAATAATAAATGTTTTCCACACTCATAATCTTCCCCAGATCTCTAACAGCATGCCCAATTTCCTAACTTTTAAGAGGCAAGCTTAGAACTCTGATGATACAGCATCTGAATAGGTAATTGGTTATTATCATGTTGCATATATTATCAACTTCATATATTTTAAATTGTTCTATCAGTTTTTCATTTAAAGATTTTTTTGTGTGTGGTGGTGCTGGGGTTCCTTGAAACCCTTCTACCTCTGGGCTACACTCCCAGACCTATTTTATATTTTTATTTGGAAACAGGGTCTCTTAAGCCAGCGAGGCTGGCTTTGAACCTGCATGATCCTCCTGTCTCCGCTTACCAAGTGTGGGGATTACAAGCATGTGCCACCACACCCAGCATCCATTTGAGGATTTTTAGGAAAGCTTATTTAAAGTACGTACACCTCTCTATTTACATTTCTTCTTTTCTAAGCACTTTAAGATCCAGAATGAAGCCGACTACCTTCCCCAGCTTCAAGGCCATTTGCAACAGGACTTCTCATTCTCTATGGCTCAGTCAGGTGGTACCTCCTCTTGGTTGCTTTCTCTGACCAACCAAGGTCATGTTAGGCACCCTCTGTGTTAGTCAGACATTTTAGCACAGTGACCAAGTTACTGAACAAGAACAACTTAAAAAAGGAGAGGTTTATTTTGGCTCATGTTTCAAAGGTTCAATTCATGGCGGGTAGGCTCCAAGGCAGAAGCATCATGGTGGCAAAGGAAAGCTGCTCAGCTCTTGGCAGCCAGGAAGTGGAGAGAGAGAGAGAGAGAGAGAGAGAGAGAGAGAGAGAGAGAGAGAGAATATGAGAGATAGACAGGCCAAGGGCAAATATAGTCCCCAAGACCCCAGTGACCCATCTCCTTTAGCCATGCCCCACCAGCCTACAGCCTACAGCCACCATACAGTAAATCCATTCAAATTATTAACCTATCAATAGGTTTATCCATTGATGAGGTTAGAACCCTCATAATTCAATTGCTTTACCTCTGAACATTGCCATATTGCCAAATGCATAAGCATTTTGGGAGACATTCTGGATTCAAATCATAACATCTTCCCAGGATTCCTTAGTCCCCACAGTACCCTACATGTACCAAGATACATAGCATACATCCCTGAGCAGTTCTGGCCAAGCCCTATCTTCTCCACTGTGATATAACCTTCCTGAAAGTAGCAACCGTGCTGTGCTTTTATCTTCTCAAGGACTCAGACTAGTTAAGTATTTACTACATAAATATTTTTAATGAGTGGTAAATAAATTAATTTGTTAATTAAAATACTGGCATTAAATTTTCCTACTAGTATTATCCTTTAGCCATTTCTTCTGTACCTTAGGAAGGTGAAAAAGACAGTCAGCATAGGATCTTTTTCTCAGAAAATGGCCATGTTATTTTCTGAGGAAATACAAGGAGCAATGCATCCTACTCATGAACCCAAGATTTGAGCAGTAAGGCATATAGACCATAGTGCTTTGACCTGATAATTATAATTCTCAGAGTGGGATGTTAACTGAGAGCGATCGATTTTTTAAGCAAATGCCATATTCTGTTATACCAAACTGTGGCATATAGACACTTGTATATTTAAAATACTAAAATATAATCCAAAATATTTTATAACTTCTTTTTACTAATTGAAAAATGAATTTCTAGATAAAAATTCTGGTGCTTAATTTCTAATAAAATAAAGTAAATTAAGAATTTTTGTTTAATTAAAATGAGTGATCAGAAAATATTCAGAAGCAGCCAAGCAGAGGGCAAGTGATGTGTGGGTTAGCCCAGGTCTCAATATGACAAAATATCCTCTCATGCTAAAAGAATAAGTAGTTGATCTCACCCAAACCATCATGGAAAACTGGAATTTGGAGAAATGTAGGTGCAAAGAAAGAAAAGAGTTAAGAAACAAGCTTTTTTTTTTTTTTTGTGGTTCTGGGGATGGAACCCAGGGGCATTTGACCTCCAAGCTACAGCCCCTGCCCTATTTTTATTCTTTATTTTGAAACCGGGTCTCACTGAGTTGCAGAGGCCTCACTAAGTAGCTGAGGCTGTCCGCGAACCGCGATCCTCCAGATCTCAGCCTCCCGAATGCTGGGATTACAAGTGTGCGCCACCACGCCCGGCTTGAAACAAGCATTTTTTTTTTTTAAAGTACATTTTACCTCTTACTATTATCTATTGATTCAACAGAAATATCTGTAGTTTTTATACTGTTTTTTTTTTTTAAGCATTTTCTATGTGCAGCTTCCTGAAGGGTAACAGTAGTCCTGAGATTAGGAAAATCAGGTAACGTTTTTGTTCTACAGACAAGGAAACAGAGGCTTGGAGAGATTAAGGACAAAGAAATGGCACTTGACAAATACTTACTTCCTAAATTTCTAACTTTCAGTTCAATCTTGTTCTGGAATGTGACTATCAGTCAATTTTTCTTTGCCTAAAAAATAATTCTAGGTAATAGATTTGTTCTAACATTTAGAAAAACTTGAAACTCTGCTATAATAGAATGGTATCTAGTGGGTTATACTTAGCTGTACATTTTGCTTCTGATTGCATAAATATTCATAGAGAAACACCTAGAAAAAATTTTCAAAGCACAGAGTGGTGGTTCTTATTAGCTCTAATAGAGATCAGGTGGATAAATTCCCATGCAATGCTTTGAAAATCTATCCCTGACTTTGGACCATTTAGGTAGCTGTAAAGTACAATCCTGTTTGCTTTGGTGTTGCAGTAAAAACCATGCTTTCCTGGATTACTTTCACACCACCTAAAAGATGGTTCTGTTTCCCAGGAATGGTTATTTCTCAATTAGGTCAAATTATTCAGTTGTAATTTTTTTAGTTTCTTTGATTTTATCATCTTCTGAATCTGTGAATCTCAAAAATCTAGAAGCTGCCAAGCATTTCAGTTCAGCACTATCTCCAAGAGTAGAATCAACACCTGTGCTATAATTCCTCAAGAGCTGGTGTGGAAAGAAAGGCCTGGGGAAGAGGGTTGTAGGAATGGCCACACAGCCTCTCACTAGAGGCTTATTTGCAATTCAAGTTTCTTGCCATGATGGACTCCGGATTCATTGTTACTGGGTCTCCTGAGTTCTTCAGAGAAGCTACAAATCCATACTTTTCATAGAATGTTTTAATTTTTTTTTTTTTTTTTGGTGGTACTGGGGATGGAACCCCTCTACCTCTGGGATACACTCCCAGATCTATTTTATATTTTTATTTTTGGAAACAGGGTCTCTTAAGCTAGCAAGGCTGGCTTTGAACCTGCGCCATCCTCCTGTCTCCGCCTCCCAAGCACGGGATTACAAGTGTGCGCCACCATGCCTGGCTAGAATGTTTTAATTTTTAAATGTTGAAATTACAAATTACTCTTTGAACACTGACTGGACCCATGTTGTCTAGAGCAACTGGCATTTGTAGCCCATCAGTTTTCTTATCTAACAAGTAGAACTATTGACCCAAAGTTATTAAGCTCGGACCATTCATTCCTATTTCAGTAGGGAAAACTGGTTTTATCCATTGGTTACAATCCTCTTTCTGAAAAAATATTAGTATGCTATAAACAAAATTAGAATATTAGAGGACTACAGAATAAATAGTTGGGAAGAATTTGCTTGTTCATGTCAACATAGGTGAATACTGGGCAAGTGAAGGATAATACATTTTAAGAGAAAAAGATGCTACCTTCTGATAGTTAATGATAATCTGAATTAAAAAGAAATATAAACAGAAATTTTCATACCAAGTAGGACTTAGGATCATCCAATTGACTACTACCTATATCGAATAGTTCTTAAGATGAAATTGTTGATGAATTCATGTCAGTAAATATTTTCTTATTTCTCATGGGGGCTTTTCATTCTTAAGTTGCTTTGGTCATGGTATATTCTTTTTACTACACTATGCTATTTGATTTGCTTTTCAGAATCCTGCATCTACATTTATAAGTTAAGTTGGTAAAGTACTTTTTCTTGTGTGTGGTACTAGGGATTGAATTCAGGGTCATTCTACCTCTAAGCTACACCTCCAGCCCTTATAAGTTTTTGTTTTGAAACAGGGTCTTGATGTGTTGCTGAGTATCTTACTACCTTGCTGAGACTGTTCTTAAACAGTGATTTTCCTGCCTCAGCTTCCCAAGAACTGAAATTACAGGTGTGTGCCACCATGCCCAGCATCTTCCTGCTTTTATTTTTTATTGTAAATGAAAGTTTTGGTGCCATTTATAAACAGACCTTTATATTCTTAACCTCCTATCTAGTTATTGATCTTTCAGGATTTTGTTTTCTTCATGAGTCAATCATTTTAGTGGAGATTTCTCTAGAAAATCATTCAATTCTAAAATTTTAAAGGTATTTCCATAGATATACTCCCCACTCCCTAAATTTTCTTGTCTATCCCTACCATATATGTTATATCCTTATCTTTAGAGTGACGGGTTTTCTTTTAACTCCCTTTTCATAAAAAAATCAGACACAGCAAGAGTTTTTGCATTTTATTAGCCTGTTTGAAAAGCAAACTTCAAGTTATTTTTCTCTCTTTAATTTCAGTCTTTATTAATAACTATCATCCCAATATCTTTTACCTTATTAGTTTCTCATTCCTGCAACTAAGTAATTTATTTTCATACTCATTTCCAGAAGAAAAACATTTCAAGCTATACATTTTTCTCTGAAACATACCGGCATATACACAATAGCATTTTCTACAGATTTGCTCTGAAGTGTTCTGACAGCATGGTGACCAAAACAAATGCATGTCTTTTGTTTTGGTGTTGTTTTGTGGTGCTGAGGACTGAACCCAGGGCTGTTCCACCCTTGAGCTACACCCCTAGCCCGACTTAATTTTTATTTTGAAAGAAAGTCTCACTGAGTTGCTGGGGTTGGGCTCTAACTTGCTTTGGTCTTGTCTCAGCCTCCCAAGCATGGGGATTACAGGTGTGCACCACCACTCTCAGCTGAGAATGGGTTTTTGAATTGCAAATGCTGTCTCCTGAAAAGTTGTTTGACTTCTCCATGCTTCGGTTTTTTCATTTGTCAAATGGGACTAATCATAGTTATATACCTTTTAAGGTTATTCTAAAAGTTGAGAAATTTTATTTTGAAAAGTTTTAAATAATAGGCTCGTATATATTTTATTATATTAAATGGTAGGTTAGATTACTAAAAAATGAAAACTGTGCTTGGCACTTAGTAAGCATTCAATAAGTGTGTGTTGTCATTGTTGTTACTACCTTCTGAATAATTTTACTGAGTGCTGCTTGAGTGAATTACAGTTTTTCTTTGCTTATGGATTTTTTTTCCCCTCAGTAACCATACAAGCTGGGCTATCAAGGTCTTTCAGGTAGAGACAAAGGGTGGACAAAGAATGTCAGTGATATTTCTGTTCTTAAAGATTATTCTGCTAACCATGAAAAGATAGTCTCTACTCCCAGGTCTGCCTGTTATAAGGTCAAGAACTCTGGATGCTTCTATGTAGCAGTGTAGGTTCTCTCCAAGTCTGACAATTTGGTAGGACTGAGCCATCTGAGAACCACATGCATCGAGTGGGCAGGTTTCTACTTTTGGAGTTCCATTGCACAATTCCAAATTTGTAATCTAACTCCCTAGACCTCAGTTAGAGGCAAGCTTTTCCTCTGCCACTGGTACCCTTGCTCTGTCTTTAAGAAGATGAAATCTGGGATGTATTAGTAATAAGCTAAAATGAGGGGCAAGAGAAGACAGAGAACACAATAAACTATGTTTAGATGTTAGAAACTCTAACATATACAGAAGGTGTAACATGTTCAATGATGAGAAATACTTTAAAATTATCCTAAAATTAACATTTAACATATGCAACAATGTAATTTGAAGAAAAGTATCTTGAATGGGGTAGTGATGAAAGAAGTAGATAAAATTATTTCTGCATTTATATGAAATAAAATGTGTCCCAGAATATGCTCCAAATTTATGAATTAATAAAACAAGACTTGATTTATCAGATAATGAAAATCGCTATAAGATTATGATAATTAAGACAGTATGCTTTTGGCATAGAAATATATACAGAAATTAGTAAAACAGAAAAGACTGAAATAAATCCAAACATATATGGATATTAATTTATGACAAAGATGGCATTACAACTCAGTGGAGAAAGTAGGGTTTATTTAACAAAAATGCAAGCACAATTGGCTGGAAAAAAGTAGGGTTAAATTTTTCTTACTCATTCTACACAAAAATTAATTCCAGATGGATTAACAATTTAAACATAAGTAGTTTTAAAAGTATAAAACAGTAAACTAGGTTGCCATTTGTACAAGACTTTAATAGGTGAGATTTTCCCAGGAAAAGTAGAAAGTCTAAATGTGTCAAAGGAAGAAAATAAACGTATTGACTACATACAGATTTTTAAAACTGTTGTGTGACAAAAGACAGCATAACTAAAGTCAGAGATGATAAAGTAGAAAAATATTTGACAAAAATTGGGTTAATAATCATAAACAGTGAAAATCCGCACACTGATTAGAAAAAGACAAGCAATCCAATAGAAAATTGTTCAAATGTTTCAATCAGGCAATTGGCAGAAGAAGAAATTCAAATGACCATGGACATGTGAAAAGAAATGCATTATCCTGACAAGCCAAAGTAACTCTCATACACACAGAGGGTTCCCGAAGCAACAGGCGATGCTGGTAGAGAGTGGTACTGTGAAGAAACGATGCCTGCGGGAGTGAAAACTGTCACACGTGGCACTGGTGGCAGTGAAGAATGCGGCGACAGATTGGGAACATAAGCTGGATATATTTATTGAAAGAAATTTCAGAGTTTGCAAATATAGTCTGTGTCCAGAAATCCTACTTTTGAGAATGTCTCCTACTGAAATAAAAAAAAGGCCTTTACTGTATCATTTTAATAGTGGCAAAAATGGAATCTGCTTGATCATTGGTCAATAGGGAAATGAATAGATAAATTATAGGTATAAAATAATTTTATGATGGTTCTAAAAAGATTAAAAAAGACCCTATGTATAAGCCTGAAGGAATGTCCTTTTTTTTTTTTTTTTGGTTGTACTGGGGTTCCTGGAAACCCTTCTACCTCCGGGCTACACTCCCAGACCTATTTTATATTTTTATTTGGAAACAGAGTCTCTTAAGCCAGAGAGGCTGGCTTCGAACCTGCGTGATCCTCCTGTCTCCACCTCCCAAGCACGGGGATTACAAGCGTGTGCTACCACGCCTGGTGGAATGTCCATTTTCAAGTTAAAAAAAAAAATGAATTGCAGGGTGACATGCATGCTATAATAATATTTGAAAATAAAACCAAAGCGTTATCAATAAAAGGATGAAGAACGTTCTAATTGTATATGCCCTAGATTATTAGCACATGTTCTTCAAGAGGATGAGAATGAAGGAAGGTTGAGAGAAGCTAACCAACTCTTTCTTTATATGTCTTTGGACTATCTCACTTCTTAAACTGCATTCCTGTGCTTGGTGACTTGATACATCACTAAAGTCATTTAACTATAATTGTGCTTTCTTTGAGGACTGACTATCATAGTTAATTTGATAATAGCACCGTGACTGAGAGGGAAAGACCCACAAATTCAGGCTGAGATTGGTAGTGGTGTTTCAACTCTGAAAGACCACCATACCTTAGCTCTATTTAGGAGTCTTTTGTGTTTAAGAAAGACAGTGACCTAAGCAGAAATGTACATTTTAAAAAGTAATAGGATTTCAGAGAAGAAGTAGAATTTTTTTTTCAGTACTGGGGATGGAAACCAGGGACATTCTTCCTTTGAGCTACACCCTCTCAAATGCTGGGATTACAAGCATATACCACCATGCCTGGCTTTAGAAGTAGGAAATTTTGAAGGTACCCATATGTTGTAATTTGGAGATGGGCTGTCCCCCAGAAAATCTCATGTGTTGGCAATGCAAAAATGTTCAGAGGTGAAATCATTGAATGAGGGCTCTCACCTCATGAGTGGATTAATCCATTGATGGGTTAGTAATTTGAATGGTGGTAAGCTTAGGCCGGTGGGTGTGGCTGGAAGAAGTATGCCATGGGGGGTAGGGAGCATGACTTCCAGGACATATACCTATCCTTGGTCCTTTTGTCTCAGTATTTGCTTATCAGTTGCTATGAGCTCAGTGGCTTTTCTCCACTTTGCCTGGTCACTGTGATGTTTCTGCTTTGGAGCTGGACAACCATGGGCTAAACCTTTAAAACTATGAGCCAAATGAACTGTTTCTCCTCTAAGTTGTTCTTATCAGGTATTTTGGTCACATCATTATCATCATCAACAATAACAACAGCAAAAACCTGACAACTAGTATACCATACCATAGAGTTATTAAAAATTCCCATTCAGAGGGAAAGGAAGGAGAAAATATGGGAAAAATGGCTTTCAAACTTCTGGTCACAATTCATTAATGAGTCTTAAAATAGCTTGAATGGCTTGTGCTAACATTTTTGTAAAATTAAAGAGAACATAAAATACCAAAAGGAATCATACTTAATAAGAATTTCATTTCATATATTTTCAGGTATTTGAATATTCATATATATAATAGTGTTAGTACTGGATTGTAATATAAAACGTTTACAACTATGGATTTTGCTTTAAAATGTTTAAAATCCATTGCTTTTAGAACTAAAACTGACAGAACACATCACCTAATAGACAGTGAAGTAAAGGAGGAGAGAATCAATTGGTGCTAAAGTTCAGCTTAGAAAATGAAAGAATGTAACTCCTTCTTATTTTACATAGCCACAACCACCGCAAGAGCTCCATCTTTTCAGTTAAAGTCTAATCCAAGATGCCTGAATAAAAGAAAGATATCGGTGCCAACAGGATACCATATCAGGCATTCCAGAGAGGTGAGTTGTTATAGATATGCTATCCTTCTTGCACCTGAAATTCTACCATTTATGCATTTCTTTTTGTGAATCATTGCCCATTTCAGACCATATCTTTTTTTTTCTTAAAATAAAAAAAATCATTTAGAATAATAACTTCTTAGGTCTCCAAATTCATCCTCACTCTTCTCCAACCGTTTTCTGGGTAGCTATTCATTGCTTAACATAAAATTTGGAGCAATCAAACTTAAAGACTCAACCACCCACTGAGCCACTTCCTGTTCTCAGTAGGGATGTCTAAGAAATCGTTATCAACATTTCACTCCCTTCCTGGTTTACACAGTTGCCTCTAACTTCTAGCACAGAGGTTCTTGGATGCACAGAAATAGTTTTTGTCATTGTTTTAATTTGTCTTTATTTTCCCAATATCTACCACTAGGTCTGGTCTGGGGTACACTGCAGGGATACACTTGGAATGAGCTGGGCATGGTAGTGAACACGTGTAATCCCAGTACTTAGGAGGCTGAGACAGGAGGATCACAAGTTCATGACCAGCCTCAGCTACTTAGTGAGGCCCTCAAAACCTAGTGAGACTCTATTTTAAAATAAAGAATAGAAAAAATGTAGGACTGGAGGTGTAGTTCGGTGGTAGAATGCCCCTGGGTTCAAATCCCAGTGCTGCAAAAAAAAAAAAAGATTGGAATGGGTGAATGAATGAATACTTGCATGCCACTTCCTAAATTTTAACTCTTTTAGTCTTTTAGTCTCATATAAGTCTATATCTTAAGCTTCTATCATCTGGATCTTTCTCCTTATCATTTGCTAAGCATGTGCAAGCATTTCATAAACATTTCATATATCTTTTACAAAACAACTACTACAAGAAAATGTTCACAAATTTCTAGCTATTTTCTTCTTTCTTGTCACTGCCAAACTTTCAGGAAAACTAGTCAAGTTTTTCTAACTTCTCTTTATCAACTTGCATTCACCCCTCTACTCTTAAAATATGGCTTCACCTGACCAAACCTCAGGCCCAACTGTAATTTACTGTGAACAGAAATGACAGAGAAGCATACCACATATGGATACAGTCAACAAAATCCAGAGTGTGTCAAACTCCTAAAGAACAAATAACTCAATTTCTTTAACTAATAGCATATGCATATATCCAATTGTATATGTTAAGTATGTGCACTTTTTGGTATATAAATTATACCTCAATAAAGCTGTACAATAATAGTGACTTACAGCGATAAAAAGAGAGAGAGACAGAGGTATAGGTTTTAAAGATATTAAATTATCTCAGTACATGGACATTTTTATTGTGTTTCAAGAAAAAATTTATGAGATTTATAGAAAATGGCAATCACAGAAATTAGCATACACTGGATATTTGATGATGATGAAAGTATTCTTTTACCTTAGGTCCTAAATGATGTGATAATTTTGTATTTTGAGTGACTTGATCTTTCTGTGGTAAATACCTAGATATTTATACGTAAAATAATATGATATTTGAAATTCACTTCAAAATAATCTAGGATAGATGGAGATAAATGACATAAAATGAAACAAGACCAGAAGCTGAGCACATAGTAAATCTAGGTAATGAATATATGGCTATTTATTATATTTGAAATATACCACAATAAAAAGTTTAAAAGAAAAGTTCATCTCCGGCATCCTACTTAAACTGCTCTGGGCAAGTCCCTAGCAACCCAAATGGCCAACTTCAAGGGCATCTCTTTGGGTCATTATCATGATTCTCGCCAAAGCTGACACTGTTCTATTGTTCACATCTTAACATTCTCACATTGACTTCAACATCCCCTCTATTTCCATTCTTCCTTTCCTTCACTGTCCTGATCACCACCACTTGGGGAGCAGTAGTATGCCAGAGGTCCTGAGTCTAAGTTAGAGGGGGTTTGAGGGATTTATGTGAAATGAAAGAACCACGTTGAAAGACAGAATCATAGTTGAAAGACAATGTCATAAATGAAAGAGCCACAATTAAGTTCTTCAAAATGAGAGAAGGGTCAGAATGAAAAAAGCTTGTTACTAAGGTGGTAGTTTAGAGGTTCAGAAGTAGATTGAGTCAATGATGAACAAAGAGAGATTATTTTTAAAATATCAGTATCACAGATGAAGACATCACTACCAATCTCATTAATATTTCACCCCACAAGGATGGAAAGCACACAAAGTGCTATGGGCATGTATTGCTTCTATCATTTTGAACCTTGTTATGCTGTATAATTACTATGCACCAATAAAAGTATAAAAATTTCAACAAACAAAAAACAAAACTAAACAACAACAACAACAATAACAAAGTGTGTGCTGAGTGCCATTCTCAAGTGCCCAGCACTGGTGTGTATGAAGAAGGAGTGGTGTGGTGCTGACAGCCAGGGCAGCAGGCTGGCTCCCTACAGGAACTTCTCAGCCTCCTGTGTTCGCAACTCTAATCGACCCTCAATATTCAGTATATCTTTGAGTGCCTTCCATATGTTCAGTATATTATCCTAGCTTTGCTTCTCATTTTACTTTATACCGATTGTTCTTAACCTCTTTTAGGTTGTGAATTCCTTCGGGAATCCAACAAAAGGCATGGACCATTTCCCCAGGATAAATTGCCCATAAATACCTACACACAAAATTTGGCATGCTATTTATTTTATTGCATTAGAAATTTACTTCCAATATGTAGACTATAAAATAATCTTTTTATGTCACAAATTATTCTGATTAAAAAAGAAAAATACGAATTGTATATGCAAAAAGTAACCAAATTGTTCAGAAGCTAATCTCAATGATTTTTTTCTTAGCTTTTCCCCCCCTACCAATGCTTTAATGGTATGTATGTGTCATCTTTGAATACTCAGGAAATTCTGAATTTTCATATAGTTAATAACAGAGCCAAACATCTTGCTCCTAAAGGTATGTAGCAAGAAAGGAATCATCTTACTTTATTCTCTCTGTTAGATGAGGGAAGGTGTTACAAGTGAGGTTCCTAGAAAGGAGAAACTAAGATGATTGGTACAGGAGAAATTTATTAGGGAGTGCTATTGGGATCAATACCGTGGAAGGATAGGGAAGAAAATAAGATTTGACAAAGAAAGGTGAGCTGCACAGCAGCTCCCCAGAAGGTCTCAGCACTCAGACTAAAGGCCTAAAAGAGTTCTTAAAGGCCAAAATACTTCTTAAAGCCTGTTTTGAAAGAGTTCCTTCAGATTCTTGAGTTGAAGTATTTAGCTCAAACAATATGTGTCAAATTTTCCATGAAGCAAGCCAAGTTGTGTTGGAACTCTATCTGGTCAATTACTCTGCCCAGTTACCCAGTTGCCCAGCATTGGCACTGGAGACCAGGCCACAATGTAGCTTATCAATCAGCCATTGGATGCAGGCTGCCCTTAGAAGATTTTGCCCTTGGGTGAGGCTGTGCTTCTCAATCACAGTGATTCCCAAAGAAAGCTACCAGCCAAGACGCATCTTTCAGTAGCATCCAGAAGCTCTCCCAGAAGATGGGAGAAGAAGTCTATTCCTGAGGGGGACCTGGGTAGCACACAACACAACAGTATTTACTATAGAAGACTTCTATAAGAACATTAGAATACTTTAAGACTCTTTGAACTGAATTCTTGTCTTCTCATTTTCTATATATCCATGTTTATAATTTTATTTTGACAAAGCTAAAAGTCTAATTTCATTCTGTATAGAATGGCTGGAGGGTTTCTGGTTTTTTTTTTGTTTGTTTGTTTTTTTGCGGGCCTGAGGATGGAACTCAGGGGCATTTGACCTCTGAGCTACACCCCATGCCCAATTTTTTATTCTTTATTTTGAAACAGGGTCTCACTGAGTTGTGAAGGGCCTCACTAAGTAGCTGAGGCTGTCTGTGAACTATGATCCTCCTGTCTCAGCCTCCCAAATGCTGGGATTACAAGTGCGTGCCACCACGCCCAGCACGACTAGAGTTTTATTATTCTTATCTCCTGCCTCTAGATATACTTTAATAGCACTAAAAATTTCACATTGAAACCTAGCTGTGATCCTCTTTCGAGGAGTGGTCCAAAACAGTTCTTAAAGCCTGTTTTGAAAGAGTTCCTTCAGATTCTTGAGTTGAAGTATTTAGCTCAAACAATATGTGTCAAATTTTCCATGAAGCAAGCCAAGTTGTGTTGGAACTCTATCTGGTCAACTACTCTGAGAGTGGCTTTCCTGCTCAGTCAGAGAAACTGAAAAGTCCACTTGATAGTTAAGTGCTTTAAAGCCTTGAGCTCTGGAAAACCTGGACATTTCCTTCTGAAGCAGAGAGAACCCTTATTCTATTTTTCCATTTATAGACTAAACTTCTGGCAAAGACAGCAATTTCAGTCTGTGGCTCTGACCAAGTTCACGACTTTCAAAGCAAGAGTATCGTTTGGAAAGTCCACCACCGAAATGACATACTCTAACAAGTTTTAAAGCATGACAGATACTGTGTTTATTTAGAGAAGACCAACATTTTCCCCTGGCCAAAAATTTATATAAAAGAAATTTCTTGAGAGACTCTGCATGCACATAATAGAAGAAAAGCAGAGACATTGGGGGCTCTGGGGGCTCTGAGAGACTCCAGTAGTTTTATTCGGTAGCAATCTGAGAATTAGGAAAATACCCATGGTATTCTCGTAGGTGACGTCCTGTGACAAAGATGCCACTTAAGATTCTTCTTCACTATTTCTGATGCACTTAAAGCTCTCACCAATTTTGACTCTCACCAAGACAATGATTCTTGCTAATTCTTTCATTTGAATGGGAGAAGGCCTGCCTTATTATAACAGCCAAGCTAATCATCATTGAAGGCTTTCTCTATGCCACCTATAATTCTAAGTGCTTTACCTGTATTATCTTAATTCTTATAATTCAGTAAAGTAGGTATTAATTCACATTCCCATTTTACCAACTCCCATTCCCACAGGTGAAAAATCTGGTAGAAATTGAGATAAAAATAACTCTTTTCAATCTACATACCTAATAAGGTTGATGTTGGGATTCAACCATATGAATGAAGCTTGATTTCAGAATCTATCTTCATGTGTTCTACATGGTTTTTCAAATATCTTTAGGTGAAAAGTATCAGTTTAGAAATCATCCCAGTGTTTGTTTGTTTGTTTATTTATTTATTTAGTAGAACTGGGGATTGAACCTAGGAACATTCTACTTCCAAGCCATACCCCCAGCCCCATTTTTTATTCTTTATTTTGAAACAGGTTCTCCCTAAGTTACAGAGGGCCTCACTAAGTAGCTGAGACTGGCTGGGAGCCTGTGATCCTCCTATCTCAGCCCCCCAAGTACTGGGATTACAAGCATGTGCCAACATGCCCAGCCTCATCCCAGTGTTTTAAAATTGAGCTTTCTTCTCACCAAAAATTCCACCTTTCCGGGTGTGATTGCAGGGCGGCCCCTAAGCTGTTTCTTGAGCTGCATTGGCTTTGTGCTTTTGCAGACATGTCTTGGCCACAGAGAAGCACTGTGGTTCCTGTGCAGCACATTCAGCAATGAAAGGAAAACCAAAGGCAGCCAAGGTCTTCACTAATGCTTCCCTCTTAGAGCCACATTCAATATAAAACAAGTTTCTTG
This sequence comes from Muscardinus avellanarius, assembly GCF_963383645.1. Lineage (NCBI taxonomy): Eukaryota > Metazoa > Chordata > Mammalia > Rodentia > Gliridae > Muscardinus > Muscardinus avellanarius. The sequence goes on along the minus strand of NC_137789.1, from coordinate 65,967,812 downwards.
GTCAAAATGGTAGGATGTAGCTGGGTATGGTGACACACATTTGTAATACCAGAACTTGGGAGGTTGAAACAGGAGGATCACAGGTTTGCAGCCAGCCTCAGCTACGTAGTGAGGCCCTCCATAACTTAGTGCGACTTTGATTCAAAATAAAGAATAAAAAATAGGGCTGGGGGTGTAGCTCAGAGATAGAATGCCCCTGGGTTCAATCTTCTGTACAGAATAAAAAGGTAAAATGGTGAGATGCTTTGTGTAATTCCTGCAGATAAGAAACTAGTCTTTCTCAGCATCATAGTTTGAGGACAATGACAATTTACATTGCTGGAGCCACTATGCACATGTCCAGGGTATCTGCTAGACTGTCCTTGCTTGTCCTCCACCCAGATCCACCTTCTTGCTCTTCCCTACCCTCATGTGCTGCAGGCAGCCAGGCTCTCCAGATCCCAGCAAGAGGAAGGTCAGGAGGATGGTCAGAGGGCTAGAGGAGGCCTAGAGAGAGGGTATTCCTCCTCTGCTGCTTCCTGCAGTATGTCAGAGTTCCAGCACAGATGTGTCCCTCCAGGGCCACAGTTTCTCCTTGGCAGGCCTCTCTCCACAGAGTCAGCACTGTGGGCTAAGAAAGCAAAGAGATACTCCACTTCTGGCAGTAAATGACTATCTCTGTTAGATGACGATGGGCACTATGGAGAAGGGAGTGCTAGAGGAGGTGCTGTTTATTCAGTAGGGCTGCAGAGGTTCTCTGATGACACTCATTTGGAAGCCTGAATCCCGTAAGAAAGCAGGCTCTGATGATGGCTTGGAAAGAGCACTAGGGAAGGGCTGGAGGCCAAAGCATCCTCAGGAATCTGAGAAAGGAGAGTGAAGCAAGGCCAGAGACAGGGATTAAGTTTTACAGAGCATTACATGCCATGATGTAGGGACTAGGTGGCACATCCTGAAGACTCATTGGGAGATCTGAGCAGAAGCATGACCTCCTTTTCCAAGGGTCACTGTATCTGCTGAGTAGAAAACAGCCTCAGGAGTGGAAAGAGTATAAGTTGGGAGACCAATTAGGGAGTATGACAAGAGCCCATCATGTTGTTATACACACGATATTAATATCACATATAAATCACAACTTTCAAATCATGTGCTGCCTGCCATGTTGACTTAAGATGGCATAAATTGTACCAGAAGAATAAACATGCATTGATGAGACATGAGAAGAGAATCCATGCCTGCAATAAATGAAATTATCACAACATTTATTAAAAATTTCACTCCACTGTGGAAAAAAAAATCATCCTTTGAGACACTCAGTTTTCTTTTCTTAAAGACTACTAAAATGATATCCTGTCTCAGTTGCTTCAGTTGTCAGGCAGAGGTGAGAGGTAACAGTTGAAACCAGACTGGCTATTAGTTAAAAATTGTTGAAGCTAGAAGATGTTTACCTAGGAGTTCATTATACTTCTTTTATTTTTGTCTAGTCTAAAATTTCCCATAATAGTTTATTCTAGAACAGAATTTAACATATTACTGATATTACTATTTTAATATAAAATTGCTTTAAATACATACTTTACCCATACCATAATTATTGCTATATTTGAAGTCTAAGCCATATTTTATATATCTGATAAATGAGAGGTAATAGAAAAATCCTCTAAGGTGAACTACAAACTGTATCAGAATGATTTAAAAAACCCTCAAAGTTCAGAACACAAGAATATCTTATGACAATTCTCTTGTCTATATTTCAGACATAGTAATTTTAATCCTTTTTATAGTAGCTTTTAAGAAGGCTAATGACTTATTCCCATTAAGTCCTGCTAGATATAGTATCCCAAATGTACTTAATAAATTGCACCTTCCTTGAAAAGGTGATGGGCTGAAAAATGTTTAGCTCAAACATGCATAATTGATAGGCTCCCTAGTGCAAATAAGTGTCTAATAAATAATTAAATTTAATCTCATTATAAGAGTTTTCATAATGGGATAATTTAATTAAATGAAAGCCAAAAGGGTTTCTTAGGGTTGGAAGATGTTAATGTTTCTATATTTAGCTAATGGTCTGGGGATAGTATAGTGAAGAAAGCAATTCACATGGGTGCATGCATTATTTAATGAATCCCTCTGAGATGGAAGAAAGGACAGATCAATGATAACTTGTCATTTTATCATTGCTTACAAGGCACATTTAAACAACCTAGGATATGTTAAAGGTAGAAGACATGCAAAAAAAATCTAACAATTCTTTTAAAAAGAAAAGAAGCTATACCCATAATATTACACTAAGAGATTTTAATTAAAATATATATTTTCTATGTGCCACTCTTCCTACTTTATATCTGTTGCTAAAATGAAAATAAATAAAATCTCATAAGCTGTTGTAGAGTCGGGTCAGATCTGGCTCTAAGTGAAAGTAATAATGGATACAGCATGTATATCTGATACTAAAAAATTGATAGCTGAGTCATGAGGGACCCATTAACAAGCTTTTTGTGTGAGCAGAGTTTTGTGCTTCAAGTCTCCAGAAGCACTTAACCAGACTAGAATAGTCAAACTGTAGTTCAAGTAGTTAGCTCAGTTACAGGTGATCATTTATGAATTAATATGAATGGTAATAGGCATTATTCTTTTATCATATTTTTAAAAACATCATTTTGTGAGAGGCAAAGGTGCAAACATCACAAAATTCAAGCTAGGTGGTCTAGGCAGGATCTGCCCACACCACACTTTACAAATAATATGTCAAATAACAATGTGCAGACAGGAAGATTTTTTTTTTAAGTTAAACCTAACTTTTCATGAGATGGTCATATCCAAATTTGCATTTAAAAAAGCCCAAAATGAACACCTTAACTTGAGAGTGCCAGATCTATATCTAGGGCAAATGGTGCAAATGGACCATCCCCTGACCAAGTCTCCAAACCTTGGAGAGGAGGCTCCCTGTTTATAGGGAAGCTCTTTGTTTCCACCAGAGCTACAGAAATGGGTGAGCAGTAGATCATTCCCACGGCTTTCAATAAAGTCCCTTCATGTTGGTGCTGCTGCAAAGCTTCTCATTGAAACCTTGATGACTGTTTCTCTTGGACAGGGGTTGACCTCATAATTATAGAATTGTGGGGATAAAAGGACATTAGACATCTCCTAGTCCCTCTACTTCCTTATACAATGAGGCATCTGAAAGCCATGAAATGGGGTATGCTTAAGGCCCTCCAACTATTTAATGGCAGACCCACAACAAAAATATGGGCTCTTTAAGGGCTTTTTTCTATCATGCCAATTCACAAAAGAAACTTTTTAATATGATGACATAATAATCAATAATCTATTTAAAAATAGCCATCACTACAAATTCAAGTGTGTGTGTGTGTGTGTGTGTGTGTGTGTGTGTGTGTGTGTGTTGTATTGGGGTGGACAATTTATGAATGAGTGAACGAGAAAGTCCTGAAGGTTGTGGACATAAATGGTACAGCTCTTTGGTCAGTTGTTTGATGGTGGTAGTGGTCAGCAACATATTAAAAAAATATACTGAACTAGCTTTGTCCTGTGTTTCAGTGAGCCTCCTCCAAACTTCTTCTCTTCTCTATACTTTTCAATTAAGATGTATAGGGTGCCAAAATTGAACGAATGTGTTCCCTACAGCTGCTACTGCTGCACGTGTAAAATGAACAATGGGTTGTTGTCTATGTTTATACATGTGTGCAAAGGGTAAGGATGTGTTGATGGAAGCAAAAGAAATCCTAAGGTCTGAAAACTACTATATTCCAAGGTACCTTGGATAACACTAAGGAAAATCAATTTTTAAAGTAGATGCATTTTTTTCTGTAGTAGTCTGATACTTCCTTATATTGTTGATTATTTTTATTTTTATTTTTATTTTTTTGTGGTGGTACTGGGGGTGGAACCCATAGACTTTTCTACCTCCAGGCTATACTCGCAGACCTATTTTATACTTTGTTTGGAAACAGGGTCTCACTAAGTTGCTGAGAGCCTCACTAAGTAGCCGAGGCTGGCTTTGAACCCTTGCGATCCTCCTGTCTCAGACTCCCAAGCGCGGGGATTACAAGCGTGTGCCACCATGCCCGGTTTAAATTTCTTTTTTAAAATATGAATCTCTGGATTCACTTAAGGTGAAGGTGAGAATTTCTGTATTTTGAAATTTGTAATGCAATAAGTATCTCTTTTTCCTGAATGACGCTAAAAATAATGGTCACTTTGCTTTAATGGGAGAGCATCTCAAATATTTTGCTTTGTCCTGTTTTATAGAGAAATCAAGTGTTAATCAGATGAGTCTTTCTTTAAAAAAGGCAGGTCATTTATAGGACAAGTTTTCTAATCTTTTGTTCCTCTGGGGACAAGAAGAATTTTTAGTTTCCAGGGCTGCCACCTCTACAAAAATATACTATTGTTCACTGATCTTTGGTAATGGAAATGGGTATGTCCAGGTGATGCAATGTTTGCCAGTCATTTCTTAAGCACAAAAAGCACAATGTATGGTTTGAGGATGTAGCTCAGTGATAGAGTACGTGCCTAGCATGTGTGAGGCCCTAATTTTGTTCAAAAACACAGCAAAAAGAAAATAAAAGAATTTAAAACAAAAAAAGCAAAAAATGCTCTTATCAGACTCATTCCTGATATATTCGTTATTTGTCTTTGACTATTTGTTCATTCCCAGGGAAAGAAACTTACATACAAACAATTGTTTATTAAGAACAATATCATGCCATTTCTCACTTGCCACCTGTCTCTCTCTTAAAATAAGAGAATATTAAAATGAGATATTTTTCTCATTTTCTACATGTCTCTTTTTTAAAATAAGAGAACTGCAGACATTCAGATGATGAAAATAAATGCCAAAATCAGAATCCTATCTTGCCATATTTTTTTAAAAAACATAAAGTATATGTTTTTCCTTTTCACTATAAAGATTTTATAAAGTTCCAATGTTAAGAAAGGTATTATGTTTTTATATTTATGTGGTTGGGTATAGAGGGTCTTTATTTAAATGAATTAGATAATTCTTAACAGGAAAAAATAAGGTGATAAAAATAAATTCTTAAAAACTGAATTTAAGTAACAACAATGGCAAAGTATTTTAAGCCATCTGAATATTTCCCTCCAAAATAGTACAAAGAGAATTTGCTTTCATTTTAATGTTTCTATTTACAACATGGTTTTCATAATTGTTTCTAAATGTGTTTAATATTTTCTAATCCTTCTACTGAGGTATTATTTCTATGTTTTCAAATTTTCAAGTGAAACCTATAGTTAAATTGATTTTAATTCTTCCAGATACCCAAAGAGTAGTAAGAATTTTCAATAAATATATAATTTTATTTTCTTCCTTGTTTAATCACCCTCATTTTCTTTACATTTTGATTGAAATTATCTGATAAAATCATTTTGACACTGTTTTTAATGAAATAGTTAACAGTAGATTATAAATGACTGTTGTTTCAGTCATTTATAATCTTGTTGTTTCAAGAAACATATGTTCCTTAGGTGTGGCATATTCCTGTAATCCCAGTACATGGAATGAGAGGATCATAAGTATAAGGCCAAAAGTGAGTGGAAACTTACTTGGACTCAGTTTCAAAATAAAAAATAAAATAGGGCCGGACATGGTGGCACATGCTTGTAATTGCAGCATTTGGGAGGCTGAGACAGGAGGATCACAGTTCACGGATAGCTTGAGCTACTACTTAGAGAGGCTCTTTGCAACTCAGTGAGACTGTTTCAAAATAAAGTACAACAAATAGGGGTGGGGGTATAGCTCAGAGGTAGAATACCCCTGGGTTCAATCCCCAGTACTGCAAAATACATACATACATACATAAAATAAAATAGGGCCAAAATGTAACTTTGAAATAGAATGTCCCCAGTTTCAATCCCCAGTATGAGATTAAAGTAAAGAAGAAAAAACACATATGTTCATAAATATCTCTATAGTGTAATAAATTTCAAGAAAATGTATGAGGACATCCAGGAAGATGGCGACCGAGAAAAGCAGAGTTTACAAGCCCCGCTAACAAACGATCTCTATTGCCACAAAATCAGCGCTTTTCATAGCCAGAAAACATCATCAACAGAAAATAAAAACTGTAAATACAAGGAACAGAGAAAAAGAAGGCTAGAAGAACAACCAAAGCCAGAAAAGAAACCACCTGCATTGCAGTGGCAGAGCCGCTCCGATGCTGTCTCTCCTCGCAGCACCAGGCTCTAGAGAAGAAAGGGACTCCGAACAGAGCTCAAAACCAGAAAAATAATACACCAGCCTCACTGCTGAGGGCATGGCAGCAGCGCCATATAGCCAGCAGACCCCCAGGGACTTGTGCAGGTTGATAATATCCCAGGGTCTGAGATTTTGCAGTCCAACCTAGTGAAGGAGTAGTGGTGGCAGGGATACCACACCCTAGTTGTAGCTCCCCATGGGAAAACACCTAGCCTGGCACCCCCATGGTCTCACAGAGCCTGAATTAAATCCCTGGGTCTGAGACTTTGTGATACAACACAGTAAAGAAATAGTGGTGACTGAGATTACCACAGCAGAGCACCCTAAGTGAAGTCGTAGTGACCCAGGGAAGAACCCAGAGAAGGCACAAACTTCTGAAATCATGGGAAAGAGGAATAACAATGGAGCAATGAATGCCCACCATCCCACAACATCAGAACCTGCTAACACAGAAATTCAGAGATCTCCAGAAGATCAAATCAGAAATATAACTGTAGAAATAATACAGGACTTTCAAAAAGAATTTAGAGAGAGTCTAAAAGAAATAAAGGATGCAATCATTGAGGTAAAGGCCTCAATTCAAAGTATAAACAATCAATTAGACCACATGGAGAATAGAATCTTGCTCCTAGAAGATGATCACTCCAAAAAACAAGCATAGTTTTTAATTTAGAAAAAAAAAATCTGACAGCAGGAATTTGACATTGAAGAAATATGGGCCCATTTTAAGAGAGCTAACCTAAAAATAGTTGGAATAGAAGAGGGAAAAGAAGATGAAACTAAAGGGATCAATAATCTATTCAAGGAAGTAATAGCAGAAAAGGACCCAAACATAGAGGAAGAGGTCGATACACAGGTCCAGGAAACTTATAGAACTCCCTTTAGACAGGATCAGAGAAGAGGTTCCCCACGCCACATAATTGTCAAAATGACCAATATGGAATCTTAGGAGAGAATCTTAAAGGGAACAAAAACAAAAGGCCAAGTGACATATAGAGGCAAACCAATTAGAATCACTCCAGACTTCCCAAACCAAGTCACGAAAGCCAGAAGGGCTTGGAGTTACATATTCCAAACTCTGTAAGAAAACAATTCCTAGCCAAAAATTTTCTACTCAGCAAAACTATCTATCAAATTAGATGGGGGAAATAAGAAGCTTCTATGACAAACAGAAACTGAAAGAATTTATGTCTTCAAAACCAGTGCTAGAGAAAGTTCTCAAGGATATTAACTACAAAGAAGAAATAGGTAATACACACCAGAACCAAAGAAACAAGATTTTCCATTCAGTAGACAACTAAGCAAAGAAGAATAAACAGTATCTCAAACAGAAACAAAATCTTAACATGTTAGGCATTAAAAAATTATCTCTCAATAATAACACTGAATGTAAATGGTCTCAACTCCCCAATAAAAGACATAAAGTGGCAAAATAGATTAAAAACCAGAACCCATCCATTTTCTGCTTACAAGAAACACACCTTCCAAGTAAGCTAGAAACAAACTCAAGGTAAATGGCTGGAGCAAGGTAATCCATGCTAATGGAACTCGAAGGCAAGAAGGAGTAGCAACTATGATATCAGACAAGTTAGACTTCAAACATAAACTTATTAGAGGAGACAAGGTCATATTTTACTGGCAAAAGAAATAATCCAGCAAGAGGAAATAACAATAATCAACATATATGCCCCAAACAGATGCAACTACTTTCAAAAAATAAAACTCATTGTGACATGAAGTCACACATAAATCTCAGTTCAATACTGGGAGACTTCAATACACCTCTCACAACATTAGACCAATCTTCCAGACAAAAGGTCAGTAAAGATTTCTCAGTACTAAAGAACACCATTAATCACATGGACCTGTTGGATACATATAGAATATTTCACCCAACTACAGCAGAGTTTACATTTTTCTCAGCTGCCCACGGAAACTTCTCCAAAATAGATCACATTCTGGGACACAAAATGAGCACTAGAAAATTTAAAAAAGTTACATACTTCCCTGTGTCATTTCAGACCATAATGGGATGAAACTAGAAATCAACTAGAAGACCCAGAGAAACAACATAAACATGTGGAGACTGGACACCACACTTCTGAATGAAGAATGGGTCATAGAAGATGTAAGAAGTGAAACCAAGAAATTTCTAGAAACAAATGAAAATAAAGATACAACATATCAAAACTCCTGGGACACTTTGAAGGCAGTATTAAGAGGAAAATTTATAGCACTGAGTGTTCACATAAGAAAAACAGAAAATCTTCAAATAAATAACCTAACAACACACCTCAAAGACTTTGAAAAGCAGGAACAATTGAACCCCAAAGCCAGTAGAAGACAGGAAATTATTAAAATTAGAGCAGAAATTAACAAAATAGAGAATAAAGAAAAATACAGAAAATCAACAAAACCAAAAGTTATTTTCTTGAAAAAATTAACAAGGTTGATAAACCACTGGCCAACCTCAAAAAAGAGAGAATCAACTCAAATTATAAAGATAAGAGATGAAAAAGGAGACATTACTACTGACACTGTAGAAATCCAGAGGATTATCACAAACTACTTTGAAAAACTACACTCCAACAAAATGGAATATATGGAGGAAATTGACAACTTTCTAGATAAATAAAACCTTCCTAAACCAAGTCAAGAAGATATAGAACACTTAAACCAAACAATGACAATAAAAAAGATTGAAATGGCAATAAAGAGCTTACCATCAAAGAAAAGCCCAGGAACAGATTGCTTTCCAAGTGAATTCTATATTACCTTTATAGAAGAGCTAACCCGAATACTCCTCAAACTATTTCGTGAAATAGAAAAAAACAGGACTCTCCCAAATACATTCTATGAAGCCAACATCACACTAATACCCAAACCGAATAAAGATAGTTTAAGGAAGAAAAACTACATGCCTATATCTCTGATGAACTTGGATGCAAAACTATTAAACAAAATACTAGCAACATGCATGAAAAATCACATAAAGAAAATCATACACCATGACCAGGTAGGGTTCATCCCAGGGATGCAAGGCTGGTTCAACATACAAAAATCAATCCATGTAATTCATCATATAAACAGAATCAAAGACAAAAATCACATGATCATTTCAATAGACATGGAAAAAGCATTTGATAAAATCCAACATCCATTTATGATAAAAACACTGCAGAGAATTGGAATAGAAGGAACATATCTCAACATCTTAAAGGCAATCTACAATAAGCCCACTACCAACATCATATTAAATGGGGAAAAACTTCAAGAATTCCTCCTAAAAACAGGAATGAGACAAGGATGTCCATTATCACCATTTCTCTTCAATATAGTACTAGAGACTCTAGCCAGAGCAATAAGGCAAGAAAAGGAAATCAAAGGAGTACAAATAGGAAAAGAAGAACTCAAACTTTCCCTATTTGCAAATGACATAATACTATATTTAAAAAAACTAACAAACTCAACCAAAAGGCTTATAGAACTGATCAACAAATTCAGCAAAGTGTCTGGATACAAAATCAATCTTAAAAAATCAGAAGCTTTCCTGTACACCAACCATAAATCCACTGAAAAAGAAATTCAGAAAACACTTTCACTCAGGATCTCCCACAAAAAAATAAAATACTTAGGAATAAACTTAACCAAGGAGGCAAAGGATCTCTACAAAGAAAATTATAAAAAAATGAAAAAAGAAATTGAAGAAGATCTTAAAAGATGGAAAGATCTTCCATGTTCATGGATTGGCAGAATAAATATCATTAAAATGGCTATCCTCCCAAAAGTGATCTACAGATTCAATACAATGCCCATTAAACTACCAAGATCATTCCTCACAGACATAGAAAAATCAGTCTTTAAATTTGTTTGGAATAACAAAAAGCCCAGAATAGTCAAAGTAGTTATCAGCAACAAAAACCATGCAGGAAGAATCACAATACCTGATTTAAACTATACTAAAAAACCATTGTAATAAAAACAGCAGGGTACTGGCACAAACACAGATGCATAGACCAATGGAGCAGAATAAAAGACCCAGAAACAAGTCCACACACTTTTAGCCAATTAATTTTTGACAAAGGGGCCAAAAACATACAATAGAAAAAAGATCGCCTGTTCAACAAATGGTGTTGGCAAAACTGGTTAACCATATGCAGAAAATTGTAAACTAATCCACTTTCTCACCCTGCATGAGTCAATTCAAGATAAATCAAAGACTTGGAAATCAAACCAGAGACCTTGAAGCTCCTTGAAGAGGGCATAGGTCCAACACTGTAAGACAAAGACACAGAGAAACACTTTCTCAACAAGACCCCAAAGGCACAACAAATTTAAAGGTGAATCAATACGTGGGATTGCATGAAACTGAAGAGCTTCTCTTCAGCAAACGAAACTGTCAAGAAGTTCATTTGAGACCCAACAGAATGGGAGAAGATTTTTGCCACCTACACCTCTGATAGAGGACTAATATCTGGAATATACAGAGAACTCAAGAAAACTCAACACTAAGAAAACAGAGGATCCAATAACAAAATGGGCAGAACTAAATAGACACTTCATGAAAAGAAATTCAAATAGCCAATAAATGCATGAAAAAATGCTCAACATCATTGGCAATCAGAGAGAACCAAATAAAAACCACCCTCAGATTTCACCTAACTCCCACTAGAATGGCCATCATTCAAAACACAAACAACAACAGATGCTGGCGACTATGTGGAGAAGTGGGAACTCTAAAACATTGTTGGTGGGATTGCAAATTAGTGCAACCACTTTGGAAAACAGTATGGAGAATCCTCAGAAGAATGGGAACAAATCTACCATTTGATCCAGCAATACCACTTCTGGGTATCTACACAAAAGATAGAAAACCAAACTACCAAACTAATGCATGTATATCTATGTTCATAGCTGCACAATTCACCACAGCCAAACTATGGAACCAGCCAAGATGTCCATCCATAGATGAATGGATTACAAAACTGTGGGATATGTACACAATGGAATTTTACTCAGCCATTAAAAAAAAAACTCAATTACATCATTTTCATGGAAATGGATGGAACTGGAGGACATTATTCTAAGTGAGATTAGTCAGTCACAAAAATTAAGAAATCAGATGATTTCCCTAATATGTGAAAGCTTAGGAGAAATGGGTCATAGGAGGAACTCTAGATGAAAAAGGAAATCCTATAGGGGAGCAAACAAGACAACCTAAATGAGGAGATGGGAGGAGGGAGGAAGGAAATTCTCTAAAACACACAATGTACTTAAACATATCGAAGCCAACCACTAAGCCAAGCAAGGGAAGAAGGGATGGGGAGGGAATGGGGTGGGAATTGGGTAGGGGTTAAATCAGTTAAATGTATGTACACACAAGTTTTTTACCCCAATATGATGTATGAATATAATGCACCAATAAACAAGAAAAAAAAAAGAAAAAAAAAGAAAATGTATGAGCAAGACCTGAAGACAATTGAGCAGATATAATCTTGATTAGCAGATTGTGATCTCTCTCTATCTAGCTGAACTGTTTATGCTTTGCTTCTCTTTTTTTGCATGAGATGCCATGAATGAAATCCAGGGGGATTAAATTCTGAGATATATCCTCATCTTTGTTTTAATTCTTATTTAGAAACATAGAGGGGAAATACCACCAAAGCTTGAATGGAAAGATAGGGGAGCAGGAAGACTGAACTTGATTAATGAGGGTCTACATCTGAATATGTGTAAAATTATGAATATGGCATGGTTACCCTGGAAAAATCATTGGTGGGAGGGGGGAAGGGAAAACAGGGGCGGTGGGGGGAGAAGGCGTCAAGTATAGTTTTAATGCATACCACTTATGTTCAATAAAAAATAAATAAAAAGAAACATAGAAACAGAGTTTCACTAAGTTGCTGAGGCTAGGTTTCAACCCTGCAATTCTTCTCTCTTAGTCTCCAAAGTACTATGATAACCACCATGCCCAGCTGCTTCTCTATCTTTTGCTAATGCTTTTCTTTGTTTCTTTCAGTCTTTTTATCCTTCCTCCCTTCCTTGTTTCCTTTTTTTTCTCTTGGTACCAGACAGCCTCAGCTACTTAGTGAGGCCCTTTGCAACTCAGACCCTGTTTCAAAATAAAGACTAAAAAATAGGGCTTGGGGTGTAGCTTGAAGATAAAATGCCCCTGGGTTTCATCCCTAGTACTTAAAAAAAAAGTAACAAAAATTCAAACTTAAGAACCCTGAAAACATAAAAAAGAAGAATAGCAAGAAAGAAAATGGCACTACAGTCCCACAACAACAGAACTCACCAACTCAGAATACCAAAAAGACAGAGAATACCAAAAGGACAATTCAGAAATTTAATAGTCAAAATGATTCAGAATTTCAGAAGAGTTCAGAGAGTGCATGAAAGAAACAAAATCATATAAAGAAAGAAATGGATACCCTGAACAGGAATCAAAAAGAAGGTCTGAAGGAAGTAAAGTATGCAATAAATGAAATGAAGACAACAATACAAGCCATCAGTGGTTTGTAGTACATGGAAAACAAAGTCTCACTCTTAGAATATGACCAATCCAAAAATGAAGGCATAGTATATAATTTAGAAAAATCAACTCAACATCAAGAACTGGATATCCAAGAGATTTGGGATGATTTTAAAAGAGTAAATCTAAGAATAATAGGCAGAGAAGATAGTCTAGAAGCTGAAACCAAAGAATAAAAAATCTCTTCAGAGAAATAATTTCAGGGACTTTTTCAAACATAGAAAGTGAGGTTCATACATAGGTATAGGAAACATAGAGAACCTCTTTTAGAAAAGATCACAGAAAAGGTTTACCATAGTAAGTAATCAAATTGACTAATTTAGAGAGTAAGGAGAGAACCTTAAATGTAATGATAGTAAAAGACTGAGACACATTCAGAGGCAAAACAATAAGTATCACCCCAGACTTCTCAAACCAAGTCATGAAAGTTAGGAGGTTCTGAGCAACATATTCCAATCTCTGAAAGAAAACAACTTCCAACCAAGACTACTCTACTCAGCAAAGATATCTTTCAAATCTGACAGAGAAACAAAAATCTTCCATAAAAACAAAAGGTGAAAGAATTTATGTCTTCCAAACTCACACTAGAAAAAATACTCAAAGGACTAAATTATAAAAACAAAATTAAAAAAATCCAGAACCAGAGAAAGGGTGATTTCCGTCAAATTAACAACTAAGCAAAAAAACAAATACTACCTCAAGCAGAAATTACAGCTAAAAATGTTAGGAAGTAAAATTATTTTTCATTAATTATATTGAATATCAGTGGCCTCAACTCCCTTATTAAAAGACATAAAGTGGCCGGGTGTGGTGGTGCATGCTTGTAATCCCCGTGCTTGGGAGGTGGAGACAGGAGGTTTGCACAGGTTCCAAGTCAGCCTCATTGGCTTAAGAGACCCTGTTTCCAAATAAAAGTATAAAATAGGTCTGGGAGTGTAGCCCAGAGGTAGAAGGGTTTCCAGGAACCCCAGTACCACCACCACACACACACACAAAAGACATAAAGTGGCAAAGTGGATTAAAGCTTATAATCCATCTATATACACTCTATTAGAAATGTACTTTACACTAAAAAAAGTTACAAACCAAAGGTTAAGAGCTAGTATAAGGTAATTCATGCTAATGAAACTTGAAGAAAAGCAGGGGTAGCAACTGTCATATCAGACAAATTAGATTTTAAGCCTAAATTTATGAAAAAAGACAAAGGTCAATTTTTACTGGTAAAAGGAATAATTCAACAAGAGGATATAATCATATTCAATGTTTATGTTCCAAAAATAAGTGTGACTACTTTTATAAAACAATTCTTTGTGACATTAAGTCTCACACAGATCCCAAAACAACCTAGAATAAATTGACAAATTTCTAGGCACATACAACCTTCCTAAGTTGAATCAAGAAGATAGAGACCAATCTTCTAGAAACTGATCAGTAGCTATCAAAAAGATTGAAACAGCAATAGAGTCTACCATCCAAAAACAAGAGCAAAAAAAATGCAGGTTCAGATGGTTGTATGTATCTAGAAATTTGTCAGTTTCTTCTAATTTTTCCATTTTTTTATAGTATAGTTTTTCAAAATAGTTTCTGATGACCCTCTAGATTTTCATGTTTTCTATGGTAATATATCAATCCTGGGGATCTACTCAAAATAATTGAAACCAGATTACCATAGTATTAAACATAGATTTTATATATATATATATATATATATATATATATATATATATATATATAATGTTTACAGCTACACAGTAGCTAAACTATGGAACCATTAAAGATTTCCATCAACAGATGAATGAATTACAATTATGGGATATATACACAATAAAATTATACTTAGCCATAAAGAACAAAATTATTTCATTTGTAGGGAAACTGATGGAATTGGAAAATATTATGTTAAGTGAGATTAGTGAGTCACAAAAAGTGAAAAGTATGAGATTTTCTCCCTCATATGCAGAAGCTAGGGAGAAATTGAGACACAGGAAGGACTCCAGGAAAAGAAGGAGAAACCTTAGCAGAGTGAAGCAGGGGATAACAGTGAGATGGGAGGGGAAGGAATACTTGAAGAGGACAACACCTCAATGGACACGATGTACATACATAATCTTATCAAAGCTAATCACTGTGCTAAGCATGGAAAGTGGGGAAGGTGAGAGATGGGAACTGGGGTAGGGCTCAATGAGTACTGCATGCATGTAAGCCTCTGTGCCCTGCATATCATCAAGATGTATGATTACACTGCACCAAATATATTCTATTCAAATGTTCTTACTGGGCTGTGGGTCTCAGCAGGACAGCACACACAGCGCAGGCACCTTGTCTGCCTGGCTAGAGAAGAACCTTTGCAGTCTGTACAGTTTTCCCTCTGTTCTTCAGGATTGACAGTAGTTCCCTTGGAGCTTGCCCTCAAGGTTTTATATCTTAATCTTGGAATGGTTGGTTTTATGTGACATTTCAGTGTGTCCTCAGCCTGGCCAGAGGGTGGGTTCCTGATGGCCTGCCAGGTGACATGTCATGTACCAGGAGCACTGTCACTGGACTTCTAGTAGCCAATCACCAAAGGTCTCAAAGAAAACTCAGTAGGGCTCTGAAAAGGAGGACAGAGCTTGCTCACCCATTTTCTTCATTGATTTAAGTAAAATGTGCACTTTCAAAAGTGTTTTCTTGCTGGGAGTGGTGGCGCACGCTTATAATCCCCATGCTTGGGAGGCAGAGACAGAAGGATCGTGCAGGTTTGAAGGCAGTGCACTGGCTTAAGAGACGCTCTTTCCAAATAAAATATAAAATAGGTCTGGGAGTATAGGCTGGAGGTAGAAGGGTTCCATCCCCAGTACCACTAAAAAAAAAAAAAGAAGAAGAAAAAAGTGGTTTCTTAAAGACAGAGAGAAAGCAATACATTTCTGAAATAGTAAAATATAATTTATAGACACAAGGTATACTAATAAGTTCTACAAACCTAAGAAAATGCTGTCTTATTTTTAACAAAGCCTATAAAATTTTTGGATTAGTTTAAATTTATTACTTTTTCTAAAATGTGACTAAACATCCTTCCTACATGCATACACAATGGGAAAAGTATATTCTGTGGGCAACCAAGAAATGAAGGAATTTCCTCCTAGATCTAAAGAGTTTAGCATCATTAGCTCCTGATTCCTGTTCAGGTGTGGATTTTGGTGACCCATTTACAGGTATCTTCTTTAATCAATAAGTTTTCCATTAAACTCTAAGGTATGTGTGTGAATGTATTTGTTTGCTTTGGTCTCACCAATGCCATTGACATCACATCTCAGTATTCTAGCCCTAGACAAGTATGCTTGCTTAAATAAGCTGAAAGAAAGATAACACTCTAGGGAATCCCTGGACAGACCAACACTTAAAATGATGGAGAATAAACCCCAAAGAGAGATTCTGAGACAAATTTTGCTACTGGTTGGATGTCTAGAGGTGGGGGGTGGCAGAAAAGGTATCGTGGTATTGAGTAAAGTCATACAGTACCACTTCATGTGGTTCAACTGATATAATACGACTTTGTATTTGTTTTGCTAAGATGTTTGGTTATGGGAAGTGAAACCAAAAAGAGCAAATATAATAGTATCTGTTCTGGTTAATATATTATAATGTTGAATAATAAGAATAAACATTTGTAAGTTAATCATGCATTTTAGTGTGACCTGAATTGACTGATGTGGGTAATTTCCTTATTTAACCATAGGGTACAAAATATAGTTTTTAATAATGTGATTTTATAACTCTAAAAAAACTTAATTGCAATCAGTTTCATTCTTCCATAGAGACTTTAACAAACAAGGTAGTCTTAACATTTACATGCAAAGCATCACTGAATTGTAGGAGTTAAACAGGGGAGGAGCACACTGACTGGCAGGATATTAGATATACAAGATTTATTCAATGCATAAGATCTGCTATTTGCCAAAGAATCTTGCCAAAGAAGTCTCACTGGAGTCTGGAGGAGAGAAAAAGTTGGGGGTTTGGGAAGTATTAATCTAGTAACCACTGACCAGAGGACAAAGAAACATGCTCCCCCTCTCTGATCCCCCCTGGCTGATCCCTGGCCTATCAGGAGCATTGTCTTTGAGCAGATCAGTGTCTCAGTTAACATTCTCACTGTTATAATCCAAAACAACTGACCATAGAACTTGGAGGAAGGCAGATTTATTTGTTCTCAGTTTTTTGGAGATTTGGGGTTCAGTCAATGTGAGGTCAATTATGTGAAACTCAGAGGATGGAGGTGGAAAGTGTAGAGATAAAGCACCCACAGCTTTGCTCTCAATCATGGAAGTCTGAGGCAGAGAAAGTCTGCAGGGGGAGGAGGGATCTTAGAAAGTCCCCAAGGCCACCTTTAGGGACCTCTTCTTAGCAATAAAGCTCTGCTTCCTACATTGCTACCTGTTTATGTGAGAGTTAGGCAGACCTTTTTTTGCGGTACTGGGGATGAAAACCAGGGGCACTGTACCTCTGAGCTACAACCTCAGCCCTATTTTTTAGTCTTTTTTAATTTTTGAAACAGGTTTTCACTAAGTTGTGAAGGGCCTAGCTAGGCAAACATTTCTAATTCAAACCATTACAATCAGTTTTCTGCCTTATTATCAGAGACATTTAAACTGGGTTATTTGTCCTTTTTAGACCTTTCCTCTAATATTTCAACAACCAGGTCTCAAAAATAGAGATTGGGTTTTCTTAAAATCAAGCAAAAAATTTTGCAATGTCAAAGATCGATGACTTTATATTTTACTTTATAAATTAAGAAACATCAATTCCCA
The DNA here is from genome assembly GCF_963383645.1 of Muscardinus avellanarius. Taxonomy (NCBI): domain Eukaryota; kingdom Metazoa; phylum Chordata; class Mammalia; order Rodentia; family Gliridae; genus Muscardinus; species Muscardinus avellanarius. The sequence goes on along the minus strand of NC_137789.1, from coordinate 65,950,279 downwards.
CATCTACTTCCTGTTAATGCTGAAGTGGATAGACTTGTAATTATTATCTTTTTTCTAAAATAGCTGTTTTTAGCCAGTCATGGTGGCACATACTTCTAATCCTAGTACTTTAGAGGCTAAGACAGGAAGAGCACAAGTTTGAGTCTCAGTAATTTAGTAACATTCTGTTTCAAAAAAAATTACAAGAGTCCTGAAGTATAACTCAGAGGTAGAGTGACCCTGGGTTCAATCCCCAGTACATACACACACACACACACACACACACATTCACATAATATAATATATACATATATTATGTATATATATTATAATGGAATATATATATAATGGAACATATATATAATATATATGGAACATATATATATAATTATATATATAATAATATATAATATATATGGAATATATATATATACATATATATATATGTATATATATATATATTGGAACCCAGAGGCATTCTACTGCTGAGCTATACCCCATCTCTTTTCCTTTTATTATTTGTTAAGAAATAGAATCTCACTAGGTTGTAGAAAGCCTTCCTATATTGCTGAGGCTGTCTTAAAACCTGTGATTCTCCTGTCTCAACTTCCGTAAATAAAACACTTTTGTATTTTGATGTGTGGTTGAAAATTTTGTCCTGTTTTACTTTGTATGAACCTCAAAGATTTTCATTTTGCAATAGCCCTGGTTTTAATTTAGGAATTAACCCTGAAGATTCCTAAAGGAGAAGAGAGGAAAAAAACCAAAATATGAAGAAGACTCAGAATGAGAAATTAGAAGGCATGGCCTCAATCTGCAGAGCATGGATTGTATACTGGTGTGCTAAATGATTCCTATTTGAGAGGGACAGGTGATTTTGAGTACAGTGTGGAGCCGGTGTGCTCTGAACCACTCACTCTCTCACCTTTCCTTCCTAGTATGACTGAACTAAACTTAGAAGTGGTTCTAGAGCTAGGATTCCTGTCTTCTCAAAACACTGCATTTTTTTCCATCTCCTTTTGAATGTTGAAGTTGACCTTGGTTTTACTTCAGATAGGAGCTGACATGAGGCAGGCCCTGCAAAACTACATTGGCCTGTGCATCCTTTTCTTTCTGCCCGTGTTGTTTGGTTAGTCTATTATATCATCTCCCCTGATGTTTAATGACCTGGTTGTAGCATTGTTTTTGAAAGTTATTTTTTTTAGAAATAACAAAGATTCAAAACAAAAAAGAATAAATTTACCAGGCATTAAACCAAAACATACACAGAAATAAAGAGACACAAAACAGTTAAGGAGATTAAGTCCACTTGGAGCAGCTGATTACAGTCTGAATTAGCTCTATTTCTCCATTGCCTTCTTGAAGGCTACTGAGTAAATCACTACATCTCTCACTGGCTTGTAGGCTAAGATTGCACCTCTTTTTATACCCTGCATAATGCCCAGTGAAACCATGAATTTAATAATTAATAATGCGTTAACACGAGGAATGTCAGTGTAATTCTACATATATATTACATATATGTAATGTTGTGCTGGACAATGAAGAATGTCATAGACATAATCAAAGTATATCTCGAAGCTTGCTAAAGCTGGAAGAGTAATATAGTTTATATTTATATTTTCAGGAAAGGATCCCATGGGTGAGTGCAGTGTCTCATGACTGCTTTCACTGAATGAATCAGTTGGGAGGAAAACCAAGATTTTGGCACACAGGAGAAAGAATTACTGACTGGTGGACAGAAATGAATTACCCACAAAGATCTTTGATTAGTGTTATTTTGTTTTTTAATGGAGAAAGTGAATACACATTTTTCTTCTTAGGGGAGGAGAATATTAATAAAATGTATGTAACATAACATCAGTTGCTGCTTTATTTATTTTTATTTTATTTTTTTTTTGGTGGTACTTGGGGTGGAACCCAGAGGCTTTCTACCTCCAGGCTATACTCCCAGACCTATCTTATATTTTTTTCGGAAACAGGGTCTCACTAAGTTGCTGAGAGCCTCACTAAGTAGCTGAGGCTGGCTTCGAACCTGCATGATCCTTCTGTCTCATCCTCCCAAGCGCGGGGATTACAAGTGTGCGCCACCACGCCCGGCTCAGTTGCTGCTTTAAAACATTACTACCAGCCTATGTTGTTGTGTGGTGATGTTCCATTTTTAAAACCCATAATGATATGCCAGAAAAAGATTTATGCAATTGTTACAAAACTACAATAATTTCATGAATTGAAAAACTTCTATCTTATAGAGAAAAAGTGTAACGCAAAATGCATGAATAAGATTAATCTTACAGGCACAAACTTTCAAATGCCTCCCTTTTATCTGAAGGCAGAAGGAATAGGGAACTACTCTGTACATAATATGAGATAAACACACTGCCCTAGAACATGGTCCTGCTGCAGCCAATTCTACCCCACTAGCTCAGTCTAGTTACCTGGATCTGAATAAGAAACGTTGTTAGATTTAACAAAGAACATCTGCTTTTCATTTGAGGTGCATTCAAGTGTTCATTAAAGTGTCCTAACTGCTCTTTTCTTTTTCTACTTCACAATGGCTTTCCTTTCTAATACTGTTGCAAATTAAGCATGTGACAGGAAAATCTCAGAGCCACTGTGTCATTTCCTTTGAAAAATGCCAGGAGAAACAAGAAAGAAAGCTGAAATCTCTGTTTAGTAACATTTTTTATTGCCATTCACCTTTTCCATACTTCCTAGGGTGTTTATTTTCTACAATTATTCAGTAGGCATCCCTGAACCTGAATACCTCCAAGCCTTCTCACCTATGTACATATAGGGAGGACAGGAAATCAGAGCTTGAAAGTGAATTACTGGTGTTAGCTCCTTTGATGAAAATATTGAGAATAATATTTTATGTACAGAACAGTTCTCATACCTATACAACTACTACTTTATTATTCCTGTTGATATTAAGAGGAACCATAAATACAGAAATTATTAAGATTTTACAAATTGGGATTTTTTGGGTGATGTGAGCAAAAAACATACAGTAGTTTAATTTTGGCATTATCAGTAAAGTCAAGTGCTCTATGGAAAATAGTTATAAGAACAGGCTCTTAAAATAAGAACTGTCTGTATTTATATTTATATACATTATTATAGGCTGGGTGTGGCATTATCAATAAAGTCAAGTGCTCTATGGAAAATAGTTATAAGAACAGGCTCTTAAAATAAGAACTGTCTGTATTTATATTTATATACATTATTATAGGCTGGGTGTGCTGACACACTCTTGTAATCTGAGACTGAGACTGGAGGCTGAGACTGGAGGATCACGGTTCATGGCCAGCCTCAGCTACTTAGTGAGACACCTTGCAACTCAGTGAGACCCAGTTTCAAAATAAAGAATAAAAAATAGGGCTGGGGGTGTAGCTCGGAGGTAGACTGCCCCTGGGTTCCATCCCCAGTACCGCAAAAAAAAACAAAAAAAAAAAACTAGAAATATATATATTGTTATGTATTATGTTATCACCTGTAATAATAAGTATCATGTATTATAACATATTATTAGAGTACATGTTTAAGATATAGATGTACATTAATATGTATATATTTCAGTAGAATTATTTACATATAAAGAGATTTTGGAACTGTATCTTTAAAATATAAGTAAATTAATACAAAATAACCATGAAATAATGGCTTGTTGGTATGGCCTGGGCCATTGCATAAATTTGAAAGAAACAAATATACTTTACATAAAAATATTAATCTGAAAATAAAACTTTTAATTCATAGGTTTCATTATCTCTGAGGGGCCAAGTAATAGCTCACTTTTATTGAACACTTCCATGTCAGCATCTGCTAAATTCTGTATGTTTATCATCTCATTTGATCTTTCCCATAACCATAAGAGAGGTATCATAAAGAGATTATCATTTTTATTCTCATATTTGTTACAGTTACAGGAGACTGATGTCACACACAACCAGTCAACAAAGTGGCTAGAAGTCCCAATTTACAACCTGAAAACTACATTTACGTGAAGAAATTATCCTGAGAATACAGTTGGATAATAGACAATAGACAATATATTTTGTGAGTAAATACTGGGGACCCAACTTGAAATCTTGGAAAAGAGGGGAGCTAAGAATAAGATGGGCTGGGCATGGTTGCGCAGGCTTGTAATCCTAGCATTCAGGATGCTGAGACCAGAGGATCGTGGTTCGAGGACAGCCTCAGCTACTTAGTGAGGCCCTCCACAACTTAGGGAGACCCTGTTTCAAAATAAAGAAAAAAATTGGTCAGGGGATTTAGCTTGGAGGTCGAATGCCCCTGGGTTCCATCCCCAGACCCGCAAAAAAAAAAAAAAAAAAAAAAAAAAAGTAAGATGGAAGTCATGAATCAATAATGTTGGGAATAGTGCCCTGCATCATCATTCCTGATTTGGGATAAGAACCTCCAGTTGTGTCATGTCTAGAAATAACTCATGACAAATAATCGATTCTCTTGTGGGAGGCTGGAGCCAGCCCATCTGGGATGCTGGCCAGGAGCTTGTTATCCTTGAAACCAACCAGGTCTGGGGCTATAAAGGGTTCCTGAAGCAGCCAGAAATGAAGAGCCAGAGTGTAAAAATAGAGTCCTTGTAGAGTGCAGAGCCAAAGCAACTTTAAGATCAAACCCAAAAGGCAAATGGGAGGAGATAAGGAATAACAAAAAGACAGTGGTTGCAAATAAATTGGAAGCAAACAGGAAGCAGAAAACAAAAATAAAAATGAAAAAAACCCTATAGGTCCTAAGAACATGGGACAGGAAAGGTTGGTTTTACAGAGTGGATAAAGCCTTTGTAGGGTCAAGGTAGACACCCAAAACCCTCTAGGGTATACGAGGAATTTTTAATTTAGCTTTAATAGTTACAGATAGCCTAGAATTTAATATCTTAGTCTTCTCTCTCATATTAATTCAGATACCAAACAAAAAATCTATTAATATCTCTTTGTTGAATATAGATCATATTCTCAGTCTTCTGCTACGTACAATAAGAAAGAGAAAGGAAATAAGATACAGTCCTTGTTTCCCAGGATTGCTTTCTAGACAGAGAAGCGAGAATCATCTTCCTGTCTCCCTTCCTCAAACTATATATTCATTGACCATCCCTCTCACTGCCCATGCAGAGATCATGTCAACTCACCCTTAGAAATGTCTCTGAGTCCACTGCTTTCTTTGGCTACCCCCCCCCCGCTTAGACCTATGATGCCTAGTGTCACTCTTCTATGAATGACTAACTTTGTGGGATACTTGGAGGCATTTCTCACTCATTTCCCATAAAAAGGAAAAGACAGGAAAGGAAAATTCCTAAGATTTGACAATATATTATACATAATTAAGTCAGTATTTGCATTGTGCCTCACTATAGCAGCAATCCACATTAGAATTTTCTACATTTATTTAACCATGAGTCCCTTCTTTTGAGGGAGCTACAGATAATGCTTTGGGGAGCATTATCCTGTATCACTGAAAGAGACTGCAAAGGACATCATCTTGATACAACACCCCCACTCCCAAGCCTTTCTACGCAGCTCTACTATATTGTTTTTCCAAAGGTATCATTTTGCATATATCACTCACCTCATTACAATCTTAGGAAGCTCTTCTATGACTTCTATGAAGTCTTAATTTGACAGCTTGTCAAGACATGATCACTCTATTCAACTAGCCTGATATACTCATATCCTAGGTTATCCAAGCCCACACATATTTGCTATTTACAGTGCATGGAATACAATTCTTTTTACTCCATTAATCTCATTCTCACAAAGTTTTCAAGAGTTTGCTTAAGCATCACCAGTATTTCTCTTAGTTGCTTCATTCTATGAACATCTGTTTACCTTTATAAACTATTCATAATTCTTAGATTATAAGAATCAAGATTAATAGCCATGTTTTCATCTTGTTTTTATTTATATGTCTACTTTGGAAGTAGAATAATGCTCTACATGCAAATGTAAAAGATGACAATATAACAGAAATCATAAACATAAACAATTATGGTTTAGGGTCTGGTGAAGTTTACATTCCTAAAATCTACCTATAAAGGCTGGATGCAGTGTGCTCTCAGGGGACCCAAAAGGAAAGGAAAGGGCTTGGGGCTACCACAGGACCCTTGTGAATTTCATCAATAAAGTGCCATACATTTGTCAGGGCTGCCATAACCAAATAGCAGAGACCAGGAAGCTTAAACAACAGCAATTTACTCTTATAGTTCTAGGGGCAGAAGTCTAAGACCAAGGTGTCTGGTCTTTCCCGGGACCTCACCCCTTGACTAATAGGTGGATGCCTTTTGCCTTTGTTCTCTCTGCTCCTTCCTCTGCCCATGAGCATATTTTTGTCCTAGTCCTCTTATAAGGACATCAGTTATATAAGATTGGGACCCACCCTCTCTCACCTTTTTTTTTTTTTTTTAACCTTAGTCATCTCTATAAAGGCCAGATCTTCAAATGTAGTCGCATTCTAAAGTACTGGGGGACATAGGTATATATATCAATTTGGGGATGATATAAATTTAACCCATAATAGATAACTCTGAGTAAGTTAAGCAAATGGAACTACCAGATTGATAGATTGAACAAGGGCTACAAGAAGACATCTAGATATCATAAGAACCACCCTAAGACTATTCCAAGTTTTCATTTAAAGGTGCTTTGTATTTTAACTTATTCTCTAATTTAAAATAATTCCTGGTACATGATAATAAAGTTTGTGAAATTAAAACTTTCCATGTTTCAGGGAACATATAAACCAAAAGTTTAAAGACACATGGACTACTGTTAAGATCAAATCAGCCATGTGATCTGATGACAAACTGCCACGCCCAGGAATCCTACCCAGAGGAAACACTCCTTTAGCCCAAACTACTATGGCTTCTAGAAGTAGAATTTGAAATTTTTTTTTCTAGAGCTTTTCATGGCTCTCTAATAACTAGAAATTAATAGTATATTGCACATGTGAAAAGGTAGGGAGAACAGTTTGAAGAGAAAAAAAAGAATATGAAAACTTCTGGATTTTCTCACTTCTCTTAAGATTTCTCAGAATATTTCAATGTTGGAAATTAAGTAAGTATGATAATCTACTTCAATGTCATATAAATAATTTTGAGTTAAACAGACATAAATACTTAGATTCAAATAGAGAGGGAGGCACATAATAAACAAGGAAAGTATCTAGTGCCTTAAGTGGTAACTGGTACAGTAGAAACAATAGTTTCTTGCAGGAGTTAGGGGGTTGCAGTTTCAATGCAGATGCAAAAAGAAAATCTCACCAAGAAGATTCCATGTTGGTGATGACCAGAAACTGGCAAGAGAGCAGTCCACAAAGATGTCAGGAAGAAAGAACAGTGAAGGAACCAGGAAGAGCAGATACAGAGGTCGTGACTGGGAGTGTGATTGGTGGGCTAAAGGACAACAGACCACCCAGCATATCTGAAGGAGTCAAGGGAGGGGGTAGGTGGTTATATTGGTGGTGTCACCAAGGCCAGACCCTTCAGAGTCTTGAGGCCCATTGGCTCTTACTCTGAGTGAGGTGAGAACCGACAGAGGGTTCTGAGTAGAGGAATGACAGGGTCTCACTTGCTTTTGAGTGAAAACACTTTGGGCTATTAAGAATAGAATGAAACAGATGAAGCAGTGAGTATATTAAAAAAAACTGGAGTATATTTCAAAAGAAGAGTATATTTCAAAAATCCACTTGGGGAATAATGGCAGCCTGTACCAGAGGGGCAGCAGTGTAGTTATTAAGCAGTGGGCAGTTCACCATATGTTCTTTATTTTTCTCCATAGGCACTGATTTTGTGAATGAACTACATTCTGGGTATGAAAGAAAACTCAGAATTAAGGAGAATTCCAAAATTTTTCTTTTTTTTTTTTGCCTAATCACTTGAAGGATGGAGTTGCGATTGGATGCATATGTAAATATTCATATACTTATTACCCATTCTCCATGAGATTAATAATCGTCTATATTTATTTTAGTTTCAAGTTGAAACCTTGAAAATAACATGCTTCAGCATAAATCACTAAACTTCACACTAGTGGGTATTCCATTATTTCTTTTGTAGACATAATAATAAGAAACTACCTCAGGGTTATGATTTAGATATAGAATGTGCCCTAAAAGCTCATGTGTTTGGCAATTTAGAAATGTTCAGATGTGAAAAATTGAATTATGAGGGCTCTAACCTCATCAGTGAATTAATTTATTCATGGCTAATAATTTGAATGGATTTACTGGGTGGTAACTATAGTCACATGTTGCATGGCTGGGGGAAGTAGATCCCTGGGTGCTGAACTTGGACACTATGTCTATTCCTGTTCTTTTTTTCTCTGCCTCCTGGCCACCATAAACTGAGTATCTTTCTTCCATCATCCCTTGGTACCATGATGTTTCTGCCTTGGAGCCAGCCAATCATGGACTAAACCTTTGCAATCATGAGCAAAAATAAACCTTCCTCCTTTGTTCTTATCAGGTACTTTGGTCATAGTGACACAAAGCTGACCAAAGCTGTCCAATACACTCATTTTCTTGCTAATCCATTTTTCAAAGGACATCTTTGGCACGTTACTTCAGTGATAAAGAAATGTTGCAGAAGGAAACAATTTATAAAATTAGGTAAGTAATGGCATTGATTTAGCTCAGAAAAGCTATTCACATTGATTATTTTGGTAAAATATAAGTGGAGTAAGGCAGATTTTTTTACAAGGGAAAAATTAGAGTTAACCTGAAGTAGAAAAAGGTTATTAAGGAAATGAAGTACTTAAGAAGTATGACTGAAATGTTTTGTTCAGCTTCTGTGTAACAAGCACAAGTAGATGTGAACAAATGGTTATCAGTAATTAGGAATAAATTAACCAAGTAATTAGGAATAAATTAACCAAGCTATAGGATACAAAAACAGAAAATAACTGATAATTCAGAAATTTTTAATGAATTTGAGTAATTGTTCAAAAGAACTGAGTGTAATATTTATGAAAAGTGTATATGCAACTAAAAGAAGCCTAAATATACTGAGATGATTCAAGGTTTCATAGAGCAATTTTACCAAAGCATATTTTATGCAAAAAAGTGTGTAATTCATTGTAATACTGTATTTATATGTATATGTGTATGTATATGTGTAAACATATATATAGATATTCACTTACATTTGTGTATGTGTGTATGTATATATGTATATATATGTCGGCACATACATACTATACATGCCATGCAGCTTCCTTTTGAAGATTAATGAAAAAATTTACAGTTCTAAAAATGTGACAAACATTTCAAATAAGGAAAGTGGGTTTCTCCAGAATTATGCTTTCCATCTACCCAATTCCTACCCATCATTTGAGGTTCTAGGAAACCTTATATTTTTTAACTCACAATAAATATTCTCTGTATTCCATTTATTCTTACTTTACTCGCATAATCATAGCTACCTCAAGGAATCTCTACTATAGCAACACTACATTTTTAAATCTATTTTTATTGCTTGGCATTTTGGCATTTAACCTGCGCTATTAAAATAAACTATGAACTTCTTGAGGAAAAAGTACATATGGCTTATTCCTTGGTAACTAATATGTAGTGTAATGTAGTATCAATTAATGAATAGGTCGATTCATATTTAATTGGTAAATACATTCATTTTCTTCCTTTTTAGTATCTAAAATTATCTAATGAAGCACAAACTAAATAAAAGTGAACCCCAAAATAAAGATTTGTGTTTGGGATAAAAATGTAAACAGAGCCGGGCATGTTTCCAAATTTTAAAAAAATGTATAAATAGGTCTGGGAGTGTAGCCCGGAGGTAGAAGGGCTTCCAGAAACCCCAGTGCCACCAAAAAAAAAAAATGTAAACAGAAACAATTCAATTACTTACTTTAGAATTTTTTGGGGGAAGGGGTTCTAGTAAGGTAAAGCAGAAGACTATTTAGACACTGTTCTACTTTTCCCTAATCAGATTTATGGTATTTGCCATGCTGCTTAAATCTCAAATGCAAAAACTTTATAAAACTATAATTATTAATTTATAATAATTTACTTAGTGTTGCCCTGTAAATGAAGTCTACCAAATTCTATTGAAAAACTTCCTAGTAGCTGCCTTTATTATCTGTCTCTAAGAAAATCTCCTGATCTAGGACCTATTCTTGGCACTATTTAGCCCATGTCAGTATTGCATGGATTCAAGTACACCAAGTTCAGTATGCACTGGGGTCCATACAGCCAGCGTGGGTATGTTTCTCTATTCTGTTGTTATAAGTTTTCACTAAACTTAGGCATGATAAATTTTAAAGTATCAAATGCATAAATGCACTTCTCCCAATCATTGAGATCATTTTAACATTAGTCTTTTAAATATTTTGCTATACATCATGACTAATATTGACACTTGTTGACAAAATTTTAAATGGTAGTGCAATGACCTGTAGAGCTACAAGAATCTTTCAGAAGAAAAACAGAGATAACTAAATGTTCCAACGTCTTAATAACAGAACCTAACCATCTTAAATGATGTAACCTAATGTACATGAAAGTATCCTATAAACTATAAAATTCTATTGAAACATAAGATCAGATGACACAGCCCACAGACTAAACTACCCAATGTAAGATTTACATTCCATTTATGCATATTTACAGTAAGTAAGCCTAAAAAATGTTTTAAATAACCTACTCCAAGGAACATACCCTAAGAGAGAACCATTATTTATTTGCCTGATGTATATATGGTACACTTATACCAGGCCATTGCCCTGCCCCAACAGTACTATTTAGTACAAACAGAGAAATAATTTGTTTAGCTACATAATCAGGAGAGGCTGCACACAATAAAAAAAAAGCATTCTGGTTTTTTAAATGAATAAAAATTGATTGTGTCCCTATAAAAACTAAATTGGCAGAGTGTTAACTGCATTTCACATAAACATCTGTAGCAGACTGTGCCTCTCTGCTGTGCCATAATGCAATATAGGACACTTAGGAGTAAATGCGTCCTCCAGATGAGTTCAGAGAGATTTTCTAAAAGCACCTGATGAGATTGTAAAAATCGGATTAGTCAGAACTGCTAATGACACTTAAAACAAAGGGAAATCTTTAAACAAAATTATTTTGCACTTCTCCTCTCTTGATAAATTATATGCAAATTAATGTTGATTGAAAAATGTTTGCCTTGAAGGTAAATTCACAGTAATAAAGTCAAGTCAGCTTTCTTCAAACACAGTACCTCCCATTAAGGGTACTTTAAAATAAATCACATTATTTCCTCTTTGTAAACTATCTTAATAAACAGTATGATGATATTATAGACTTTTATCTTCAGAATATACCTGGGAATTACAATTATTATATGCATTTTTTTGTTTTAGGCTCCACTTATATGTATGTTTATGTATATATCCCTACTTTCATCTCCATATAAATATTAATTTTGCATGTATGACCTTTTAACTATATATATATATATGTATAGCTATTAGACATATTTAACTTTATATATAGCTACTACATATGTATATATGCATATTATATATGTATGCTTTTATTTTTTTAAGCTGCCAAAGCTCTTCATTTCTTTTAGTCCATCAGTTGAAGGAATAATTTATTTTAGTTAGGATTTCTTATAATGTTATATAGTTTCATTCTTGACAGATTTTTTAAATCCAATCTTGGGACTCAAGTCAATATTTTTGGTACTTATTCCTTCTATTAAAGTATTGATATACTGTGTTAGAAAGAACAGAGTTCAAATGCTACCTTTTCCTAGGGCTAGCTCTAAAATCAGGAACATTTATAAAGGAACAGCTTTATAACCAGGAACCTAAGGAGAATCATCTAAGCCTGAGTTTCTACTTCTCTAAAATGTATAAGATAGTGCATAGACCTTCAAAATGAATAAGAGTGTGTATGTATTTGTGTATAATGAATGTGTATGCAAACCTAAGAGCTCTTAGTTTTTCTGTGGGCAGATGACATGTTCGGAGCTTAATATTATACAGCCATTTCATCTTGTACATTACTATTATTTTTAAAAGAAACAATGTTAGGATAAATAACACTTTAAAACAAAAGATGAGGCTGGGGAAATAGTTTCATGGTAGAATATTTGGCTAGTATGTATGAGGCCCTGAGTTTGATCCCTAACACTGCAAAAATAAATTTTATTTGTAAATTAGAGAAAAAGAATATTAACTTGTATATGTATGTATACATATTTTATTATATTAATTATATTACATATTCACACAGTAATACTAGATGACTGCTAACAAATAGTACCAAATAATCTGAACGGGCTTTGTACCAAAAAAATTAGACATTTGCAGGAGTTTTATACCAATTCTGAAAGGAAGAGAAGTTGGAAGAACATATAATTTACACAGAAACCTAAACCAAGAAGAGGATAACAGTATGAGAAGCAAGGCATAAATAATGATTATTTGGGAATATATATAGTTTGTGACACATAAAAAATGTTGAGATCAGAGGCCTGAGAAAAAATCTCTTTTGAACAGACCATCTATGAAGAGTTCTAAGAAGCACTGCAGGTTGCTTCTGATGCTTCAGTTGCATCAAGAAGTAACCTCCCAGGTCCCCATACACTTATGAGTCCTAGGTAAATTCCTTACTGTCTTATTAATCCTCTCCAAAGCCAACAAACAAACATGTTCTTAACTTATATTTTCTTTCCCAAGAATAACAAGGGTTTTTGTTTTTGCAGTGAGTCTGGTGTGGTAAGGATAGCCGAAGACAATAAAATAAACACATCGAACATGGAATCATAAACATGTAATTTGATCACAACCAAATGGTCTTCAGCTAATTAAATTAATTAATTTTCACAATGCATTTATGCATAATAAATACCCTAAATGAGTAACAATGTAAGTTCAAATACTTACTTCCTTATATGTAATGTTGTCCTGGTCAATGAAGAATGTTAGAGATATAATCAAAGTTCTTATCTCCGAGGATCATGAAAGCTCATGGAAGAATTAAAAACAGTTAAAATACTTAATAAGATTAAAATAAGTGGTTGAGGCAGGAGGTGTTGCCAGGGATGATCAATGCCGAGGGAATGATGGGTGATGGTTCCATGAAAGTATGATGGAGTGGAATTAGAAAGTGTGCATGGGTGGAAGGAAAAGAGGGCATCTGAGGGAAGGGCACAAGAGAAGCGGAGTGACCCGGACACATACAAGGATGTGGCTGCGACTGGCTGAGACCAGGCGGTGGGAGCTCTGGGAAGACAGAGAATATCAGGAGATAGATTTCCTGCTATAGCTTGTATGGCAACATGAAAAAAATCTGACAAGGAAGGGAAAAAATGTGTATTGAGTTTTGGAGGAAGAGCTGGTATCTAGGAGGAAAAGCCTAAGAAAAAGATTGTCAGAATCAGTCATTGAATCAAACTTGAACAAACAGGCTACCCTGGAACTTGGAAAACAAAGTTACAATGAGGACTCAAGAATTACAAGCTAGGCAGGGACCCAAAGTCAAGGCTAGTGAGTTTGATTCAGGGGACCCATGTGATTGTTGAACCAGTGGGGCCAGTGAAGACCTAGGTTATTCTGTAAAGCTGAATTTCAAAAAGATTAACACCTTTGCCCTGCTAACAATAAGAGGTGATATCATAGTTGGGGACTAGGTCAAGAATGCTGAACCACCTATCCATTATTCTTTCCAAACCTACCACCTACCAAATCTCCTGCTCTTACCAAATGCCCTTCTCCATTGGGATTTGCTGCTTTACTCATTGAGCTTGTTTGGCCTCCGATGAATGAGAAGGACAGCGATCAGAGACTTACCTGAATCACTTACAAGGTGATTCTGGGGTATGTGAGAATCCTGGCAATGTCTGCTTGAAGCTGAGTTTTGGCAGATAGTTATGTACTAGTTGGGGTGCTGGTCAACCAGCTGGTATCATGGGAAATACCTTCAGTGCTAGTGAATGCTATTAAATATCTTTCCAATTGACTGTGACTCTGGGACCTGTACTTCAAAGTAGACTCAGGCTTTCCAATTAAGTCATTCAATAAGCACTCATTGGGCCTTCATCATCTTATCATTGCTGGATTAACTTGGTTTACCTTCCATTTTGGTACAGGTGGCATGGAAGTAGAGTTGTAATGCTTAACAGATAGCAAATCCTTCCCCTAAAGGTGCTAACTCAGTGGCAAGAACAATCTGTGTAGTCATTCATTCCATGAATATTCACTGAGTACTTACAGGCACTAAAGCAAGTATGACAAGTAATGTTCTGCTTAATGGCCAGGTAGACTCTCAGCTCCTTTTCTAAATGAGCTGTGTGACTCAGCCCTGATCATGAACACACACATATCATAGGACAATTATGAGCAATAAATGTTTAGATGTGATCTAGCATATATTAAATCTTCAATAAGCATTACGTATTAAAATGATGGTTTTTAAAGACTGGGTAATCCAAGTCCAAAATGTCTGCTAAAGATGAATCTGTTTGTGTAGGAGTTTGAAATATTAGTAGATATCTTCTATGAAGATTAAACAGAAGAAGGTCACTTGAGGCAGATAAAAATAGCCTTTGAAAAAAATTGGAGTTATGAGGCAACATAGGAGCTTCTGGTTCTGGGTGGAGTCAGTCTCCATGCTAAGCTGCCAGGCTTGAATTTGATATTTCAAGCTAAGGACAGTCATTGGGAGATTTTGTGATGAAGAAATGGCACTATGAGTTCTGCTTTAGAAAGACCATTTTGGCAGGATGGATAGCAGGGGCATTGGGGAAGCTCTGTGAGCAACGTGGGCAGGGCTGGTGGAAGGGGTCACAAGCGTCATCATCAATTGGAGTTTAGGAAGAAGGCTCCCCAGGACTCGATAACTAACCAGACATGTGAAATGGGTGGGAGAGAAGTACAGGATGACAGAGACCAAGGGAAAGGGCATTTTCTGAGAAGGGGAAGACTAAGGATGCAGAAGGTGTGAAGGTGAGTATTATGAGTTCAGGTTCAGATCTACTGAGGCTGGGTTTAAGAAGAAGCCCACCTAAATCTGTATGTGGAACATTTGACAAATAAAAATGGATTTTTTTTCTGTTTTAGTCTCTTTTCTGCTTTGATAACAGAAAACCACAGATGGGACAATTTTTAAAGAATAGTAGTTTATTTGGGTCATGGTTCTGGAAGCTGGGAAGTCACACATATCACACCAGCATCTTCTGAGAGCCTTCCTGCTGCATCACAGCAAACCAGCACATGAGAAGAGGAGACAGTGGCACTCAACAGTAACCCACTCCTATAACTAATCCTCTCCTGTGACAATGCCATTGCTCTATATGAGAAGGAAGATGCCTCATGACCCAATCACTTCTGAAAGGTTCCTAGTACTGTCACATGGTGCAAAATCCCAATAAGTTTCCCAAAGGCAGAGAGAGAAAAATAAAGCTATCCTCCCAAAGAACACACATGCCCAGGAAGAAGGCAACCTATGACCGTACAGTAGGTGGAGCATTTTACAGAGCAATGTGTATTGATTAGGAAAGTCAAACTTACTCTGGCAAACTACTGATATGTCCAAATGCAGACCCAAGTATTCATGCACAAAAGAGAAGAAAGTAAAGCAGTCCTAAGACTTTCAGCCTAAATAACTTGAGGATTATAACATGGCAGCCATAATTAGTAACTTTCATAAGAAGTAAAGTCAAATATAGGCAACAGAGAAAATGACAAAGACAGAAATATATTTGTAATCTGCTTTTGAGTCCCTTACATGAAAAGGATAGTTAAAATCCCCACCAACATCAGATTAGAAGGCTAACTTCTATCTGTCCCGAATAAAAACAAAACTGGAATACCCATGGGGCAAATCTAATGCTAGAAAAATCAGCACTGCATCTCTCTTTCATGCAACACAGTACGGAAACAAATATATATATATATATATATATATATATATATATATATATATATACACATATATATATACACACATACACATACATACAAATATATATACACAAATACATATATACATACATACATATATATGTATATATATTTGTGTATAAGTCAGGCATTTCTGGATTCAAAACTCAGTTCTTATACTTGATAACAAGAGAACAATGAACAAGCTAATGAATTTGCATATATCTCTGTTTTCTAATATTTAATTAGATATAATAATAAATTTTTTTGGACTGAATGTTTGTGCCTTTCCCAAAAAATTATTTGCTGAAACCTTAACTCCCAATTTGGTAGTATTTGGAAGTAGAGCATTTGAGAAAAAAATCAGGGTTAGATTAAGTCATGAGAGTAATGACCTCATTATGGAATTAGTACCCTTATAAAATGAAGGTACAACCTCCTCCTCCTTCTTTCTTCTTTCTCTCTCTCTCTCTTTCACACACACACACACACACACACACACACACACACACACACACACATATCTAGAAGAGGCCATGTGAAGAGATAGTGAAAAGGGCTATCTCTGAGCCAGCGAGCAGGCCATCACCAGACACTGAATCTACCTCTACCTTAGGCTTGGACTTCCCAGCTTCCAGAACTAGGAGAAATAAATTTCTTATGCTTAAGTCGCCTAGTTTGCAGTATTTTGTTATAGCAACCTGAGGGGACTTAGATAATAGTTAACTTAAAAGATTTTATGAATGAGGATAAAATTTAAAAATTGTATTAGTTAATAATTATTTTCCTTTTCATACACACAATACAAAACACTAAGCCTGCACATGAAACAGCTCTTAATTCTTCCAATAGTTTTCTGAGGAAATGGACTAATCTATTAATCAACAGGTCCCATGGGAAATATATCTTTTCTTTTAAAGACATTTGAATCCTAAGGCAACTAAACTTTCTAGAAATAAGATTCCTTGATAATGGAATCTTATTTTCCTGTTTTCATATATTATCATATCATATGCATGTGATTTTCTCCTACTTTAACTAGAAGGTGATTGTATCTTAGCCTATGACTCAGAAATCCATGAACTGTTGGCAAATTTTTTTTATTGGTACACTATATTTTCACATCATAATGTGGATCATATTGACAATGGTGTACATTCACACAGTACTTGGTGCCCTTCCCCCTCCCCTGGTTTCCCTTCCCCCCTTTCAGAACAATGAGTGTCCAGATTAATCATACTGCATACACATATTTTAATGTAGCTCCTCCATTAATCAACCTCAGATTTCTTCCTCGCCTACTCTTCTATTCTAGCTTTGCTGAGATTTCCCCTCCATTTTCTGGAGTCCCTCTGGTATCCCTAATAATCTCAAGTTTGGGCATATTAGAGAAAACATATGTCTCTTCTTTCTGTGCTTCGCTGGTCTCACTTAACATAACGTTCTCCAGGTCTTTCCATCTTCTTGCAAATGACATGATCTTCTTCTTATTTATAGCTGAGTAGAATTCCATTGTGTGCATATCCCATAATTTTCCAATCCATTCATCTGTTAATGGAGACCTAGGATGGTTCCATATTTTGGCTATTACTAATTGTGCTGCTATGAACATGGGTATGCATATGTTACTGTAGTTCTCTGATTTCAACCCCTTTGGAAAGATACCCAGGAGTGATATAGACAGATCATAAGGTGGATCCATTCCCAGTTTTCTAAGAAATCTCTACACTGATCTCCATAGTGGCTGAACTAGGTTACACTCCCACAAACAGTGTAAAAGAGTTCCTTTTTCCCTACCTCCTCTCCAGTATTTGTTGTTACTTGACTTCTTTATGCTTGCCACTCTGATTGGGCTTAGATGGAATCTCAGCATAGTTTTGGTCTGTATCTCCCTAATGGCTAAAGATGTTGAACATCTTTTGATGTATCTATTGGCCATTTGTATCTCTTCTTTTGTGAAGTGTCTATTCAATTCAGTTGCCCATTTCTTGATTCCGTTATTTGCTTTTCTTGTGTAGAGTCTTAAGCTCTTTGTATATTTTGGATATTAGCCCTCTATCAGAGGTAAAGATCTTCTCCCATTATGTAGGCTTTCTCTTTAGGTTCTTGATGGTTTTCTTTGATGAGAAGAGATGTCTTAGTTTGATGTCATCCTACTTGTTAATTCTTGTTTTAATTTCCTGTGCTTTGGAGGTCTTGTTGAGAAAGTTACTACCTGTGCCTATATGTTGGAGTGTTGAGCCTGTGCCCTCCTCTAATAGCTTCACAGTCTCTTTGTTTGAGGGTGACTATCATATAGCACTGGCTGTTTACAGACAGTTTTATTAATTATAAAAGGAAGAATTTTTTTCTGGCACTTAACCAAACTTCTGAATTGGCATATTCTCAAATTATGTTTTGTTGAGTCCTAACTTAGGTCATGGCAGGTATCATGCCCTGGGCTTCATACACCTTTACTCAGCTTATTTTTACAATACCACAATGTAGGTAATGTTCTCATTGCTATGATTTCACAAATGGCCAAGCTATTTGACCTTACCTAACCCAAACCACAGGGCTATTCACACAGTGAGGACATGTGTAGCACATGTATCATGTCCTGGCCAATAATGATGTCATAGTACTCTATCTCAAATACTCTACAAATATATTCACAATCAAATATGAGCCATCAGAGCATACTCTGTTATTTAGTCTTAACTAATGAAAATTAATATACCATCCAGAAAATATTATCAACCAATCAGCTATTGTTAAGACTGTGCTAGATGAGCTAGTTATCGTAGGATCTGCAACAAACAAACAGAAGGAAAAATATCACACGAGGTATCAAAACATGAGTTCAAGAAATTATCCAGGATAGAATTCTATTAATATTAAATATATTACATATAATAATATTTCTCATTATTATAAAGATATAATGTTGAATACTCCCCTGAACTTATGCAGGCTGGAATGATTGCTCCATAGCTCTGTGATGGCCTACTTGGAAAAAAATATTTATGAACAGACACAGGTCAGATTTTCAGAGACTTGAAAAAAAAATAAAAGAACTGTCTTTAATGCATAATCAGCATCTGGAAGAAGACTGTGCTATACTGATTACCTGCAACTTTGCACAGGCTGATTTAATCAGGACTTTCATTTTTTATGAATGCTTACCCTCCTGCTCATCTTCCAAACAAAACTGGCTCTGCACATTTAATGCTTGCCATAACATAACACCGTACCACTCTGTCCCAAGTTGGGTCCACCTCTACTCATCCAAGTTTGCGGATCCCTAGTAAAAGATATTTTAAGTGGTATCTTATATAAGACAGGTTTTCTTAAAAAAAAAAAGAAAAGTTTAAGTTTGAGGGAACAAGTGAAAAATATTCAATTGAGGGATCACAGAAAGCATAATCAGAAATTAGGTACCATTCACCAGCAATAGAGCATAAGACCACAGTTCACAGCGAGTAGAGACAGCGACAGTAAAAGACTTTAGCAGATAGACTTTGGTACTAAGAATATGACATGCAGTATTGAGTATTTAGTCAACGAAGACAGATTTAGATAGAAGAACAGAATGTTATCATTTTATGGCCAAATAGTATCCCATTGTGTGTATGTATACTACATTTTTCTTTACTCATTCATTAGTTGATAGACACTTGAATTAATTCTCTTTCCAGGCCACTATGAAGAATGCCATCATAAATATGGGAGTGCAGATCTCTCTTCGATGTTCTGGTTGCACTTTTGCATAGTAGAGTGACTAGAGATAATAATAATGTACTATATATTTCAAAGAATCTAGAAGAAAGGATTTCGAATATTATCACAGCAAAGAAATAAAAAATATTTGAGAAAGGATATGCTTACCCTAATTTTACACAATGTACTCATATATCACATGATGCTTCATAGATAAGTACAATTTTTACATGCCAATGAAAATAAAAAAAGATATAATAACAGAAAGTGATGCTGCTTGGGGCTGATATTTGTTGGGAACTGCTGAAGACCAAAGCAAGAGGAAAACTAATTTGGTGCTGAATAGTGATATGTTTATGTTCTTCTTACTCTTAGCAGAAATTAGAAACAGCATTAAACCTACAGAGATTCAAAACATAGGAGTTGAACTTATGTGAACTTATAACTTTGTAAAGGACTCCATCCATACCCACTGAATTTGGATAAGAATTGTATTGATTTTACTTGACAACTAGATCTTACTTTTTAGGAGGTAGTGATATTATAAAACTATAGGTAGAAAAATATTCCTCAAGATAGCCATTTAAGCACAGTTTTAAAATGTAATATCTCTTTTTTCCATGAGCTAGACATGTTAATTCAAACCATGTGTGAAATTGAAGAGAAATGGATTAGAAATCAGACCCTATCAAAAACTCGGAGTTTTCACAAAATAATTAACTCCATGTTTTAACGGTGTCACCAGTAGAATCACTTTCATTTTGTTTTATTTTGTGCTATTTTTAGTGTGTGTGTGCATAAGGGATTTTGAATCAAGTTGTGAAGGTGAAGTCTGGCTGAGCTCGGCAGTTGAGAAACCATGCCCAGCAGCTATCCTCACTCTTTGAAACTCCTATTCCAAATAACCTCTTTAATTTCTTTTTGCTATCACAAATCACTCATTACCCTTGATGACAAGGAGTTGGCTTATCTACTTTCACTCATAATTTAATACTAATTGAACCTGGCAGCTGAAATGGGGACTTTGTATT
Source organism: Muscardinus avellanarius (assembly GCF_963383645.1). Lineage (NCBI taxonomy): Eukaryota > Metazoa > Chordata > Mammalia > Rodentia > Gliridae > Muscardinus > Muscardinus avellanarius. Next base: position 65,929,674 of record NC_137789.1, on the reverse strand, counting down.
AACAGATAATCAAAGACAACCATCCAGTGAATTAACATTGAAGAAAAACTACCAGTTAGGTAACATGCAAAATCAGACTTATAAGACAAATGACATTTTTGTCTATTTTGATACCTAGTGACAGTAAGAATTTTAGCATTGGGAACTGACACTTTTAAAGTAAGGATGTTAATATTAAATTAGGATCTTACTTTCCAGATATGCATTTTACATTAAAATTTGTCATCAGAAATCATTCTAAACATTTAATAAATAATAAAGGTACAAGTGCTATAAGCTTTCATGTTGAGTCTTGGCCCCCTCCTATGCTTATTTAACTCATTTAGAACTAAAGACTAAGAGAAGACAATTGGCTGAAAAGGTAAAAGGTAAGCCTATGCCAGTTTCAGACATAATGACTTTGGAAGTGTGTGTGTGTGTGTGTGTGTGTGTGTGTGTGTGTGTGTGCTTGTGTACTACTGTGGATTGAACCCAGAAGCATTCTATCTTCAAGCTACACCACTAGCCTTTTTTGTTTTTTAAACAGTTTAACTAGGTTACTGAGAGTCTCTCTACATTGTTGAAGCTGGCCACGAACCTGAAAGCCTCCTGTCTCAGCCTTCAAAGTACCGGGATTACAGGTATGTGCCACCACACTCAGAGGTGTGTGTGTATATATATTCATTTAGACTTATTTCTGAAAATCCCTCAGAAATCTAAGAACCATTTAAGTCAATATTTTGCGATATCTTTTATAAAATATCCATATGACCTCTTGCTCATATAATTTTTAAAATGTTATAATATCTACTACCTCAGGAAAAATCCCCTACTTTGGCACATGATAAAATTTTTCTCTGTCTTCTTCATATACTACAAATTACAACAGCAAATATTAACAGTCAGTAAAAATATTAAAGCGATCTTTTGAGTTATGAGAATGGATGGTTATTTCTAACCTTATCTCTGCATCTTCTCACTGCTTCTCACTCACTGCCTGATAACTTTGTTTGGGGTGATCCACTGAAGTTCTTACTGATTCTTTTTTTTTTTTTTTTTTGGTACTGGGATGGGACCCAGGGGCATTCTACCTTGGAGCATCACTCCCAGCCCTAATTTTTAAAAATTCTTTATTTTGAGACAGGGTCTCACTGAGTTGCAAAGGGCCTAGGTAGCTGAGGCTGGCTTCGAACCTGTGCAATCCTCCTGTCTCAGCCTCCCAAATTCTGGGATTACAGGTGTGTGCCACCACATCTGGCTAGTTCTTACTGATTCTAGCAAGGCCTCCTATTGGCCTCAGACTTCCTAAAGTTGAAAGTAATGATGGTATACTTCACGTACAACTTTACTCGGTCTTTAAAACATGTTGCTGTTTACAATTCTTGTGGCTTCCCTTAAAGCAGCTGTTTAGCAAAGCTGAAATCTCCTCTTACATAGGAGGCACCTATACAACAACCAGTATGTCCAGCAGAAGTTATCAGAAGTTATTGAATGCTCCTAACTCCCACTGAGCTCTGAAGTTGATAGAACTGTCATGCTTTCAAACCTTGTAACTCATTATTCTTAAATTATTATTTATGCTACTCAAAATGCCATAAGTGATAGACCCAAACTGTATGCATTCTCCATCACAAAAGGCAATAACACTTTTCATTTTTATCGCTCAGCACCAGACCCTCCTTCTCTTTGGGATCCTCGGTTTCCCCTATTTTCATTCAGTAGAATACATCTGGATTTAGATTGTTACTAAATGTTCCCTGTTAACATCCCCAATCCATTTGTGAAAAGTCTGATATGAAGACAGCTAAAACATCTGCAAAGGGCAAGTGTTACCTCTTCTAAAGCTCCCTCCATGAATGCCCCATGAATCTTACATTTCATTTTTTCATAGGGCCGCATCAGAATCACTGGGATTACAGGTAGTGGAATAACATCTGTTCTCAGCTATCCCTAGCTGACTGCACTGTCATACTTTTCAGATTAATCTGTTTTGTGCACATTTATAGAACAGTTCTGTGTTTAATTCAATTGTGTTAATTCATGTCACCAAATACTAATACATACAAGGAGAACTAGAAAGTCCCATAGAAGGCCTCAGGGTACAGATTGCAATGGAAGCTATTGGAGTCACAATAAAATCATGACAAAATTGCATAAATTAAAATGTAATTATAGTTCCATAATTATTTTAGTTCCCTTAAAATGATTTTATAAGAAAAGCTCATGAAATAATAAAAATACTTAAAACTCTAACAAGAAGTAGAAAAATGTTCATTTGCGTGATTTATCAGAAAGGTGCATACCCTAATACTATCATCACCCATTAGAGTAGGAAGCATTTTAAAAATACTGCTGATGTTAATGAGGGCATAGTGAAACTGTAGATATTTTTATTTATTTCTGATGGAAACGTAAATTAGTAAACTGTTCTGAAAAATGATTTGGATTATGTTTTTTTTTTTTAAGGGTCTGGGGATGGAACCCAGGGGCATTCCACCTCCAAGCACAACTCCTGCCCTATTTTTTATTCTTTGTTTTGAAACCGGGTTTCACTGCGCTGCAGAGGGCCTCACTAAGTAGCTGAGGCTGTCCGCGAACCGTGATCCTCAGGTCTCAGCCTCCCGAATGCTGGGATTACAAGCGTGCTCCACCACGCCCAGCTTGCATTATGTTTTAATAGCTTTCAAAGAGTATATGACTTTTAGAGCTATTAACTATACTTTTGAAATAATTCCTAATGTGTACATGTTCATAACAGCAATAAATATTACATATAAAAACAACCAAAATATTAAAAATAGAATATTTTAAAATTTTAGATGCAAATGGATTAAAAATATTTAACTTAAAATTATATCTTTTAAGAATATTTAATTATATGGAAAATGATATGATGCAAAGAATAAGAACAGAATATAAAACTATATGTGATTTGAGATAAATCTGTATATTATATTTGCACATATACATATGCACAAGAAACCAGGAAGAATATGTTCTCAGTGATGGACTGATTGTGGAGGATAAAAGAAGTGGTATTACAGAGGACTCCAGGGCTGAGAGTGAGATTTACCAGATGAATGAAAACAAATGAAAAAAACACACCTTAAGAAAAGGGTTAGAGAGTTTTAGGATACTTACAAAAATGGGACCAAAGTGATGGCTCATGGTCTCGATTTAAGGAGGGAAGGGGGGCTGGGAAAGGGCTGGCATGGAGAAAATACTAGAGCTAACAAATTGGCTTACATGCTTCCCAAAAGTGTTTGAGGCCAATTACTAAGAGAACTTCCTCATTCCTTTGACACAATCTCAGACTTCCTCCAGTGTTCCCCATGCTCATTATAACATGCCCTTCATACCTGTAATCATTTACTAAAATTTGATAGAAAAAGTCCCCAAATCTTGTGGAACTCGGCTAAATATTTTTATGTATTTCTCACTTGTAGAACTACTCTTTTTGCGTTCGATCTCTGTAAAACCTATATCTAACTCAGTTATTTCTTTTTTGTTGCATATTTGCACTTGCTCTCAAAAGGTTTTCAATTGTTTTGGTGTCGTAGGTTTTATAAACTTCTAAACTAGCCACATTAACCTCATTCCCTTCACTGCTGTAGAACTTTGAAACACTTAGGAATATGTGCCTTGATTTTCTTCTCTCTGCGTTAACTTAGATCTACATGACCTTCTTACTCTGTTATTTTCACTGTAAAGTAAATTATCTTTAACACTATATGCTGTCTTTTCAAATATGGTAAACATAGTTCACATTCTCCAGTTATTGAGGGCAGGATGAAGAGACAAATGTAAAATAATTATAATTACTGATAAAATTAAAAATTCCTGACTCTGAAACAAGAGTCTGTTCAAACCACCAATCTGGGTTCTCAACACAAGTATCCTGAGAAGCTTTAGAAGAAAAAATTTCAATTTACATGGCCCACCACAGAATAATGCAAAACTGCTAAAGATTTGACCCGAGCATCAGTAGCTTTTTGTTTGTTTGTTTGTTTGTTTTTGTTATGTTTTGTTTTTCTTAGGCACTAGGGATTGAACTTGGGAGCATTTACAACCTCCAAACCACAACCTCAGCCATTTATTTGTTTGTTTGTTTGTTTATTGTTTTGACACTGAGTCTTGCTAGGTTGCTGAGCCTTACTACTTTCTGTGGCTGTCTTCTAACTTATGATCCTCCAGCCTCAACTTCCGGAGTATTGAAATTACAGATGTGTACGACCACTGTGTCTAGCTAGCATCAGTAATTTTAAGCAGTTTCCAAATGATTCCAATGTATGGATTGGGTTATATATCCTGGAAGAGGGCACCTACCTTTGCCTGGAGTGAGGAGACAATGAAGTCAAAATCTTATAAGGCCAGTGGTGAAAAGGAAAGAGAGGACATATGATTTAGAAGGGCCAGAGGAGATATATGTTAGGCAGGCAGAGGACAAAATTCAAACCCAAGGCAAAGACAACCTGACTATAGTTCCACATGGCTGACCTATGCTATCAATGAGGTGGGAAGGAGGGCTCCACAGTGCAAAGCCAGGGTTGATCTAGGTTGTGCAGTTTTCCAGAAGTTCACCCTCTATCCTACAGAAATAAAAACCTGTCCTGAAATCTTCTTCCTTAATGAAGAGCTTCCCAACATGCCTACTAGAGGCCTGGCCAGGGAAGCTGTTGATCAAGAACTGGCTTAGAATGATGGACTATCGTAGTACTGCAGGAAAGTCTGCAAGTTTAGGAAGCACTGTTACAACCTCTAGAACATGGGGAAGTAGTCACAGGGACTTCTAAAGTCTTTGGCTAGAAATGAAAGAACATGAAAGTTTAGATTTTCTATTAATCACATTAGTGAATATGCTTAGGAAGCAAAGAAGGTTATACAAATAAAAATAGAGGTACTGGCTCTAAGTATGATCAAGAACAGTACTGTCCAATAGAAATGTGATGATATAATATGGAGTTTTTATGTATTTTTAATGTAAATGTATATAATTTGAAGTTTTTCTCCTAGCTACAGTTTAAAAAGCAAAACATATATCAAATTAATTTTTCTATATACTTTTATTGGTGCATTGTAATCACTTTATTATGAGTTAAGAGTGATAGTGGCATACATGCACACAATACTTTTAGTATTGACACAAAAAATTGAAGAAGATCATCTCTGAGGTAGATTCTGGCTTAACATTCCACACCTGATACTAACATTTGAAACACTATATTTGGAACCACTTATTATATTTTTGCTACTTTTGCACACACACATATGTATACATTATCTCTTTCTCTCACATGAACATGTACACACACACACACACACACACACACATACCTGCAGTTACATGTATGTGTGCTTGTCATATACTTAACTACACTATAATTTCTAATCTCTTGTTTTTACTGGCCTGCCACATTTATCACAGATGCTTTAAAACATTCCTTCAAGCCACTGCCAATTTTTTAAAGCCTACCCACACAATCTTTAATTCTGACTTTCTTGTTGTCACCATTCCTAAATTTGGAAAGGTGGAATCCTCCTGCTTTTACTTCTTTGTTTTGTTTTGTTTGTGGTACGGGTGATTGAGAACAGGGTTATTCTACCTCTGAACTACACCTCTAACTCTTTGTTTGTTTGTTTGTTTGTTTGCTTGTTTTGGTGGTACTGGGGGTGGAACCCAGAGGCTTTCTACCTCTGGGCTACACTCCCAGACCTATTATTTTAAATATTTTATTTGGAAACAGGGTTTCATCAAGTTGCTGGGAGCCTCCATAAGTAGCTGAGGCTGGCTTCAAACCGGTGCGATCCTCCTGTCTCAGCCTCCCAAGTGCAAGGATTACAAGGCGTGCGCCACCATGCCTGGCTTATTTTTGTTTTGTTCTAAAATATGATTTTGCTAGGTTGCTGAGGCTGTTTTTGAACCTACAATCCTCCTGTCTCAGGCTCCCAAGTCCTGGGATTGCAGGTGTGTTCCTCCATGCCTGGCTACAATTTTTTCTAGCACGAGGAACATTTCTCTGTAGATTTAAAGCTTATGTACAGTACTACATACACTAGAATTTGTTTTCAGTACTGGGGCTTGAACCCAGGAGAATTTTACCTCCAAGATACACCCCCAGCCCTTTATTTTAAAACAGGGTCTAAGTTGTGGAGAGCCTCACTAAGTAGCTGAGGCTGGACACAAACCTGTGATCCTTCTGTCTCAGCCTCCAAGTACATGGGATTACCATGCCTGGCTCATAAATTGGGATTTTTAAACTTATCAGACATGCCTTTTTGATGTTGTGTCTCTCTTTTCATGTGTTTCTAGGATTTTCATAATTTCACCCTTTACTTCTATGGCCCATTCCTCATTCAGCAGTGTGGTGTTCAGTCTCCATGTGTTTATGTAGTTACTTTGGGTCTTCTAATAATTGATTTCTAGTTTCATTCATTGTGGTCTGAAAAGACACAGGGAGCCAAGCCTGGTGGCACACACTTGTAATACCAGCATTCGGGAGGCTGAGACTGGAGGATCCCATTTCGCAGACAGCCTTGGCTACTTAGCGAAACCCTTTGCAACTCAGTGACACCCTGTTTTAAAACAACAACAAAAATAGGTGTGAGGGTGCAGCTCAGATATAGAGTGCCCCTGGGTTCCATTCCCAGTACCACAAGAAAAAAAAAAGACAAAGGGGAGTATATCATAATTTTTGAATCTGCTAGTATTCATTTTGTGGCTCAAGATGTGGTCTATTTTGGAGATGGCTCCGTGAACAGCTGAGAAAAATGTGAACTCTGCTGTAGTGAGGTGAAATATTCTGTATATTCTAATAGATCCATTTGATTTATGGTATTCTTTAGGTCTGAGGCATCTTTACTGACCTTTTGTCTAGAAGATGAATCTAGAGATGTGAGAGGAGTGTTGAAGTCTCCCAGTATTATTGTATTGAGATCTATGTGTGACATAATGTCATAAAGAGTTTATTTTATAAAAGTGGCTGCATCTATGTTTCTGGCATAAATGTTGACTATCTTGACTTCCTCTTGCTGGATTGTTTCTTTTACCAGTTTTTAAAAAATGACCTACTTTGTCCCTTTTGATAAGCTTGGGCTTGAAGTCTAATTTGTCTGTTATCACTGTAGCTACTCCTGCTTGTCTTTGAGTCCTGTTGACATGGATTACCTTGCTCCAGTCCTTCATCTTTAGTTTGTGACTATCTTTACTAGTAAGGTGTGTTTCCTGCAGGCAGAAGATAGATAGATTCTGGTTTTTAATACATTTTTGTATGATTACAAAATACATTTTTGTATTTTACAAAAATACATTTTTGTATTTTTGTAAAATACATTTTAATACATTTAATACATTTCTTGCTACCTTATGTCTTTTTATTAGAGAGATGAGGACATTTATGTTCAGTGTGATTACTGAGAGATGATTTTTAATTCATAACATTTTGAGTTTTAGTTTCTATTTGAGGTAGTGTTTGTTCTTTGCTGAGTTGTCTGAAAAATTATTTTTTCTCTTATTCTAGTATTTATTATTCTTTACAGTTAATTTTTTTGAATATTTTCTCTAGTGCTGGTTTGGAAGACAAATTCTTTCAGCTTCTGCTTATCATGGAAGATTTTTATTTCCCTTTCAAATTTGAGAGATATTTTTGCTGGGTAGGATATTTTGGGCTTCAAGTTGTTTTCTTTCAGAGTTTGGAATATGTTTCTTCAGGCCATCTCGGTTTTTAAGACTTGGTTTGAGAAGTTTGGAGTGATTCTAATTGGTTTGCCTCTGAATGTCTCTTGGTGTTTTGCTTTTGCTGCCTCTAAGATTCTCTCTTTGTCTCTACATTGGTCAGTCTGACTATTATGTTGCATGGCAAACCTTTTCTCTGATCTTGTCTAAAAGGGGTTCTGTAAGTTTCCTGTACCTGTGTAGCAACCTCTTTTTCTATGTTTGGAAATGTTTTCTGATATTACTTCTTGGAAAAGATTTTTGATCCATTTGGTTTCACTTTCTATTCCCTCTTCTATGGGTATTATTTTTAGGTTAGCTATTTTAAGATGGGCCCATATTTCTTCAATGTCCAATTCATGATGTTGAATTAATTTTTCTAAATTATATATGTTCATTTTTGAAGTGGTCATCTTCTAAGAGTGAGATTCTATTTTCCATATAGTCTAATCTACTGTTTATTTCTGCATCAAGTGCTTGTATCCTTCACTACTTTCAGAGCTGCTTTCTGATTCCTGTTAAGGATATCAGATTCTTTATTTTTTTCTTTATTCTTTCATTCTCTCTCTCAATTCTTTTCAGAAATCCTATATCATTTCTACTATTAAAGTTCTGATTTGTCCTAGTGAACTCTGCAATTTTGTGTTGGTGGGTTCTGTTATTGTGGCATTGTGGGAGCTGACTGTTTCCTTGCTATCCTCCTTTTCATGATTTCAGGTTTCTTAAGTTTGTATCTTTGTTGTTTTTGATAGCCTTTTATCACTCTGTAGATGCCAGCTGGTATATACAGAGGCAAGTTGTCTTGTATTCAATAGTGAAGGTTGAATGAGGTAATGAAGTAGTAAATTCAATAATGAAGTAGCAGATAAGATCTAATAGAATGAGAGTTTGAGTTCAGTAAGATAATATATAGTAGAGATTAGAAATAGTGAATATATAGGAGGATTCTAGTAACCAATGTAGAGTATTTAGTAGAGTGATATGAAGTGGATTTAATACAAGATGAAGAAAAGAAGAGAAAAAAAAGAGGGTGACCTAGAGAAGATAGATATAAACAAGGGAAGAAGCTTGTAAAATAGGTGGGGAAGAGAATAAACAAACACACACACAAAAAAATAGAAAAAACAAAACAACAACAAAATAAACAGCCCTACAAATATATGAATACTGAGAAGACTGGTCTCTGCAGTCCTCTTAGGTCTGTGTAGATTCTTTCAGCCATTTAAGGTTCACATTTTATAATAGGTTCTTTAGCATGTTCCAAGCACTCAATCTCATTTGGGATATGTATACAAAGAAATTTTATTCAGCCATAAAGAAGAACAAACTTACATCATTTGCAGGGAAATGGATAGAACTGGAGAACATAATATTATGCTAAGTGAAATTAATCAGTCACAAAAAGTAAAAATTCAGATACTCTCACTACTATGCAGAAGCTAGGGAGAAAAGGGGTCCTAGGTGAAACTCAAAGAAAGAGAAAACATATATGAGCAAATAAGGTAAACTAACTGAGGAGGATGGTAGGGGAGAAGAGGGAAATCCCCTAATGTACATGATGTACATTCACCAATGTATCAAAGTCAATTACTATCAAACATGGGAAGAAGGAAGTGGGGGAGGGAATAGGGTAGGAATTAGGGAAGGACTAATGAGTGATGTGTGCATGTATGCCTCTACCATTTATACCTTATTACAATTTATGACTAACAATGCATCAATGAAAAATACTGTGTCTTTTTGGATCATCTCCACTGTATAATAAAAGAACTCATTAGACAGATTTTTAGGTCATTATTCATGTGAATTTTTTATCTACTACATCTAATTAATTTTTTATTAGGCAATACAATCCCTATTCTCAAAAATTGCTCTCTCCCACTTCTGTGCTTGTCTAAGTTTTCTGTTCTCTTATCTTCACTCAAGGATACCTTTACAGATTCTTCCTATAGCAGTTTTCCTATAGGTTGCAAATGTCATACCAATTTTCATACCTTTAATTTTTATTTTTTAATTTTCTGCGGGTCTGGGGATGGAACCCAGGGGTATTCGACCTCCGAGCTACACCCCCTGCCCTATTTTTTATTCTTTATTTTGAAACAGGCTCTCACTAAGTTGTAGAGAGCCTCACTAAATAGCTGAGGCTGTCTGCAAACCGTGATCCTCTGGTCTCAGCCTCCCAAATGCTGGGATGACAAGTGTGCGCCACCACACCCAGCTTCATATCTTTTAAATCTCAAAAAAACCCCTCCCATTTCCAGTTAATGCTTTTATCTCAGACTTCCAGGCTCCTGAACTATGAGAAATAAGTTTCTATTGTTTATAGACTACCCAATCTGTGGTATTTTCCTAAAATAGGACAAGAGAGAAAAATTGGCAGATCAGAGGAACCCACAATATCATCACAGCTTACCAAGATTGAACAAAAACAATAGTCAGCATATGATAGTGATCCATGCATAATACATGTTTACAGTAGCACAATGCATAGTAGCCAAGTTATAGAACCAGCCTATGTGTCTGTCAACTGATGAATAGATAAAATAAATCTTGTATACACACAGATGGAGTTTTACTCAGCCACAAAGAAGAACAAAATTATGCCATTGTTAGTAAAATGAATGGAACTAGAGAACAGTATGCTAAGTGAAATGAGCCAGATTTAGAAAATTAGGGTCTTCTTATTTTATCTCATATTTGGAAGTTTAGGAGAAAAAAAGAATAATAAAAAAGAGGTCCTATAAAAAGTAAAAAGAAGACCACTAGAGTAGAGGAAGTTGATCAGGGGGAGGTAGGAAGAGAGTGAAAGGGAGGCCTCAAGGAGTGAAATTGATCAAATTATGTTACGTGCATGTATCACAATATCACAATGAATTCCACTGTTATATATAATTACAATGCAACAATACATTTTTAATGTTAGTCCCAAGTAATAAGTTTGTAAAATTAAACACACACACACACACACACACACACACACACACACACACACACACATGCAAATAGCACAAAAACACTAAGACAGTGATGTGATCCTAAATTTCTTTCTTTGGAGGTTGTAATTCACAATAAACTTTTACATAGACCACATCATTAATGTATTCCCTACCAGTTCTGGTTTGAGTGTACTGAGCTGAGCTAGAACTTTGGCAATCATGGAGCAATTCAAAGCAGTGCTCTTCTAGATTTCATAACTGTATTTTCTTCTTCTGTAGTGGTTATGACCATGCCTAATTACAGTAGCAATTTTTAGCCAGCCATTCCAGATAATTTAAAGCCTAGTTATAAAAAAAAAAAAACCAGTGGTTTTCCTATAATTTCTTTAGTTTGCACAATAGTATTTGTACAACAAATATAACTGTCTCAAACAGTTTTGGGAACCATTAACTCTTGGTAAATTCACAACTCTATCAGCAGGAGCAAAAGTGTGTTGAGGATACTCAAGAGAGCAAGATCAGTATGTTTTATAGAAGGACAGAACATATAAGTTCACTTAGGGAGTCAGATAAATGAAGGCTAAGAGAGCTATCTTAGCTGGCTGAGTCCCTTTCTTTCTTTCTTTCTTTCTTTCTTTCTTTCTTTCTTTCTTTCTTTCTTTCTTTTGTACTGGGGATGGAACTCAGGGGCACTGTACAATCTACACCTCCAGCCCTAAATTTTTTAGTCTCTTTATTTTTGAAACAGGGTCTCACTGAGTTGCAAAGGGCCTAAGTAGCTGAGGCTGTAGGCAAACTGCAAAATCCTCAGGTTTACGCCTCTTGAATGCTGGGATTACAAGCACACGCCACCGGGCCTAGCCTAAACTGACTTCTTAAATACAAACTTCACTACTCTTTTATTTTACCTTTCTACCTTTTATGCTTGTTCAATATACCTTGATGGATTATAATTACTACAGCCTATTTTTAGGTAGTTTCAGTTTCCCTGAAAATATTCTTAAAATAAGGACAAACTGTCATGTTAAATATTTATGTAGACAAAAACTCTGCTCAAACACTCAATTTAAGGTAAATTCTCATAATTTTAGTGACAGTGCAATCAAGTTATTTTATTACTGACCATGTGCAAAGAACTGTTCCTGTTTCATTTCAAAAAGTAAATATAATAATTTATTTTTCAGATAGAAAAATTTAGGTTTTTATCAGAAACTTCCTATGTCTAGTTTATTTTTCTTAAAATTAAATTCAACATTTCTATAACAGAAAACTTGTTAGCAAAGTAGCTGATATTTATAACCAAATGAAAAAATAATTTGATCATTTAACTTATAGCCTTTTAATGTATATTCTTGTATAACAATATATAAGTGGTATATCCTGATTTTCATTTATATCGAACATTCAATTAAAAGTTATCATGTTTCCATATTATATTCATACTGTTATTTGTAACTGCTATAAAAAGTCCAAAAAGAAGCAATAGTATTGGTTTATGTGTAAAACTCTGTATAAAAATATAGATGTTATGATATACAGAAATATATAGTAGAAGAAATATATAAAATACATTCAGGTATTTATTCATTCATTCATTCATTCATTCATTTATTTTGGGGGTACTGGGGTTCCTGGAAACCCTTCGACCTCTGGGCTACACTCCCACACCTATTTTTATACATTTTTAAAATTTGGAAACAGGGTCTCTTAAGCCAGCGCGGCTGGCTTTGAACCTGTGTGATCCTCCTGTCTCTGCCTCCCAAGCACGGAAATTACAAGCATACGACACCATGCCTGACTACATTCATGTATTTTTATAACATAAGAAAGATGGAAGGAAAGCAACCTAAGGTTACTCTTTTTTTTTTTTTTTTTTTTTTTTGCAGGTCTGGGGATGGAACCCGGGGCATTCGACCTCCAAGCTACAACCCCTGCCCTATTTTTTATTCTTTATTTTGAAACAAGGTCTCACTAAGTTGTAGACGGCCTCACTAAGTAGCTGAGGCTGTCTGTGAACCACAATCCTCCAGTCTCAGCCTCCTAAATGCTGGGATTACAAGCCTGCGCCACCACGCTCCTAAGGTTACACTTAGATACATCCATTCATCTATGTACCTAGCACACAAGTTGTTTTTATTATTCTTTAAACTGTATAGAGATATTTTACATATGTTTTCACATGTATTGTCCTTTTTACAATAATAGTATCTGTTAAAATCAGGTTTGAGGAAATCCATTATTCTTTTCTTGTGAGTTTGCCTTGCAAATATGCACTACAGAGATGACGGCATACATAGTGAGGCTCCCCAATGAATGAGAGGTGAGCAGCATGCAACCCTCACACCCATGCATCGCTTCCACTTATCTGTCCAGGAGCCCCGTGGACAGGAAACACTAGTTGTCCCTGTATACTCTGGCCCATAGACATCATCATAGGAATGTTCCTTTTTTTGGTAATGCCATAATTTCATTCTTTATCAATAAGAAGTTATATTTTTTTCTTCATCCACTAGAAGCACAAGAAAAAGAAAATAAATGTATACTAGAAAGTTGAGCAAATTTTAAAAAAAGAACAAGTAAAGTTGGAGATGCTGTAGAGAGTTGTGCACACAACAACATAAGGACTTCCATCAAAATATCTTCTCAGCCATTTGTCACGTTGTAAGAGCCACACCATTTACACACAAAATCTACATCTTTGTAGATGTTGTACACCCATTTACTCTTATAAATTAGAACACTCAGCGTGGGGGACATGTCAATTACATTTTCACTTTCGAGTTAAAAATTCCGATTGTGTATGTTCTACTGCAGTTTTACTACTGGCGAGCTTCTATACAATGTTTATTTTCATTGATGTCATTTGTCACACTATTTTAATATACTCAAAAAACAAGCAGTAAGAAAAAAATCTTATTTTCAATTTTTCTTATAAAAAGTAGGAATTTTATATTCTAGATGTAAATAGTGATTGGCATCACTGTCACAAAAATGTAATATATATCTGCCTAAATTATTAACCCAAATATCTTGGAGGTTACATATGCTACTTATAATGTCAGAAAGTACTTATGAAAAGATTTTTTTAGTCATCAGAGGCAAGAAAAATTTATTCAAAGTTTTAAAATATTTTTATGAACTAATTTATTTATCTATCTCTTCAAATTATTTTTTCATCATCTACTATTTCCAAAGTAATGGAAGAACATAAATTCTACAAATAAAAACAAAAATTACTTTCATATTTCATAGAAAAATTAGAGATAAATGGAGAAAAGTCCACCAAAACATTCTGTCCTAGATTTGTAACTGAATTCCTTTGCACTAAAAAATATGCCTTTATGCAGTGAATTAATTTGTTGTTTTATCAAAAGATGAATCAAACTATTTTAGACCAGCATTAGCAATATTTCTAAACTGTTGGGGACATTACTACTGAACAGCTTCAAAACATCTTTGTTGACCTCAGAATCACCATAGAAACTTCCAAGCAACAATGACTTGGCGGCATGGCATTTATGTCTCACACATAGAAGAATAAATTTTTTGTACATGTACAAGCAAGCACAAAACATACAAAAGAATCAATGTTTCTCCAGTGGAATTCCGTTAAAACACTGGCATTAGGAGACAAGAACAGCACTTAATAAGATTGACACTTTGAATGAATAATGTAAAATTCTTCACTCTCATTGCACATCATATAACTCGACTCAATCACATCTGACCCCAAAACCTTCTACAAAAAATGATAACATGAATGGACTGCAAAGTATCAAGGGTGCACATCATCTTATGCAAGTGTAGACATATAATCCTTAATATTCACAACAGCTGCACACACTATCTATAATGACCAGAGTTATGCTTCTTGACAAAAGGCTTCCCAACGGAGTACCTCACAAGTTATTTTCTTCAAAAAAGTGTTTTTCTGAATTAAACATTTTATTGTTTTCCCATTAAAAGAGAATAAAATGAAAGTAATAGGGCAGACATGCAGAAGATAATTTTATATCTTTACAAGCAAAACTTCTGGAGGAAAAGAGAACCTCTGAAAGTTCTCATATTGCTGCTCCTACAAATTAGATTCAGTGGATTCTTCATACCACTGGGGTTTGGGTCAAAGTCGTTGAGACACAAAATTAACAGTTTAAATTTTGGTGTTTACTAACCATTAAATTCCTACATGTACCTTAGAATACTTCTTTTTTTCCCCACTTGAATGGACAATTTTATTTTAATTAGACTGAAATATGAAAACACAAAAATGTTGTGAGTAGTTTTTACCAGAAATCACAAATCATCCTTCCTGGAAAACTGTGCCATAGACACGGTCTGAAATTTCTTTTTTTAATTTATTTTTATTTTTATGTGAATTATATTGAAAATGGCATACATTCAGACTGTGGTTGGTGGCCTCTTCCCTCCCCACTTTCCCTTCCCCCCTCCCAACAATGAGTGTCCAGGTTAACCATGCTACATTCATACTTTTACACATATTTGAATGTAGCTCCTCCATTAATCAACCTCATATTTCTTTCTCTCCTCCCCTTCCATTCTAGCTTTGCTGAGGTTTCCCCTCCATTATCTGGAGTCCCTCTAGTGTTCCCAATACTCCCTAGTTTGGGCATATTAGAGAAAACATATGTCCCTTCTCTTTCGGTGCTTGGTTGATCTCACTTAACAGAATGCTCTCCAGGTCTTTCCATCTTCTTGCAAATGACATGATTTTGTTCTTCTTTTTTTTTTTTTTTTGGTGGTACTGGGGTTCCTGGAAGCCCTTTTACCTCCGGGCTACACTCCCAGACCTATTTTTACATTTTTATTTGGAAACAGGGTCTCCTAAGCCAGCGCGCACGCGGCTGGCTTCGAACCTGCGTGATCCTCCTGTCTCTGCCTCCCAAGCGCGGGGATTACAAGCGTGCGCCACCATGCCCGGCTTGATTTTGTTCTTCTTTATAGCTGAAAAGAATTCCATTATGTGTATTTCCCATAATTTTGCAATCCATTTATCTGTTGGTGGACACCTAGGTTGGTTCCATATTTTAGCTATTACAAATCTTCAGCAATAAGAACCATGCAGGAGGCATCACAATCCCTGACTTCAAATTATACTAAAGAGCAACAGTAGTAAAAAAAAAGAAAAAAAAAAAAACATGGTATTGGCACAACAACAGGCATACAGACCAATGGAACAGAACAGAACATACAGAAACAAACCCACAAACCTATAGTCAATTAATCTTTGACAAAGGGGTCAAACTCATATGCTGGAGAAAACACAGCCTTTTCAACAAATGGTGATGAGAGAACTGGCTATCTACTTATAGAAAGATGGAACTAAATCCTTACCTCTCACCATGCACAGGAATCAATTTGAGATGGATCAAAGACTTAGAAATTAGACCAGAGACTGTAAAGCTATTAGAGGAGGGCATCGGCTCAACACTCCAACATATAGGCACAGGCAGTAACTTTCTCAACAAGACCTCCAAAGTACAGAAAATTAAGGCAAGAATTAACAAGTGGGATGGGATCAAACTAAAAGTGTCTGCTCATCAAAGGAAACCATCAAGAATGTAAAGAGAAAGCCTACAGAATGGGAGAAGATCTTTACCAGCCACCACTCTGATAGAGGGCTAATATCCAGAATATACAAAGAGCTCAAATGACTCTACACTAACAAAACAATTAACCCAATCAAGAACTGGGCAACTGAATTGAATAGACACTTCAAAATAATAGATACAAATGGCCAATAAATACATGAAAAGATGTTCAACAGCATTACCCATCAGGGAGATGCAAATCACAGCTACGCTGAGATTCCATCTAACCCCAATCAGAGTGGCAAGTATAAGGAAATAAAATAACAAATACTGGTGAGGACGTGGGAAAAGAGGAACTCTTTTATACTGTTGGTGTGAGTGCAAACTAGTTCAGCCACTGTGGAGATCAGTGTGGAGATTCCTTGGAAAACTGGGAATGGATCCACCATATGATCCAGCTATGCTACTCCTGGGTCTCTTGCCAAAGGGGTTGAAGTCAGACAACTACAGTAACATATGCGTACCCATGTTCATATCAGCACAATTTGTAACAGAATACTTCTTTTTATGTTAGCAGGTGAAACACCAGCTGGAAATATATAGATACACAGCCATATTCTAAACCATTACAGAATTTTTGAGTTAATTAAGTTACAAATTGATTTTGTTCTTGTATATTGGAGCCCAGTTCTTTCTTGAAAGTAATAAAAAGCTGAATGCACTAAAAATAAATATACATGATTTTTAGAAATAAATATATTTTAAATTTACACATTATAAAATATGCATTTTTAAATGCTCAAAAGTAATGTACTTTCCAGGGTCCAGTGTTTTTAATATTCCTTGCATTTAAGACAGTGTCTAGGGGATTAGGCATTGGAGCTATCTTAGCTGTTTATCAATTAGGGTATTATTGCAGAATACTAAATATTTTATAAGTCAATATTCTTCCTTTGTGACATATTTCTTTGTGAGAAGAAACAATAACTGGTACTTAGGAAAAAAGGAAGTGAATTTATTTTTGTTGTCACCGTTGTTTGTATATTTTGTTCAACATTAAACAAGTTATAATCTATTTTCTGCTTCTGAGTTTGGCACCTTTGGAATCGTAAGTGATTTTTATGTCTCTAGGGCACCACTTAAAACTCACTATTTTGTGATTAATTTGAAGAGTTTCTTAATAAATGCTTCTATGTGCCTAAGGGCCATGTCCCGTTAGAATCATTATTAGAGATGAAAGCATATCAAAATACATTCCATCTGAAGCGCTCACTGGCTGGTATGGATACTGGCAGAAATTATACATTATTATGCATGAGTATATATGCAAAAGTTTCTGAAATATTAATAGACTGTAATAATTATGTTCATATAATAAAATATCTACAGCATACATTTCATAACATTTTCTGTAATACTCCATTGCATTCGGTTAAGTCTTAAACACTATTTGTCTAGATCATTGGTTTGATGATCTACAGTCTTGACTGACTCACATCAGCTGACTTGATCTCTAGTGAATAGATATCTGCAGCTCTGATTTGGACAAGCTTCTGGGCAGCGTAATTGATCCAAGGACAGTGCACGACTCAAGGAGAATCCTATTTGGGTTTCTGCATCCAATACTAGCATCAAATTACTCCCTATTTTCAGAGAAACAGCACATTCTCTCATAGGCTATTCTAGTACATTTGGATTCATGAGATTTACTATTCAGGAAAGACTTTAGAGACATATAATTTGCCTGAGTTTATTCCAATGGGAAACAGAATATGCCCTTTAGTAAAAGTTATCCTAAAAACTCTGCTCTCCAGTCTTCAAATGCAGTAGAATTTTCACCTGGGATAGTTTCTATCTTTTGACTGTTAAAAAACAAACAAACAAAAAAAAACAAAAAAAACAAGTATAACTGCTTAGTAGTTCCAGATCTGTGGGAATCACATTGTATTTTTTCATAAATAAGCTGAAGATGGAAGATCAAATAAAATGGTAAGATACAACTAAAATTTATGACTCTAAAGGGAATTTCCAGCAGAAATTGTTTAGAGTGTATCATTGCATTCCAAAAATATCCCAAGCATGTATCATGAATATATGTACTGGCAATGAATTTTATACTGTAAAATGGTTATCATGGTAAGTTTTATGTGTGTTTTACATTCAAAAATATTTTAATGCCATAAATATTTCTGCGAAATATTGTTAGTGCTGTTTCACCTGCCTAAAACATTCTTCTATTTAGTTGCATAAGTTCAGTATGTTTCATGTCCAAGTACTTCTATATCCACCATGACATCTTTCCAAACTGTCCAGGCCTTTGGGATAATATGCTCCTCTGAACTTTGACAGTATTATTTCCACTTAATAGCACTTTAAAAGCGATCACATATTTGCATTTCATTTTATTAATTTTATTTTCACTATTAATAGGTCATAATACTCAACATTCTCAAATTATCTGTCCTAAAGTTAGCAAGTACTAAAAATAGTTTCTTGGAGTTGACATATCATCTAGCAGTAAGACTTAACTAATTCTACTATGAGAATTATTAGCTTGAAACTTGCTACTGATTGAGTCAAGCTCATTTGTCTATCTTTTACTATTCAAAACTGCTCACAACACCTGGTATGTGTCAGGCACTCTACCAGGTGGTAAATACAGATGTAAGTAAGACAATCTGTCCTCAAGTTGCTCTAAAGTTAGGAGGAGGAAATAGCAGCTGTAAACAAATATCTGTATTTCAGTATGATTAAGATTGGGTGAGTGTTTTTTTCAGTTGGAGAAATATTAATGCCGTCTTCAAATTGTGGCCTCTGGAATCAGAACTGTATAAGAACACTCCTACCACTTGGCTCATCATAAGATGTAGAGGCACACAGCTGACCAACACCTCAACTTTCTCCTCTATAAAATGGGGAAAAACAGTACCTGCCTCACAGTGCCATGAGGAGCAAAGGAAACAGCAAAGGCATGGTGCTCCCTGCTACACTCAGTGCCCTGTAAGCACCCAATAAACATTAACTCTGTTGTATGAGAATATGACACTACCATAATGATACCTTGTTTTATGACACTTGGAATCAGTGGTGTGAGTGTGTGTGTGTGTGTGTGTGTGTGTGTGTGTGTGTGTGTGTTCACATACCCATACTTAAAACCATTTTCTCACATTATTTACTAGCACATTGGACTTAGGTAGATGACAATTAGGTGCATCTCCAATTCACAGTGGCTTCTCTTTCTCTAGAAAAGCTAACATGGGCTTCAGTTAACTATGCTCTCAGTGCTCTCCAACCGACCGGTGTGAAGGGAGATGCACAATCTAGGCTTCATCAGTCAGACTCTTCTGAAAACAAGGTAATTGGACCTGAGTTGTCCTAACAGCTAAACTCTGGAGTTAAAGTCCCTGAATTGTCCCACCTGCTACCTTTCTGAAGTTTTTTTTTTTTCACAGACCTTTGATTCTGTGATCTGTGAAACCATTCTTTCAATAAATACTCTCTTCAGATACCAGAATAATAACTATTATAACAAACAAACAACAAACTTAACTAATGTTGAGAAAGTCTTCTCTTCTTGCACACATCCTCTAGCAAGACTGGCCTGGTGGTTTTTCTTCCCACCACACCCTGCGGGAGTTTCTTTAAAGATGTACTGATCAATTGGTCTATGCAATCATGTTCCAACAAGATTTAAAGCATAAAGAGAAAATCTGACTTCAAATAATTTGCTATCTACTCTGGCTTGTACTTTAACACCTGAGACTTAAGTCAGCACATACTTCTCCCTTTCATTTCTCCATGGGTTAGCAGCAGGATCTTCTGATATAACTCATAACCCATGAATGAATTTCAAGAGAAAAGAAACCAGCTCTCTATTTGTTGCAAGAATTTGAGTTTGCTTTTCTAGAAATTGAAGTACTCAGAATAGATAGTTTCTAGGGGACCTTCAATGACATACTACTGTGTAACTGAATCAGTCACATTGATCAAACTGAGAAGATAAATTTTTACTAAGATTTAGAAAGGATTAAGCATGTAGGAAAGACAGACATTTTATTTTTTAACACTACATATACAAAAATTGAGGTAAAAATCATCTATGTAGTGACATAGACTTAATACTGCATGGCTAAATATGTATTATTTTAAAACAAACAAAACCATATCTATTTAAGATGACACGATGAAAAATGTTTGGTTTACCTTTAATTTATGCCTGTAACTATTGGTGTGGTTGTTCCAAGTATTTTAACATAGTAAATAGATGTGCCAATAGCCTTTTAAAAAGAGGAAACAGGGGAAAAAAACTTTACCCTTAAGACATTTATGTTTATTTTTCCACATCTTTTAAAAGTTTACTACTCTTACTTAACTCATCTTGAGACATTACCAGTTCTTAAACTATGTGTGGTTTAAATTTTTGTATTTGGTGGTCCTGGTTTAATCCCCAGAGAGCAAAATTCCCCATAATAAAACTGGTATTTCATAAGACACACAGGACTCAATTAGCAGAGAATCCGAATTGCCTGTGACTCTGGGGAAAGGTCAGAATTCAGTTCATTGAGAAAATATAAACACAAACAGAAAACAATTGTTATACATTGGGTTTTAAATTGAATTTCAAGAATGATACATGTAATCGTTTTCTCAAAGTAGGGAGGATTTGTAATAATAATTTTTCTACAATGCAAACTACAACACTATGGCATAGAAATAAATTGATATATGCACACATACTTTTAACATATGGAATGTATATGAATATATATACATATATTATATGGATAATCATATGCATATAAAAGGATTATTGATTATGTACACATATGGACATATATGAATCTATGTACATATGTATGTATATGTGCATGTACATATACATACATGTAGATAAAATAACCATGAAAAAATAAGTATTTTATTATAAATAAGACACAAAAATTACCTAGTTTTCTATTTCTAGACTACTTTTGTTCTAGTTATATTTTTACTCTAATTATATTTAAACATAATTTTGAAATTTTTCAAACTATTTGATTATGGGTATATCCTTCATAGCATAGAGCACAACTTCAAAGGTAATTGTGTGTGTGTGTGTGTGTGTGTGTGTGTGTGTTATGGGTGGATGGATGTTAGGGTAGGATGGGAGAAAGGATATGATTATATAGTATAAAGTAAATTTCTGGAGTTTTGGCATACCTACGATTATTAAATATCTAAAGTTTACAAACTGATATCAAATTATGCAAATACCTTTTGTGCTTTGTTGCTTTCTCCATTTTAAACTCGTCATTTAAACTGGAAATGCAGGGTCACTCTTTGCTTGTTTTGAGTCTTGTAAGTCTATTTCAAATTATGTCCACTGTGCAGGAGAAATCATTACTATTCCCCAGGAACCAAGAATCCTGTCTTAATCAGGAGAATGAATAGAAATGAAGACCTCTTGGAGCTTAATACATGTTTTAGAATTCCACCAAAATATTTATTCTGTTTTGCAACTGCATTTCTTTCTTTTATAAAATCATATGTATGCCTGTGCTAGTCTAAGTGTTTGCAGCTTGGTCTTGTTCTTCACTTTAAAATAAGGCATCCAGCCAATTTTATACACCACCTATTTCTACCCAATTGTCCTTTTCTCTCTGTCAACATTTTCATTAAAGTAAAAGCACATGGATGAATATGATTTTTCCAATACATTAAAAAGGGTGAACTGAAAGCTTCACTCAAGTCAATTAGCAGAAAAAATCTTCAGAGGTGGTGCCATGCCTAGCACAGAACTACTACAAGTCATTGCCTTGAATGGTGCCCTAGACAAAAATTCCTAATTTCCTTATTATAGTTCTGGTTGTTAATATAAATTGGTATTCAGGTTTAAATTAAAATAGGTCAAAGGACAACCACTTATTCATCAATTGTCATAAATAAGAGTTAAACATTTTTAAAAGTCATTATTGTTATTCCTGGCATGAAGAACTTTACTGTCGGGGCCCACTCGGCTGGACTGAGATGGCACCCAGGCTTGTTGCCAGCATGGATTCAAGATGGTGCCTAGGCTTGCAGCCAAGTCACAAGGCTCACGAGGCTGGCGGTGCCCTGAGCCTGCGCAGTGAGCCCTATCAGGCGCCCTACGGATGATCAGTGACACAGCGCCTCATGCTACCACCAGCCCGCCTATGAGAGGGTTAGAAATGTGCATGCCCTAGCTGCGGGAAGCTTGGGGTTGGTGGAGTGATGAGGGAGGAGTTATGAGACTGATATATATTTGCCTGCTGTGCACATTGGCAGCAGCAGCAGCAGCAGCAGCAGCAGCAGCAGCAGCATTATTATTGAGAAGTAGCATTAAAAGAGGAAGTAGCTTCATCAACAGAGTCGGCGTTCGTTTGTTTCTTCCCTAGGCTCTGCTGGTCAGAGCCTTAGGGATGCGTAAGTGGTGCCGAGACCCGGGAGAGAGAAAAAAAACCAACAAAAAAAAAGTAGCAAAAAATTCGCAGGTAAGTGATATAATAAGATAAGGCTCACGGATAAGCGAGGACAGCGCTGTGTAGGTTCGCAGGAATTTGCGAAAATAGGTTCGCAGGAATTTGTGACGATAGGTTCGCAGGAATTTGCGACGATAGGTTCGCAGGAATTTGCGATGATAGGTTTGCAGGAATTTGCGACAAAGTAAAACTTATCATGGGGTCTAAGGTTGCTACCATGAAGGTCAAAGAGGCTCTTCGTAACATTCTGTCTAAGGGGGGAGTGAAAGTGAAAGCAGCCACTTTAGAAAATTTTCTTAGCACAGTTAAAACTGTAGCTCCGTGGTTTTTAGAGGAAGGATATGTTAACACTCCTCAGTGGAAATGTCTTGGTCAGGATCTTCTTAAGGCCGATGCCAAAGGGGCTCTCCCACCTGGGACACTGGCTATCTGGAGCTTAATTAAATCATGCCTGACAGACAAAACAGGGGGGTATCATCAAGTTCTGGCTGAAGGCTCTAATGTTTTAGAGGAAGCAAGAGATTTCAGGGCAAGGTCAACAGGCAGACTCTCAGAGGGATGAGGAGTCCTCTGAAAGCGACTCCTCCAATTCCTCCAAGGTGGAACAAGAGATATGGCCTGTTCCACCAGAAAGAGATAAGGAGGAAGAAGCTTTGTTAGAATCTTGGCGCAGATTCCAAATGTCTTATAACAGAAAAAAGAAACATTCTGAACCTTCCACTACTCCCTCTCCCTCTCCTAGTCTGCCGCCATATTTTACTGAGAAAGGAAAGTCTGATAGGCGGAAGAGACCTGAGGTTAGTCCGTGGGCGGAGATTTTGCCTACACCAGGAGCATTTCCTGTGTTTCTTGACCAGAATCAGCAAAGGTATCATGAGCCATTAGATTGGAAGATTGTTCAAAGATTAAAAGAAGCTGTGTCTACATATGGAGTGCAGGCCTCATTTATCTTGTCACTGGTAGAATCCTTTGAAAGATACGCCATGACTCCAAATGATTGGATGAATTTGTGCAGGGCTGTACTGTCTGGTGGAGCCTATCTTAATTGGAAGTCAGCCTATATAGAATATTGCTCTGATCAAGCTCGTGTTAATGCTCAGACAGGGAAACCTGCTTGGAATTGGGATATGTTAATGGGACAGGGACCATTTGCTAATAATCAAAATGGGTACCCACAGCAGGTGTATGGGCAAATTAATCAAGCAGCATTAAGGGCATGGAAGATGTTATCAGGGACAGGTAATTTAGGAGCCAGTTTGTCAAAAGTTACTCAAGGACCCAATGAGCCTTTTGCTGATTTTTTATCACGGCTTATGGAAACAGCTTCTCGGGTTTTCCCTGATGTGGACGCTGCCATGCCATTGATTAAACAGCTAGCTTATGAGCAAGCCATTAAGCCTTGTTGGGATGCAATACGTCCCTATAAAATAAGGGCCTAGAAATATGGCTCAAGGTATGCAGAGACATAACTGACTCTGTCATACAAGGACAAGCCATAGCTGCTGCCATTGTTTCTGGGTTGCAGGGCAAGTTTTACAATCAAAAGCAGAGAGGCAGTTCAGGGAATTGTTTCTGATGTGGTCAACCAGGACACTTTAAAAGAGATTGTATACAGACTAATTCTGGAGCATCTTCTAGACCAGCCCAGAGGATTCCCAATCTGTGTCCTTGGTGTAGAAAAGGCAATCATTGGGCTATAGAGTGCAGATCTCGATGGGATGTAGATGGAAAGCCTCTTCCCCCACCACAATCAAGTGCTAGGCCAAAAAAATGGGCAGAGGTGCCCTGTGCCTCAGGGCCCTCAAATGTATGGGGCAATTCAACAGGAGACAGGGAATGCAGGACCACAGATGAGGCAGGTGCCTAGATTTCAGCAGCCTCTCCCACCATACGGAGAGCAACCCCAGGGAGTGCAGGATTGGACGTCTGTGCCACCCCCCGACTCATATTAACCCCTGAAATGGGAGTTCAAAAAGTAGATTCAGATTTTCATGGACCCCTTCCTTCTAATACTGTAGGACTGCTTCTAGGCCGAAGTTCCACTACCTTATTGGGTCTAGTGGTGCATCCAGGAGTTATTGACCAGGACTATACAGGCAATGTGAAAATATTAGTTTCTTCCCCTCGTGGGATTTCTGTTATAAATGATGGGGACCGCATTGCTCAGATAATTCTGTTGCCTAGTAAACATTCTCTTTTTCCTAGTCAAAGACAGGCAAGAAAAGATAAGGGCTTTGGTTCTACAGGTCCTCCTGGAGCATGGCTCACTATGGACATGGGGTCACGTCCCATGTGTCAACTCACTATACAGAGAGTCTCTTTTTGGGGTCTCTTGGACTCAGGTGCAGTCCGTAGTATCATTAGATTATCTGAATGGCCAAAAGATTGGGGATTACAACAGACAGATCAATTACTTAAGGGGTTAGGATATGCAAATAGTCCAAGCTGCAGTGCTGTTCACCTTAATTGGACAGATCAAGAAGGTCATTCAGGGACATTCCAACCTTTTGTTCTGGAGCTTCCTGTATCCTTGTGGGGTCGGGATGTGTTACAACAAATGGGAGTAAAATTGACTACTGAATCTGTATATAGCCCTCAAAGTCAACAACTTATGCATGATGCAGGCTATTCAGGGACAAGTGGGCTTGGCCGATTTGAACAAGGTCGAAAGTCCCCTGTTCCCATGATGGGAAGAAACAATCTTAAAGATAAAAGAGGACTGGGTTTTTCTATGGGGCCACTGAACAATTAAAGATTAAATGGAAAACAGATGTGCCAGTGTGGGTCTCTCAGTGGCCCCTTCCTAAAGAAAAAGTTACAGCAGCCCACGAACTGGTACAGGAGCAGTTATCAGCAGGACATTTACAGTCCTCCACATCTCCATGGAATACCCCTATTTTTGTTATCAAAAAGAAATCAGGTAAATGGAGGTTGTTACATGATCTCCGAGCAGTAAATAATAGTATGGAGATCATGGGACCAGTGCAATTGGGGCTACCAATCATATCAGCCCTCCCTGCCAATTGGCCCACTGTTGTGTTGGACATCAAAGACTGTTTCTTCTCTATCCCACTGCATCCTGCAGATACCCCTCGATTTGCTTTTACAATACCGTCCATTAACCATCAGCAGGTGGATCAAAGATATGAATGGACAGTGCTACCACAGGGTATGGCTAATAGTCCCACGTTGTGCCAAATATATGTAGATAAAGCCCTACAATCTATTAGGAGAGAATTTGCCTCTTCCATGATTTGTCATTATATGGATGATATTTTATTATGTGCTAAAACCCCAGAAATTTTGGACGAAATGCTTATAAAAACTATACTATGTCTTAAACAATGGAACTTAATTATAGCTCCAGAAAAAATACAACAGGGAAATGTTAAACAATACCTTGGCACCAAATTAGAAGATACTATTATTCGTCCTCTTAAGGTTAGCTTGAGGGTGGACAATTTACAAACTTTAAATGATTTTCAAAAACTTTTAGGGGATATAAATTGGATTCGACCATATTGCAGACTTAGTAATGCTGACCTTAAACCTTTGTTTGATTTGCTAAAAGGGGATTCAGATTTATTTTCTTCACGATCATTAACACCTGAGGCACGAGCATGTATTCAACTCGTAGAGGAAAGATTATCTGAAGCACAAGTAGATCGTATAGATTATCAGAAAAAACTGCTCTTATGTATTCTTACTACAGATCTCACACCCACTGGAGTGTTGTGGCAAGAGGGTCCCATAATGTGGGTACACCTCCCTCATTCTCCCAAAAAAGTGTTGCCATGGTATCCAGCTTGTGTTGCACAAATAATTATTAAGGCACTAAAGGCAACTCTGACTGCATTTGGGATGCAGCCTGATCTTATTATCACTCCATATACTAAAGAACAGCTTGCCACTCTAGCTGCCACCAATTCTGACTGGGCTATTGTCCATGTAATGGCCACAGGACAATTCGATAATCATTATCCACAACATCCATGGCTCAGGTTTGTTTTGGCTCATCCTATTATTTTTCCTAAAATCACTCGATCTGCACCGATGGCTGGAGCGCCAAATATTTTTACAGATGGATCCAAAGGAGGTATGGGAGTGATATTCAAAGAGGGCTCAGATCCACAAACTTTTCTTTTTCCCCATTCATCAGCACAGGCAGTAGAGATTTTGACAGTGATTCAAGTATTTATGCTCTATGATTCCACTCCATTCAATTTAATTTCAGATAGCTTATATGTAGTACAGGCACTTAATACCTTGAATGTGTAGGACATATTAAGGGACAATCTACTATTCTTTTATTATTGGCTAAGTTACAACAATATATTTGGAACCGCAAATGTTCCTTCTATGCAACCCACAAACGAGCTCATTCAGGACTTCCTGGACCGCTTGCTGAAGGCAATGCTATTGCAGATTTTCATACTCGAACTGTACTTATTTTTTCAAATGAGGACAAAGTGTTACAGGCTCAAGAATTTCACAATAAATTTCATGTAAATTCCCAAAGGCTGAGACTAAAATTTAAAATCACTAAAGAACAAGCTCGACACATTGTATTGCAATGCAAAAATTGTTTGACATTATTGCCACAGCCTACTACAGGAGTAAATCCTCGAGGTCTGCGACCTCTTCACCTATGGCAAATGGATGTCACGCATGTTCTTGAATTTGGCTCTCTTAAATATGTACATGTTTCTGTGGATACATGTTCTGGAGTCATCTTTGCCTCTGCTCATACTGGAGAAAAGGCCCAACATGTAATTTCCCTTTGTTTGCAGGCTTTTGCTGCCTGGGGCATCCCTCACCAAATTAAAACTGATAATGGACCTGCTTATGTTTCTCAGAGATATTCTCATTTTTGTGCCCAAATGGCTATACACTTAAATCATGGATTACCGTATAATCCACAGGGCCAGGGCATAGTAGAACGAGCCCATGCCACTATTAAGTCTGCTTTAATAAAACAAAAAGGGGGAATAGGGGCTCAATGGAGCACACCAAAAGATAAACTAAATCTTATATTATTTATTCTAAATTTTTTAACGTTGGATGCCAATGGACGAACGGCAGCGGAAAGACATTACAGGCCTCACGAGCGCTATGCAGGGCAAGCAATGTGGAAAGATATTCTTACAGGAGCATGGAATGGTCCGGATCCAGTGCTAACGTGGGGTCGAGGGTCGGTGTGTGTTTTCCCACAGGACAAAGACTCGCTGATTTGGGTTCCTGAATGATTGGTGCACTATGTACAGGAGCCAATGGAAGATGCCAAGCAACAAATGGATATTGCTAACTCTGTTGGTAATGTTTCACATTGGAATGGGTGAAAAAGATCTTTGGGGAATTATTTCTGCTTTCCCTCTTCCTTTACCTGTGTCCACCATTGCCACCATTTTTCTATGATTTCAGGGGGAACTGTAAAAAATTGCAGCTATTCTCAAAATTTTTCCGATACTTTTGAGGCTAGCGTCAAGGTAAATTGTTCAATGGGACCACGATTCCCGTTTGGGCCCACTCCTGTTTGTGTAACTACTCCATTTTTTTGGCTTGTTTCTAATAGTTCTTTGGTTAATGATACTCTAGGTTGTTTTATTGATACCTGTTTTCTAACTTTCTGCTGGAATGCTTCTATGCACCCTTGGGCAGTAGCAATGCGACTGCCTATGGCAGTTCCTTGGCCAATACAAGTGAATGTAAATTCCCTTCCAGATTTGCTGAAACGAGAAAAGAGAGACTTTGGAATTTCTGCTCTTATTGCTGTAATTGTGGCCTCTGTGGCCATGGCAGTTACAGCTGCTGCCGCTTTGGCGACATCTATAAATACTGCAGCCAATATGAATGCTCTATCCTCACATGTGGCTACTGCCATGGCTGAGCAAGCTCAAATAAATGGGCAACTTAAAGCTGGCATATTAATGGTAAATCAAAGAGTAGACCTGTTACAAGAACAGGTTGACATTCTGGGACAAATAGCCATGGTACCATGTATTCATAAATTATCTGGATTATGTATAACGTATGTGCAGTATCAAAATTTCTCCCATGCAGGCAATTTGTCTCGTCAATTAAGCAAGATGCTTCTAGGAACTTGGAGCCATGAATTTGAACACACCATGATTGAGCTTCGAGCATCTATCATTGCAATTAATTCTACCTGCGTAGAAGTCGCCACAGTACAACAATGGATGGACTTGATACATGGAACATTGGGTTTCTTAAAATATTGGGGTGGCATGGCATTCTGGGCATTCTTGCTGGTGGTAGCATGCTGTTTCCTGGTTGGATATATCAGGCGAACTCGACAACACACACTGCAACAACAGCACATATTGGTGCAAGCTATGGCAGCCTTGATGTTGGCTCATCTCCTCAGGTTTGGCTCAATATGCTGGATCGGTAGTCAAAGACGGGTAAGATCGTCCCCAGGATCATATCAACTTAAGACAGGGAAACAATCATGCTATTGTTCTCCCAAAGATGGGTAAGAATGATCCTTGAGGGTCGACAACCTAAGACAGGCACGATCCCGAGCCTTATTTTTAATAAAACAAAAAGGGGGAGATGTTGGGACCCACTCGGCTGGATTGAGATGGCACCCAGGCTTGTTGCCAGCGTGGACTCAAGATGGCGCCTAGGCTTGCAGCCAAGTCACGAGGCTCACGAGGCTGGCGGTGCCCTGAGCCTGCGCAGTGAGCCCTATCAGGCGCCCTACGGATGATCAGTGACACAGCGCCTCGTGCTACCACCAGCCTGCCTATGAGAGGGTTAGAAATGCGCATGCCTTAGTTGCGGGAAGCTTGGGGTTGGTGGAGTGATGAGGGAGGGGTTATGAGACTGATATATATTTGCCTGCTGTGCGCATTGGCAGCAGCAGCAGCAGCAGCAGCAGCATTATTATTATTGAGAAGGAGCATTAAAAGAGAAAGTAGCTTCATCAACAGAGTCGGCGTTCGTTTGTTTCTTCCCTAGGCTCTGCTGGTCAGAGCCTTAGGGTCGTGATACTTTACAATGTAGAATCTCATTCAATCCGTATTACAATTCATACTTGGTAATGCTATTGTGCTTCCTTATAGTAAGTTAACTGCCAATCTTTAAGTAGCATCATCACCAAAGTACAACTGGGGCTGTCTGACTAATCCATGTACGTATCTATCTAGCATCCCATGTACGTATGTGTAGAGTATAAAATTTAGATACACCACTGGGTGTACATACACACGTAAACACACACACAGAGCCAATTTACTATCCTGAGAAAGTAAAAGTAAAGCATTATATAATTGGGAAACTGCATAATTATCAAATTAATAGTACAAAGCAATGATATTTAAATACTTCTCCAGGAAAACACATGGGCAAAACATTATTACCTCTTATACTATAAGCGTAGATAAAAATGAACCCAAATAATGTCTAATTTTATAATGGTTATTTGAAATCTTTTCCTTTCTTTCCCACTTAATGAAAGCTTAAAAGGAGACAAGTATAAAATAATTACATTCTAATGTGGATCAATTCCTTCTTTTATCAAAAATTGTTTATTAAGCTAGAGGATCAATGGTAAGGGAAAAAATTCAAAGCTTAAAGCTTCTGCCTTCATGAAGTTTCCAGGCTAGCAGAAGAGACAAAGATTAAACAAATAATCACATAAATACAATTTCAGACAAAGCCAGATTTTTGCCCCTGTGAGAACAAAAACTAAAGTCATTTGTGAAGGCCACTGATAAGATTTTTCTAGAGACTTTCATCGTAGATCTGAAAGATGATAAGGCAGAAAGGAGGTGGACTAATCAGACAGGACAATGTGTTGAAAGACCATGGTGGATGGGTGTCCAGAAATTAAGTGGGGGAGAAGATCAGTGTGGTCAAGAGGGTGTTAGGTTCATGTGGAACCCTAAGTGAGGATTACAATATGAAACAAGACAAGAGATTAATAGAATAGCTAGCAATCTGTTCTAATCCATAAAAGTTGCAATAAAAGTCCCTGGGAATGGCAAGAAATCACATGCAATTATCTTAAAATAGGTCCTAGCACAATATACGAGTCCAGAAATGTTAAGGATATTTAAGGAATCCACCAGAATGCCACAAAAGGGAGGGCATGAGGAAGCAGAGTCAGCACTTTTATGTTAATGATGGGATTTCAGGAGCCTTAAAAGACTAAGTATCCATTAGTAAGATGGAGAGGATGAGAAAAGTAGGTGCCAAAATGGAGCATGATGCAGGAGTGGCCATTGACAGAGTGCAATCCAGAGAGCCCCATGTCTTCACCAGGGTAGACCAGTGCTTTCACAATCTGGCAAATGCCTACCAAAGGCTGATGAAACCCTACTAAGCTCCTCTTGCCCATGCTTGGTCCTTCAGACAGCTCGTTCAAGCTCACTGCATTTAGTTCTGGACAAAATTGTGGCTGCTGGATCTGTTACCAAATGGGTTCAATGGTCTTTATGTGCAGGAGAAGAAGAGCTCTGGTCTGAATGGACTGTGCCTGGTGCCAATCAGCATGGTGCCCCTTCCCAGATTTAGATACAACTCCAAAGGACTCTATAGAACACACAACCAAGAGAAACAGCAGAGGACCACATTTTAAGACATTCTGCTTAGCAATTGTGCCATAAAGATATCCAGTTATTCCACAACAATGCTTTTTGTAGTAGGACATAACAAAGACTCTACCTAGATAAATATATCATCAAGATCATAGGGCTCATAGGATAAACATTCATTTTCAGCTTTACAAACTGCTTTCAATTCTACTCAGAGTCAATCTTAATACGCTACTTTAATTCATCTTACATAAACTGTGCAAATGACAATATATCTAAACCACTGTATTCTAGCATGTACAGAATAATTTTATAACCAATGAAAAGACAAGTAATATTTTCTCTATTCCTTATAAAATGCATAAACATCATTTATTATTAAAAAAAGTAAAAAAAAAACCATTTTATTTGATGGACAGGGAAGCTGGTTAAATAAATTATGATACATCCATACAGTGGAATACTCTACAAAAGCAATAAAGAATGAAATATTTTCCAGCTGAGATATAACTATCAGAATGATACACTTAATTTTTTAAAAAAAGTCAATGTGTGTAACAGTGTGTGAGTTTGAGTCAAGCAATAGAAATAAATACATGAATACAAACGTTCGGAAAAGATAAACAAAACAGCTGAAAGGTTATTTCAGAGAAGTAGATCTAGAGATCCACAGAAAAAGGAAGACTTGCTTTACCATTGATCTTTTTGTTCTGTTGGCTTATTTTAAGCTGAGTCTCCTTTCATGATAAAATAAGAAAGGAAAACTAACTTTGGTTTGGAATTTAACCATTTTCTATGAAGATATGGGCAAAAAATAAGGAAAACCAAAAAGAACTTAGTGGTTAATCACACTGAACATTCCTCTATAACAACACTGCCTCCTAGTCAACTGCATCAAAGTCTAACTCTATGATCTCAACATAAACACAACAGTATTCTTGAAATACAAGCAAAAACAAAAGATTTGCTTCCTCCTCTAAGTTCTTTACAAAATTCCTCTGCTGAATTCCTCATTTTCAGTATGCATAAAGGGGCAAATTGTTAGACACTACAGAATTTTTGAGAACAAAATTCCTTACTGGATCTAATTTTCATTTGTTTATTTAATTACTTAGTTCATCCTGAAATAGCATATCTCAAATCATTATCCAACTGTTATTGATATAACCAAAAACAAATTTCCAAATAATAAATTCTCTAAGACTTTCACGTTTACTAGATATGCTTAAGCAACCTGAGAGTCAGATAACACTTTGAAATTTGGTTTCACAGTTTAAATGTATTCAAGAAAGACAGCCTCAAATTATCTTAGCCATTTGAAGTTAAAACTCACCTGAAATCCTTGTTTCTAACTTCATGGCGAGTGAATTAATGGAGGCAAAACTGATCTTATAACCAAATTTTTTTTTGGTGGTACTGGGGTTCCTGGAAGCCCTTCTACCTCCAGGCTACACTCCCAGACCCCTATTTTTATATTATTGGAAACAGGGTATCTTAAGCTAGCGTGGATGACTTCGAACCTGCGCGATCCTCCTGTCTCCGCCTCCCAAGCGTGGGGATTACAAGCGTGCGTCACCATGCCCGGCCTTATAACTAATTTTTTTAATTAAAAAAAATCTGAGTTTCTGGTCCCCTCTCCCTAACCCAAGCACCCAGCCACTCGTCTTCTTTAACCATGCAATTTTCTACAAGTCTTAGAATCTACAGTATTCTGTACATTATTTGTCAGTTTCAAAGAATACAGAGCTTATACAAGAAATTTTCAATATTCAAATTTTTCTGGGACAAACAATCCAAAAGTGCTTTTTCTTCTAAATCACTATATTCTTTTGGCAAAGACATATCCTAATTAAGAGTTAACTATATTCAAATGTTTAGCTATATGAATTTATTAAAGATTGGTCACATAAGTATGTTTATTCCTGAAAACTGAGCTATCCACTTAAGATTTGTGCAATAAAATTAAATTAATAAACAATTTTACTTGCAATAGTATCAAGAAAGAAATAAAGTACCTAGGAATAAATTTAATCAAGAAAAAGCAACACTTGTATACTGACACTACAAAATAATTGCAAGAAAGTTAAAAAGAGCTAAATAAGTGGAAAGACATTCCTATTCATGGAATGAAAGGATAATATTGTTAAGATAAGAGTACCACCCAAATTAATATATTCAATTCAGTGCCTATCAAAATTCAAAATATTTTTTTACAGACATAGATCTGCTGATCCTAACATTCATATTGAAGCAGAAGAGACCAAGAAAAACCATAAAAACCTAGAAAAATAAGATCAAATTTTTAGGACTGCACTGGGTATGGTGGTGCACACCTATAATCTTAGTACTTGGGAGGCTGAGACAGGAGGAACAAGTGTTTGAGGTCAGCCTCAGCAATTTAGTGAGGCCTTTTGCAACTCTGTGAGACCCTGTTTCAAAGTAAAAAATAAAATTGGGCTGGGGTTGTAGCTCAGAGGTTCAACAATCCCCAGTACCACACACACACACACGCACACACACACACACAATAATAATAATAATAATAATAATAATAATAATAATAATAATAGGAGAACTTACACTTTGTTTCCAGAATTTACTGCAAAGCTATAATGATCTAAATAGTGTTACATAGGCATAATGATAGGTCAACAAAATAGAGCTGAATCCAGAAATAAACTCATATATCTATGGTCAGTATATTTTCAATAAGGATATGAGAACATCTAATAGGGAAAGAATAGACTTTTCAACAAATAGTTCTGGAACAACTGGATATTCTTAAGCAAAAGCATGAATTTGGAAACCTACTACGTACCATAATCTAAAAATAACACAAAATAAGTTCAAGATATAAGTATCAGAGTAATTCTAATCATTTCTCAACTCTGAATAACCTGAGGTTTGGTTGCTTCAGAGAAGCAACAAAATTGTACATATTTGAAATAGGCAAAATAGCAGAGGGAAAGATTTGCATATTCTACTTTATGTAAATTATACCGTAATAAACCTAACATAGGGAAAATAAGGCTTAGCAAAACTATTCTTTATTTTTATTTTATTGGTTCTGGGGATTGAACCCAAGAGTATTCTACCTCTAAGCTACACTCACAGACCTCTTTTGCTTTTTATTTTGAAACTGGGTCTTGCTTGGTTCCTGAGAATCTCACTAAATTCCTGAGACTGTCTTTGAATAGATGATCCTCTTGTCTCAGCTTCCTGAGTACTGCCATTACAATCCTGTACCACCACGCCCAGCTTAACAATTATTTTTAAATTAGCCTATGAAAGGCTAATTAGGTAAAGAAAAAGTAAAAAAAAAAAAAAAAAAGATTGGAGCTCAACATTATATACCACTGGCATTACTTGGTATAAATAAACCAGAGCAAATCTATTAGTGATACTACAGAAAATCACAATTATTGACAGTCATGTAAAGCCATCGATAGGGCAGTGAAAATTAGGAAAAGCCTGCTCATGCTTTTTATTTTATTTATTTATTTTTTTGTATGGGTCTGGGGATGGAACCCAGGGGCATTTGATCTCTGAGATACAGCCCGTACCCTATTTTTTTATTCTTTATTTTGAAACAGGGTCTCACTGAGTTGCAGAGGGCCTCACTAAGTAGCTGAGGCTGTCCGTGAACCGCGATCCTCCGGTCTCAGCCTCCCGAATGCTGGGATTACAAGCGTGCGCCACCACGCCTGGCTCTGCTCATCCTGTTTAGAACAGCCATTTAAGAA
This sequence comes from Muscardinus avellanarius, assembly GCF_963383645.1. NCBI lineage: Eukaryota > Metazoa > Chordata > Mammalia > Rodentia > Gliridae > Muscardinus > Muscardinus avellanarius. The sequence goes on along the minus strand of NC_137789.1, from coordinate 65,894,719 downwards.
ATGCTGTCCTTGAAGAACCCAGAGCTACTCTGAAAATCACGGGAGTAAGAGAAAGGGACTGACATGTCACTAGAAAGGCCTCTCCCTGTGAACACTCAGCCAGAGACAGGGCGAGCATCAGCTGTGCGGCCTGCGTGTGCGGCTCCAGCACATCAAGGTCCAGCGAAGCAGAGGGCACAGCTGCCAAGCCCTCAGCACATTCGCGCACAGTGGCAGGCCGCCGCCGTGGGAAGCCTACCGCCTCCTTTATCACCGAAGAAACAAAGTCTTCGTAGTGAGGACTTTATCACATTGATCAGAAACTTGCAGGCGGTGCGTTGCTATTTTTATTCATCCAGTCAACAAATATTTACCGAGCACCTACCATGCACAGGGCACTGTGGAGATACAAGAGGCCAGGTGGCTTTGTATAACAGGCTTTGAGGGCATCAGGAAGAATGCAGCAGGACACGATGCTCTGCTTACAACCCTTTAAAAGCCAAGGTCTTACAAGGTCCAACAAGGGGCTACGGAATCTGAGCCTGCTTCCCCATGCCAGCCCTAGGGCCTCTCTGACCTCCCTTCCCACTTTTCTGGCCCTCACTCCCTTGGCTACCGTCACTGGTCTCCTTGGGGTTCCTCCAGTGCACCAAGCATGCCCTCATTGGGACTTTGTCCCAGTTGTTCCAACTCTTTTGAAATTTCTCCCTGTATTTTCTCATGGTTCCCTCTCGCTACTTACGTCAAGATTTTGCTCAAAGTTACCTTCCTAATTGAGGCCCACATGCCCAACAGTCTTCCTTAAAACTACAACCCCTCAATGCCCACATGCCCTAGCCCCCTCTTGCTCACATTTTCTTTCATTTTCATTTTTGTCTTTTGGTACTAGAGATTGAACACAGCAGCCATTCCACCTCCAAAGTACACTCCCCCACCCAGCTCATTTTTTTGTGTTTTGGAAATAGGATCTCTCTAGATTGCTGAAAGTCTTGTCAAGTTGTTGAGGCTGGTCTTCAACCTGCGATCATCCTGTCTCAGCCTCTCAGGTTCTGGGATTACCGGTGTGCACCACCACGCCCAGCTCCATGTTTCATTATAACAAATAGAAAGTAATTTTCTAGCTGGGCACGCTGGCTCACTGTTTATAATCCCAACATTTGAGAGGTTCCCAGATAGGAGGATCATGGTTTGTGGCCAGCCTCGGCTACTTAGTGAGGCCCTTTGCAACTCAGTGAGACCCTGTTTCAAAATAAAGAATAAAAAAATAGGGCCTGGGGTATAGCTTGGAGGTAGAATGGCCCTGGGTTCCATTCCCAGTACTGCAAAAAAAAAAAGGAAGTAATTTCCTGACTTATCGTGCATAGTGTTATGGCTGCACCCCACACTGTAAGCTGTGTGAGCGTAGAGACTTGTTTTTTTGTCTATAGTGCTCACTGCTATCTCTCTAGCACTTACTATAATTCATGTTCCATAAACATTTCTTAAATGTGAAAAGGTACCAGTATTTTCAGAATACTTTCCTTAGAAGAAAGTCCCTTTGAGCTGGCTCTTTGAAGGCATTAGAGACCCTTCATCACGGCTATAATCCATGGTACTACAGCTGTAGCCAGCTTCTGAGGCGTGGAGGTGAAGGCCCCTCATCACCCGACAAGGACAGCATTTCCTGAGACACCCGCTTGCCACTCGCCTGTGCCCTGCCTAGTAACACTGGTTGGTGAGCTATGTGATGGGCCAAAATTATTTCTATGTAAAATGTTTCTTATGTAATGGCCTGTGCTTTCCACGAATAGTCCAAAATAGACTGGAAATAATGAGCTGGAAGAGGAAGATATTTACTCTAGTTTCTAAGTCTTCTCTGAGCTTCGTAATCCCTAATATGTCAAGGGATACATGTAGTCACTTAAATTTTTCATTTCCTCATCTTGTTCTAATTCCTTCCACTCTCCAAGAAAAATAAAGAAGAAAAAAGAAAAAAGAATCCTTGGTGCTTTACTCCTAAGTAAAGTTTATCCACAAGGTATTGTTAACATTTCCTTGATTTTGTTTGTAATTCCTGCCTAATGGTGTACATTCAGACTAAGAAAACTCAAGGCCATTTAATCGTGACAGTTCTAATAAACAGAAAGGACTTACTATGAAAATGTTCATTTAAAAATGTGTGAAAATTGTAAATGGGGATTATGTGTCTATGATGTAAGATTGCCAGGATGCAAAGTGGGGCCAAAGAAGACCACTTTGTCTTTATACAACAGTACAAAGGCACTAACTTAGCTGAGAAAAGATGCTGTATTCTATTCTCATCACCAGTTAATTCATTTGGACACACACATTGTCTTGAACCATTTCAACTAACTTCCATGGATTTGACTGTAAAATTAAGAGATTAAGATTAGCTTCCGAACAATTTACTTACCTTCCAAAGTGAAAGAAAAAAAATGTGAGCACTTTCAACCAAAAATTAAAGACACCATGAATGCCTGTCTTGTTTTCAAAACCTGAGTTTAATTTTTCAGTTCTGTGAGTCCAAAATAATAATTTCTCAGTAATGGATTTAGCACCAATGAATTGAAACATTATATCTGGTTCACCAAAAGTTCAGTACAAGGAGCAGGTTAAGCTTCTTAAATAAAGACTTAAGCAAAATATCAACCTGTTTAGACTATTCTACAACCAATATAAGTTATTTATATCTACCTATTACACAGCAAAAGATCTTGTCTTAAGTGAATGTTAATTTAAAAAGTCTAATAAGATTTGTTGAGATAAAAATGTCATTTCTCAATGGTCAAGAAAATTAAAATATTTCTTACTGGTAAATGATCTTTCAAAAGCAAATGTCAAACTTTGATTCAGAAAAATTCCAGGAGCCATAATTCTATTATTAAAACTTGTTAATAATAAGTTTTAGGTAAAAATTGTATAGCTAAAAGTATTTCAAGACACTAAGCATATATTTTAACTGGAACATTATGAAAATATACATAAATAAAATATAAAAGAAAAATGGAAAAGAAAAAATAAACTTCATAAAACAGTAAATTTATAAAATATTAAAATTTAAAATTAAATGTGTCATCACTTATGCAAAAATATCTATTTTTTGTATGCATGAGCAGTAATTTTTATTTTTAAACAAATGGGGAAACACATGTTAGCCAGGGCTGTCACCAGCTGTAAACTAAAAGCCAATGAAGGAAAAGAAAAGCAGTTATCTTGCCATCTCTCACACTGGGCTGGAAATAACAGTAACTTCTAAGCTGTTACATTGACTTCAATTATCTATTTGCTATACTGGGGATGGAACCCAGGGGCATTGTACCTCCAAGCTACACCCCCAGACCCAATTTTTAAGTCTTTTTAATTTTTGAAACAGGGTTTCACTAAGTTGTGAAGGGTCTCACTAAGCAGCCAAGGCTATATGTGAACTGTGACCCTCCAGTCTCTACCTCTCGAATGCTGGGATTATAAGCGTGCGCTACCACACCAGGCCAAATCTAAAAAAATTTTTTGGAGAGCCTACTATGTGCCAGGGTTATGTGAGATGCTAGGTATGTGTGCGTAATCAAGTTATCCTGTCCTTGCTTTGCGGTATCTATACTTAATGGGGATACTTCTTTTTATGTGATAAGCCTACTAGCAAGTTGATCAACAAGAATCTTCTGTTATATTTTGCTCTCCCCACTTTTCCTATTTGTCCAGACCTGAACCTGACTAGAGGCATCAAGCATCAATATGAGAAGCTGAGCCAGGGCAACCACAGCAGGAGTTGATCTTCTCATGAAGATGGAGAACCAGGAGGAGAAGGAAGAAGGTTAGCAAAATATTACAGTGGTGGCGGTCCCGTGCCTACTGAAAGCTGGTTGAATCAAAGCTGCTTCCCTATGTATACTTTTTTTTTCTGTTTAGGAAGAAAAAGGAAGACAAAAAAAAATTTTTTTTAATCAGAACATAAAAAGCACTATCAATTAAAGGAAGTAATAAATTAGCCTTCAGTTCAAATTTGGAACTTCTATTTGTCAGAGTCACAATTAAGAAAGCAAAAAGGCAAGCTACAAACTAAGGAGAGAGATCCGCAAGTATCTAATAAAGGTCTTCTAACCAGAATATATAAAGAATTCCTACAAAGCAATAACAAAAATTGACCAAAAAAATTGGGAAAAACATCTGAATGGGAACTTCATTAAAAAGGCTACCCAAAGAGCCAATAAGCAAGTGAAAAAGTGCCAAGCATCATTACTCATCAGGAAATGCAAATTAAACCACATTGCATACTATAGCTCATCTTTCTGGATGAAGAAGTTAAAGGACTAAAATCAAGTGTTGTTAAGGATGTAGAATAAGTGGAGCGCTCATACATTGCTGGCTGTTTTTTGATACTTTTATTAGTGCATTATAATGTAGTTCATGATGGTGACTTACATGCACACAGCTCTTGGTGGGCTTTCCCCCAGTTCCCTTCCCAATCCCTCCTTTTCCTCATACAGGGTACTGAGATTGGCCCTGGTATTCTCAGATGTGTAATGATGTCCATAGAAGTGTTTCCTTCATCACCGATCCTCCCTCTCCCTCTCTACTTCCTCACAATAACCTCCCTCACACCACTGGATTTTCTCCTACATTATCTACAGTCTTTCTTGTATCCTGATTATTCCTTAGCTTCAGCATATGAGAGAAAACATATAACCCTTCACTTTCTGTGACTGGCTAATATCACTTAATATGATATTCTCTGGGTCCATCCATTTTCCTGCAAATGGCATAATTTTGTTCTTTATTATTTCTGAGTAGAATTCTATTTTGTGGAGTCGAGAGAGAGAGAGAGAGAGAGAGAGAGAGAGAGAGAGAGAGAGAGAGGGAGGAGCCTACAGAATGGAAGAACATCTTTGCGAGCTCTTCCTATGATAAAAGACATATTTAAATTAAAAGTTAAAAACTTATTTTTAAAGTTGTAAAATAAAATAAGTTAAAAACTTGTTTTAAAAAATTTAAAAATATCCAGAAATACCTCATCACCTTTAAAATACAGTCTAACTAAGCTCCGATCCGAGTCATCAAGTTCCCAGATGATCTAAGCTCTTTCTACCTTATAACCTCATCTCTTTTTAGCAGCTCCAGCCCACTCCTTTCCAACCAGGATGGCCTTCCAGCTTTGCCTCAACTGTGCCAAGCTCACTGCTGCCTCTTGCTGGCAGCATCTCCTTCCAGGCTCACTGAAGAGTGGCTCGCTTCTTCTCAACCTTCAAGTCAGTCTCACCTCTTTAGATGCTGCATCCTTGACCACCAATATCTAAAGTGCCCCTCTGTTATGGTTAGATGCAGAGGGTCCCCTGAAGAGCTCACATATTAATGTTCGGTGTTGATATAATTAAGTCATGAGAGCAGGAAGTAACTCCATCCTGATGAATTTACTGGGTGGATACCTAGGCAGGTGGGGTGTGGCTGGGACAGGTGGTTTCCTGAGGATGTGGCCTTAGAGACTGTGATTTTGTCTTTAAGTCCCCTTGCTAGCTTCTGTGATGTGAGAGCAGAATCTTGCACTTGAGCTCTCCTCCCTCTCTGCTTCCCACTGCCATACTCTGAACTCCACAGACACTGCCTCCCATGGACTGAACCCTGAAACCTCCAAAAACCATGAGAAAATAAATCTTTCTCCCTCTAAAAAAAATTTAAAAATATATTTAAAGTTAAAAACTTAACACCAAAAAGATACCAAATAGCCAAGCCAAGAAATGGGCAATTAAACTAAATATATACTTCATAAAAGAAGAAATATGAATGGCAATTAGTATATGAAAAAAATGTTCAACATCATTAGCAATCAGGAAGATGCAATTCCAAACTAAATTGAAAGTCCATCTAACCCCAATCAGAGTGGCAATCATCAAGAAATCAAACAACAATAAATGCTGGACAGGGTGTGGGGAAATAGGAAATTTTTTGCACTGTTGTTGGGATTGCAAATTAGTGCAGCCGCAACCAGAATCAGTGTGAAGATTCCTCAGAAAACTAGGAATGGATCCATCATATGATCTAGCTCTACCACTCCTGGGTATGTTTCCAAAGGGACTGCAATCATAATATTATAGTAATACACACATATCCAAGTTTATAGCAGTATAATTCATAAGGACCAATTTATGAAACCAACCTAGGTGTCCATCAACAGATCACTGGATTGCTGGTAAGAGTTTAAACTGGTCCAACCACACTGAAGAGCTATTTGGATTGTCTGAAGTTAGACATATGTTTAGCCTATACCTCAGGAATTCCATTTCTAGTTATATACCCAAAAGCAATTCATGCAGATGTTCACCAAATGACATGCACAAGTATGTTTACAACAACTTCATGCATAAAAGTGAAAAAGTAGAAGCAATCAAATGTTCATCAACAGTAGAGTAAATAAATTGCAGCATAGACATATAATGAAATACTTCCCAGCAGTGAAAAGAATGAACTACTGCCATATACAATAACATGGACAAAACTAACAGACACAGGCTGAGCAAGCAAAAGACACCAAAAGTATCTGCTCCATAATTTCTATTTATATAGAATCAGACAGAGGCAAAACAAACCCATTATTCAGAGCAGTGGCTGCCTTTGTGTCTATCAACTAGAAGGGGAACTATACGGGGTGCTGAAAATATTTTATTCCTTCTTCTTGGTGGTGGTCATAGGGTTGTACTCATAAATAAAAATTCATGCTCAGCCATGGATTTTTATTTATGAATAAGAATGATGGCACCTACCTATAATCCTAGAATTTAGAAGGTTGAGACCCAAAGATCACAGGTTAGAGGCCAGCCTCAGCAATTTAGCAAGACACTCAGCAACATACTGTTTCAAAATAAAAATAAAATAGGGCTGGGAGTATAACTCAGAGGTAGAATGCCCCTAGATCTGATTCCCAGTACACAAACAAACAAACAAACAAACAAACAAACAACAAAAGCTCCATGCTCTCCATGATGGCATCTTCCAACTGGTCCCCTGATTCTTGTAAGTTGTAAGCCAGATCAAGACATTCTGTTGCTCAAACCCACCAGAGGCTCCCAATTCACTCAGGATCAAAGCTACAGTCTGTGTAATGAGTTGCCACTGGCCCCTCCTCCCCTTTCCATTTACTTTATTTCTTGCAGGTGTTAATGCCTGTCTCCAAAGTTAATGTCTCAAGGCCTTTGCTCTGGCTGTAACTCCCTCAGGGAGCCACAGAACTCTCTCCCCTCCTTCAAGACTTAGTCCTATTTCCCCACATCCTTGCCAGCATTTATTGTCAGTATCCTACATGCCTGCTATTCTAAAAGGACTCTTAAACATAATTGGTGGGACTATAAATTAGTATACCCACTAAGGAGGTCAGTATGGAGGTTCCTCAAGAGCCTGGGAAGGGAAGCACCATCTGACCAGCTATTCCACTCCTCTGTATATTTCTAAAAGAATTCAAGTTAGTGATACATTCGTACCCATGGTTACAGCAGCACAATTCACAATGACCAAATTACAGAGCCAACGTAAGTGTCCATCAAACGATAAAGGTATAAAGAAAATGCGGCATATACACACAGTGCAGTTTTACTCAGCCGTAACAAAGAACAAAAGGATGTCATTTGTTAGGAAAATGGATGGAACTAGAAAATGTTATGCTAAGTGAGATCAAACAGTCTCAGAAGGTCAAAGGTCCCATGTTTTCTTTCATATGTGAAAGCTAGAAGGAAAATAAGAAACAAAAGGGACTTCAGATAAATGAGGAGAAAGACCAATAGAACAGTAGAAGGGGCTCAAGGGAGGAGGTGGGGAGGAGGAGGAGGCTTGAGGGAGGAATATTTCAAAAAATGTTATGTACATATTCAAAGGAAGTTCTACCAGCGTCACTAACATGCATGGGGAGGCAGGAGAACGGAACAGGGTGGGATGTGGAGGAAAATCCACCAAGTGATGTGTGATGTATGAATCTACTAGGCCATAAAATTACAACACACCAATAGAAGGACGAAAAAATCTCACTCAGCCTCTCCTAATCTCATCTGTTTAAAATTGCAAAATGCTGACATGTGGTGTGTGAGGGTGGTTTGTGTGTGTGTGTGTGTGTGTGTGTGTGTGTGTGTGTGTGTGTTTGATTAGAACAAATTGCATTCAGATTGAACACACTGAAGTAAAAAAGAAACTGAGTTTCTGTGAATTATTAGAAAACAAAAATACTTAAACTTTTAAAAATGTTTAACAGGTATTTTAATTAATTAATTAATTTTTTAAACAATTTTTATTGAACATAAATGGTATATATTTAAACTATACTTGGTGTCCTCTCTCCCCACCCCCATTTTCCCTTCCCCCCTCCCACCAATGGTTGTCCAGGGTAACCATGCCATATTCATAATTTTACACATATTCAGATGTAGACCCTCATTAATCAAGTTCAGCCTTCCTCCTCTCCTATCTTTCCATTCAAACTGTACTGATATTTCCCCTCCATTATCTGGAGTCCCACTGGTATCCTCTATGTTCCCTAGTTTGGGCATATTAGAGGAAACATATGTACCTTCTCCTTCTGTGCTTGGCTGATCTCAATAACAATGTTCTCCAGGACTTTCCATCTTCTTGCAAATGATATAATTTTGTTCTTCTTTATGGCTGAATAGAATTCCATTGTGTGTATTTCCCAAAGTTTTGCTATCCATTCATCTGTTTATGGAGATCTGGGTTGGTTCTATATTTTGGCTATTATGAATTGTGCTGCTATGAACATAGGTATGCATATGTTGCTGTAGTTCTCTGAATTCAACCTCTTTGGAAAGATACCCAGGAGTGGTATAGCTGGATCATATGGTGGATCTATTCCCACCTTTCTTAGGAATCTCCACACAGATCTCCGTAGTGGCTGAACTAGTTTGCACTCCCACCAACAGTGTAAAAGAGTTCCTCTTTCCCCACATCCTCGCCAGCATTTGTTGTTGTTTGATTTCTTTATGCTTGCCACTCTGACTGGGGTTAGATGGAATCTCAGTATAGTTTTGATTTGCATTTCCCTGATGGCCAGTGATGTAGAACATCTTTTCATGTATCTATTGGCCCTTTGTATGTCTTCTTTTGTGAAGTGTCTATTTAGTTCATTTGCCCATTTCTTGATTGGGTTGTTTGTTTTGCTGGTGAAGAGTCTTTTGAGCTCATTGTATATTCTGGATATTAGCCCCCTATCAGAGTGGTGGCTGGTAAAGATCTTTTCCCATTCTGTAGGGTTCCTCTTTAGGTTATTGATGGTTTCCTTTGATGAGCAGACACTTTTTAGTTTGATCCCATCCCACTTGCTAATTCTTGCTTTAATTTCCTGAGCGTTGGAAGTTTTGTTGAGAAAGTTACTGCCTGTGCCAATATGTTGTATTGTTAAATGTATTTTGATATGCAAAATTCTCTCACATTCTTTTCATATATATATATATATTTTTTTTTCGGGTCTGGGGATGGAACCCAGGTGCATTTGACCTCTGAGCTACACCCCCTGCCCAATTTTTTTTTATTCTTTATTTTGAAACCAGGTCTCACTGAGTTGCAGAGGGCCTCACTAAGTAGCTGAGGCTGTCTGCGAACAGTGATCCTCTGGTCTCAGCCTCCTGTATTTTGGGATTACAAGCGTGTGCTACCATGCCTGGCATTCTTTCTTCTTTAGTCTTTAACAAATATTTTAAATGCACAAAAAGACTTCTTTTGTGTTTTGTTCTTTTTTTTTTTTTCAGTACTGGGGATGAAACTCAGAGGCATTCTATCTCCGAGCTACACCCCCAGCCCTATTATTTATTCTTTATTTTGAAACAGGGTCTCACTGAGTTGCAAAGGGCCTCACTAAGTAGCTGAGGCTGTCTGCAAAACGTGATCATTCTGTCTCAGCCTCCCAAATGCTGGGATTACAAGTGTGTGCCACCACACGCAGCTTCACAAAAAGACTTCTTAATGTGGTCTTTGGGGAAGATGGAGAGGGGAAAATGAGCAGGATGAATATGATGATATTTCCAATAGGGGGGAATTATGAGTGTGTGTTACTAGGGATGCCGACATCCAAGGATGAAAGCAATGATGCAGTATATAAAAATGTACCCAAATGGAAAATTACCAAGGACTTTTACTTCTTTCTGTCTTCTATTGATCCTTGAATACGACAGAAAATTGCTTCCTCTTTTTTTCTCCCTCTTTTTTTTGTGTGTAGTTCTAGGGATTGAACCAGGGGCATTCTACCTCTAAGTTACACTCTCTTTTTATTTTTATTTTGAAACAGGTTTATTTTGAAACTAGGTTGCTGGGAGTCTCTCTAAGTTTCTGAGACTGCCCTCAAACTTCTGATTCTCCTGTCTTAACCCCCCAAGTACTAGGATTACAGGTTTGTGCCACTAAGCCTGGCAGAAAGATTGTTTCTTGTTTCTTCTTCAGGTTGATGAAATGAGTGGGACTAAGCAAAGATGAGGTACTAGATTAAGTCAGGGAAGGGTGCCCCAATACAGGCATGTAGGATGGAGGTTAAAATCCCTTGGCCCATCTCTTTGCTGTGGGTTGGGTGGTGGGCCTGTGATTAGGGCACATTGACTTCCTCACCTGGCCCAGGTCACACATGTTCATTTTGCACTGGGTCTAACAAATTCTCTAGCTGGTTCTGTTCACTGGATTGGGCCATGCTGGGAAATGCTCACCAAAGGAAAGTGATTGCACCTTGCATCTCCAACCACTGAGAAGAAGTACAACGCTTGGGCTTCTGTGGGCTTTAGAGGCAACTCATTCTATCCAGGTATGTCTATTTTCACTCATTTCTTAGGAGACATGACACATTGTCAGAGTTTCTTACAAAGAGAGGGTAGAGTAAGCAGCCCTGACCATGGGCCATTTGACCTGACTGTATATAGTGGTGGTGGTATTTCTAGTGGAAAAAAGATGCTATGAGGGGTATCTAATCTGCTTCAACAGGAAAATTGTGGTATGGACCTTTAGGATTCTGGAGTAGAAACATGCCACCTGCATCAAGAAACTATCATATACCATTCAAAAATCAGCTCCGGGCAGGCTACCGGGCAAGGCAGAGACAAAATAAAGGGGCTCCCTTCTGTTGCACCAAAGCTTTTCTTCGACAGCCGAGTTTGCCTGTCTACAAGGAAAATCCTTAGAAGCGTCATGTGCATTGCTGCCGGGCAGCAAATCCTGCCTCTCCTTTCCCACCTTATCTTAGACTCCTGGGCAAGTCCTAGGGAAGCATTACACTTCCCAAGTCGGCTTACCATTCTTCCATTCATACCCGTGCCATCTCCCCTCCCCCCTTCCATCTGGTCACTTAAAGCACAGGCCTTGGTGCTAGGCTGGCCTGTCCCAGGGAAACAGGAAGGGAGGGAAGAGGTGGTTGGTTGAAAGCCACTCCCAAAATATTCTTCATGGGCCACAGGTAAGCCTTGTGCAGAGCCCCAGGCCTCTCCAGCAGCCTTCTGTTGTATTCCTCAACCTCCTCCAGCCTCATGATCACCCATGAATGGGATGGATTCCAACCACTAAAGCTTACGGAGCATCTGTTGGACTGATTCATATCTTAATTTCATACTAAGTTTGTGATTAACTTTGTAAATAAAAGTAGAAATAAAACTTTTCAAAGTCAAGTTAAGCATTGTCATATAGGGTCAGGAAGTTTTCTTTGAAACAAAGATTCCACATACCTTTTCTTTTCTTTTCTTTTCTTTTTTTTCTTTTCTTTTCTTTTTTAGTGGTACTGGGGTTCCTGGAAGCCCTTCTACCTCCGGGCTACACTCCCAGACCTATTTTTACATTTTTATTTGGAAACAGGGTCTCCTAAGCCAGCGCAGCTGGCTTCCAACCTGCGCAATCCTCCTGTCTCTGCCTCCCAAGTGCGGGATTACAAGCGTGCGCCACCACGCCCGGCTTCTCCACATACATTTTTTAAATGATCAAAGATTTCACTTTGTAGAACACTTGTACTTTTTCATGTATAAGTAACTGAAATAGAGCTTTTTTAAAAAAATGTGAAATATTTGACTATAGATTGTCAAAAATAACTCTGTATGAATACAATAAAACTAAAATTTATGGGCGAGATAAATTGGCAAAGACTTTGGCAATGGAGAAAACTCATAGACTGAGATTTTAAGTCCCATGTCCAGTTAGTCTTCTCTTTTCAACAGGAAGAACTTTTCATCCACAAGAAAACAAGAGACTTTACAGAAATAAAGTTGCAACTGAGTAATAGAGTAAGAAAAAAATACTAAGCCGGGCACAGTGGCACACACTTGTAATTTCAGCATTCGGGAGGCTGAGACAGGAGGATCATGGTTTGTGGACAGCCTCAGCTACTCAGTGAGGCCCTCCGCAACTTGGTGAGACCCTGTTTCAAAATAAGGAATAAAAATAGGGCAGGGGATGTGGCTCAGAGGTTGAATGCCTCTGGATTCCATCCCCCATCCCACAAAAAAGAAAGAAAGAAGGAAAGAAGGAAAGAAGGAAAGAAGGAAAGAAAGAAAGAAAGAAAGAAAGAAAGAAAGAAAGAAAGAAAGAAAGAAAGACCAGCTTTAGATAGAAGCTGTCATTCCAAGATCTTGATTATCTCTGGATAAATGTTATGGCTTTTATTTTTATTTCTAGTGTATTTTAAAATGTTTTGGATTTTACATGAAAACCTAAATAATTATTCTCTTAATTCAATTTAAGTTTCCAACTCTACAGAAGAGTTAGTAAGATAAGGGCTGATATGGTTTCAAAAGATTTTATATTTGAGACATTGGGTTTTCATTGAGTTCCAAGTCATTTTAAGGACTCCATGGATGAGAGTCTCCTGAAATACAAAAGCAAGCAAGCAAACAAACAAAATAACTTCTTTCCTTAACATGGCTCTTCCTGAGAGAGAGAAATTAAAACTTTTGCCAAACTTTAAAGAGACTTGTGATGCCTCTGCTCCCCCCAAGCAACAGGATCTCAGAAGTAGAGTTTAATTGTTGCAGCTAGTTCTGGGTAAATGGCCATATCAGGTTGCCTGGTTGGAGAGGTGTGTGGAATCCCCACAGCAAGCACTGAACACCTGCTGTGGTTAAGACCTGGTACCAGGTATAACTTGATCAGACCTGGTACTGAGGCCCTGTGCCTGGATTGGAGAAATGACTGCTGCCATAGAGGAGGCAGAACCAGAACTCTGAGGTGGAGAAGCACTGTGCTTTTTCTACTCATTGGGTAGCTTCACTGATACAAGGCAACTTCCCTTGGGTTGGTGCTTCTGATCACCACAGTAACTCGGGAAGGCATGCCAAAGAGGTAGAATCAGTCCCACTGAAAAGAGACGAAACTGGGGTTTTAGAGGAAGCATTCTTTTCCCCTAAGGTTCTTACAAAGGTTTGTAGACCCGGAAGCATCTTTTCCTTTCTCCAAGGAGAATTGCATTTGTAAAGAACCTGGGAGCCCATTTCCTGCTGTTCAGGTACACCTCCTCTCAGGACTAAGGGTGGTACACGTATTCTGACCAGGTGCATGGGAGGAACTGACTGTGCATGGCACCTTTCTCTTTAGGACCCTTCAAGAGAAAAGATGCCCTGTTGGGTTTCACCCTCCCACGTACAAACAATGGAATTACCCCAGACATGAATCTCAGAGGCAGATGAGGAAGGGAAGCTGGGTTTGTCTTCTCTTTCTGCCCTCAAAGAACAGGAGGGTGTGGGCAAGGGGTGGGGGTTCTGGAAATGCATGTCTGCCCTGCAGACCCAAGCCCCCTCCTCTCAGGAGGTAGGCTCAAGGTCATGTGGGGAAAGGGAGCAAGAATGTGAGAGAACCAGCCACACTTTGTAATTCAGCCTCATCTGTACATTCTCCATCAGTGTGACTTCTATGTCACTTTTCAGGTGGTTCCAAATTCAGGAGTAGGGAACAAGGTACAGCTCCTTATTCTCACGTATATGCTCAGTAAGAATTTCAAAGACAAATAATTTAATCAAGATCACAGGCCTGGCGAGTGGTGTGTCAATGGTAACCACATTTTCCCAATTCCCTCTTTGACAAACTAACATGTATACCAGGAGAAAAAAATTCTTAGAAATTCAAGTGTATTATTTGAACAATGAGACAAATTGTTTGAAGTGAGGACTGACTCAGAAAAACACTGCCAGTGTGGTTCACATATTACTTAAGAAGCAGCTCTAATCTCACTTTCTACATCAAGTTTAATGTAATTACTGTGGGCTATTTAACATTCTTCAGCTTTTTTTTTTTTTTTTATCTGTAAGATGATAGGTTCAAGCCAGTGATCTCTTAAAGCTCTCTCGGGGTCAACATTCTCTATGTATTTATGTCTGGACTGGTCTAGAGAGACGTGAAACTTTTCCTTTACTATCTACCATACAATTACTACTCTATTCTTCACTATGTATTTTCTACCTATAATTTAAGCATTTTACCATATGATTATGCTTTATGATAGTTTCTTGCTAAAGAATACCATTTTCACTTCAGTCTTTGCTGATCAATTTCTATCAAAAGTTCAAGATCTTTTGATCATCTAAAAATGACATTAAGAAAATAGTCAAAACACTGATTGGATATTTATTCATAATATGCCAAGCAAATGATCCATAATCACAATATATAAAGAATTACTACAAGTGATTAAGAAAAGAACAATTTTTTTTCTTGGTGGTACTGAGGATGGAACCCTTCTACCTCCGGGATACACTCCCAGTCCTATTTTTATATTTTATTTGGAAACAGGGTCTCTTAAGCCAGTGAGGCTGGCTTCAAACCTGCATGATCCTCCTGTCTCCACCTCCTAAGTGTGGGGATTACAAGCTTGCACCATCACACCCAGCAAACAACCTAATTTTTTTTTAAATAAATGAAATAGGTAGATACTTTACCAAAGAAGCTAACCAAATGACCATTAAGGAGTAATAAAAGACCCTCAATTCATCAAGAAAATACAAATTAACATCATAATGAAATACTACAACATTTTAACCCAAATGGCTAAAATTTTAAGATTAACAATTCCCAGAGTTGCTGAAGATGTGGAACAACCGGGAAGCTCAAAAATTGCTGGTGGCAGTGCATGCTCATTTAACAAAGCAGATGAGCAGAATGATCTCTTTTTAAACATGCATCTATCTTATGACCAGCAATTCCATTCCTAAAAAAAAAAAAAAAATGAGTGCATATGTCCAATAAAAGACAGAAACAAGAATTCTCACTGCCATTTTAGTCATAATAGCTAAAAAGGGAGAAAAGAATAACCCAAACATATATGATATAAAGGATAAATTGTGGTGCATTCGTACAATAGAATATTGCATGGCAATGAAAAAGAATAAATAACTGTTAACCAGAACAGGAACAGACACTCTGTTGAGCAAGATTCAAGAGAATAGATAGAATTAATATACTGCTCAACTTCTAAGAAGCTCACATAGAAACACAGCTAATCAACTGGAAGAAAAATGAGAGAAATTATTGGCATTACTGGAAAAAGGACAAGAAACCCTCTGGGGTGCTAGACACTTCTAAACCTTAGTCTGCAGGATAGTTCTAAAGATGTGTGTACAGATGTAAATAGTCAACAACTGATGTGTGCATGTAGGAATCTGTCACTTTGAATTCCATTAGGATGTACAATTTCAATGTACCAATAAAGCTGTTTTTTTGGGGAAAAAAAATCTCACCAAACTGTATACTGAGAATAGTTGATTAATATACACTAGACTATGTGTATGTTACACCTTGATTGAAAGGAAGGGGGGAGTGGAAGGAAGCCTGGGGAAAGCCCACTGAATGCTATGTGCATGCACATCACTATCACCGTCGACTACATTATGATGTGAGATTGTAACGCACCAAGAAAAGTAAAAATCAACAGAACAATCACAAAAACCCAGGTTTACAAGACCACTCATTAGAATTAACTAAAGAATATCCAATCTGTGTTTTTCTTAGGATAGTCTAAATGCTACGTATCTGCCCACCTCCCCCGCCACACTGAACCCTCCTGGCTCCTATTAGAATTGTGCTGCACTATGCTTTGAGGTTCTCTCAGATGTCAAGGGCTTCCTAAGAAACAAGATGAAATTTGATGTCATTGTACTTTAAGGCTGTTGTCTGACATTTTCTTCCATGTCCCTTGATGGAGAGGTATTTGAGGAAATTCTTTCAGGGCTCATATCAGGAAAACTGTTTCCCTCGAGTAGCTGGTACGTTTCACCTCATGGAGACTGTCAGTCCTGTAACTGAACTTCCTGGTAAGCCAAACAAAATGGGAATGACTAATTGGTCGCTCTTTTGTGGATTTCAATCTACTTCTTGATGCACTTTCTTTTAGAAATTCATCTTTTCTATTTTTTTTTTTTTTGGTGGTACTGGGGTTCCTGGAAGCCCTTCTACCTCCGGGCTACACTCCCAGACCCATTTTTTACATTTTTTATTTGGAAACAGGGTCTCCTAAGCCAGCGCGCGCGGCTGGCTTCGAACCTGCGCGATCCTCCTATCTCTGCCTCCCAAGCACGGGGATTACAAGCGTGCGCCACCACGCCCGGCTTCTCTCTATTTTAATTTTACTTCTCTATATTTTTTCCCTCTACACTTTGGTTTACTATCTTCATCCTATTGTGCTACATTATTATACTGCATAACAGCTACAAATGTTGTCTTAACAACATTAAATATTAGAAGATAACAAATCGGATGCATACATGACTTATGAGCACACATAAGGGAAGGGCTACTAGCACATGCTGTTCTCTGGCTCACCACACTTTTGATAGCTGGTTTTATCTCTCTATACCCTGAGTTCCTGGTCTGGCCCAGGTGTGCATTTTCAAACAGTCTCAGGTAGACAGTTGAGGGATAACAAGTACCATTTGGAGGCTTCTGTGCAATTATAGCTAATGGCAATGGTTTGGGGGCATGTGGAGCAGAATATGAACATGTATTTAAATTATGAAAGAACTCTTGTTCTAGGCCTGCAAAAACTCACACGCCATTTGGAAATTGGGTCATATTAATTATAACATCACAGAGAACAACGCGTATTTTAATCAACTTCAGTTGACAATGCTGTGACCACATCACAGTTGAGGCTGATTCCAAGCCATCTAGACAATTACTTCCAGGTTTCCAGAGCTTGTAGTTTGCTAGGCCACTTAGAGGCACAGCCTGTTTTGCTGTGTCCTGAGCCCAGCCCTGCAGGATCCAGGCTTTATCACTGGGTAGAGACTGAAGACCAAGGTCCTAGGCCAAGTGTGATCTCTAGGACTGGATCCCAGGCCCAGGGGAGTAGGCACCTCCCAGAGGCGATGCTTTCCCTAACGATTTCCTAAACTACTGGCAAGAATCGAGCTTCTCTGCCCTTCAGCATAGTCAGCAAACAGCACCAAAGTTTTCCTTGGCACTTCCTTTTGACAACATCTTGCAGTTTACACAGCTGGCCCTCTATTATAAAAGCTGTGGGTGACCTTTAGTACATAATAATGCCTTCAACTTTTGAGAAGCTGGTTGCCATTTTTGCCCGCTGACCACAAGACTTCCTGAAGGGAGATGATTCTCCACCATTAAAACTGATTGACAAGATTTTTTGATTTGCTTAATTAAGTAACCATGGGGTAGCTAATGCTGGAACAGTTATTTCAGAATTAAACCCAACTGGTTCTTTTTGCTAATGTTATTCCACATAGTAAACAGAACCATAAAGCTTTTTGTAGTTTAAAAAGTGGTTGTTTATAAACAGATACTTCTAAAATATATTATAAATGTGGGAAACATTGGATACACCAATACCAGTGTTTATAGAGAAAAGATAGTAGTTTGACAAAATATGTGAGGAGCTGGAAATATGTTTGTGTATATACTTATGCATATATGTGCACATTTTACATATATGTATACATATATTGAATATATATCCACATACATATATGTACTTATATATGTGCAAGATGGTATGATTGTGGAGGGGTTTACAAGATAAGCCTATTTTGAGAAACCAATGCATAAGCACATTTTAATATGTATTTTAAAAATCACAATGGACAGTTTTAATATCTTTAGGAAATAGCTTTTGGAAATCAACATTAAATAAAAAAGAGCCCAGCCAGGCGTGGTGGCGCACGCTTGTAATCCCCGCACTTGGGAGGCGGAGACAGGAGGATCGTGCAGGTTCGAAGCCAGCCGCACTGGCGTAACAGACCCTGTTTCCAAAAATAAAATAGGTCTGGGAGTGTAGCCCAGAGGTAGAAGGGCTTCCAGGAACCCCATTACCACCAAAAATAATAATAATAATAAAATAAATGAATAAATAAATAAATATATAAATAAATAAAAAGCCCAGAACATGAAAATCTACATAGCAGAGTAGGTTGTAACATATTACAACTCAGAGGCTTTTCATTGAGAAAGTGACCTAAATGCTGTAAAGCAGCACTGACCAGGAAATAAAATCCGAGGGCAATGAGATGAGGAGGTCAAAAAGTCTGAGGAGCCCGGCTAATTCAACTGGACACTATGATGCCCCTTGGGAGGAAAGTCATGTAAACTGAATCGCTCCACTGACAAACGGGTGGTGAGCAAATAAATTCATGATGAAAAGAAGAAACAATGCTAGGTAAAGTCTTGAAGTATCAGCTCAGAGGGAAACCCAAACAGTCATCTGTTCCCCTTCTTTGTTTTATAGGAAATATCAAGCACACTGGTGGGGTCCTCTGTAAGACCATTAGTAGCAGCGGAAAGACTAAGACGCAGGACCTCTGCTTCCTAGGTCACCACTTTCTGTATTTCATGGCATGCTTTTTTTATTTATAAAAGGAAGTACTAGAAGAAAAAAAAAGGCAGCCTTGTTTGGAAAGGCTGAACTCTGTAGTTATTTGCAGGGCTGGAAGGAAGCAGTCACTCTTCATCCTAATAAGGCTAACAGGGAAGAGAGTTTTTAATCAGAGACTGGAACAGGTTATTATGAGCTGTTTGTGTCTCCTCCAAACTCCCATATGAGTCCTAACCCTATGCTACACGTTGGATATTAAATGTCCCCCACAGGCTCATGTGTTGAAGGTTTGGTCCCAGCTTGTGGGAGGAAGGTGGATCTTTTAAGAGATGAGGCCTAGTTAAAGGAAGTTATGTCAATGAGGGTATGTCCTTGAAGGTGATATGGAGACCCCACTTCTTTCTCTCTTTTCTTCCTGGCCACATGAGATGAGTAGTTTTCTTGGCCACAGGCTCCCACCATAATGCACTTGGCCACCATAGGTCCAGAAGCAATGGGGCCAACCCATGGTGAACAGACACCTCTGAAATCATGAGCCAAAGGAAATCTTTCCCACTAAAAGTTGATTATCTCGGGTATGTGTCAGTGTAGTGAAAAGCTGATTAATATACCCGCAAATCTCAGAATGTGACTGAGTCTGGAAATTGTACTTTAAAAAAGATAACTAAGGTTAAATAAGGTCAGGTGGGTGGTCCTCCTTCATCAGGACTGAATAAAAAGAGAAGAAAACAAAGAAGTCACAGAAAAATGCAGTCCTGTGGGCATCTTGATCTGAGACTTCCAGTCTCCAGAATTGTGAGAAAATACATTTCCATTGTTGAAGCTACCTAGTCTGTGGTACTTTGTTATAGCAGACAGCAAACTAGCACATTGACATCGGCAAATTCCCCTCAGAGTCACAATAAAACATGCGACCCCAATTTCAGATGTGTGGTGTTTACCAACAGTAGATGAAAGTGGAAAACATATAATGTTTTCTATGACTGAGTTTAGCTTACTGAAGGTAGTCAACCAATTAATAGCTATTTTAATTAAAACTGGCTTTATTTTTAACTTAACCAGACAAGTTGATTTGATTATACCTAGTAACTAGTTAATACAACCAGCATTCTGGGAGGAAAGAATCATTGGACTTATTACCCCGGACAAAAACTGTTAGCTCTGTGGGGAATATGGTCCCTTCGGCAGGATGGCAGAAGGGGTCAGGTCAAGTGTCAACTCCAGTTAATTGGCAGTGGCTGACCAGAGTGTCACATTTATCACTGAGTCTGAGATGAGTCTTGGCTCAGGAAAAGCAATTGTCAAATAATTGTCCCAGTAAGTGTCATGGGTTTGAGGAGGGGTGATGGCAGCGGACTTGTTCAGTGCCCCCCAAAAACTTTTGGGTACTTTTTATGTCCAATTACTTTTGAAAGCTGTCTTAATAGAGCAGTCATGAATGTAGCATACTTTCAATGGAATATGAATGTGGAGGGGAGAAAGAAGCGTGAGGAGTTAAGAATTGTCATCGGCACATGGTATCCCTTGCCTGCAGAATGAGATTTAACAATCAACCAATGTGTACAGTTGGTCCTGTAGGATCACACATACCTCTTCCTCTCTCACTACCTGGGCCTTTCTTCCATTCACCAGTCTCACTGCACTACCTTCTTAGCTGGGGCATGCTCTCAACAGTTAAAATGCTGAATTATGCCAGTGTGGTTTATCAGGAAAATAGGAAGATCATAGCCACTAGCATGCACACATAAACTCTCTTTAATGTGGGCATAGAGAAGCACCTTCCTTACAATATAAAAGGACCAGAGGAAATTAACTATTATTAGAAAACTATGTCAGATGAGCTTTGTTGAAATCCTTCTTATTCAATAATACACATAGAAATCACTTTATTCCCATTAGGGGACCAAAGTATTTTCATTCATTTGTACATTTTAAAGAATGAAAATTTTATTATCTATTATTCATTATATTTTTTCAAGTAAAACTTCATGAATTGAAATACCGAATTATTTCAAGAGGCACTTTTTTTTTACATACAAAGAATTTAATTAATTATGGGGAATTTCAAAATAAAGTTAAGTTTTAACTTATTAAATTTTATTACAAATGTTAATTGTTATACTGAGCAAAATGCCTCTGCATGTAATTTCACTTATCAGATTTATAGACCTGAAATTATTTTTTTATTGGTACATTTTTATCATATATCTTAATGGGGTACAAGATAATAGAGGCATATATGCACACAATACTAGTTTAGTCCTTCCCTACAATAATTCTTTCTTTCAAAGATTCAACCCTAGAAAAAGTTTGCAAAGCAATAATAAAATCATAAAAGCTACTGGTTCCTTCCAAATAGAAGTTCTGTACCCAGACACAATACTAACTTGTGTTAAATAATACAAGTTAATAAATACTAACTTGACTTTAAAATCCCAGTTTTCTTTTGGATTATACAACTTTTCATCCATTTAGCCAATATGCTATCTTAAGCATTTCAACAGTGTAACAGTGCTGTATTATTTAAGTGAGGACAATCAATAGTAGGTTATTATGATAAATTCTTTTGACTTGTGCATCCAAATTCCTCTTATGACCCCAGCAATGTATCCTGCAGCCAAAAATCCGTATTCTTTCAAGTAAAGCACAGGGGCAAAAGAATTTTAAAGCAAGTAGACCAATAGCTGCAGTCACCATATAACATTTGTGAATAATTTCCTCAGTTTCAAAAGCGTAAGAAAAATTCTGCACACTTGAAATCTGGTGAAAGGTAAATGAAGACAAGGCCTAGAGCAAGGCGCCCATGCCAAGGGTTAGAAAAGATGTGAATACACAGCTGCTTTAAGTCAAGCATTTATAATCTAAAATATGTAGAAGGAAAACACTCCGTAAATAACAGAATGAAGCATGAAAAACACACATGTGAATATTTTTAAGGCAACCTCAATAAAATATTCACTAAACAGATTCACAGACAAAAATTAAGCCTTTGGTTTTGAAACTTCTCTGAGGCTCACACTTTCCCTTAAGGCAAAAGCAATATAATGCTATTTACAAACATAGAAATAGCAAGCTCTAAAGCAGTTTATGACTATTTTCTGTACTTTTGAAGGGCACCACAATACAGAACATAAGTATACAAACCACCGGCTTGAGGCTTATGACCGTGCAGACATCTCTACTTGTTTTTCAAAAAGGAAAATTGTTAAAAGCAAAACCCACACATTAAAGAGATAAACATTAGTAGTCTTCTAGAATTTACTACTATAAAAGATCACTTCTTTCTGACACTAAAATACTTAAAATCTTTAAAACTGCTACTATACCGTGACTGTGAATATTTCTTTCCACAATAAAAATAATAGCAAATGACCAACAGTAGTAGCCCTGATTTGATGTGAAATCTATTTTAAGAATTGAATACAATTTAATTCTAGTCATTACTAGAGCTACTTGAAATTTATATTCAGTTTTTGTGGTTGTTACTAGGGATTGAACTCAGGGCATTCTACTTCTGAGCTACATCCCCCAACCCCAGCCCTTTCTGGTTTTTTTTTTTTTTTATTTTGAAATAAGATCTTATTAAATCAGCTGATGATCTTGCTGAATTGCTGAGGCTCATCTTGAACTCATGATTCTCCCGTCAGCTTCCCAAGTCCTGGGGTCACATGTGTGTGCCATCACACCTTGCTTTATATCGAGTTTTAGGTCAACACTCTCTGGTGTTTATATATACATATTATGGACAGCAATGTGTTACTAAATGAAAGGATAAGTTCTGATGAGTTCATCATTAGGCAACCTTGCCATTATGCAAACATCATAGACTTAATTTTAACTAAGATAGCTATAATTTCCCTAGGCGATAAAATCTTTTTAAAACTTATTTTATTGGTGCATTGCAATTATATTTCATAATGAGTTTCAATGTATTAAAAACACTGACAGGCCTCCAGTGACCTGTCTCCTCCAGCCATGGCCCTCCCTCCAAACCTTGGGCATTGCCTACACACGAGCATTTCTGGTAGACATTCCATATCCAAACCCAAACAGGTGTCCACAATTCAACAACTAGTAGGTATAGATGACGCCCCTCCCCTGGGGTGAAGGGCAGTATCTTATTCTTTCCTCCCATTTTCCCTTGAGAAGGAATGCCTTGCCAAGAGAGCTCCCAAGCACCAGGCACACAAGCAGCGTGGATGCTTGGTTCACTTGCTTGTGGACTCTAAAATCAGCTTTGCAGCCAGGTGTGGTGGTGAGTGCCTGTAATAGCAGTACCTGAGAGGCTGAGCCCGGAGGACTGTGGGTTTGATGTGAATGTCAACAATTTAGCAAGATTCTGTTCCAAAATATTTTTTTTAAAAAGTCCTGGGAGTGTAGCTCATTAGTAGAACGTCTCTGGGTTCAATCCCTACTATCAAAAAATAGAATAAATAAAAAATAAGTAAAAATGGTTTTGCAATATGTGGGAATTAAATTATGATTCCCAAACACTGGTTTTATTCCAACACTTCTAAAACTCAAACCAAGATTCTTACATCTTTAGGTCACATTAATTTATAAAGAAAACAACGCATGAATTAAGACGCTATGTCTAATTTTTTGAAAATGTTCCAATGAGTGATTTTTAAGAAGCGTCTATATAACTAAACTGAAATTTGTAGAGGCAAGTCTGATAATCCCCAGTTCCTGTAAAACTCAACACCTGCAGCTGGTGCGATAAATCGGTTTGTGAGTCTAGTTTCTTTTGTTTTGCATGCTTCTGTGAGTCTGCACAGCTATGCAGGCACACTGTCATAACCTTAATCACAGACAGGTTTATTTTTGTTGGCAGCCTTATGCAAATTATTGTATTATGGGTCTTTGCGCTTAATTCGCTCGGCTTATACCCTGATACCAAAAACAGATTGCAAAACAGGAAGGGATCTCGGAATTGTTTAATTAACTATGAGCTGTAATTTCTATTTATATCTAACTGAAATGTTATAGCTCTGTGTTAAATATTCATAGGAAAACAGATTATTCTGTTTCTAATTTAAAATACTTAAGCTTGCTGTAATTTAGAAGTTATAGTTACCCACAAAAAGAATATGTCAGCCTTTTTTCAATATTTCAAGCCAATTTCTCTTATTCTGTGAACTAACCACTAGAACTAAAATTAATCAACACAACACTAATTCGCTAAGTGGTACCTTGGTGGCCTAACAGAGTTGCAGCAACTTCAAAATGGCCTCACATTTTACCCTCTGTCTTTAAATCTTTTACCACACACTCTTTCCTTTTACCACAGGAAAACCAATTGTACCAGTCAATTACCACCAATTATTATTGGTTAAGTTTTTAAGAGCCAAAAAAGTGTTATCTCTCCCATGGTTTTAATCTATCATACTTTTTCTAGGAAGGCAAACTGCCTAGAAAAGAAAGAAGAGAAAAAAAAAAGACAGAAAGGTCACCAATTAAAATATAATCACATGACCCCAAAAGCATAGGCAATAAAAGCAAATGTTGACAAATGGGATTATCTCAGACTAAAAAGCCTCTACACAGCAAAGGAAACCTACAGAAAATACGTGAAAGCTATCTATCTGTTTAAGTGTTAATATCCAAAATGTATAAGGAACACGAATTGCTCAATAGTAAGAATTAAAGAATGGGTAAAGGACCTGAAAAAATGTTTAACATCACTAATCATTAGAGAAAAACAAATTAAAAATCTCAATAAAATATCATCTCATTTCAGCTAAGAATGGCTATTACCATAAGGCCAAAGGATAACAAGTATCGGCAAGGATGTGGAGAAAAGAGAACCTTTGGCACACTATTGATAGGACAGGAAATTAGCACAACCATCGCTTAAACAAATATAGAGATCCCTCAATACCATCTGACCCAGAAATTCCACTATAAAATATATATCCAAAGGAAATAACATCAGGATGTCAAAGAAATATCTACACCTCCATATTTATTAAAGCATACTTCACAATATCCAGGAAACAGAATCAACCTAAGTTTCCATCAATAGGTGAATGAATAAAGAAAATGCGTGGTATAGTTAGAAAATGGAATACTATTCAGCTACACAAAGAAGAAAATCCTGTAATTTCCATGATATAGATTAACCTAGAGGATATTATGTTAAGTGGAATAAGCCAGGCACAGAAAGATACTACATAATCTCACTCTTGTGTGCAATCATAAAAGTTAATAGAAACAGAGTAGAATGGTAGATACCAGGGGTTAAAATGGTTGAGAATGGATTGGGGGAGATACTGGTCAAAGGATACAAAATTTCAGTTAGATAAAAGGAATAAGTTCAAGAGGGCTATTATTCAACATGATGACTATAGTTAATAGTATATTTTATTATTGAAAAATGCAAAAAAATAGATGTATACTCAACACAAACATGACAATTATATGAGTCATGCATATAGTCTGTTCAACAAATGGTGTTGGAAGAACTAGTTAACCATATGCAGAAAAATGAAAATAAATCCCACTTTCTTACCCTGCACAAGAGTCAATTCAAGATGGATCAAAGACTTGGAAATTAGACCAGAGACCTTGAGGCTCCTTGAAGAGGGCATAGATCCAACACTGCAACACATAGGCACAGATAAAAACTTTCTCAACAAGACCCCAAAGGCACAACAAAATAAAAGGTGAATCAATATGTGGGATTGCATGAAACTGAAGAGCTTCTGTTCAGCAAAGGAAATTGTCAAGAACTTCAACCAAGAGCCAACAGAATGGGAGAAGATTTTTGCCCCCTCCTCCTCAGATATAGGACTCATATCTAGAATATACAGAGAACTCAAGAAACTCAACACTAAAAAATAAACAAATAATCCAATAAAAATGAGCAAGTGAACTAAATAGATATTTCACAAAAAAAGAAATCCAAATGGCCAATAAATGCATGAAAAAATGTTGAACATCATTGGCAATCAGAGAGAGGCAAATCAATACTACCCTGAGATTTCACCTTACCCCAACTAGAATGGCAATCATTCAAAACACAAACAACAACAAATGCTGGTGAGGATGTGGAGAAGTGGGAACTCTAAAACATTGTTGGTAGGATTGCAAATTAGTGCAACCACTTTGGAAAACAGTATGGAGAATCCTCAGAAGAATGGGAACAAACCTACTACTTGATCCAGCAATACTACTTCTGAGTATCTACCCAAAAGATAGGAAACCAAACTACCAAACTAATGCATGTGTATCTATGTTCATGGCTGCACAATTCACCATAACCAAACTGTGGAACCAGCCAAGATGTCCATCAACAGATGAATGGATTACAAAACTGTGGGATATGTACACAATGGAATTTTACTCAGCCATTAAAAAAAAAACTCAATTACATAATTTTCAGGGAAATGGATGGAACTGGAGGACATTATGCTAAGTGAGATTAGTCAGTCACAAAAATTACGAAATCAGATGCTTCCCCTAATATGTGAAAGCTAAGGAGAAATGGGTCATAGGAGGAACTCTAGATGAAAAATGAGATCCTATAGAGGAGCAAATAAGACAACCTAGTTGAGGGGATGGAAGGGGGATAAGAAGGAAACTCTCTAAAGCACACAATGTACTTAAACATATTGAAGTCAACCACTAAGCCAAGCATGGGAAGGAGGGGTGTGGAGGAAATGGGGTGGGGATTAGGTAGGGGCTAACTGGGTGATGTGTGTATGTATGAAAAAAGAAAAAAAATAAGTAGAGTTAACTACTAAAAAAAAAGACTGTAGCTTAAAAAAATAATAATTAGGTAGTCATTCCACAATGTCTCTCTCTCTGTGTGTATGTGTATTTTTTTATTTATTTATATTTTTTGGTACGGGGGTTGAATTCAGGGGCTTCCTACCTCTGAGCTACACCTCATCCTTTTTTATTTTTTTTGTTTTGTTACAGGGTCTCACTAAGTTGCCGAAAGTCTCAATAAGTTGCTGAGGCTGGCCTCGAACCTGAAATCCTCTTGTCTCAACTTCCCAAGAACTAGGATTAGAGAAATGTGCTACCACACTAGCACATATATGTATACATATACATATACATATACATATACATATACATATACATATACTTTACATATGCTTGCACATATACATAAACTTTAAGACAATATATGTATATGTACACATATGTGCATAGGTCTATACTTTAAAACAATATATTGTACATATTAAATACATAGTTTTATTTGTCAATCCAAGATTAATTTAAAAATCAAGGCCTCTACTCTCCTGGCCCTTGCTCTCCCTCGAATGTGTATCATCCTCACTTTTCCCTTAATAAACCTCTGCCTTTACTCTGAAAAAAAAAAATAAGAATAAAAATCCAATTTCAGTGCCCATATGAGACGCATCACATATTGTTATCCAACTATCCTCAAAAGAATTACTTTTTAGACTTTTCCTTTTTCACTGATTTATCTGATCTCAGAATCCTTCTGAATACTGTTTTCACATGAATGAAGAAGGGCTGGTAAAAGAGAAAGAATACAAGAGAGCATGACTTCTTTCATCTCAAGAGCATCACTCAGTGGACACACTGTTCACAAGTATTGGCTACTGAACTGTATTCTGTCTTCTTTATTTATTTACTTATAGAAAGAACCCAGGGGTCTTCTACCTCCAAGCTACACTCCCAGACCTAATATATATATATATAATATATATATATATATTATATATATATATAATTTTTATATATAATTTTTTTAAATTTGGAAACAGGGTCTCACTAAGTTGCTGAAGACCTCACTAAGTAGCTGAAACTGGTTTCGAACCTGCGTAATCCGCCTCCATCAGCCTCTCAAGTACTGGGATTACAAGCGTGTGCAACCACGCTCGGCCCTGTATTCTGCCTTCTAAACCACACAGCTACACTCAAGGCACACTCAGGATTCCTTCACAGATGAGGAAAGAAGGGTTCCCGTGACCCTGTGAGAATTCAGGGAGGGCCTGCAGGACCAGTCTCTGAATTGCTAGGTTTGTGTAACCTATGTGCAGGCCCCTTGAGTTATCAGAGTCTACACACACACACACACACACACACACACGCATACACACACACGATGACCCTTCAGTACATGCCAAGTGTCTGACATCTTCACACCACTACTGCATCCTGAACTGAGAATATATATACTCTTGAGGACAGAGCAGCCGCTGCCTCCCAGACAGGGACCAGGGAAAAGATGCTTAGGGAGCTTCATTTAGACAGTTCCTCTGCCAGCCTTGGAACAGGACAGGCCAGGCCATCCCTTAGACAGGATATTGGGATTCTGAGCCCCTCTGCTCTCCTTTGCTTCCCAACCACCATGTGCCCCTATTATGATACACTGCACCACCACAGGCTCAGAGTAACAGGACCAACCGACCATGAACTAAAACAACAAGCCAATACAAATCTTTCTTTTCTATAAGCTGATTATTATCTGTTATGTTGTCCCAGTGATAAACTGACTAAAGAACGGCTAAATATACACACAGATATTCATTTCTAGTATTTTTGTATTTGGGGGTACCAGAGACTGAAACCAGGGGCGTTCTACCTCTGAGCTAAAGCTCCAACAGCATTTCATTTTTATATTGAAATAGGGTCTTGCTAGGTTGCTGAGGGTCTCACTAAGTTGCTGAGACTGGCCTCAAACCTGCAATTCTCTGTGCTCAGTCTTCCAGGTACTGGAATTATGGGTATGCGCCACCACACCTGGCTCTAAGTATGTTGAATTGAGTTCTCTGGTATATGTGAGATAGAAATAATAGAATAGGGCAGAACATGAGGCAAGATCTAGGATAAAAAGGAATCAGAGTCCCTTGGGGAGAAAGATGTCAAAGCAGAAGGAATAAACAGATTTGCCTAGAGCAACCTTGCAAAGATGATGAAAACGCCCTTTCACTTCTGAGTCTCTGTTTTTGAGATGATTTAAAGCATGGTCATTATTTGCCTGAAATCCTGCAGGAAACTTTGAATTATATATGTACATATTGTACTAGTTACCTTAGAAATGTGATTGGGTTCCAATTATGTCAGTAAAACTCTAACTACCAAAAGAAAATTGTATGGCATCCTCTATCATGCCTGGACAAATTTAGATGATTGAAAGCATAAAACAAGTCATATTTTTTTTACTATATTTATAAAATAAAAGCAGGGACACCCTTAGTCCATGCATGCTGGATGCTATAGCAATTTCTTGACTGTATAGTAGAAGAAACATGCTCTCCAAAGGAAATGGCTGCGGAAATACAGCAGGACCCTGCTCAGCTACACAGGAAAGTTAATGGCCCACTGGCAGAGGCCGGGGAGCTCAATAGGGTTTTCAAGATTCAGCCTGGGTGACAAATATTGTTCACTTAATTATTTTAGCTAAGAAATCATTCTGCATAATTCTCAGATTTAAATTGTGGCGAACTGTGGACTTAGTTTGTGGGTGCATGCAACTAAATCATCTCAAAAACTAAAATACAAGAAGTGCTGACTCATATCTTTCTTTCTTTTCCTTTTTATAGAGTTTATTTTATTTATTTGTGTGGCGGAGTACTGGGGATTGAGCTCAGGGGAGTTCTACCTCAGAGCTGGACCCTTAGCCCTTTTTATTTTTATTTTGAAACAGGGTCTCACTAAGTTGCTGAGAGTTACTGCATTGTTGAGGCTGTCCTCAAATCTGTGATTCTCCTGTTTCAGCCTCCCAAGAACTGAGATTTCAGGCATATACCACCATGCTTGGCTTATCTCTTTCAATAGTATATATTTTCAGCCAGGCTTGGTAGCATACATTTGTAATCCCAGAATTTGGGAGGCTGAAAAAGAGGGTTGCAGGTTTGTGAATAGCCTCAGCAATTTCAGAAAGCCCTCTGCAACTTAGTGAGACTCTGCTTCATAATAAAAAGTAAGATAGGGCTGGGGATAGAGCTTAGAGGTAGAATGATTCTGGGTTTAATTTCTAAGTAAAACAAAAAATAAAGAAGAAAAAGGAGAAAGAAAGAAAGAAAGAAAGAAAGAAAGAGAAAGAGAGAAAGAGAGAGGGAAAGAAAGAAAGAAAGAAAGAAAGAAAGAAAGAAAGAAAGAAAGAAAGAAAGAAAGGGAGAGGGAGGGAGGGAGGGAGGGAGGAAAGAAAAAAAGAGATAGTATAACTTCAGATTCAGCACAGCTCTCCTAATTCTACCTTCTAACAGTAGCCCTTATTTTATAAAATATCATGGTCAACATATGTAATAGTGTACCAAGTATAAGTGAAAATCTTGTTAAGTTCATTAAATCTGAACCTAGAAAAACATAAAGATTTTTAAAATCTACCTCTCTGAAAATTTAATCATTGATGTCCCATGCCACTAGAGATACAAAGGGGACTTGAACCCCAGCAGCAGAGATCTGTGAGCTTCCTGGCATTTCCCATTTTGTAAACATCTATTTATACCTGGCTTCAAAATAATTTTCTTTTCTCTTCTTCCACTCCTCTGCATGTCACTTTTACTTAATTTTTTTTTTTTTTTTTTTTTTTTTTGCAGTACTGGGGATGGAACCCAGGGGCATCCTACCTTCAAGCAACACCTCTAGCCCTATTTTTTATTCTTTATTTTGAAACATGGTCTCACTGAGTTGCAAAGGGCCTCACTAAGTAGCTGAGGCTGGCAGTGAACCATGAATCTCCTGTCTCAGCTTCCCAATTGCTGGGGTTACAAGAGTATATCACCATGCTTGGCTTGCATGTCACTTTTATAGGAAAAGAAATGCCTGGCTTCTTGGGTAGTTTGAGAAACTTGGATAGTGGGAAAGAAAGAACAAAAGAGCCAGCTTTCACTTGTGGTCACTTCTTAGGTTGTCAGATTAGTAAATTAAGATCTAAGTGAATCAATTAAATTTGTATTTCAGATAAGCAAAATTTGAATTTCAAAATAAATTTAGTATAATTTGTTACATGTCCTATGCAATATTTAGGACATGCAAAAATATTGTTTAGCAGCAATTTAAATTTAACTAAATAGCCTATTATCTGACAACCCAATTTACTTGGCAAAAATCATAGATTACAGCTCACCAAGTGCTGTGTGCATCTATGTCCCTGTTATTCTGAACATCACTATGGTAGGAGACTAGAATGCACTTATAAAAATATATTTAAAAAGTAAAATAGGTAAAGTCATAAGTTATGACTTAGAACTTATTTCTTATTTCTTTTTTTTACTTTTTAAACTTTTTTTTATTGGTGCACTGTATTCATACATCATAATGGGATAAAAAAAAAACTTTTGTAGACATACATTCACA
Organism: Muscardinus avellanarius; assembly: GCF_963383645.1. NCBI lineage: Eukaryota > Metazoa > Chordata > Mammalia > Rodentia > Gliridae > Muscardinus > Muscardinus avellanarius. The sequence continues at coordinate 65,863,692 of NC_137789.1, read as the reverse complement.
CATTGTCCAGTTAGCCCCTACCCGATCCCCAACCCGTTCCCTCCCCATCCTTCCTTCTCATGCTTGGCTTAATGGTTGACATCTAGTATTATAGCAATTTATCCAAAATTAACAATGATAATTTCACATAACAGTTTCATTAGTCTGATACCATGCTTTTGATGACTTAAAGATAACATTTCAATATTTCTTTTTGCTTTCTTTCTTACCAGAGAGTATTTTTTCTTTGTTTTTTTTTTTTTTAGGTGAAACTATCATACATTTATTTATTTATTTTTCAGAAAAAAATTTATCCTAATATGGAATATGGACTCTAGATACCCAAAAAGATCTCGAAAAAGAACAGTCTTAAGATTTATATTTAGGTCTTTTATCTACTTTGAGTTAATATTTGTATATGGTGTTAGGTAAGGGTCCAATTTTATTCTTTTTCATGTAATTATTATTTTTCAACAATATTTAGTTAAAAGATTATTATTTCCTCCACCAAATGTTCGTGGAAACCTTGTCAAAAATAAATTGACAATATATGGAAGAATTTATCTTTAGGCTTTTATTTAACTCTAATGGTTTATATATCTGCCTTTATAACATTACTACACTGTTTCAATTATTTGTAGCTTTATAAGGTTTGAAATCAGAAAATATACATCTTCTGCCTCTGTTCTTTTTAGAACTTATTTCTTAACAGGTAAGGTATCTGATGCAGGAAGATAAAGAGACTGTTGTCACTCAAACAGGCACACAGTTATAACCTTGACTTCCATCCAGACTTCAAAATCCTCAGCTAACAAATCTGTTGCCATCTTGCCTCTTTGTAAAAGCAACGGTTAAATTTCCCTACTTGCCTCTTTTTAGCAGAGTTTATCTCATTGCTAGTTCCCAAGGGCACAAGATCATTTCATAATGGAATTCTGGATTCTACCTATGTTCCCAAACATACACCTAATTAGAGCAAAGGCATTATTTTGTTTGTTAATTTGTTGACTATTACCTTAGTCATAGCACTTATGATATTAAATTACAATTGCTTTTAGGCATATATTTCCCCCAATATATTCATCTCTATATACTCAGTAATAGACCTAGGGTCCTGGTCACAGTAGCCTCACTCATTAAATACTTAGTATACCTCTAAGAATTGTTAAGCTCTTTAAACAAATATTATTCCTAGTGGGAGAGACAGCCTTCAGTGTTCCCAGGGGTAAAGATGGGATATGCAGAATAAAGACCCATCCTTGAGGCTGACATGCATAGAATATAGAAACTGACCATTACACACAGTAATCTTTGATGCTTTTGTCACAATAAATACATTCAAATATATTAGCTTTGGTGCTGGTCTGATACTAGAGATATCTATCTACAGATGATCCCCAACTTGTGATTGCTCCACTTAGGTTTTTCAGTTTTACCACAGTGGAAAGGCAATATATGTTCAGTATATACCACACTTCAAATTTTGAAGTTTCATCTTTCCTAGGCTGGTGGTTAAGTTGTACTATATTCTTGAGATGCTTGGCCTCAGCAGGGAGCCACTGCTGTCCACAACCACAAGGGAAAACAATCAGTAGTCTACACTGTATTGTTTTGCTAAAACTGGAATGTTCATTAGGTTAGATGGATTTAAAGCTCTTTGAAATTTAGGACATTTTAATTTATGATGGGTTTATCAGGACATACCCCACTGTAAGTCGAGGTACATTTCTATTCTATGGCAAAAAATAGCCAACATAATTGAACACTTATTTATATACATTCATCATCTCACTTAATCCTTACAAGGTACTGGCAAATGGTAATCTGAGGCTTACCAAGGTTAGTGACACACCCATTATCCACATAACCCACAGCCAAACCTAGACTTAAGCAGGTGTCACTAATTCCAAGCTGCACTCTGAACCACACTCAGTGGAGCCCCCACTGCTGGCATCATATCTCAGTGGAGTCTCCAGAAGCTGGATGTTCCATTCTCAGCTATGTGATCTGATACTAGAGATATCTATAGTAAAAATAAAACACTTTTATTAAACTGCATCTTTCTGTAGCATAAGAGGCACTTAAATCCTATCAATCGTTTTTGTAGGTAACACGAGGACATCTTGATTTAAATAAATTTGCACTGTTACTTTTTATGAATTTATTCTTTAGGAAGTGAATTGTTAATGGACCAGCTTCACCTTGCATCTCTTTCTACTCGGGAGACAAACAGAACAAAGCATATTTTATTGGCTATAACTATTGCAATTTGAATTTTAAACTTTTAAATATAAGACTGATGACAGAGAATCATTAACTAAAATACTGACTGTTGGAGGGTTTTTGGTGGTGTGCAGTTTTCATTTAAGTGCAAATGACATTTACCTAAGTCATAAAGAAAAATTAAAATCTGTAATAAAGTGGATTTTAAAATGTATATAGTACAGATAAATGGTTTAGACTTTTTCAAATCCCATTTTAAGATAGCAACCAAATTTTTAAAAATCAGCCATTATTCTCTCCTTGGGGTATATTTTTACTCTTGAAAATCATAGTCACAGCCAGATGTGGTGGCACACGCTTGTAATCCCCGTGCTTGGGAGGCGGAGACAGGAGGATCACGCAGGCTCGAAGCCAGCTGCGCTGGCTTAAGAGACCCTGTTTCCAAATAAAAATATAAAATAGGTCTGGGAGTGTAACCTGGAGGTAGAAGGGCTTCCAGGAACCCCAGTACCACAAAAAAAAAAGAAAAGAAAATTATAGTCACATTTTTGTATATTTTAGATCTCCTATAAAGTAGACCTTCTTAAATATAGAGGAAAAAGAGATACAAAATATAAAATATCTCACTGGATTTTGTTAGCTTTAAATATTCCAGGACCCACTTTCAGATCAGTTCTCCGAATTTAGTGTACATAAAATTATCCAGGATGTTTATTGATATATCCATCTCCAGAGATTATGCTTGTTTAATCAGGGGTGGAGTCCACAAATCTCCATTGATACCCATGGTCTATAGACTTTAAGAAACACTGATTTTTGTCCTCCACCATAGCATCTCCCACAAAAAAATAAAATAAAATGAAGATAAATGCAGAGGTTCTCCACCCTGGCAGCTCCTCAGAACCATGAGGTCTGGAGCCGAACCAAGTTCCCTGGGTGGTTTGTTCCACAGTTAGAGTAGAGAACCACGGGCTCATTAAGTATAAGCAAAGGACTGTGACACATTTCCTTATGGTGCTTGTAGAATAAGCCATAATTAATAACCAAGCCTTGTATTCAGAAGAAACAACAACAAAAACACTTTTATTGAACTGCATCTTTCGTTCCTTAGCAACTTGTAACAGGAACGGGTGACTCTCATGGTGACCACCCACCTAGGAAAAGCCATGTTCTCCCTCAGTGTCCATAAAAAACATGAAATTTATGGATGCCTTTACAGCAGCAGTTTTCCAAACTCTGCATTCCCTCCTTTGTTGATCCGACAGATTTTTGCAGGTGTTGGAGAACCTATCCAAATGAGTCCTGAAACATCGTTACCTCGAATGCCTTAGAAACCAGAAAAGCAGCCAGGCATTGTGGTGCTTGCCTGTAATCCCAGTACTTGGGAGGCTGAGACAGGAGGATTACAGGTACAAGGACAGCCTCAGCAAGTCGTGGGACTGCCATCAACCTAGTGAGACCCTGGTTTTAAATAAAAAGAAAAAATAGAGCTAGAGTTGTAGCTTGATGGTAGAATGCCCCTCGGTTCAATCCCTAGTAATACAAAAAAGGAAAAGAAACCAGAAAAGCAAAGTTCATTTGCATAGTCAACATGTTACCCACTCTGCTTTCTATTCTTCTGTACCAAGATAATATGAAGAACAGCCTTCTTCATTCACCCCCACCTGCAGCACCAAGAGCGCAGTACTGTGATGAAGCACGGCCATGGGAGACCAAAGCCAAAAGCATTTAGAAAATTAAAGAGGAAAACTTGCAGAGGTCTGCAAAGAAAGCCACTCTTTTGAAGGAGCAGCTCAGGGCTCCGTTTCACTTGGAATTAAGCTAGATAGAGTGACTGATTCTATGTATTTGTTTGCGGTGCACAGTATTTTTCTTAACTGTGAGATATGATGTGTGCCCTGGACCCTTACTGTAATTGTGCAGATGTTTTGGGCACTTCTTGCCAACTGCACTTGTAATTGTAGTTTTATAATTTAATTGCATTGCATAGGATATATTCTTAGTGTGAAAAAGGCTGGTTGGCATTTAAAAACTAATCCTGCTGTCTTTGAAAATGTCTTTGATAAATACAAATTAAAATATTTTCTGTAGCTGGGCATGGGCACACTTGTTATCCCAGTACTTGGGAGGCTGAGACAGGAGAATTGCAGGTTTGTGGCCAGCCTCAGCTATTTAGTGAGACCCTCCACAACTTAGACCCTTTTAATAAAAGAAAGAATGAAAACTAGGGCTGGGGGTATAGCTTAAAGGTAGAATGTCCCTGGGTTCTATTCCCAATACTGCAAAATATATTTTTTCTGTAAATACATGGCAGTATAAAGCAGATAAGAGATTTGAATAAAAAAGTAAAATTAAGGAAACACCAGAGAAAAATTTTGTTTTATAACCTTGCTTTATAACCTTGGAACATTTCTCTATGAATCAAAATCCTAAAAGCACACAAAAATTGCTAAATATAACTACATAGATGGTCAAGATATGCATGATATACATCATAAGCAATAATAAAAGACAAGCAACAGACTACCCACAAATATACAGGCCTAACCTTGACATTAAAAGTTTATAGCTGGATGTCGGGCGTGGTGGCGCACGCCTGTAATCCCCGTGCTTGGGAGGCAGAGACAGGAGGATCTTACAGGTTCGAAGCCAGCCGCGCGCTGGCTTAGGAGACCCTGTTTCCAAATAAAAATGTAAAAATAGGTCTGGGAGTGTAGCCCAGAGGTAAAAGGGCTTCCAGGAACCCCAGTACCACACACACACAAAAAGTTTATAGCTGGGCATGGTGGTACACGCTTATAATCTCAATACTTAGGAAGGTAAGACAGGAAGATTGTGGTTCAAGGACAGCCTCCGTTACTTAGTGAGGCCCGTTGCAACTCAGTGAGACCCTGATTCAAAATAAAGAATAAAAATAGGGCTTAAGGTGAGCTCAGAAGTAGAATGCCCTTCGGTTCCATCCCAGGTACCAAAAAAAAAAGTTTATAAAAATCCACAAGAGAAAAACCAAGATATAATAGAAAAGAGAAAAATGATAAAAATTTGCAGAAAAGGAATGATAACATTTTAAAACATATGAACTCCATACTGACTCCACTAACAACAGGCTAAACATATATTTTAACACATTTAATTCTTTGTGTGGTATCAGGGATTGGACTCAGGGCATTCTACCTAGAAGCTAAATTCCCACCTCTTTTTATGTTTTGATTTTTTTTTTAAAGTTCTCTCTCGGTTACTGAGAGTCTCACTATGTTACTGAGGCTGTCCTTGAACCTGTGACCCTCCTGTCTCTGTTTCCCAAGTACACCATCATACCCAGCTACATATAATTCTTAAAGTAACCTTATTGAGCTGGTTACTATCCTCTGCGACATACATGAGGATATAAAGGCATAAAAAGTTAAGACATGTGCCCAAAGTCATGGAGCTGGCCAGGAGAAGAACCTGAATTTAACCCTGAGCGGTGACTTTCAGACTCTCTGCCCTCTTCACCATTATGCATGCTTTCTGTCCTACCTGGAAAAATAAACAATAAAACCACATTGAGATACAATTTTTCACCTCTCATACTTACAGAAATTTACATTTGATAAGAAAAACACTTTTGGCAAAGCAGTGGAAAACACAGGTGCTCTAATGCATCACGGGCAACATAAGAAGAGTCATAACAGCTACGGAGGCAATCCAGCACCCTCACACCTGGGAACTAGCCCTACACACACCTGCACAATTCAAGGATGTATATTTTTAGTTTATTGTGTCCACAGCATTTTTAATAATAGCAAAAGACTAGAAAACTTCCACATGCTTGTCATAATGTTGCAGTCATTGAATAGAACACTTTGCAACTATAAAATAAAATACAAAGCAGCACTCTACCTACTGATAGGGAACAATCTCCAAGAAACCGCAGATACAAAAAGCATGGCACAGAACAACTTCTTTTGTATAGATAAAAGGAAGAAGAATGTATACTTGGAATATCTGTGCAAACTAGGGAGAAGAGAAAGAGGAAGCTGAATTCCAAACCCTCAAAGGGAAAGCCTTGGTCTAATACCACAACAGAGACAGGTGAGTATACTCTGTGTATTTTACATCAAAATAAAATGATAAAATCTGAATTCATTATCTCCCTATGAGTCTCTGTTTTAGCACTTTTTTAGCTGATGTGAAAACAGTGTAAATAATAGGACTCTGGGGGTTCCAAGTGAGGCTCTATGAAATGTGCCTTCTGCCAAAGGGACCCTCTACTTCGTGACGCCACCCGCCACCTGAGCAGGCCACGTGTTTCTGCTGACCAGCTATCCTGTGTTTCTGTTCCTGCACTTTCTTCTCTGGGTTCCCACTGCCCTCCATTCGTCAAAAATATTTTTTAACCAGGCTTTTCCTCAGGTGTTCTGTGTCACTGTAGGCATAAAGAACTCATCAAATGCTCTAATTTTTATAGAGGTCATTGTTTAGAGTACTGTGGTCTGAATGTTTATGCCCCCAAACCTAATCACCAATATGGTGGTATTTGGAGGGGGGCCTCTGGTGGGGTGATTAGGCTCTCAGGAAGAGAATTAGTGCACTTACCAAACAGGCCCAAGGGAGCTCATTGTATCTCTACTATGTGAAGACCAGAAAGCACCATCTATGAATCAGAAAGTGGACCCCATCACACACTGAATCTGCCAGCATCTTGGTCTTGGACAACCCAGCCTCCATAACTCTATAATTTTATAAGCCACCCAGTCTATGGTATTTCATTTTAGCAGCCTAAACTAAGACAAGAGTCAACCAGAAAAACAGATTTTCTTACCTTTGTCTATTGCACTAAACAACTGAGTCAAATTATATTATTATACCATATTTCTCATAACAGTTTATCTTACTCTGCTTCTTAAGCTAAACAAATATATCAGATTTCTGAAAGTAGTCTGAATCAAACAACCTCATAAATATTTTATTCAAAAAATAAGCTTTTTTCAATGTCATTTTTCCTTCAAATAAGGTCAACTTTTTATAATTCATGAAATAAATTATTGATTTTAGAAACTACCTTTATGCACAAATAAGTAGACAGTTGGCTCCTTATGAAAGCTACTTTATAAAATATGCTTAAGTAGGAAGTAAGTGACTCCTAAAGCACCTTAATTACCTGTCTATAAGGGAATTTTGAAAGCCCCTAAAACAAAGGAAATTTATTTGTTGTTACCAGACTATATATGCTCCTCCCTGAGTGAACTTCTATGCATTTAGACTTTCAGTACCTTACATATACAGTTTAAACTGTTTCCCAGCCAATGCAAGTCAATAAAATATAAAAAGAAAATATCTTTATGTACTTTAATAAGGATTATGTCTATGAATATGTTATAATTGCATGTGAACAAGCTATTTTTATTTCAAAATCACATTTAGAGAAGGTTTAAATGAATGACTTGAATCTGCTTCACTGGACAATACTTTGTCTTGTCTATTAAAAATAATGAAACATTTCTGCCTTACAGAGCCAATACTTAAACACAGAGAAAGTGCTATGTGGAAATAGAGTACCATGGGAACTCAGAGGCAACAGTTAGTACTGCTAGCTGAAGGAATCACAGATAAGGTGGTGTGATATTTTGTATTATTGTTCTACAACAATAAGCTATCTTACCGCAGTCCATAAATTATTTATTATTTTGAAGTATAATAAAATATAGTACTATCTGATTAAAGTTGGGCTTCACGTGTGACTTTCTTTGGCAAGGGAATGCAAGTAGTAGAAGCTCTGTTATAAAGCAGTCATTGAATCCAGAGCTTGGGAGACTTATGGACAGATCTGAACCAAAGCATACCCTGGTGCAAGCCCATCTAACTCCAGCCTGAAATAGAGCTTTCCAACCAAGCCCAGCCTGTGGGTAGCTGAGCCAGTCACACGTAAGCATGAAATGATGCTGTAACTCACTCCAATCAGGAATGTTTGTCATGCAGCATTACTGTGGCAAAATCTGGCTGGCTGATAATGGGTTGTGAATTAACAAAAAAATTGTTAAAATTTAAAGAAGTAAAATGGAGAGAAAAGACTTCCTAGTCTGAACAATCTGTCCCATCGATCACTCATTGAGATCTGCCATTCTTTCTTTGTAGGATTTCCTGTGTATGTTTCTTTCTTTCCATTTTAGCTGCTCTGACACCAGATAAATTCATCTTCATGTCACACCTACTCCTGTAAGAGCTTCCTGGGGAGTCTTCCTTGATTAATCTCTTAAAATTGCTCTCTATATAACAGCTGAATCAGTGGTGCTGAAACAGATAATGTAAAGTCAGTGAGAAACCTTCAACACATCTCCCTGCAAACTGAAATTACTAATGTGTTGACCCATACCTCCATTTCAGTAAGCCTTGTACCTATTACATTCCAGCATCACAAGATGTAGAAAATTAAAAGCCAAAATAAGACACAGTCTCTCACCCAAAGGAACTTCTAAGGGCTCACTGAAGAGATAAGCAAGGGAATCAGCTGTTACAAAGCAATAAGAAAAGACCGTGCTAGAAGTGGAAGACCTTGCCGGGCGTGGTGGCCCACACTTGTAATCCCAGCATTTGGGAGGCGGAGACTGGAGGATCGCGGTTCACAGACAGCCTCAGCTACTTAGTGAAGCGTTTGCAACTCAGTGAGACCCTCTTTCAAAAATAAAAAGAATAAAAACAATTAGGGCTGGGGGTGTCACTCAGAGGTAGAAAGCCCCTGGGTTCCATCCCCAGTACTGCAAAAAAAAAAAAAAAAAAAAAAAAAAAAAAAAAAAGAAGTGGAAGACCTTCAAGTTTGGAATAAAACATCTTCTCAAAAGAGATGCCTAAGCTAAGAGGTTTTGTTTTGCTTTGCTGTGATGAGTATAAATTAACTCCAGGAAGATGATCTATCAGACAGAGTTAACTAGCATAGGTGAATACACCCAGTGGCCCGGCACAGAGGTGCACACAGAACCAATGGTTCCTGTGGGCAAGACAGGTAGCCTTCCTGTGCCTGCGCTTCATACACAGCATGCTTTTATTATTGTCTCTGCTGTCACTTGATAAATCAAACCTCAGGATTAAATTAAATCCTGGAGGAATGGATACAACCCACAGTCGTTTTTTTTTTTGTTTTTGTTTTTGTTTTTCTTTTTCTTTTTCTTTTTTTAGTGGTACTGGGGTAGAACCCAGGGATTTTTTCTACCTCTGGGCTATACTCCCAGACCTATTTTATACTTTATGTGAAAACAGGATCTCATTAAGTTGCTGAGAGCCTCACTAAGTAGCTGAGGCTGGTTTCGAACCTGTGCGATCCTCCTGCCTCAGCCTCCCAAGCGCTGGGATTATAAACTTGAGCCACCACGCCTGGCTCCACACAGTAATCTTAAGCACCATTTTCACTGCAACACGAAGAGTGATGAATACAGTACTACAGAAACACCAACAAACTAGGAGCCAGAGATGGAGTTCACTGTGCTCCAATGTCCCAGACCTGACTCAGCAACCCAGTGACCACCACAAAGACAAGACACACTCTGAAGTCTAGTCCCCTCAATAGTGAAAGACAGTCATTTCCTGCTGCTCATGTTTTGCCATCATGATCTAATGATAGATACGAAAGCAATTTCCACCTGGAAAGTACCACATGCATTCTGAGCATTCCTATTCAACGTAAGAGATTGGACCTTTTGTACAATGCCAACCACAATTTGTCAAAAATAATCAGTAGCTTCTTTAGTACTCTTCTAGCTTGGCCTCATGAATGAATGATAACATCTTCTAAGTTTAATATAGTTCAAAGCCAAATTTCAGAAACATGTCTGATAGCCTAAGGCTACAGTTGTCACAGAGGAGACATTACATAAGAACGTGGAAAACAGTTTCAAAAAATTTTTAAATATTTTTAGATGAATTATAGATTACACAATTCCTGAAGAAAAAAAAAAAAAGACAACACAAAATAATGATGGTGAGTAGGCAGAGCTCCAGAAAGAGACAAAAGAGAAAACCAAGAATGTTGTAAAATTATGGTCACAACAGAAGCAGCAGCCAATAGAGCACATCTGAATTAAGCAGCCAGGGACGCCGAGGAGAAGCTGCGGAAAACAATTCAAAGCAAAATGAAAAAGATTGAAAGCTGATGTTAAAAAGATATAGAAGGGACATATAAAAAGTATTTGACGTATGCATAATGATCATCCAAGGAGGGAATCAAATAAACAGAACAACATTTTAAAATATAATGAAATAGCCAGGTGGGGTTGGTGATTTAATGCCTGCAATCCCAGTACCTGGAAAGCTGAGACAGAGGATCACAGGTTCAAGACCAGCCTCAGCAATAGTGAAACTTCCAGTAACCTAGAGAGACTGTGTTTCAAAAAAATAAAAAATAAAAAGGTCTGAGGATGTAGCCTGGAGGTAGAATGCCTCTGGGCTAAATCCCCAGTACCATAAAAATACACACATACGTAACAAAATCTCTTAAAATTTACTCTTGAATTTTTCAATATAAAGGGCACACCAATATCACATATCATTCATAAAAGTTTTCTAGGAAATAATATCCTTTAAAAAAGATACAATCATGTAATTAGTATACAATATATACATATATCATCATGTATGCCTTCAATATATGTAATTTTTACATGTAAATTAAATATTCTTAGAGACAAACACACCATGGTTTCTATAAAATAGAAAAATAGTAATATAAAAACTCAACTCTCAATCATATGCTGCTATTGAAATTGAAAGATAAAAATTACAAAAATATTCTCCATAGTAACTACAATATCAGAAGACATTAATGTAAGATCTAAAAAATTCAGGGGAGCCAGGTATGGTGGTACACGCTTATAATCTTCCCGCTTGGGAGTCTGAGACAGGAGGATCGCAAAGGTTTGAAGCCAGCCTCAGCTACTAAGTGAGGCTCTCAGCAACTTAGTGAGACCCTGTTTCCAAATAAAATATAAAATAGGTCTGTGAGTATAGCCCTGAGGTAGAAAAGCCCATGGGTTCCATCCCCAGTACCAGAAAAAAAAAAAGAAAGAAAGAAAGTGAGAACTAATGACTCATACCTTTCCATTGGCCTTTTAAGTATGAAGGTAATAAAGAGACATTCTGAAGCTTGCACAAAATCGAGGAAAATTGCTCTTTAATAAAAAGTTACTCTATTAAAAATTTCAAAACAAACAAAAGTGGTGACAAATGCTGGATTCACTAAAATAGTAGAGAATATTTAGAATTTAAGATGAAAAAACTCTTAGAATTTTCAAAGCAGAATGCTATAAATCCTGACAATGTCAAAAGTTTATAACTAAGCCAAGCATGGTGGTGCACACCTATAATCCCAGTACTTGGGAGGCTGAAGCAGGAGGATTCTAGTTTCAAGGTTAGTCTCAGCAACTTAGGAGATTCTCAGCAACTTGGTGAGACCCTGTTTCAAAATACAAAAATTAAAAAGGACTGGAATGTAGCTTGGAGGTAAAATGCCCCTGGGTTCAATCACTAGGAGAGAGGGAGGGGGAGAGGGGGGGAGAAGAAGAAGAAGAAGAAGAAGAAGAAGAAGAAGAAGAAGAAGAAGAAGAAGAAGAAGAAGAAGAAGTAGAAGAAGAAGAAGAAGAAGAAGAAGAAGAAGAAGAAGAAGAAGAAGAAGAAGAAGAAGAAGAAGAAGAAGAAAGGAGAAGGAGAAGGAGAAGGAGGAGAGAGAGAGAAGAGAGAGAGAAATAAGAAGGAGGAGGAGGAAGAGAGAGATTATAACTTAGAAAAACTATGTTAAGAAAGAGGAGGTGAGAAGTAGGCTCATTTCCTCTGCTTTTACATTAAAAGTGAACCATCTGTCTAAAGCTTATGCACATAGCTTCTAAAATGTCTTTTACTTACTTGATAGTTTCTTACTAAATCCTTTCCTCTTGAGATTGTCTTCTATAAATTAATATTACTTGTAAGAATAGTGTTTTCCCTCAGTTTAGCTTGATTCCGATTTTTTCTTTTAAAAATCAAATATGACAAAATATTTTAAACTATTTAAGGTATGATCCAACTATTATAAAAATAATTTTACATGTACATATGTATCAAGGAAAGTCCAAAATGATATACACTTAATGTAACCACTGGTTGTTTCTGAATGGTTTTATTTTTAAAACGTGTGTTCTACCACTTGAAGTCTTATGTTCAGTATACCATTTTCATAGAAATAGCAGTCTTTTAAGTAAAACTGAAAGACATAAGCAGTAAAGAAAGCAAAAGTAGAGAGAAAATTAACTAAAATTTAAAATAAGAAAATTTTCAGAAACTAGCACTGGACTTTCCTCTGCCCTTCGCTCCTAGTGGCAAAGTAAGTAAGATAGGCAATGAGTTACATGTTTTTAGTGTATGGTAAAAGAAAGCAGAATAAGCCAGGCACGGTTGCACATGCCTGTAATCCCAGCATTTGGGAGGCTGAGACAGGAGGACTGCAGGTTTGAAACCAGCAACTAAGCAAGATGCTGTTTCAAAATTAAAACATCAGAAGAGCTGGAGTGTATCTTAGAGGTACAAAGCTCCTAAGATTAATCCCCAATACAAAAAAGATAGAAAGAAAAAAAGGAAGATAGAAAGAAGGAAAAATTAAATAAATAGGAAAAAATAAAGCAGAAAAATTATCTTGTTATCCATGTTACATTCATACTTTTACACATATCCAAATGTAGCTCCTCCATTAATCAACATCAGCCTTCTTCCTCTCCTACTATTCCATTCTAGCTTTGCTGAGGTTTCCCCTCCATTATCTGGAGTCCCTCTGGTATTCCTCATAGTTCCTAGTTTGGGCATATTAGAGAAAACTTAAGTCCCTTCTCTTTCTGTGCTTGGCTGATCTCACTTCACATAATGTTCTCCAGGTCTTTCCATCTTCTTATGAATGACATGATTTTCTTCTTTTTTACAGCTGAGTAGAATTCCATTGTGTGTATTTCCCATAATTTTGCAATCCATTCATCTGTTGATGGAGACCTAGGTTGGTTCCATATTTTGGCTATTACAAATTGTGCTGCTATGAACATGGGTATGCATATGTTACTATAGTTCTCTGATTTCAACCCTTTTGGACAAATACGCAGGAGTGGTATAGCTGGATCATATGATGGATCTATTCCTAGTTTTCTAAGGAATCTCCATACTGATCTCCATAGCAGCTGAAATAATTTGCACTCCCAACAACAGTGTAAAAGTTCCTCTTTCCCCACATCCTCACCAGCATTTGTTGTTATTTATTATGCTTGCCACTCTGATTAGGGTTAGATGGAATCTCAATATAGATTTGAAGAGGGCACCAAGCACAGTCTGAATGTATGCCATTTTTAATATGATCCACATAAAAATTTAAAAATTATCTTGGAGGAAGAAGAGAGACTGGTACTCGTTGAAGAGCTACCACATGTCAAACACTGTTGTAAGAAAGTTCTTATAACTCCATGAAACTTCATGAGCTCTTTCTTCAAATGGTGAAGGCCAGGTGAGTGTCTTGATGCTGAAGTCCTTAGTAGCCAGTGGCAATGCCCAAAGTAGAAGCCAAGTCACAGGACCTCAAGGCTTGCTAACCCTATTTCTCAACCTTGAGAAGTTTTTGTTTCCTTGGTTTTTGTGTTTTGTTTCATTTTCTTTTTGTACTAAGGAGCATTCTACCTTTGAGTTGCACTCCCAGCCCTTTTTGGTTTTTGTTCTGAAACAGGATCCCAGTAGGTTACTAAGAGTCTTGCTAAGTTGCTGAGGCTGACCTGGAACCTGTGATCCTACTGTCTCAGCCACCCAAGTACTGAAATTACAGGTGTGCCCTACCACATCTGGCTCATTTATTCCTTTATAATAAAGTGTTCAGTTGCTGCTGTGTAAAACTTTGAGTTAACCAGAAGTTCAAAATCCAATGAGAGCCATAATTGAGATCTGGAGCTCTATAGAAGATAAATATAAATCTGACCATCAAAAGAATTGATGAAGAGATAGCACATCTTTGTTACAGATACAGTTTATACTAGAACATTGCCATAAAAAATGCTAAGTCTGGTATTGTTGAAATAATTGATGGGAAACAGAAACTATGTAAAACATTTCTTAACCCAAGTCTTTTTTTTATTCTAATTTGCATTCCCCTTACTTTGAAGATTCTTATGAAATTTGAAGTGGGAACAAACATTGAAAACAAAATAAGAATTAGGCACTGACAAAACTTTTCAATAGCAGTCCATTAAACATCATATACTCTAATAAAACTATAATTATAAACTAGGTGCGCACATGCCTGTAATCCCAGTATTTGGTGGAGGCTGAGATGGAAGGATCACAGATTGAAGTCAGTCTCAGCAATTTAGAAAGACCCTCAGCAACTTAGTGAGACCCCGTTTCAAAAATAAATCAGGGCTGGGGGTGTAACTCAGAAGTAGATGGCCCTGAGTTCAATCTGTAGGACCACCAAAAAAAAATCCTAGTTGTATACACTAAATGTTCCAAATAAGATATTTTGCAATTTAAACTTGAAAATTCTAACTTATTTTCCCTTTTGACAAATAATGATGCACATAAGTTTATCCCTAATTTGAATAAACAGAGATTGGCATATGTGTAAACACAATCTCAGTTAACTGTCATAATTATCCCTATTTACACATCAAGTTGCCCTTTAAGCCATTACACATAGATGAATACGACAACGTAAATAACCTAGAGCCACAAAGACAGTTTTTGGGTACCTGTCCTCATCCTTAGTTTGTCTCTTCTCAAGTACTCCATTCATTCATTCAATTATTCATGCACTATTAACTGAGTAGCTAGCTATTGAGTACCAGACAATGTAATAGGGTAATTACTAAGAAGAGAACAGCATGATCTTTAGAAAACTCACAGTTCATTGGACAAAAAAACAGGTAAATAGCTATCATATCACAACTTATTAAAGGCTACAGCAGAGTTCTTAATTTCTGCAGACAATGACTAGTTGGAGTTCCAAGGACAGACACATATAAGGGTTGGCCTTTGACTTCAAAATAGGAGGAAGAGGAGGCTTTTGGCAGGCAGAGAAGGATGCAGGGACTATGTGAAGCCAAGGAGAAGAGAATGTTTTAGAATCGTGGGAGTTAGAGCGAGGTGACCTCATCAAGTAACACGGAAAGGCTCATTTGCTACTATACAAATATAAATTGCATATTATGGCCACAAAGTTAGCCTTCCTGGGGCGCCTCCTGCAGGGTGCCTCCTCTATCCCCAGTGTGCTCCGCTCTCAGGAGGAGAGTCCCAGGAGAGGGAGCATTGGTGGAGAAACAGAATTACAGGTGGCGGGAGGCTTTCCCATGACTGCTCTGCACACGCTCTCCACTCTAGACACCTCCCCTCCACTCTTGACCTCTGTCTAGCTCTAGTCTTGGCTTCCTATTCGACTAAACCTCTGGAAGCTTAGTTGAATCTCAACACTGTGTCACCAGTTCCCTAGTTTCCTTTTATTTATCAACACAAGTAATCTGGATGTCCCCTTCCCTCTTCCATTCAAGCCCCTCTAACTGAATTCCATCCATTGTAATTCCTTCATTACTTATCCGAACGAATCCCTCAAATGACCTGGCAACACTAATCATTCCTCCTTCTAGAGACATTTTGCTATCTCTGGCTCATCTCCCTCTCCACCATCTCTTTAGTCCTGAATCAGACCCTCATCCCTCTTTGGCTCTGATATTCCCCTAAATCCTCTCTCATCTAGTGCATTTCTCTCTCAACAGACTTTCCTTGGTTATCATCAATCTTGGTTCCCACCTCATCTATTTATAAATGAACACCATATCTATACTTTTAGTCCAACCCAGCCCAGAAATCCTATCTAAAATGTAAACTATCTACAGAAATTACCTCAATAGCTTCGCAACTTCTCAAAGTGCCCCAAACTAAATCACGATTCTGTTTTTTGTTAAGATAAATTCTCCAGATACAAGAAAGTCTCTTAATATTTGATAAAAGGTATCTTGCCCTCATTAAGCCTTCTATTACAAAGTGACTACATGCTGTTACTTATCCAGATGTCTCAGTCACAGTTAATTGCAGGCCAAAGAAATAATAAATTCATCAATATTGAGAAAAATGGTTATAATAAATTTGTTTGTTTGTTTGGTTGGTTTTTTTGGTGGTACTGGGGTTCCTAGAAACCCTTCTACCTATGGGCTATACTCCAAGACACCTATATTTTTATATTTTTATTTGGAAACAGGGTCTCTTAAGCCAGCACGGCTGGCTTTGAACCTGTGTGATCCTCCTGTCTCCACCTCCCAAGCGCAGGGATTACAAGCGTGCGCCACCACACCCGGCTAATAAATTTCATTTACATAATTTCAAAGAAAAGATCAGCTACCTTTTACTCAAAATTCTTAATAATTATGTGTAAACATGAGGCAGTATTTATGTAATAAATATATTCACATTACTATAATTTTAAACAAAGAATTGGTATTACTTTTTAAGGTAAAATATTTTCAAAGCACATCTCTATGTTGTTCAGAGCATAGAGACAAGAACTAAGTATATGTCTCCAAAATGGAAATATCTTTATATATATTTTAGTAATTGTGAGTACAAAATGTCAAATTTTAGTTACTTAGATTACTGATCAACATATACAAGCCCTAATTCTTAATTGAAAATACACGGGATAAATTACAGGATGTTAACTCTTCTTAAAGCCATCAGCCTTCAAATGTTTAATCATAAATTTTTATCAGTAAAAAATTGAGCATATATATTTATATATTATATGCAAATTATACTCTACTAATAGATTATATATCATAGAACATATATAAAATACATACTTTTCAAAAGACTAAAAATTAGAAATTGTATTTTCTTCCCATGGCTGATTGAAACACTAGGGGATATCCTACTTTTTAGTCCATTGGCATATTAGCTCATTTTCTATTGCTATAACAAAATAACCGAGGCTATTCTATAAAGAAAAGAGTTGTATTTTGCTCACAGTTTTGGAGGCTAAAAGTCCAAGACTAGGTAGCTTTATCTGTTCTCTGTGGAAAGAGCCTTCTTGGTTGTGTTTAGAACATGGTGATGGCATCATGGCAGGAGATTATGTGAGGAGAAATCCCATGATGAGACAGGCTGCCAGGGAGTGGTGAGGGGCCAGTCTTGCTTTTTTTATTCTTAAATAACAACTTGCTCTCATGAATGCCAACCACAGCATTACTGCCTTTCAACGCCCAATGGCAGTGTCCCCAGTGACCTAATTTCCTCCCACCAGGCCCTACCTCTGAAAGTTTCTACCACTTTCCAGCACTGCCATGCTGTGGACCTGATTTCTAACACATGAACCTCTGGGAGAGAAACCACATCCGAACCACGGCAACTGGCATAAGCAGCAATTGTCTTCCTACATTTTCAGCTGTGCACATTTCTCAACAGCGAGTCTTAGTTCTTAGTCCCAAAGGCCCAACTTACCTTCTCTCTAAATTCATCAACTTTGATGGCCCCCATCAGCTCTTATTTAAACCTTTCAATTTCTTTTTCTTTCAAGGGTTATTTCCCATAACTTATAAAAGCTCTGACTTTTTTTAAAATCCAGAATCTCAGTAGCTAAAAGAAGAAAAATTCAAATGACATAAAAGGGAAAAGACAAAGCTATTTCTCTCTATAACGCTAGGAGTAATTTCAATATCACCTCCCAGTGGGATGTTCTGCCTTCAGAAGTTTGCTTCTATCTGCCTTGTCTTTGACTTTGCATTGGCAGCTAAATCATATAGAAAACTGGTATAAAAACAAAATGAAACTTAAAAAAAAATACAGTTCGGCAATTTCAGCAACGAGAATGAAGAATACCAATCAATCTGTTCCAAAAGCAAACTAGAATATCTGAAAACAAAGCAAAAGACAGTTTACAATTTCTTTCAAATTTTCATTCAAAATGACTTAATATGAACTTCACCAGTTAAAAGAATGAACAATTACTGCTACAGAATGGAGATCCTTGTGGCTTCATGAGTAGAAAAGTTACTTTCTTTCATTTTCTAAAATTATAAAATAAAATCCAAGATCATAAAGTCAGTTGGCATCTTCTTTTATCTAGAATATGTTTGTAATTTATTTTATTTGTACTGGTGATTGGACCCAGGGGCATTCTACTTCTAAGCTACATCCCCATCCCTTGTCATTTTTATATTTTGAAATGGAGTCTTGCTAAGTTTCTGAGGTTCTCACTAAGTTGCTGAGGCTGGCCTCAAATCTGCAATTATTCTGTCTCGGCCTTCTAAGAACTGGGATTACAGGTGTGCACCACCATGCCTGGCTATATCCAGACCTTTAAATTACAGATGTTATTTAATTCTTTTTTCCTAAGCAATCCTGGAGGAGTGCACTTTTGCATTAAAGGTGATGTAAAATACAGTATAATTATCCCTGTGATTCTTCAGGCTGAGGCAGAAGGGTGGCCAAGTTCCAGGCCAATCTGGGCAATTTAGCATGACCCTGTCTCAAAATAAAAAGTACCCTGAGTTCAATCCCCGGTATTCCCCCCAAAGAATATATCCTGTAAATATTTCCTCTATCTTAACTTGGATTTTTGTTACCAACTCCTATTCTTTTACTTATTTTCTTCACTAAAAACACAAAGATATTTTTTTCTGTGTCAATAAGTATCTATAGTATAAGGAAAAAAATCTCAAAATGAATTTGATCACCTGAGCTGGTAGTCAAAAAATATTTGTTAACCTGACAGTCCTGCTTTTCAGTCAAATGAAAGTTTGTTTTAAAAATTTAATAGCTTTAAGATCTATTTTTGGTAAATTAGACAAATACGAAATATCTATCATATCTAGCAAGCTAATTTAGTAAGCTACTTCAAATTATAACTTCCTATTTGTTTAATAAAATTAAAATTAAAATTAAAATATAACAATGTTTTTGGATGACACTAACTCAAAGCAATTAATGTTCTCTTTTTAAAATACTAAAAAAATAAAATCAGGTAGAAGTGATGAAAAGACAGACATGTTGACTAAAATATATCCCTTCTAAGATTTTTTTTTTGGGGGGTATAATAATTTTGATTGTGCTAGCAATCTAGGTTTAGCAAATAAGCTTCTGTTTTATACCTTGGGACTTTATTCTAGTCTGCTTGCCTTCCTGATTACTAAGTCTTTCTAAATTAGAGCAAGCAATTTCTCTTTGTTTTACCTAATATTTGAAAATAGCAAAAAAAAAAAAAATCCCCTGGGTCACTGAAAATTATCCTCTCATTCCAGCCGCCTGTTTCAAGTCAGTCAAAACATTCCAGACTTCAAAAGGAAGCTCTGCCTTGGTAGGCCACTTTGGTGTCCCTCTATGGCTGGCTGAGGAGGGATCGGTTATTTGGATAAATTAATTTCTGGAGCCTGCCGGCCTTCTAGAAGACCTCAGTGTCTGCCTGCAAATTAGTTCTACTGAACACGAAGAAATCCCTGGACAGGCTAGAAGAAATAAATGGTGATACAATCTAATACTACAACGTTTGTAATGTGATTTTATTCTGCTGTGTAGCTTGTAAGCGCAGTTAATGTTGAATTGTATATTTTAAATTAAAAATAGGGTTGAGGGGAAGACATAAAGCAGAAAATCAGATCAGTATCCAAGTCAGCAGAAAAGGCCAAGAAGCCAACGTTAAAATAAAACCTCCAGCAGGAATCTTTTATGAGAACAAACAATAATGTCCCAGTTTTCCCCAAATCAACTATGTATTTACGTTACAGCTACAAGCCCCCTCTCTGGCAGCCCCTCCTCTGAGGCAGGAAGTCATGCACTGGAATTAAGCTTCAGAGGCCCTGGACAGGCAGGAGGCAGCCCTGGTACCACGCAGGGCAAGTGCTTTCCCAAGGCTGCTCCCGAAGGCAGAGGAGCGTGTGGCCAAAACTAACAAACAGGGCCCCTCAAGCGGAACAATGGTCCAGAAAACTCAGCAAAAAGGAAAATAAACTTCATTGGCAGTTTGTTTTGGGACTGTTAAGAGCTTAGCTACAACTCTATCAAGATTTTGAAGAAGGAAAGAAATTTCACACATACTGCATCCTCCCAGCTGCTAGAGAGTTTGTAGTGCAAATGGATCATCTAGTCTGGCCGTGCCTAATCCACTTTAGGAGATACTTGGATCTTTTCTTTCCAAAGTAAACAGAATCACACCTCTGAAAAAGAGATGAGGAATACTTCCTCTTCCACCTCCAGGGCCCCAGGCCAGAGACCAACGCCAGAGAGCCTATCTCCATCCCTGTGCTCACTTGATCAGAGGGTTGAAACAGCTGATGTATTGAAGATCAGAAATAGGCAGTGAAGCTGTGATTATTTGATTAGATTCCATTCTATCTATCTATCTATCTATCTATCCATCTATCTATCTAATATATATATATATATATATATATATATATCAAACAAACTAGTCTAAGAATAGCATCAACAATAAATTTTTAAGTTTAATGGATATCATTTTTAAAAAGGAAGGGACTGCAATCATTTTGTCTTTGCTGTTAGCTGCAAGTAATATTCTGGTTCGCAGAAACCCATGAATACTGAATTGTGACCACATTTCAAAAGTTTCTTTTTTTTTTTGAAGTGTTTCTCAAAAGACTGGGCGTGGTAAATTAACAGTTCTCCAATCCTACCCTGGATTACTTCTTTTAAAATATACTTTTAGGAGTGAGCTTCAGATGGCGACCGAGAAAAGCGGGGCTTAAGAGCCCCGCTAACAACTAATCTCCATTACCACAAAATCAGCGCCTTTCATAGCCAGAAAACACCATCACCAAAGAAACAAAAAAATCACCAGGCTCCAGAGAGAAAGCGGACTGAGAACAGAGCTCAGAGCCACAGAGGAGATACACCGGCCTTACGCCCAAGGACGCGGCAGCAGCACTATACTGCCGGCGGCAGCAGCGAGTTCACCAGATGGGTACAGCAAGCCGAGGTGAGCCGCTGCGGAACAGCCAGGCGGGATTTCTCGGCGCAGGGAGCATCTAAAGCTCCCAGTGGCTGACTCAGCACACGCTGCAGGGATTCAGAGTAGAAATCAAAACCAAGAAGAAATAAGCCAGCCTCACAGCCGAGGGCGTAGCAGTGGCGCCATATTGCCACCGGCGGCAGCAGGAGCGAATTCACCGAATCCAGTACAGCTACATCTGCAAACTCAAGAACAGTGAGTCAAATTGCGGGCCACAGAGGAGAAATCCCAGTACTGTACTCCCTGGGACTTGACCCAGTGGGGGAGGGGCAGTGGCAGAGATATCATACCATAGGAGAACGTGCAACCTGGCACCCCCCCATAGTCTAAAGCAGCCTCTATCGACTCTTTGGGTCGGAGACTCTGTGATACAACTCAGTAAAGGAGTAGTGGGGTCTGAGATACTACTGACTCAAGATCCAGAACACCTTAAGTGAAGTCATAGTGACCCAAGGGAAGAACCCAGAGAAGGCACAAACTTCCAAAATCATGGGAAAGAGGAATAACAATGGAGAAATGAATGCCCACAACCCCACAACATCAGAACCCAATAAAACAGAAAATCAGAGATTTCTAGAAGATCAAATCAGGAAAATAACTGTAGAAATAATAGAGGTGCTTCGAAAAGAACTCAGAGAGAGCCAAAAAGAGATAAAGGATGCAATTAATGAAGTAAAGGCCTCAATTCAAAGTACAAACAACCAATTAGACCACATGGAGAACAGAATCTCGCTCTTAGAAGATGATCATTCCAAAAATGAACGCATTGTTTCTAATCTAGAAAAAAATATCCGACAGCAGGAATCTGATATTGAAGAAATATGGGCCCATTTTAAGAGAGCTAACCTAAGAATAATTGGAATAGAGGAGGGAAAAGAAAGTGAAACCAAAGTGATCAACAATCTCTTCAAGGAAGTAATAGCAGAAAATTTCCCAAACATAGAGCAAGAGGTCGATACACAGGTCCAGGAAACTTATAGAACTCCCTTTAGACAGGATCGGAGAAGAGGATCCCCACGCCACATAATTGTCAAAATGACCAATGTGGAAGCCAAGCAGAGAATCTTAAAGGCAACAAAAACAAAGGGCCAAGTGACATTCAGAGGCAAACCAATTAGAATCACTCCAGACTTCCCAAACCAAGTCATGAGAGCCAGAAGGGCTTGGAGTAACATATTCCAAACTCTGAAAGAAAACAACTTCCAGCCAAAAATTTCCTATCCAGCAAAACTTTCTATCAAATTAGATGGAGAAATAAGAAGCTTCCATGACAAACAGAAACTGAAGGAATTTATGTCTTCAAAACCAGAGCTAGAGAAAATACTCAAAGAGATTAACTACAAAGAAGAAATAGGTAACACACACCAGAACCAGAGAAACAAGAGTTTCCATCCAACAGACAACTAAGATTGGTTATCTGTGGAGATTCATTACTTATGTTAGTCTTTTACCTATCTCTAAATGGTATTGTTTGCCTTTATTGTTGTTAATTTTTAGGATTTCTAGTTGGAATATTAATATACCTTCAGATATAGCATTTGGAAATATTTTATCCCATTCTAATTAGTAACTTTTAACTCTGTTTACATTGTCTTTGGATATACAATATTTTTTTTTATTTTTTAGGGAGTTTGTATACTCTTCTGTTGCCTGTGCCATTGAAATCATATCCAAGAAATCACTGCCAATTTCAATGTTGTGAGGTTTTATGACCCAGATTTTCTCCTAAAAGTTTATAGTCTTAAGATTTATATTTAGGTCTTTTATCTATTTTGAGTTAATACTTGTATATGGGATTAGGTAAGGGTCCAATTTTATTCTTTTCCATGTAATTATTATTTTTCAACAATATTTAGTTAAAAGATTATTATTTCCACCACCAAATGTTCGTGGAAACCTTGTCAAAAATAACTTGACAATATAGGGAAGAATTTAGCTCTAGGCTTTTATTTAACTCCAATGGTTTATATATGTGCCTTTAGAATAGTACTACACTGTTTCAATTACTGTAGCTTTATATGGTTTGAAATCAGAAAATATATATCTTCTAGTTTTGTTCTTTTTCAAGATCGTTTTGGGTATCTAGAGTCCATATACCATATTAGGATATATTTTTTTCTGAAAAATAAATATATAAATATATGATAGTTTCACCTAAAAAAATAGAAAAAAATATTCTCTGGTAAGAAAGAAAGTAAAAAGAAATATTGAAATGTTATCTTTAAGTCATCAAAAGCTTGGTATCAGACAAATGAAACTGTTATGTGAGATTATCATTTTTAATTTTGGATAAACTGCTATAATACTAGATGTCAACCATTAAGCCAAGCATGGGAAGGAGGGATGGGGAAGGAATGGGGTGGGGATCGGGTGGGGGCTGACTGGGCGATGTGTGCATGTATGTCTACAAAAGTTTGTATCCCACTATGATGTATGAATACAGTGCACCAATAAAAAAAAAAGAATGCAAAAAAAATACTTTTAGAAAAATAAGTTTTTGAGCGAAACTAAGCAAACATTATTTCAAACAGAATACAATATAGCTAATAATAGGTGAATAGAAATAATAAGTATCTACAAATAATAAAAAACTATAAAAACAGCATAATATAATGCTTTCAGTCATATCTCAAATTTGTCTCAATATCAATCACAATTACTTTTCAATAAATGAAGTTAAAGCTGTTCAGATTGTGATATCCATGAGTTTTATTACAATTTAATTAATTGAAAATACTAATAGTCTATTTTTTGCAAAAATTTAAAATATGAATGGGAAGTGACTCATGTATATGTAAAGAAACAACTGGAATTAAATATAACACTATTCAAAGCAAAATAAACATTCATCTTTATTTTGTTCATCTGTAGATTCCATACAGAAATTTCCAAAAATAGAATGCATGAAAAAGCATCTGATAATTAGAGAAATCATGCTAGAACCCCCTTGCTTCTGCAAAACCTCAAATGAGAAAATATGGTCTCTTGACATTTTTTAAACCACCAAAATCTAGACATACTTATTTTTCCCCAAATGCAAAAATAAGTTAGGTGAATTGCTTTGTAAACCAAACATCTACAGTTTCCAAATATTTCACAAAAGCAAGACCCTGCTATAATTTTCTATTAAAGTTGCAAATATTTTCAAACATTTTTATTACTTGTTCACCAAGTAATCAACTAGATTTCATATTTTAAGATCAGATTTGGAACTGTGTGTCTGTTAAAGAAAAAATTGAGGAAGGAGAAAGAGAAAAGAAAAGCAACAGGATTATTACTGTTATGATCTGCTAAAGCCAATCTTGCTTAATCACAGGCCAATTAGTAATTTTACTGTATAATAAACAGAATTAAAGAACTTTACAATGTTTGAGGCTCGAAAGGTGGCAAGAAATATCAGAAGTATTTAAGCGGGCATGGTGGTGCATACTTGTAATCCCAGCCCTTGGGAGGCTAAGACAGGAGGATCACAGTTTGAGAACAGCCTCAGCTACTTAGTGAGGCCCTTTGCAACTCAGTGAGACCCTGTTTCAAAATAAAGAATTAAAAATAGGGCTAGGAGTGTAGCTTGGAGATAGAATGCCCCTGGGTTCCATCCCCAGTACCACACAAAACAAGAAGTATTTCTAATCTGTATGTGCTTTGTGTGAACCTTTCTGGAAAAATATAGCAAGTTTTCTTTAAAAGTATGTTAACCCCAAAGGGACAGCAGACAGCGTTATGCAGTTTGCCTCTGTGAGTGTGGAAAAACACCTTGATCCTTATAGCCTCACTTCCTCTCTTTCATTAGGTTATAAATTGTGGATTCACTAAATTTCAGCAGTGGATGGTATTTTAGAGGTAATCCAACTCCACCTCACTCTCCATGCTAGAGACTCCAACAGCATATCACCAAGTAGTGAGTTAAGGCTGCATACGGAAAGTGTTTTGAATAATCCCTGTCTACGATGTCTAGTACTTGTTATTTATCTTTGTAGTAATAAGTACCGAACATTTCCAAACACATTAAATTAGTGCCTCCCAAGAAAATCAGCTCATTTAATCTTTTCTAATAATTTTCAGTGTTTAAGGACTTTCTTGTTTTAATGACTTAAAATATACATGTAATGTATGGAGAATTTAACCATCAATATGAACAACTTTGGGGGCAGACACTTTAAAGGATTCTTGATATCTCAATCAAGGTACTATGTAACATGTTTTATTTCCTAGCAAAAT
The DNA here is from genome assembly GCF_963383645.1 of Muscardinus avellanarius. Taxonomy (NCBI): domain Eukaryota; kingdom Metazoa; phylum Chordata; class Mammalia; order Rodentia; family Gliridae; genus Muscardinus; species Muscardinus avellanarius. Next base: position 65,838,296 of record NC_137789.1, on the reverse strand, counting down.
ATATTTGCCATCTTAAAACTTTTTATTATAGGATTATAAACAGTTTTTACTTCACACATGTCTTTAATATTTGTCATATTTTCTTAGTTCTTAAGGTGGGTGATAATACTAAACGAATTTCAGATCTGGGTTTCTTTCCAAAGTTATTATCAAAATCTTTTTAAGTCTTATTGTCAACAGAGGTGAAAGTCACTGACCTTGGTTACAATTGCAGAGGATCAACCCAATGTTAACGTAACTTTCAAAAACGTTAATGTTTCTTTGTCCCCCCCAAAAAAAAAAGTTCATGCAGTTTGCAAAAGACTCAAAGTAACTTGTTCACTGCAGAATTTCATCACACACTGTGAGAACTAGCCCATTTATTTCTCTCTCGTTGTCATTATGATAGTCAAGAAATTGTAATCTTCATTCAATGTCAAAAAATAAATCACATGTTTGTTTGAAAATTTTGTTGGCTACTATTTTGTTTAAGATGGCAGTCTGGCTGAAAGTTTGAATATAAAGTAAGTAATACAACTGATGAAGTTTAAATATAAATATGCTTCTGTTAGCCCATAGGAAATAATGGTCATATTTTTCCCATATATTTTGAAATCTAGGCAAATAACTAATTTTAACATTTCATGTAAACTTTCTAGCAAATGAATTTTAATAAAAGTCAGCTTCATAGATAAAATTATTTTTAAGTTGTCTGGGCTCCATTTGACCACTAAGTTAACTATTTTGAGAACACAAGTGGTTAAAAACTGCCATAGCTAACCAATTATAAACATTTTTCAGGTACGTAATTTCATACACCCACACGCAAAATACTTTTGAACCATTTAAAAAAATTAACCCTCCAAGTTTACCAGCTGAGGCCAAATAAATGTATTTTTAAAATTTTTCATATAAACTCAGAAAAATTACTAAAACCAAGAAAGTGAGCCCTCGAGGCAAAGAAAAATATATATCTAGTCTTTTTTTGTAAATGGAAATTAGGAATCTTATTCTATAAAATATGATTGGTATAAAATTAATATTTGAATCCTCAAAGCATAAAACTTTGTTATTAAAAATATTTCCAAGCTGGGTGTGGTGGTGCACACTTGCAATCCCAGCATTCGGAAGGCTGAGACAGGAGGATAATGGTTCGCGGCCAGCCTCAGCTATTTAGTGAGGCCCTTCCCAACTCAGTGAGACCCTGTTTCAAAATAAAGAATAAAAAATAAGGCTGGGGGTGTAACTCAGAGGTAGGATGCCTTGGTTTCCATCCCTAAAATGAATTTTAAAAAATGCAGCCTGATTAAATAAGAGGTAAAGGTGTGTGTAGTTCAGTGGTAGTTCAGTAGATATATGAGTCCTTAGGTTTAATTCCTCTGCCTTCAAAAAATCAGCATACTGTATGCCTTGCCAAATGATTTTTTTTCTGGTACTGGAGATGTAACCCAGGAGCATTCTACCTCTGAGAGGATCCTCCTGTCTCAGCTTCCCAAGTACTGGGATTACAAGTGTGCACCACCACGCCCAGTTCCACTATTCCTATTTTATTCTTTATTTTAATACAGGGTCTAGGTTTCAGAGGGCCTCACAAGTTGTTAAGGCTGGCCGAGAACCTGCGATTCTTCTGTCTCAGCTTCCAAAGTGCTGGGATTACAGATGTGCACCACCACATCCAGCTCCCATAGTTTTTTACAGAGTAAAAATTTGAGAATTCTAAGCATCAAGTAAATTACCACAAAATTTGGGATTTCTAAATGGAAATTTAGTTCATACCTGATTTAAAGAACAACAATAACTAGTGAATGAAGTCATTCATTGCAACATTTGTTCAGCCTAATGCAGAAATACCACATTTCAAAATAAAAAATTAAATTAAATTGACAATTTAAAAAAATTTTTCTCTTTTCCATCAAAGATAAAAAGAGGATATAAGGAATTTCCTTATGTGTTTTATTTGTTTGTTTTATTTTTAATACTATCTTGAGGAAGATATGCATTCATTATTTTTAGCTATAATCTTGATAAGCACATATTTGTCTATATATTTCTGTATTGCTTAATAAAGACATTCCTTTAATCCTATTAACTAAAACACCACTAGCTTCATATCCATTAATTAAATCAAACTTTGGTTTAGTTTTGTTCAAACTGCATCTGTACTAAAGGGCATAGACTTTTCTTTTCTTGTCTTTATTCCTTAAATATATTTACACAACACTGACATTGTCTTATATATTATGAGTATTCTAGATATTTTTTTTTTGAGACAGAGCCTCAAAATGCTGCCCTGGTTGGTCTCAAACTTCTGGGTAACTCCTGGGCTCAAGTGATCCTCCCACCTTAGCCTGCCAAGTAGCTGGGACTACAGCACACACTACCACATCTGTCTCCTAGAGATGAGTTAAAACAAAAGGGAAGGTGTGCCTAGGTCTATGCAAATACTACCCTGTTTGAAAAAAGAGACTAAAGTATCCCAGGATTTACTGAGAGCTCCTGGAACCAACCCTCTGTGGGTACCAAAGGATGATGGTGTCATCCCCATTTTAAAGGTAATGACATTAGCTCAGAGCTGATCAAATATTTGCACACATATGGGCACCAATGGAATCAAGACTTCAACACATACCTTCAGCTGCCTGCTGATTCTATCTTGGTCCCTTCAATTCCCTCAGGTAATTTACTGATTCAAAATGGCTAAGAATACAAGCTCAGTTATTACTCTACTAATAGAAGATGGGAGTACACATTCCTAGAGATATATGAATTAAATTTGTTTTAAAAAATACGAATATTAATCTAATTTATGTTAAGTTTGAATTTTAGAGACCTCAAGGAAGTTTAAAGAATTCTTTTGAACTATAATCATTAATTGATCTAATTTAATCTAGAAGAGCACCTTGGAAAAATTTCTTCAGTGAATGTGATTTTAATTGTAGAAAAACAACTGAATATCTGGTTTGTGACTGTTAACTTTTTTGCCCACTTAGTTTCATAAATTCATGTACATAGACTAATCTATATTTAGTTTATTTTATAGTCCTATTTTTATAAAAATATGCAAAATTAACCTAATCTTCTGCTCAAAGTATGAGAAATCCTCGATTAATGGAATGCCTGCTAATAAGGTTTCATAACTGTGCTGTGTCTAGCATAGCTCTGCTTTTGCGAAACCCGGTGGAGAAAGGAAAGCTCTGGGCTTGTTTCTGGGCTGTTTCCAAAGGTGCATGGTCCCCTGCAGCTACCTGGAGTGAAAGGCTCCAAACTAGCACTGGTAAAGATTTCTCTTTGTTTACAAAACCTCAGTTCCTGGCAGTTGTATTTATTCACCCATTCATTCAACCAAAACGTTTTGCGCATTGACAGTGTGCAAAACAAAGAGCCTACGCAGCAGGAGGAGGGGGCTGTTTCTTTCATCCCTCTCTGTCCTCAAAATAGCTCGGGATCTAGAAGGCAAACAGACTTTTAAATTAGGGTGGACAATACCAGATAAAATGAAATTTATGTTAATGATCAGTTTAAAGCAGTTACTGGGTGAAGAAGAAAGGTTCTGTTTGGGAGGGGCAGATACAAATAAATAAATTGTCCTCTGCATGTGCCCAGTCCACAAAAAAGAGAAAACACCAGTGACTGATTCTGCATGAACTGCAAAAGAAAGAAGGGTTATAGTGATTATATTTGTATAGTTAGTTATATGTACATATTATCAAGCCCCACTTCTATTCACAAATATAAATGGAAAGCAGTGGTGCACACCTGTAATCCCAGCTACTTGGAAGTCTAAGGCAGGGAGATCACAAATTGGAGGCCAGTCTCAGCAACATAGTGAGATCCAGTCTCAAAAAGAAAAAAAAAAAAAAAAATACCATCTTACTTTCTTTTTTTGTGTGTATGTGGTATTGGGGATAAAACCCAGGAGATTTTCTACCTCTGAGCTACACCCCAGCCCTGTTTTTTTTAATTATTTTTTATTATTCTTTATTTTGAAACAGGGTCTCACTGAGTTGCAAAGGGCCTCACTAAGTAGTTGAGGCTGGCTGTGAACCTGAATCCTCTTGTCTCAGCCTCCCAAATGCTGGGATTATAAGTGTGTGCCACCATGCCCAGTTTTATTTTACTTATTTGTAAAATATAGATTGATGGAATTACTGTATTGATGATCTACAGCTATATATCAAATTATCCCCAAGGTTAGCAATTTAAAATAATACACATTGGAAGCCGGGCGTGGTGGCTCACGCTTGTAATCCCAGCATTCGGGAGGCTGAAACCTGGAGGATCACGGTTCGCGGACAGCCTCAGCTACTTAGTGAGGCCCTCTGCAACTCAGTGAGACCCGGTTTCAAAATAAAGAATAAAAAACAGGGCAGGGGGTGTAGCTCGGAGGTAAAATGCCCCTGAGTTCCATCCCCAGACCCGCAAAAATAAATAAATAAATAAATAAAATAAAATAATACACATTGGGACAGAAAATATAGCTCAGAGCTAGAGAAGAAGACTCTGGGTTCAATCTCTAGCACCATAAAAAAAGTAAATAAAATAATACACATTTGTCACCCTACACCATTTTTGAGGATCGGAAATCTCGAGAATTTTAGCTAAGTGGTACTAACTCAGAACCTCCCATAAGAGTATCTCCAGGCTGTGGGCCAGGGCTGCAATTATCAGAAGTCTTGACAGGGAGGATATAAACGCGAGGTGGCTCACTCCTGTGGTTGTTGCAGAAGGCTTCAGGTCCTAGCCACTGTGCTGCCTGCTGCACTGAGCAGATGTGTGTTATGAAGATGTGTGTATTTGCAACATGGCAGCAGTTTCTCCCAGAGGAAGCCACCTAAGAGAAAGAGGAGAAACCACAGTGGCATTTGTGACCTAAGAGCCACAGTGGTCCACCACCGCTTCTGCTCTTCCTTCCTATGAGAAGTTGAGGCACCAAGTCCAGACAACACCCAAGGTGAGGGGAGCCAGGGAGTCCATCTAAAGGGCTCCATCAAGAGGCTACGTCTCTTAAAGGGAACAGTACTAAACAATTTGTGATCACATTTTATAATGATCTAATGATCATAAACACTTTCTGGAAGTAGTATACCAAAATGTACAAATGCTTCTTTGTAGATGTTCTAGGCATCTTTAAATTTATTTATTTATTTTTTTAATTGGTTCATTACAAAATATACACTGTAGTAAGGTTCAATGTAATGCAAACATACATGTACACAGCACTTTGTATGATTCTCTCCAGTTCCCACCCTGCTTCCTTCCCCTCCCTGTACAAGTAAATGAAATCGGTACAATACCTCCATGTATGGATATAGCTATAGCATTATTTGAACTCTTTCTTTCATCAAATTTCCTGCTCCTCTCCCTTACCTCCCCCCTTCAGACCCCTCCACTATACTACCTGTCACTCTCCTCAATTATTTGAAGTTTTTGTTGTTGTTGTTGTTGTTGTTGTTGTTGTTGTTGTTGTTGTTATGTTTCTCTCTAGCTTTACTATATTAGAGAAAACAGACAAACTTTGAATTTCTGAGACTGGCTGATCTCACTTAGCATAATATTGTCTAGCTCCATTCATTTTCCTGCAAATGACATACTTTTGTTCTTCATTATGGCCAAATAAAATTCTGTGTGCATACACCACATTTTCTTTGTCCATTCATCTGTTGATGGACACCAAGTTTGATTCCATAATTTGACTATTGTGAATTGTGCTGTTATAAGCATGGATATTTATGTATCACTATGGTATTCTGACTTTAGTTCTTTTGGAAAGACACCAAAGATTTTGTAATCAGAGTAACATTGTATATTATATTACAAATAAGTAAATTATAAATGTACAAAAAAATGCAGGGATCAAAAAATCCCCATCACCATGCTGGTGCCAATATAAAGATACACTAAAACTCCACCAATTGTAAGATTTGTTAACTGAGGGATTAAGAAGTTTGAAGAAAAGAAAGAAAAGACCAGCCAAATTTAGAGCCTTAGAGATCTATCACACCAGTTTCCCAAGCACCCCTGATCTGTGCAAATGGATATCTTCACACTGAGCACCTAAGTGTAAACATACGCCCACCTCATGATGGATCCTCCTGCTCATCCTTTGATGACACCACATCTTTATTTTGTGATGAAAAACCTTTCTGAATTTTAATTATTCAATAAAATATGAGTATCAAAAGAACTGTGCTGAGTTAGAATTAGCGGAGCTCTCCTCTCAAAATCTCCATTTTGCAAATGAGAAAAATGAGGCCCAGAGAGACAAGACACGTCCAAGGTGACAAGTCTAGTCCAATGAGAAGAAAATCCAGATTCATGGAAGGGAGAGAGTGCAGATGTAGACCCAACTCATCTGACTGCCAACAGGAGGACAACGCACTGCTCCTGGTTCTATCTGCACTCACTCACTCAGCTGGGACTCTCTCTTCTGTAGTTGTTCTATGGCAACTTTCATGTTACATATAACTGCAGAGTCTGATTCATGTGATCAATATCTTCCGGCCCACAAAGCCAACCGTATTTCCTATCTGATCCTTCACAGAAAAAAAATTACAGTATTGGTATATAAAAGTGGCCTTGCAGCTCATATTATGATTTGCATCATTCTCAACAACTTTGTGAACCAAGAAGGTGTTTTTTTTTTCCCCTTAAGAATTTAAACTGCACTCTCTACCTTTCCTTCACACACACACAAAAAATGTCCCAAAGTCTGTGCCTTGTATTCATAAAGAGAGATCTCCATGCAGTCATAACTGACTGCTCATTTACACCAGTTCACAGTTCCTGGAGTTCTCAGGCCCCTGCACAGTGAGAGTGCGGGATCAGAGGCAGGCAAGGGGCAGTGAGACTCGGTGGTCAGAGCCTCTCCATGCTTTTTTCCCCAGCATCAGCCACGAGCAATTTCCATCCTTGTCACACTCCATTTGCTCGGTGCATGTGGACCAAGTGAGCTACACCAGAACACAAGATGTTGGCCGGCTCGGATAAACAAACGTTTACTGAGTGCCTGTGGAGGGCTTGACATTGGGCTTGGCCCTGGAAATATAAACATGTCCCTGTCCTGGCTCTGCAGTAATTTTCCTGTCTAGGTTTTATTTTTTACTTAAAATACCCGCCTGCTAACACAACCTGGTGCCCAACTTGAACTCTGATAGCCAGTCTCTTCCAACTCTCAGATCACATTCCAAGCTGGGCTCTTTTAATGAGCCCAACCAGCCTCACTGCTCAAATGAAAACTTTTGCCTCATTCCTTCCAGTATGGTCTGACCTCTCAAGTCATAACCTCAGCCCATCCCTGTGAATGTGGGTCCACTACATCCAAGTTAAGAGACAGTATCTTGCCTCCCAGACCAAATGCATTTTAGTGAAATAACAACTAGCGCTTTCTAAGCATTTCCTTAGAATTGTGGTGTGTCCTGCATGTTTGGGATAACATTGGTATTAATGAAGCATTGGGGTAACAGTAACATTCACTCCATGTCTGGCCACATTTTAAGTGCTCTCACCTATGGAGCCCCCTTCAGTCTTCGCAAGAACCTGTGACCATTGATGAACATGGAGCGGGGGCTAGAGGAGGCAAGCAGACCTGCCCAGGGTGGTGCAGTTACTGAGTCGCGGATTAAACATAAGCCCCAGGAGTTTGGCTTTAGAATCTGTGCTCTGATTCACTGAATTAGAGCTTCACATGTCATTTTTAATCATGCAGACATGAAAGAAATGTACTTTTATCCCCACTTTACCAATGAGGAAAAACTGAGGCTTGGGGGTGGGGGGTGAAAGACTTGCCTAAGAACAGGACAATGATGGAAGAAGGCTTGTCTCAAAACGTCTGCCCTTTTCTTTCTTTCTTTTTTTTTTTTTTGGTGGTACTGGGGTTCCTGGAAGCCCTTCTACCTCTGGGCTACACTCCCAGACCAATTTTTTATACTTTTTTATTTGGAAACAGGGTCTCCTAAGCCAGCGCGCGCGGCTGGCTTCGAACCTGCGCGATCCTCCTGTCTCTGCCTCCCAAGCGCGGGGATTACAAGCATGCGCCACCACGCCCGGCACGTCTGCCCTTTTCTAAAAGATGCCCTGGGTCTTGGCACTAGTGGCTGGATAGACTGTATTACCGTTTACAAAGTGCTTTGACACATGCTATCTTATTTCTTCATCACAGCTACCCAGAAGCATAGATATTATTATTGCTATAAAAACAAATTTGAGGTTTATAAATTAATATATATGTGTGTATATATATATATGTTTGTGTATATACACACACACATACATACATACACATACACATACACTTACCATATACATATATATGTGGTGTGGTACTGGGAATGGAATCTGGGATTGGGTTCTACCTCTGGGTCACAACCCCAACCCTATTATATCTTTTATTTGGGAACAAGTTTTCCCTAAGTTGCAGAGGGCCTCTCTAAGGTACTGAGATTACCTTCAACCTTTGATACTCCTATCTCAGCCTCCCAAGTATTAGGGGTACAGGCATGTGCCATCATCATACTTGGCTAAAATATACTTCTTAAAGCTATTTATTGCCAAGATCCGTAGTTTGTAAACTGACTCAAAACCAATTAATCAGACTTCAAGTCAGGGTTATGTTCACCACACCCTACTGCATCTCCATGTTCAAGTTATGATCTGTTTGCTATCACCCAACACAGCCAATCAGACTACCCCAGCTGTAGGGCCCACTGTCTAGTGCTACAAATGCAAACCATTGCTGTTGTCGGATGGGTAAAGGGAGAGTAGAGAAACTGGTAAAGATGCAGCTTATAACGAATGATCATAAAATAGACCTTAAAAACTAGAAAATAAGTAGTATTTCATTATTAGACATTTTACCAAGATGATTAGAAGGTAAATAATGATGCATTGAAGGCTAAACTTCCCCACCTGTAAGGCAAAGAGGTGGACCTAGAACTGTAGTCACTAATCAACCTGGATGCTTCTCCAAAGTAGACTGTAGGTGTCTATTGGATGGTTTTCCTAGCAGCTTCCCTGGGAACTGTTATGTGTTTGCTGCAGTTCCTGCTCCATCAACTGCAGAATCATGACCCATGTAAAACCAGAGACTTTCTTTTTACATGTAGATGGCCCTGTAATGTTCAAGCCTGTCAGCCAGCACTGTCCAAGGAGAGTCGATAGAGACAGTCTATCCATGAAGAGGAGATGGAAGAAAATGTGCAGAGAGAAATAAAAATAAAACTGAGGTTTCTCTACATGCTATTTTTTGTCCTCTTAAGACTTGAAGTCCAAATCCCTAGGATCTTTGAATATGACTTATTTGGAGACAAGGTCTTGGTGGATGTAATAAAGATGAGATCACAAGGATGAGCCCTAATCTAATATGACTGGGGTCCTTAATAAGAAGAGGGACACAGACATAAAAGGGGCCACAATGTGTCCATGTGACAACATAAGCAAAGATGAAAATACACAAGGAAATGCTAAGGAATGCCAGCAAAACATCAGGAAATAGAAAGGGGCAAGGCAGAATTCCCTCCAGGTTTTAAAGGGAACATGGCCTTGTCCATGTCTTGATCTTTTAATTCCTAGCATTCAGAGCTATGAGATAACAAATATCTGTTGTTTAAAGCCACCCACTTACTTGGTGGTCCTTTGTTACAGTAGCCCCAAACCACCTATGCAGGTGTCATGGATTGGGGATGTAGTGTCCCCCAGATAACAGCTATGTTAAAGGCTTGGTCGCCAGTGTAGCAGTGTTCAGAGGTGGGGACTTGGGGAGGTGATTGGATCATGAAGGGCTCTGACTGTAGCTGAATAGACTATTGGGAGGCTACAGAAAACAGGAAGTGGAACTATTTGAAGGGAGTGGGTCCTTGGGTGAGTGGGTCCTTGGGGGTGTGCCGTTGGGTACTATATCTTGTTTCTGGCCCCTTCCTCACTCTGTTTCCATGATGCCATAAAGTGAACAGCTTTTCTCTGCCACACCCCTCTCCCATGTCACACTGTCTTACCTCAGGCCTAAAGCAATAGAACCAGCTGGCCATGGGTAAATACCTCTGACACTATTAGCCAAAGTAAACCTTTTCTCCTTTACGATGCTTTTCTCAGGTATGTTGTCATAGTAACAAACAAAAAGCTGACTAACAAAGTAGGCATCCAATAATAGCCTGCTTAAAAAATGAAATGGAAAATAAATTACTGGATTTATTTTAAATGTGTTACCCCAACATTTTGCTTATGTAAAATCTATCATTTGTGGTGAACATGAATAAATAAAACCCCAATTTGAGTTATAATTTCTTAGTTTGACTGACTTACAATATGGGTTGCATTTCTATAACTGCTTTCAATGACTTCTACTCAAGTGTATTTCTTTTGATTAGTATAATTATTGAATTTTTTATTTTTGGCTAAAAGTTGCCCTTTATTCCTGGGATCTTTATGTGTAGGCATAAGGCATGTATACATTTTATCTAATAATTTTCTCAAGAAACCCAGAATTTCGGCAAGCACTGTTGTTAGCATTTCAAATTTAAGGAAGATTCAAGAGGCTGAGTTTTAAAAATAAAATAAAGCCCTGAAGTATCATTATATCAAAAAATTTTTGAATGTTGTCATCTAAAATTTTTAAGATAAAAGTAAGTTAACTATCTGCCATTTACAACAAATGTTCCTTTTACTGTCTCAAGAGACCAGGTACAATCCCCGCACCCACCTGCAACATCATGCATAATAAGGTATATGTAGTATTAGTGTTTGTAATATCTGGTGCAAGTAGGATGGCTGCATTTTAAAATTTTATTGTAGACTTTAAGGTGGTCTATTTTATATGACTACATTTTTATAGATTTTTTTTTTTTTTTTTTTTTTGCGGGTCTGGAGGTGAAACCCAGGGGCATTTGACCTCCAAACTACACCCTCTGCCTTAATTTTTTTTTTTTTTTTTTTGGTACTAGGGGTGGAACCCAGAGGCTTTCTACCTCTGGGCTATACTCCCAGACCTATTTTTGGAAACAGGGTCTCACTAAGTTACTGAGAGCCTCACTAAGTAGCTGAGGCTGGCTTCGAACCTGTGTGATCCTCCTGTCTCAGCCTCCCAAGTGCGGGATTACAAGCGTGCGCCACCACGCCTGGCTCTCAGCCCTAATTTTTTTATTCTTCATTTTGAAACCAGGTCTCACTGAGTTGCAGAGGGCTTCACTTAGTAGCTGAGGGTGTCTGTGAACCGCGATCCTCCAGTCTCAGCCTCCCAAATGCTGGGATTACAAGCGTGCACCACCACACACAGCTCTAGAGAGGTTTTTAATTAAAAAATACATTAGAGTTATATTACATTTTTTAGCTTTTTAAAGAACTTTTAAAGTCAGGTATAGTGTGGTGCATGGCTATAATCCCATGCACCATGTAAACCTGGGAGACTGAGACAAGAAGGATCTCAGTTTTAGATAAGACCTAACAACTTAATGAGAAGCAACTCAGTGAGATCTTATTTCCAAATAAAAAATAAAATAAATTTCCCCTGAGTTCAATCCCAGTACCACAGAAAATAGAAGGAAGAGGAAGAGAATGAGGAAGAGGAAGAGGAGGACTTTGAAATACATGATCCCATTTAAATTACAAAATTATAATTTTACTTATTTTTTATAGAAATATGAATGTTTAAGTCAGGTTAAGATAGAAGACAAAGCAGCAACACCTCCCCCCCCCAAAAAAAAGAACAGGTAGTTTCTGGAAATAGAGACTCCTTGGAACGAGCTTTTAAACTTTCCTGAGCTTATCTATCTGTTCTTTTATGACTGGTCAGAATTAGGTTTGGAGGAACCAATGAGTTTTGCACAATTTTGATCTTTAATTTGAATGATGATGATGATGGGGGGGGGTACTGGGGCTGATCAGGGACCTGATTCCCTGGCATCCATCAGTCTCTCAACTTCCTACTTACCTCTTCCAATCTAACAGAAAGGGGGATGCAGAGATTAGACCCCCAAAAATCATCTCTGTCTTAAAGCTGTTGAGACTAATTATTAGAAACCAGCCCCAGGTCATACAACTAGTAAAAGGTGAAACCAGGTCTTTTGCCTCCAAATCTAAAATGCTGGTTTCAAGACACCAGGCTGTCTAGTTAATTCAGAAACAGGGTTTAGGTAATTCACTGGTCAGGTAACTGCAGGCCTCATAGTTTCATAAGGAAATAAAATATAATCTTTTTTTTTTTAGTTCTTTTTTTCCAAAGAGTTTGTAAATATTTTCAAATCTTAACACAATTTTTTTTTCTAGGAATTCTCTTGAATGAAAGAAATTTAAAGATACAGGCATTGCCGGCTCTTTGCTGTGTGTATTTCTGGGGTGTTTGGGGGAGTGGAGCCAGCCCTGAGGGTTCGGGGGATCTGCTGCCTCGATGCTGCTGAGAAGTAGAGCTGTGCCCTTCCAGACAGGAACTCCCTGAGAGGGGAATAATAACTCCTCAGAGTTATGAATTATGACAGGAATGTCACAAAGCCCCACTAGCCTCTTTCTCTCCATTACGTCCTTATGAGGCCAGGAGATGAATAGATAGAACTTAGAAAGTCACAAGTTGCTTCCTCTTCCTAGATGTGAGAGAGACATGGGCAGAATGTTCCAGAAAAAGGATAGAATTTCTGATTAAAATTTTGGTCCTGTGCTGTGTCTAAGTAGGACAAAAATGAGAAGCTCTTTTGCCTCTTGTCCCAGTCCTTCATCACATGATAGAAACATTTCCACAGCTTTGCTAGTGGAAAGAGTAACATGCTTCTCAATGTCCACATAATGAGCTGTTTTTCTTCCTTTAAATGTCATGAGCCACCCAAAAATGTCAGCTTCCACTCTCACAGTGCACTGTGGGGGCACCAAGAAGAATGAATGCATCCTTGTTTAAGGGTTTCCGCACACTGCCACCCTCAGACCCGCTGAAAGGATGGGGAAGCTCCTCTTAGCCTCTCCCACAGAGAGACCCCAGGGCTTACCATGCCACAGGGCTGAAGGAACAATGGCGGTGCTCTCGATGGCCCCCTGACTAGACATGACATGTGGGGGCATCGCAGCCTCCTCCCCCGGCTCAGTGCAGCTCCACCTACAGAACAGAGAAGAGCCTAACCAGAGTTGAGAAAGAATCAGAACAGGCCATGCAGATACGTAATACTATGGGATAACTGTACTTGCTGAGTGTTCCAAAGATCTTCTGTAAACTATTGTGTGCAAGACCTTTCAAAAAGATTTCTTTTTCTCTTTTCTTTTTTATATTGAGGATTGAAAGCAAGCACATTCTATCTCTGAGCTATACCCAAGCCATGTATGTATGTATGTATGTATGTATGTATGTATGTGTATTATTTATTTATTCATTTATACTGGAGATTGAATCCAGGGGCATTCCACATCCAAAACACACCCCTAGCCCTTTTTATTTTGTGGGATTTTTTTCTATTTTGAAACAGGGTCTCCTAAATTGCAGAGGGTCTCATTAAGTTGCTTAGGCTGCCCTTGAACCTATGATCCTCCTGTCTCAGCCTCCCAAGTACTAAGATTATAGATGGACACCATCATGCCCTTCTTCAAGAATCTCTCTTAGAAAAAAAAAAAAAAAAACAGTATCATCCTTCTGTGGGGAAGACCAAAGATCCTCTTACTAAAAGTCAGTCTTAAAAAGCAAGAATTATGTCTTACTAGAAGTGGGACAGTTCAGAACAGGTCATTAGCAGGTATAAAAAAAGGGCTACAGAGTGGACAAAAGGAAAAGTTATAAAGCAATCAAGATAAAAAGGACGTTATTCAGCTTATTTAAATTTTACTGTCCCTTTCTTACAGATACAAAACTTGAAGATCCCAGGAAAGTACTTAGAATAGATTTGATTTTTTAAAAGAATATATTCAAAGGGATACTGCCCACCAATTAAAAATATATATATCTCCTGATACCTGCAACAACATTCATGAATCTCACAGACAGAATGCTAAATGAAAGAAGTCAGAGATGAGAAAAGATATAGGGTGAGGATCCAGTATTCGTGATCTTTTGGAATAACATGCAAAACTGATCAAAGGTGAAAACTATTAGAAAGTACAGTCTCTAGGGTGAAAGGCAGGCATTTGAGAAGTAAGGAGTGAGAAGGGACACACAAGGACTTCAGAGTGTTCTTTGTAACAGTTTGGGTTGCATGGAAATAGCCATTTATCAAAACTGAACAGTTAAGAATCATGCCTCTCAGCAGGGTCAGGAGGCATACACCTGTAATTCCAGTACTTGGGAGGCTGAGATAGGAGGATCACAAGTTAAAATCCAACCTCAGAAATTTAGTGAGACCCTGTTTCAAAATTAAAAAATAAAACAGGGATGAGATTATAACTCAGAGTAACTCAGAGGTTGAATCCCCTGGGTTCAATCCCTACTCAATCCCTAAAATTGTGCCTCTCGATACATTAACAGAGGTACATGGGGGCGTAACATACTTCTGTGTTTACTTCATGCAGTTAAGACTTTTTTTAGGAAACATTCTGAAAGACGAATGTGATGAGCAAGGGAAAATTCAATCAAGATTGGAAGTGTAAGCACTTTGTAGCAGGACTCTGTTCAATCTTTTTTTTTTTTTTCTCCTCAGTAATCTTGACATTTTTTTTCAGCTAAGTTTTAGGTCCTCTTTCCAAATTTATTTAGGGCAGGGATCGAAGGAGTTACTGGGTATTGAATCCAGGCCCTCAATCAACCCAGGCAAGCGCTGTAGTGCTGAGCTACAACTCCAGCCCCCCTTCCCACCTTGAGTCTCTTTCTCTGAATTCCAAGTAGAAGGAAGCGAGGAGGTACCCACCCAAGGCCTCCACACAGGGCCCCTGGAAAGGCAGCTGCTATTCCTGGTTGAGCAGGCAGGAGCCAAATTGTCAGGAAACAGCTTCTCAAATCAACGCCAAGTAGTGTTTGCCCTTGAGAAATAAACCACCCTAGTTTTGTGCCTCTAGGACAGCCGACTACCTTTCAAGAACAAAACTGCTTCACTCTCAGGTAACAAAAAAAAGAAAAAAACCAAAAGAACAAACTGCACTTAAACTGTCCACTAATCATGTCATTTCGTTATGAGGGCCAAAGTAAATTCTCCTAATCCGACCTTTTTTGCCTATTTTATTAGTCTCAAATATCGGTTAATTTTTTCCTCCTTAAATTTGAATTTGCAATTTACAAAATATCAAAAGAAGTATTATTGGCAACAATTCTTTGCACACACACCATTAAATCCACTTGACTCCTACCCCAGGAACAACGTTACATAGAAAATGGCAATAAGTACTAAGTCCTTAAAGCTTATTTTTAATTTATTTGGTATACAGTGCAAAAACATTTTAATATGATAAAATCAGATATCACAGATACTTAATAGGAGTTTACACAAACTAACTCAATGGGTTAAGGCTGCTCTTCCTGTTTAGGGTAAAAGCTACACCATACAAAGCCATCGCCAAGTACTCTATGTGAATTAACTCACAAGATGACTTAGGAGATCCATAAAATCCTCTCTGTAATTGCACTGTAGGAGTGTAAAACTACCATGATTGCACTTGTCTCTTTGTTATTAAAATCCTCATCCATTAGCCCTTACTGCTTATTGCATAATACCAATAGGTCTTGTAAAACACACATTTACGGGAACCGCAACAGCATTACTAAAGATCACACTTTGGGTTTGTGATAATTCTATTGTGAACAAAGCCCAGCTAGGAAACCAAGAGTCTGACAGCATCAGATCTGACCAGAGAATCTAAAATGCAAAGTCACCTAAGCCGCCTCAAGTAGCCCTATGGACATTTTTCAAGGACACAATTTTAACTCACTAAAAAATGCTTTTTAAAAATTAAAATTCATTGAATTATTCAAATTCTAAATAATTCAGAAGTTATTTTCAAGATTACCTCTAATTGGAAATAGTCATTTATGAACCAAAGGAACTTTCTTTTCTTCCTGACATGAACCGAAGGAAAATTTCTGCCCTTTTTTTTATCAAATAAACGAATAAAATATGACTTATAGTTTCTTAGTTTAAGGCCCATTCAAGAGCGCAAACTCTAAACACACATTTTAAATATACACACACATAACACGTGTATATCTTAATAAAACAAATCCATATAAAACAGATCAAAACGTAGACACTGATTTCAAGTTGTGTGAGACATACGGAAGTTTTTCCTGAGGCAAAGAAAAATATAAGCTTTAAAATTATGTTATGCATGTTGGTATAATTGCACAATGCTAAGGGTTGGCTTTTTGTCTATACCTCCATTTTTGATAACTGATACCTCTAAGAAAAAATATAAATTGGGTTAGGCTGACAAAACAGCCTACTACGTAATTCATAATGCTCAAAATCATTAAAATTAGTAAGGAGCTTTTGAGAAATTTCCACACACTCAGGTTACAACAAAAATAGTCAGTATTATTTTAAAAGTAATAACTCTTTCCTTAGGACTGACATTTTGTTTACTTACAGACTGTCCATTTATCCCCCGGGGGTCTCCCATTGAAGATTTCTTCTTCTGAATTATATATGGGCTATTAGCTACACGCTCCTTCAAAGCGCTCCGACGCCTCTCCACCTGTGGAGAGCAGAGCATCAGGCAGCTGTATTAATTGTGTGGCATGAAATTAAGAGCTGCTCTGGTACATCTGCAGCGTCCCATTGACCAGCATGTATACACAAGTCAAGAACGCTTACCTTCACTGAATGAATCCCTAAAATAAATATTATGGGCTCACTGTTTATCACAATTTACATGAGCCAAATGTGGCCAAATTATAGCTCGCTGTGCCTGCTGTCAGCAGCTGCAGCTCAAGAGAAAAAAAAAAAAAAGAAAGGTGGGGAGGGGGCAGCTAAAGAGCTTTCCACACACATTATTTCTGAGCCAGGAGGACAGAGCTCCCCCTCCTTCTTTTTTCTTTTTGAATTCAGTTTCTCTCTGCTATCTATCAACGTCAATTGTCCCACAATGCAAAGAGGAAATCCTAACAAAGAAATATGATTGTAGTCTGAGCAAGGATGAAAGAGAGAATGCTAGGGCTGAGTGTTTTACCCTCAGGGCACGGATATTATTATACTATGTCTTAGCAAGTTTACATTAGGTCGCAGTTTCATGGTTGATCGATTCTGTACCTTCAGAGACTCAACACCTTCAGGAAGAATGGGTTTAGGGGAACTTCAAAACATAGCCAATAAACGTGGCATTTCAAACTGTGCTATGGTTATCTGACTTCAAAAAAATATATAGACATCTTGCTGCCAATTCTAAGGTCCTAACTTTCAAAATTAATTTTCACGCTCACACTCAAATGAGGAGCCCAAGAGATACTCTCCCATAAATTATTCTACATGTTTCACATAAACTTGAGTGCAGATATGTAAATATACACTAAATGTACATGTTAAGCAAAGAAAAGATATAGTCTTAATATCTAAGATAAAACGGCACAACAGGGAATGAAGAGTAATTCAATTTTGGTGTCATTCTTAGGAAGATATTTGACTTTCCACACATTTGTATAGAAGGAAAACCACAAAAGTGGAAGTCAAGGCATTTGAATTCTGGTCAACGCTGCCACAAACAAGCCAAATGATCTCAGGCAAATCATGTAGTCTCTCTGGGGCTTAGTTTTCTCATCTGTGAAATGGAAGATTTCAACTGAATCATCCCAGTTTTTATATTTCACATAAATATTTTATAGTTTGTGATTTAATAAGTGTATGCCTTTGCATACATAATTTTTTGGTAAGATAAGTCAAGCACAGCTCACCTGAAAAGCAGTTTTGGAATACTGAGATAATTCTCACATTTTCTTGGCTTACAATTATCAATGTTGCAAAATATATGCCTTATCCATGGCCAAAACAAAGGTGATGCTTCTTGAAATAAGGCTCAAAAATAACTAGATTCCTAAAATTTGGAGAATCCCTATTAAAGTAATAGGAGTTTCTGTAATAAGGATTTCTGTGTCTTTTAACTTACCAAAAAAACCAATTTCCTAATTTCACATTGTACATAAATAAAATTATATGTATGTGTTTATGTCTTTTAAACAAAGAAAACAAAATATAACACTCGATTTTGAACTGCACAGATTTCAAAACTGAATCTTAAAATTAGCCAGCATTGCTTTTACAGGATTTCTTGTATAAGCAGGGAAGAGATATCATGCAATAAACTAGACTTTTTTTTTTTCATTGCTTAATTTACTCTCAAGAGGCACATTAACTTTTCTAGGCACTAAGGTGGGACTTTCAAGTAATAATAATAATCCTGCCTTACAGTGGCAAAATGGTTCACAGTTTACAAAGTACTTTCACATAAATCACCCACTGTAAGACAAAGTCCAGTCTCAGTGCTCACAGAAGGGAGCAAGCCTAAGACAAAGCTCCCTCTGATTTCCCATAAATTCCCATCCTCTCCCTACCTGTCTTGAGAGCATGTTTCAATCAAAACCTGTACATTTGATATTCTGGGATTATTTCCCATGTGTTTCTTTTCCATATTTCCATATTGAACTTACTGAACAGTTTAAGGTATTAAGAATGGTCAGGTTACATGAGCATGAAAGGTATTTCATTTGTAATTTTATTTCTGCTAAAGATGAAACTATTCTGTACTAAATATCATGTTTGTTATTGTTTCCTGGGTTGAAAAGAAAAGACTGAGATTATTGGGAAGTCAAAACAGTCAGTTTTCATCTACTTCAGGTAGATATCTCCAGTAAAAATGACTACCACTCAAAAATCAAAAAAGTCACAGAGAGTCTTGGACTTTATTTACAAATCCTCCACTGCTTGCTAAATCAGCATAGTTGTTTCCAGATTTCTACATGTCAATTCAAACCATGAAATATATGACATGACTGGGCCTACTGATATTTAGGAGCCTGGCTCTGGCAAACCTATAATTCCCTTGCTGGACTTGATCTTTCATGGTTTATAAATAAGCCTGCCTCCATTACAGCACTTATCTAGCAAGACTGCAAATATTTCTCTACCTGTCTCGTTGACTCAGTGCAGCTCTATGAAGCCTAGGACTATGCCTTGTTTTCTCATCCTGGTCACACATGGCACTCATTAAATACTTTGAATAAATGAATGAATGAATGAATGAATGAATGATGTTAATATATGACAAGTTTTGAATACATGTGAATTTCTAAGCTAGAATTCAGTGGACAGTTAATAGTGATGTTATCATTCAGTCAACACATAAGATAGCCATCAGCTTTCTGGCCCCTTAAAACAGGTTCAAGAAAAACAGGTGACTTGATGTATGTCTGTCTATTCACTACTTACCTGCCTGTCCACCTATGTACATAAAGAGTAGCTACTCATAAAACTGTATAGACCTACACATAAGCACACATGGAGGTGGACTTCTCAGGGTCTTTGTTTAATCTAGAAGAGGTCCCTAGAGAAGGCATATAAGAATCTTCATGGAGGTCAATGTTTTAGATTTGTGGAGTAGTAGAGTCAGGAGCCTTTGTATCACAAGGTACAATAAGTCTGGTGGTAATAATTATTTACCCACAGACACCAATGCTCACCCTGTCAAAGCAGAGAACTGAATTAGCCACCCACTTATCCCTTTTCCCCAAATGGCCAAACCTTTCCTTTCCTACTTCTGAGCCAAGTGCAATAGTATCCTGAAAAATAAGGTGCCCATTGGGGTTGTACAGAATGGAAGCCTACCCTGCTATGGGCCACCAATAACAAGGTTCTCTATCAAGAGAGAAAAGACTGAGAAGTATCCTGGGGCCTGGCCTGCCAAATATAAGAGTCTAGGCTAGTAATCCCCTGGGAGCATAGCGGAAAAACCTAGCAGCACCTTCCTGAAATATATTTTACCATCTCCTTAAGTAGGAAGAAAAGATAAATGAGTAAAACATTGCAATGTAGCTGTACAGGGTTAATCTGGGCATATACCTAAAGATAGTCTGAATCTTCTTACTTTCTAGTTTCAGGAGGCTCCTGAGAAGACCTCTCCAAGGGCAGTGGCAAGCATCCCTCTCCAAGGCCACTGTAGCCCATGGAGACAGAGCAAAGGCATCCATGGCTCCAGATGGATGAGCCCCTAACTTGCATTCACAGATCCAGGCCCGCTGCTTGCCTAGGCACAAATGAATTGAATTTCTACATGTTAGTATAGAAGGAAAAACAGGAGACAACAGAAGCAACAGGAACCTCACTGTGTAAGGAGAAAACACGAAAAGAGGGCCCTTTGAATGCATCTTTTCAACACCTGAGGGTGTTCATATTTGTTTTGTTTTGTTTTAATTTGGAAACAGGGTCTCTTAAGCCAGCAAGGCTGACTTGGAAACAGCGCGATCCTCCTGTCTCTGCCTTTCAAGCGCAGGGATTACAAGTGTGCGCCACCACGCCTGGCTTCCTGGTGATTTTTTTTTTAAAATAGGTTATATTGTAGATGGCACGTTAATCATCTCTAATGAACCAGAGATCCAGCAGACATTGTTAATAAACTGTGGCTTTTTGGAAGGAAGGGTATTTTCATTACAACACACCATCTCTTTCCTCTTTTCCTTCCCACCAAGTGTTGAGTTTTCTAACATTTCTGAGAAATAGAAGGAAACTAATGATTAAACATTGCTTTATGAAAAAGAAAAGGCCTATTCTAAAATATGTCCTCAGAAGACTACAGCTAAAGGTTGAATAAACATATCAAATCAAGGGGTCTCTGAGAAAATTTACCTACAGAAGCCTGCAGTGAAATGAACCATTGGATAAGTAACCTTCAGAGACCTGCTCAGCTCAGTGCTCCATGGCCCCAGAAGCCATAAGGTGCTGTGTCTGTTACCTCTCCTTTGCTCGCTCATCTTCCTAAGAAATATGGTTTTATCCAGGAAAACAGAGATTGGGCAAACTCAGGTGTGTCACACCAGGAAGCCTATACTCATCGGTCTTTTAGCTAGTGAGTATAGCTTCAGCCACTGAAGCTATTTGTAAACAACAGCTTGATCCCTTCCTTGGTGAAAGTCTTCCATAGCTGAAGATGTGGTTTTTCTAGAAGCAAATGCCTACACTAATTTGCTCTATAGATTTTCCATTCATTTACTAGTACTACTGATTTAGAGATTTTAGTGTGAAGCCTAATTCTTGATAGAATTTCTAAATAAATATGATCAGATTTTCTTTATTTTTGATTGACATATAATTGCATATATGTATGGGAGACAATACATTATTTCAACATATATATACACTATGTCATGATCAATTCAGGCTACTTAGCATACCCATCGCCTTAAATATTTATCTTTTTTTGTGTGGGGGGGAAGCATTCCCCATTCCTTCTTAGATTTTTTGAAATATGCAATGCTATTGTTAGAGTCAGCCTACTGTGTTTCCACCATCTGCAACTTCCTTCTAACTTCAGATGAAGAATGGAAGGCAATTTCACAATCAAATGAGCTGACACTAATTAGGAAAATTATGATGTTTTTACTTGGTAAACAGAGCTAAATTCAAACGATGCCTTCAAGAACATTAGCTCTACAAATTAAGACAGCACTTATTCATTAACAATACTAAGAACACCCTAAGTAAGTGCTGATTAGTTGTGATTGGTGGCATACTCACAAGGGATTTGAGAAACAATGGTATGCCATAACATGCTGAGTGAGAACTATACTCTTAATAAGCCCTAGAGGAAATCCAGGCATCTAAGAGAAAAATAGGCTAAAACACAATATAAAACACAGGATAAACATCTGATATTTCACAAGGCTGGTGTATTGATTCTGCTGCATCTACTGAATTTAGGGTATTGCTAGCCCCCTGGCTATGTTGTTTGTGTACAATTTATCACAGAAATAGTTTCTCGGCCTATTAGGAATTCAGGTTCAGCTTAAGAACAACAAACAAACAAAACATGCTCCAGAATAACTGGTGAAAGTAAACAAACAAAACTCAAACACCTGGCTCCCTTCGGTAGTCATGTGTTGCTGTCCACATTAAGTACAAATACCTCAGTGATGAATTTTATTTATTTGCAAAGAGGAGATGTGAAATATCTACTCCCTTATGTAGAAAGATCTATCACTAAACAAAATATCTTAAAATATCAGAAATATACCACAAAACTCTTAAAATGTTAAAAATAAACCAAAAATTTATCCATGGTGGAGAATTGAGTAGTAGTACCTGAAGCCCAGGGTTAGGGGCTGATTGGCTCCAGAGGGGCAGGAGGGACTTCTGGAGATATTGAAAATGTACTATATCTTGAGGGTAGTGGTTACATGGACGCAGATAATTATCAAAACTCATCGAGTTATATGTTTGTTAAAGCTGACTGTTGAATTATGTCACACAACTTCCATTTTCTGTGAACTGTCACCTCTTTTTTTTTTTTAATTACTGTCAAGGGAGTCTCAAACTGTTTTAGCAGGGATATCCCCTTCACTTAGCATGATGATCAGCCTTGGTCCCTCTCATTAAAACATGATGTCAGCGTTAACCTTGGTTTAGCTGCTTATCCACCAATTCTCCTGTCTAATACAGGTGTGTGATATTTACTTTTCCTTGAATAAATTATATGGGCTCAAAAACCAACAACGTTCACATTTAAGTGAAGAAATGAAGACATTGCTGAAAACATTCTTGATTTAAGAGGTGAGAATTAGAACATATATATATTGTTATTTAACACTAAGGTTTAATTAATATGCTAATAATTTGTAGGATTTATATGATCTTGCAGGCTTTATTTTAGGATTTATATGAGAATTGTCTGGTGTTCAGTAATACTTGGGGTTAAATTCATGAAGTACCTGGTCTGTGCTTAGCCAACAATAAATTCAGTGGCCAAGAACCAAAATGTGGTTTTGTTTGTTAAAAAACAAAACAAAACATGAGAGCATATTTATCGTTAAGACCTATATCAGGGCTTCTTTTCCTGCTAAAAACCTAAAGTAATTCCAGCCATGGATATAGGCACAAACTTTAATGTGCATCTCATTAAGGATGTATTTCATAAAGAGGTCCCAAGTTCATCTTTAGACCATAGAATCAATGCATATTGCATGTGCCAATCTAAGAGACACTAGATAATAAACCCCTCCCTGATCTCCTCCAATACCACACCTACCCTAGACAATCACAACTAAAATTTAGTAAAGTGATTTCCTCATTTCCTGGATGCTGAGTCTTGCTTTCAGTTGCTCCTTGACCAGAGTAAGGATTGCCTGATGGAACCAGGCTGCAGTAGTGCAATCTCAGAGGCCAGAATACCAAAAATAAAAACACAATAATGGAGAAAGCATTAAGCTGTCAAAAAAGAGGCACTGACTCAGAGCTTCTCTGAATTTCACTCTTTCCTTAAAACCAAAGGACAACTTACTTTATAACAAAGCTAAAAAGGTTTAAGAAATCTGTCTCTTTTCAATTCCATGAGAAAACAGTTAATGGGTGGCACAACGTGATGGAAATATATACATGGCCTGGGCTGTGGCGACTGTGCCACAAAAGGGAATCATGGAATCTAAATTTCCATCTAGGGCAGGAATTGTCTGAAGGATGGCCAGTTTGCTTCTGCGTGAACATTTCCGGAGACAGAATTGTACCAGAATGTCCAGCCACCTGGCCTAGAATTTGAATGTTTTATCTTTAGATTTTCCCTGACACGGAACTGAAATTGACCCACCTAAGCTCTCTTCTCTAGAATCATTTTTTTCTGAACCAAAGCAAATCTATTTCAATATCCTCCTATCCAAAAATATTCCTTAGGCCAGGCGTGGTGGTGCACACTTGTAATCCCTGTGTTTGGAGGCTGAGACAGGAGGATCGCACTGGTTTGAAGCCAGCCTCAGTGACTTAGTGAGAGCTAGGCTCTCAGCAACTTAGTGAGACTCTGTTTCCAAATAAAATATAAAATAGGTCTGGGAGTATAGCCCGGAGGTAGAAAAGCCCCTGGGTTACATCCCTAGTACCACAAAAAAAAAAAATTCCTTGAATTATGTGGAGATGATGATATCACCTTGTATCTCCCCTCTATTGTTCCCAAACTTCTTTATAAAATGAGTAAGTAACTTAAGCTAAGCATAATGGTGCATGCCTGTAATCCCAGTATTTGAGAGACTGAGACAAGAGGATCACAGGTTTGAAGCCAGCCTCAGCCACTTAGTGAAGCTCTGTTTCCAATAAAAATAAAATTGGTTGGAGATATCGTTCAGAGGTAGAATGCCCCTAGATTCAATTCCCAATACCGCAAAAAAAAAAAAAAGCAAACAAACAAGTTACTTAGTATTCCAATCTCTCTCCATTGGACATGCTTGTTGGCCAATAGCCTCCAGATCTGAATACCATTGACACTTGCCAAACTTAGCAATAGGGACACTCAAAGTCTTCTGCTAATGACCCATTTTTTATTTTCAAGTCATAACTCCTCTGGTTCACATTTGGAGAACTGAATCATCCGTGTGAAATTCTCATCTTGTTAGTTTCTGCGTATCTGTCACATTCTCTGAGTCTCTGAAGCTCAGGGTTCTATAAGCAAGAATCCTGGCATGAGATATCCATTCTGAACTTGCTTAATATGCTAACCTAAAAAAAGTATTACTTTAGCTTTTTTTTCTCAAGCCACTGACAGAGGTGATAGAGAGGAGAAAGCCCAACACAGAAGACTCCAGGCAGGAGGGTAAGGATTCTCACCTGTAACTCTGGCACTTATCAACTACACACTCTAGAGGGGGAAAATATGCGAGCCTGTGGGTAGTACAATAACTTTCATACCATCTCATAGGAGGGAGAATGTTAGCATAGTCCTACATAATCCATGGTCAATGAATGTGTGCAAGAGGCCAGCAAGCACTTTGTAAAGAATGAAATTCGGTCATAAAACTATCATACAACATACTTCTCTCTAGTTTTTAGAACCAACATTATCAGCTAAATCACATAAGTCAATTGCACAAGAACAATAAGATACTTTTAGAAGCTGTATTTCAGGTTCCTATGATAACAATTAGTAAAACCATATTGTAGCACTCCCTCCCTTTAATTGCCTTTTGTGAATATCCCTTTTTTAAACATTTTTTATCTGCAACTAAACCCATTAGGTTTTTTCCATAGTTCTTACTTAGGATTTTCCTCTGCCTTCTCACCAGCTCATGATATGTTCCCAATGGTCAAACACATTAGAATATGCTGTCTCCTGAGCACAGAACAGGTCTGATTCATTTTGGTGTACTTCGACACTAAGTCCTTTCTAAGATGGCTCCAGCTGCAATCCCAGCCTATCGCTGTCCACCTAATGCCTCTTCTGCTCATCTGCAGTTCTGCTACCAGACTACCTCCAGATGCCCCGGGGCCAACACCTGCCCTCCAAGCCACAGCCCTTCCAGGTGATTTCCTACTTGCTGTCCAAGACTCATCTGGACCTCCCTTCCAGGAAGCCTTGCACACCTGGTTCAGCTTTGTTGTTATTGTTGTTAATGGTTTCTTCTGTGCACTGGTCACACTGGCTCATGGTTGTCCACCAGACTGCTCCTTCAGGGCAGAAACCATGGAACAAGATATAGAGCACACCACATTTGCCAATACTGGACTCTCCGAGGGCTAGGGACCCTGAGCAGGATGGAAGAATGACTTAATGGCCAACATGGACATCCTGCTCCTTTCTTATTCCTGCTTAGCTGGGATCCTCTGCGCTGAGCATTTTCTACTGATTCTTTGGAATATAAAATCAATTCATACTTTGATATAGATCTGAGTCCACCCCCCATTCAACTTTCATTTTTAATTTTGAGTTTGTGAACAGTATCTAGCTAGCATTAGTCAGTCCACCCACCACAGCAAAACAAAGGGGGTGGGCCTTAGTTAACACTAAAAAGCAATGGAAATTGTTCACACAATATTCTTATTCCACCCACTGCGATTATCTTGAAAGGTAAAGCAGAGGTCTTGCTTAGTCTCCCTTACTCTCAATATTCATTTAAATAAAAAATTATTCCATAGTGTGGAATTCTCCCGTTCATCTGCTACTATTTTTAACTCCTCTCTTTGATTTGAATCAACCAAACTACTTTTGACCAAAGGAAGAAACTACCAGGGCCATAAAGCGCTAAAAATAAAAATCGGCTTGCCCCAAGTGCACGCCAAATAGAACCTCAAGAGGGGGGGGGGGCAAACCGGTGGGTAGGGCAGCCATCACATCAACTAGGGCCAAGAGGACGCCCCCACACCCCAAGCCCCGGACTTCGCTTCCACCAGCCTCCAGCTTCCCAGAGGACGGCAAGCCCTCCGGGTGCGTGCAGCGCCCCGAGGCCTCCGGCAAGGGGGCGACAGGCGCCTCCTGGCGAGCGCGGGCCCGGCGGGTGCGTGCGCCTCGCGTACCTGGCCAGGTGCGGCCCGGGCGGAGTCGCTGCTCCCGAAGGCCGCCCTCCTTCCTTGGGCGCCGCGCGCCGCTGCCGCCCGGGCTCTGCCGCCGCCTCGGAGCCCCGGAGTCAGATTTAGTTTCGCAGCTCAGTGTCCCCGGTCGCCGTCGGACGGGCTGCGGGCGAGGGCGCCCCGCTCCCTCCCTCCCTCGCTGGCGACGCGGGGCTGAGGAACCGGTTCTTCCAAACGCAAACCGAAAACGGGGAACCGAGAGGCCAGGGCGGCGCAGAGCGGGATTCTGGCTCAGCGTTGAGGACAGAAACCCTGCTCCCGCTTCCAGAAATTCGAGCCAGGGAAGGCTTTTTTCTTTTCTTCCTTTTAAATATGCGCCTGTGCCTCCGGGTCCAGGGGCGCCCTGCTCGGAGCTCTGGGGGAGCAGAGACTCCCAGGCCTGCTGCTCCTCCCCAGCACCCCAGTTCCCGCCCCACCCTGGCCCCTTCCTAGGCCCGACTCAGCCCAGGGTTGGAGCCTCCGCCCAGGCCCGCTGCCCATGGCTGCGGGGTGTCTCTGCCGCCTGAGACTTGCAGATTCTAAAGCATCTAAAAGACGGACCTCAGAAACAGGAGGGGGTGCTGGGGTTCATTCAGTATCCTTGGGGGAGCTAGCTGTGTGGGGTGGTCCTCAAGGGGAAGCAGGGGTACAATAGCTTGGTGACTTTTCTTTTCCTGGTGGATAAGTAGGAATATAAAGGGAATCTAGTCAACCTGAAACTCATTAAAACATCTGTGATTCAAGTATTGTTGAGTGATGTTAAAGGGATATGATTTTATCTTCTTCTTACAGATAGGGAAACTGAGGCAAAAGTAGTAAGTGGATTAGTAAGTGGATTGCCCCCAAAGTCATGCAGGAGCCTGGGCTCAATGCCCAAGACTAGTCCTTAACTCTTTCTACTTTTGCTTTCCTATGGAGGAGCCCTTTGAGAGGGCAGGGGTAAGTGTCTGTAACTCCAGAGAGCCTCTGCATCTTTGACTTAATGGCAATTGGATAGATACCTGCAGGGTATCTAGGCCTTGGATGGAAGCAGCCATTGCAAGCCAGTAATCTGAGATCTTCCTCAGGCCCTTTCTCTTGCTTGATTAGGGAATCCAATCAGGCTCAGTGAAAGGCAAATACCTTGATGATTTGTTCTTTTAAGGACTCCCTTCCCAGTAAGCATCAAAACCTTGGCTCTTCTCTGCTCAGTTATTCTCATCCAATGAGATACTGCAGCCAAAGGGCCCTGGAAAGTGTAATGCATGGCCAGAATGCAGGTATTATTGCACACACTCCTTCAAAACCGTCTGCATTCACACTCTTCACTGCTGTTTCTATCAGTCACCAAGGATCTGTTGACTTGTGCTGGATATTATGAAATAAGAAGTCAGTGAGACCTAGTCCTTCACCTTCAAAGACTACAGATTATAGATTCATAGATAAGACAAACCAACAAGCAGGAAAGAATTAGATATCTTACACAAAGATTGATTTTTGATCCAAAACTGTTACATATTTATGTGTGCAGATCCAGGAACTTTTCAAAATAGAGCATGTATGCTGGATGAGGAAGACTTTGTGTAGAAATCAATGCACTGATGACTTTTATTGACACAATAAGACCCCAAAGTCTTCCTCAAGTAAGCAAATTAACCATTCAGTGAAGATGGCTTTCTTTTCTTGAATCTGTTTATACTTTCTACCCATCCATAATATAATGAATTCCCATAACAACAACTAAAAGAGTGAGTGCAGACTGACACTCTTTCTCCCCCCCCTCTCTCCTCCCAGACCTATTTTTTTAAAATATTTTATTTAGAAACAGGGTCTCACTAAGTTGCTAAGAGCCTCACTAAGTAGCTGAGGCTGACTTCGAACCTGTGCAATCCTCCTGTTTCAGCCTCCCAAGCTTGGGGATTACAAGCCTGCGCCACCATGCCCAGCAAGAATCTCTTAAACCTTAGGCGATCAAAATTTTTTTAATTCTTTCTTATTTTTTATTTATTTTAATTTTTTATTGGTGCATTATATTCATACATCATATTGGGGTGTTTTTTATTTAAGGGGGACAACAGTAACCCCCAGACTATCAAATCTAAGTGCCATTCAGCAAAAACAGTGAAAATTTCTCTTGTCAAAAACTTCAAGCATGGCATTTATTTGAAAAATGATATGTATTTTAAAATTTATCATTATAATTCAAAAGTAACAATCTGAAACGGTTATATATTAATAAAAGTTATTTTGAGATTTTATCTGATATTTCTAAAATAGCTAAAATAAATCTCAATCTGAATGTCTTACCTCTTTTTAAATTAAATTTCCGGAAACCTAGTTTCATATGGCCTTTGGATAAAAACATCTATATTTTCAGAAACTGTTCTGAATTTGAAGGTGGGGGGGGAATATTTCATTATTGCTCTTTCAGAAATGCCATGTATTTAAAATACTGGTAGTACAAGATTCAGAAAATAGAGTCATAGTCAGAATTTTCTCTTAAGGATAATTTTCTCTTAAGGATTCAGGCAAAGTACGTTTCTTTTAGCACAGTATACAAATTCTTCATATTCTCCAAAACAGGAGTGGTGGGAGCCAATTTATTGAGTATAATGTATTCCAGATACTCGCTGGAATAAACAATGCTCTTGAACCCCTCAGATGCTTAGCCAGTAGGGAGCTGTTGACTACTTGAGGTTTTTACACATCTCTCAGCCAAATCAGAAATCCAAATCCCAAATCAATCACAGACACACAGTGTGGATTTACAGTCCTGCCTGGGGATAAGGTCACAATCTGCAAACATATTATGCCACCCAAGATAGGTTTATTTCTGACATAAAATATACTTAATTTTTTATTTATAATAAATAAAAATACACATAAAATTTTCAATAAAATTTGTCCTTTGCAACCCCAAGCCAAAACACATTAAGAACACATATTTATAATTACCCATTTGAGAATATGAGTTTATGTTCACATATTGATGTGTATATAAACATATTGATCTGTAAAATTTCCCTGTGAGTGACTAGTACATGTCATCAGGACACAATTATGTATCTGTTAGTTTACCCTGGACTTAGGACATCAGCTGTTTACATGTCATAAAAACACTTATCCCAGCTGCTATTCTAACCTACATGTGTATAATAAAGAAATGCCAAAGTTTTTTTTGCACAAGAAGGCACAAAAACTGCTGAAGTGTAGAGTTATACTCTGGCTTATGGCATAAACACAGAACACATGTGACCGAAATGCACAGTTCTATTCAGATTCTCAAATACAGATCTATAAGAAACAAAGGATAAAAGTCAACGGGAGTTTGGTATGTTGTGACCAAAAGAAGAAATATCTTTCTCTTTCTCTCTCTCTCTCTCTCTCTCTCTCTCTCTCTCTCTCTCTCTCTCTCTCTCTCTCTCCCTCTCTCTCTCCCTCTCCCTCTCTCTCTCCTCCTCTCTCTCCCCTCTCCCCTCTCCCCCTCTCTCCACTCTCCCCTCTCCTTCTCTCTCCCCTCTCCCCTCTCCCCTTTTCTCCCCTCTCCTCTTCTCTCTCTCTCTCTCTCTCTCTCTCTCTCTCTCTCTCTCTCTCTCTCTCTCTCTCTTCTCTCTCCCCTCTCTCTCCCTCTCCCTCTCTCTCTCCTCCTCTCTCCCCTCTCCCTCTCTCTCCCCCTCTCTCCCCTCTCCTTCTCTCTCCCCTCTCCCCTCTCCCCTCTCCCCTTTTCTCCCCTCTCCTCTTCTCTTCTCTTCTCTCTCTCTCTTCCTCCTCCTCCTCCTCTTCCTCCTCCTCCTCCTCCTCCTCCTCCTCCTCTTCTTCTTCTTCTTCTTCTTCTTCTTCTTCTTCTTCTTCTTCTTCTTCTTCTTCTTCTTCTTCTTCTTCCTCTCTCTCTCTCTCTCTCTCTCTCTCTCTCCTCTCCTCTCCTCTCCTCTCCTCTCCTCTCCTCTCTCTCTTCACACATTAAAAATTATTTTTTATCTAGTATGGTAGTGTGATTTCATGTATAATAATCTTACTGAATGCATCTAATGGATGTTTTTGTAAAATAAAAAGGAGGATGAATCCAGCCCGTTAATTTAGCTCAAAATAGAATCCTGAGCATAAGCAAGAGAAGACTGGGTCATATGGAAACAGCCAAGAGTGAAGCCAACTCCCCGGGTGTAAGTTGGGAATTTTCTTATATACAGAAACAATTTAAAGAACCGCTTAAGGGGCCATTCATGTTCTTTTTCAGTAGTGGGCTTTCTTTTTTCACTTAGTCATATCACTTAATTCATTGAGAAATCATGTTAACTCTTCCAGTGTATAGTGCATCTGGCTAGGGAAATCAACGGAAGGCACTGGAATAAAATATCAACCGAAGTTATGCATGCCACTGAAGGCAGTCTCTAAACTCTATGACCTTTATATTATAAATAAATATATGTACTCTTTACTGGAATATCCTGTAATCTGAAAAACAATTCTATTGCTATTGGTTACCCCAAATAAATGTTATGAAGTAAGTCAAGCAGAAGTTTACTCAGTAAACAGGAACTTATTACAGCAGCCATAAAATTGGACTTTTACATCCAGTTTGTTAATGCATTAGGATTGGTTTTCCTAACCAGTTAATGTTCAGACATGTTAGCAAGTGCATTTCCCCATATCATTTCTAGAGGACATCACAAGGTTCATCAACCTACCAGGGATTTTGGAGGTTTGCAGTAAAAGGAAATGGGGAGAAAGGGACAAGTTTACATTTGTCCTTCTGTACTCTGGTGAAGAGGCCAAGTGGGGGCTGCAAGCCTAGAATTCCTGGCCAGATTTCTGTCAAAGCAAAGACCTCAGTTTCCAGGTGAAATTTCACCCATATTCGAGGTCTCATATATAAATACTCTGATATACTTTATTTTGATTAATTAAAAATGAAACACCTGTATTGTTAAGCTTTTACTTTTATATAAATTTTCCAAAGTCATTGAAATATAATGTCTCTGCATATTTAGCCTAACCTGCGAATGCTTTAATCGGTTTTCTCTCTTAGCATTTATATAATACATGTATGTGTATGTATGCATATGTATATATGTGTATATATATGTTATATATACTATATATAATTATATATACATATATAACTATGTATACAGTTATATATACACACACATATATATATACTATATACAGTTATATACACATGTATGTATATATGTACATATATGTATATAGTTATATATACTTTTTTGGGGGGGGTGGAACTGGGGGCGGAACCCAGAAGCTTTCTACCTCTGGGCTATACTCCCAGACCTTTTTTATATTTTATTTGGAGACAGGGTCTCACTAAGTTGCTGAAAACCCCACTAAGTAGCTGAGGCTGGCTTCGAACCCATGCGATCCTCCTGTCTCAGCCTCCCAAGCACAGGGATTACAAGTGTGCGCCACCACGCCCGGCTTATATATACTTTCCTATAGTCAACTACTATTATAGGTGGAGCATTCCTGAGATTCAACTTTACTCTGATCCAGATAATTCTATGAATTACATTTCCATTTGTGACCCAGCCTTACCTTTATAAAGAGATGATATTTAACACGTGCTTTGAAGAAATGGGATTCTTCAATGTGGCAGTCACATGTCCCCCCTTTCCCACTATAGGCAATGGTTTGATTGTTCTTTAAAAATTCTATTATGTCATAGAATAAATAGGCATCAGATTTATTACTTTCTCACAACTAGGGAGTTAAAGAATAGTATCTCTTCCTTCAAGAATAAAATTACAGCCGGGCATGGTGGCACATGCTTGTAATCCCTGTGGGGTGGAGACAGGAAGATGGCACTGGTTCGAAGCCAGCATCCCTGGCTTAAGAGACCCTGCTTCCAAATAAAAATATAAAATGGGTCTGGGAGTGTATCCCGGAGGTAGAAGGGCTTCCATGAACCCCAGTACCATAAAAAAACCAGAATAAAATTACAGGTGAATTTTTATAAAGAGCCAACACATTGGTCTTCTAGTCTGGTTTAGAACAAAATTGGGCACTCCATGAGCAGTTCCTAATGACCAAGAAAACAAAAATGCTTCAGGGGTTTGATTCATGAAGAGCATGCATGGAGTTGGATCTCAAGTTTACGACATTTAGATTATATTTCCCCAGACCTACTACTTGCACTTATCTAGGTTTGATCTCATTTGCTATTTCCTGACCATGCTTTTGGCAGATACACTGGTAGTACTTTTGTTGACTTTGGTTTATAGTTGTAATTTCCTATCAAACTTTCAAAAAAAAATCTGTTTCATTCTGTGAGTTCTGTTATCAGACAAAATGAAACTAAATAGGTATACATTTATTTCAGAAAGCCCAGGATGAGAAATCTTGGGTTATTGAAAAGATGTAACATGGAGAGCTTATACTATAAAATCACAGATTGTGGACAGAGGCCCATTTAGACAAAACAAACAGCTCTTTCTTGGCCAACAAAAAGCCTGAAGAATAGTCCCAAAGTTAGCAGTAAAGATAATTTTCAAACTTCCTTGTCTTGTATGCCAAACCAAGCACCACCAGAATGCCAAATTAGTGCCAAAGGAGTAGTGGGAAGCAGAGAGACACAACCCATTGTTTGATAAGCATAAAATACTCAGTGAGGGAAATTATGTTTCCTGCATTGTAATTGTCTTCATTTCTTAACATGTTACAAGAGGCAGAAAAGAGCTATTTTTGGTAATGAAAACCTAATGTGTCCTAGAATATTAGTCAGAGATTCAGAGGGAGACTTGCTGATTGGGATTGATACCTTTTGTTTTATTTTCTAATTTTTTCACTTTTGTTTCATTCTTTGCCTCTATGTGTTTTTCCTCCCAATACTAGATAACTGGTTGTATTGTTTGCCTGGACATTCTATTTTCTCAAATAAATGCATAATTCTTAATCTATCCTTTAAAGACCAAAATTGAAAATTGCTTTATGGAATCACTGTATAGAATCAGTGTTTTCACATGATACTAAATCTACATATTATCTGAATTATAGCCCCAAAGCATAAGTCTATAGTCATTCAAAAGGAGAGATTCCAAAGGATACGTTTTACCATTAATTTTTCTGAATACGCAGTATACTGACAACAAATGGCGATTTTTATTCTGAAATTTTTGCCCCAGAATTTAAATTTTTTAATTTGCTGAAGATCTGGAAGTAAACAGCTAGCCCAATAATTTGCCTAAATCTAAGTGACACAGATATGTTTCTTCAAATAATAGAATTTATGTCTGCAAAGGGAAAATTTCAACTATTTCATAATTAGCTAAAGAAACAGCTACTGATCAATTGGGATAAAATGTTGGTTGGAATAAAAATGAGTTACTCACACACATGATACATGTAAATAAGACAACATAATTTATGTGGTCACTTCAGTGTGATCTCCTTTAACAAGCTTTAATCTTTGAAATTATGAATAATGTCTTATAAGTGTTAAGTCACAAATTTAATAAGTCTTATGTAAGAGAATTCTTATATACAGTCAGGAACAATGACATAATGGAGACAAAACTCATTGGGATTATACCTGTGCACTCTGCTGCTGAAAGTGGGTTTTCAGTGAGGCCAGGCACAGGGGGAGAGGAATGTCTGTTGAAAAGTATTTGGGAGCTTAAAATGCTGAGTAAACTGTTTGTACCAGGAAGAGGTGTTCACTGTTGAAGAAATACCTCAAGTGTGGCTACAAGGATCAAAAGTGGATGATCTATTTGATGTGAAAGTTGAGCTTGGAAAGAGGCAGGCAGGCAGGCAGGCAGACAGACAGACAGACACTGGGGTCCAGCATGGGTTCGCAGTGAGGTGCACAAATCCTATGTCTGAAGATCATGAAAGGACCTGAGCCCAGTTGAGATAATTAAAAGAAATTCACCTCAAGTAGGAGTATTTTTTCTTTCTCTCCCCCCACCCCTTCACTCTATGATGTCTTTCCTCCAGCCTAGGAAGCCGGTCCTTTTTGAGGCTGGCTGCTCAGAGTCTCCAGAGACTCAGGGTACAGTGCGCAAGCACGTCTGGTCGCTCTGCCTGGTGGCTCTGCAATTTGATTTCAGGCCTTTTCCCCCTTCGGCATTATTTTTCTGACTACTTGAGAGAGAAAAACAAAAAAACCAAAACTGTATAAGAAATTTGAGAAGCGACTGAGCCATGCAGAACCGCACACGTGGTCAAGCAAATTGGATGGGGGTTGGGGAAGAGGCGGGGAAGAGAGGAGAAGTGAAACTAGAAATTATGGTTCGGCTTGAGAATTCAAGAATCTCCCTTCTTCGTTTCCAGTATGTATTGCCTCTGGTTGCTCACAGCCTCGCTTATCCGAGGGAAGTGGAAGAGCAAGACGATGGTCTCAACATTGTCCGTCCTCAGGTCCTCAGACATAAATGTGCAAGTACTTCAGAGTGGGGAGTTTTGCTGGGAAACTTCCAAGAAAGAAGCTGTTCCCCAGGCTGTTTCTAAATAATAGTAGATTATTTTCCCAAAGATTATGAACAGGACCTTTGTGCAAATCCAAGATACAGAGATGTGCAAAGTTCCTAAAACTGGACATTCGAATTTCACTTATTTTAAGAGATACCAAGCCCTCCAGAAGGAGAGAAAATGAAAAAGATAGCCGCGTGCGTGTGTGTGTGTGTGTGTGTGTGTGTGTGTGTGTGTGTTTTGCCAATAAGCAGGTAGGTATAAAGGAGAGTGGCTTCCTTCTAGAAGCTGTTTTATTTCAGAATATACCTTCTTTTGCAAAAGAATATATATAATATATGATTGTAAATAAAATGAAGACATTTCTGTCAATGTAGTTGTATCATTTGAGAAGTAAAATTGAACACGCCTTTCGTTAGAAAGAATACAAATCAAAGTGCCACTGCTGGTATCTCAAGTCAAGATTTAAGAAAAACGATTTACCCTGTCAGAACACTGAGTTTTACTTTTCTTTTCTAATATGTCTTCAATTAAACAAAACATGTTAACAAGATTGCAATGAAAACTCAGTATGTTGTAAACAACACAGAAAGAAATTCTATACTGATTATATTTGGGGGCTGCAAAGATTTTATTACTAGATATCATTGAAGTAGTGGAACCAGAAGCCGTGAAAGCAACGAGATTCTAATTGAAAAAGGGAGTAATTTAAATAATGTTTGCCCACTTAAAAATGCTACATAAAATGTAAATGCAATAAATTGCACGGAGTTTTTTTTTATTTTAGAATTTGTATTTAGTAGAGTTTGAAGGCCAATTGCCAACTCATGAATATATCAGAATAAAACACAGGAGCAAATGCCAAATGCCTGTGGTTTATGTAAATCACATAAAATCGCAGGGTTTTTATATTTAGGTAGATAAATGAAGAGAGATATATAATGACAGATAAAAATCAGTTATGGTTTGTTGTGGATTTCTATTCATGACAGAATTCTCCAGATTTTTCATTGACAAACCCTTGTCTGATATTTTAAGAATCTAATACTTGAACGGGCATTTTTCTATTTCGCTTCTTAAAAGTGTAACCAAAGAGAAATTGCTAAGCGAAATTTCTCAGCAAACAATAGGGAGTGTTTGTCCGTCTCTGCCGGGCTGCTCCGGGGCGGGAGGGAAAGAGAAAAGGAGGGTTCAGTTCCGAATAAATGCCACCGTAGCACGGTTCCCCAGGGCGCGGTGGGTGCTCTTTTGGGTGGGGAGTGGAGTACCGGGCGGTTCATGGGGGGTCGGCTGAGAAGGGCAGATCGGGAGCGCCTCTGGGGGGTCTGGGGCTGAGGCCGGCGGGTGGGGGCTCCTGGCGCTCCCCGCTGCAGCGCCCGCAGCAGGAGCCCCGGGGGCCGCGAAGCCCTCTCCCTCCCGGCGGTGCCGATTACCAGCAGCTGCTTCTGCTTAGCCCTGCGGGGGCCCGATCGCCCTCGCCCGCGGCCTCCCCGGGCTCGGTCTCCTCGCGCCCCTCCCTCTGGCCCCCACCTCCCCCAGCTCCGCCGGCCGCCGCCGCAGGTCGCCGCGGTTTCGCAGTCGCTGGCCCAGGTTCCCAGCGCCCGGACCCGGGGCCGGCGGGAGCGGAATGGGCCAGAAGGACCCGGAGGCTCTAACCCCAACCTGGGAGGTTCGGGAAGGCGCTCCCGAGAGGACCCGGAGGTCCAGGGCGGGCTAGCAGCGAAGGGCCGCCTCCCCCTCGCCCTGAGTGCGTGGAAAAGGAGCTAGGCAGAGAAAGTGCGCCCGGCGCGCGCTGCGGGCCACCTGTGGCGTCGGGGAGAGCGGACCCGAGAGGGACCAGGGGTGTTGCTGAGCTGGGGGAACTGGGGAAACGCTTCCCAGGCCCAGGCCGGGAGGGAGCCTGCGGGGATCTGCAGGCGCACAGTCGCCGGCGGTCTTCTCCCTCGATCTCCCTCCCCACTTTCAGTGTCTGCTAGAGCAGATACTTGGGACTCTCTTGCGGGCGCTTGCAAAGGTGGAAAACGACTGGAAACTAGGACTGGACAGCTGGGTGGCACGGGCCGAGGGCCGAGCGGTCCAGGCGCCCCAGACTAGAGCGGGCAGGAGCCGGGTTAGGGCAGGGAGCTCAGGCTGCGGCGAGGCCCCGCGAGAGGACCCGCCTGGCCCCTGCGGCTGGGCTGTGAAGTGACCCAATGCCCCCGGCCTGCCACAGAGGCCTGGTCTACAACCGAGGACTGTCGGACACTTAAGGATGCGCTTCCTAGAGAGATTCCACTTCATCTGCAGCAGTATTTTGGAAAACAAGCCCTCACGGCCGGGGAGGGTTAGAGTCCTTGTACCTTCGCAGTTTTGCTTTGCCGGCCTGACTGGAGGAACAATAGTAACCCGCCGGCCCTGGCGTGACCAAAGCCTATCGGGTCCTTCTCCCCGCCCACCTCAGAGAGTAGGGGGCTCGTCAGTCAGCGAAGGGCGCACCCATTCGCTGTCCGGTTTGGCAGCTGGATGGGATCTTAGTTGCCTGTAGCCCTGCACTTCTGCAGTTCTGACGGAAGACACTGTCTTCCCACCAGAGCTTAATGGAGACCAGCCTGAGATGACCACCTCTACGCCTGTCGTGGCGTGGAGAATAATCCCTGCCCAGGGAGAGGCGACAGGAAGTATGTGTTCATTGAGTAAGTACCCAGCCAGGTGGTCTTAGACTCGTCTGGCACCCAGGGGAGGCGCCCAGTGCAACCCCTGGGAAGCTAGGAAGCGTAACCAACCCCGAACCACCTGCTAAAGTGTTGCCTGCTGGGTTCTCTGCCCACCCCAGCGAGCTGCAAGACCGGGACACAGCACTCCTCAACCCAGACGCCCTGTCGCCAGCGAATTCAGAGAACTAACCCGTAAACCAACCCTTTGCCTTCCCTTTCTGATGCTAAGCATCCGCCCTCCACAGCCCGCCCTCCACCTCGGTTTTCATTCTGCAGTCCCGGGGACCAGTTTTGTGGTCGATATCATTTCTTTACTATCAAAATAGGCGAAAGTCTAGTCTTACTCCCCCCAAACGCCCCCCCCACCCCCTTAGCCAAGAAGGAACTAATCATTTCAGGGGTGGAACTTTAAAGGATCCCTTAGGGAAGCTATAGCATCCCTGGCCCAGCCACCCCAGCTTGAAGAGAGGACATCCCCTCCCCCAGCCATATGCCAGGGCAATTGTCACCCTTAGCCAAGCCTCAGAATATCAGGGGCTGCTCTGGGGTAACCATGGTAAACAGTCTCTGGAAAGAAGGACGAAAAGCACTGGGAAGTGCCCTCCAGAGGCATCTAGGACCATTTCTGCGAACGGGGCTCTGTACAGGATGCTCTGTTAGCCTTTACCCAGAGAAACACCTTTGCTAGTGTGCATTTAGGAAATTTGTGAATCCTCAGCCATAGGACACCTGGACAATAGGTCCTTCTGCAGGTAAAGATGCTCGACTCCAAGGAGTTCTCCATTTCCAGGAAGTGGAAAGAGGCTTGGGACATTTTGGAGATTTAGAACATCAACTTTAAAAACATGACAGAAAGTTTGTAAAACTCCACACACTTGGGAGGGTGGGCACTTGCAAGAAAAGCCAGCTGATTTTAGTTCTCAACATAGGTCTTTGTCACACAGACCTATAACTAATGATGCTTGTTGGTTCAGCGTGTGACCATTTCCAATAATAATGCCAGCGTTGTCCCCCTGTGATGACCTCTTATTATCTACCACCTTTTCTGTTTTTGTTTGTTTCATGACTGCCAGCTTAGAAAGTTGTTGAGGGAACTGCTTCCCTTCTCTAAAACATCTACTCACCAGTAGGATCTTAGGATTGAGGCTCCCAAGTTTGTCACTGAATATTTTCTACTACCTGTGATCAGATAAACAGAAGTCCATGTTCATATTCACAGTTAGGGAATGCAAAGCAGCACAAAGACAGATTTTTGACAATGTAAAGGAATTGGTTTCTTTAGAAGAAATATGACTGGAAGCTTGTTTCTGATCCCTATAGTGATGAGGAATTAGACATGTCTGGGGGCATACCATCACTGGAGACACAAGATATCAGATCAGTAAAACCACTTAGGTGCTGCAACTATCCTTTTCAAATATGCCCTATTCGCCTGTGGCACCTGTGTTAAAGCAGTGTCCTATATCTCTCCATTTTTCTTATAGTAGCAAAAGTTCTGGAAAGTAATGTAAATCATTCAGGGGAGAAGAAAAATGAAAAATGGCATTTTTAAAAACTAGCTATACACACCTGCAAATCTCTCATTTTCCTGAGGTTAAGCCTTGCTTTCCTTTTCTGTTGTAAGTTTGAAAGAATATTTATAGGTAATATTGAATTCTTGGTCCTGTATCTCTCAACAAAGAGATTTGGTCCTGCTCCTACCATATACAACCAAAGTACCTTCAATAATGGGGTTTTCACTTTCACCTTTTAACGCCACACATTCTGAATTCCACATTTGCTTCAAGAAGACATGACCAATGTGTGTGCCGAAGCAATCTACAGAAAAATCTTCCCATCGCCAGCCAATATGTGGCGTCTGTGGGGAGGCACAGTGCTGTTAATTCCTCTGAGCTCCATCTGTGGGTATGATGAAGCCCGACCATTATGGGAGATTGTGAGGTTAAATTAATTAGGTTCTTCCATTATACTGCTGTCTTCTGGAGATGGTTGCCATTTTCCCTTTAAATGTCATTATTTCTAGATGTAGTTAGCAGCTGATGCAATTGAAGAGGAGATAATGCAAATTTAACAATACAAATAACACTTTCATGTATGTTGGAAAAAGCACAGGGAGAAGGAGCAGCCAAGTTGTACCTGCCCGCCATAAACAACCAATGTACCTGGTACTTTAAAAGAATAAAATAAAACCAGCCAGAGTGCCCTTGGATTCTTTTCTTCAGTGAATTCTTGAATCAATACTTTTGTTTCATGTTTTCATGTTCTCAGTGATGTTAACGTATCCAGTTACAATCTCTTGCCAGTAAGAAAGAAAATATGCCCTGCTGTTCACCCTTCTAAACACTTTTAAAGAATCATGCTTTCTTTTCATTTGGAATTATGACTTTGATTGTCCCCTTTATCTTTGTAATCTCCAAAGGATAATGAGTGGACACACTTAATTCCCTACACTAATCACCTGAGTTGAAAAACAAGCTCACATTAGCAAACTCAGTAACATCTCTGATCTTTTACAAAAAGGAAACATATAGGTATAGAAGTAATATCGATTATGATATTTATTCTGCCACTGCAGAAATAAATGGATCAGAAAGACTGGTAGGCTAATGAACCTATACAGCAAATATTAAAAACAGATGTGTTCCTGTTACACTGTGGAGTAAGAATGTATTATTAATAGGTGATAAACTGTACATTCTAATAAAATAATGCAATATAATATTCTTTATTTTTTAGCTCTTCAGGGATTAACTTATTAGTCCTATAGCAAATAAAAATTGGTGGAAATGCAACATCCAATATTTTTAGGACCAACATTTAAACAGATCACAGATTATAAATAAAAGTCCTTTCCTTTGTCTACAAATAATTGTTTTGTTTACTCCAGGTATTTTTAGCTTTTCTCTTTTGTTTCCTACCAAATGACTAAATAATGAAATGGTCTTATTTACCTATTATGGTTACTGCAAAATACAGTTTAGTATATGAAAGCACTGCTTGTTTGAATCCAGGTACAGCACTGGACTCTCCCTCTATCTCCTCTCTCTCTCTCTCTCTCTCTCTCTCTCTCTCTCTCTCTCTCTCTCTCTTTCTGTGTGTGATACTGAACTTTGAACTCAGAGGTATTCTACCTCTGAGCTATACCTCCAGCCCTATTTTTTATTTTGAAACAGGGTCTCAACGGGTTAACAAGAGTCTTACTGCTTGTTCAGGCTGTCTTTGAACCTGTGATCCTCCTGTTGCAGCCTCCCAAGTACTGGAATTACAAGAGTGCACCACCATTCCCAGCTAGCAACGGTTGGTCTTCTAATACACTGTGTGTGTTTCTTAACTTTTGGGTGGGGTTTGAGGTCTGGGCTATGTGCCACTTTTTCAATTCAAAGACACCACATATATAGGTCTTTGTTATCACCAATCCACCTCAAGGGGTGCATGTGTTTCGGTGGGAGATCACACTGCACTTCTACTGGGAGTTATGCAGCTTCAATAACTTCTTCTGGCAGTCATCTTAGGTGCACAGAGATGCACCCCCCTGGTGAAGATCAGCACAGGAGCCAGACTCTGACAACACCCAAAGCTGCCTTTGATTCAAGAAATCGCACTCTTGCTCTAAATGCACATGAAATCCTGAAACCTCAAAGCACCAACGTACTTGGCACTGGCACACTGGAACTCAGACTTGGACCTGCGATGTCTCTGGTTTATGAAATTCAGTGTTCATTATAAGGTAATTTCGTATAGGATAGAAAACAGAACAATTAAGTCTAAAGAAGGAACTAAAATAAATACTGTATTATGGGATAGTCCCAAGTATGTCACCAGCAATAAAATAGTCATGCCTTCAGCCCCTTTCATTCTTTACCTCTTCTTTCTCTTATGCCATATTTTCAAGTCAATAGTGTTCTTTACTTTCTAAAAGAAGAGTCTAGACATTAAATCTTTAAAAAATGTATTCTTCAGACCTACAGGGAAAGTCAAGTCAGGAGAGGGAAAGAAAGGAGAGGGGGGAGGATGAATATGAATGGACCACTTACATTTTACAGCAGTATGCCCTCCCAGCTTTTTTGAGTAGAGGGAGGGGGACCCTATGAAACCCTCTGCGGTACTCACTATAAAATGTGTTTTGGTGAAGAATTTAATACTTAAAGTCAAAGGACATTTTCTTGCCTCCTTTAATTTTTGTGGTTCATATGGAAGAAAGTCCAGGTGGCAGATTTAATTCAGAAAAAAAATTTCAGTTTAGCCTTGTTTAAGGCAAACATCTTTGAGTGGAGCAGATACTTATAAATGCAAATCAAATTCTGTTTTTTTCTGACATAAACGGTTATTGGCATTCATTCAAATATTCATTAGTTCAGAACTTTAAAATGTGGACTCAGAGGAGGAAATTAGGTGAATGAATAATTAAGAGCAGGATTTACAGGTAATAACAGTCTTTAGGATTCCTTCTGGATAATCATATCTCTCAAGAATCTTTAAAGATGGCTAATAAAAGCAAATACCAAGAAAAATTTAAAAAATAAAGATGGCTAATATACCAACTCTTGATACTTTTGCATTATGAAATACATTTTAAAAGAGCAAATCTAGCACATCTGGAAAGACAGAAAAAAAGTGGATTCTGAACCTAAAGAAATTAATTGCTATTAAAGGCAAATATGTCTCATTCAAGGAAAGTTCTTCTTCTTCTTCTTCTTCTTCTTCTTCTTCTTCTTCTTCTTCTTCTTCTTCTTATTATTATTATTATTATTATTATGCACTCTACATGCCAGACTTTGTGTGCTTTGTTACATTTTTAAATTTAAGTAACTTTAATTTATAGTATATTGCTATACTTATTACATATTTTAAAATATTTTCAATGGATATGCCTCCTTTCTTGTCAACTTCTGTGAAGTACTGTTAATAATTGTATTGCATTAACCACTTTCTGATTCTATTTGAATGTATTTTCAAAGATTCTGAAGAATTCACAAGGAATTCATCTTTAAAAAAAAGAAAATGATCCTAGTGCAGTTAATCCTTTTTTTTTTTTTTCCACAAGAGATGTGATGAAACCAAGCCTCAGAACATTTTTTAATGTTGATAGAGCAGGCTTGAAAGAAACGCGTCATTATAAATCAAACTGTTCTGGGGGCAAAGCAGTGCTGTTTTTAAACCACGGAGTGGGTCAATGGGTGTGGTTACGCACACGGTTGAATGGTGAATGTATAGATTAAAATACATTTTGCCACACTAGTTTCCAGAGGATTGTTTTGGCCTAGTGTTCCCAACCATGAGCCAAAACTTTGGTCAGTATTTTGACAACAGAGCCAGGAAAAACAAAAAAGGCTTAGCCTGTGAAAAAGAAATGAAGATGTAGTGAAGGAAAACAGTAGTCCCTCTGCCACTGCCTTACTCGATCCATATGTGGGTTTAAACACAGGAAATACCCACCATTCACCGCAATCAAGCCAGAGGCTTGTGCATCAGAAAGTGCCTTGTGGAACTAATTGGACTCTATTAAGATTGTCATTGACATGGGAAAGCATTTTGAAATTTTAAATCAGAACATGCAATGTACATAGAAAAAGATAACAGTCACATTGTTGATTCAGGACTGCAAATATAGGCATAGTATACACATGGGCATGCGAGATTTGTACGCTTCAGTCAGTGATGTACTGTATTAATTATCATTCAGGAGCATGTTTGTCTTCCTTCATGTTATAGATTTGCTTTTAATCTACAATCTTTCCAGAATGGGCAGATTTTACTGAGTATGTTCTGGCGCCAACTCATAGGCAAAGAAAATCCAAGCATTGCCAATTTAAAATGATAATCAACAAAGTTCAGGGTCTTTGCTATAACAACAAGGCTTACAGGGGGGGAAAACACAGTTTGAAATAATGGAACTTACAGAGAACTTTTTCAAGACATTAGACAAAAATATTGGAGTCTAAGTATTCATGCTTGCTCAAAAATCTGTGTCCATGAGTCTTTGGGGAGAAGTACGATTAGCATTTCCAATAAAATTACCTAAAATACAATCTACATAGGAAGTTCACTCTTCTTTTGTTATCACGTTGAAACCTACATTGGACTCATATGTGCTTAGCTCTGACAACTGTCTCAATGTTATGGTTGTCAATTGCATTTGTTTTATAGATAAGGTTAACTTGTTGCTAATATTCTTGGGTTTAAAATCTGTATTTGGTTTGCTTTTCTAAAAATATGATTTCCCACTATTATGAAGAACTTGCTGTGTTTCATCTACCTGAAATTTTTGGAAGCCATTACATTATACAATCTCTTGGCTCAAGATTTCTTTTGTATGAAGAGTGACAATAACCATAACTCCCACCTATAGAAAATAATTGATATGCAAGATGAACTCAAAATTCCTCAGCCTATTGGTGCTGCCTTTTTTTTTTTAGTTAGTAGTAAGCTTCTTTATTTTTGTTGCTTCAAAACTTCTTTGTCATGGGTCACTTCTAGTATAGTTCAGCATTTCTCTGATTTCAAAAATAAAATGATTGCAACTAGGGAGTGTTTGTAATTTGTGTTCTACCTAGATTTACCATGAAGATACTGCCAAAGGGGAAAGTTGGACAAGCAACAAATCATTGGGGGCTTTTATGCATGTGTGCACGCGCATGTGTGTGTGTGTGTGTGTTTAAATACCTTCAGAATCTTAGTATCTTAAAATTTTAATCCAATCATATGATCATTCAGTCATGAAAGAAGATTCTGAGAGCTAAGGTTTTTTATGTGAATTTACTCAATTCATATAACTCATAATAACCTTCTGGCTTAGGTGCACGGATTCTTCTCATTTTATGAACAAACTGAGTTAGAGAAGTAACTTATCTGAAATAACACAGGGCATAAGTATTGTATTGGAAAATGATAAAACATTGGGACAACTGGACTCCTATGCTAATCTAGAAAGTGTATAGAAAATAATAAAAACACCTCTGAAGGTAATTTAAATGTCTAAAAATCCCCAACCCATTTTCTTTCACATTTCCCAGCATTGGAAGTACTTTGTGAAAATAAGTGAAAAGTGGGCAAATACAGTTTAAAAATAACTACTGTAGAGGCATATCAGTTTAGATAGTGTCATTTCCACTTATTATTACATTGTCTTTCATACATATACAACACGTGCAGGCCAGCTAAGAACCATAAAAGGGTCTCATTGAGACAGAAAGAAGCAAGCCACTACATAATTATATAGACATAGACACCCTGAAGGTTTTTTTTCTTTTTTCTATATGGCAGTATTTTCTTCAGCAGGAGTAAAAATCACTAGATTATACAAGAGGAGGAATAAAGAACATTATCTATTTACATTTTCTAAAAGAAAACTAATTAGAAGAAGGGATGGAATTAAGGTAGCATTTGGTGCAGGGA
This sequence comes from Muscardinus avellanarius, assembly GCF_963383645.1. NCBI lineage: Eukaryota > Metazoa > Chordata > Mammalia > Rodentia > Gliridae > Muscardinus > Muscardinus avellanarius. The sequence continues at coordinate 65,793,439 of NC_137789.1, read as the reverse complement.
AAAACCTCTGTTTTGAAGCCAGGAAAAGCTATGGTTTTGTCTAAGGCTATAGCCTTCACTTCTCCATCTGTAAAATGGAGGTAGTAAAACTTCTTAAGCTGGCAGTGTGTGGTGGAGCATGCTGTTTGTAATCCCAGCATTCTGGAGGCTGAGACCTGAGCATCCAGGTTTGCAGACAGCCTCAGCTACTTAGTGAGATCCTCTGCAACTCAGTGAGACCCTGTTTCAAAATAAAGAATAAAAAATAGGGCTGGGGGTGTAGCTTGGAGGTAGAATGCCCCTGGGTTCCATCCCCAGAACCGCAGAAACACAAACAAAAACAAAAAACAGGCTCCTGAACATCATGGTTAGTAATTTCACCTTGAGAGGTAGTTTAGCAACCTGGTTTAAGGCAATTCGCCTGGAATTAGACTGTTGGGTTTGAATCCTTGCTCTGTAAAACCAAGAGAAGTCATCTAACCTTTCTAGCCTGCATGTCCTCGTCTGTTGAGTGGTTGTTTGTGCAGATGATATTCTTATAATATTGTTGTAAAAATTAGATAATTTATATTAAGCATCTAACAGAAATATTGGCTTAAAGCAAGTGCTCAAAAAGAGCCAATATAATTATAAACTCTTGAGAGTCAAATAAGAACAGGAAAATTTGAACCTTTCTAATATTTCTGATACCTTAAAAAACTCCACCAAATAATAAATTTCTATTCTGAATATAACAGTTAAGTGGGCTCTACATTTCTTATTCCTCTACCTTGTGATTTTTACATTTAAACTTCAGTTTCTTCATTCATATAATGGGTTTATATTTAACTCCTAACTCTGTACTGATTATGTATTTGTCTGATACTAGGGATTAAACCCAGAAGCATTCTACCTCTGAGCTCTGCTTCATTTTTTTTAATTTTAATTTTATTTAGAAACAGTGTCTCTTAGCCAGGCATGGTGGCGCACGCTTGTAATCCCAGCATTTGGGAGGCTGAGCCTGGAGGATCGTGGTTCACAGACAGCCTCAGCCTCTTAATGAGGCCCTCTGCAACTTAGTGAGACCCTGTTTCAAAATAAAGAATAAAAAACAGGACAGGAGGTGTAGCTCAGAAGTCAAATGCCCTTGGGTTCCATCCCCCAGGCCTGTAAAAAAAAAAAAAAAAAGAAAAAAGAAACAGGGTCTCATTAAGTTGCTGAGGCTGGCCTTAAACCTGTACTCCTCCTGTCTCAGGCTCCCAAGTACTGGGATAACAGGCACACACCACCATACCTGGCTTCTATTGGTTATTCAAAAATATATCATTAGGACATTTTTACATGGAATTAAATTTCTCAAAATAACATCTCTATAGTATGACACACAAAATTATTAATGAAAAGATATGTAATAATACATGAGGTATCATTTTCTTATGCCAAGTTTGTAAACCCAGAAATTCGGTGAGGTATTCTTAATCCCAGAGACTCAGCAAAATTACATCATTGTCTTGAATGGGATGAAAATCTATTCAAACAAAGTTAATTCCCAAAAGTAATTTCTGGACAAGGCTTTCTCTTACAAGCAATTGTGCATACATAAAAATTTCATGCAACAACTTATAAATGCCAGAGGAAAAAACAAGTGAAAGAAAATATGAAATATTATTTCCAGATTTAAAGGAAAGATTGCCAGTTGAGAATGTCATGGGTGACAGTCACACTGTAAGTCACCAAGAAAAGATCAAGGCACTTTGGACAGAACCTCTGTGTTCTTTATATCTTGACCTTTGTTATAGCAGACTTGGAGTGATCTTGACTAAAAATTACCCCTCAGGGTACAATGAAATTTGCTCGTTAAACTATTTTAGTGTTTTTTCTGGATATCATGCATAGCATGCTCCTGTCTCTCTGTGGTGGAACCAAAAGCTAATAGCTTTTACTGATTCTGCAGATAAATATCATATGTCACCACCCATTAAAAATCTGTTCTAAAACTCAAGTTCCCATTAATCAACATTGTCTTTGTTTTCAACTAATTAACTTCAAGAATAACACAAGAAAACTTATGGGGTCTATAGTTAGTTATGGGTAGAAAATTTTAACATTATAACATTAGAAATTCATATTTGGCTCCTATATATTTTCTTTCTTTCATTTGAAATGTAATACTATGTTTTGTTCTGTAGTTCAATATCTATAAATAACCTGACCATATATTATATTTTCCAAGCCAGGAGATTGAAAGTGTTGTTCCAAACAACAAAGCTTATCCTAGGATAGAAGGAAGAAAGATCTCTCTAGATATAAGCATGGGTTTTAATCAGCCTAAAGATTTAATATTGTGGATTGTGGAATAAGCTACGCTTTCATGAAAAGAGCCATATTTTATCAATTAATATCAGTGTTGATTATCAGAGAATATTGAACAAAAATGTACAAGGGTCTTTAATTTTCAAGTTAGTGATTTGCCAGAAATTCATATTACTCTAGACTATTACTGGTTTTTAGATCAGATTACGTGACCATTTTTGTCCTTTCAGTCAATGGTCTTAGAGTTGTCAACAAATCTATACAACTAAAAATAACTCATTATGAAAATACATCTAGTTTTTATTGTTATAATTATTACATCTCTGGTATTTTAAACAGTTGTGCTTATTCTGTATTCAGTAAATATATGTGAATAAATGAAAAAATAAACCAAGATATTTTTGTTTAATTTGGTACTATCTGGATAACTCAGATGTAATCAACAAATAAAATCATTTTAAATTCCAAATTCTTATGTAAAAAGACCACATTGTACCTCCTTTGGAAGATATGCATGAATAAATATTTATACAGTACTGTTTACTAAAATTCAAGCCATTATTGGTGCGTTGCTGAGAGAAATTATACCATTTCCATTTACCTCTTAGAAACAAAAATACCACTGCTTTAACAAAATGAATGTCTTTGCTGTTTTAATTAAGAGAACTTTGTGTATCACTAAGTTTCCAGCCTGCCTCTCTCTAATCATAACTCTCTCATTTTTCAACTTTTCTGCTCAACTGCTTCCATCACACTGATTTTTTTTTTTAACCTCTCATGGAACCACTTGGTCACTGACCATTTCTATTTACAAAATGTATTGGTCTTCTCTTTCTTTATTTCACTCCTAATCATCATTCCAATAACCACAGATTTCTCCATCTCTTGCCTCTTGACTGTATTTACTTGCAAATCAATGTTGATGAGTACAAGTACTTACTTCCTCTGTGCCAAGATATAGGGCAATTTGGTTTTATCACATTCATATCTGGCTTCAAATGGGTGCTCAACAGCACTCAATTGTTTTTTTTAAATAACTTTTTTTTTCACTACTGGGGATGGAACTTCGGGACATTCTATGTCTGACCTACACCCCCAAGTCCTATTTTTCATTCTTTATTTTGAAACAGGGTCTTGCTAAGTTGCGGAAGGCCTCACTAAGTACCTGAGGCTGTCCTTGAACCGCTATCCTCCTGTCTAGGCCTTCCAAGTACTTGGATCACAAGGGTGCACTACCAAAGCTCTTGTCTCATTCTCCTTAACTCTCTAACCTTTGCCCCTTCCCCCAGAGATGAATCCACTGCCTAAAATCACAGAAAACATACAAGTGATCACAAAGGTCATATTTTTTGCATAAACACAAAATATACAGAAGAATCTGTATCCACACCCATTTTATGATTCTTTTTTGATATTTCAAAATAAAATCCAACTCTTCATCTAAAGCTAAGTCCTCTGACATTTAGGAAAGTGCCCTTGTTTTAGTGGGAAATGATGCAGGCTTGCAACAGAGTGGTGATAACTGCTTATAGTTTGAAAGAGAAAACCTACAGGACTTGCAGATAGGCCACACATGGGTGTGATATAAAGGAAAGAAAATGAAAATCAAGACTGACTTCTGTGGGTTCTGCTCTGGCCGTGGCGTATTATTAGATTTTATCAGCCCACGCACAGAAACCCAGCTGGATAAGATATTAAAAATACATGGATAGAAAATCATTATAGAGTTACTAGGGTAACCAAAACATGAAGTCCCCAAAACTACTTTTTTTTTCTCCTAAGAAAGAATAAGCAAAGCCTGGAGTGGTGGCACATGCTTGTAATCCCAGCATTCGGGAGACAGACTAAAGGATTGAGGTTCCTGGATAGCCTCAGCTACTTAGTGAGGCCCTCTGAAACTAAGTGAGACTCTGTTTCAAAAACAAAACAAAAAACAAAACAAAAAACTACAAAAATAGGGATGGGGGTGTAGCTCAGAGGTAGAATGCCCCTGGGTTCCATCCCTAGTACCACAAGAAGAAGAAGAAGAAGAAGAAGAAGAAGAAGAAGAAGAAGAAGGAGAAGGAGAAGGAGAAGGAGAAGGAGAAGGAGAAGGAGAAGGAGAAGGAGAAGGAGAAGGAGAAGGAGAAGGAGAAGGAGAAGGAGAAGGAGAAGGAGAAGAAGAAGAAGGAGGAGGAGGAGGAGGAGGAGGAGGAGGAGGAGGAGGAGAAACAGCAGCACAGAAAAAGAAGTACAACATATAGCACATCTTTTCCTCTTGTGGTATTTTTTATACATCTACAACTGGTAATAGAGATGTGAAAAGGCTGAGCAGAAGAGCATTCTTATGGCAAAGTAGGATTCTTGATCAGAGGAGAATCATTCAGTCTTCTAAGTATAATTCAACTGTAGGCTTGTAAAAGCCCTGTAGTAGGTTTAAGAAGTTCTCTTCTGTTTCTGGTCTTCTGAAAGCTTCATATATGAAAGTAAATGTCCCCATGATGGCAGTCAAGACGGCTGATTTTGGAATCCCAGAAAGGGAAATAAGAGCAAATGTAACATAAGCAATAAATTGAGATATGGAAGCCATAAACTTTGTAGAATTCACCAAAGCCATACACTTATAAGTTCTCTTATGAAACATCGGTTTTAAAAAATCTGAAAACCTGGGAAAATAGTATCATTTATTGGAGATGGATAATATTAAGGAGAAAAAGTTTCAGTGGAGGTGGGAATAAAAGGATCAAGAACTCAGTCATAAACATGTTAATTTTTATACATCTATTAGATATTCTAGGAAATATCTTACACAGGTAATTTGATATACAACACAAAGGTAAAAAAGAACACATAGTAAATTATCCCCCTTTCCCTAAGAATGATTTTTTTTAGAAAGTTCATTAAACTACATTTTCACTTAAGTATACTCAATGTTACTTTGTGTATAGAATATTCTGAAATCAAACCAGCCAAAATACAAGGCTTAGAGAATTGGGAAAGATATGAAAGGTAAATGCCTCTGTGACATTTTAGACTTATGATCTGATTCATAATACGTGAACACCAAGATGAGTGCATGTATTATTAAACCAATAGAAGGAATTAGGTATTGAAAAGGGTCACTCTGACACTTATATGCAGTTCAAGGAATAAATTCTGGCACAGGATCTGGGAAAAAGCAGCTGACTGAGGTAGGAGAAAATCCAGGTGAGTGGTATGTCCCAGAAACTAAGTGAATAAAAGAAGGCTTGACCATTAATACCAGATGTTGGTGAAAGGTCAAGATGAGAACTGGTAATTAACCATTTGAATTGCCAATTTGGGAGTCCTTAGTAACCTTGAGAAGAGCTGTTTTAGTGCAATGATAGGGATGAAATTGTAATTTGAATGGTTTTATGAGAGAATGAGAGATATATGCTTCTGGTAATGATAGTTCAGGTCATTCAACTAACCTTTTCACTGAGATAGCACAAAATCTAGATAAAATATTTTTCTAAGCTTCTAAAAGCAATAAAGAGCAAACAAAATGTTGAGTAATTGCAGAAATAAGATGCAGGAGAAACTGTAACTCTAGAGAAGAGAGTCTGCAATATGGCTGTTTTTTGGCCGGGGGAAAGGAAGAATTGTTTATTCACATACAGCATAGTAACTTATGAACTTTAAGCAAGTTGCTAGATACACATCAAAATCCCCAAGTCAATATATTTTTAATATACTAGTAGCCATTTGGAATTTATAACTAAAAATTGTTTAAAACAGCATCAAAATGTCAAATACCTAGCAATAATTTTAACCACAACAAAGATTATGTAAGAACTCTATAGTAAAAAATTATAATATAGAATATAGGCTGTTTTTCCCCAGACAGTGTTGGTAGAGCTGTGAAAGGTGTGGCCAAGAGGAAAGGTAGTGTTTCCAAAGAACTGGGGAGTAGTGACTTTTGCCCAAGTTCTGTCCATGGTAGAGTCTTGGTAAACCACCAGGTGCTTTGGCTAAGTGCCCTCAAGGTATGCACATATAAAAGGAAAAAGGAAACAAATAAAACAACTTTTACACTGACCAAACATATCTAAAACCCTGAAATTAGATTGAAATGACCCCGGATTATTATTATCCCCATTTATTTGGCAGAAGGAAAAAAAATCGGCTTAAATAGACATGATAGAGTAAAATGATAAAGGTAGAGTCTAGATAGTGAATGTATAGGTGCTCACTGTAACATTCTTTAAAATGTTTGTTTCTGAACATTTAAAAGTAAATCGTTAGTAAAAGAAGGCAGTTGTCTCTGGAGGGAAGTAGATATTATTTTAGGTTTTGAATAAAGTGTTCTCCCCGCTTTTTATGAACAGAATGTTCTAGTCCACCTAAAAGTTATATATTGAAATCCTACCACCAGTTTGGTGGTATTAGGAGGTGGGACTTTTCGAAGGCGATTAAATCATGAATGGGACCCGTGCCCTACTGAAACACACAAGAGCTTCCTCTCTCCCTCTCTATTCTCCATCATATCAAAATACAAGTGGGCAGTCTGCAACCCAGCAGAGGGTCCTCCCGAGAACCTGACCATGATGACCCCTATCTCAGACTTCCAGGGTGCAGAACTGTGAGAAATTAATTTCTGCTGGCTGTAAGCCACTCAGTCTATGTAATTTACTAAGTTACGCCAGCCTGAACTAAGACACTAGGGACATAGGTTCCCAGTGTTGGCTTTCGTGACTCTCTGGAGGGTGATGCGGGAATGATGGGGACAGCTATCGCAGCTTTCATGCAATTATGAGACACTGAATAAAATGAGAGGTAGTGGAAGCACCCAGGGATATGCTTCTGAAAAGGGGGCGGTAAGCCAGTAAGTTTAGGAATCTATGCACCACAGCATCACTAATTTTCTCTCTCTCACCGAAGATTGGTTTGATTTTTCTAAGTGTTTATATAAATATAAATATTCATTATATGCTTTCTTTTTTTCTTTTTGGAGGGGTTGGCTTTTTTTTTAACCGAGAATAATTATTTTGGGCTTAATCCGTGTTGTTGGTTGTTGTATGTATCAGTAGTTCTATTTATTTATTTATTTATTTATTTATTTATTTATTTATTTATTTTTGCGACACTGGGGCTAGAACCCAGGGGCATTCTACCTCCGAGTTACACCCCCAGCCCTTTTTGTGTGTGTGTGGGTCTGGGGATGTAGCCCGGGGGCATTTGACCCCCAAGCTACATCCCCTGCCCTATTTTTTTTTTTTGTTGTTGTTGTTCTTTATTTTGAAACAGGGTCTCACTAAGTTGTGGAGGGCCTCACTAAGTAGCTGAGGCTGGCGGCACACCGCAATACTCTGGTCTCAGTCTCTCAAATGCTGGGATTACAAGCGTGGGCCAGCACGCCCGGCAAGTATTTTTTAGTTTTTAGTTTTATTTTTTAATTAATTAATTTATTTATTTTGGTGGTACTGGGGTTCCTGGAAGCCCTTCCACCTCTGGGCTACACTTCCAAACCTATTTTATATTTTTGAAACAGGGTCTCTTACGCCAGCGCGCTGGCTTCAAACCTGCCCGATCCTCCTGTTTCCGCCTCCCAAGCGCCTGGATTACAAGCGTGCACCACCACGTCCGGCTAGTTTTTATTTTGAAACAGAGTCTCACTGAGTTGTAAAGGGCCTCATTAAGTAGCTGAGGCTGTCGCAAACCACGACCTTCCTGTCTCAGCCTCCCAAATGCTGGGATTACAAGAGTGCGCCACCATGCCCGGCTATTCTTATTATTGATGAGCTATGTCTTTGTACAAATACACTATCGTTTGTTTATCTATGTACGTGCTGATGAATATATGGTTAGTTTCTTATTTTATGCTATTTCATTTAAAACTGCTATGATCACTTATATATACGTCTGAGTATTGACATATGCTTTGGTTTCTCTTGGATAAATGTCTAGGAGCAGGATGGCTAATTACATGTATGGTTCATATTTGAAAAAACTAACAAACTGCTTTCCAAAGTGATTGTATCATTTCTCACCCCACCAGTACAATATTAGAGTTCTAATTGCCCCCCATGTTTATTAATGCATTATAAGGCTTTAATTATAGTCATCGTAATAAATATGCAATGATATTTTGTAATTTTATCTAATTTACATTTCCTGAATGGCTATGTTGACCAACTTTTCATGTACTTATTTGCTATTTATGTTCCTTCATGAAGGATATATTAAATTTTGTACATATTTTAAATTGGATTGCTGATTTTTCTCATTATTGAATTTTGAGAGTTCTTTGCATTTTCTAGATTTGAGTCCTTTATCAGATACATGCTCTGTAAATATTGCCTCGTTCTGTGGTTTCTTTCAGTCTCTCATCAGTGTTTTTTTTCAGAGTGTAGCTATTTATTTTTGTGAAGTCTAATTTATCAATTTGTTCTTCTATGGCTTTTGGTATTTTATCTAAGAAATCTTTGCTTAATCCAACTTTACAAAGATTTTCTTACGTTTTTATGCATAGTTTTTTTTGCCTGTTTGTTTTGAACTTAGGTTTATAATCTACTTAAGTTAGTTTTTGTATATGGTATGAGAATTAAACTCGAATAACTTTAACATACAAATAGCTAATTTTATAGCACAATTTGTTAAAAAGATGACTTTTTAAATAATTTTAGTGGTGCATTGTAAATATACAACATAGATTCAAAGTGATACATGTATATACGCACACATCACTTGCAGCGTTTTCCTCCAAATCCCACTCTGCTGCTCCACCCATTCACACTCCCCAATGGGGGTAACATCATTTAAGACTTTTCTTTCCTCAACCCTCCTTTCATCTCCTTCTCTCCCCCCATCCCTTCCACATTCTACTGGTATCTCTCTTTTATCTGAAGTCCCCTTTCCTTACTATTTTCTTCCTAGGTTCTATCTATGAGAGAAAACATAAAACCTTTGACTTTCTGAGAGTGACTGATCTCACTTAGCATAATGGCCTCAAGTTCTACCCAGTTTCCCACAAATAACATTATTTTGTTCTTTATAGCTGAGTAAAATTCCATTAAAGGTATATACTGTATTTTCTATATCCATTTATTTTTTGATGGACATCTAGGTTGGTTCCATAATTTGGTTATTGTGAATTGTGCTTCTATAAACATGAGTATGCAAGTATCAATATAATACTCTATTTCCTTTGGAAAGGTACAGAAAAGCAGCGTACCTTGTCATATGATGGTTCTATTCCTAGTCTTTTGAGTAACCTCCGTACTGATATTCATAGTGGTTGAACTAACTTACAATCCCAACAGTATATAAGAGTTTCTATTTTTCCACATCCTTGCCAGCATTGATTACTGTATGTCTTCTTGATGGTTGTCATTCTAACTCAAGTTAGATGGAATTTCATTGTTGATTTGATTTGCCTCCCATGATTGCTATTGCTACTGAACATTTTTTCATACAATTGTTGGCCATTTACTGAAGGGGGAGAGAGGGGGGGGAGAGAGATGGAAAGAAAGAAGGAAAGAAAGAAAAGGAAAAAAGGAAACTTCAGAAGATGGAAAGATCTTCCATGTTCTTGAATAGGCAGAATAAATATTATTAAAATGGACATACTACCAAAAGCAATGTACAGATTAAATGCAATCCCTATTAAAATACTAATGCCATTCTTCAGAGAACTAGAAAAATGATCCTAAATTCATATGGAAGAAAAAAGACTCAGATTAGCCAATGCAATTTTGAGCAGTAAGAACTATGCTAGAGGCATCACAATACCGGAATTCAAATTATATTACAAAGATATAGTAATAAAAACAACATGACATTGGTATAAATATAGACACACAGACAAATGGAATAGAATAGTAGATACAAAGACCAAACCTTACACTAATAAGCCTGTTGATTCTTTACAAAGATGACAAAAAATATATATTGGAGCAAAGATCACCTTTTCAACAAATAGTGTTGGGGATACTGGATATCCCATGTAAAAGAATGAAACTAGACCCCTGATTTTCACCCTGCACAAAAGCCAACTCAAAAACAGATCAAAGACCTAGAAATTAGACAGAAATATTGCAATTACTAGAATAAAACATTAGACTAACTCTCCAACATATATGTACTGGCAGACACATCTTTCTTAAGATCCCTAAAGCTCAGAAAATAAAAGCAATAATCTATAAATAAGATGGCATCAACTTAAAAGCGTTCTGCACAGCAAGGCAAATAATCAAGGGTGTGAAAAGAGCTGGACATGGTGGTGCATGCTTCTAATCCCAGCATTTGGAAGGCTGAGACAGGAGGATCACAGGTTTGTGGCTAGTCTCAGCCACTTGATGAGGCCCTGTACAACTTGGTGAGGCCCCATTTCAAAATAAAGAATAGAAAATAGAGCTGAGAGGTTTAGTTCAGAGGTAGAATGCCCCTGGGTTCAATCCCCAATCACACACAGAAAGAAAGAAAGAAAGAAAGAAAGAAAGAAAGAAAGAAAGAAAGAAAGAAAGAAAGCAAGCAAGCTACAGAATGGGAACAAATCTTTGCCAGCTATTCCTCTGATAGAAGATTCATATCTAGAACATAGAAAGAACTCAAAAAACTCCCCTCCTCACACACGGGCAATTGAAGACAGATGTGGTGTGGTGGCATATGTTCATAATCTGAGGTTTTAAGAGGTTAATTTTATAGTTCTACTTGATTTTAGGAAGATTGCAGGCTCTTGGCTAATCTCAGAAATTTAGCAAGATCCGCAGCAACTTAGCAAGACTGTATTTAAAAAAAAGAGCTGGGGGTAGAGCTCAAAGGTAGAATGCTTCTGAGTTCAATCTCCAGTACCATCCACCCAAAGCACACAACTGAAATGAATAGAAAATTCTGAAAAAGATGACTTTCTCTTACAATTGCCTATTTGTTGAAAAATCATATAGAAGGTAAATTTTTGAACTCTTTATCATTTTATTGGTCTGTTTTGTCTTTATCCTGTTTTATTGCTTACCATAACCACACTATCTTTATTATTGTAGGCATACACTAAGTATTCAAGTTAGTATAGGTACTTTAACTTCCTTTTGTTTTCAAAGTGCTTTTGGCAATTTTAGGTCCAAGTGCTTTTTAGGTTCAGATTTTGTTATAAGAAAAGAAAGTCCGCAGAAAATTTGGCCAAAGTTCTGTTGAATCTGTAGGTCAATTTGGGGAGAATTTACATATTAGCAATATTCCGGCTTCTGAGCCATGAATACAGCATATCTCTCTGTAATGGCTTGGATTTAGAACATCCCCCCCAGCTTTCATGAAAACAAGGTAGCAATGCTGAAAACCAAGCTTGATTGCCAAGGAGGGGTCCCTGAGGACATGGCCTTGAAGATTACATATCCTTCCTTATCTCCCTGATTTCTTTCTGCTTCTGGTCTCCAAAATCTCTCTGCTTCCCCCAACTCTGTCTTGAGTTCCACAGATTCAGCCTCACAGGAATTGAACCTTAAAATCTCCAAAAACTGTGAGCAAATAAATTTTCCTTCCTTTAAATTGTGTTGTAAGTCATTTTGAATTATAGCTACAAGAATGACAATAATTAATATTTAGATTCTGAGCCATGAATAGGGAATATCTCTCTATTTAGATATTCTTTAATTTCTTCCCAACAATAAATTTCGATTTTGTGTGTATGTGTGCATGTGGTACTTGGAATTAAAACCAGGAGCATTTTACCTCTGAGCTACACCTGCATTCCTATATTATTTATTATTTTGAAACAAGATTTAACTAAGTTACTAAATGCTGGTCCTGAACCAGAGATCCTCCTGTCTTAGCCTCTCAAGTACTAGGATGACAGGCGTGTGCCACTGTGTGCAACTTTCTGATTTCTAATTTTTAATGAATTGGTTTCGTACAACTTTTGTCAGATTTATCCTTTTGTATTTTATATATTTTAATGCTAGTAAAATGATGTCTTTATTTCAATTTCTATATGTTCATACTAGAGATTGTTGTTTTTGTATATTGATCACATGTCTTGCAACCTAGCTAAACTGTTATATAGTTCTACTCACTTTTTGTAGATTTTATTTCTATTTTTGATGATCATGTTTATTAATAGAGATGATTTGGCCTTTTCTCTCCTTTTTGCACTGGCTGGTGTCTCTGGTACAATGTCGAATACAGATGGCAAAGAAAGATTCTTGCTCTTAGAAGGAAATCATTCCGTTTTTCACTCTAAGTATGTTTTAGGTGTAGGCTTGTAAAAACCCTTTAACAGGCTTAAGAAGTTCTTTTCTATTTCTACTCTTCTGAGAGCTTTAATTAGAAATGGAGGTTGTTAAATATTTTCTTCTTCAGCTGTTGAGATGATTGTGCGTATTCTCTTTATAATTCTGTTAATATAGTCAATTACATTGATTATTTTTCCTTTTTAAATCAATATTTTATTTCTAGAATAGGCAATACTTTGTCATGATATATAAGTTATTTATATTGAATTCACTAAAATTTGTTTATAATTTTACATCTATTTTCATGAATGCTACTGGTCTGTGGTATTGTTCTTTTTTCTTTCTTCCTTCTCCGTTTTTTATCCCTTCTCATTTCTTTTTGTAATATCTCTGATGTTGTTGGCACAGTAATGTTGTCCCAACAGAATGAGATTATGTAAACTTCCTTATCCCCCTGATTTCTCTCTGCTTCTGGCCTTCAAAATCTCTCTGCTTCCCCCCACTCTGTCTTGAGCTCAGCCTCACATGAACTGAACCTTAACATCTCCAAAAACTGTGAGCAAATCAATCTTCCTTCCTCTAAGTTATGTGGTCAGTCATTTTGAATTATAGTTATGGAATGAGATGGAACATAATTTATCCTCTTCAGTTTTGTAAAAAAATATATGTAGACTTACTATTTTTATTTTTTTAATGTTGGGTAAAATTCATCATTAAAATCACTTTACCTTGGAATTTTCTTTGTTGAAAAAGTTTTAATAATATAATTGATTTCTTTCATAGATATAGGCATTATTTAGGCTTTCTACTTGCATGAGATTTGGAAGTTTATGTTTCTCAGTGAATTTGTCTATTCTAGTAAAGATTTGAAGTTTAGTGCTATAAAGTTATTTATGATAATAGTTTATGATAATTTTAGTATATTTAAATTCTGTAATGATACCATGTTTCTCATGCCTAGTATTGTAATTAGTATCTATTTTAATTTATGGTGGGGCCACTAATAGGTTTATAAGGTTTACTGATATACTCCAAGAGTCAGCTGATAGTTTTATTCATCACTTTAATTTTTTGATTTTGTTAATTTCTATTCTGATATTTACTACTTCTTCAATTCTTTTTATCATTTCATTCAATTTTCTTTCTCTAGTTTCTTATAGTGGGAGCTACAATCACTGGTTTAAGATTTCTTTCCTCATATACATATTAAGTATTTTAAATTGACCTGGCTGAGCATGGTGGTGCACTCCTGCAATCCTAGCATTTGGGAGGTTTTTTTGCAACTCAATGAGACCCTGTTTCAAAAAAAAAAAAAAAAAAACAGGGCTGGGGGTATAGCTTATAGGTAGAATACCCCTGGTTTCAATCTCCAATACACAAATAAATAAATAAATAAATAAACAAACAAATAAATAAATTGCTTTAACTGTGCTGAATAAATTTTGATATGCTGAATTTTTATTTATGTTCTGTTAAAACACTTTCTAATCTCTCTTTTGATTTATTTTTGGACCCGTGATTTATTTGTAAATGTGTTAACTTCCAAATACCTGATTTTCTAAATTTTTGTTGTTTTTACTTTTGATTTCTATCTTGACTCCTTTGTGGTCAAATTTAAATGTTTAAATTTATTGAGAAGTGTCTCATGGGCCAGTGTTTGATCTATCATATTGAAAAGTCTCATGTGTACATGAAAGTAATGTGTATAATAATGTTAGGTATTCTCCAAGTGTCAGTTATGTCATTCCAAAGTGTTGTTGAAGTCATCCAAATCTTAGCATTTTTGCCTATTGCTATGTCTACCAATCATCTTTCACTAATATTTTATTAAATTCATAAATCCATATATTTATCACCATTTTAAGTCTTTGTTTTATGTATTTTTATGCTCTCTTATTAGTTGCATACCAGTTTAGAATTTTTATACCCTTGATAAGCTGACCCTTACATGATGTACTAATCCTCTTTATCTCTGGTAGCATTTTTTAGCTGGAATCTAGCTTGTCTGATATTAGCATAGTTGATCTAAATTTCATCAGACCACATTGTAATCTTTTTTTGCACATTATTATTTGCAACTGACTTGTGTCTTACATACAGATTTTTTTTCTTATAGGTAGTATTTTGTTGGGTCTTGCTTTTTAACCCAATCTGATAGTCGTGTATATGTGTGTGTGTGTGTGTGTGTGTGTGTGTGTGTGTGTGTGTGTGTGTGTGCATGTGTGTGTACACATGTATGTGTGTTACTGAGTTTTGAATGAAATATAATTTCATTCCTATTTTATTTTTTATTTTGAAAGAGAGTCTTGCTAAATTGCCGAGGCTGGCCTCAAACCTGCAATTCCCCTGTCTCAGCTTCCAAAGTGCTAGGATTACAGGCTTATACCTCCACACCTGGTTCTGACAGTCTTTTAATTAAATTGTTTAGGCCATTTACATTTAATATTATTTATTTGGTTTGGTTTAAATCTACCATCTTCTTATTTGTTTTCTGTTTGTTCCATTCAGAACAGACTATATAATTTTAAGAGCCCAGAGTAATATAAAATTGTAGGATCCTTATTTATATATAAATTCTTAATTTTTTATGACAAAAGATTACTAAATCAAGCATCATTTTTAGGGGGTCCTTCTAAAGGCAGGGTCTCATGTGACTGCTCAGCTCAAATACCTATGAAGTTGCTCTGATTTTGCTTTTTTTCCTCTTTGTTATCTCTTTCTGCTCTTCATGGATTTAAAATATTTTAATGATTCAATTTCAGCTTTTTTTTTTACCTACTAACTTGTTTTGTTATTCTAATGACAGGCAAAGTTAATATATATGTATATTCTTACATATGTATGTATATATGTCATATATATTATATATGTCCTACATCAAATCTTAACAGTATACTTTCTTTTCCTTGTTTCAGCCTTTTGACTATTGATGCCATGGTTTACTTTTGCATAGGGGGCAAACCCTAAAATACATCGTTGCTATTTTTGCTTTAAACAATGACTCCTTGAAGATTGTTTAATAAGAATTACACAATCTAGCCAGGTGTGGTGGCACATGCTTTAATCCCCGCGCTTGGGAGGCAGAGATAGGAGGATCACGCAGGTTCGAAGCCATCCACGCTGACTTAAGGGACCCTGTTTCCAAATAAAAAGTATAAAAATAGGTCTGGGAGTATAGCCCGGAGGTAGAAGGGTTTCCAGGAACCCCAGTACCACCAAAAAAAGAAAAAATGACACAATTTAATTCTTTATGGCCCAATAAAACCCCATTGTGTATGTATCTGTGATATAGATATCACATTCATATTACAGATTATATTTCTTAGCCATACATCTGTTATGGGACATCTAGGTTGATTCCATAACGTGGCTATTATAAACTGTGCTGTGTTAAGCAGGGATCTGCATGTGTTTAATTATTTGGGAGGAAAGACCAAGAAAAGTTGTATAGCTGGATCATATGGTAGTTCTATTTTTAGTGTTTTGAGGATCCTCCATACTGATTTCTTGTGTGTGTGTGTGTGTGTGTGTGTGTGTGTGTGTGTGTGTATGTGTGTGTGTGTGTGTGTGTGTGTGTGTGTGAGAAGGGCTAGGGATTAAACCCAGGGGTATTCTACCTTTAAGCCCTATTTTATTTTTTGTTTTGAAAAAGGGCCTCATTAAGTTTCAGAAGGCCTCCATAAGTTGTAGTTTTGCTGGCTACAAAACTACAATCTTCCTGTTTCAGCTTCTCAAGTACTAGATTACAAGAGTGCTCCACCATGCCATCTTCCATAATGATTTTCATCTCTCAGAATTTAAAGATGCTATTTCAGCTGGGCATGAAGGCACACACTTGTAATCTCAGTACTTGGAATGCTGAGACAGGAGGATGGAAGGTTTGAGAACAGCCTCAACAAATAGCAAGACTCTCAGCAACTTAGTGAGACCCTGTTTCAAACTAAAAAATAAAATAAGTCTGAAAGTGTGACTTAGAGGTATAACTTCTCTGGGTTCAATCCCCAACACCACACATACACAAAAAGAACTTATTTCATTGTCTTATAGGATACACTGTTTCAGAAGAGAAATTTTCTGTCATTTTAATGTGGTCCTCTAATTTTTTTCTCTTCTTGCTTTGAAAAATTTCTATCACTCAAATCAACATTTGATTATGTTGATCTTTGATGTACTTTGTTCATATATGTTGTGTTTGGTGTTGAGTCTTATGAATCTATAGTTTAACACTTTTCATGAAATTTGAGAAAATAGCCATTATTGCTTGGGTATTTTTTCCTCTCCTCTCTTTTTCTTCAGAAATTCCAATTATATGTACATTTGGTTGCACAAAATTATTGCAAAGTTCACTGAGCCCTTATCCTCTGTTCTTTTTTGTTAGTCTTATTGTTTTTGTTTCATTCGTAATACAACTATTATTAGGTCTTCAGGTTTTACTCATCTTTTATTCTGCAAGGCTAATAAATCAGCCATTAACCTAATGCAGTGCATTTTTGTCTCAATAATTATGCTTTTCATTTTTAGAAATTTGATTTGTGTTATTTTTTTGTTTTCTTTGTCTTAAAACATGTGATCACTCCTCTAACACAAGAGTGATTTTAAGATACTTTCCTATTAATTCTACCATCTGTGTCATATCAGAGTTGAATTCAATTGGCTGGACTTTATCCTCACTGCGGGTTCTACTTTTTGCTTTTTTGCACACAGGGCAGTTTTTTATGTGATGTCAGCCACTGGTTATTTTTCTTTTTGGGTGTTAGGCATTTTTTTTCCTATACATTTTCTTGAGCTTTGTTCTTGGTTATGCTTCAGTTATTTGGAACTTTTGGGGTCTTCTTGGGTCTTCTTTTATCTTTTGTTATACTGAACAAAAGCAGCATGTAGCCTGCAGTTAATTGCTCTCCTCTACTAACTTAAATATGGAATCGTGAATTATGAGCTTCCCTATTCTGGCTGCCTGGGGCAGGCACTGTTCCTGCCCCTGGTGATGTGGGAGCCACTGTTCCTTCTAACCTTTGGGTGTTTCTTTCCTGACCCCGAGCAGTTTCTCCACATGCATGTATGTACCAGCTCTCCACTGAATATTTAAGACAGACACTTAGTAGTCCTCTGGAGTTGCTCTGTATGTAGCCATCTCCTCTGTAGTATTCTGCTTTGCAGCACCCAGTAACTTGTCTTCCTTTGGTTCTCACTGAGATACTCTTTCTTCACCTGGCAAAAACATACTTGGCTCTTCCTGAGATCACCTTTTCTGCACCACAACCTGGAACCTTTTTCCAGTCAGGAGAAGGGACAATCACAGGATTCACCTCATTGGTTTCTTGCCCCTTAAGAGATTAATGTGTTTAGTTTTATTTATGTCTAGTGTCTTGAGAGCTACTTTTCCATAAATTTTGTTCATTTTTCAGATGAGATGATAAATCTGGTGCCTGTTACTTGTGATTAGAAGAAGAGTCTAATATTATATTTTGATGAGTCAAGGGTATGTACTGTAATTTTTGTGATAAGAACTAATACAGATCAAGGAAAGATTTAACTTCCAAGCCAATAAAGAAAGAAATGGAAGAAAGTGAAATAATTAGGCTAAAACATGGTAAGAATAGGGTGAAAAAGTAGTATACAGGCAACAAATAGAAACAGTAATATGGTAGCTTTAAACCCAAATATATTAGTAATTATGTTAATTATTCAATCAGAAGCAAAGTTAAAATTGGATTAAACAAAAAAGTAACCATTCAGAGTTTTCATGAGTAATAAACAGTACATAAGGGTGTAAAGTGGATGAAAATTAACAATGAAAAAAAGATACACCCTGTTAAACTAATAACAACTAAAAAAGGTGATGGAATTCTATTAACATCATACAAAATAGAATTATGGAACGTAAGGCAAAAATTATTACAAGTGATAAGGGGAGTCACTTCTTTTAGTTTTTTTGCAGTACTGGGGATGGAACCCAGGGGCATCCTACCTCCAAGCTACCCCCCTAGCCCTATTTTTTATTCTTTATTTTTTAAACAGGGTCTCACTAAGTTGTGGAGGGACTCACTAAATAGCTGAGACTGTCTGTGAACCCGGATCCTCCTGTCTCAGCCTCGCAAATGCTGGGATTACAAACGTGTGCCACCATGCCCAGCTAGGGAGTCACTTCTTAATGACATTTTATAGAAATATATAACTCTACATTTATGTGGCTAATAATAATCATTGTCTTAATTTATCAAAAAATGAAAAAAACCTACCAGGAGACGTAAACAAATTAAGTGAAAATATTCAAACACATCTTTCTTAGTAATTATTAAAACAAGTATGCATTAATTCTGTAAAAATATATGTAATCTGAATAACAAAATTACTAGCTGCAATCTAATGTATACATTGGTTGCACAATTCACTCACCAACTCCAGAAGTCTCTATTTCCTATGCACATACAGAACATTTGTGAATATTGATTGCACTATGAAGCAAGTGGTCCATAGAAAGCACAGATAAGGTACAGCTCCATGACCATAAAACAATAGTTAGAAAATTCCTAGATGTTTGAAAAAAAAAATAGGTCATTCATCACTAAATAATCCATGTGTAAGAAAGAAATCATGAAGAAAATTAGAAATGTTTTAAATAGACTAGTAGATTCACATTGATGGGATAATTTATAGCCTTAAATATATGAATAAATAAAAGTTGAAAATAGACAATCATTTATCTCAGACAGACAGAAAAAGAATTCCAATTCAATTCAAACGAGAATGAATAAAGTGAGACCATATACTATTGAAAACATAAGTAAAAAAATCTAAAAGACCCATGGTTGTCGACAAAATTAATTCTTGGATTTTTTTTTTAAGCACTGGGGATGGAACGCAGAGGTATTCTACCTTCGAGATACACCCCCAGCCCTATTTTTTTAATTCTTTATTTTGAAAGAGAATCTCATTGAGTTGCAAAAGGCCTCACTAATTATCTCAGGCTGTCCTCAAACCTCTGATCCTCCTATCTCAGTCTCCCCAATGCTGGGATTATAAGCATGCATCACCATGCTTGGCTAATTCTTTCATCTTGAAACTTGAACAATAACTAAAAAAAAAAAAAAAAAAAGACAAACCCTCATCCCGTAAGCATTATGGAACTAGATGGATCACTGGCAAACTCTACTAAACATATAAAAAAGAATTAGCATACAAACTTTTCCAGAGAACTGGAAAAGAGGGAATATTCCCTAGCTAATTTTAATGATATTCAAATCTGATAAAGACATTATGGGAAAAGAATAATTTAGGCTGTTATTACTCATGAGGATAGAAGAAAAATTCTAAACAAAATACATGCAAGCAGCATTCAATAATATGTAAATTGACAATACGTCAAGATTAGACTGGACTGATTCCAGGAAGGTAATGCTGGCTCAACATTTGTCAAATACATCAGTGAAGCCCGTCCCATTAATAGAAAAGAACACATTGTATGATTGCTTCAGTATATGCAGAAAAATCACTTAATAAACTTTGCATTAATTTATGATAAATTTTCTTAGCAAGCTGGGAATAGAATGGATATAGAATATAATACCTTATCCATAAAACATCTGCAGCTCAGATCATCATGTGGAGCATACGATCAGTATGAGCTGGCAGAGTGATATAGCTGTCAAAGAAATTGATGGAGACTCAGAGGGAAGCACAGGGCTCTGCTCAGAGAAGGCAACGTTCTCTTCCATTATGTGGAGGACAGACAGCAGTGGAAATATTGTGCTAGTTTTGAGGGGAGCTCTCCTTTAACCAATGACCAACTGGAGAGGCCCCTAAAAGATAAAGATGATCAATCATGACAAGTAAGCAGTGATGAAATAAAAGACTTAACAAATGGGTAAGGTTTCCTGGGTGGAAGGCTCAGAACTTAAAGGCTGTAGAGAAACTGTAACTTAACTAGTAGGAGAGAAAGTTATTTAAAGATAGGTGTACCTTGAAAAATCTACAAAGAAGAATTCATTAATAATTAAAACATTGAGATTCTTGATGATGTCCTTTGATGAACAGAGACTTTTTAGTTTGATGCCATCCTACTTGTTAGTTCTTGTTTTAATTTCCTGCACTTTGGAGGTCTTACTGAGAATGTTACTGCCTGTGCCTATATGTTGGAGTGTTGAGCTATGCCCTCCTCTAATAACTTCACAGTCTCTGGCCTGATTTCCAGATCTTTGCTCCTTCTCCATTTGATTCCTGTGCAGGGTGAGCGGTAAGGATTTAGTTCCATCTTTCTACAAATGGATAGCCAGTTCTCCCAGCACCAAGTTCATAGCAGCACAATTCACAATAGCCAAACTATGGAACCAACCTAGGTCTTCATCAACAGATGAATGGATTACAAAATTATGTTAAATACATGCAATTGAATTCTACCCAGCAATACAGAAGAACAAAATTATGTCATTCATAAGAAGATGGAAAGACCTGGAGACATTATGTTAAGTGAGATCAGTCAAGCACAGAAAGAGAAGGGATATATGTTTCTCTAATATGCTCGAGCCAAGGAGTATTTGGGGTACCTGAGGGACTCCAGATAATGGAAGAGATCCTCAGTGGAGCCAGGAAGAAAGGGTAGGGGAAGAAGAAGGCTGAGGTTCATGAATGGAAAAGCTACTGGTATACATATGAATATAACATTGTTATCCTGGACACTAGGTATTGGGAGGGAGGGAAATGGGGAGGTGGGGGGAGCACACCAGGTACTGTGTGAATATATACCATTGTCAACATGATCTACATTATGATCTAAGACTATAATGCACCAATAAAATATAAAAAAATTTCAAAAAATGCAAATGTAGCAAAAAAAGTAAAAAACACTCAGGATGAGAACCATCTGCTTTCTAGGTTCTCTGATGCTGTTGTCAAGAGGTTGGAGGACTCTTCAGCAGGGCTCTTACAGAAAGGACTAGGTTAAACAAGTAACATCTAAGGTGACTTCTAGCCCCAATATTCTATGATTCATCAACCATAGATCAGAACTTTAACAATTTTTACAAACGGCCATTGCAAGTTGACACCATGATGCTTATGGCAGTAAAACACATCCCATAATGGAGTAGCTTTAAGAGTTAGTTACTTCTGTACTTCCTTTCTGACTGTTGTTAGAAGTCACTGAACTCTGAAGTCATTTTAATAAGACTTTAGGGCAGTTACCATAAGATTGAACAATACACTTACACGTCCTTCACTTAGCTTCTACTGCTAGAGTTAGAATACCTAATGAATGAGTAGTTCAAGGAAGTTAGATTGGTTTCTCCATATCCCAAAGATTTGTTCATGACTCCTTGAATTTTCTCATCCCTTGTATTCAGTTTACATATCACATTTCTTCTCTTGAAACTGGTTCTATTCTTAAACTGTCCTTTTCTATTTTTTTAATTCAGTAATTGTGAAAATTTAGCATCAACACAAAATTTCTCAAGACACTTCTTAGAAATCATACATTGTTAATGTGCACTTGCCGACATATTTGCTATCTTGTTTGAGTTGTGGTCCATTAAAATATTATTCTATTTCTATGCATTCATAAGTATAGAAATACCTCATATCTGTTATGTGTCGGTTCCATAAAATAACTCTAGTAACATTTTGATAGAGAATTTGTGAATTCCTCCATTTATTCTCAACTCATCCCTGGTTCTTTGAAAATCAAGGCTTTGTTAGCTCAGGAGTGACAGAGGGTGACTCTCAAAGCAGAGCCCTGTAGATACTAGTTGAGTCAAAAGTCCTTTGTGGGTCTGTGTCTAATGTTTGAAAACTGCCCCTAGCCTCGAGTTTTATATTTTCAGAAACATCTAAGCATTGAGACAGTGGTTAATACCAAGGCTAGCCCCCTCAAATCTGAAATCTAGTAAAGTATCAAAAGGATTTATATATGTCTATTTAATATGTTTTCCTAGTTATAATTCTTAATATATTTCAAATATGGTAGAGAGAGGATTAAGAAAATTATTGCCCTTCTCTTTTAAGTAAATTATTTTATTTAAAAATATTTATTACATTATTACTTAAAGAAATTTTAATAGCACTAGAATAATTATAAATTGTTAATACTGAGCTGTTTTTCAAAGTCAGTTAAAAATAGTCTTAAACTTCTTTTTATATTATTATTTATTTTTACATACACAAAAAACACTTCAATATTGCCATAGACACATTTTAAGAAATTTCTACTTTATTTTTAAATTTACTAAAAAATTGAAATCATTTGAAAGTACACTATAAATGGTTAAGTGATATTCAGTGCATAATAGCTTAAACAACACACTAATAACTCATTACATTGTATTTATAGGAAATATTGGCACTGAAAATCTCTGATTTTTGTGTGATCAATCTCTATAAAATGTTCACAAAATGTAAACATTTGAATGACTAAAAGCAGGTAGTTTAGTAATGCACATATATAAATTTATGTTTAGAATTTCATACATTAAGTCATAAATACCTATAGAGTAATTTTGCTAGAGTTTGAATGTATGTAATAAATTACAAACCATGCAAAAAAAAAAAACCCTACAAAATACACGAGTGTTCTACTGTAACCCAATATCGCTTAGAATTTTGTATAAGACTGATTTATTTTAGGTTCCTTCCAAAAAAGTTAGGTAAATGTTGGAAGAATTTATTCTGATATGGTCCTGTAGCCTAAGAACACCTTGAAAGCAATAAAGAGCAATTGAAAGCAATACATGGTTAGAAGGCCAATAGAAATTAAAGTTATCCTTACAGTAATTTTTATGTTAAAGACACCAACACCATACTGAGGACCTGGGTTTTTCAAAGATCGAGATTTTCCAAAGATTAGTTGTATTTCTTAAATAAATAAAAGTGAAGTTTTTAGAGTGAACAGTTAAGAAAATTTTCCCCGATATAAGTAATAAAAGGAGATGATTCCTATTTGTTTTTACGTTATGACTTGTAATAAAATTCTAAAATGACACGAGAAAATGTGAACATCAAATTATTCTACCATACTAAAAATAGAGTCACAATAATAAAACTTACTCTAGAACTATCTAATATAATAACTACCAGTCAACATGACATTCATATTTAGATTTTTGGCTTGGAGTGTGGCACATACTTGCAACTCCAGTACTTGGGAGGCTAATATGAGAGGATCACAGGTTTGTGTACAGCCTCAGAAATGTAGCAAGTTCTAGAGAAACTCTGTTTAAAAAATATTAAAAAGGCTAAAGATATAGCTCAGAGGAAGAACATCTTTGGGCCCAATTCCTCAGTACCATACACAGTACATATATACATACAAACATACATACACATACATACAAACATACATACATATATATGAATTTAAATTTTAATTATATAAAGCTAAAAATTCATCTTCTGTGTTGCCTTAGCCACATTTTAAGGGCTCCATGAACAAATATGGCTATTATATTGGACAACACAGACATAAAACACTTCCAGCACCATAGAAAGGTATATTGGACACTGCTGTAGAATGTGAGAAATGGTATGTGTACATTAAAGTGAAAAGAGCCTAAATCCTACGGATTAGCAATAGGACCCTGGCTTTTTTTATTTTTCATTTCCACCTTCAATTTTTATTTAGGTAAAAACATTGTATATTCCAAAAGGTCATTCTCTGGTCTTTTTGAAGAGATAGCACTTTGCTGCTAATTGCTATTACTGGCAAGATAAATACCTTTTTAAAAATTTTTTTGTGGCACTGGCGATTGAACCTAGGAGGATCTCATTAAGTTGCTGAGGCTGCTTTAAACCCTGATCCTCCCGTCTCAGTCTCCCAAGTATTAAGATCACAAGTGTGCACCACCACACCTGACTTGACCAGTTCTTAAAAAACAAATTACTAGTTGGGAAGCCACTCAAAAGGCATGTGGATGCTGGAGTAGCAGAATGGATTGACACTAAATCTTTACAGAGT
This sequence comes from Muscardinus avellanarius, assembly GCF_963383645.1. Taxonomy (NCBI): domain Eukaryota; kingdom Metazoa; phylum Chordata; class Mammalia; order Rodentia; family Gliridae; genus Muscardinus; species Muscardinus avellanarius. Next base: position 65,769,061 of record NC_137789.1, on the reverse strand, counting down.
TACAAAGAAAAAAAATCACTAGTACAAAATAATGCATCTGAGTAGTAAGATGAATTGGGTAGCTTGGTCACTGAGACCAAGACCCACCTGCCTCAGACCTCACTGCTGTCTTCAGGAAGAGTTCTGTGGGGCCAACTGGAAGAAGATGAGGCTGGACAACCCTGCAGGCTACACATGCTGGGCCTCCTGGAGCTCATGACTCAGAACAGCAAGTGAAAAAGAGCATTCTGGTTGAAGTAGGGTTGAAAACTCTCTTTAAGACAGAAAAATATTAAACCATGTTAATATATCCAACCTTCAGAAACCAGTTCCAGGAAAACCACAGTGACTCAGCAGGAAAAGTGCTTATTTGAAAAAGTATTTTCTAAATAGAGACTCTCAAACTCTGTATTTGATTAAATCCACTTGAGAAGAAAACACCTTCATTTTGTGTTGACCTATTATCTTCAAATGATTAAATATCACTGCCACTTATAAATTTTATATCTCCTTTAAAGATTACATTTAAAAAACCATTTAAATGATACCATGCTGCCATAAAAGGTAGTTTCTCCTCTCATTGAAATAATATTCCCCGAGGGGTCAGATTTACATCTCATGCAATGCCATGGGAGAATTAGACTCCACGAAAGCAAAGAGAATCCTCATAGAGTTACATAGGATGAAAGTTTGGCACAGACATTATTTTTTAGATGGAAACTGATGAACAGAATAAAAGTTAAAATATACAGAAATGGGGATCCAAGGTAACAATGACAAAAGAAAGGAGTCTTTTGTGGTTTCTAGATTGTTTTTTTTCCTCCTGTCTCCGTACAATTTTGGCTGAGCCTCTCCTGTTTTCTCTGATGGTCCTCATGCTACTAAGGCTGGTTATAATGAAAAGGCAGTAGGACTTCAGATAACAATAAAGTGACTCCTAGTTCTAATAGCTTTCTTAATGATCGGCTTTGGGTTGCACGCTCTAAGTGTCTCCAACTGTGAACTATAAGACCAGATGAAACCTGAAATGACTCCATGGGGTAGTAAAGGCACAGAATACTCTCTGCTCCAAGACTGTCACCCTGGGCTTTGACATCTTCATTAAAAAAAAAATCTCATGCTTATGAAAATTGCAAGTACAAACTCTGATCTGTGTGTGTGGCAAGTGTAGAAGTGATATATTTCATTTCTTTTTCTTACAATCACTTTCATGCTTATATGTTATTTCCCTTGCCCTATTTTTGTTTTATTGCTATCACAAAATGGACTGGTTTATTTTGGTGCTATTTCCAAGAACAGATCAGTGGTGGTTCATCTTGCTTATTATAACTCAAAGAGCCTGTAACAGCCTTTAGTAATTTCAAAAATCTAGTCTGTGAAATTCTTCCTTACTTTGTGCAAAACATAATTTACTTTTTATTTGTGCATGATATTTCTATATTACATATTTTGAGCTGCTCCTAAATTGCTCTTTGATTGATATTATTTGGATGAAACCAATTATACAACCTTAAACTCTCTTACAGTGTATGGAAAATATTATTTTTATACCTAAAGTAGGCATATTTTCAAATATTCCTAAAACGCTAATTGCTAATTTCAGAGACATAAAGCTTATTAACTCTTTGTGCTACATGCATGAAGTGTATGTGGGGCAAAGTGTTGCCTTATTTCTCTTGTTGTGGTATCTATGGATGAGTGAGTGCTAGAAAATGAACTGTAGTTAATACATTTCAAATTCTAGGTGCACTTTAATGAAGAAGCCAATATCGCTTTATACTGCAACCTGAAAAAACTCATCGCTTGTATCTTGCAAATGTGTATGTATGGGGGACAATGCTTTAAACCCTTAAATGTATGATTTTTAAAATTTTCATGACAATTATCTTATTGCCCCATTTTGCTGACAAAGAAATATCCCAGAAGTTGAAAGTTAAACTTGTCCAAGGCCTCACAGCTAGAAAATGGTAGAAACATAACTCCCAGAAAATCTGACTTGAGAAAATCCATCTTAATGAGAGAGATGTAAAACTAGATGTATCCGTCATCCTAGGGAATATTAGAGGGATTTCAATATTTAGTTGCCTAGTACTCTTTAAGGAGTCTTTTGACACTCACAACATAACAACAGCTTCATTACTTAAAAAATGCTCCAAAACTTAAAATTTGACTCTTGCCTTGTACTCAGCACTGTGTCAGTTCATATAATTAACAAGATCAAAAGTTAGTTTCTATTATGCCAAAAAAGGCCTAATAGAATTGTGTTAAAATTATTTTGTGAGAGAGATTACAGTAAAAGATTAGTAAGATTGTAAGGAAATTAACAATTGAATTGAAAGATTAGTTGCCCATTTTCAGTGTGTGTAATAATATGTAGTCATCTGAGATATAAAAGCATATGTATTATGGTAAAATAATGTATTTTAAAGGGAAGAAGATATAAACCCATCATAAACACATGGATAATTTTAAGTGGTGATAAATGTCATAAACAAAATGAACGAGACCAATGACACTGAACGTGTCTAGGTGGGGAAGGCCATTTCAGCTCAGGTGGTCATGAACAGATGCTTTGAAGAGATGATACTGAACCTATGATGCAAGCAATTGGAAGGAGATAGTTGTTCAAGACCCAAAAGAAACTGGGCATGATGGTACACTCCTATAATACCAGGACTCGGGAGGCTGAGACAGGACTGCAGGTTTGTGGCCAACCTCAGCAACTTAGCAAGGCCCTTCACAACCTAGTGAGACTCTTATTTCAAAATAAAAACTAAAAAATAAAATATGCCTGGGTATATAGCTCAGACGTAGAATGTCCCTGGTTTCAATCTCTAGTCATACACACACACACACACACACACACACACACCCACACCAACCAACCAAAATTATAAAAAAAAACAACAACCAAACAAGGGAAGAGTTTTTCAAGAGAAGACAAGCGCTCTCAAGACTCTGAATAATGGGAGGAGAGTAGGTTTGAGGACCACATAGAAGTCCAATTGATTACAAGTAGGTGAGGTTAAGGGGTGGAACATAATAGTCTAGGTCACAATTGATTAGATTATTAGGAACTCATGGACATGGCAAATAGTTGGGAATATTTTTTTTCTTGGTATAATAGGCTATTTTATGAGTTCATGCAGAGTAGTGATAGACTTGGAGAAGCTCAATTTCACAGCTACCTAGAGAATGGAGAGTTAGCAGCAGGGAAACCAATTAGAAGACACAAAAGATGGGCAGGCTCAGACTAGGATCTTTGCAGTGCCAAGACGTGATTAGATTAAAATCTATATTAGAGGTAGGGCTGACAAGATTTGCTAATCCACTAAAGATGTATATGAAGAAAGGAGAAGAATTAAAGATAAATCATAAGATTAAACATAAGTTACTGGGTTGAGAAGAGATGAGAAAGGGAGGGGAATGGCTAGGATGGAAGAACAAGGAAGTCTGCATAGGGCACATTAAAAATATAACATACCTTAAGCAGAGATACAGCAGTTACCAGCTGTCTACCTCCAAGGACATTGTAGGGGAAAAGTGAAAATGGTCTAAAGATCATTAAATTATACTGAATTAAATTCAAAATGTAATTAGATCAGGATCAAAATTTTACAAATTATAGCCTATGTGAATCACTGTTTTCTGGAAAAGGCAGGAAATAATTCTTATAAAACTAGTTATTCACCATATTTAAATTTCTTGGAGATCATATGTAACAGGCCATCAGATAGCAATTTGATCCACAAATCCTACAAATCCCATTAGTTCACAGCCCCATCCTCTTGGTGTTTTACTGCTGTTGACAGTTGGGACCAAGGGGAAGGCCTCGTCTGAAAACTGAGTAACCTGGGACTCCATTGCCTGAGTCACCCTCTCAATGGGGATCTCAATCCCCCCACTTTTTCTTCTTTCTTTGGGACCAGGATGAACTTTCTTAAGGACTGATCAAGCACAGGGCTGCTGATCAGCATGGTAACACAGTCCTTTTGTACTTCTCTTGGGGTGGAATGAACAATGATGACTGCGTTCCTGAAAATTTAACCTAATTTCACAACACGGAAAACTGACCGACCTACTTTTGAGCTGGTCCTCTTTCTGAGTCTCTCATCTGTGGCTCTGAGCTCAGAATGTCATCTTCATGTATGTTTAATGACCACTCACATACCAAAGGTACCAGGGCAGCCTTGACATTCAGCACCATCTGGAGAATGTGTCCTATGTCTTCCTTCAAGCGCCTGGGTCTGACTGTAGTATGACACTTGTCTACAGACTCAAGAGTGATTTAACTGTGCGTGGTTGGGGGGGTGCCTGTAATCCCAGTACTCGTGAGGTTGAGACAGAGGATTTCAGGTTTGAGGTGAGCCTCAGCAACTTAGTGAGATTCTCAGCAACTTAGCAAGAACCTGTTTCAAAAAAAAAAAAAAAAAATATATATATATATATATATATATATATACACACACAACACACACACACCTAGGAGTGTAGCTCAGAGGGAGACTACCCCTGGGTTTGATCCCCAGTACCAAAAAGAAAAAAAAAAAAAAAGAGTGATGTATCTCAGTGGTTTTCAAAAGTGTTTCTGTGTAATACTGAGAAAGAGAAAAAGGCAAGCACAGGGCACTCTGGGTTTCCAGCCTCTATTTCAGTCGTAGCAACTTCACAAGTTTCTATTTCATATGTTCAAGTTCCAAGTGAAGTTATCATGTGTTTACAAAGGACTGTTTATGCAAATAGGTCTAAGATCTTAAATATTAGACTAATAGATTAAATATGCACCCTTCCTCTAACTTCAGTTTGCCTCAGACACATTTTGCAGAGACATTAAAATATAAAGTAGGGAGTGGAGGTGAAGAAATCTTGTATTCTTCTTTCTCTATCAATGTACCACTTAACACCAGGAAGAGGAGGCTGCCTGGAAGTAGGAAGGGAAGAATAGCCTATCTTCCTCCTTTGGGCTTTGTGTGTTGGCCTGGATTTTCTTAATTTCTTTGGGTTGTGGTTTAGGCTAAGAATCCTTCGGGAGATCCTTTGTTCCTGAGGAAACTATACTTGGTAACTGCTTCTTTGTGTTTGCCAGTGTCCTAACCATCCAGTTAACTGGTGTGCGTGCAGGAGGAATGGATGGAGCAGCTGTTTTTTGTTTTCTCTCTTGAAGTCACAAGCTTTTGGGGATAATGGCTCAGAACTGATCAAAATAAAAAACTTCCCTCTGGTTATCTTTGTTAGGTCAAGAAAATATGAATCAACTTGTGGGTTTACCAGAATGATTGCTTGTTTTCCGTGGAAAACTAGGGAGTTCTGTTTGATCAACAGCTGCCTTCTGCCTTTCTCTTTCCTATAGCACTCTAGCCCAGTCATTGTGTAATTAGGTCTACAAAAAAAAAAAAAAGTGGAAAGTTTCTCAACTGCCTTAGCACACAGGGAACTTATACTGCATACTAAAAATCCAGCAGTCCTTTGGGAGTCTGGCAGACAACTGGGCACCACGCTCTAAGATCAAGCTAAAGGTTTACCCACAATGGAGCTGTCCAAAGGGCTGTGAGGCTCTGATACCTGGACCTGTGACAGATATACTAGTTTTAGCTTCTGGGCAAGGTCCTATCAGTTATATCTATAAGCCTTATTTAACAAGCTCACCATTAATGAGTTTCTTCTATGTACTCTATTCTAGGAAGCCTCCTATCCCCAGTTTAGTTTTACTGGGCTGTGCATCTTTGGATTGTTATGTTCTATTCAAGTTGTTAATGGACTGAACTAAAGTAACCTTGAAAAAACAATGTAAATATAAAAGAACCTAATATTAATTACCTAGATTTCAAGGAAAAAGTTTCAAATCAGTTTCCTTCCAGCGCCCTCTCTCCAAAATGACTGCTTGATGACCCTCCCCACTTTTTTTGTGTTTCAGAAATCTCTTCTGCTTCAGGCCACTTTGGTTATTACAGACTTTAGCATGTCTTTATATCACTCACTGCCACTACTGGTCAGAGGTAATGGGCACAGGGCTCACTGAGGTAGTCTACCCACTGGCCATAGATAATTTGATCAGGAGAAAGACATCAGATCAAAGGCAGTTTCCTGGACTGACTGAACTTGACATGGTCAGTGATATGGAGAGATCCCTCCTATGTTGCCAGAGTACAGAATCCTAGGGAACCACTGGTGGTCATGTTTTGTGTCATAAAAGAAGCCATTTTGTAACGAGGGCAAGACAAATTTGCTATGCAGGGAGTTCCTGATTCTGCTTGTTACTTCCTCAAGGTTTGACTCAGATATAATCTCTTCTGCTATGAATTTTCTCAGTCTTTTAGTTCTTGATATGGCAAGTAACTTTCATATTTCTATACTCCAAATCTCTGCAATCTATAAGGAAGGAGCTTGACGGCAGGAACTGTGATCCTGGTCCTTTTGGTAATTGACATGGCCCCCAAGCAGAAGACCTGGGATGTCATAGGTTTGTCAAGTAGAAACCTGATCCTCAGTAAGTTGTAGCCGCAGCAGGTTGCCAGTTGGAATGGTTGGGGAAAAGGACTTCTCACCTGGGTCTTGCTCCATCATGTCTCTTGGCAGCACTGGGTGACAAAATTTATGTTCCCCGATGGCATCAAGGTCTCTCTCATCTTTCTGGCTGGTATCCTTCCCAGGGTGCTACAGGTTGGATAAGTTGTTGGAACAAGTACTTGTCCCTTGCCTTCCCCGAATCTGTTAATAAATTAATGTGGCCTGCAAAAGTTCACAATACCTGAGCCTCAACTTTGCCTCAGTGTAAACGCAATTTATTCGTTGAATCACAAAATATAGGAGTACATAATTTAAAAATTGAGAAATGTCTTATGTTCATTCACCTGTGATTACAGTGCCCGTGTTCATCTGTTTGGGAAGTGTAGTGTCTCCATGGGCGTCCTCGAGCTGGGAGAAATGGGATATACCTCTGAGAAGGGCTGAGAAATCTGCCTGACCTAAATATTATTTGTAGGATCATAAACTGTTTGCTGGCATACACGACACATATCTACTCTCTTTTGCATTATCATTTGTTGACTGTGCAGCAGTGCCACTTGCAAGAGAAAACTTGATCTGTCATTCCTGGTACTGAAAAGAGTTGTCAGCCTTGGTTATTTAGTGCACTTGGGGCTATGTTTTAATCCATAAACTAATTAATTCCAACAGATATATACTGGGGGCCTGCTATGTGAATACATAGGGACGCAAATCTGACCTGTCCCTGCCAGAGTGTCTTGGAGTTTATCTCTAGGAGGCAAAAGCAACACAGGGCTATGGGAATGCATGATGTTGAACTGAGTCGGGGAGGCAAAGGGTGTACCCTTGAAGAAGGTGAAAAGATAGAAGAGCATTTCAGGCTGATGGGCCAGTTTGTGTGGATCCTGTGCAGCAGAAATGAGCTTGAGGTGCTAAAAGAAAGGTGGTGCCTCCGTAGTGCAGGGGAGAAGCAGGAGGAGTCTCACCACATTTCAGGAGGCTAGTTTCATCCTGGGAGCAACAGGAAGCTTTCAAGGATTTTAAGTAAAGTGATGTAGACAAACTTGCACTTTTAGAATACTTTTTCTGGTTGCAAGGTATAGAATAGATTGGAGAAGGCCAGATGTGTAGATGAGGTATTTAGTCACTGAGGCCCTTGTGTAAAAATGATGGCAAATTGGGCAAGAGTAATAGTGGAAGAGATATTCAGAGGAAGAAGAAATATTTAAGAAATAGTATGTAGATATACATTTTTCCAAGTAAGCTATAGAGCTTTTTTTTTTTTTTTTTTTGGTACTGGGGATGGAACCAGAGATGCTATGCCCTGAGTTCCTTTTTAATTTTTTTTTTAAATTTTAAGACACATATCTCATGAAGTTGCCCAACCTGATCTGAAACTTGAGATCCTTCTACCTCAAGGGTCATAGGTGTGGTCATCACCACACCAAGTTACAGAGAACTTCTAATGTGTGGGACTGGTATTTGATTCTGAGTCAGAAAATTGAAAATATATTAATACTAAGGGGGAGGCATTTTATTTATTAGATAGAAAGGAAGAAAGAAAGAGAAAGATTATTCTGTTCCATGTAAGTTATTGCACTAGCAAGAATTATCTGAACCTTAGCTCATGTGTAATATGCTAAATACTAAAATGAGCTAGAAAAGGTTTATAAAATGAAGACCTTAATTCCATTAAATGCTTTCAATTAATGTGCATTAGCAATTTAACGTGACTTTTGACATTTTTTTTTCTTGTGGGAATTCTCATTGTTAATATGTTTTGGAAGGAAAATGACAATTTCTACTCTGGAAAAACATAATTCTAGTTGAAGTGAGTAATTGTCGTCAAGGAGAAATAAGTTATTCAGAGTAGTCTGTTTCTATTGAATACATTCAAGCTTAACAAGCAATTGTATTCCTGGGTTTATATCTGGGACTCCATTCCTTCATCACAGAGACACAGTGTCTTCTGTGTGCCTCTGTACAGGGATTTAATTAACCATGAAGGTGTTTGATGGAGAGGAATCCTGCCTATTCATGGTGTTTTAACATCTACAAAAAGGAAATACCATGGTTTTTAGGTTTGGTCACGCAGCCATTCGTTTCCATTGAGAGACCTAATTTGGAGGGGACATATTTCTTAAATAAATAAACTGACTGAAAATATGAGCTGCTATAGATGAGATACCAGGAAGATTGACAGGCTGATAGGTCCTGTTATTAGACTGACCAAAATGGTTATTTTAATCAGAAGATATCTATATTTATATTTATATCTGTATCTCTCTCTATATATCTACACACACACACACACACACACACACACACACACACACTGCAGAATTAGTAGAGATACCTACTGACATTACCCCAAAGTAAATATTATAATCGGGAAACATCTTACCAAACATGTGAAAAACTTGAAATCACAAGCCCAAGTAAGGCCCCTTGACTGTAATTTCAAATTATGTGATAAAGATTTATCTCCAGCATAAAGGCATTTTTCAACAAGAAGAGCCACAATCTGGATTAACTAGAGAACCAGAAAAGAAAGACCAAAAGCCACATGTGTCCCAGCCAACTGTAAAATATGAAACAAAAACCATTAAAGGTAAAGACTAAATTTTCAGGGCTTTCAACTTTTAAAATCTGTTTGAAGAAGGCACAATGCCATTTTTCATACGCTGCCATGTGTTACCTGGTGATAATTTTCCCCAGCCCTGGATCCATTTTCAGTTGCACAAACCAGTAACTTTTGTTTGTAGCCGTCAGTTGGTCTAGACAGACAATTCTTTTGAGATCTGTTCTCTTTTGATGGGTTTATCAGATTTCTGCCCCCATTTTTTCTTTATAGTTTTCTATATCCTCCTGTCTCTCCTGCTTGCATGTGTAATGCAATGGCCCTCAAAGGTCACTTAGCAGTCTAAAGTCACCCATGGAAGGAGAAATCATAAGAGAGAAGAGCAGTGTTTGGTGCTTTCCATACACCCGGAGAGCTTTCTTGTCGAGAATAATTTCTTCCTCACCTACTTCCATAAAAATAACCTCCCCTACCTCTCTCTATATATTTGCTTAATTATTAAATACCAAAGACAGCCCAGGCTGCCCTAGCAGCATTGACTGAAGTACTGCAGAACATATATCATGTTTTTATGTTCCTGGAGCTAAGCCATAATTTTGTTATTATTAGTTGTGCAACCCTAAATTTTTTTTTTTTTTTTTTTTTTTTTGCGGGTCTGGGGATAGAACCCAGAGACATTTGACCTTCGAGCACATCCCTGCCCAATTTTTTATTCTTTATTTTGAAACAGGGTCTCACTGAGTTGCAAAGGGCCTCACTAAGTAGCTGAGGCTGTTCGCAAACTGTGATCCTCGTCTCAGCCTCCCAAATGCTGGGATTACAAGCGTGCACCACCACACCTGGCTAACCCTAAACAATTAATCAAACCTTTTCATATCCATTTTCCCCACCTGTGAAGGTTGTAGGGTTATTGTGAGGCTTACACCAAAAAGGCCTGCGGAAGATCTCTATGCAGTGCCTGGCATGATATAACCCAGTCAATAAATGTTGATTATTCTTATGCAAGGTCAGAGATAACCATTTGATCTCCACGGGTGGGGGGGCACTGGGAATGTGGCTTGTAGAAGTCTGCATCTGTAAGTACGGAAGATATTTATTTCCTCTGGCAAACTTTATTTTGCACCAGAACAAAATATAATTCTGTCCATAATGAGAATTACTTTTTTTTTTGAAAAGTGGGTTGCTTTTATTAAGTTTTGTTCAACCATGGGGATAGTTTGCATTTATTTTCAGAGCAGGAGGTTTGTGGGCTGGTAGGCCCATTTTGCTAGATGTGTGAATTATTTAAAAATCAGTTCCAAAAATCAAAGCAGTACTGTTCAGAATACTTCAAGGGCTGGACTTGAGACACACAGTCAATGCAAATTGTGTCGAGGTATAAGGCACAGTTTTATGATAAGTAGAACAGAGGAGACAGAGCACACGAAGCTAATAAAATAATTAAAATCAGAGGAAAAGAACTGCTTGAGAGTAACAATTCATTTCTGTAGAAATACAGCTTATTCCCAAATGCATATATATACATATATGATAGCTACAAATGAGTTTGCAACTTTCCTCCAAAAGTATTTGAGCAGGAAATAAAACTTTTTCCCAGTGGATGAAATAACAGTCGTTTCTGCCAATCTAAGCAAGGCAGATTTAAATTTTATACGTGTCCAACTGCTTGTTCCCCCTTAGCTAATAACCTGCATGCTGGAAAGATTTCAAATAAAAGGGAGTTCACAGCCCCGAAGCCCAGCTCTGAATATATCTACCGTGCATGTAAACAAGTAAACCATTATGTTTCTTATTGAGATAAAGAATACAATGATAAGTGGGGACTTTCACAAAACAAAGAGCTTCCTATTGGGAGTGTGGATAATCTTCCAGAAAACCCTGTGTTTTGGCAAATCGCACCAGATTAATCTATTAGGCATCTCCTTTCATTATCAAATTTCCGCTGCCTATCACAGTGGCTGCCTTATCAAGCACCCCTTTTTCAATAGCAGTCCCATTCCTAAGATTTCAGATGCTGGCCTACCCTGCTCAGAAAACAGGTGTCCCTACTGTTTGCAGGCAGCAAAGGTCCTTGCACAGAAGCCTGGGAAAGGGCAGGGCTATCAGACTCGGTTCTACCTGAAGGAACAGGTAACAGAAAACTGTTGATTCAATGAATAGAACTTAATTGGCACACATTAGCCAGGAGTGAATGTTTTTTAGAATTAAAATTCCTTAAAAATTTCCCACTGACAGGGAAAGCTTGAAAAAGAAAGGCACAGAAGATTGTTTTGTAATAATCAAGTGGACAGCTCCAAACAATGGAACCATTCTTTGGAGAATTCTTTTGCAAACATAATAGTCGCCCAGATTTACTTTTAACGTTAAATATGGCAGTTTGCAACAACTTCACAAAGTTACCTGTGGAGCTTCCGCTGTTGAGCTCATCGTCTATATTCGGGAGGAAATGCATTTCAGGATTGCACGAGAGGCTAATATTCCAAGTCAATTAGTATGATGTATCAGGTTTTCTGGTTCTCAGAGTTTCCATTGCCAGCCTGTCTTTCTTACTTAATAAAACTGGGCATGTGGTTTCTGACCAGATCTTTTGTGTGCTGGACCAGGGTCACCCACCAACAGTGGGCAGTGAAATCCATTGCTAACAAAAATTTCAGCTTTAACAGTGATGTGCAGGAATACATGCATGCTCAACACCTGGTTAAATGTTTATGTTACAGATTATATCCATACACACTCACACACACCCAAGGGTGCGCGCGTCATGCTTATATTTAATTTTATTTGCAGGTAATTATTTTGCTTTACATAGCCAATGCCAAGATATCTTTAATTTCTTCCTGTCAACTCAGTACAAGGCAAGTCCTCGGCTTGCTAGTATATCTGTGCCCATCTGCATTCTCCAGCAAGTAGAAAGACTCCATTCTATGCCCTGAACTGAGCCTTAAAAACTTGGCTGGTGTGTGCTTTACTGTAATAAAATAAAGGCCTTCAGGAAGGCCACCATACTGACAACCGGAAGATCCAGTCTGCCTGCAGCTTCCCTGCCTGACAGGACTGCTCAGAGATGGGGCTGGGTCTGCAGGGTGGGTAGGAAGCAGTGGATAAGCGCATGCCTTTGCTTCCGGCCCTCTACAGCGCCAGCTTTGTTTCATCTACAGATGATTAAATGGTCTGCGGGGCAATTATGAACTGGAGGAAGGAACAGCCAGCTCTCTCCAGGTTTCCTCAATCAGCATGATTGAATTTCTCAAAGGCAGGCAGCAGTAGCAGAAGCCGTTTCAATGACTTTTTCCTGGAAAATGTTCTGCAGCTCAGAATTGAGCCTTTCATTTAACTACTTGCTGTTTCATTTTATTACGTGCAAATTGTGGCTTAATAGATTTACAGTTACTATAAACCCTCAACTGTTAGAGTAGCCCAAGTGGCTAGTAGATTTTAAAATGACTGGTATGAACTTACAAAAAGTGATAGTTGCAGATTCTAATGAAGGATACAAGAAACTCTAATAAGCAGTGTGCTGACATTCTGTGTTACTTTCATTGTAAGGGCAATATTTTTATTGCTCCTTATAAATGATAGGAGAATATAAGGAATTCAGTTTGAATGGAAGAAAAGGAAGGAGTTCTTGGGGAAAGTAGATTAAATAGGTATCCTATATCGCATCGTATCATGGATACCTATGAAAGGTAAAGTGCTCTTTTTTAAACATATTGGCTTAGAAATTTATACAGTAGGCAAATATGTATATAAATAGAAGGTTAATTTTTATTTTAAAAATAAGTAAATATAGGAAACATGTCTTTTTAATAGTTTGCACATAATATTAGTAAAATGAGACCAAAAAAGTCATTGTTGAAGTCCAACACATTGATTTTCAAATCTGTGTCAGTGTCTTTATCACAGATTTCAATCAATGATCATAGACCAGAATTCTAAGGGTTGAACTACTTAGAACCTAACATGAGTGATGCTTATAGATATGTTAAAATAATCTATAACCCAAATGGAAATTCTGAAAATAGCTTTATTAATATTGTGCATCTCATTTGGGCCACTGATTTAGAGAAAGAATCTTGTCACTGTTTCTGCCTGCAGTTCCTGAAACACACTCACTTGCTGCTTAGCTTTGGGTTCAGTGACTTAGCCTTGACTTTGGATTTCTGAGACTCAAGTTTCTCAAATGTCCAAAGGGATTCTACCTTCCCTGATTGCTTTATGCTGCTGCTGCTGCTGCTGTTGCTGCTGTTGCTGCTGCTGCTGCTGTTGCTGCTGTTGCTGCTGCTGCTGCTGCTGTGTGTGTGTGTGTGTGTGTGTGTGTGTGTGTGTGTGTGTGTGTGTATGTGTGTGATGCTGGAGATTGTGCAAGGAGCATTCTACTGCCTCCAAACTATACTCCCTGCCCTACTTTATTTTTAATTTGGAAATAGAGACTCTATAGGTTGCTGAGAGTCTTGCTACAGTGCTGAGACTGTCCTCAAACCTATTATTCTTCTGTTTCAGCCTCCCAAGATCTGAGATTACTGGTTTGTGCCACCATGCCAGGCCTTTGCCATTTTAACATTAAAAGTGAAATAGTAGTGTGTGTGTGTGTGTGTGTGTGTGTGTGTGTGTGTGTGTATGCGTGTGTGTTGCTGGAAAATTGAACCCAGGGTAAATCTACCTTTAAGCTACATCCCCAGTCCTATTTTCTATTCTTAATTTGGAAAAAGCATCTCACTAAGTTGCTGACAGCTTCATTAAGTTGCCGAGGCTGGCTCCAAACCTTTGTTCCTCCTGTCTCAGCCTCCCAAGTACTAGAATTGCAGGCATGTGCCACTACACCTGGCTGAAATAATTTTGACAAATACAAAATAGTATACCAAGAGCATATTAACATAACAAGACAACTCTGTCAAAAGAAGTCATTGAATGGATTAGATTGATTAGTTGTGTGCCAAATATCAAAAGCATCTGTAAGGATTGGGATGATAATGTTAAAAATAATTGGTGCTCCAAGAGAAAGGAGGTGAAACAGTATGATATGATAAATTCTTTTACAGAGTGACTTGAGTTTCTGAAAGAGTCACATGAAAACCGGCATGCATTATCATTCTGTAATAGCATGCAGCCATTTGCAGCAGGAGCAGCCCGTGGTTTAGAGACTACTGTTTGAATGCTCAAATCCAGAGGTGGTTAGGTCTGGACAATTTCATGACTAGGTAGAACAAAGTGATCCCTAATTTTACATGACTTGTTGGAAATAAACACAAATCCATAAACACTGGATGATAAAAATGTCATATGAAGCTTTCATCAACAAAATATAATTTCTTTTTGTATCATTTAGAGTAAAAGAATCTTTTTGCCCTAAATTGCATAATAAAACCTATGGTCAAATACTAATCTTAGGAATCTGAGTTCAAGCCACTGATTTAAATGAAATAATCTTTAAACATTTAAATATTATATATTTACTCCAAAGTAGTTTATTGACTAATTTATTTTCCCTGAGCATATTCCAAAGAAAATCAACTTAGTGCATAATAGATTGGATTAGGTAATTAGTGAATGATTCAGGCTGTCAATTGTCTATTTTAACATTTAGCAAAATCTGTACAAGGAAGAAGAGGATATGAAATAGTAGAGAATGCAAAATATAGAAATTACATTCCTATCATTTTTAAATTTGTAAGAGACTTGTAGTAGGAAAACAAAAATAAAGGCTACTTTATACACTTTATATCATGTAGAGAATGTAACACCAAGTTCAGTCCATTTGAATTCACTGCTGTGCTGGGCATGGTAGTTGGAATTTGGGAGGCTGAGACGGGAGGATCACAGGTTGTAGGTCAGCCTCAAAAACATAGTAAGATTCTGAGCATCCTATCAAGACCCAGTTTCCAAATAAAAATTGAAAAGTACTGGGGGTATAGAGCTTGGAGATAGAATACCTCTGGGTTCAATCCTCAATCCCCCCCCCCAAAAAAAAAATCACTGCTGTGCTTATCTGAGTTGACATTTTATAACTTATTTGGAAATGATAAGATGGATACCTAATATAATCTGAATGGGACAAAATTTAAAAATTGAGTAAAGCTGTTTAAGCAAGAACCAACTGTATAGAAAGAGAAATATAAAAACATTTGCTGAGCGATTTTAATTAGCTGCAGTTTCTTTGAATTACATTATAAATATCCCAATATGTCCTTTAACATCTACACAAACTACTTAAATAAAATAATACATCTCTACACTTTCCTTTTGTTTACAAATTTCAAATCTTTCTAAAAGCAAAGGAATATATAATTATTTACAGAGAAACATCATTTGAGGAAAAAATTCTTTATGATATGTCCTTGAAATAACATCTGTTTTATATCATGTAGATAAGAGAACAGCCTTTAATTCATCCATCCACACCGCCACTTAAAGTGTAAGAATCTAGGAAGTATAATGTGATTTGCCACATTTTTGTTGTGAAACTTAATATTAAAATGGATCAGATGCTCCCGAATGTAATTTTAAAATGGCAACGACTTCTACACTTCATTAACTACAGATGTATAGATAATAAGTCTCTTTATTGGAGAATATGTTGTTTTGCAGCTGTTAGCCCAACACAGTAAAGAAGCCATTTGCAAATCTCATTAATAGTTCTACCATTTTCTACCACTTGAATGAAAAGTGATAATGTATAGATCTCACAGTCATTAAGAACTTTCTGTTACTCCTTTAGGATTAATTTGCACTGACCCAGAATTTTGTATTTGCTTAACACAAGCCGTGGGTTACTTTGATGTTATCTGCTTCTATAAACAGTAATATACAGTCCTCTCCTGGGCTAAAACAGCTCTTATTCCAGTGAGAATTGATGGTATTAATCATTCTGAAGTCCAAGAGTGCTGATCATAAATTGTATGCGGGACCTCACTTAGTACCTCCCAGGACTCCCATTCATCACAAGCCCTCTTTTCCACCTGGATAGAACATATATAAAGAATAATTTATCTCAGAACTTGAACTCTGTGATCTTCTTGATGTCCAGTTGACATAAGAAACATCGTGCAACAAATATTTACTCTCCTATCTTTTGAGATACAGAGCTGAAGTTATCTGCCATTTCTAAAGTCTGATTCCCTCAAGTGGTCGGAATGGAAAATGCACATCTTGCCTTCAAGTTTAATGCAGATGAAATAAACTGAAATGACCAAAAATAAAGGAATCACTTTAACAATGTTAAAAATAAAAAGATATTAATTTTAAGTCATGATCTACATATCAAAACAGACTTTTTTTTTACCACATATTAAGCCTAAAAATGCTAGCTTATAATTTATGAACTTTTGGGCCTGGAAAATGTTTTGAGAGCCTCATTTTTAAAAAATGCAAACCTGCATAGATCTGTAGAAATATTTATCTTAAACAAAAACCGGTAACTCAGCTCAAGATCAATGCGACCTCCCCCCAAAAAAAACCTCTCAGAAATCACCCAATTACATAGATAGTATTTCAGAACCTCCTTTCCACACCACCTAAATTAGCTGTCATATTTAAGGAAGGGTTGCATTTGGTAATTTACTTTTCAGAGAAAAATATATCCTCACAAAGAATGGAAGGAGATAAGCCACAGGAACAATAATGAGGAAGAATGGTCAGAGGCTAGGTGGCAATCTTGAATTTCAGGAGGTGTACATTTCTCCACAGGATCTCATTTGATAGCTTTGGTGATTTTCCCCCACATCAGTGAAAGAAGGCAAACCAATACTCCAGACTAAAACTCTTAACCATGGAGGCATTTCTGTAATATTTCTGATTTCATCCTAAACTTAGCTTCGATTTGTAATTTTCAAAGCTCTCTCTGTTTCATTGTGAATGTGTGGCTTTATATTTTGCTGGGCTCCAAACTTATCAATGTGTGAGTTCACTTTATGTGATGCACCTTAAAAAGCCAATTCTCAAAATGCCAATGGAAACAAGTACAGCATAAATAAGCTATCACATTGAGTCCCCCAAAATCCAATTTTAGAAAATAAACTCAAAAAACTTGTGCCAAAGGGTAAGCTGAAAAGAATCAAAATTCTTACAATGACAATCTTCCATCTTCCTTTTCTTTTTACTATGACTACAAACTTCACAAGAGTTGAAAAGTATTTCAACTCTTCTGTATCAAAATATTCTGTATTAAAGAAACAGAGGGGAAATATGTGATACACAAAGTTGTTGTATAGACTGCCACTTAACATTCTCCTTTGGAAAATTTATTTTGTGAAGTGTTCTGTTATCACAGCTTAACTCTTTTGAAACAGTAGTAGTTTCTTACTAGATGACAAAGGATATTGTTCCCATGTTAAAAAATGTCTGACTTTGACACTTATACATTGCATTGTTGACTGACCTGAATATTGAGCTAGTAGTGAGTCAAGAATATACAAAATGTGGGAGGCTGATCCAGGAAGATCACAAGTTTGGAGCCAGGCTGGGCAACTTAGAGAAAACCTTGCTTTAAAATAATAAATAAAATAGGTGTAGAGGTGTAGCTCAGAGGTAGAATGCCCCCAGGGTCAAGCCCCAGCACCCAAAACGAAAATCAGTAATACAGATATTCTTGTTCCTGTCTAGGAATTCAGTCTGTTTTCTACAGGTTATACTCTGAATTATACAGAGAAAATATTTGTAACTCATGTGTCTTATAAGTCATGTCTATCTAGACTATATATAAGAACTCTTGTAACTCAAAAATAAAGGCAAATCATCCAATTAAAAATGTATAAGAGACTTGAACAAATGCTTCTCCACAAAAAGAAACACAAATTTCCAATAAACACAGGGCATGATGTCAAACACCACTACTTATTAGAGAAATGCAAATTAAACACACCAAGAGACAGCACTCATATCCACTAGGATGGCTGTAACAGGCAAAGAGTAACATGTGCTGACAAAGACATAGAAATTTTTCTGGTGGGAATTTTAGATTATGAAGCAACTTTGGAAAGCAGTGTTTTAGGAAAAGTTAAACAGACTGGTTGCAAGACCCAGAAATTCCCCTCCTAAGTATCTATCCAGAAGCAGTGACCATGTATCTCCACATAAAGATTAGAAAGTGAGCCTGGCGTGATGGTACACACTTGTAATCCCAGCATTTGGGAGGCTGAGACAGGAGGATCATGGTTTGTGGACAGCCTCAGCTACTTAATGAGGCCCTTTGCAACTCAGTGAGACCTTGTTTTAAAATAAAGACTAAAAAATAGATCTGGGGTCGGGCGTGGTTGCGCACGCTTCTAATCCCCACACTTGGGAGGCTGAGACAGGAGGATCGTGCAGGTTCAAAGCCAGCCTCAGCTGCTTAGCGAGGCTCTCAGCAACTTAGCGAGACCCTGTTTCCAAATAAAATATAAAATAGGTCTGGGAGTGTAGCGACGGAGGTAGAAGGCCTCTGGGTTCTATCCCCAGTACCACCAAAAAAAAAAAAAAAAAAAAGAGCTAGGGGTTTAGCTCAAAGGTAGAATGCACCTGGGTTCCATCCCCAGTACTGAGAATAATAATAATAAAAAAAAAGACTAGAAGGTGAATGTGCACAGCAGTATTATTCATAATACACTCCCTTAGGAAAAAAAAAAACTAAATTTTCAACTGATAAATGGATAAACAAAAAGAAATGAAGTACTGATAGATGCTATAACACAGAAAAACTTCAAAAACATAATCTTCTGGGCCTGACAATGTCTTGAGAGCATCATTTTTTTTTCATGCTCAGTGAAAGAAGTCAGTTATTAAAGAACATATATTATATAATTATATTTATATAAGATATCTAGAAAGATATAAAATATCTGTAAAGTGGCTGACTCAGGCTGGGTGTAGGAATAAAAATAGCTAAATGGATATGAGGTTACCTTCTAGGGTGATAGACGTATTCTAAACCTAGATTGTGGTGATGGTTGTATAACTATGTAAATACACTAAAATGTAAATGCCTTGAATTCTCTACTTAAAATAGATGAAATATAGTTTTTGGTATATAAATTGCATCTCAATGAATCTGTTCAAAAGAATAAATGCAGAGAATGGGTTGGGTATAGGAGGATACCAGAGCTGGGTAATTAAGGGTCTTATAAGGATATTATAAGTTTTATGTTTTTATTATTATCATTATTATGTTTTATTATATTATTGTTGTAAGGGTCTTATCAAGGAGCTTTGTCTTTCCCCACAAAGAAACAGAAAACCATGAAAGAATTGTAGTAAAGAACAAATAGTAGTTCTGATCCCATAGGATTTGCATTCCAAGCAGAATTGTATATGTCATGTACAAAGCAGCTTAGGTGTGCAGGTGAGCCAGGTAGACTTCTTGTTTTACATGCGCACCAAGTCGTATGTTCCTAACTCCCAAAAGATCATATTCAGTAGTGAGTTACCTGTGAACATTCGTACAATAAGTGATGTTGAAAGGAGCCCAGGAGCGCAGGAAAAGCCAACCACAGTTCTACCACTCTCTGCTAATTGATAAGTTGATCATCGTCTGTTCCATTTGGTAATTTTGCAAGTGGAATCATAGTTTTTGCTCACTAATCAGAAGATTGTGAGTCATTATCATGCTATGCACTTTGAATTAAACTGTGGGGGAATCAATATTTTAGGCAAAAATACACCAAAAATGAGTCATTATCATGCTATGCACTTTGAATTAAACTGTGGGGGAATCAATATTTTAGGCAAAAATACACCAAAAATGATTTATGATGAGAACAGCAGCTATGCAAACCTTGGTAACCAAATTCCAATTGAGATATTTCCCTAAGTTTGTGTACTTTCAGCTTGAAGTCTTAATTCTTGCTTCAGTAGGTTGAGGATGGTTTGTTAAGCTAAATAAAGTGTTGGTGATACTGATTATGCTGCCCACTGAATTGATACATAACATAGATACGCTAATAATTTTAAAGAAATCGAGGGAGTTTATATAATTACTAGCTTATTATACTTCATTTTTTTGTAGTACTGGGGATGCAACTCAGGGGCATTCTACCTCTGAGTAGCACCCTCAGTCCTATTTTATTCGTTTACTTTTGAAAATGGGTCTCATTAAGGTACTCAGAGTCTAAGTTACTGAGGCTGGCCACAACTTTCAATCTTCCTGTCTCAGCCCCCCATGTACTGAAATTACATCACCACACCTGGCTTATACTTTATTTTTAAGGGAAATAAACAATCATACCACTGAACATATAAAAATAAAGCCAAACTGAGACAACTCTTAACCAGTATCTTAGAGATATCCCACATTCAGCTCAATAACATTTAAAACATTCATAGAATTTTTTTCATATGTGTGTGTATGGTACTGGGGATGGAACCTAGGATCCCTACCTCTGGGCTACAGCCCAGCCCTATTTTATTTTATTTGGAAACAGGTCTCCATAAGTTACTGAGTGAGAGCCTTACTAAGTTGCTGAGGCTGGGTTTTGAACCTGAATCCTCTTGTCTCTGCCTCCCAAGTATTGGGATTTTGAGCATGTGCCACCATGCCCGGCTCAGAGAATGTTTTGAAAGAGGCTCAAGGCCAGAATTATGAACATAAGCTGCTGAATGATTCTAAACAGAAAATTGACTCTACTGTTCAAGAGTAAAAAGGGTCATAAATAATGATAAAAATAAAGAACAGCTTTGAAGTTTAATTGGCCAGAATTGTTTCTTACCATTTTATTCATTTTATTTTTCTTACCATTCTAACTATGTAAGAATAAGTGACACCAATTGACTCTCATAGACACTTCTACTTATTCTCTTAGCTAGAACCTCTACCAAGTCCCTGCGCCTCAAATTAAAGACACGAAAGTCAGTGTCCTATATATCATATGGATAAGTTGTTGATTGCTCTATGGTAGTTCTCTATACTAGATTCCTGACACACCAGACATAGACAAGGCCAAACAGACATTGAAAAAATGTTGTCCAACAACCATTTCAATCAATGTACAGTTTAATTTTCTTAAAGTCCAGATTGACCAGTTATCTAAATTGACAGATTGTTTTTGCATTTGCATCTTGGGAGTAACCATTGGCACACTCTCTGATTTTCTATAATTTACAGGGCCAAGTTCTTCATTGTTTTAGCCAATACAGTCTTCTATTTCATGAGTAGTCTGGCATTTTCAAATAGCTTCACTAAATTTTGGATAAGTTTTTCCAATTTGCTTTTCTCATTGAGCTCTACCTACAAGGACTATCTGACATCCCAAGGTTTAGATGTATTTGAGTAATTTGAAAGAAGAAAAGAAGGCAAAGAGGTAAAAATATGTCTCTTTCATGTTGCTATCAATCAAAAATAAAAGCAGATTTCTCTCAGACTAGACCTCTACCCACAAATCAACTTTGGGAAGCATCAAACAGTAATTTGCTTTCAAGAGAAATTTTTTTGAGAAAACTACATAAGCCTTTATGATTGTATTGCTAAACAATTTGGAATCCATCTATAGCATAGAATCTTTATAAAGTCCATGTGCTGTTTAAACATTTTAACTTTAATAATTTAGATTATAGGTATGATATAAACCATCTGCATGTTCCTCATTGTAGGCAGAGAATGTTTTTTCTTGCAGCTGGCCTGGACTTAAATTCTGTGAGCCAGGGGGCCAGCTGACCTTCCTGTGCATGGTAGCCATCTTTTGTAATAGAATCTGAAATAAGAATATGCTGGGCAAAGTTGTGTAATATGGTCCTAAACTTTACTAAATTGGTTTTGAATGCTGTTCAAACATTATCTGTATTGTGTATTTTAAACTCAAGTTGTTGTAGTTTAAAAGCCAGGAAAGATTCTAGGAAGATCCTGAAGTCTGGATTACAAAGGCTCAACATTTTCATTAGTCATAAAACTTCACGTCTTAGTCATCCAGAGTGCCACAATCTGTTAACAGGTGTTGAGAATAGTCACCAACACTTGGGAAATCTCAGGCTATTTGTAAGGCACACGTATGCACATTCTTGAAGGGGTGTCTAAAAGGGGTGATTAGAATTGATTTGTAGGGCAAAAGTGGCATAACAGTTCATGCAATCTTCTTTTGGCTTGTGTTTTAAAGCAGACAATCAGCAAACTAAGATAGCAGAGGTATCCGTTTTAGACATATCATTAAGCTCCAGGATGAGAATTAAAGGGAAGCTTGAAAGGTACTCACCTCTGTAGTCTGAGACATCCTTTGGCAATAAGAGAAAAGTCAAGTCAGATGAAGCAGGACAAGGCTTCACAGGATGCAGTCAAGGACCATGGAGAATAGTTTAAAAGAGGAAGGCCAGTGTCAGCAGATGGAGCAGAGGGTGCTGACTTAGCAAACAGAGGTGAAAATCCCCAGGAACAGGACAGCTTTAGTGGGAGAAGGACAGCATTTCGTACATGCTCTGCAACCTCACGGCCACATCAGGAGGCCACCTCAAACCCTCTATCCCCTTTAGTGGACTTGCCTGACACACTGTCTTCCTAAGAGGTACTTATGGGACTTGTCCTTTGGGTCAGCAGGGAGCATGGGCCAAGCAGCCACTCTGCAGCTGCAATTTGTGTACTCGTGAATTTCTAGATCCATGCAGCTTGCACCTCAATATGCCAGACGCTGCAACTTTCAGGCTGGTAAAAACAAGACTGTTGAATAAAAAGGAAAGAACAATTCAGCGACTTTATGCAATGATGAATTCTGGGTTAATTTTAACATGTCAGGGAAAAAAATGATCTAGCCATGCCTGATAAGCCACTTTGGCAGCTCAATGAAAGTTTAGGATGTAATGGCTGGAAACGACCTCAATGTGATCAGATGCATGAAAGGAGCCAGGCTTGGTGGCATGTACCTGTCATCCCAGCTACTCTGGAAGCTGAGGCAGGAAGATCACAAGTTTGAGGTCAGCTTGGGCAACTTAGACCCTGTCTTAGAATAAAAAGTAAAAAGGACTGGGGATGTATCTCAGTGGCAGAGTGTTCCTGGGTTTAATGCTCAGTATGGCACAAAGAGAGAGAGGGGAGGAGAGAAGAAAGGAAAAGTGAGCCAGGCAAACAAATACTTTAAGGTGCTGCAATGATAGATTACTACGGCCCAAACGCCCCTTAGTATATGCAAGACCTCACATGTAAAGTGAAGTTACACTAGTTCATATAAAGACCAGAGATGTGCTCAGTTATCACTATACATGTAGTTCCATATGTATATACCTACATTTTAATGATTTTGCACTTAGAAAGTGCAAGATATGAATAAAAGATCAATGATACCCTTTTAGTTCCAAAATTGTTAGAGTGAGGGGTATTTTTTTCTTAGAAAAAGAAATACTGTAACCTTAGAAAGAAACATGCTTTAACAAACATGTATTGAGAGCCTTTTATTTACAAAGAAGGTACAATAAAAATATGTATAAGACATAGGTTTTGCCCTTGTGAATCTTTCCAGAATCCAGTAAGGAGAAGATCTTGTGTAAATAACTGGTTATAATCTATGGAGGAAGGTGAGACTGCTTTCAATAGAGGCACTTGTGAAATTCTAATAAGGTGGCGTAGAGCATAGCTTGATTCTGGAGTGTTCTTGTAAAATATCAACTCTTTATCTTCTCATATGTATCACCATTGTGCCTGCTGCTGCAGTAAAAAGAACGAAGCTGTTCAGATGAGGGCAGCTCAGTCATGATGGTGTGGAGCATAGATACTTTAGGGTGGATTACCAGCTCAGAGCGCGGACTCATGAGATAGGTCAAGCTTTGCACTCAACATTCTTCTCTTCCAAGGATTTGCCCTCATCAGCCCCAGGAGGTTGTCTGGATGTCTAAGTGTTGCTTCATTGGCTCTCTGGTGTCAAGATGTCTTGTTCCATGCGGCCTATGGTAATAGTCTCTGTCCTGTAGCATCTGTAGATACTATGCCTGGCCACACTTACCCGTAGGCAGTGTCAGCCTTTCCTGCTGGTTATGTCCACAGTCTCTTCTCCTCTCCTCGCCCAACACGGCTTCACATGTCAACACCATGTACCGGATACGCACAAGGATTGCCTTCAGGCCAGGCCCAGTGTAGGGGCGTGGGAGCTGTGATGCTGGGCTTTCTCTTATTCTAATATTCCATGCTGCCATGTTTTCTTTATTACAACCACCCCATGTAGCAAATATACTGTGAGGCTGCCTTCTTCCAGAATTCCAGGTGAGAAGGGAGGCCCAAGTCTCTTCTCTCAGAATACAGGCTTGGAAATCCATCCTGGAGCTTCCCTTTGTAAGTAAAAAACCTAGAGGTGGGCACCTTAGGGGCTCACTCAGCTGTAATCTGCCTCTGTTTTGGTCAAAATTTAACTGCTTTAATCCAAACCTTTAACCACACAATTTAAGGAGGGAAGATTTATTGTTCACGGTGTTTGCAGATTTCAGAGTCTAATCCATTCCAGGCCAGGTCTGAGGAGCTCAGGGCATGACTCAGGGCATGAGTGGGAGAGAACAAGGCTTCTCTCTCTTACATATTGGAGGTTAGAAGCAAGAGATAGAACAAGAGGAGGAAGAACCTTACATAATCCCAAGCCACACTCCAGTATTCCTCCTTAGCAACCAAGTCCTGCTTCCAATATTGCTACCTTGTTTTTGTGAGGGGTAGGGAGATATTCTAAATCCAAACTAATACATTTTTCTTTCATTTTATCTGCAGCTTCTTCCTGTCACACTTGAAAGGAGTCAGAAAACTGCATTACATCTGGCATAATCTCCCTTCTGGTTTAGGGTAAAGACTTGCTATGAAAGGGAGTTTTTGAAACTCAGGAAAACCATTCACTCTCCAGGACCAAGCTTCTGCAAATCAAAACATATGTGCTTTCAGCTCATGTACTTGGTTATTGTCTTCATGTTTTTGATTGCATCTTTCCTCACTTGAAGTAAGAATGTCAGAGAGTTCTAGAACATCATCCAGATTATGTGCATCTTACATAGTTTAAATTATTTTACATCTCTGTAAGTTGTAGTACACTAATAAAAGGCAAATGATTCTTGTTCATAAATATGCAAAAAATATTTTATCTAGTGGAGATGCCTATTGGCCAGTTTTGCATCCATTAGCAAATTTATTTCAGCATTTAAAATGGCATATATAGCTGAGCATGGTGGCACATGCTTGTAATACCAGTACTTGGGAGGCTAAGACAGGAGAATGGCAGGTTTGTGGCCAGCCTCAGCTACATAAGCGAGGCTCTTCACAACTTAGTGAGACCCTGTTGAAAAAACAAAGAATAAAAAATCAAACTGGTTGTGTAGCTTGGAGGTCGAGTGCTGTGGCGAGCCGCCATTAGAAGATGGCGCCGGCTTCCTGCCTCTGAACTAGAAGATGGTGCCGGCTTCCTGCCTCTGAGCTTGATTGACACATGGCTGTGCAGGAAGCAACTCCATATTTGGAGGCTAAAGTTATGTAACGCATGACGTGGTGGTGGCCTGACGAGAATGAGTCAATGAGTGAGTGAGACGTGGCAGGGAGTGATTGGGAGGGTTAATGTTTATAATGCCCTGTGCGAGGCAGATCGCCGCCATTCTGCCATTCCGCCATTCCGCCATTCCGCCATTCCGCCATTCCGCCATTCCGCCATTCCGCCATTCCGCCATTCCGCCATTTTCTTCGACTTGTATCCTGAATAAACGGCTTGCAAGAAGAGCTTGGTGTTGCATCTTAATCGCTGGTCGAGGGACGCGACAGAGTGCCCCTGGGTTCAATCCCCAGCACCACAAAAAAATAAATAACTAAAATGTCATATATGTATATATATATATATATATATATATATATATGTATGTATATATATATATATCATATATACACACACACACACATACATTCATACACTCACATACATACACACACATGTATATCAGTATGATTTTGAATTCTTCTTTGTTCCTGATATAACAGGTAACTATTTACCTCAGTAAAATATTTGCTGTGTGTTCCTTTTATATTTGTATGGGAATCATGGTGGTGCCACCATGCTCAGCTATATATGCCATTTTAAATGCTGAAATAAATTTGCTAATGGATGCAAAACTGGCCAATAGGCATCTCCACTAGATAAAATATGAAAGGTACTGAAGGTAGAACCTAAGGGCCTTCTAACTCCAGGCTATCCCTTCCCCAGCCCAATTTTATTTTATTTTTTATCTGGAAACAGTTTTTCTAAGTTGCTGAGAGCCTTACTAAGTTCCCAAGTCTGGTTTTGAAACTATAATCTTTCTGTCTCAGTCCCCCAAGTACTAGGATTACAGGAGTGTGCCACTACACCTGGCCGTTGGGTTTACCTTTTTTTTTTTTTTTATTGGTGGTGCTGGGTGTGGAACCCAGGGGCTTTCTACTTCCGGGCTATACTCTCAGACCTATTTTATGTTTTATTTGGAAACAGGGTCTCACTAAGTTGCTGAGAGTCTCACTAAGTAGTTAAGGATGGCTTCGAACCTGTGTAATCCTCCTGTCTCAGCCTCCCAAGTGCTGGGATTACAAGTGTGCACCACGATGCCCAGCCGTGTTTACCTTTAAAAATAATTATACTTTGCTGGGTGTGGTGGCCACACACTTGTAATCCTTGCGCTTGGGAGGTGGAGACAGGAGGATCGCGCAGATTTGAAGCCAGCCTCGCTGGCTTAAGAGACCCTATTTCCAAATTAAAAAATATAAAATAGGTCTGGGAGTATAGGCTGGAGTTAGAAGGGTTCCATTCCCAGTACCACCACCACCAATAATAAAATTATACTTTAACAAAAATTTTTGTGGTACTGCAGATAGAACCCAGGGGGCATTCTACCTCCGAACTATATCCTCCAGTTCTATTTTTTAGTCTTTTTTTAATTTTTTTTTGAAACAAGGTCTCTCTCACTGAGTTGCAAAGGGCCTAAGTAGATGAAGTTGTCTGTGAACTGTAATCCTCCGTCTCCACCTCCTGAATGCTGGGATTACAAGCATGTACTACCATGCCTGGCTCTTTAACAAATTTTTCATCTTTATTGAACCAAAAATTTTAAGGTTTGAAAAATATCAAATTTCCCAAGGGTATAAAAGTAATGATTGATTAAAAATACATTTTGAGCCTAAATATTTGATTCCAAATCTTAAATTCTATATTGCTTCATTATTTAACTTCCAAGAAATTGTTATTTTATGCCATCTCTAGTTTTGTACTTGTGTTGAAAGGGAATTTATATCCTCAGCATTGTAATTTTAAACCAAAAAGATATGGAACTAATTGTAATTTTAATTTTTTAAATTGGTGCATTGTGGTCATACATCTTAAGGAGTACAAGATGGTGGAATCATACATGCACACATCACCCAAGTAGCCCTTCCCCAATGCCCGCCCGATTCCCTCCTCCTCCCTCCTTATGTTTGGCTTAGTAATTGACTTTGATATTCTTGTGAGTGTTTGTCATGTGCATTAGGGAATTTCCCTCTTCTCACCTTCCATCCCCCTCAGTTTGGTCACCTTATTTGCTCATCTATAATTTTTCCTTCTTTGTCTAGAGTTGCTCCTATGACCCATTTTCTCCCTAGCTTCCACAAATTAGAGAGCATTTGATTTCTTATTTTTTGTGACTGACTAATCTCACTTAGCATAATGTTCTCCAGTTTCATCGATTTCCTTGTAAATGACATAATCACCTTCTTCTTCTCCTCCTCCTTCTTCCTCTTCCTCTTCTTCTTCTTCTTCTTCTTCTTCTTCTTCTTCTTCTTCTTCTTCTTCTTCTTCTTCTTCTTCTTCTTCTTCTCTTCTTCGTGGTACTGGGGTTCCTGGAAGCCCTTCTATCTCCGGGCTACACTCCCAGACCTATTTTATATTTTTTATTTGGAAACAGGTTCTCTTAAGCCAGCAAGGCTGGCTCCGAACCAGCGCCATCCTCCTGTCTCCGCCTCCCAAGCATGGGGATTACAAGCGTGCGCCACTACGCCTGGCTAATTTTGTTCTTCTTTATGCCTGAGTAAAACTTCATTGTATACATATCCCCTAATTTTGTAATCCATTCATCTGTTGATGAACATCTTGGCTGGTTCTATAGTTTGGCAATGGCGAATTGTGCAGCTATGAATGTAGATACACATGCATTAGTTTGGTAGTTTGGAAACTGCAGGAATTAATTGTTAAATACATAATTTTATAGTTAGTTACCACTATCCTTCTCCAAGTTAAATGGTTGTCTGACAGGGGATAAAAGGATGCTCTGATATTTCTTGACATTCTTTTTCACATTTATTTTTATACTGTGCTTTATGGGAAATAACTATGAGTTAGAGCTAGGAAGAAGTAACTCTAATTTATATGCCATATAGTTAAGTGTTGTATATGGGGGAGGTAAAGAAGGGATTATTAAAACCACTTAAAATTACCTACAAAGAGAGCTTAGTTAGAAGCATCATCTCCTGTTTATTTCTGAGTGAACTCCTAACAAATAAAAATATATCACCTATGTCCAGACACAGAATGAAGGATCCTCTGAGGAAAAGAGCAACATTTTAACTATGCAGTTTGTCAGCATTTTATAGTTCAGAATTAAACCACATTTCAAACAGATCCAGTTTTCTTCCTAAAAAAATCACAATTACATGTTTCAAAAATTCTGAACCTTGTTCAACAAGCCCAACCACATGGGTCAATTCATATTTTAAAGTAGAGTTTGAAAAATTCAAAGGGAGGATAAAGAAAGACTCCAAGAAGAAAAAAATTAGTTTCACAAAGCTGTTCCTAGGAGAACTATGTAATCTCCGTCTTAGAATTTTTTGGTAGAGAGAAGTAGGGGAGAAGAACTCAGTGCTCTTCCTTATTTTGGACTCATGGACTGAATAATTTTAGAGACATCAGCTAGAAGATAATACCTTTCCAGTCTGGTAGGAGACGGAATGTTGTTCCAGACTAGTCCTGGCCCAATCCTCAATTGCTCTTCCTAGCTAAAAGGACTGCAGGTTTTATTCAGGTGCCAGTGGACTCCCTTCACCTCAGTGACAGTAGACCTCTCCGAGGTCTTTTATCACCAGGGAATAAAAGTCATGATTGGTTAATCAAGACTGGCAAAAATGAGTTGTGGTCATTCACGTTCATTAGCCACCCTAGGCAGGGGCATGACACTCAGTTTTAGCAGTGAAACATAATGGACATCGTCCTGGGAATAAAGAGTCAGGCCTTTACCCTCTTTTTTTCTACTTGGGATGCTGGACAGGCCATGATGACTGGGGCAGTGGAAACCGGGTCTCACTGAGTTGTAGATGGCCTCACTAAGTACCTGAGGCTGTCCATGAACTGCGTTTCTCCGGTCTCAGCCTCCCAAATGCTGGGATTGCAAGCGTGCACCCACCACACCCAGCTAGGATGGTGGTCTTTGATATCAATCACATCCTGCTGAACAAATAATTCTGTACTGTGAAAAGAAACACTTTGTGAAAATGGTACCAAACATTGCCAGGCCCAATGCAGAAGAACTTCACACTAGTAACCTGTGTGCCCTCCCTTCACCTTGAGGCTCTTCAAGACTGGTCTCATCACATACATTTCTAGTCCCCTATGGTCTAAACTTTTCCTTCTATTTCTTTTCAAGAAAGGGTGATTAATGCAGTCTGATTTACAGATATAACATCCAATGAACAACAAACACAATTTCCTTTCTTTTGCACATATTTTTTTATTTTTATTTTTTGGTGCTGGAAATGGAACCCAGGGCCTTGTACATGTTAAACATAGACTCTGTCGCTGAACCACATCCTCAGCTCCCACCCTTCTTGTCTAATGGACAGAAGCACATTTTATATCCTACTTTCTGAATTTTTAACTTAATAAAATTTATAATTATATATCAAGTAGGTTATTGTAATGCCTTCATACCCTTTGATTTACCTTCATAATATTTCATTTATTTCTTGTGGCATATCCATTTTCCAACTCAGGAGTGTCTGAGTTATTTCTGGATCTATTTTTGTATTTTTTCTTAATATTATTATTTTTATCATTGTACCTTTTATTTAAGGTCTTAATCTAAATATAAATCAAATCAAAACCAACCAATCAACCGACAAGCCCCATGAGTGGTGTTTGGTGCCTTGCACAGAGTGGACAGCCAATAGGCAAATGAATGAGATGTATCTTGGGTTCCACCATTGAAGTACGAATGGACTTTGTAACATTAAATGCAAACATCATTCATGGTGAGCTTCTCTTTTCTGAGTGTAGTGAAATACTTACTATAGAAAATTTGGTAAATATGGACAGGTGCAATGATGAGAATCTAAATTACCTATGGTATGTGTTTCTATTTCAATACTTAACATGTGTTTATAGATGTAATGTCCATAAATTCACAGGAAAGAGCCCACGGGTAGAAAGTTCAGGGGCATCGAGGGTTGTGGGGACCTTTTGGGTCCTCCAGGTTTAAGGGTGTCCTTGGGGTTGTATTTAACACAGCAAGTGTTTGTGCCAGTTTTTACTTACTATGGGCAGATGGTCTGTTACCCCTGCCTACTTTATACTAGTGACCCATTGCCAGGTGCCATGTTAAATGGCCATTTCTAACTATGATTTTTTGGAAGGCTCTAGGTAGGAGAGAAAAATACTCACTTGATTTCTATCATTTGGTTCTACTTGTCCTAATTGTATGGCAAGTCTACATCAAGATGGGGTAGATGATTTTAAAAGATTTGATGTTTTGTTCTTGTTGTCATTATTATTTTTTGTTGTTGTTTTCAAGAAAGACAGTTAGGTAGAGGAGAAAAGGAGAAAAGGAAAAGTGAGTGAGGTTCAGGGAACACAAGTTTTCTGACTGGCCAGAGTGAGTCCTAGAAGGGACCATGGTCACTTCTCTGCTGGTATTTTGGTTTCCCTAAGGAGGGAGGGGTTTGTGCTACTCCCAATTCCAACAAGCCCATACTGATTAACAGAAAGGGGAAGACTTTTTAATGCCAGAAACATCCACAATCGAAGATTAATTTTCCTATAGCAATTCATTTGCACAGAAGCATGCATACACTCTCGACAAAATCACCAACATTGAGACTACCAAAAAGCATAATTTCTCGAAGCCATTTATCTGATGATGAAGGCATCCCTTCTGTGCCTACCTGTCAACAATGAATTAATTTGCTTTGGCTGAATTTTTAGGCCCCTCTCTGGCATGGCCATGACATACTTCTAAAAGTGCTCTGAGTTGGAGATTAAGTTGTGTTCCCCTGGAAAAGGTAGAAAACAAAAATATACTGCACACATCTATCTCTTAAAGTTCATTTCACCTACTGATTTCATGCAACTCGAGTGGGATGTGAAGTATTGCTACTCTTACCTTCTGCTCTGAAGTCCTCATTGCTATTGTGAAGCATTACTATGATTTTATGAAGGTCCTCAGAGGAAACAAACTTATTTTAAGGGATGGAGAGAAATAATCTTCAGGGAAGAGAGAGTAGTGGGCCATTGTGAGGAAATGTGATACTTCAAGGAATTTGGAAATGTAATTTTTATATTTGATGTATCACTGAGATTAAAGGGCCATCTTCAGTTTCAAACCTGCTGGGTAACTTTCTATCATTAGCCAATAAAAGTCTGTTATATTATGTTTTTGTGGTGAATTTTCAGGGTTATAGAGTTTCTCTTTCAGTTTTTTTTTTTCCTAAGGCTCTACTACCTAACAAAGGAAGAAGTTCATGTCCTTGGCCATCAGCGAAAAAGTTACAAGCAGGGGGAAAATACATGATTGAAGAACTGAACACTTAATTACATAGAGATGTATTAAAAAAAAGATCCCTTGAGCTAGCAGACCACAGGACAATGGATCAGCAATTTTATGATCTATTTTTTACTCTATCATTGACTCAGGATACTGGGAAAGTACTATGTTTTGTTTTTCAAAAAATTATCGAACTATCAGGACATCATAATTTATTTGGTATAAATGATGCTTGCTGAGCACCCAAAATCTAGAGACTTTTTACCAGAGCAGAAAGTAAAATGATTTTTATCTTTTTTCTTTATAGCTGAATATAATTCCATTGAAATAATAGCATTTTCATGAAGATGGAAGGAACTAGAGAACATTATGTTAAGTAAGATTAGTCAAGCACAGAAAGAGAAGGGACATATGTTTTCTCTAATATGCCCAAGCTAGGGAGTAGTGGTAATACCAGAGGGACTCCAGATGATGGAGGGGAAATCTCAGCAAAGCTTGAATGGAAGGATAGGAGAGGAAGAAAGCTGAGGTTGTTCAATGGAGGAGCTACATACGAATATGTGTAATAGCATAAATACAACATGGTTAACCTGGACACTCTCTATTGGGGAGGAGGGAAAGGGAGGGAGGAAGGGCATGAAGCACAATGTAAATGTACACCACTCTCAATATGTTCCACTTATAAAAAATAAAAATTAAAAATAAATAAATCAATAAATAAATTTAAAAAATGATTTTTATCTTCAAACAAAAGAGAAGAATATCATTGTGCCAGCAAAATAATTATAAAAAGGTATCTATAGTGGTGAAGGAGGAGGATAAATCGTGGGAATTCTTCATTTTAGGCTTTATTTAAGTAAAGGATTTATTTTCCCTGTGATTTTGCACACACAGAAAAAGAGCCAAGATTTGTGGAATACAATCTCCTTGTGGCCAGAATATGGTGCACTTTGTTAGTTCATCAAAAGGCAAACAGATCAGTTCATGAAGTGGTTCTGAAAAAATGGACACTGAATCTGAAAAGGATGCATCATTATAATTAAAACAAACATGCAATAAAACCTGTGAAGAGATCCAGAAAAAATATATACTATATCTAATTGCCTCCTGTTACAGACTGAAGGTTCTGGGAGAAAATCAGGGTTAGATGAAATTGGAAGGATGGGGATCTGGTCCAATGGGACTGGTGCCCTTATAAGATGATATTCCAGAGCACAATCTCATTCATTCATTCATTCATTCATTCATTCATTCATTCTCTCTCTGTCTCTCTTTCTGTCTCTTTCTCATTTCCCTTTTTCTCTCTTCCCCATTCCTCTTTCCCTGCTATGTGAGGACAAAAAAAGAACCCTCCCTGGGACTATCGCCTACTGGACCCTGATTTCACACTTTCTAGCCTTCCAAACTGAGAGAGGATGTCTAATACCACCCGTCTATGTTTTTATGGTGCCTTAATTGACTATTACACTCTTGAAATATTTTTTTCTTCAAGCATCTTTTCTGTTGTGTTTCACAATCCGAAGTGTTGCATTCCAATCTGTCTATCAATTAACATTAACTCATCTGCCTCATTTTGCTGAGACACTTGTTTCTCATACACATCCTATCGCTTTGAGATATAAAGACTGGACATCTACTTTTGGTCCAGAGACTTATTTGAGGACATATAGACTTGGAATTATGGGATCAGGCAGTGATAATGGTGATGATAGTGCTCCTGATTTTAAAGGAAATTGTTTCAGTTTTCTCCCATTCAGTATGATGTTGACTTTGAGTCTGTCATATAGTGACTTTCTGATATTAAGGTAAGTTCCTTCTATCCTTAATTTCTTCATTTTTTTAAACATGAACGGTGTTGAATTGCGTCAAATGCTTTTTATGCATATATTAAGGTTATCTATATGCTAATCATGAACCCATTGAAAAGATATCTGAAAAGCAATTTCATTCACAATAGCCTAAAAAACTAAGTAAATAAAATAATTAGGACTAAATCTAACCAAGGAGGTGAAATGCCTCAAAATTATAGAACAGTAAAGAAATAAATTGAAGAAAACCTTAGAAAATGGAAAGGCCTCTCATGCTCTTGGACAGGCAAAATAAATATAATCAAAATGACCTAAAGTGATCTACAGATTCAGTGTAATCTCTTTAAAATACCAGTGTCATTCTTCACAGAACAGTCTTAAAATTTAGGACTGTTGGAAAAACAAAAGGCCCAGAATAACCAAAGCAATACTTTGTAGTAAGAACCGTTCTATAGGCATCACAATACCTGGTTTAAAGGTGTATCACAGAACTATATTAACAAAACAGCACAACATAGTATTAGCACAATATCAGATATAAATTCCAACAAAATAAAAGATACAGGAACAAATCCTTATAGCAAGTTTATTTTTGACAAAGGTGCCAAAAACACATGCTGACGAAAAGATAGCCTTTCCAACAAATGGTCCTGGCGAACTGCTTTTAATATGTAGAAGAATGAAATTAGATTTCAGTCTCTCACCCTGTGTAAGAGTCAACTCAAGATGAATAAAACACCTAGAAACCAGAGCAGAGATTTTGCAATTACTAGAAAAGTGCATAGGACCAACTCTCCAACACTAGTAAAGACTTCCTCAATAAGACCTCCCAAACTCTGGAAATTAAACAAGGATCAATAAATGAGATGACATTAAATTAAAAGCTTCTGAGAAGTAATCAAGAGTCTGAGAGAGAGTCTACAGAATGGGAGAGAAATATTTGACAGCTATTCCTCTAATAAGAGGACTAATATTTAGCATATACAAAGAACATAAGAAAACAAACCAATCAAAAATGTACAATTGAACTAAATACACATCTCTCAAGAGATAAAAGTGGCCAGTAAATATATAAAAAAATGTTCAATATCAGTAGCAATCAGGAAAAGAAAGGCAAAAACTACATAAGATTCCATCTGATTCCAGTTAGAATGGCAATCATCAAGAATACAAACAATAATAAATTCTGGTGAGGATATAAGGAAATAGAAACACTTAAAGATCCTTGATGGGATTGCAAATTAATATAGATGCTATGAAGATCACTGTGGCAGTTCCTCAGAAGACTGGGAATGGAACCTACACATGACTCAGTTATACCATTTCTGAGTATATTTATAAAGAAACTAAAGTTAAATATGGATACACATGTATAGCAGCCAAACTATGGAACCAGCCTAGTTTATCAATAGATGAATGGATTGTGAAACCATGCCATATACATACAATGGCATTTTACCCGGCCATAAAGAAGAAAAAAATTGTGTCATTTCAGGAAAATGAATGAAACTAGAAAATATTATGCTAAGTGAGATTAGCCAATCTCAGGAAGTGAAAGCTTGCATCTTTTCCTTAATTTGTGAAAGCTATAGGGAAATTAGAAAATAAAAGGGTTTTCAGGTAAATGAGGAGAGATATCAGTAGTATAGTAGAAAAGAGGAGGTGGAGAGAGGAAAAGGAGACTCGATAAAGGAAACAGATCAAACAATCCTTTATATACATGTGAAGTTATGAACACCAATTTCAATATTATGAACAGGGAGAGGAGGGAGCAGAATGGGATCTGGAGGGCAACACACCAGGAGCTGTATGTATGCACGCTCTTATCACACTGAGTCTCAGTATTTTGTATAATTACAATGTGCCAATACAAGTGTGTTTTTAACAATGTAGAAATACACATTAATTATTTAGCATTAAGGTGCACTGACTAAAACTGAAAACAGAAAATATTAAAAATAAGGCAGGTGACAAAGGCAGAAGAGGGTGGGGGGAGAAAAAGGTTATTCTTACTTGATCAAAAGCTCTGATCAGTCTTGGGGGCATGCCCTGAATTCTGAGGGTGCCGGGGGGAGATAAGATGAGGATACAGAGGGATGGTCAGTTTCACACCACAACCAGCAAGCGCTATTGCTTTTTAATTTGGCAACTTTCACAATCATATGTATGATTTCATACTTCTATCACCCCTTTGTAAATTTAGATGTTTAAAATCTGGAATACAACTTTTTCATTCAGCATTCTCACTGCTGTGACCGAAACATCTGATGACTACAATTTAGAGGAAGAAAGATTTATTCAGTGGTTGAATGATTTGGATATGTGAGTCCATTTTTTTCATATATATCCCATTTTATGCAGGTTGCCAAACAGAAGAAGAAGACCCCCGGATATAGGTCCTTAGGGGATGATGGCAGAGAGTAGAGAGAAAAAAAGGTCAGAGAGAGAGCTAGATGCTGCAGCTGGGCAGGGCCAGGAGACACTCATGTGTACACACACACACACACACACACACACAGTACTGTGCCACATCCTAGGAGCCTGGCTGGAGCAGCCCCAGCACACACTACCTGGGGAGACCCCCAGGGATCTGCCTCAGACACAGCCTGACTGCTTCCAGGGCATGAGCTCCTGGGACATTTTACATTCAAACCATAACAACTTAAATGAAAAATTATGAAATATAAGTGAAATGAAATTTGTATCAGATGATAATACCTACTTTAAAATACATGGATGCCCGAGGTAGAAAGCAGGAAGAATCAATGGTGTACTTGTGAGTGGAGTTCAGGACTCACTGCAATAGAAAATGTTTCTGGGCTTCTGTCCTCATGACACTTAAAAAAAAATTTTATTTTATAAGCATAATATTATAACTTTATACATCCTATTCTTAGTAAAAATTATACTCCAAAGATAGTTCAGTTTGCATAATTAAAAAAGAAAAGTCCAAAGGTGGCAAATGTTCAACACTGGGACAATTAGCTTTAAATTATATATGCTCTGAATATGTTTCCTGACAGTCTCAGAAGCATAGAGTTGTCTTTGTATAAAAGCATGTGTGAGCTCTGGTCTACACACCTACACCTTCTCCCAGCTATCTTTCCACCCAGCCTCTGTGGAAGCCAAATGCACTATGTGCTATGGGTTTGAATTCTTTTCCTTTAGTGAGCTATTTGGGTTTTCTGTCTAGGCTTAAAAACATTTGCACAACTAACTTTGGTCATGCTGATAATTAGGATGTGGTCCTGCCTTCATCTATTTAAAATGGCTCCTCTTGTTATGGCCTCAAATAAACCTTTTGTATGAATTTCCTGATCTGTGCACTAAGAAAGTCAAGTTTGATATATATATATATATATATATATATATATATATATATATATATATAGTATTTCAGATTTTGTAATCTACAAAAATATTTTGTAAAGCTTTCTGGAATCATCAGAAACATTTTACAAGAGAAAATCAGAAACTGAGAGGAGTTAAAGCCCTGGCTGGGGGTGAGGCAGATGTGACTGACACAAAGTACTCTCACTGTGCTGGAGCCATTGAGAGCCAGATCCGTTTTCTGGATCTCAGAAACAAGAAACAGCCAACAGGAACTCCCCTTGCTCCTCGATGGCCCCAAAACAGGATGTGGCCACATTTGCAAGTGCAAGGAAGCACTTTATTTATTGACTTTTGGTGGCTTGATTCATGATGTAGCATTAACCTGGTCTCCTGTTATAATCACTCTTTCTTTCCCCCAGTGAAGGCTCTGGACTCTGTTGCATCCACATTTGCCTTAAAAGAAACAGTGCTTTCTAGAGAGATGGATGGTCTCTGAAAATGGACTTTGTTGATAAGCCCAGGGCATTGCAATGCACAAACCCCAGCAGACCTCTGAGTGAGTGTTGGTGTAGCCCCTCCAGACCCCAGCACTACATCCACGCGTCACAAGCTCCACCAACCCAGTAGGTCCAAGCAGAAAGAACTCTTTAAGGCCAGCCCCCTATGGTTTTGAAATTATATTGCTTGCTGTTCCCTGCTATAAAATACTGGGAGAGCTAAAATATTTTCAGATGTGAGTTTTCATACTAAGTTCTCTTATGGCAAGAACAATATAGATTTATTGTAGGAGAAAAGAGAGAAAATAAAAGAAAGCAAAATAAAAATCAACTAGAAAAATCCCAGCACACTGAATTAACCACAGCTAATATTTTAGTATGTATGTATGCAAATAGTTATGTACATTATGTCTATGTTAATAGAAAAGTGTTTAAATATCTTTCCAAGAAAATACATGTAATTCTTAACATTTGTTATTGCCCATGTCATAAAAGTTGACTTACAATTGTATAACAAATTCTTTCCTATTGCATGTACAGATTATTTCTAACCTTTAATGGTAATATAAGCACATTCAGTAAGTTATTACATTCATTACTCTGCTTCTAATTGTCCTTAATTATTTTAGTATTTTAAAACACTGACAAGATCATTTTTAAAATATGATATATCACCATTTTATAAGTTAGTATATAGAGATTCTGCAGAAACCATCTTAGGAAATGTCACACATGAGATATAGTCTGTTTTACTGTCACATGTCTTTTAGTGATCCAAGCTAACGCATACTGATCGTGGAATGAGGAAATATTATCAGCAGACTGAGAATTGTTACATGCAATTTTATCTGGCATGGTAATGTTTTACACCATCAAATATTAGCAGCTAAATACAAACTACATGAGCAATATGAATGCAAGCAACAGAGGAATCGAGAACTCCAGGGGAACCTATCACCCCATAGCCTCCCTCTTAGTTTTAGCCATGTGCTCTGTCTTAGATGTCCTTGCTGTGATGTCCCACCCACAAGTCAACATTCTGTCTTGGCTTCCATAACTCGGCAGCATCAACCTTTACTTATTTCTCCCTGTATCAAATTATATTTATTTGTGGTAGACTAGATAAAAGGTATTGGGTGAGGGAGATGGGGAGGGAAAAAACAAGGATTGAGGAAGGGAACAGTTCAAATGAGGTTGTATCCATGCATGAAGGTATCACTACCAACCTCACTAACGTGTATGTGGAGGGAGGAAGGGCAGTGGGGCTGAATGCTGAGGGGAACACACCAAGTACCATGTCCATGTATGTTTGTATACATTTGAATCTCACTGTGATGTATAATTACAATGCACCAATAAAGGTATAAAAAACTCAATATGTCTTATCTACACAGGAATTTTTAATAGTTACCTACTTTGTTAAGTTGTATAGGTTTTGAGTGATCTACTCCTAACTTTTCCATTAGCTGTTTTAGCATAATTTTGTGGGATTTAGAGTTATTCAGAAATGCATAGAGTATATTGTAGCCCAAATCTTTATCTTATGCTCAGGCTTCTGAGTAAAGACAGCAGAATAAATGCAAATCACTAATAATTCCTCTCCCAATTTTTTTTTTTACAAAATGATTCTTTCCTGCTTTCAAACAGAAGAAGAAAAACTCAGGAAAAATTTTACCACCACCCAATGGATAAACTGACAAACTTCACAACATGAAAATTTGGAAAATCACATGTTTGAGTGTTTTTCTAATATCCCCCCATGCCTCCCAAAACAGTATTGGAGCAAGAAAGTAGGTTAATAGACTTCAAATGATGGGGACTTTCATAGAAAACTTATCAGGTGTAGGAGCTCCTTCATACAACCATCAGCAGCTCACTAGAGAAGTGAACAGATTATATGTTCAATAATCTTAGGAGTCCATGATCTAAACTTAAAGTCCCAAAGCAGGAGTATCCTATTCAAGGCATAAACCACATTCAGGTTACTCCATCTCATATAGAACATTTAACAAAATTAGAGAGAGAAAGCAAAGCTTATGTAGTTTTAACAAAAGTTGTTCAAATTACAAATAGTAGATAGTACCATCATTTCTCAGCTCCTAAATGGTTGCTTTGAGTGAGAGAGAAACACATATCAAATAAAGGAGATGGGAGTCAAGAAAATTTACTACCTTTATCAAGCTTTTTGAAAGTCCCAAATTGTGCAGTCCACTGGAAATATAAAAATATCAGAAATAATATGGTAATCCTACAAGTATTTAGTGCATACCCCTCCAAAATAAAGACGAAAAATAAGTGTATAATTAGGTCTCCAGTACTCTTGTGTTATAACTCAGTTGTGCAAGGAAATGATTGTCTCTGTAATGTTCTGATTGTCTCCACACTTCAACCACTATAGACAAAGGTCTAAAAATAGTAGCGATATGGATACAGAAACAAAGACCCCCTAGGTGAATACCCAGCCCTTTCATGTTGCACCTATCATTTGCATACAAAGACAGCTCCCCAGTGTTATGATTTTTCCTTACAACAATTACACATACTTTAAAGATCTTACAGGGAGAAAATCATTGTAATTACACAGACATTTACTATCGCTTTTGCCCTTCCATCACTCCTAATGTCCTATGATTTCCTCTTCAACCTTAGCAATTTCCTTCTATATCAATATTAACTCACATCTGCTGGTGGTGATTCTTTAGTTTTATTCCTCTGAGTGTGGCTTTATCATACATTCATTACTGAAGGGATTGTTTTGTGTGTGTGTGTGTGTGTGTGTGTGTGTGTGTGTATGTGTGTTTGCAAATATAGAATTGTGAATTGTGGGGTGATAGTTATTTTCTTTCAGCACTTCAAAAACACTATTTTACTGTCTTTTGCTTTTATGGCCTTGGAAGAGAAATACACAATCATATAAATAATTGTTCCCCTATATAGAAAATATTATATTTCTCTGGCTGCTGGCAAGACTTGTCTTTATCATTGTATCCTTAGCAATTTTGATTGTGACCTCATTGGGCATGGTTTTCTTTAAGTTTATCCTTTTGAGATTTTCTAAATGTCTTCAATCTCTAAGTTTATCTTTTACCAAATATAGGAATCTTTCAGTCAATTATTTCTTCAAACATTTTTCTGCCCTGCCCACTTTCTCTTCTTCTGAGACAGTGACACAAGCTTCAGACATTTTATTACTGTCCCACAGGTCCTTGGGGTCTGTTTATGTTTCCTATATTTTTACTCTTTTATTTTTCATATTAGATCATTTCTACTGGTCAAGCTTCAAGTTTGAAGACTTTTGCCCTACTATCTCCACTTTCTCATTGAGCCCATCCAGTGCATTTTCTAATTTCAACTATTGTATTTTATTTTCAAAATTTCATTTCATCGTTTTTCATAGTTCCTCTTTCTTTGCTGAGGGCTTCTACCTGTCCACTCATTTAAAGAGTGTTTACCTTTATCTCACCTTTAAGGTCTTTGCTACTTCTGACATCTGAATCTTTGCACTGGCAGCCCTTGATTATCATTTACTCTTGGGAATTTCTTTCTCTTTAAAAAATTATTTTTTAATTTATTTTTATTGGTGCATTATAATCATATATCACATTGGAATACAAGACTTAAGAGGATATGCAAACACACATCATCCAATAAGCCCTCATCCAGTCCTCATCCCCTTCCCTCCCCCTCCCTCGATCCCATGCTTGTTTGGTGATTAACTGTGATACATTTGTTTATGTACCTCCTGCGTTTTAAAGAGGCTCCATCCTCCCCTATTCCATACCCTCTGATTGGTCACCTTAATTGCTTCACTATAGGGCCCTTTCTATAGCTCGACCTCTTCCTGTTGCCCCTTTCCTCCTAGTTATTGCTGATTAGGGGAAGCATCTGGTTTTTATTTTCTGCGATATTTCTCTGTGTATGCCGCGTTGCAAGTACCGATCCCACTCTTGATGGCCCCAGTAGTGGCCTGGATACCCGGTGGACTGATCCAGACCTCGCTGGCTCAAGCAGCAGACTTGCCTCATGGGAGACCCCGATTCTGGTCTCGCTGGCCCCGACACCAGCCTAACCCCTCGGGTGGCTCTGATCCCGGCCTTGGTGGCCCCAGCACCAGCCTTGCCTCACGGCAGGCTCTGATGTCAGCTGCTGGCCCCCAGCATCGGCCTAACCCCTCGGCAGGCTCTGATCCCAGCCTCGGAGGCCCCAGCACTGGCCTTGCCTCACGGCAGGCTCCAATCCCGGCCTCGCTAGCTCTGGCATCAGCCTAACCCCTTGGCAGGCACCGATCCCTAAAAAATTTATTTTTGATATGATACAAAAGTTTGGATTTTATTTTTGACATTTCAGAGAGTATGTGAGACTTGGGAACTGTTAAAATCCTCTGGAAAATGCTGTTTTGTGTGTTTGTTTGTTTGTTTTAGGATCTGTATTAGGTTCGACCCATATATTCTGTCTGTCTTTTTGGGTCAGTGGATCCAGTCTAATTCACTAAGTCTTTGCTATGCTGTCAGGATCTGCCCTGCATGTATATTATTCAGTGGGTAGACAGAGTCTGGCAGTTCTCCTCATAGGTTAGTCTCTAAAGTCTTTGATATGATCCTTTGCCAAGTATGCTCAGGGTGAGCCTGGACTTAGCATAGTTAGCACTACCAGCTCTATTTTATTTTAGTTTTATTTTGCATAAGGTCTTACAAAACTGGGAAAGGCCTTGCTAAGTTGCTGAGGCTGACCAAGAATACACAATCCTCTTATCTTAACTTTCCAAGTACTGGGATTACAAGTATGCACCACTATGTCTGGCTAATTGATTTTTGACAAACACGACAGAAATATATGCTGCAGAAAAGACAGCCTTTCAACAAATGATGTTGGGGAAACTGGTTATTCATCTGTACAAGAATGGCATTAAACCCAAACTCAGTCTGAACAAGAGTCAACACAAGATGAATAAAAACCTCGAACTTAGACTAGAGACTTTGCAATTACTAGAAGGGTGACTAGGACCATGCTCCAACATGTAGGCACTGATATAAACTTCTTCAGCAAGACTCTCAAATGAAAACAAGAATTAATAAATGGGATAACATTAAATTAAAAGGCTTAGCATTCAATTAAAAGGCTTCTGTTCAGCCAAACAAACAATCAAGAGCTTAAAGAAATAGTCTACAGGATGAGAAAAGATCTTTGCCAGCTTCTCTGATAGAGGACTAATATCTAGAATATACAAAAATACTTAACACTATAAACAAATAACCCAATAAAAAGAGCAATGCATCTGAATAGATACTCCTCAAAAGAAGAAATACAAATAACAAATAAAAGTATGAGAAAAATGTCCAACATCTTTAGGAAGCAGGGAAGTGCAAATCAAAAGTCTGCCGAGATTCCATTTAACACCAGTGAAATTGACAGCCATGAGGAATACAAACAATAAATGCTGGTGAGGATGTAGGGAATTTGGAAACTTATACACTGTTGATGGGATTGCAAGTTAGTACAGCCACTAGTAAGATCAGTGTGGAGGTTCCTCAAAGACTGAGAATGAAACCATCATAGAGCCAGTCATGCCACTCCTGAGTAACTTTCCAAGTAAATGAAGTCAGAATATTAGAGCAATATGTGCAGATACATGTGTGTGGCCGCACAATTCACAATAGCTCAGTTATGGAACCAGCCTATATGTCCATCGAATGGGTTATAAAACTGTGGTATAGACACACAGTGGAATTTTACTCAGCCATAGAGAACAAAATGATGTCACTGGCAGGACAATGGATGGAACCAGAGACGATCATAGAGCGAGAGCAGCCCATCTCAGAACTTAAAGGGCTGCATGCTTTCTCTCATATATGGAATCTGGAGAGAAATTATGAAACAAAGGGGACTTCAGATAAATGAGGACAGAATCCAATAAAATAGCCAAAGGAGATTAAGGGGCAAGGAGGAGAGACTGAGGAAGGAAACCGTTCGAATAAAGCTCTGTACATATATGGAATTATTAATTCAAATCTCAGTAACATGTATGGGGATGAGGAGGTCAGATCTTGAGGGAAACACCAAATGCTGTGTGCGTGTATGTTTCTATCACTCCAAACCTCAATGTAATGTATGATTACAGTGCACCAATAAAAGTATATTTAAAAAAAAGGTAAAAGAGGATAAAAATCCTAGTAAACTCACTGCCATGTGTGTTGTTCTTTAAGTCTTGACTATCCTCTCATCTATGTGTTTACCGCTTACTTTCCAGAATGCTCATGTGATTCTTTATGATTCTGTCCAGGGTTGCTAGTTGGAATTAATGAGAGAGATAGGCCATAGTGAGTTAATTCCATCTTGGCTGGTACCAGAATTCTCTCATTTTCTTTATGAAAATTTCCCCGAACCTCTATTTTTGTTTTTGTTTTTTCATTTCTATCTTTTGTTCCCAATTCTCTCCAAGAAAGCGTTTGGTAGTTGGGGAGGAGTGTGTGTGTGTGTGTGTGTGTGTGTGTGTGTGTGTGTACATGCACATATGTGTGTAGTCTACATAGTCTACTGCTAGTGGTGGAGTAAGACTCTACCACTTAGACTCCCTTCTGTGTCATCCGAGTACCCAAAGACATTGGGATGCTAAGGTCCCATCTTGTATTTGGGGGTGATATTTTGTTCACCTCCTGGAATCCCTTGGTTCCAGTCATTTCCCACTGGTGTCAAAGTCCCTGCCTCCTTCATATCATTTCTGTTTTCTCTTGGGCCTTTAGGAAGCTCAGATGTGGCCCATGCTCAGCCTTCTGATACCTCCTCACTCTGGATTCCGTGCCATGCCATCAGTGGTCACAGGAACTTTTTTATCAGGGATTTTAATTTCCTCTGTCATCCAGTTAACCAAGTTTCCTGGCCCCTGTGTTCTCAGGTGTCCTGACATCCATTTGGTTAAAAGCTAAGGTCTAACCTCTGCAAAATTAGTGTAGAGAGACTCTGGCATTCCCCTGACTCCCTTGTTCTTGGCATCTCTGCCTCCTCCCTCAATTTCTCAGTCCTAAAGTCTTGGCATACCCCTTTCTCTTTTTTTCTAGTCCAAACTACTCATATGTAAAATGATATCTCATTCTTGCTATGTTTGAAAGGCGAACAAAGAAAGTTAAAAATCCTTTTCAATGGCAGCATAGTTAAAAACATAGAAGCCATGATAAAGGAACATGCACATTTTGAAATGCCAGGGGACTGGACACAAAGTCTTTTGCATTATCCAGATGTTGTAGTTGGGAACACTATCATTCAAATACTGGGGAAGCTGACATTTTCAAACATGTAAGAATTCTGAGAATATGACATTTAGTAGCTATTCTTGGAACAATTCTTGGAATTGTAACTCAGGAATTATAACTCTTGGCATAAGTCAAAGTTAACTGTTGGTAGTATGTTAATAAGACAAACTAGAAATGTTACATAC
This sequence comes from Muscardinus avellanarius, assembly GCF_963383645.1. Classification (NCBI taxonomy): domain Eukaryota; kingdom Metazoa; phylum Chordata; class Mammalia; order Rodentia; family Gliridae; genus Muscardinus; species Muscardinus avellanarius. The sequence continues at coordinate 65,724,295 of NC_137789.1, read as the reverse complement.
TTTATAAATTATAGTAATGAAGAAGAACATCATGAATAAAATTAGGAAATGCAAAAGAAAAAACTGTTAAAAGAGTCATGATTTATAGATAATGAATATAACCTACAATCAAAATATATATACATAATGAGTCCAATTTCTTTGTGTATTATCATATTTTTCTTAATCTTGATAGGAAATTTTAATACATTATTTACTAAGATCAGTAACTTTTTTAGGTTTACTTAATTTCTACCTCTATTAAATAAAAACGTGTTAATTTTGTGTGAACTATATAATCTTATTTTATGCAATTATCTTGATCAATCCTACCTACCACTCTTTTACCATTTAGGTATATATGATATTCTCATAATATAATAAAAACTACATCTGGAATTATGTCCACTTAAGGTAATAATAATTATTTCTAATCATACAATTGTGGATGTATTTTATTATATCATCTGAATTATTTTTTGTAAGGCATATATTTGGATTTTTTTAATCCAAAAATTTATTCAAGCCTCTCCTTGGGAATTTTGACAGACGTTGGATGAAATAGACAATGTCTTTTGAATGAATTTTCCCAATTTCCATTAAGGAAGACCAGCAATATCTATTAGCATGAAGCTATTCAGCGAAGGTTCGTTAATTTATAGTGAATAAACTCTTAAATAGCAACACAAAGCACAATTATATCTGGTAGTCCTTATTATTAGTAACTATTCACTAGAGTTTGATGAGCATTTAAAATACACATACCTTGGTCTCGCTAGGTTGCTGAGCGTCTCACTAAGTTTCTTAGGCTTGTCTTGAACCTCTGATCCTCCTGTCTCAGCCTCGCAAGTACTGAGATCACAGGCATGTTCCATCACAACTGGCTGGTGTAGACATTTTTAAAAAAATTTATTGGTGCACTATAGTATCATATCATAATGTGGATCAGGTTGACAATGGCATATATTCACACAGTACTTGGTGCCCCCCCCTTCCCCTTTTCCCTCCCTCCCAATACTGAATGACCAGGTTAACAATGCTATACTCACATGTATACACATATTAGAATGTAGCTTTCCCATTAATTAACCTCAGCCTTCTTCCTCCCCTCCCCTTCCTTTCTGGCTTTGCTGAGGTTTCCCCTCTGGTATCCCTAATACTCCCTAGCTTGAGTATATTGGAGAATAAAATATGCTCCTTCTCTTTCTGTGCTTAGTGTAGACTTTTAAAAAGGAATATTGGAAGGAACTGTCAGTGCTTATTCTCCTATTTCCAAGATTCTAGCACACAGAAGTACCCAGTACACGTTAGAAACTCAACCAATGTGTGTTCCATTGAGCTGAAATATTAATATTTGACATATTTGAAACACGAAGTGTAAAAGAGATTTTACTTTTGTATTCATATAAGAAAGTTTTAAAAGTGATGGGTGGCGCGGCGTGGTGGCGCACGCTTGTAATCCCCGCGCTTGGGAGGCGGAGACAGGAGGATCGCGCTGGTTGAAATCCAGCCCCCCTGGCTTAAGAGACCCTGTTTCCAAATATAAATGTAAAATAGGTCTGGGAGTGTGGCCCGGTGGTATAAGGGTTTCCAGGAACCCCAGTACCACCAAAAATAAATAAGTAAATGAAAGTGATGGGTGGAAGTTGTGTCATAGACTTGACTCAGTAAGAGGTAAATATTTAGCCCTTTAGAAATCTGACAGGTGGCTTCAGAAATGAAGGAGTCCCTAGCTCAATGTGAGCAAGAGAATCTGGGGGACTATTTTAAGAGCATACTGCAATGAAGACTCATGGTTGACAGGCTGCCTCAAACTTACTCTTCCCACGTGGAGATTCCATAATTCTGTCACCTTGAAAAGGCACGTGAATAATGGCACCGAGGGACATTTACCTGCTGACCTGGTAGTTTTTTTTTTTTTTTTTTTTTTTTTTTTTGGTGGTACCGGGGTTCCTGGAAGCCCTTTTATCAGCGCGCGCGGCTGGCTTCGAACCTGCGCGATCCTCCTGTCTCTGCCTCCCAAGCGCGGGGATTACAAGCGTGCGCCACCACGCCCGGCCGACCTGGTAGCTTTTAGCTTGCTCTCTCTGCCTTGGTTTCCCATGGATAAAGTAAGAGGGCTGGTTAAGGTGATTGCATTACTTTTCCCGTTCTAATATTTTCTGTTCTTAATAGAATCTGCTGTATGTGATGATTTTATACAATTTAGTTTCGGCTCAATTTAGCAAATGTCCACTGATTCCAGTTATGTACCAGGGACATGGCTTTATTCAGTCTCTTTACGTTCTTTGTCTTAGAGGAATACAGGCCTGCTCAATGAGGAGGTATTCTCAACTTCTTTGAACACTATATGAAAAATAGAAGTCGGCTACAGAACACATAGTTTCTGCAACTGGGAGGCGCAGATGTTCTGTTTGTGCTGAGTGGCATCACCGGGTAGTTTCCGGCTGGCTTGGCTTGCATTTCTTCCTCAGGAAGGCTTTCTAACAGTAGGTTTGAAACTTAACATTTGTGGAAGCCTCCTCTACTGCATGGATGTGAAAGGTGTTATATTAATCTAAACAACTATTCAAAACCATCCCAGAGACTGAAACCTCAAGGAACACATAAAAATGCATCACTTTAAAAAAAACAAATGAGAAATGACCTGGTGACAGATTTTGACTTCCTACCTGAGTTGAGTAAAGCACGGTGGTAATTTATTTTTAAAATTCAAACTAGCTGTGATTACATTTCTAAAAGTTATCCCGAAGCACTCTCTGTAATGTGTTTATTTTCCATTGTGAACTGAATATAAAAGCTCAACTCACCACCCCAACATTCAGATCATAAAATGTCTATGGGCCCAAACTGAGTTTTAAACATAAAATGTGGATTTCCTGTTACCAGTCTTCTCTACCATTTTATCTCTGTTGTTATTCATTTTGAGCACTGTTTATTGAATGCAGTCAGGGGGTGGAAAGTCAACAAACCCAGCAGATGCAGGTGTGGATGTGATGAGAGCTGATAGAGCCCACAGTCCCCAAGGAAAATAAACACAAGCCATTCCTTTAAATGAACTTAAATGTTGTCTGTAACCCTAAGGTCATTATCCTTCCTCTCCCTCTGCCTTTATCCTCTCCATACATGCATTTAGGTGACATGTAAACATTCGGACTTAAAGATGAATTTGGGATAATTCCTCTGAAACTTCAAAGATCTTTCTAATTACAGCAAATTCAAAATTAATAATGCCCAGGGTGATGCCTCATTAAATGACATCCACAGATGACATTTGTTAGGACTTCTGCCTGGAGTGCAATGCCGGCCCGTGGAGATGCTTCACACTAGCACTGCTTTTTAAAAGCCACCTGTAGAAAAGCATTGTCACTGAATAAAATAAAACAAGCCTGATCATGAGAAAATCACAGATGATTTGATATAAACTACTTTCCGTTGAAATAATACTTCTCCCAGTTTATAATAATTCTCTCCTATTTTCTATTCTTCAACATCATAGTTGTTTTGAAATTTCTCAAAATCACTTAATCTGTTTCTTTTTTTTTTTAGGACTTGGGATTGAACCCAGGGGCATTATACCTCTGAGCTATACCTTGAAACCTACTTTTTTATTCTTTATTTTGAAACAGGGTTTCGCTGGGTGTGGTGGCACACACTTGTAATCCCAGTACCTGGGAGATGGAGACAGGAGGATCACAGGTTTGTAGCCAGCTTCAGCTGCTGAGGACCTTTGCAACTTAGTGAAACCCTGTTTCAAAATAAAAGAATAAAAAATAGGGTTGGGGGGTAGCTTGAAGGTAGAGTGTTCCTGGGTTCAGAAATAGGGTCTTACTAAGTTGCTAAGGCTGATATTGAACCTTCAATACTCCTGTCTCAGCTTCCCAAGTACTAGGACTACAGGGTTGCCCCACAACAACCAATTATAAAAAGTTATTTTTTGACGGGCATGGTGGCACACGCTTGTAATCCCAGCGTTCGGGAGGCTGAGACTAGAGGATCGCGATTCGCAGACAACCTCAGCTACTTAGTGAGGCCCTCTGCAACTCAGCGAGACCCGGATTCAAAATAAAGAATATAAAATAGGGCAGGTGGTATATCTCAGAGGTTGAATGCCCCTGCGTTCCATCCCCAGACCTGCAAAAAAAAAAAAAGTTATTTTTTTGTGGTATTGGAAATGGAACTCAGGGGCATTCTACCTCAGAGCTACACCCCAAACCCTAATTTTTATTATTTATTTTGAAACAGGGTCTTATTAAATTGTGGAGGGCCTGACTAAATAGCTGAGGCTGGCTGAAAACCTCAGATCCACCTGTCTCAGCCTCCAGAGTATTGTGATTACAAGTATGTGCCACCATGCCCATCTCTTTGTTTTTTATGACATTTTTGAGTTAATATTTTTTTAATCAGTGTTAAAAAACGCATCACCCCTACATTAAAAACATCTTCTATCTTAGACGTGTCCAGATAATAGCCAAAGTAGACACTTTTAATTTCCACTGATACGCCTACATTTCACAAATAGGTAGCCCATGGAGCACTTCACAATGGTAATAAGTAGTGTAGATTCTTCTCTGGGATAATTGTGTACTTTTAATGTGCTGTGCGGAACAGAAAAGTTTTTAAAAACTGGCTGTGGTGCAAGATCCCCACACTTGTTTAACCACTGTGGGTTTTCTTTGTTGTCAGCCATTAATGACTCCAGAACCAATTTCTCAAGTAGCAACATTTAGGAAAGATTGAATAACAAAGATGCAGAGTGAAAAAGCTAACATAAAATAAAAAAAAAATTCAACACAAATACTCCTAATCTTTCTCCCCTCTTAAGGCTCATGTCAGCACAGAGCTACTTTCTTGAGCAAACTCAACCCTCAAATGCCTTCCAAAGTATTATCTTTTCCTGAAGTTCTTTTTAGGAAATCTAGGAGAGGGTTGGAGAGCATGAGACTCAGCAAAACTTAAAAAAAATCCAATTTACAATTTCCCTTGTCTTAGATTTCTATGCCTCATTTCATCAATGTGCCAATCTCTCTAACTTGTTCTATTCCTCAATCTCATGATTTCACCCCATTTTTACCTTTCTGAGCATTTGCAAGCTCTAACACTGATGAGTAGTCTAGGTCATCTATTTCACTCTTCAGTCAATCAAAATGAATCTTCTCTTGACCCATCATCTTGAAAATCCAAGGAGAGGAAAAACACAAATAATAATGTAATAAGGGGAGCCAGATGTGGTGGTGCATGCCTACAATACCAGCACTTGAGAGGCTGAGACAAGAGGATCACAGGCTCCAGGCAAGCCTCAGTCATTTTGCAAGACCCTGTTTAAAAATGAAAAATATAAAGGGTTTCAGGTATAATTCAGGAGTAGAACGCCCCTGGGTTCAATCCACAGCACCAAACAAATGACTAAGAGGAGAATCCCCAGGGGAGGGAAGGTTAACTAGGATCCTTTAACTCTTTTATGTTGTTCTACATTCCCCTAGGAAAATTAAAAAAAAAAAAAAAGGTATCTCTTACCCATTCCTTCTCCTCTTTCCTAGAATGTAACAGCCAGATTTTCGTGTCAAAAGGTTGTATTTCAGGACCAAGTGGAAGCAGAGATTTTCTGGGAGAACAGGTCAATTTGAAGACTTGGCAAGAGACCTGAGCATTTAGTCTACATGGGGTGGGAGGAAATGGGCCAGGCCGCATGGTGTTTGGGGTTAGCTGAAATTCAGAGGAAGCCTGCCTGAGAAGTTGGATGCTGTTCACACTGGCTACGACCATCAGTCACCCACCCAACTCTTCTTAAAAAATGGAGGGAGAAACATTCCATTTTAAAGACACTATCTCCCTTATCAGAAGACTGTGATAGGACACAGATTTTGTTAGAACAAGGGACTCTATTACTATCTGCTGAAAAACAATAATAAATATGTATATCTGTGTTGCTGACAGGGTCTCACTGAGTTGCAAAGGGTGTCACTAAATAACTGAGGCTGTCTGAGAACCTGGATCCTCTTTGTCTCAGCTTCCCAAATGCTGGGATTACAAGCATGCGCCACCATGCCCGGCTTCATAAAAACGTTTAAACTTGACACTGTTGTGACCCAATGCCATATGATTATAATATATGAAAAACTGGTTTAAAATTGGGGAAGAGATAAATGATGTGTGCATGTACGCCTGTACCATATTTACCTCATTAAGACGTGTGACTACAATGCACCAATAAAAAATAAAAGCATAAAAACCAAAGGGATAAGGGCACATTTTTTTATTTCAGCATCAATAAAATCTTTAAATTTCTTCACTCATTGAAATGAGGTTAAAGTTTTCATTACTATTATAATTATTAAGGGTTGTTTGTTTGTTTTGTAATACAGGGGGTTGAACCCAGAGGCCTTCTACCTCAGCACTATACCCCCCATCCCTTTTTAAATTTTTTGTTTTGTTTTATTTTGTTTTTAAAACAGGGTCTTGCTAGGTTGCAGAGAGTCTTAAGTTGCTGGAGCTGGTCTCAAATCTGCAATCCTTTGGTCTCAGCCTTCCCAGTATAGAATCATAGGCATGTGCCATCATGTCCGGCTTGCTATTATAATTCTTATAAAAATGCATTTTTTTCCTTTGCACTTTATTGCTAACCAGGCTGCATCTCTACTGCAAACTGCTCAATCCATGTCTTTTTTTTCTTTTTTTTTTGCTTTGTCAGGTTTTTCCCCACTTTGATTTTTTTGAAGCTTGAATTTTTTTTTGAGCCAAAGGAAATATGACCAACTTCATTTTCTTTCTTTCTTTTTTTCTTTCTTTCTCTAGAAAATGGCAAAGTTTAGTTTTAAATTTTCTTTCCTAATTTCATTTGAATTTTGGGTATTTTGCTACTTTGCCTATATAACCTCATTAGAGAAAGAGAATTGAAAATGGACAAAGTCTAAGTCAAAGTTTTTCTTACATAATTCAGTTATCCTCACATAATTAAGGATAAAAACGAAGAGAAGTTTATTATGCAAATACTTTTATGTTAATACTTTTATATCTTGTTTACTAATAAGTCATTCCATTCAATAGGATTCACTTCCAATTCCAAAGGGTACACTTCCTCTCAACAGATTTAAAAGCTACTCTTCCATCTTTTACCCAATTGCTTCCATATAGACCCTCTTACTGGAGCATCAGTTCTATGACAACACAGCCTGCATTGTTTAGGGGCCTCAACTTGGGGTCCTATTTTATGCTTTCTTTTGCTACATTCACTCTTTACCAAATCTGGTTATTTCTTCATTCCTATGCACTGATTTTTATATTTCATGTGCACTGTGATGACTATAATTACCCAAGATCTTATCAAAGCCCCTCGCCATCTATCTATCAGCCTCCTAGCCAGCGCTCCCATCTCCCATCCACTCTCACTCCAGCTCAACACACCGTTCATTGTGCTACAGGCATGGCACCCTAAAACATCAAGAATAGAATTCCAAAAATGGAATTCAGCTATGGAAGGGAGGCATCCTGGGTTTTGTTTGTTTGTTTGTTTTTTTACTGGAAATCGAACCCAGGACATTCTACCTCTGAGCTACACCAGCAACCCTATTTTTTTTTTTTTAGTTTGAAACGGGGTCTTACTAATTTGCTGAGGCTAGCCTTCAACCTATAATCCTCCTGTCTTAGCTCCCCAAGCACTGAGGTTATGGAAATAGACCACTATACCCAGCTGGAAGCATTTTTAAAATTAAAATATACATTTTGTGTGTATAAGTATAAATATTAACTATCAGACCTGAAACGGTGAGTGATTTAGCCACTGGGTGACTATTAAGTTTTATACACAAACTATTGAGGAAGAATTACTGGACAATGAAGAAAAATGAATAGGAGGGAGAACAGGGAAGGGGCGGGGCCAGGACCTGTGGCCTTTCTTGTCCTCTCGGTCTGTCTGTCTCTGTCTCTGTCTCTCTCTTCTCCCTCCCCCTTTCTACTCTAGCTTTCTCTTCTTGCCACTCTTTTTCTGTTCTCTTCTTCAGGCTCTGTTTTCTCCTTTCCCATCATTTTATTCTCTTTCCTCTTTTGCTTTAACTTCTCCTTTTCCTCCCCTCAAACAGCTACCCCCAGACCTTAGTATATGCAGTGTAGGTTGTGCAACCACCCAGCTCCAGGGTGAGTCTCCACGAAAGTGACCCACGGGAGCGCCCGACCTGAGCAGCCTTACACTGAGGACCCAGAATGTAGTACATCTGACTGGTTGATGCACACGACTCTCTCTCGACATGAACGTGTAATAGAACTAAAAACATTGGTAAAAAGCAAATTCCCTGTTCCTGCAATACAATATTCTATCTACTCAGTTATGTTTATTGAGCACCTATAGGGTACAAGTTACCATTTTAGAGAATAGGATACAATAGTGAACAAAACAAAAGTTCCCAAGATGTATTTATTCCCAAGAAAATAAGCAAATAAACATAGCATCTGAGATTGTAACAAGTACCTTAGGAAAATCAGGTACATGGTGTGGGAAGGTAAGGTAAGTATTTGTATTGGTGATGAGGGGTCACCATTCAAGTGGGACAGTCAGGGAAGGCCTTGCTGAGAAATTGACACCTGAGTCTTATTTGAGAGGAGTAACAGGTGACATAGGAACCTGGGAGACCAGCCCCAGGCAGGAACGAGCCCAGCACTGGGTTAGGTGGGGATATTCACAGTCTCTACTCACAGCTGCTAAGTATGTCCACCCAGCTCATTTATTTTTTATTTTTAATTTTTTATTGGTGTATTATAGTCTCACATCATAATGTAGATTGTGTTGACAATGGCATACATACATTCACACAGTACTTGGAGCCTTTCCCGCCACCCCATTTTTCTCCCTCCCAATACAGTATCCAGGGTAACAATGTTATATTCACATATATACAAATAGTCACAGGTAGCACTTCCATTAATGAAACCTCAGCCTTCTTCCTCCCCTACCCTTCCTCCCCATCTCCACTGAGAATCTCCTCCATTATCTGAAGTCCCTCTAGTATTCTGAGTACTCCCTAGCTTGAGCATATTAGAGAACACATATGTCCCTTCTCTTTCTGTGCTTGGCTAATCTCACTTAACATAATGTTTTCCAAGCCTTTCCATCTTCTTACCAATGACATAATTTTGTTCTTCTTTATTGCTGAGTAGAATTCCATTGTGTGTATTTCAAATAATTTTGCAATCCATTCATCTGTTGATGGGCACCTAAGTTGGCTCCATAGTTTGGCTATTGTGAATTGTGCTGCTATGTACATGGTATGCCTATGTTACTGTAGTTCTCTGGTTTCAGCCCCTTTGGAAAGATACCCAGGAGTGGTATAGCCAGATATGGTGGATCCATTCCCAGTTGTCTAAGGAATCTCTACACTGATCTCCATAGTGGCTGAACTAGTTTGCACTTCCACCAAGGTGCCTAGCTCACTTAAAATCATCGACCCCTAAGACAGCAATGCTCTTATCAGCGGCTTTACTGTAGTCTGGCTTTTGTTACTTCTTTCCTCACACCTTACCTGGTGTTTTGTAAAACGATTCAGCGGTAAGTAAAAGTTTCTGACCATGTTGTCAAAGGGATGATACTGAATCAAGTGCTTCACAATGTTCTGCTGCACAAACACATCAACAGCAGTCTTACTCATTTATTCAGTTACTTAAACAGCAAATATTTATCAGGCTTCTGCTGTGTGCCAGGGAAATATTACATTTCAGGGTCAGAGTGATGAACAAAATAAAAATGTTTTGCTGTGCTCCAGGATCAGACAATAAAATAATAATTATAATTAAAAATCTTAGATTGTTCATAGAACCAGGAAGAAAATAAATAAGGTTTATGAAGAACATATAATAAAGGAACCACTCTGGGAAGTGATATGTGAGCCGAATTCTCAAAGGTGAGCAGGTGGGTTCGTTAGATTTGTTTTATTGTAACACAATGCCCAAGAAAATCAACTTTATTTATTTATTTCCATATTTATTTATTATGGTCCTGAGGATTGAACCCAGGGGCATTCTCCCTTTGAGCTACACCCCCAGCCCAATTTTTTATTTTTTATTTTAAAGCAAGGTCTTATTAAGTTGTGGAGGGCCTCATTAAGTAGCTGAGGCTGGTCATGAAGCTCTAATCTTTCTCCCACCTCAGCCTTGCAATTAGTGAGATTACAAGCATGCACCACCATGCCTGGCTTAAGACAATCAACTTTAAAAGGAAAGGTTTCGTGGGGTCACAATTTCAGAGGGATCAGAAAGTTCACGATCACTTGGCCCCTGACAAAGCAGCACCTGATGGCAGGAGTGCATGGTGGGGCAAGCTGCTACACAGGGCAGCTGGGAAGTGCGAGAAGAGGAGGGGCTGGAGCCCCACAGTTGCCTTCAAGGACACACCCCTATGGCCTAACTTACTCCCTCTAGGCTCTGCCTTTTAAAGGTCCCAACATCTCCCAATAGTGCCACAGGCGGGCAACCAAGCCTCCAACACATAGGCCTCTGGAACACTGATCCAAACCATAAACCATAACCATCAACCATAACTTATCCAAAGCATAGCAAAAGCCTCCAACACTGAAAAGCAGGGAAGAAGGACATTTCAGGCCCAGAGTCTCAGGCAAGGTCCAGCAGAGGATGCTGTGGGAATGAACGGAAGGCCCCAGAGCCCTGAGCTTGCTCCACAAAGGAGAACTTGATATGAGGTCAGAAGGTGACGAGAGCTCCAGCTTATCACGCTCCTAGGATGTGGAAGGAGGCTTGGGTTTCACTCTCCATTCAATAGGAGGCTAATGGGTGGGAATTGCGTGATCCCCTCAGCATGTCAGCCCAGTAGCCATGGGAAGGCGGGCACAGAGGGGGCTCCAGTTGATTTGGTGCCACTTGGGAAGCGATGTGGTTATCTGGTAGGAGATGCTTGCAGCAGGGGGAGTATGCATGTGCTTCTATAGGATATATTTTGGAGGGAGAACAAACGGGACCAGCTTCTGGATGGAACATGGTGGGTCTGAGGCAAAGGGAAGGGTTACAGATGACTCCCTGGGTCTCTAGGATATAAGATGGATGGTGGTGGCCTAAAATGGGTAAATGGGTAAATGGGTAAATGCTAAAATGGGTAAATGGAAGGGTATGGAAGGAGAGAGACTAGGAAAGGAAACCCTGTGGGTGTCCCCAGTAAATACCAGCCACAAAGTATAAGCTTCATGCAGGACTCTTGAGTAACAGTTTGGTTATGGAAAGGGGGACCTGAGGAGAGTTAGTCACATTGTGGGATCTCTGCTGGGCAGCCCTACACACTGTACCCACATCCTCCCACAGGTCAAGGCTGCAGGCAGAATAAATGATTTTGACAGAAAATGCAGAAGACTCTGTCCAGGTGAGCAAAAGTGTGGGTGTGAAGGGAGAGGTCTGCCTCCTGCCTTTGAGAATTGATGAAGGTATCACAATAAAGTGTCACTGCTCTATTGCTCCCCACCCCCAAAGGCAGTGGAAGCCCCTTCCAGCTGGAAAACTGAGGAGCAAACATAGAGGTTCCATTTTATTTGTGGTACTGGGAATGGAACCCAGGGGCATTCTACCTTCAACCTATACCCCCAGCTCTACTTCTTATTCTTTATTTTGAAACAAGGTCTCACTGAGTTGCAAAGGACCTTACTAGGTAGCTGAGGCTGTCTGAGAACCATGATCCTCCTGTCTCAGCCTCCCAAATGCTGGAATTATAAGCAGTCACCACCACGCCTGGCTAGGGGTTCCCTTTGACCTAAGATCTCTTTTGTCTAAGTCTAAGGAGTCCAACACTGTTTATAGATTGAGAATGGGCACAAGAGGCCACAGTATTAAGTGATATTATCTTTTTAGTGTTTACCACACCACCAACTCTGCTAACACAGTCAGTTTGTGAATAGCTGAGAAATCTGCACAGAGAAGACTAAACCCAAATATCTGTGGGAGGATGACTGCACATAAGGAAGAAAATCCTTCTCTGACCAGCACCATTATTCCTGGATGGAGTAACTTTAGTGTTTATTATTCACCATGGACACAGTCAATATATAAAGAAGAATGTGCCAACTATGAAATTTTTAAAAGTAACTGATTCTGCTTTAATGATTGTAGGCCCCAAAGGATGACAAAGGTGCTTGGTTTAAGCTATAAAATTATTTATAAAGCATTAAATATGTTTTTATAATTTAACTACTATAATAAAGGACATCAAATAAACTTCTATATCTAATGTCCATGGGGTATGTTAATAAATACATGTTAATGAAATAAATTGTTTTTCTCCAGTAATGGGGACACTATGGTCAAGTTAACTATATTCTTTTACATACTCCTCAGCCCTAATTGTGTTAAGTAGAGCTGAAAATTCAAGCTCTATTTCCCAAGCATAAGAACACATCCAGTTACTTCAAGTAAAGTAATGAGGGAGCTATACCTGATTATATGGCAAAAATGCTTGCTTCCATTAATAAATTTTGACTGTTATTTAAAAATAATATGCTAGAAGAATGGCGCCGAGTTCACATGGAGGGCTAAAGTTCAAATCTGCAATGACCTTGTGAGCACTAGGTAGTTATTCCCAGAGTCTGTTTCACTCAGGTGGCCACCAGCAGGTGCTGGCTTTCAGAGAGGTTGAAGAAACCTGGGGTCCCCTGGGGCAGACAGGGATCCCAGGAAAGGGCAACCCCTCAAGTGGACCAGCTAGAGAATGGAATTAGAGATAAGTAAATACTCAAAGAAGAGTGGCCTGACTTATGCATAACTTTGTAGGATACATTTTTACCTTTCTATTTCATTTATGAGCAGGTAATTTACTCACATGATTCAATACAATAAAAGGACTACTAATCACCTCCCAGTATATGTTCTTGTTCTCCATCTTACTTCAGCCAAGAAACTACATTTCCCAGAAGCCCCCTTGAAGGTGACCAAATGCCAAAGGACCAGCTCATGTCACAACCCTTGAGTAACGCTCATGTTAAATATCTACATTTTATGGGGAAACTGAGGCATGAAGAAGTTAAACATTCACATGGGTGATAAGAAGTGGAGCTAGGATTTGGATGGAGGGTGCCGGGGTCTGGGAGTCTGCTTCACCTGACACTGCCTTCTCATGACAGCTTCTTGGAGGACTCTCTCACAGCACTGTGAACAGACTCGGTGTTCATGTCTGAATAGCCTCTTCCTGTCGGTTCTTCTGGTGTTGTCTGGTAACCAGCCTTTTCCTCTCATAAGCACAAGGCCTGAAGGGGTGGTTAAATAACTTCTTCCATTGTGCTCAGAGGAGGAAAACTCAAGGGAACAAGACACAAATGCCTGTGGGAAGCAGAGGCAAGAGGAATAAACAGAGTCCAAGAATGAGTGGAGGGAAGTATGAGCAACAGAAAGGGAAGGGGGGTGGAGCAGCCAAAGTGGAAGAGCAGGGACTTCACTGTAACCGCGCCCTTGGGGCTGGGAATAACCACTAGAGATGGACACCCCAGAACCACAAAACACGAAGAAAGTGGAGAAGTCGGCATGACAGGTCTGTGCCCCAGAGAGGGCCACACCTACAGAGGAGGGCTTGGTACCTAGTAATGCAATAAAAAAGAAACATTTATGAAAGGGCCTAAGAAATCAAGAGGAAAGAAGAACAAGACTAAGCAGGAATCTACCACCCAGGACAAAGGAACGAAATCCAACAAGGGAGCTGGGGATGGAGGTTACACTTAAATACCGTAATTACGGAAGAATTCTTGTCTTGTTTTACCTCTACCGGAAGTTTGCTAACTTTGATACTTTTCCAGTTGCAAATGGATTTCTGATATTTGAAATAAACTTTCATGGAGAGGATTATGTAATGGCCTGAACTGGACGGAGGATATTTTCTGGACAGGAGAGCATGATAAGGGAGATGACAGGGAAAGGCGATTCCTTTGCTCAGAGCTAAGATACTGGATGATTGGATGCAGGTCTCCCTGTGGGTGACTCTGATGGATATTCAATGTGAAAATCAGCTGCATTTATGCAACTGTCATGAAGACACTGTGAAGAACCTGAACCAGGACTTTCTAATGATATGGATCTGTAAGGCTTCAGGGCTGTAAAGTAGTAATATGCAGAATACTCATTAGATTTGGCATTGCTAAAAAGTTGGACCGAATATGTTATTCAATTAAGAAAACATTTATTGGGTTCCCACTAATTTTCAGAAAAGTGTAAGTCCAACATAGATGTAGGTTTCAATACTTTCATAAGAGAAATAAAAGATGTCATTCAAAGTACTTTCTTTTCTTGCTTTACAAGATGCCTTTCTTAGAACTTCTCTTGGTGATGGTGATTAGTTACCCTTTTCTCTTCATCCCCAATCTGAAATGAGCTCCTTGGATCAATATTATGATCACCTCTGCCTCCCCAAAATCTAGGTTCCAAATCCATGCACAAGTTCAAATATTGTCAGCATATCAAATCTGTATTTATATTGGCATTATAATAATCCAACAAATTAATACTGAAGAAGACAAATTAAAAGATTATCTAAGTGAAAAGCAAGAATAAAAGCAATGGGAAAGTGTGATGAACTCCAGAAAGTGCTTATGACACTGATATTCAAACATCCTCTCAGAGACACCCAGTTAATCCTGTGATCTATGTAGGAGCACATAATATAGCAGTAGATGATAGCAACCTAATTAGGATGCTAATTTTAGTTCAAGGTTGTCAACAATTAGGCTAACTTAGCCTGTAGTCATTAGACATAAGTTATAAGCAACAATCTATACAAAACAGGTTTTGTCAAAGCTAAAGAACAAGCTGAGAACCCTCCCTACCCTGCAATTGAAAAGATTCTTGTGGCACTTGGCTGCTGGTCACAACTGCACATATCATTGATTTCTGAAATTTTGTTTCTTATTAAATAAAAACTCTCTGAAAATGCCATCAGACAGTGCACAGAAGAGCTAAATCCTATTTTGTTTTTTAATTATTTTTATTTTTATATGGAACATATTGAAAATGGCATACATTCAGACTGTGCTTGGTGCTTCCCCCATCCCCTGCTTCACCTTCGCCCTCCCAACAGTGAGTGTCCAGGTTAACCATGCTACATTTCTACTTTTACACATATTCGGATGTAGCTCCTCCATTAGTCAACCTCAGCCTTCTTCCTCTCCTACCCTTCCATTCTATTTTGGAGACAGGTTACACTGAGGATATGGAGAAGTGACCAATCAGTGCGCTCATTTGAGAAGGGGCAAAATCCTTGTCCCCAGTCTCAGATTATCACTAAGGTGAATCAGGTAACAAATGAAAAACCTTGTGATTGTAATGTTTATTCCTGTGAATATTTATGAGTTGTTTCCTTTTGAGTAACTATATTTTCAGCCTAGAAATATGAAATCAAGAAGTTACTTAACAGGAACAGGAGGCTATTGAATCCCACTAATCTTCCTCTCTCCCGTTTATAACCCAAACCAAGTAAACAAAAAATCTAAGGAAAAGTAATGTGTTTCTTAGACACATTACTCTAGTCAACCCTTCCAACCCCAAGCAGAGGCTGCTAAACTCTTTATATACAGAAATTCTGAGATGTCCTTGTACTTTGTTGGTACATGTCTGCCACAAAGACTACTATGGCTGCCCTAGATTTATGGTCTTTACATAAGGAATGCTAGAAGAATATGACTGCATAATTTGCATCTTATAGTTTCCATTAACATCATAATCATAAGGAAATCATAAACATTAATAAATACTTGGGATAAGCACCATCAATAGGAATAAACAAAATCTTCATAAGCAAATAATGTGTACCCAAGTGTATGAAGCTAGAAAAGGAAGTTTCTGCTATTCACATTTCCCATAGAACAGTCACTGTCACTGATAGACATCTATCTCATCACCCTTCTTCACTGACAGTGAAGTGAATGACAGACACATCTGTGCCATAAACTCTTCCTGCAACTGAAGTTGTGTGGCTTGGAAGATGGTGGCTCCAGTGCAATATATTACTCCAGGATTAAACTTACTGTTAGGATTACAGGGATTCTGTAGTGGGCAATGCCACACAAGACAGGACACACTGGAATTCCTGAGCAAACAAAAAGATTTGTCTTGGGAAGACATACTTCTGTGTCATATATTTTATTTCATATTGTCTTGGCTTCCTGCCTCCTTGCTTTTCAAGACTTCACTGAGATTGAGATGCATAACTTTTCTGAAAAAATGATTAACAAATAGCCCTACTGATTCAGGCCTGTGAGTATATATATAAATTATCAATGAAGGATCAGGCAGGCAAGACCTTCAAAAGCTCTCTGGAAAACTGATGAAGTTGGAATTTCACAGAGGATACAAATTTCTGGAAGAATGAGAAAGGGAGTTATTGAGTCCCATAAACTGTTTGATGATGCACTTAATTTAAAGACAAGAGACTTGTGACTGAAGAAAAGAAAGGAAATGGAGACAAACACAGATGCCAACAAAGGAAAATGAATCTTAGTTCCCAGATTTCCAAGAAGAGGGATTCAACTTTGTGATAACATTAATGGCTTTTGACTGTTTAAGTACCCTCAAATGATTGCTTGGAGCCAGCAGTCCATTTGTTAGGAGGCTGTGATGTTTTCCTTTATCTTTAAGAGTGCAATAGAAGCTTTGAAGTAACAAGGTCAAATTCAAGCACTTTTGCCTAGGCTCTGTGCAAAAATATTGGGTTTGAGTTTCCAGGGAACAGAAGAAGTCATTTCGGCCAAGCCTTTACCACCCAGAAGTCTTTTAAAAAGACTTTCAGAAGCATCCTGAATTTGCACATTACCTCCTTGACCTTGCAAGCAGGGGTCGAGCTGGAGCAAGTGGTTTCAATTGTCTGATAAGATACATTGGCTTCGGTCTTGGCCTGGCTAGAGGTTACACCAGCTGGTTTCTATCTCTTCTTCTCTAATCATTTGACATTAAGCAAGTCATGAAAGTGTTATCATAGCATTTTATTCAAGTCGCTACCATGGTGCATAATGAATGGGAAAAATAGAGATTCAGAGAAAACAGGGAAAGCACTAACAAAACTCTAGATTCCTAATAAATATAAAAACTCACTGAATCTGGAGGAAAGGGGGAGAAAAGCTTTTTTTAAAATAAATATTTGATAAGAAGCTCATCTCTTTTGATTGAAAAGCTTTCTTTTATCAGAAAATAGAAATTCTAAAATTTCTTCTAATTTTCTTTTGGTCTTGGTTGCTTGAAAGTTTATACCTAACATTTAATAACAGTCCCAGAATTATGTTAACCTCATTTTCTAAACTAATCTCTCCTTTCTCTATCTGATTTATTATTTCTTCAATTTGAGTTAACTATTATTTAATGCTATTTTAAAAACTGTTATCATATTGAACTTATCAGTGTAGTGGGTATATTTTAATTATAAAAACTAAAACAAACAAATAAGAGATCATGAATTGTGACCATGACCCTAAAACACCTAAGAGTTTATTAATGAGACTGAACTAAAAGTCATCCTCATGGTTCCACCAATACATAACTTTCCAATCAGTCTTTAAGGCTGTTTATAAAATAACTTTAGGTAATTGGAAAATGTATTTGCTACTACCTAGGACTCAAATACTTAAGAACATCATGGAGCCTAATGCTTTTATAATTTATTTTTATTTTTATGTGGATCATATTGAAAATGATATACATTCAGGCAGTTCCTAGTGCCCCCCCACTTCCCCTTTCCCTCCCTCCCAACAATGAGTGTCCAGGTTGACTATGCTACTTTTATAAGGTAATATCTATTATGTCAGGGCTCTTTCAATTATATGTGATGGAAAATTTAACTCAAACCAGCTTAAGGTAAAAGGAAAATATATTAACTTATGTAATTGAAAAAATACTAGAATGAATTTAAATAAAACTGGATACAAGAGCTAAGCAATGTCAACGTGCACGTACACACATGCGCTTCATATTTTTCTTGTGCAGATTTTATACTTTTTGGCAGTCAGCTGCCTTATGGTACCAGATGGCTTCCAGCAATGACCACCTTATAGCCTATCTACTCATCAACATGGCAGAAAGAAAGATTATTTTCAACAGGGCCAACAAAAATGCTGCTAAGTCCGGTGGGTCCCAACTGACCCATGGATTCACCTCCAAACCATCCCCTTGGGCCAGGGGTACCACACAAGGTCATTACTGGAACCTGTCCAAGCCACATGCCAATCCAAGGGCTTGGCTCCCTGTAAGCCACATGGTCCGAGAATAGGGGATGGGTATTTTCAAGGAGGAAATTGTGGGGCTGTCATCAGAAGAGAACAGGCAAAATTCACAGATGTATGCTATAATATTTCACTCAACTAGACCATTTTTTTAAACCTTGTTTTTCCAGGAAATTGGATTGCTGCTTAAAAGTTAAGATTGATCAGTGAACCAGCAAGGAAAGGAAATCCTGGTTTTTGTTATTCACATGAGATGTCCCCAAACTCTTGATGAATTTATTAATGAAAACTCTACACCGACATTAATGAGTGACATAGAACAAATTTTGTTTCCTAACACTATAGCTGGACTGCATGTTAGCTTAGTCAAGCACTTAACCACATTATTCCACAACCTTGCTAAAACACTTAATATTTCATGTGTGTGTATGTTTTAAACTCTCCAGGTTACATTCACAACGTCCAACATTTTTGCCTATTCTTTCTCACCATGGTAATTTGGGTATTAACATGGAAATTAGCAACACAACTGAATCCCTATGATCTCTTACTTATGCTACTTATTACAAATAAAGTACACGTACAAATAAGTAATATCTTCTATTGAATTAAAAATCACAAAGTAGTATAGACACATAATTATGACACAAAGGCAGATCAATTTAGTTTTTCACACTCTGGAAGTTCTCCTGGGATAAGAAAGTCTCAGAAATGTTGGCACTTAAACCAGGTGTGATGGTGCACACCTGTAATCCCAGTTCTTCAGAGGTTGAGACAGGAAGATCACAGGTTTAAGGATAGTCTCAGCAAGTAGTGAGACTCTTATTAACCTAGAGAGATCCTGTTTCAAAATAAAGTAGGTCTGGGGGTGTAGCTTAGAGGTAGAATGCCCCTGGGCTCAATCTCTAATAACACACACAAAAAAAGAAAGAAAGGAAGAAAGAAAGAAAGAGAGAGAGAGAGAGAAAGAAAGAAATGTTGGCATTTCATCTATCTTTTTTAGTGGATTTATAAATAGGATTTGATATTAGTGTAAAATATATTCAGTCCTTGAACAACTTGTACCAACTTATGACCCCATTGTTGTTCCAACTACATAAAAAATACAGGGGACCCAAGACACAGAGAAAGTAATGGTCTCACCTGATCTGGTCCGGAGCCTGTGCCCTCTGCAGGAGACTGAATGTACCTCCAGGGACTCTTCAAGGAAAGTTTTGTCCTCCCATTGCATGGACTGCCTGTTGTGAGCATATAAAATACATGTCAAAAATGTGAGTATATGAAATATATGTCAGGATATAGGTAGAGTGTAGGGACAGATAGACTGGCTAGATATGCAACAAAAAATGGGGCAGAAGAAGGATGTAACTGACATGCCCAAGACAAATTAATGGACACATACCCCGGGCATACATCTGCATGATGGGGAAACTGGAAGACAAGATAAGAACGAAATAATGGACATACGTCCCAGACATATGTCCATAGGATGAAACAGCTGAGAAAGCAAGATAACAGTTGAAGCAATAGACGTACGTAATCAATGACATCAATTTAGGGTTGACCTGGCAAATGGCCAGACCGGTGGCTCTGACCCACTGTCTAAAGGGCTGAAAGTTGGTCTGGCCAGGGCACTCCCCTGGTAGCTGCCAGCGGATTCCTCTAGATGACAGTCGGGTTCATTCCTGTCTGACTCCCCGGACCTCGAGCACCTGTACCTCAACCATCGACAACTGCTGTAACAGCGATCCTGAACCTAGGTTACCCGCGGAGACCCATTTGCCCCAGGTAACCAAATGCTATCTGCCTAGTGGCTTAGTTAGAGAAGGATGGGAGTGTTATGAGCATTGTAAAATAAACCGAGTATCTGTGAAAGACTTTAAGTGTAACCTGTCATTCTTGCCTCTGTGTCAATGAGACTCATAGCACTGCCTGCTGGAGCCAGCCGGCAAAAGTATGGGTTCCAAAGAGAGGAGTGAGGATTAAAGAATTCAATTCATGCATGGGAAGATTGCCAATCTACTCCTGGGTCGATATCTCTACTGGCTGATCCCGGGTTTATTTCTCTTGTGGTATTTATACAGTTTCTTACACCGGAATACAATAATGACAAATCCAAAATACCTTACACCGGAATACAATAATGACAAATCCAGAGTACATACATCATGGCCATCACAAACAGCACAAACCTAATCTTCTCTCAGACCTTAATTACTTTGAACCCTCCATGACCCCAAACCTTGTCGACTCTGGGCAGAGGACAGTCAGCTGAGCAAAGGACAGTCCAAAGTATTCTTTTGGTAAAGATAAGGGGAAAACCTTAATGGCTCCCCACAACTGCCCAAACTGCATTCCCTCCAGCTCCTATCTTGGTGAAAGTCTCCTCAGCTGCCCAGAGAGCCCTTAGCCAGCCATGGCCTTCCTGGGAGGAGCCTGGATTTGGTGATGGGCAGTGCACAGTTAAAAAGGCCCAGCCAGCTCCCCTTTACCCAAGATATTCTGAGGGCACACTGGCCCAGCACTCCCCGTCAGCCTGGCCAAGGCTTCATCTTGTCCACACCACTCTAGGCTTCTCTTCTGCTCTGTCCTGCTTCCCAAGCCCCTTCAGCTGAGGTCTTCTGGCCAAGTGGAAGCAGCCACCATCCCCCACCTTGTCTTCATGCTTGGTGCCATTTCCTTGACTGCTTTCAGGTGATTCTTCCCGCAGCCTCGGGGCCTTTTCCCCACATGGATGTGCTAGTCAGTCCTCTGTTCAGGTATGAGAGGGGCTTGTTGTCTGGCATTTAGTGTTTTGGTAATAATTGCTTTATATATTTTGTCCAATTTGGGGTTTTTAGGCATGAAGGTAATTCTGGTGCCTATTAACTTTATCTTGGTCAGAAGTTGCCAGAGCCAGCCGGCAAGAGTACGGGTTCTGAAGAGAGGCGTGAGGATGAAGAATTTTTAATTCTAACGTGTGGCAGCCGCCAGCCTACTATCTCTACTGGTCGACCCCTGTTTCTGGGTCAATATTTCCTACGGGTCGACGACTATGCCTGGGTCAGTATTGTCTATAGTGCTGACGCTCCTGGCCGACGCCTACTTCTGTGTCAATCTCATCTTTATTGCGCCAATGCTGGGTTTGTTTTTCCAGAGGTATTTATACGCAGCTACAAGTCAATCAACATTCTCATGCTATCACCACCGGAATACAATAAAGACCAATACAAAACACATATATTACAGATAGGCTAATCAGTAACCTTGTGCCATCACCATCTGATCTTCTCCCCAAACTTTGTTGACTCTGGGTGAAGGACAGTCAGCTGAGTCAGAAACATTAATCTAGGGGAAATCCTTACACATTTTAAAAAACACAAATGAAGAAGGTACCATAAAAATATTGGAGTATCTTAAGATTTGGGAAAATAATGAAAACTGTGGAAATTCTGATCTTTTTTCCCAGGACATACTGTGGTACCACACCTAGATCTCCTTCTCAGAACCAAAGAATGCATCTCCCT
This sequence comes from Muscardinus avellanarius, assembly GCF_963383645.1. Classification (NCBI taxonomy): domain Eukaryota; kingdom Metazoa; phylum Chordata; class Mammalia; order Rodentia; family Gliridae; genus Muscardinus; species Muscardinus avellanarius. The sequence continues at coordinate 65,702,637 of NC_137789.1, read as the reverse complement.
CCTCTTGGGAGAATCTGTCCCTCAGCTCACAGATGGGCCCCTCACTGAGAGCTGCCTTCAGAGATGGGGAACAGAGAAGTTATTTTGTACTCAGCAAAACACAGTAGATAGCCTGGCGGTCCTGTTCCTATTTTTTTTTTAATTTAACTTTATTTTAAATTAAGTTAATTGAGTCCATAGGCATTTCCTTTTGAGCTACATCCACAGCCCTTTAAAAAAATTTTTTTTGAAACAAGGTCTCACTAAGTTTCTGAGTCTGGCCTTGAACCTGCAATCTTCTTCTCTAAGCCTCCCAAGTACTGGAATGATAGCCATGTGCCACCACACTGGGCTTCAAGCACTGTGAAGTTCTTGGGAACCAAGGGTTCAGATTCATCGGGAATGAGTCGGGGTTGCCCAAGGAGCAAAGTATGCAGACTTGCCAAGGGTGAGGAGCCCCTGAGTCGAGTAGGTGATGAGGAACAGGGTGAGGAAAACCACCTTCTGCTTTGATGAGAACTGCCAAGAGGGCTGTAGCTCATTCTTTTAACCCTGGATTTCCTAGGAAATAAAACCCAAAATCTGAAATGCTGTTTACAAGTAGAATAAATAACTCTAGCCATGATGGAGTAACAGGCACCAGAGTTACACTCCTGCCTAAAACAAGCCCCCAGATGGGACAAGATATACAAACAGTGGATTATCAAACCAAGCTTCTGGGAGAAGGGTGGGGTGTAGGAGTTTGGACAGGAAGAGTAAGCTGGGACATTGTTGGTTTGCTCTAATCTCTCTTTCATCTTTTGATGTGCATACATTTCCATATTAGCTAACAGACAGAAGTGCGATTCCGAGGTCTGAAAAACTGAAGGTCCGATCCCAGTTCTGCCTTTTAGTATCTTGTGGTTGGGACTAGTTACCTAACCTGTTAAATTCAAGTTTTCTTTCTATAAACATAGAGATAATATTTCTGGGAACAGATTGGGATTTTCCAAGGCCTGAAGCTTTCAAAATGTTGGAAGCGTTTCTTAAGAAAAAGAATAAGGAGTATGAATATAAAAATAGGTGGAAAAGTGAATCTTTACAAAGAGAAAACAAATTATGAGTTAAAAATCAACTGCCAAATGCTGCCAATAACAGAGTACCTGTGACCATGAGAATTCTCCGAGGATGCCTTCTGGGGCCTCGGCCAAGGCCAGAGGAAGCTCGGCCAAAGGAAGAGATGCTGGAGACCTCAGCTTCATCAGCACAGGACAGAAAGCCCATCTCAGCGCCCCTGTGACTGAGAGGCTTCAGTGAAGTGAAGTTGGTGTGCGCTGAGCGCTCAGCCTGACATCTCACATAGCTGCAAATCCCCAGACCTTTTCTAGCTTCTACCCACAGGACATCTCAGGCACAGGAGACTTTTGAGACCCGTTGTTCACCCCAGAGATTCCTTATTTTTCTTTGCCACTTTGAGGGCATGATGGTAAAATTATTACAGAGAGTAACTGAAAAATAAAGTCCCTAGTAATTAATGCCTGGTAAATTGGATTTTGGCTTGCTGACAGCTGACACCTTGAGGTAGGAGGAACTTCAAGCTACTTGCAAAATAAGGTGCATGAAAAAACGAGTAGAGATAGAAGAATGAGTCTGAGAAAGTGTTACCCTAGGAAGACCTTTATTAGCTGCTTTAGAGAAATCTTGCTACCCAATTTGAAAACAAACACAGTCATTTAAAACAAGACTTCTGTTGAATTGCTTACCTTGTGAATCCACTTTGATTGCCGATACTTTGCTGTGCATGCCATCCAAAACAATACACAAACAACTACAACAACAATATATATGTGTATATATGTGTATATATGTATATAAATATATTGCTGTATATATAACATTACTTATGTACATATATTACATTATATATTACATATATCTATGTCTCTATCTATCTATCTATCTATCTATCATACTGAGGATGAATCCATGGGTGTGATTGCACTGAGCTCTACCCCCGGCTCTTTTTACTTTTGAAACAGATCTTTCCTAAATTGCCAGTGCTGGCCTAGAACCTGTGATCCTTCTTTCTCAGCTTCTCAAGTATAAGGATTGTAGGCTGTGCACCACCACACTCTACTTGTGCTATCCTCTGTTGATTCCTTCCCAAAATGATATTTTCGCATTAAGTCTAGAGAGTTATTTTATTTTGGGTCCTGGGGTTTGAACCCAGGAACATTCTACGTCTGAGCTACACCTCCAGCCCTTTCTTATTTGTTTGTTTTTAAACAGAGTCTCACTAGGTTGCTGAGAACCTCTCTACCTTGCCAAGGCTGTCCTTAAACCTGTGACCCTCCTGTCTTAGTCTCCCAAGTACCAGGATTACAGGCATGCTCCACCATGCCCAGCTTTAGAGCTACCTTTTTTGCATATGTAATTTTTTAATTTTCATTTGGACTTTAATTTTTCATATCCCTCCCTTATATTTCATGGAAAATTAATAATGTAGTTGCTTTCTGGCTTGGTGAATTGCTTTATTTTTTGAAGAAACTCAGAATACAGAAAACATCTGTGAGAATTAAAACAAAAGACTGAGACTTTTACCGGTAAATGTGCAAAGTACACATGAATCTTAACTAGAGGATGAACAATCAAGGGAGTCAGATAGAATTTTGACTCAAAGACCAAAATTTCAAACAGAGCTACATCATATTCCCTCTTATTTCTAAAAGTGGAACTCCCATGAAAGCAGAAAATCTGCACAAAATTTGCTTCATCCTCCTCTAAGATAGCTTTCCAATCCAGTCATTAGAATTGATGACTACAGCCAAATGACAAAAATATTTGTTAAAAATCAGATGTTTTTCTTCTACATAGAGAAAACATCAAAATACTTATATTCAAAATTATTTGACAAAATTCAGTTAAATATCTTAATTAATTAATTAATTAAATTTATAAATGGATGTGAGGGCGATCTGGCTGCGACATCTGTCACCCCATTGATCGCCAGGGTTCATTCAGCTGATCTGGCTGGCTAGGCGGGTGTCCCCTTCCTCCCTCACCGCTCCATGTGCGTCCCTCCCAAAGCTGCGTGCTCGGTGGAAGAGGACGACCTTCCCCGAATAGAGGAGGACCGGTCTTCAGTCAAGGGTATATGAGTAGCTGCGCTCCCCTGCTAGAACCTCCAAACAAGCTCTCAAGGTCCATTTGTAGGAGAACGTAGGGGAGTCAAGCTTCCAAGACTCCAGACACATCCAAATGAGGCGCTGCATGTGGCAGTCTGCCTTTACAAGAAAAAAAAAATTATAATTAATTTGTTTAGCTATTTAATTCTCTAATAATAATATCATTCATTGCAAATTCAGTTTAATAACAACAAAGAATACTACATATTTAAATAATATTTAAATATTTGAATATTAATAAATATAAATAGTAAGAAATTTTTTTATTATATAGACAAGATAGAGAATTTGTCCCTACATTTCTGCATTGTTCTGCTATCAGCAAATTGAAGAAAAATAACTAAAATTTTAATCTAAGAAATGTCACTAATAAAGATATAAGTAAAATCTGGCTTTCTAAATACAGACTTAATAAAAAAGAAAACAAAGTCACTTTTACAGACTACTTGAGAAAAAAATGCAAAACCATTTTAATTATATTATTAGCTAGTACTGTGATTCTCTTTGGTGGATGACATGTGTCTAACCCAAGCTAACATTTTTTCCCCCAGTACTGGGAATTGAACACAGGGCCTCACAAATGCTAAGCAAGAGCTCTTCTACTAAACCATATTTCTAGACTTTTTTATTTTATTTTGAGACAGGATCTCATTAAGTTACTCGGGCTGGCCTTTTACTTGTGATTCTCCTGCCTCTGCCTCTTGACTCAGCTGACATTACAGGTGTGCACCACTGCTCATAGCCTAGGCTAGCATATTCATAGGGTACATAATAAGGTCTCTTGGAATAATCATTTCCTGGGTTACATAACCCAGTTGTTTGCTATTGTTTTAACACGATTTAGTTGTTGGTTATTCAAAGTGAATAATTTTGCCTGCTTAAAGGATTAGAAATCTATCTTGTCATTTAATAATAAAAATGGCAACCAGGTATCATACCAACACTGTGGGTGCTGGGTTAGTGATGGCCTTCTCTCTTGTAATCAGCACTACTTGTACTTCAAGATCAACTAGCTAAGTAGTAGCAGAGACAAAGTATTTCAGTCTGCCAGATCCCAAGGCTCTTCTCGATGCATATAATTATACAAAATAATGCAATTGTGATATATTTGTACATATGCCTAACACAGTTTAGTCAATTTCATTGCTTAAGACCTCCCCTTACCCTCCACTCTTCTCTTAGTCAAACCCCCATCCTCAACTCTACTGGTCTCCCTTCTATTTTATGAGATTTGTTTATTTATTTTCTCTCTAACTTCCACATATGAAAACAAACATATTATTCTTGACTTTCTGAATCTGACTTGTTTTACTTAACATGATATTGTCTAGTTCCATTTATTTTCCTGCAAATGACATAATTTTGTATTTTGTAGCAGTTGAATAAAACTCCATCATGTTTATGTACCATATTTTCTTTATCCATTCATCTATTGACAAACACCTAGCTTACTTCCATAACTTGGCTCTTATGAGTTGTTTTGCTATAATTATGGATATGTATGTGTCACTATAATTATAGACATGTATGTGTCACTATAGTATGCAGACTTTGGTTCTTTTGGATAAATACCTAGGATATAGTTGGGTAAAATGGTGGTTCCATTCCAAGTCTTTTAAGAAAGCTCCATATATATTTTCATTGTAGTTGTACTAATTTACCATCCCACCAATAGTGCATAAGTGTTCCTCTCCCTCCACAGCCTCACCAATATTTATTATTATTTGTATTCTTTTATATTATCGGTTTAATTGAATTAAGATGAAATCTGTGTAGTTTTGACTCACATTTTCCTGATTGCTATGGATGTTGAACAGTTTTTTACATTTTTGTTGGTCGTTTTTACTTCATCTTTTAAGAAATATCTATTTTTATTTGTCCATTTTTTGATTATTTTAGTGTTCAATTTTTTTAGTTCCCTATATATTCTGGATACTAATCCTCTGTTGGAAGAATAGCTGACAAATTTTTTCTCACTCTGTATACTCTTTACGAGCTCAATTGTTTATTTTGCTGTGCGGATGCTTTTATATTTGATATCACACTATTTTTTAATTTTTGGTATTATTTCTTGAGATTTAGAGGTTCTGGTGAGGAAGTTGTTGCCTGTACCTCCTATGTTAAATTATTAATCCTATGTTTTCTTCTAGTAGTTGCAAAATTTCTTTTGATATAGATATCCATCTGAACATTTTGTTATAGTAAATTAAAGAATCAAAATTCTAACTGATTAATTGCAATTCATTGATGCAGGATAAGGAAAAATAAAGCCATTTACCCAGATTTTCTCAACTGTGGTGTATACTTGTGCTCAGCAAGTTCCTGTGGCATTCATTTTCTCCTGGTCTCCTGGAGTACTGCAATAACCTTTCTTCAACTAAATAGCATTTAGCTTTTAAGAAGGCAGCAGTTTTCATTGTAAGCCTAGAAGTCCATTGCTGGGCTCAGAGTAGCACTCTGGGGCATCAGCCAAGGAATGATGGGAATTCAGAGGGTCTGATTCATTAATTCCAAGCTAATATTATCACGTTTGCTTCTGCATATAACTTAGTCCAGCAGATAAACTCACACTTTTTCTTTTTTTTTTCTTGCTCAGAGATCCATGAATAAATTACATCCCAGAAGTTTCCATTGTTGTTGAAAGAGTTCCACCCAGGCATGGTGGCGCACGCTTGTAATCCCAGCATTCAGGAGGCCGAAACTCGAGGATCGTGGTTTGTGAACAGCCTCAGCTACTTAGTGAAGTCCTCCACAACTTAGTGAGACCCTGTTACAAAATAAAGAATAAAAAATAGGTCAGGGGGTGTAGCTTGGAGGTTGAATGCCCCTGGCTCCTTCCCCAGATCCGCAGAAATAAATAAAAATGAAATGAAAGACATGCGTTCCACTGTATGTACAGAAGTAATATTTGTGAGATGGGCATGTCCCCACAGGCTCTATTTTCTCCTGAATCCAGGACTATGACAGTATGCAGCCTAAGGCTGAGTGTTCTTCTTTGGATTTGTGCCTGCCAGAAGAAGGGGCAACTAATGAGACACAGAGAAACTGGAGAGTAAAAAACGTTGTTTCTCCTTCCTACCAAACACATGGCATTCAATAGCTTCTATATTCTGTGGTTATCCAGAAAATGTATAAGATGGGATAAATGAGGAATTTCTATTTTGTAATGCTGACATGAGTCCTGTCTTGTTATGTTTCCATAGAGCAAGTATAGCCTCTGTAGTCTTGACTTAAAGGGTGATTGTTTTAGTCAGTTTTCTGTCACTATAACAAGATACCTAAGATAAACAACTTACAAGAAGGAAATGTTTGTTTTGGATCATGATATCTGAGGTTTCAGTTTGTGGTCCCTCAGTCCTCTTACCTTTGAACCTGAAGCAAGGCAGTATATCATGGCAAATCCTAAAATCTCATGGTGGAATAAAATTCCTCACCTCATGCTAGCAGACAAGTAAAGAGAAAGAAGAGGCCAGGATAATTCCAAATATTCCTTTAAGCGCACACTCTCAATTATGAACTAACTTCTTTTCCCTAGACCCCACCAGTTAAAGGTTCCACCATCTCCTGATAGCACCACAGGCTAGAAACCAAGCCTTTAACACATGTGCCTTTGGGGACATCTGAGATCCAAACTGTAACAGTGATGTCTTCTTTGGTATATTTTTGTTAGTTGTAACAATATATTCACCTTAAGAAAAATAAAGAAGGAATAGTCTGATAGAAAAATTGGTTATTATCATAGACAATCACACCAGAGTTGCATACAGCCAGTAAACAAATGAGAGGAGTTCAAATAATGAGAGAGTGCAAAACATGAAAGAAAATTAAATAAATAATAATAAAACAATAAGGGAAGGGAAAAGGTAAAATAAAACATCATACCTTGGGCTGATGACAGTTCTAGGAAACAGGATTCATTCTTTGTTGGTATGGATGAAATCTGACAAGATCTTTCTACATTTCAGATTTTCACTGGAGTTTCTTCTCTTGTTCATTAATATAAGTTATTTAGAAAAAGGTGCTTTTTTCCCAAATGTACTTCTCTGTTAGAGACTATCATACATGCTCTTTATCAGATACCTAAAATGTAAAGAAAAAGAAATAGCCTAATCAAAAGAAGGCCACTATAGCCTTATTGATTGACTTAAAGGCAGAGAATTAGTGAATAGATTAAGTAATCATTTACTATATAACAATTCTCAATTTTTTCCATCCTATTTCTTTATGTCTCTATCCTTTAGTTTATCACTTAAAAATAAAAAAATGCAGCTAAATTGTTTTAAAACCTCTATCTGTGATTCTCTTGTCTTTTATCCAACAAAAATAATTAATCTTCATTGCTAGTTTAATAGGATTTACTTCTTATTTGTGCTTTTTATTCACTTCCTTTTATTGACTTTTTCTTTCTTTTATTGACTTTTTCTTCCTTTTGTTTTTACTTCATTCCTTCTATTGAATAACTGAAATTTTCATGATTCCTCTTTATCCCTCACTATTGATTTCAAAGTCATGCATCTCTTTTTATTATAATGGATATGAAATTACTTTTTATAGTCAAGATTTACTGAGATTTATATACTTTTTACTATTACTTCTTGCATGTTTTGATCACTATTAGTTCTTGCACTTCTCTTCTTGATAAAATACATTTTTAGTAGTTACTTCATTAAAGTCTATGTATAGTAATTACTCATATATGAAATATAGTTTCATCATATGTAATTTCATTTTAGGTTGATAGAAGGCTACCAGAATAATACTATGCTTTGTTCTTCAATTTCCTTCTTGCTCTACTATTCTTTAAGATTTTTTCTTTATCCTCAATATTCTGCCTTTTCAACAGTATGTCTGATTTTGAAATATTTTTCTTTTTCTGCTTTATAATCAGTGTACTCTTTTCACCAAAGGGCTTCTACTTTTCCTCAATTCTGAAAAAGTCTTAGCTATTATTGTTGAGTGTTACATTAGTCTCATTTTCTTTACTCTCTGCATAGCTCATGATTCTTCAATTCTCTCTTCAAAAATTTTTTCTTCAACCCTGTCAAGCCCACTGACACAGGGTTGGACTGAAAGCCAGGATTGGAAAGAAAGTTAATCAGATTGGATCTCAAGTGAAGGCATGGGCAATAGGAAATTAAAGTCTTTGTTAGATATTTCCTCTGTTTCTCCTGTGGAAAGCCTCAAAACATTTATGAGTGTTCTTCATGAATAAGTCTCTATTTCTACTTGGGATATAATGGAATTTCACCATGGATTACAGATAAGACTGTAATAGCTCCTATACAAAATAATACTACTTCTATAGTAGATTCCTTGGTCAGCTTTCTTTGGCCTAGTGCAGAAGACAGACTAATTTCCATAGGTCCTTAAAGCAGGTGCAAAGAAGAGGAGATACTTTGGAGAGTTATTGGCTTTATCAGCTCTATTAACTCAAAAATCTCTGAAGTATTAATCTTTCCGTTTCCATGACCAACAAATACCATGTATATGGAGACAACACATATGGTGTCATTATAGTTTGGATCTGGAAGGCCCCCAAAGGCTTATGTGTTGGAGGCCTGGTCCCCAGATGATGGCACCACTGGGAGGTGGTAGATACTTTGGGAGGTAGGGCTTGGTCAGGAGGTGGGTCAATATTTACTCCCTGGTTGGAGGGGCCATGTCCTTGAATTGATATCTTGTCCCCAGGCCCTTCTCTTTCCTTCTGTTTCCTGGCTTATGTAAGGAGAGCATCTTTGTTCCACCCACTCTCTCTGCCATAACATTCTGCTTACCATACATCCACAGTGACTATGGACCAAGGCTTACAAAACATTAAGTCAAAAACAAATCTTTTCAGCTGAGTGCATACCTGTAATCCAAGTACTTGAGAGGCTGAGATAGGAGGATTGCAGCTTTGAAGCCAGCTTCAGCAAGTTGGTGAGGTTGTCAGCAATTTAGCAAGGCCCTGCTTCAAAATAAAATTAAAATAGGGCTGAAGGTGTATCTATCTCAGAAGTATAATGTCTGGGTTCAATCATCAGTAACACACACACACACACACATGCGAGTGCAAACACACACACACACACACACACACACACACACATTTCCTATCTTAAGTTATTTCTCTCAGGTATTTTGTCATAGTGAAGAAAAGCTGACACAGGTATCTTCCACTTCCATGTTTATTTTATTTTTTTTAAATTTTTCCATTACTAGCTACTCGTTATTCTGTCTCCTAATGCACTGGATAGTATCATTACAATCTAGTTGTAGTTTTGTAATATATTTAAATGCTGATTTCTATTTATAATTTCAGCAATATGAAGGGATCAGGCTGGTGGTAGTTATAGAAACAACATGGCACTGGTATACAGAGTTCCATGCAAGGGAAGGAACTATGTCAATATACCAAAACTTTATGTTTGTACTCACCTGGCTATTGGTAGTGTGTTTTGGAATATAAATGTAATTCCAGAGTCTGCTACTCTGTTTTACTGACACTGGGGTGATGGCATATAGGTCAGTATAAAGTTGAAGGGATTTCTATTGAGATAGCTAATCTGGACATTAATTACAAGTTGTGGCTAAGCACTCAGTGCAAGTCAAAGAAAGTATTAATAATAGGCTGAAAGATATTGTGAAACAGGGACTGGGTGATGAGATGAAGCCTGCCCTTAAGGTAAATTTGTCTACTACCACCATGCTGGTGTTTTTGAATATGGAGGCAAGAGACAAAAACCCAGAATATTATGTTTCAAGGTCATTTACAGTTGAAAGATAATGTAATAAACTTTGAGGACAGAGGTCACAGGTAGTTGCATAACAAACAGGGTATTGTTAACTGTCCCAGGACAAGTAGTAAGCTAGGATGGTCCCACTGTATAGTGTAATATGTGGACAGAGATAATTCCACATAGGAAATACATTGACAATACTTTTAGCAATCTAAATGAAATAAACTCTCCTTTTTTATTGCCTTGGATAAGTTTCCCTTATACTCCGGACTCAACTAAAGTGCACTTTACTCACAGAATCAGTCTTTGACAACTTCCTTTCCAGGCTCCTACCAACCCAGAATGTGAGCCTGTTTTGTTCAGGGATTCTCAAGTATTCTTTGCTCTGTTACCTCAAGTATCTTTTGTTCTGATAATACTTATTATTCTTGCAATCATTCATCCATTTTCTAATTTCATACCGGAGACTGTCAGTCTCAGAAAGGCAAAGGTAAGGCTCATCCACATCTGAGAACAGACTTGCAATGGTGATGAGAGTTGACTTGCTTCATGAGTGGATGAAAAGGGCCATGGCAGGGTGCCCCTCCTGTCCCTGGTCCCTGACACGTGGGAAGGTTTTTGTCTGTGCCTTCAAAGATACCTCTGAGTAGTGGGTAGTATTCAAGCAGAGGATCTCTCAGTGCAATATAAGCAATATATGCTGCCTTCTAGTTTTCTGGCTTCTGAGGAAGTACAAAGTTACCCATTTGGTGGTATGAAATAACAAACTTGAAGAACTTTAAAATATGATATATCTAGATATGGTGATGCACATCTGTATTTTCAACACTGGGGAGGCTGAGACAGAAGGGTCAAAGGTTAGAAGCCAGCCTCAGCAACTCAGCACGACCCTATTTAAAAATAAAATGGCCTGGAGATGTAGCTCAGAGGGTGTAGCTTTGGGTTCAATCCCAAGTACATTCCACCACAAATGATCAAAACAGATACTTCAGAGAATAAGAGTATGAATGCCAATATGCAAATGAAAAAGTGTTTGACAGCATTATTTATCATGGAACTCCAAATTAAAACTACGTGACATAATACTATGCACCCACAAGAATGTCTGAAATTTTGAAAGACTGATAATGCCAAGTATTGGCAATGAAGGAGCAATCAGAGCTCTCAAACCTTGCTGATGGAAGTAAGAAAATGATACAACTACTTTGGAAAATAGGTGTTCTTCAATAGAGATAACCACATACCTATAGTAATGACTCAACAGTTCTACTCATAGGCCTTTATCCAAGAGAAATGACAAAAAAAAATGTTCACAGAAGGACATACATGGATTTCCACAGTAGTTTCATTAATAATAGTAAAACCTGAGCCAGGCATAGTGGTGCATGCTTATAATCCTAGTTCTTGGGAGGCTGAAACAGAAGGATCTCAGATTTGATGCCAGCCTCCGCAAGTAGTGAGACTCTCATCAACCTACTGAAACCCTATTTCCAAATTAAAAAACAAAAAATAGACCTGGAGGTGTAGCTCAGAGGTAGAATGCCCCTCGGTTCAATCCCCAGTTCTCTTGGGAGGCTGAGACAGGAGGATCGCGCAGGTTTGAAGTCAGCTGCGCTGGCTTAAGAGACCCTGTTTCCAAATAAAAAAGGTCTAAGAGTGTAGCCCAGAGGTAGAAGGGCTTCCAGGAACCCCAGTACCACCAAAACAACAACAACAACAACAACAACAACAACAAGAAATGGTTGTGTTATATTTAGATATAGAATGTCCCCTAAATAGCTCATTTATTAATATTCGGGTCTGATATAGTTAAGTCATGAGAGTTTTAATCTCAGCAGTGGATAAAAACCTTATAATAAATGTCTCTGAGTGGTGGCCTAGGCTGTTAGGGTGTGGCTGGAGAGGATGGCTCCCTGGGGCTGGGGCCTTGACAATTCTTTTTTTTTTTTTTGCAGGTCTGGGGATGGAACCCAGGGGCATTCGACCTCTGACCTCTGAGCTACGCCCCCTGCCCTATTTTTTATTCTTTATTTTGTAACCGGTCTCACTGAGTTACAGAGGGCCTGAGTATTCTACATGATTTCCCCTCCTCTTGATCTCTCTTGCTTCTGGCCTCCATCATGTGAGAGCAAAGCCTTGTGCTTTCCCTCTCTCCGATTCCCACCACCATGCTCTGAGATCCATGGTCCCTGGTCTCACATGGGCTGAACCCTCAAATCTCTAAAAAACCATAAGCAAGCTGGGGTGGTGGTGCACGCTTGTAATCCCTGTGCTTGGGAGGTGGAGACAGGATTGTGCAGGTTCGAAGCCAGCCATGCTGACTTAAGAGACCCTGTTTAAAAAAAAAAAAGTATAAAAAGTATAAAATTATAAAATAGCATATATATATATATATCATAAGCAAATAAATCTTTCTTCTAAGTTGTATGGTCTAGTCTTTGGAGTATAGCTGTAAGAATGCTTATTGAGACATATTATAGTCTTGTTAGAACACAACCTAAGTTGTTCTGAGACCTTGTCCCTCACTCAATGAATGTACACATTGAAACCTACTTTTTCTGTCCCAACATAGTTCAGCTGGCCCAATAAAAAGTTTCTGGATTGCAGGACTAACATGTCCACTCAAAAGAAGCATAGGAGAGCCTCATGAGATGATGAAAATTTTTACATCTTAGGCCGGGCGTGGTGGCGCACGCTTGTAATCCCCGCGCTTGGGAGGCGGAGACAGGAGGATCGCGCAGGTTCGAAGCCAGCCGTGCTGGCATAAGAGACCCTGTTTCAAAAATATAAAATAGGTCTGGGAGTGTAGCCCGGAGAAAGAAGGGCTTCCAGGAACCCCAGTACCACCAAAAAAAAAAAAGAAAGAAAGAAAATTTTTACATCTTGACTCAGGTGAATGGTTCCATGGGTGGATAAATAATCTAAAATCATCCAAATGTAAATATAAGTGAAAGGTTCAAGAAAGAAGCAGACGGAAGATGGCTGAATAGCAGTATAGACTTTATTGGGATAAAACCTGTGGAGGAGGTCTCCCTTGAAAGCTCATGTCCATTTATGGACTAGAAGCTTATATAGGTTGTTTAAAGGAGGAGTCTATAGGTAGGCAAGGAGAGGGAGGAGCAAGGGTTAGGGTTAGCTATTGCCAAGAAGAAGATTCTACAATAGCAATAATTACCAAGGAGGGTTATTAAGAAAAGATTCTATGAAAGAGGCTGGTCAGGCAAGTTGTAGGCAAGACAGTGGGGACATTTAGTGTGAACATGGGGAAGGGTACTTGAGAATTTCTAGGAAGCAAAGAGATCTGCAAAATGTCACATCTTTACAAGATGAAGTCACTTTCATTCAAGACTGTAACAATAAGATCTATTAATTTTTACCATATGTAAACTATGTCATTACAGTTAAAAATAATAGTTTGCAAATAAATAAGAGAAATCTACTACCTGCCTATTATCAACTGGGTTTCCAGACGTATCGCGTCCCTAAGGCTCCGTCCTGCAGAGCCCCAGGAAAGAAGACACAAACGCCGAGACTGCTGATGATGCTTCCTCTTTAATGCTCTCTCTCTTCAATGCGCACAGCAGACAAATATATATCAGTCTCATAACCCCTCCCTCATCACTCCACCAACCCCAAGCTTCCCGCAGCTAGGGCATGCACATTTCTAACCCTCTCATAGGCGGGCTGGTGGTAGCACAAGGCACTGCATCACTGATCATCCGTAGGACGCCGGATAGGGCTCACTGCGCAGGCTCAGGGCACTGCCAGCCTCGTGAGCCTCGTGACTTGGCTGCAAGCCTAGGCGCCATCTTGAGTCCACGCTGGCAACAAGCCTGGGTGCCATCTCGGTCCAGCCGAGTGGGCCCCAACACAGATGAATTATGAAACTCTTCAAACCTATAAGGTGTTATTCAGAGCAAATAATTCCCATTGGGCTAGTAGAATTCTGTTGGGAACCACCCCACCAAAATTGTAGGTATTTAAATGCAGATGCCCTGAGCTGAGGACAAAGGTCTCAGCCTAACTAACTGTAGTTGTCAGCAACTAGTAAAAGGTATTAGAATGTTGTGGTAGAGTCCAGGAACCAACAAACATTCCTTGCCTTTTTTAGGGAAAATTTTACTAGGCTACAATAGCAGAAAAATGGAGAATAAACACCAGTAATATGCAGGAATTTGAGAGTCTATATACTAAGTAAAGGCAGACTATCTGAATTATGTCCTAAATAAAGGGAAGAGAATAAGAAAAGCATTAAAGAGAAAGATTAGCAAGAGAGAATTGGATAAAGTAGAGCTAAGAGGTTTAGAATCCAGAGGAAGAAAGTGCATGGCCTACAGTGGCAGTGTGTTTTGAAACCCCTTGCAGAGGGGCTCATAACACGAGGGCTGAGATGCTCAGAGTTGCCTTGAACAGTGGCCAGAAGTCATCTTGACAGAACGTGCTCTTTAACCTGTGATTACATCACACAGATGTAGCCACCGTCTGTGTTTTTTGTACACTTCAAAGTAATATTTTAAAAGGGATGGATTATAAACGCTAGAAATCTGGAATCTCTCTTGGAAAACTAAGCTAAAAGTAGTTTAAATTAAAATACACTGATTAAAATAGTCCTGTTTCAAATTCTGAGGCATACCAATTCTTACTGATTAGTATCTCTCAGATATTTAATATAAACCACCCCTAGATCAAGAGAAGCAGGCAGAAGCTTTGTGATAAAACTCAGGAACTATTCACAAATAGCCCCAAACAGCTTCACTGATAGCCTCCTGAAGATATTTAATAAGTCTATAATAATCAGTACATGATCCTGGAGAAATGAGAATAAGAAACAGCTGCTTTGTAGCAAATCCCAACTACAGTAGGGATTAATTCTAAACTCATGTCACATTTAGTCAGTTTTCATTTGGGACAACAAGGAAAATCTTTGCCAGGCCCAGGGCAATTATGTATTTGACAAAACATATGAAACAGAAAATGTTAATTTTGTTTTATTCTCAGATAAATATTTCTGTGGAACATGGAATCCTTTAATGTTGGAATAATCCGTGAAGAAAGACTGCTAACAGTGCTTCCAGTGCTTGGCTTCTCCTGCTCTACTTTGCTGTTTCAAATCTGGTCTGAACTCACTCTGAGGATTCTTAGGTGGTGATGGAATGCTCCCTGTCCCTTTGCTTGTCTCCGTAATGCATACAGTCCTCATAATCACACAGTATTCAAAATAGTGAATTGACAGTCTAGGCATCAGTCAACAATGGCTAATAACTTTGTCTTTATAACCTCATATATTTAAGTGTACTTGCTTCAATTTGATTAATTTTTTTTATTTATCTGCACCCCCTTTAGGCCAATGGGTGTTTCTGAATTGATTTCTATGTTCTTTGACATAATTTTAGATGTGTGTGTATGTGTGTGTGTGTGTGTGTGTGTGTGTGTGGTATGGGGTATGAAACCCAATGGCATTCTACCTCTGATTTACACCCAGACTTATTTTATTATTTATTTATTTATTTATTTATTTATTTATTTATTTATTTATTGGTGGTACTGGGGTTCCTGGAAGCCCTTCTACCTCCAGGCTACACTCCCAGACCTATTTTATATTTTTATTTAGAAACAGGGTCTCCTAAGCCAGCGCGGGCGGCTGGCTTCGAACCTGCGCGATCCTCCTGTCTCCGCCTCCCAAGTGCGGGGATTACAAGCATGCGCCACCACGCCCGGCTTTTATTTTTTATTTTGAAAAAGAGTCTCTCTAAATAGCTGAGACTTGTCTCAAACTTGAGATCCCCCTGTCTGAGCCTCCCAAGTACCAGGATTACAGGCATAGCTTCTAGTACAGTAAATTGATTGATTTTATCATGTACATTTCCTAGTAAGACCTGGAAATCATTGAAATTTTCAAGGGGTTCTGGTGTTTGCTTGTGGGACTTGTATGTGAAGGTTTTAATTCTAGGTACCAAGCTCCTCATTGCTACTGGATTAGTTATAATTTGTAGGAGTTCTAGAAAAGTTTTTGTTTAAAATAGAATTCATCATAAATTTGGATTAATACCTTCAATTCAGATTGAGGACCATAGAATTTTTATTTAACTTCTTCAAAATTAAATCTGAATTTCCTTTCTGCAGGCTGAAAATGTGAATTCTAGTGACTTAGAATAGTAGAATTAGAACATCAAATAGTTTTCATTTGCTTATCATACAATATACCTACAATAGCTTTGGAATAATAATACAGTATTTACTACCAACTAAATGATTAGTAAAAATAATGTGAGTTTTTTGAAGGTTTTTCTTGTTGTTCTTAGAATATGATATATGAGGTTACAGTCAAATTAGCATGTTCTTATGTCACTTTGAACATGTGGCTATGCTACACTTGCTTGTTGTTTTACTTTTTTGTATCATTTTTACTTTAATTTTTTATGGGTTTGTAGAATATTTACATGGTCTACACCAATTCTATAAAGTCTAGTTTCTGTTCCTAATTACTCCTTCCTTTTTCTTTCTTCCCCCTGTATGCCACCATCCTTTTCTGTATTAGTTTTCCATTTCTGCCATACAAATTTCCATAAACTTAATGGCTTTAAAAAAGAACACAGATCAGCTGGTGTCACTTCTCCTGCTACTGCCCTATTCTTTCTTTCTTGACCTGAGATTATCTTCAACATTTAAACAATTCTCAATCTCAAGGTCCTTAATTTAGCCACAACTGAAAAGGCCCTTTCTCCCTAGAGGGTAACATATTTTAGGTTCCAAGGATTATTATCAGACCGGGTGTGTGACAGAAATACATTTCTTCCATGCTATAGCAGGTGAGATGCCACATGCATTTTTTGAAGACAAAAATAAACTCACATTCTATCTGTAATCTCCCACTGACAAAGACCATTAAGATCTTCATTGTCCATAGTTTTTTATGCTTGATGGTTTATGGCTCCCATTTTGCACTGTAACAGGATTCTAGGCTGCATGTAAATTAAAGTACACGTGGGAAAGTAGCTTCTGAACATCACTCCTCCTAGTCACGTGATACACACACCTAGTCTAGGTCTGCCGGTTCATGGCAGGCCAGGATCTCCATTCATCCTAATCAAGATTGGCCTCTGAGGCATTCAATGAGGCATAGAGCTTGGAGTCAGCCTCCACATGGACTTGTCCATCTACCTCTGTGGAAATCCAACCTGTTTGCAATGCTACAAATGACCTAGAGGCAGGGACTTACCTTTTATAGCATCCTCCACCCTCTGATTTGTCTCTAGGAAGTCCGCTGATTCCATAGTCCCATCTCCCCTGAACTCATAGAATCAAGGTGTGTGTGTGTGTGTGTGTGTGTGTGTGTGTGTGTGTGTCCACATGTATACATGCACATATGTACATGTGTTTATAATTGCCCATTTCATCTGCGTACCAAGTCAACTAACATCTTTCCATAAGGCACAGAATCCCAGAATCAAACACACGAGACCTAACTGGCTATCTACTAATAAAAGAGGAGTAACCTACCTTTACATATTTCATCAGCACTCTATCAAAAAGGCACAAAAATGTATAAAACAAAAGTGCAGTAAGTCTTCCTATATTCAATTATTATAGTGGATACTTCACAAAACCATTGGTTATGAGATGTAATGTTATTTACTACTATGAAAGAAAAAATATGCCAATTAAATTAGAGAACAATGCCTTTTTTCACTAGCATTCTTAACTAATATTTATTGAATTTTTAGGCTTTCCTTTATTTATTGGATTTTTAGACTTGTTTAATGTTCAATGTCAGTCAGCTCTGCTGCTTTATTTCATGCCTTTCTGCATAAACAAGAATCCTTTTCATTTCAATGTTGAATTATAGGTAATCTTTTGGAAGACATTTTAATAGTACTAACCCAAGATGTTACACATAACTAAAGCCTTAAATAGCCATGACTTGAGTTTATACATATGCTGCCAATAACAATACCATTCCAAACGACAGTGTGTTAGTCAGCATTTCATCACTATAAAAAATACCTGAGATATGAAGAGAGAAGGCTTATTTTGGCTCACAGTTTTGTACGTTTCAGTCATGATTGATTGGCCCTGCTACTTTTGGTCTGCATGTCATGATGGAACATGTGATGGAACAAAACCACTAACCTCATGGCCAGGGAGCAAAGGAGAGAAAGAAGAAGGAGCTGGGGTCCCACAATCCCCATTAAGGACACTCTCCAATTACCTAAAGACCTCCCACCAGGTCCCATCTCTGAAAAGTTCTGTCATCTGCCATATCTCAATAGAGCCCCCTGGGGGACCAAGCCCTTAACACATGGCCTTTAAGGGACTTTTAAGATCCAAACTATAGCAGACAATGACCGCAAGATGCCAACACATGAAAGATGCACCCTAACTTAATAGATGTTAAAATGTAAAAATATATGAGCATCTTAGAGTTGATGAAATGTGCCGCCCTATTCTATTGGTATGCACAATTCTCTAACTCTGCAGTATATTTTCACCCAATCCCCTCCCCCTTTGCTCTCTGTATTATAGTCAGCACACCAAGCAGTCATAATACTCTACATATACAAGCTGTTTTGCCTCTGCATTTTCATGTGCAATGTCCATCCTCTGGAAGTCCTTTGTCCTTTCTTGACTGTAGGGCAACTCTTACTCATCTCTCAATGCAGAGCTTATATAAAAGAGAAAATGCTCTTTACTTATCATCACAGTTTCCTCCCTGCCTGCTCTCCTTGGAGCCTTGTGCTCATGTATCTTCTTGTACCAAAAAAGGATTTTTTTTTTCTATTTTTACTAGACCTTGTTAAGATCAGGAATTGTGGGTTTTTTTCTTTTTTCTTTTTTCAATTTCCTTGTACAGTATTGATATGCAAGAGGCAGTAAAAGTGCTTCCAAAAATGGTTGCATAGTTTTTTAGACATCAGTCTTCCAACAAGACAAGTAGTTTTCACTCTAGAAGGCTATTGAAAGCAAAATATCCTGTTTAACAAGAGTGGGAAAAATCATAAGAGGCTAAAAAGTAGATCTACAGACAAATATTTCAACTTGTTCAAGATCTACATGAGCCCAAAGCATGTTCTTATCTCTGATTACAACAAAATAGCTTTTAATAACCAAGCAATTACCATCCTGAGCATTCTTAGTAATTGGGATAAGGAAAAACAAAGAGATTACAGTGTGCAATGAAATGTTATCAGTTAAGAGTGTCTATTAAGCATGATGCGTTTATAATTCTGATTTTTAAACATATTTTAATATTGCTTTCCTTAATCTTATCAGCTATTTTCCTTAACCACCCACTTGCTACAGTAGAACTCTAAATGGGTAATATATTTCCACATCTCCAAATATTTTATTGGTAAGGTATATTTCTCAATGCTACCTTATTAATAGAAAGTCATATCAAATAAGGCTTAAACAATATAAATTTGAATTATTCTCAGTTTGTAATAAATATCCTGCATGTTGTCATGATGATCAACCAACAGGCCAGTATTTATTTAAAATGACCATTACCTGTGTTATGTTCTCTTTTGAAGATATCAAGGTGCTCATATCTGCTGTAATGTCTGGATATTGTTTTTAAACAGAAATTGCAAAGTATAGACCTCATCCAACGTTGTCATTTGGATTATAGAAGAATCTATAATTCTAAGCTATTTCACTATACATACTAAATATTTGACTAGTTTAGGGAGATCCAAAGTGTATAATACTTTTAGTCTTCAAGTAGAAATTAAGATACAATATAGATTCAATTATATGTAGTGTCAAAAAAGAGCATAAACAATTTCACTTCCTTATATTTAGTATATGGAATAAAAATTGAGAAAAGAATTATTTTGAGTACCGTTGGCAAGTCACGCCTGTGAATAATGAGTTAGCACATATTATACAACCATTTGCTTTTTATGGTTTTAACTGGGTGACTAATTTTATAGATAATTAAGTAATCTAAATCCCCAAATTAAAGTTTTCCAAAGTGTTCAGGAGGCATCATCTGTCTCCTATGCTGATGTGGGATTGAGTTGAATTTAAGAGAAGAAAATTTAAAATATATGCAGGAAGTGGGAGATATGCTTGTGATTTACTAGTGTTTAAGTCTTGCGTACCTTTTACAAAATCACTTAATACAAGGTTGTTGATATTGAAGATCTTTATAGAGAACTTGTAGAGAAACGTCTGTTACATAAAAGACAGAAAGACAAATCTTTGAGATTGTGGTTTTAATTAATTGTTTATTTATTTTGCTTGAACCCACAGGCCTTCTACTTCTGAGCTACACCCCCAGCCCTTTTTAATTTTTTGTTTTTTTGATTCGGTCATAAATAATGTGCCAGCATTGTAATGTTGACCTGAACCCACTAAGGCTCTTTCTTTCTCTATCTGGACAATGACTATTTTTCCAGAGTCTCAAAAAAGCTTCCTGGGTCCACATATTACAGACAGATTTGCTTCTCTTGTTGATAACATTTTAATGTTGTGCACCTGTGCACAACGTAGCGCGTGACTCTCAGGGAAGCTCCTTCTGAGTTGTGGTTCTGACTGTCTAAGCATCAGTTTTCATCAGCACCAGGAATAGCACCTATTGTTTAGGGTACTGCAGAGGGTTTAAAGAGATAACAAAGGTAGTGTACTCAATAAATATTGTTTATTCTCATTAGTGGCCCAATGGAACAATGTTCTTAAGCTTAAAAATACTAAGACTCATAAAGAAAAACATTTCTGATGAACTCTAAGTTTTATTCATATTATTATTATTATTGTGTACTGGGGATGGAACCCAGGGGCATTCTATCTCTAAGCTACACCCTCAGCTCTATTTTTTATTCTTTATTTTTGAAACAGGGTCTTCACTGAGTTGCAAAGTGCCTCCCTAAGTAGCTGAGGCTGTACGCGAACTGTGATCCTCCTGCCTCAGCCTCCCAAATGCTAGGATTACAAGCATGCGCCACCACATCCAGCTCATATTATTATTTATAACTTTCTATTTATTTAAATGTATTATGATTTATCAGATATCCAATGTAATATATGCATATATATGTTTATGTGAAAATTTATGTTATTTGAATAATGTAATGAATATTTTTGTACATTTAAATGTAATAACTATTTTCTTCTTTATAGTCTTCTGCATTTTGACATATTTTTCTTTTTCAAAAATTGATGCATAATATCTGTACTCTTATTTGCACTTCTCACATAGGTACAAAAATAGGAGACATAAATTCCGCACTTCAATAGCTATTACACATATGTAAATATAAACATGCTTATAAATTACATTTAAACTCACAAGCCGGGCGTGGTGGCACACGCTTGTAATCCCTGTGCTTGGGAGGCAGAGACAGGAGGATCACGCAGGTTAGAAGCCAGACTTGCTGGCTTAAGAGACCCTGTTTCCAAATAAAAAAATATATAAAATAGTTCTGGAGTGTAGCCCAGAGGTAGAAGGGCTTCCAGGAACTCCAGTACCACACACACACACACACACACACAAAAAAAAAAAAAAAAAAAACCTCACAAAGCAATAAAATTGAAATAATATTAACTTAATGTTATTTTGTTGAACTACAAATGGGTGTTATAGTTTGAGTTTTTCAAAATCTTTTCAATTTGACATGTCATAATTAGCATGTACTTGTGATACCTCGATTATTTTATTATTTAAAATTTCTTTGAACTAACTTTAAAACCACATGTCTGAACACTTCATTAACATATAAAATTTCTATCTTTTCTCAGCCTGAATTTTAGGTTTAATACAAAGAAATGCTGACTTTATCTTACAAGAGAAGGCGAATATGAGCCCGGATATTGGTACACAATGTTCAGTTAAATTATTCCCTAAATTAATCAAAAAGTGCTTTATTAACTTTGTATATAATCACTTAAACAAATGAAAACATAAAATTAAAATATTTTCATGGAACTTTTCAAAACTCACAGGAACTACATGGATCTCAGTTAAGAAATTATAATTTATTTGAAATTGGCTAATTATTTCTTTATATGTAGGGGAAACTATGGAAGATAATAATAGTTAAGCAATTTTCCTAATAAACTCTATGAGATCTACCAAGTGAAAAAGCATTGCTTTCTCTCTTTTCCTCAAACAAAAGATATTTCCTTCCCAGGACAATCATGTCCCTTCATGGCATACACATTAATCTGAGAATCCAGAAACTTTGACTTAGAAGTCTGAATGCCAGTGGTGGTGGGTGTAAAGTAATTTATGTGTCAAAGCTAATTAAGATTATAGTATTTCACGGCACTTAAAATTCAAGTTCAAAGCCATCGCAGTGCTTTGGTCTTATCGGTGGTGTCAAGGAGCCCTTGAGAGAGCTTCCTGCCTACAGCAACATGCCGGCAGTAGCTCATTCACGATATCCTATAATTAAAATAAAATTTCAGTCACACCTTTTTTGAGTACTTAATTTTTCAAAGAAAATGTAGTCATTATTTGCTACAATTTCTTTGTAAAAAAGGAAGGCTTTGTGTAATGTATTTTATGATCTTATCATTAGAAAAATCTTTGGCTGATTTAAGCTATTCTGATGTGTAAATTTGTGAGCTGAAAGGAAGAGAGGAAAATCACAGAAAGAAACAGTATAGATTTATCTATTAGAGCTAAAGACATTTATTTTGAACATCCAACAATGATTTTGATTATTGTCTAATCCTACTCTAAAGTGGTGTATAGACAATAATGACCACAGTGTGTACACCAAGAGGTAGGTGTGAAAAAACATATAGTAGCAATATTTACAATAGTAAGAAAATAAAGAAAAGAAAACTGGAAACAATAAAATATCCCTTCATACGATGGTCAAATAAATGTGGTATATTCATATAATGGAAAGCTACACAATATTAAAAATGAACAAGTTTCAAAAATCAGAAAGACAAAAAAATAGGGCTAGGGGTGTAGCTCAGAGCTTTGGAGGTACAATGCCCCTGGGTTCAAATCCCAGCACCACACACACACAAAAAGAACAAATTGCAACTACATATAGGACATGAATGACACAGTCAATACTGAAAGACACCAGATGCCAAATAATACATTCATTCTGTATTACTTAATTTATATTATTATTTTTCAATTTAAGCCAACTAATCCATGGTGCTAGAAATCTGCCTAATGGTTACCTTGGAGGGAGAAGAGGGAAAGGACTGATTGATCAGGCATGCGGGGGATTTAAAATGAGGCCAGGGCTCAATGTTTTCAACCAATTTTCACTGAGTGTTGGTAGATGAGCTCCTTAAACACTTGGAATCTCACTTGTGAAATAGGATTAAGTCTACCTCAAGCTGTCATTGTGAGGATTAAATAACAATGTAGGCAAAGTGATGCACATTTTACCTGATACGTGATAAATGCTCCAACAACTATAATTGTCACTACTATCATTGTCAGTATTAAGTTGTACATCCAATAAGTTTTGAAAATTTGTGTTGTCAACCATGTTCTTAGAAGTGCTTTTATTGAATCTCTAACTTGAGTGGTATATTTCTCAAACACTAAGGGACTTTCCTGGAAATAGTGCTATGAAAGCAATTGCTCCATTACTGTAAGGACATTGTTGAGGGCATCATTTATTATTATAGACACATGTTTTCTTGCTAAAGACCCAAGAAGAATTATCTTTTTTATCTCAATATGGGAACAATTATACTTCTGTAAAGCGGATTTTGATTGTATAATTTGAATCTTACACATATTGTGAATCTTATAAATAAATATCTTTCTTCTTGGCTTTCTATTTTGATGTTAAAAATCTTAGAATCAAATCTGTGCTCTAACTTTAGCAAATGTGTAAAGACTGCAAACATTTTATGGGTAAATTCCATTTTTTTATTTACTCGTTTTTATTTTGTTTCTGTCCCATTTTCATATAAACTGCCTTCAATTCTTTTTGGAGCAAGAGAAAAAAGTCTAAAATAAATAAATGAAAGGCAAACAAATGATATCATATTGAATTCAGTTATCTGCCAAAGATGGTGATACATAATTTGCACTTCATTTTAAAGTAAGTGAATGTAAGAATGATTCGGTACCTTAAATCATTCTTGTGAAATGATTTGAGGGCATACCTCCAATGATTTGGTGTGCCCTCAAAACTAAAAAATATAAGAGTTAGACTTGACTTGAGCAAGGTTTTTTGGAAAAGTCAAAGCCTATGCCATGAATAAAGGACTGTAATGTGTTGAAGATGAGAGATCATAGAAGGAGGAACAGAGCCAAGTTAGCATGGCACTGTGGTCCACAGAACTTTCTATACAGATTATGTAATGGCTGGCAATAGATGTTCTTGACTGTGCTGGGGGCCCAGAGAGAAAGGAACAAATTCATGTACAAGAATTAATAGTCTTAGTAACAAATTTTATAGCAAAACAAAATCTGAGAAAGATTTTTTTTTTTTTTTTTTTTTGCTTAGAATAAGATTGGGAATTTGAGAGAGAGCAGACTAAAGCAATGATTTTCCAACAGCTCAGAAGACACACTTAGAAGGCTAAGAGGTCTTAATTTATTTGCTATAAATCATTAAGAACCTATGAATTCCAATGATTTAGGCTTTGCATTTCACATACTAGATCAGTGGAATATAAGTTTTGTTTTGTTTTATTTTTCCCCTTTTGGAATGGGTATAAACAAACACCAGTTTGGAATGATCAATAGGTGGAGGAGAAGGGGAGGAAATCCACTGTGGAGTCAGTATTTTAAAAATACAACAAAATATAAAAGCATAGTTTATATTAAAAAGGTCATTAAAACTATTGTTAAAATGATCTATATTCAGTATTTTTATTAGTTTAATTTCTCCAAACTATTTACTAGTGTAAAGGGCTTATATTTTGGGAGCACAGTCCTAAATAAACCTATATCTGAAAAACAATTCATAATCCTAGTAAATGGGTTGGAGTTGCTGATAAAAATGGCTTCCCTTCTCTTTTATGTTCTAGAAAATTGTTGTCCAAAAAACACAAGTTGCTGTCTCTCTGATTATTTTTGAAGATTTAAAATCACAATATCATTCACAAAACAGCATCATAAAAATAATGACTACTTCTTCCTTATTGATTTTTTTCTGAAAACAGTCTTTCTTCCTTCATTCACACTTCATCTAAAATTGGGAAGGGGAAACTACTAAATTGATAAATTCTACAAAAGGGGAATATATATTGGTATGAAGTGTTATTACTGTTGACAGTCCAATAAGAGAGACACAACGAAAGAATTTATGGGAGTTCTTGAAATTGGCCAAAGCAATTTTCAACACACTGTATTTCATTCTTGGGCAAAAGTAAAGCCATATTTCTTACATTTTTTAAAGAAATCGACATAAAATAGGCAGTAGAGACTTCTCTGAAAACTCCTTGGCATTATCCAATTTCATCAACTTTTTAAAACTCAGGTATTTGAGGACTGGGACTTCTAATTGGGATGTCTAGCCACTTAATAATTCTAAGAAGTTTATTTTACAGTGTATGTGCCTGGCAGTAACATTCTGTACTTGCTTAAATGCCTTATTTTCAAACTACCCATGAGGAGTACTGGTAGTTCACCTTTCTCAAGCTCGATAGGTTTGCTAGATGGATAGGGAAACCGTCATTAGCTGAATCGCCTTGACGCATATGCTCATCTGCTTCAGTTTTATTGCTTTAAATGTCATTTGAATTTTTTCTTTTTTTTTCTTTTTTTTTTCTTTTTTTTTGCTATTTCCTCTGGGAGGCAAATTCTTCAGAAAAAAGAGGGGTTATTTCTGCAGCATCTACTCAGCTCTAACATCTTTTCCCCTTTTATTGTACTCCCCCCGCCCCTTTCCTTTATGCTTTCTTTGTTCAAAACACTTGTGCCAATGAATTCTTTTACTCAGTGGTTCTGAGGGTCCAGGTCAAAGCTACAACTCTAGGCAGAGATTTGGGGGAGTGTGATGTGTGTGTGTGTGTGTGTGTGTGTGTGTGTGTGTGTGTGTGTGATTAGGGATTGAGTCCAGAGGCCAGAGGCATTCTTACCTCTAAGCTCTGAACCACACCCCAGCCTTATTTTATTTTGAAATAGGATCTTGCTAAGTATTGTGCGCTGCTGTCCTAGAGCCTTCAGTCTTCCTATCTCAGCCTCCCAAGTACTGGAATTACCAGCAAGCACCAACACTCTACCTGGGAAATGTAGTTTTAAGTACATTGTCTTTATTTTAAAGATAAAGAAGCCAACATTAGGTAAATTTCCTTGGGTTGAATAGAGTTTTAAATTCAGAAATGATATACACAATGATGTGCCACACCAACAATAAATTCTGGCCTTTTGATTCCAAACCTCTACATGTTTTCCAACTATGAGTTGTTTTTATCCTTATTTTTGTCTAGGCATCAGCACCATAGCTCATATGTATTCAAAGTTAAATTTGGTCAAGAGTATCCTTAAATTGAGAAAATAACCCTAATAGTCTGAGCACAAAATAAATTATTGTATTCTTTGCAGCTTACAAATAACTTTGGTATACTATTAAATTCTAAATCATTTTAGTATATGTTCATATTTTTTACTTCACTTTTGAAAGCACCAAATATATTTGTCAGGATAAAACTTTCCTTACAATACTTAAATTATAACAAGAAATAGATTCTTTGGAAAAATTCATATTTTTGTTCATAGATGGTGCCTTCCTGTTGCTACTCCTGCAAATACTTCCAACAATGACCCCAAAACATATGCATACAGTATGTTGTTGACACATATGTAACGTTCTGTAAGTGATTGCTTAATCTTGAAGAGGTAAAAAAATAGCCAAAAGAACAATTTATAAAGAGAGGTTATCCTCCAACAGTGGAAAGCTGTTTTTGTTCATTGTTACTCTCGTAGCCGGGTAACTTTGACTGGGGTACACACTTCACAGAATAAAGTTCATGTCTGGCACTTATCTTTCCAAAGTAATTTCTTACACCACTTGCCTCGGTCTATCTTCAACCTACCCCATGAGTGACAAACTCACAGGCCAGTGGGCTTCCTCGGGATGTACATGCATGATGTGTGCAGTAGGAGTGACAGCTGAGAAGACCTGGAGAAAAGGTCTAACATTGCAAAGTCCCCTGATTTTCTATAAGAAAAGACCTAAAGGAGACTATTTAATTTTGAAATGTACTAATTTCTTTTTTTTCTGTTCTTATGTGGAATATTTTGAAAATGGCATACATTCAGACTGTGCTTTGTGCCTTCTCCCCCCCACTTCCCCTTTTCCTTCCTCCCAACAATGAGTGTCCAGGTTAACTATGCTATATTTATATTTTTACACAAATTCAGATGTAGCTCTTCATTAATCAATCTCAGCCTTCTTCCTCTCCCACCCTTCCATTCTAGTTTTGGTGCGGTTTCTCCTCACTGCTTGGAGTCCTTTTGGTATCCCTAATGCTCCCTAGTTTGGACATATAAGAGAAAACATATGTCCCTTCTCTTTCTGTGCTTGGCTGATCTCGCTTAACATCATGCTCTCCAGGACTTTCCATCTTCTTGTGAATGACACAATTTTGTTCTTCATTATAGCTGAGTAGAATTCCATTGTGTGTATTTCCCATAATTTTTCAATCCATTCATCTGTTGATGGAGACCTAGGTTGGTTCCATATTTTGGCTATTACGAATTGTGCTGCTAGGAACATGGGTATGCATATGTTAATGTAGTTCTCTGATTTGCCCTTTGGAAAGATACCCAGGAGAGGTATAACTGGATCATATGGTGGATCTATTCCCAGTTTTCTAAGGAATCTCCACACTGATCTCCGTAGTGACTGAACTAGTTTGCACTCCCACCAGCATTTCTTTCTCATACTCGGCGAGATAGTCTCCTGCTCACTCTGTTGGCCATATTGGCGAGCCATTTCTCATCTCCTGGCCGATGGCTAGTGGCTGGTGGCTGCCGGTCTCTCCAAGTCACCCTTTAGCAACCCTGGCCCCTCAGAGTTGTCTCAGAAGGTAGCATACTATCACAGCTCTGGCTTTGTCTCATGCTGTTCTCCTCCTTTGTGCCCTACTTCACTCATCTACCTGATAATGCCCAGCCCATCCATTTTCAATGGCTCAAAGATGGTTTTGAAAAAGCCTTTTCCTGCCTCCCTCTCACACAGATCTCCAGCAACCTAGTAGAACTAGGTTTCCTCATGCTTCACTTCGTATTGCTCACACAATATGCAGGAGCCCAAAAGAATCCACTGAAGTGTGACCGATGTCCTCCCCCACTAGCATGTAAGACATTTTTCTGAGTCCTCAAGATTTTTTTGCTGCAAAAAAAACATCAAAAGTAGCCAATGTTGCTGAAATAGAAGGCAGAGTTCTCATAAACTTCGGACCCGCATCTTCCACTACTAGCCATTTTCTATCTACACCAAAGCAAGAAAGGCCCCAAAGTTTCTGTGATGATATTGAGACTACCCGCTAGATTTCAGAATCGCACCTGCTCTGAGATGTTATTTTTAGATCCAGGGTGGCTGCTGATGCTGCCTTCTGGGCGTGGATGCACACCTGGGCCTCCTCTGAGGGACTGTATGTTATAGGAGCAACTGCGAACTTTATTTCTGTACTGACTGTCTCTCAAGTCTAGCTCAGCTGCTTCTAAAAGCCCATCAGCAAACACTCTCCTTTTCCACCATTCTACTTTTTAGGTTTTGAGGTTCAGAAGATGATGAGATGTTAAATGCTTCATCCAATGACTCACAGCAGGTTATTGATGGAAATGGCCACAGAGATCATTTCTTAATTGTGAATACAATAAAAACTGCCCCAGACATTTTTGTTTCCTTTCTGTGCTTGGCGGATGACATTTTTCTTGACAGTACACGTCCTTCCCATACAATACACACACACACACACACACACACACACACACACACACACACACACACAAGTTTTCAAAATTAGGGTTCAACCACACGTACCAGATTTAAATGCTTTTTGACTTGTGATCATCTTGTTTGGTGCCTTAAGGTCTCAAGATGAAGCTGGCTGTCAGGCACAGGCAGGAGGTACAGAGCCAGAAGCCACGTGTGGCCCGGCTCCTCCTAGACACTCTTCCTTCTGGCTGTCAGGTTCTCTACGATCCTACATAGGTTTTCCTCTACCTCTCAGACTTCCACATTCTAGTGCTTTCCTGACTTACCTTGATCCACCCCTGCCTCTGGTGCACATCGGCCTGAGTCCCTGCACTTTAGTCCCCTCCAGAGGACTCTACAGTACTGTCCAAGTGAGGAGGTGCGGCTCCTCCTCCAAGTGTTCTTGCTTGCACAAGGCCTCCTGCAGGCGGTTTCCAGGAATTGAGCATGTAACTCACATACACTAGGAATTTTTGTCACCCAGCCAGAGCAGCACCTGAGCCTTCTGATACCAGCCATGTTCCATATCCAGCCACTTCCATGCTGTGCCATATTAATCATTTCCCCCTCTAGTCCACGTCATAGCACTTTATTTTGAAATAAAGTTAGGTGTGAATTAGCCATGGCTGCCATGACAAGGTGCCACTGACTGGTGTCTTAAGCCACGAAAAAATCACTTTCTCACAGTTTGGGAATATGGACCAGAACTCCAAGATCAAGAAGTCAGTGGGGTCTGCGTCTTCTGAGGTCTCTCCTCTGCTTGTGGATGGCTATCTTCTTCTTCTGTGAAGATACAATCTTCCCTTTGTGCTTGCCAATGCCTAAATCTCTTCTAATAAAGACACAAATCATACTGAATTAGAGTTCACCCTAATGGCCCTATTGAAAAACCTTTCAATGTCCCCAAACAGCCACCTCCTGTGATACTGGGAGTTGGAAATTCAACAAGTGAATTACAGTGGGAGGGGTGAGGGGCAAATCTCAGCTCACAGTGAATGGAAAAGTCGAAATTCCAAATTCATCCACGCTGCCTCTGTTTCACTTCATACCATGGCAATGTGTGTTGGTAACTAAGGAGGATGCTGTAAGACTGTTTCACTTCTCTTTGACGCCCCAGGAGCAGACACACGTTTGCCTGGAAAGTTGGTCTGCTGGTTCCATGATGCCTGAGGGAGCCCCACGAAGGGTCCAGAGCTCACAAAGCCTACAGAGCTCATGAATGAAATGTGACTTAACCTTGTTTTACACCGCCGAAACTCTTCTTCTTCCCTGGTTCTTTTTGATGTGATTCCATGGGCATCTGTGTTCTAAAATCTGCACTGGTTTTACTCCTAGGTCACCCAACTACTGAGATCTGTCTTTTTTTTTTTTTTTTCTAAACTAAGGTAACATGCCTATGATCGCAATACTCGGGAGGTGGAAACAAGAGGATTACAGTTTGAAGCCAGGCTCAGCAATTTAGGCTCTCAACAACTTGGTGAGACTCTGTTTTCAAATTAAAAAAAAATTAAAAAATAAATAAGCTAATTGCAAAAATATCCAAGAAGCTTTTCTTTAAAAAATAATATACTACTTACTAAGATTCAAGTTTTTTATTGTTTCTACCTAATATTGCTTACCTTTGTGTTGCTAAAAATATTAAATGCTTAAATATTATATTTGTAACATTGGTAACAAAACCTCTGTAGCTAACTTGGATTTCTCCCTCAAATACATCCAAAACCACATACAAGAATATCAGTCTCTACATTCAATAGTCTTTATGACTAAATAAAATATTTGTTTACTATAATTATCTATCTTTCCTTTAGTGATTTGGTAAGATATTGATACAGTTTATTCCTATAGGTCTATAAGGCATCACCGTTATTGTTTATTGAGTACCAATGGGTCATTACCTTGATGAACAAGGGATATAATCTTTCCTTTAAGACACAGACAAATGCAGCCTAATTCCCTCCAAGTAAAATATATGTACTCACCTTCCTGGAATAAACACAGACAGATACCAAAACCTAAAGAATGCTTAAATTTGAAGAGCAGGAAGCTAGGGAATTTCAAATTTGTCTGTTTGCTTTGCAAGCATGTGTGTGTGTGTTTGTGTGTGTGTGTGTGTTTTCCTGTAATTTCAATAGAATGAAATGTTTTACTTTTGTAATAAAAACCCATTAAAATCTATTTTTAAAGAAGAATAAAAATATATAAATGATCAGTTTAACATGTTAACAACCAAATCAAATGAACTATTTAGCATATTATTTTATGGTCTACTTTTTTTTTAAGTGGCAAAGCTTTATATGACCTTCAAATGGTTGAATTAAATTCTACTGAGATAGAGATTGAAGAATATTTAAGCATGAACATACATACAAAAGGCAATCATTGGGAAAGAAGCTGTACCCACAACAAAGCCCCACAGATTTTCATGGTTTACACAAAAGTAACTGTGCTCTGGTTCAGAGAGAATTGTTTCAGGGCATATTTTATGATTTCTTGTCACCACATTATACCTTCTAGATTTATAGGCAGAAATCCCAGTTTTCTCATTTATAGGACATGGATGAGATAACTACTTCTCTCTTCATATTTTTTAGAGTCCTACGAGCTCTTAGAGAATAAAAATAGAAGACAGAAAAAGAAGGTTCTAGAAACTCTCTCATAGACTCAGAAAACATTTACTTTACATAGACCTAAGATACTGTTTTCAATGTGTAAGAGAATCCTTAGAATGAAAGAAATATCTATTCACTTATTCAATAAATATTTTTGAAGACTAGAGTCAGACATAATTGTATACTCTGGGAATGTGATTGGAAATAATACAAGATACCTGCCTTCTGGGGGCTTACAATCTAAAGATAAGATAGACAATTTTTAAAAAAGAAGCCTTAGGTAAAATAATCACCTAATTAATCTAAATAATAGCAGAATCACATTTATGCTATTTTATAATTAGTCACAAAAATAATAGTGCTTAGTATTATGAAGTAAAGATTGTGTTGAGCATAAACATTATGTATTTTAGATAGGTCCTATATAAGTTGAGGTGGTTAGGTCTTATCTC
The DNA here is from genome assembly GCF_963383645.1 of Muscardinus avellanarius. Taxonomy (NCBI): domain Eukaryota; kingdom Metazoa; phylum Chordata; class Mammalia; order Rodentia; family Gliridae; genus Muscardinus; species Muscardinus avellanarius. The sequence continues at coordinate 65,670,851 of NC_137789.1, read as the reverse complement.
TTTAAACATAGAGATTGAACATTTAGTCAGAAATTTAATATAAATTGACATTCATTCAGAAATTCTAATACCGTAAAACTAGTTACAATGACAAGGATGAATAACTAATTGGCTAATAAGAACTTTTAGTACTGAAGCCATTTTGTTTCTTTAGATTGATCTCATCTTTAATCGCATACTTACACATAATCATTTTACTTTTAGTTTCCGTAATATCTCTGACCTCACTGGAAGTTTCAGAAAGTTGTTGAGCCTTTACTCAGCCCCCACAGAGCCATTCTAAACCCATTTTGTTAAAGTAACAAGTAGAAGGATGGGTGGAAAAAAGAAAAACAAATTTTGTCACTCATGAAATATGCCCAGATCCAACCTTCACTAACCCCATTGTGTAAAACATTCAGAATATTATTAAGAGAAAGCTTACTAGTGTAAATATACTTATTCTCAATGAAATCAACACCGTCCAACTGATTTGTAACTACTCCCCTAATGCTGCTATAAACTTTATTGCAGTGAAAACACGGGTTCTGCAGATTGCTTTCCTCTTCCTCAGGATGTGTTTGACCTTTGTGGCATCGCCACTATAAATCTCATGGCCCAACAACCCCTTGTCTGCAAGTGATTTCAAGCACTATCATAAAAATGAAACAGACAGACTTAATTTGAGTTCCAGACTTGAGGAAACTCAACTAAAATATTAGCATAATTTCACCGAGGATGGAGGAAATTGTTAAAATATGTGTATTAGAGAGGGTCTGCAATCTGATCCACCTTATTTTGGCTCTTGGGTGCCACCCAGTGATTGGTTTCGTGGCGGGCTTCTGAAAGGGTCCGAGGTGCACAGTTACAGAAGGACCAGGATGTTAGAGACAGAGAGAGGCCACAGTCCTTAATTAAATTTAGAATTTAAAGGGAAAAAAAAAACTCTTTAATGTTTATCCCATGCAGAAAAATCTGACCACTGGCAGTGTGTTCCCTCCAGGCATTCAGATATTGAAGATGATCTATCTGGGAATTAGCAAAATCAGATCCTTAAAAAGACAGGCTGGATCTCCAGCCACACAGTGAAGAGTGGCCAAAGAAATCCCCAGCACAACTTGAGCTCAGATTCCTAGTTCCTAAAATTCCTCTGCCTCTTCATACTGCTCAGACCCTCTACAAGCCTACCAAAGCTTGAAAACTCCTGCTTTACAGCCACAAAGGCCGGAGGCTCACTCAACTGGACTATTATTTTCCTCTTCCAAACTTTGCTAAATTGTTTCTTTTCTCTACACTTATTATACCTCTGATTGGGGTGATAATAAAAATAAATACCCCCCTTAGCTTCACATGCCACAAAACAGCAGTCGGGTGTTTATTTATTGTTTTTTTTTTTAATTTGGGAATATATTCAGTAGTATGTAAGGCAGGATTGGATCCAGAGCAATGGTGGCCTTTGCACGGGGAAGGATCTTGCCTAGCACCTCGCTTGGTTGCCATTGCTACATCATTTAAGTTTTGACATTCTACCTTTGGGTGGACCAAGGACTTGTCTGGGTGGCGGACTCAGGAGCTCTTCTGTGAAATGTTTCATACATTTTATTGAGAATTTGTGCCATCTTTTGTAGATAAAGCAATATATATTATGTTTCTCCTAATAAAACATAATGAGTTTGTAAAATGATAGATAGAAAGATAAATAGATAGACATAAATAGATGATAGATAGATAGATTGATGGATGATAGAGTATGTAACATTATCTACTTATTTTACCACTTATCTCCTCTGTATTAACTTCTTCAAAGTCCACCCTGGCCACACATGGGGCACGATAGGTCCTATACAGTTCACAAAAGTGAACTGGGTTCTTCAAGCTACAGTGTTTTCTCCCTGCTCAGCTGTTATCATGTGATTTCTGAGAGAGGAAGGACAAAAGGAAAAATAACTAGAAAAGAAAAAGAAAAGAATGCACTCCAAAGACTAAGCGGGTTGCTATGAATGAGGTGATGGAGAGAGGTCTAGAATATGGAACCTGTAGGGAGGACCTGCTTGAGCCCCATTGCCCAGGTGCCTCAGGATTCCTCCTCCTTCTCCTCCCCACTCCAGTTTCTCAGCCCCTTCATCCTTTCAGCCCACCAGGGACCCACAACTCAGCTGATGAGGAGAGGGGATCATTGTTGGTGCTGGTGCTGCTGGTGCTGCTGCTGGGTTTGGGGAAAGTAGATTCTGATATTGACCTGAGGCACAGGTGGATAGCAAACTCATCTACAGGAACTGGGGAGCATGAAGATGCCCATTCACAGAAGATGCTAAGGAATTGGAGAGAGATACAAAGAAATTTACTTCAGAAGAAACCTTTAGGTACTGCCCACAATACCGGGAGTCTCCCACATGCCCACATGATTTGAAGGGGCTGGAGAATTGACTTTGCCATCACCCCAACCCACCTGCCATTTCTTGCTAGTGGTTTTTGTAACACCTTCAGAAGGGAAGGGGAGAGAGAAGGGTACTCTGCTCCTTTGGGATGCATGCTATTTTCCCACAAAAAGGCTTCTTTGACAAAAATAAACAAATTAATAATTAGGCCTTTACAATGATCCACAAAAGAACTTCTAGAGGCCCATCCTGATTCTTACTGCTCACTGTGGTATCAAAATAAAGAGGAAGATTAGATACTTTGGGTTTAGATGAGATCTTTCCACTTGGTCAATTTTGGTCATTTATTGACTATGTATTCATTTCAGGCACTGTGCCTCTGTCATTTAAAACTTACAATCTCTAAACATATCATTATTATCTCCCTTTTCATAGTCACATACACTGAGACATAGCATACTAAATACTTGCTTAAGGTCATATTGCTGGGAAATACCAGATAGGAGTCATCATCTAGAAATTTGGTATCCTGGAGACTTTTAGTAGCTCATTGGATACAATATCCAAGATAACAGAATATAATATAACATAATCTTTGAAAAGCTGCAAATAAAAATTATTTCAGTTTCAATATGGATTAAATAAAGTAACCAAGTCTCAATATGAATAATATAAAATATTAAATAAGCTAATTTCCATCTTTAACACCATTGTTTTTGGAAATGTAATCTTACTTTGTATGAAATTACAAATACGGCTTGGAAACACAACCAGCGTGTAAATTGGGTATTAACTATATATGTGATTTACTTGGAAAATCTACCAAAATTTCTACTTACCACAAAATCTGATATTTTAAATGTGTAATTTCTGAGTTACATTCCAGCCTTATTTATTTATATAATCATTCTTGGAGGTTAATTCTTTTACCTCATAACTGCTGGCAGCCAAGTCTTGCTTAAATAGAAGCTTTGGATTCACCCAGTGCTGCAATGAATACTTCATTGAAGCCCCAGGTTTCTACATTTTAAAGCATGAAAGAAATAACCTTGGTTAAAGGTCTTTTCTACCTAGGCATTAGCAAGGCTCAAATGTCCAATGAACATTTCATTTTGCAAAGGCTTCATCATGATGAAGGAACTAACCCCCAAATTTTTCCTTAAATAATGAATTCATTGGCATTTTAAATAGAACTGTTTAAATTACCTTTAGTTTGATTAGAGCATAATAATTATCTGTCCCTAAAAATAATTGATCAGAATGCCCATTTGCTGGTTGATCACTGGTAACAATAGTTTCCCCCAGAATGAGGTAGAAGATTCAATTAGCACCATATTAATAGATGAATGTTTTTTTCTGTTTGTTATAGGAGAAATACATAATTTTAATTCAACTAAAAAGGCTTTAGGAGATTGTTCTACATCCTTTTAAAGGAGAGTCTAGATATAGCCTTGTTTTATACAATCTAAATAAAAAATTTCCGTGACTAAAGGCCATTGCTCCAGTTCTGTGTTGCATTGCAGTATGATGTCTGATGAAGACTGACATACACCAGGTGAATGCTGAATTTCTCAGCTCCATCTGCAATCACAGGTTGCTATGGTGGTGCCTGAATGCTCACCTGTACTCTGGAAACAGGCCCATATCTGCAAAGGAAGGAGTCTAAGAGCTGGCTCCCTTTGGAGATGATCAGATCTCAAAGGGCCCAAAATGATAAGACAGTTCAAGAGATGATATATTTGAATATTAGCAACAAACCCAGTTCACAAATATGGAGTCAGCCAATCCTGAGTGTATGTCTTAGGTCACCTACTTGTTCACTGCCTTGAGGAAGACAACTGTCACCCTCACGTACCACTGTATAAAAGAGGCCTTCATGATCACCACACCTAGCTCTCTACTCCTTTTTCCTGCTCCATTCTTTTTCTGAGCACGATCACCACTGGATCGCTATGTAGATATTTGTTTCCTGGTTGTTTCCATCAGCTAAAATGTAAGCTCCATGACCACAAACCTTTTTTTGTGATTACATACTAATTTTTGCAAGTCTTAATTTGCCCTCTGCAAAATCTTTTTTTTTATTTTCAAGAATAGATTAGCTCTGCTCCTAGTGCATCACAAGTACTTGTCTTAGCCCATTTTGTGCCACTTTTACCAAATATCCAAGCCTAGGTAAATAATAAAGAACAAAGATTTTATGCCTTAAAGTTCTAGAGCCTGGAAATCAAAGATTGAGGGGCCCACATCTGGCGAGGGTCTTAGTGTGATGCTATCTATCCCACAGTGGGAAGTGGGAGGGTTAGAGAGTGTGTGCTCGTGAGGCAGGAGAGGGGGGACCCCACTCCTTGATAAACCCACTCCCATTATAATTACTTACATTCACAGGGCAGAGACTTCATGAACTATCTCTCAACACTGTTACATGGGGATTATGTTTCCAAAACATGAACTTTGGGGGACACATTGAAAAGCCACAACAGTACTTGATGAAATGTTCACACTGGTTGGAGGGAGCAGCGTTGCTTCTGAGCAGCCCTTGGTTTAATGTTCCCTAATACACCTCACTGCAAACATCAAAACCACAATCAGATTCTTTCATGTTTCATGGGTGACTAGGGATGGTCTGTTAGATTAAGTAATGGATTCATTCAACATTTATTCAATGTATATAGGGGCTACTCTGATGCTTTGTAAAGATTCCTTTTATCTCTGAGCCCTAAAACCTTCTTTCTTCCTGGGGTGCACTGTTCCCGGGGCCAGACTACTGCCTCCTCTAGTGTCGATGTTGAAAGAATGAAGTGGCTTCTGCACAAGGGTTTTTATTTTCCACGGTTTTTGTTGTTGTTGTTGTTGTTGTTGTTGGCACGAAAATTATTTTGTCTTTCTCTGATTTAGGGGGAAAAAAACCCTCACTTGAGGCTTTTCATCTAGACAATTATCTTCCTAAGGGAAAATTGCAGCGAAAGAATTTGGTTTCAATTAGAGTGGCAAAAGCCCTTGTTCTGGCCTAGTTCTTATCCAAACTCTTGTTTGTAAAAGAAAGGGGAAAAAAATTAGTGAAAAAAGCAGTTGCGCGAATATGTTCATGTCTCAAACACTCAGGCACCTATAAATCTGGATTGAGTTAGCCAAGGTACCTACTAACATGTATCTCAGCCAGTGGCTGTTTTTTTTGTTTTTGTTTTTTTTTTTTTCATTTATGTGGATAGAAAAGCCGCATCGATCTCTTATAACAATTATCCTCACAGTATTCTTAAGTTATTAGCACTCAGTTAGCTAATTGTTTTCTTGAGAAAGATAAGTATGATGTTGACAACCTGGCAAGCTGCTACCCATAAATTTTTAGGTTCCAGCTGACAATTGTCAGAGACAAGGCACCTGGAATCTGCACGTTGTAAATAACTAGCCCTTCACTTCATCTTAGTATCTTTTGTCTCTGATGAAAGGAGAAACGCTGTGAACCACTTTAGCTGATTTACTGCAATCACAAATTTATTCTGCAAAACCCATATGGTGTTTTGGCCAAACCTTCTTAATTCACCCTCAGGAAAAATAATATGCCTCGGACAAAGTAATGATACTTCCAATCTTTGCTTTTAAGCTAAGAAATTCCAGATACCAAGATAATGCAATGGCCACCTTCAGCCAATATAGCCTTTTTTTCTTCTTTTTTCTGGAAGTGGAATGTTTTGAGGCCAGCGTAACTCATGCTTATCATTTGAGGGTAGCTTTATCCCCTCTGGCCATTTCTTTACAAAACTATATCTCCATAAAAAATGTAAGCTACAGAATCACAAAATGTTGAATAATGATGTGATTTGGTTTGTCGTAGGAGATAGGCCAGGGTTTATATTCAAATTAAAATGTCCAATGACAGCGGCATGTCTTGATCTTCCATGGGTATTCTGTGGCAAATCCACACAACACATTTGTATTTGTTATGGATCTTTAGAGCTAAGGATGGATATTAGAGCCCTTAGTTAATGATACAGCAGAGAGTTCGGGATAGTCCAGATACAATTTTTTTGTTCACTACAAATTTGAGATAAAGTGTCGGGCATGGTACTAAGTGGCACACGCTTGTAATCCCAGCATTTGGGAAGCTGAGACAGGAGGATTGTGGTTTTCAGCCAGCCTCAGCTACTTAGTGAAGCCCTCTGCAACTCAGTGAGACCATGTTTCAAATTAAGAATAAAAAACAGGGCTTGGGGTATATCTCAAAGGTAGAATGTCCCTGGGTTATATCCCCAGTATCACACACACACACACACACACACACACACACACACACACACACACACATACACACTTGAAATAAGACCTTGGAAAGTAACTATAGGACTTTCTGATTCTGAGCTTTTTCAACTTGTATTTGGGTCTGTGATTTTTTTTTTTTTTTTCTTTTTAGCAGTACTGGGGTTTGAACCCAGGGGCAGTCTACCTCTGGACTATGCCCCAGCCCTATTTTTTATTCTTTATTTTGAAACAGGGTCTCAATGAGTTGCAAAAGGCCTCACTAAATAGCTGAGGCTGTCCGCGAACCACAATCTTCCTGTCTCGGCCTCCCAAGTACTGGGATTACAAGCGTGCACTACCACTTCCAGTTTGAGTCTGTGATTTTAATCTGCCTATTCTTCTTGCATAAGGAATAATATGCATTTTTCTAAAATTGTTCAGAAAAACATAGCTCTAGATCAGTAGTACTAGGACCTCTTAAATTTACTTGGTAGTGCAAAAATATGTCTGTAGTCATAGGTTTTACACATTAGACCTTTGAATATCAGTTTCTATAAAATATTGTTTTTTTAATTTAATTTAATTTTTAAAAAAATTTTATTGGTGCATTGTAGTTGTACATCTTAATGGAGTATAAGATGGTGGAGGTATACATACACACATCACCAGTTAGCCTTTACCCAATCTCCACCCCATTCCCTCCCTCCTCCTTCTCATGTTTGGCTTACTGATTGACTTTGACATGTTTGTTAATGTACATTATGTACATTAAGGATTTTTCCTTTTTCCCCCTCTCATCCTCTTCAGTTAGGTCACCTTATTTGCTCATCTATAGTATCTCCTTCTTTGTCTAGAGTTTTTTCTATGACCCGTTTTCTCCCTAGCTTGTGCATATTAAGGAGAGCACCTGATTTCTTATTTTTTGTGACTGACTAATCTCACTTAGCATAATGTTCTCTAGTTCCATCCATTTCCCTGTAAATGATATAACTGTGTTTTTCTTTATGGCTGAGTAAAATTCCATTGTGTATATATCCCATAGTTTTGTAACCCATTCATCTGTTGCTGCACATCTTGGCTGGCTCCATAGTTAGGCAATTGTGAATTGTGCAGCTATGAACATAGATATGCATGCATTAGTTTGATATCTATAATATGCAGAGAACTCAAGAAACTCACCACTAAGAAAACAAATATGCCAATCAACAAATGGGCAAGTGAACTAAATAGACACTTCACAAAAGAAGAAATGTAAACGGCCAATAAATGCATGAAAAAATACTCAACATCATTAGCAATCAGAGAGATGCAAATCAAAACTACCCTGAGATCTCAGCTAATTCCAACTACAAAGGCAATCATTCAAAACACAAACAACAACAAATGCTGGGAAGGATGTAGAGAAGTGGGAACTCCAAAGCATTGTTGGTGGGATTGCAAATTAGTGCAACCACTTTGGAAAACAGTTTGAGGATCCACAATATCAGTTCTGGGTATCTACCCAAAAGAATGGAAATCAAAAATATTGTTTTACAGTAAAACAATGTTATCCTTCACTTCCGGCCATGCTCCTGACTTAGGACTATAGGACCCTTTCTCTACCACTGTGGGTCCTTGCCTGGGAAGGTTGAGAGCACTGCTTTAATTTGTAGGACAAGGGATAAAAATTCAATGTCTTTACAGACTTGGGAGTGAAGGACCACTTAATAACTTATTAGATCGGTAAGCCCAACATCATGGAATTCACTTGTTTCCTACAGGCAACAATGAGATCCTACAATGGTTGCCTTTTGTGGACAAAAAATAATGTAGTAAAAATTGAATGGTACTAGAAAGGCTAGAAGTGCTTGATTGATTGATTTTTGGAAAAGGTAGATGGTAATTTTTCCTCTCCTTCCCTATCTTCCATGAAGCAAATATCAACCATTTGTAGGCAACAACTTAATAATGTCTCTACTGTAGTTGTGATTTTGCAGTAAGTATCCTTTTTCTAATGACATGTTAAAGCCAGGTAGGACTTTCTAAAATTTTTCTGGGAGTTTATTTTCATTCAATGTTATATTCACCCAATTGTCCCATGGAGCCCATTAATTAATCCGAGCACTAAATCTTCTCTTTTTCTACACTAAGGGCTTGGAAACATTTTCTGTAGAAAGCTAATGGTAAATATTTTAGGCATCACAAGCCACAAGCCACAACTACTTAACTCTGTCGTAGCATAAAAACAGGCATAGGCAACAAGTAAACAACGGGCATGACTGTTTCAATAAAATGGTATTAATCAAAATGTAAGGGTTATATTTTAATGTTATAACATGAATGCTATTATTTTTATTCCCAAACTTAAAAGTTAAATGACCATCTCTGCATCAGGTCTTTATAATATTTAAACATCATGTCTAAGTTCCAAAGATTTGGAAATATGGTACAAAAAAGCATATTTTCTCTATCACCTTGCTCGATAATATTTTCTTATTTAATATTTTTTTGGTTAAAATTGTGCCTATTCTTCTAGATGTGATTTTTTTCTCTCTATTAAGTGACATTAAGAAATGTAGGGCATGAAGAAGGAGAAGAAAATAATAATGATGATAATGATGCAAAGATAAATGTCTAAAAAACTTGTCAAATTAAAGGAAAAAATGCTGTCGACTATTGACTAAATTATACTATACAAGCAGTCAAAAGAAACTGAATCCAAAATGACGTGACCTCTCATTACAACTGAATGCTAAGACAACACAGTTAATGGAAAAACACAAAAGTAAATATTTTATCCTAATTTTTGAGGAAAGTGAGAGGAACAGTTGGGTAAAACTTAATTTTTCATTTCAATATGTAGCAGACACACAAATCAGCATTATTCTTCTGTTGCCTTGATACAGCAATCAAACTGCTTTGTTTCAACAGATGCAAGCTTCAGGTGGATTTGCCAAATTCGCATTATAGAACACTGTGGGGGAATATTGTAAGTAAGCCTTGTTCTTGTGGGTGGACAAGAAAAAGAATGTCAGAGACCAAACTCCCTCAGCTGCCCTCCTTCCTTCCTGGCTTTCCTGTTCTCAAAATTTCCCTACATCTCCATCCAACTCCTTTCCTACTTTCACCTCTTTTCTCCTGCTCCATTCTAATCCTTCTACTTAATCCCTTGTTCCCATCCCGAAACACTGCTAAATCAATTAACAGCCCCCACCCAGGCCCCAGGCATTTGTCAAGGTCTGTCTCTTCACAGGCCCCTTCCATTCAGCCTGCCAGCAGGCTATTGTTTTCTCATCCAACTGCAGCTCTGTCTTGATCCTGCCATTCCATGTTTCTCTTTCAGACTTCTGCCAAACTTCTGGAAATATGATTGTCCATTTTTACAGACCACCATTCCTGAGAGCTCACTTGGACCATGGATCCGATCCGCCTGAAGTCTTGTAATCTCCCTCTACAAACTCACGCTGGCTTCTGTGACTCTCACGGGTTCTCCTGGTCCTCTTCCTGTGCCCTCCTTGCCTTCTCTTCCACCTGGCCTTCTCTACTTGAAGACAGTCTGCAAGGGTCTGCCTTGGGCCCTCCACTTCTGTCTCTAGGATTGCTTCTTTCCTCCCCTCTCTCTTCCTCATTATGGTAACCTCACTCAACTAGCAAGTAAATACTAAATCTTCCCTACTGACTGCTCCAGCATGGTCTACTGAGTCACACTACTTGTTCCACATTTTCCTTCTCTGCACATTTTTATTCATATTTTTCTCTTGTTTTCGATGCCCCTCTAGATCAAAAAATATAAATCAATTAATATTTGGAAAAAGCCAAATCCAAATATCAGTATTTTGAGACATGGCTTAAATTTACCTTGCCCAAAAAGCTTTCTTCGTTTCTTTTATGACAAACTTCTCAGGTCAGATGTGGTGGCGCACCCTTGTAATCCCAGCATTCGGGAGGCTGAGACAGGAGAATCCTGGTTCAAGGACTGCCTCAGCTACTTAGTGGGGCCCTTTGCAATTCAGTGAGACCCTGTATCAAAATAAAGAATAAAAAATAGGACAGGGGGTGTAGCTCAGAGGTAGAATGCCACTGGGTTCCATCTCCAGACCCACCAAAAAAAAAAAAAAAAAGTTCTCTCTTCCATCTTTGACCTTAAAGTTTTCTATGTACCTCTCATAGCACTTTGCTCTTTTATTTTATGCATTTATGCATTATAACTTAAGAGTATATGTTTTATTTTCCACAGTAAGCTTCTTAACCTTGGGACCAAAATTAACTTTTGTGTATCACATTATGCTCTAGAACATACTGGGTGTTCTATAGAGAGCAACTCAATGAATACATATTTGATGAATATGTTAACCAGAATATTGTAACTATAGAACAGAAGGTCTATTAGAAAAATACATCATTTTCACTAGAGAGCTGATAAGCTACTTATTCTTACCAATAGAGCAAATTTTAACTTAGAATATTAATAGGGCCTGGCCATTCATCTAAGAAGATACATTTGTAGTAATAGTAATGGGCATCTTGGTCTTGTAAGTTTACAAAAAGTGACACAAGTTTAAAAGAATTATCATAGCTGGGTGTGGTGGCACACGCTTGTAATCCCCGCGCTTGGGAGGCTGAGACAGGAGTATTGCACAGGTTCAAAGCCAGCCTCAGCTACATAGTGAGGCTCTCAGCAACTTAGTGAGACCATGTTTCCAAATAAAGTATAAAATAGGTCTAGGAGTATAGCCTGGAGGTAGAAGAGCCCCTGGGTTCCACCCCAAGTACCACACACAAAAATAAATAAATAAAAGAATTATCATGAGAATGGAAGTATTTTCTTCACCAATACATGCTTCCATTACGATTATTTAAAATGCTTGTGAGGTCCTAAGCTTTTGAAATACATTTTTGCACTACATTTTTCCAAGGAAGCTTACAAATATTAAAATTGTTTTTATTCTAATTATTTTGTGGTATTTCCAGTCACAGTCAAGGCTTTGAAAAGTCTTACTAGAAAGACTCTTTTCATAGGATTTTTCCAATTGAATTTTATAGCCTGGAGATATTGCAATTCTTAAGATAATTTTCCCCTAATGTCCAACATTTTTCCAAGCCAGAACTCCAACTCTTTTGACATTTATGCATCTGAAGCACTGGTAAAATAAAACTAGCATTCACTTCTAGCAATTCTACATTTGCCTGCTGGAATTAGAGCAACATTTTAAAGTGGCAGGATCTCATAAATGTTTCATGGGAAATAAGAAAAACATGCTATAAAAATCACCAAACCGTGAGATAAGAAGGAAGAGGAAGGAGTGGGTGATCAATGGGGCCCTCTGGGATGATTGTTGGAATAAGTTCTTCTAAGTCTTGGGCCAGATTTTCACAACTCATAACAACTTTCTGGACAGAGGTCAGACAATTTTGAAATTGCTTTAACCCTTTCAGGAACCATAACACCAATATTTTCATGGCTCAATTTGATCATTTCTATATAACCCACATTTATCCTGGAGCTCTATAGACTTCAGTTAGATGTAATTTCTAATTAAATGTGAAATTATGGAAAGTTATTGGGCTCGCTGAGTCTCAGTATCATTATCTACTAAATTGCTCTCAATTGATACTTAACTGTATTAGTATAGGTAGGCACATGAGCTTTTATCTTATTTTTTGTGTGTTTGAAATATTTTATTATAAATTTGACAGACTTTGTGAGAATTTTAGAATATCATGAGTATAAACCACCAAGGCATCATATGGCTTAATAATTGATAATCAGTACAGATAAAAAATGATAATACTGCAGGTATCAATTATTGTATTTCCTTAGCAATAGTTATGTACAGAGAAATATATTGGGGACTGTAATCAGGGGAAGGAAAATAGTGATTAAAATGATAAAGTCTAATATCAGTCCTTTATAATCTATGATTCTACCCTGGGTGATAGATACTTGCAGGTATGAAACTGTTATATATGATTAAGGTCAAAGCAAAGAATGCAGACTAGACGTTCCAAAAAAGTTCAGGGAACTATGTGTTGAAATAAATGTGCATGTGTGTGTGTGCGTGCGTGTGTGTGTGTGTGTGTGTGTGTGTGTGTGTAACACACACTAAATAGGGAGGCACAGGATTTCAAGAAAGCAGAAACTCACATTTCACCCCAGAATGACAAAGTACCACCAGAGTTTGTTATCTGAGATGAGTTCTTTTAGGGCTCATTTTCAGAAATTCAGGGACCTGTTAGTGACAAGCCTTTTCCCTCCTGCCTATAAATTCCGCCTATAAATAGTCATAAATGTACTATTACTCTGATCTGTATGGTCAGGAATAAAATGTGCAGAAACTACTGAACTGATGAGTTACCAAAACACACATGAGCATCAGGAAATTAATAAGATGATGGTCCCTGAGCAGCTTCAAGCACAATTGCCTTGTGTCTGTGTGGTTTGCTGGCATGCTTATTAGACTCCTGGGCAAGGAATTGAACTGCCTCAACCTGTAGATTTGGATATCAGAATCGATACTTCCAGGCCTATTCGTAATAAAAGGAGTCTTTGTATATAGAAAATAAAACTGCAAGCTTTGTACACTTGTAAACCACCACTGGCTCACAAATCCTTTGTATTTGATTCTAAGATTGTTTAAAAAAAATAAGGCATTTGAATCTGATATATTTCAGTGTGTCAAAAAAAAAAAAAAGACGGAATTCTGTCAGCCTAATCTCATTACACGTGTAGCCATTACAGTCAAAATGAGTTTCCTCTGAGTAATTTTGGGTGAGTTTCAAAACCAATTCTCAGAGGAAAAGAGTCATTATGCTAAAGTAGTGTGTTACTAAATAGAGCTTCCTATTATACTGGGGTATTCACATTTTTGTTTGCTTAAGCCATAGGGCAATGAGATGAATAATCCAGGTTTTGTTCACTATAAAATTAAGCTGAATGGAAGGGAGGGAGACAGAAAATTTGAAATGCATAATGGTAATATCTTGCAAAAGGTTTTATTTAATAAGGAAAAACAGATAGATTTGGAAATACATGTCCACAGTACTTCCCTCTTGCTTGCTGCTCATATCTTCCTAGTCTATTGTACCCACTGTCAGTTCTCTTGTTCATCCATGTTCTCTTCTTGAAGGTGAAACTGAGTCCTATCACAATATGAATTACTTGATGGCAGAGACTTGGTCTGGTTTCTGCTGTGTTATCAGTGATGAGAAAAATGTCCTAGTCACACAGTGGGGATACAGTAAATATTTCTAAAATACTACTTCCTGGAGGCATTCCTGGAGAAGTCTCCAGTGACTCCTAGGGAAGTAAGTATAAAAGATAAGACCCTATGTAGACCTTTTCTTTTTTATGTGGTACTGGGGTTCCTGGAAACCCTTCTACCTCCGGACTACACTCCCAGACCTATTTTATATTTTTATTTGGAAACAGGGTCTTTTAAGCCAGTGAGGCTGACTTCGAACCTGCTCCATCCTCCTGTCTCTGCCTCCCAAGTGCGGGGATTACAAGAGTGTGCCACCACGCCCAGCTAGGTTGACCTTTTAATACTTAAGAACAGCAATGGCTACATGTTCAGTAAGATCAGGCCAATAGAACCTTGGAGTCTAAAAAAATTTTTAGAAGGAACCCTGATTCTCTGACAATGTTTCAGAAGAGTTACCTGGTTAAGGTAAGAAAAAGACAATTCTAGATTTACTAAGCATTTACTCTTTTTTTGACAGTTTTCCTCAATAGTCAATCAGTGAGAGTTTTTAGTTTGCTTTTAGTATTAACATGAACTTGAGGACTTAAATGTTTGATATAGTTCAACCCATTACTCTTTTTGTTGTTGTTTTGTTTTGTTAAATTTTGTCTTTCTTGTCTGAGAGCCTTTTCAAGTTGGTGACTTAGTTATTTTGACAAAACACAAGATAGCTTTCTTGCTTTGTAGCTATAGCATGGAATAGTGTTCTTGTTTTGTCAATTTTCTGCCACAGACCTGGAAGCAGCTGTTTCTCTAAGGAGCATTGGTTCTTTCCAGCAGGAAATCATCTTTGAAGGGCACAATTTGTGCAATAGGGATACTCAGTGTTTCTGTGTTAGTCATTGCTCCTGGGCTTTTTTCCTGGGGGGACTAGGAAACGTGTGTGTGTGTGTGTGTGTGTGTGTGTGTGTGTGTGTTTGTGTAAGAAAGAGAGACTGAGGGAGCAAATCATTAGGCCATATTAATACTTTCAATTCAAATTCAGGGTTATATATTTTATTAGCTTCATCACTTTTACATCAATATCTACTTTCTTACATAAAAATCTTGGTTCTCAATAATGCCAATGAGAAATTATTTACTTGCCATTTTGTAATGCACTCAAAGCAGTCTCATAATAATGACAGATAGTATTATTAACATAAATATTATAATTTACATTTTTTCTTTAGATATAGTTTGCTAGTCATATAAGTCAAATACTTTTGTAAGAAAGTCACTTGAAAGAGAGTTCCTCTTTATGTGATTATGCCATCGACTTGACCAACTTGGTTCTTTTGTTTTACATTGTAATTTTTAAGGTTTTTTAAAATAGTTAAATTTAAGTTTATTTTATAAAGATGAAAAATAGTTACATGATTCTCAACTCAAATCTATAAAAGTTACATTCTTTTCTCAATAAATAATAGCATAATATACACATTTTTATACTTTGCTTTTTTAAACTTAATCCATGTTGATCACTCAGTGTGTCTTAGAGACTTTTTCCTCTCAATAGTTTCATAGAACACCAGTATGTGCACATATCATCCATTGCTCAACCACTAACTGGATATTTAGATAAGTTATATTCTCTCCCCCTACCCAATAACAAAGACTACTGCCGATAGCCTTGCACATATATCTATGGATCTCTGAGATGGATTTCTGGGTCAAAGAGTAAATTTGAATAATTTGGATACTGGGTCAAAGAGTAAATTTGTATGAATCTTTCTTAGATGTTTTTGAACTGTTCTTTATAGAGTTCTAACATTTTATTTTCCTACCAACAACATATGAGAATGCCTTTCTTCCTACACTCTTGCCAAGAGAATGTTATCAAACTTAATTTTTGCCAATCTATTTAAATGAGAAATAGTATTTAAGTATAATTTAAATTCCCCTCCTTCATTGTTTGAGCATCTTTTCATGTGCCTAAAGCATGGTTACATTTCTTTTCATGGACTCACTGTTGTTATCTCTAGGCATTGTTTATATGATTGTTTTATTCTTTTCTTTTAGACACTGTTTACATATTAGAAATATTAATTCTTTTTCTTGACTATAGGTGCAAATATTTTTCCATTTTGTCACTTTTCTTTTTTACTTTGTGTAGATTTTTTTAAGCCATACACTTTCTCATTTTTATATAGTCGAACTTAAACTTTTTACTTTCCCATTTCTTAGTTTTAGAAAAATTTACTCAAGAGTACTTGTTTAGTTTTCTTTTCTTATTATTTAAATTTGTAGCCCATTTTCACATCTCTATTTTAGAGTAAAGGTATTGCTTTTCCAAAATAAAATCTCCACTATTCCATTGTGTTATTCATGACCTTATAGAATAAGATAGCTAAATATACTTACAGATGTACCATTAAACATTTCTACTTATAAAATCACTGAAAATAGTTATTTTCAGTATCTAAACCAAAAGCTAGTTAACCCTAAAATCATAAATTTAGGAAAGAGTTTTTATTTTAATAACATTTTTCTTTCCTATTACCTTCTATCTAGGTTTTCCAGAAATCTACATCTGTATCTGAATATGGCAAAAGTGGCCATAGGCCCACACATACGCTCTGTATGGAAGGGGATACAACTGTCTGGAGGCTGGGGAAGAAAGAATTCAGAATCTTTAGGGTGGATTCAGCACATCTTCTCTTCCACTGATTACAATGTGTCAAATTTTCCTTCCTGAGTCAAATATGCCTCAGAGAGAGTGGAATGTTAAACATCTCAATTGTTCAAGGAAAGAGTGAGATATTTCTGCCCATGATTCTCAGTCTGGGTGCTGAGAAGCCTGCCAGACTTTGGTCAGGGAAACAGATGCAGCTCCAGATTGGAAGAACAATCTAAAAGGCTCACTGGAAAGAGACCTGAAAGTTCAAGAATCTCTGCGAAGCTCCGACCATGAATCAATCATTCTCATACCAATCCTCAGATTGACCTCATACTGTCTGCAAGGGGCTGGAATATCACAAATTTCTCTTTTCTTCTACTGTCCAGTGTCATTTGTTTGTTTGTATTTTGCAGGTACGGGGATGGAACCCAGGGGGCATTCTATCTCTGAACTACACCCCAGCCCAGCCCTATTTTTTAGTCTTTATTTTGAACAAGGGTCTCACTAAATTGCGAAGGGCCTCACTCAGTAGCTGAAGCTGTCCGTGAACCACCATCCTCCGGTCTCAGACTCCCAAATGCTGGGATTACAAGCGTGCGCCACCACGCCCAGCCTGTCCGAAGTTGTTTTAAGTGCCCCTCAGTGGCCCATCTAAACCATAACTATAAGAAGAAGGGCATTCTAGGAAATAAAATTTCCAGACTTTTTCAACTAGGCAGCAATGGAAGCATACTAAGCCCTTATGTGGCCTTTAAGGAACATTTTATTTTCCTCAAATTTGACTTGACTTTATTTTTTCATTACTTCTTGGATGTGAAAAAAGGATGTTAATCTAGCTAATAATAATAATAATAATAATAGCCCTCGTCAAGCATTTAATATTTACCAGACACTATAATAGAGCCTTACACATGTAGGCGTAAAAAAAAAAATAAAGAGGAAGGTTCTCATTTCCTCAGTATTCTTCAAGTTCCATTGATTTTAAGAATATGTAGATAAATATTTTTAATACACTAGAATTTATTAATTAACTGGTTAGACTTTACTAAAATGCTTTTCTTGTTTTTTCTAGCATCTTTTCTTGACCTTTTCTTATCTTTGTTACTCAGTATCTTGCAGGTTATAGAATGTTATAAATTTCTACAAAAAACTAACCAAGTTACTTCAAAAGAGCCAAGAGTTCCCAGTTTGTAGTCTGTAAAAACAATTGTCCAGTGAAAGGAACCAGGCTCAGAGTAATGTACAGAGAAAAAACTAAGAATAGGAAATGTGTACAACTAGACTAGAAAGTATTTATGTACCAAAAAGAAAAAGTAAAACAGAGAGACCACTGACTGATACTAAAAGGACTTAGAAGATTATTTAAAGAGGGTGCTATTGGCCAAATATAAGATAAAGTGAACACTTATAAAAAACTTCAATCAATTAGAATATGCTTAAATTCAGAACTTCACAATGACAAAAGGGGAAATCTTCTTTGGTCATTTATGAAAGAAGCTAGGAGATAAACTCATTATTCTGTAAAATAAAAAATAAAAGAAAATAGAACTAAATGTGCCTTTCTCACTGTATGAACTATACTTCCAAGAAACCAAATAGTTTATGAGGAGAAAATTTTTTTAGAAATTTTGCACCAAGTAAATGAAAAGGTAATAATAAAATTAGAAAACCACTAATTAAAATACTCATTAATGGATTTTAGCCATGATCATCAGTGTTTGCAATATCACAAAATAAGAGAGAAATTAAAGTTATGTCCCATCTGATAGTAGAAAACATCACTTATAATTATGCTTGCCAAAAGAAAAGGAAAGAAAAATATCAGATGAAGTCCAAAGAGAGAGGGGAAAGTACAAGGCTCTGCTTCTCCAAGTCTACCTACCTTTTTATATAGGACAGAGCAGCATGTTAAATGAAATTGATTTTTTTTTTACAGCCCCAGTTTTTCTTTTGGCAGCCAACAGCTGGTCACAGTGCATGTTTCAAGGATACAGAGGCGCCCCGGGGTACAAATGTGGGGCAGGAGCACACGTTTCTGAGAGCTTTACAATCAAGCCAGAGCAAGCGTTCTGAAAGTTGACATCAGGAAGGCAACCTCTTGGAAGCAGGTATGCAAGGGAACTCAGAGAACCCCTTGTGCCCCGGTTTTAGGATATTCATCCTGGGGCCTCTTCCTTGGGTGGTGGGGAGGGGCGTGTGAGTCACCCTTTAGGCTGGCCAGGTGCAGGAGGAAAAGGAGACAAAGTTCCTCTGTATCTCAGCAAAGGTAGATTATGGAAGGCCAATGGTTCAAAGGACAGGGAAGGCCGTTTTCTTGGGGCTGGCTGGGGCTGTTCCCCTCCCCTCTTCTCTTTGATTAAATACGAAGGCCCACAGTGAGGAACACTATGAGAAAATGGAAAAGGGTGTCTCGGGTCTCTTCCCAGCGGAATCCCTTCTTGGCCTGGTCCTCCTGCTGTTTGCGAAGGGCCTCCGGCCGGGCCCATAGTACACCTGATGGCGTCCAAGTTGAACATGATGCCCTAGGCCACTGGAGCAGCCCGACCAGCGTCATGGGCTCGAAAGGTGGTTGGCGGGGTGCGAGGCTGACTGAAATGGCTGCGGGGAGCCTGGAAGGCCTGGCGCCAGGTCCGCGCAGGTGCTCGTCGCTGGGCAGTCTGTGGTCTTACTTGCAGCGGAGGGTGGCACTGCCCAGCCCCAGGCAGGCTTGTGAGATGCGTGTGAAGCGCTGGCAGCCTCGCGCTCCCCGAGTTGTAGTCAGGATGACAGAGGAAGGTCTGCGGGTAGAGTAAGCTGCCTTGATCTGCGCCTGGGTGGCTGTGGAGGGGACCCCAGCAGCTCATAAAGTGCCCTGCAGCTGGGCGTGGTGGCTCAGGCTTGTAATCCCCGCGCTCGGGAGGCTAAGACAGGAGGATCGCACGGGTTCGAAGCCAGCCTCAGCTACTTAGTGAGGCTCTCAGCAACTTAGTGAGACCGTTTCCAAATAAAATAAAATAAAATAAAGGTCTGGGAGTATAGCCTCTGGGTTCCACCCCCAGTACCACCAAAAATAAATAAATAAATAAATAAATAAATAAATAAAATAAAGTGCCCTGTGCGAGTATGGGCCGTCGCCTCGAGAATATGTCCTTACTGGCAGCCTCAGACCTGGTGCCAAATTTTGTGAAAATCTCCCAGCTTGCCAAAATCTCCTCCACAGGACCCAACACTGCCATCTCGGACTGCTCACGGCTGCCATCTTGAATGAAATTGATTTTTATCATCAAAATTCAATGGAAATTTTGGGAAATTCTATAGGACAAGTGGAAATTCTCAGCAACAGATAAATTACAAGGGATAAAATTGCGAGGATCTATAGTTCCCAGCGTTGGTTGGTTTTTGGAAAAATCTATTCACATGCAGCCAATAAACACATACTTAATATCTTGGCCATTAAAACAAAGATTAAGAAACATAAAATGTGGGAGAGCTGACTAAATCCCACAAGCTATTGAACATTTCCTTTTAGTTTCGCTAAGCACAAAGTATCTTAAACTATCCTTCAGAATGCACATACAGTGAAACTGGCTTACAATAGCTTCATTGCATTGAAAATAAAACGAAGCAATTGGTTCACAATATTTTTTTATGCCTCTGAAATACCCTCAATCTAAAAATAATTCCCATTTCCAATTCATGTGCTGTTTGGCCTAAGTAGCCCTAGATTTTTTTCATTACTTGTATCTCCTGTTAGAATGTGGGTACATGATACCACAAATCTGGTCTCAGATTTGGGTCCTACATGCCAATTATTGGGCAATGGGAAAAATTCCACTCAATATACTGTTGAGTTAATAACTTATTTTAAGCTACATATATATTTTATGATTTCCTTTCCCCTTGAAGATTGAGTTTGGTGGAAATTGTAACTTGATTTCACGGGCCTAAAAACATTGAGAGAAAAGGCATATTGTACCTTCTGTGTGCAGACTGGTATTTCTGTTAAGCCTGAAAACAGATCAAGATATTTATATAGGATGAGCACGTCTACATGTGAAGGTTGAGGTGAAGAGTCATCTGCTGAAAAGTAGAATATTTTGACATTTCATTTATAGAGTTCTTGACACTTGGTTGAGATTACATCAATTTTGTCAAAGAGGAGACCCTATGGAAATTAGGGGGTGGGGAGAAACTATATGCTACTACTATAGCTCTAGGCATTGGAAGGAAAATATTTCTGGGGCAGTCTTAAGAGAAAAATAATGTCACATTCCAATGGGTAATTGAAGAGATTTTAGTAAAGGATCTATTTATAAGATGTGGGAAGCCAAGTGCTATAGCAGGCAGCCACTGGGGGAAGAGGGGGAAAGTTTAATCTGCACAGAGAGAGAGCTAAAGTTGTAGAATAGAATTCCAGACAAGAGACACAACCTTTAGTGGGGAAATTCAGTCACTGTCAACCTGCGGCCTAGCAGAAAGAGAATTAATCCTCTTCTCTTCCTCTCCTCTGTCCTCCTGATGGCACCTCTCTTTGGGTGAACTTGACATGAGGCTAATTAAGAGCTGCAGCACCAGAACCCACTCAGGTGGTCCATAAAGGTCGGTTTCTTGGAGTGGTTGTCAGCAGATCAGCGGGGTGGAGATGCTCCCGGGGGCATATGGAAAATAACTGCCACAGACCCATCGCTTGTCTAGAGAAAGGCTGTCTGCTAATGGATGATCCTGTCACTACTTTTAATATTATATTAATTCTCTGGCTTTTGCATAATGGCAATCAGGGCAACTTTTCATGATATTATGGCTCTAGGAAGAAATTTTCATAGTCCCACATATACCTACCCATTCCCCACATGCCTATAAATGTTCTGGAAAGGAAAACATAAAATAGGCCACTCACTATTGTGTTGAGCCCAAATTTGGCTCTGTTTGCCCTTATCCATTCTTCTTATTCAATTCTGAAACCCCATGCCACTGCCCTTCTTTGCCCAACGCAGGTGCATGAGTCAGCATCCTCAGTCATATTCTGAAAGAAGTGGCCACATAACTGAGAAGAAGGAATATTTACCTGCTCACAGTTTTAGGGTTGAGTACATGTGAGGCCAAAGACCATGGATCCAGGGCATGGTGGTGACGGAAAATGGAGAGGGGGGAGCAAAAGGCTTCACATCATGGAGTCCTGAAGCAAGAGGGCTCAGGAGGAGGAGGAACCACATATAATGCCATGGCCGCACCCTCAGGGACCCACCTTCTTTAGCAATCCCCCCTAGCCTGGGCCACCACCCAGATAATCTATTTCAATAGATTTATCCACTGCTGAGATCATAACCAAGCCCTGCTTCCAACATTGCTATCCCATTTCCATGAGGTCTGGGGGGACAACCCCAAATCCAAACCATTGCAGCAGGCATCAACAGGTGATCGTAGCTTCCCCCTGACGAACTAAGATGCAGCCTCAGAGTATTTCTTAACCTAGTGTTTTAGCAATCAAATCAAGTGGAGTTGAGATGCAA
The DNA here is from genome assembly GCF_963383645.1 of Muscardinus avellanarius. Lineage (NCBI taxonomy): Eukaryota > Metazoa > Chordata > Mammalia > Rodentia > Gliridae > Muscardinus > Muscardinus avellanarius. The sequence continues at coordinate 65,648,950 of NC_137789.1, read as the reverse complement.
GGTGAGAACCACTTATCTTTTGTCTTTGGCTTATGGGTTACCTTGAATGACATGTTTCCACGCTTTAACAGGTCCTCTCATTTACCCTGAAAAACATTTGTTGTACCCACTGTGTTTTGTTTCGGTTTTATCATGTGGAACAATAGCATTAGCGTCCATTGGAAGCCTTTTCTGATCTTTCTAAGCAATAATGTCTCACCCCTGGACTTGGACTCTACTCTGAGTGCCTTTTCCACTGTCTAGGGTAGGTCTGGTGTTTCGCCCTCTGCTTACAACTTCTCACTGTCTGACTACATGCTCACTGCCAGAGCCTGGAGCCTCCACTCTGCTCCCTCACCAGGTGCAGCTTCCTCCCCAGGATCTGCAATCGCAGAATACCTCATATTTGTAGAGTGCTTTACAATGCATAAAACACTCACACATGAGTTAGAAACTTCTTTCTGATCAAAAGCGTCTTTTATGATGTAATTAAATGATCTTGGATTTGGGGTTTTCCAAGTCTTTCTTGAATTTCAGAGTCTTATTATCTTACTATGGCTGTAAGTCACCTTCTTTAAAAAACATCTTTCTACCCACAAAATCTTTCTCTTTTTTCCTCACATATTTTTCTTCAATTACACAGGTAATTTTGGCTTTAGAGAGTTGGTCAAAGGAAGTAGGTCTTTAGAAAAATAAATGCGTAAAACAAACCTCCGATTTAAGGATTGAACTGCAAACACTTTCTTCCTCTAAGACACTATTCAACAACTGAACTTATACAATCTAAAGCACATTATGCATTTGCTAGCAATTTACCTATTATTTCAGAAACACAGAGTCAGTTGCTTTAAGATACTTTTTTTTTTTACTTTTTTTTTTGGGAGGCTACTAATATTCTAATCCCTTCTTTTTCTTGAAAGGGGAAATAGTTTGACATATTTCAGCTGGTCCTTAGAGGAAGCTGCAGATGAAATTTACTACATTTCCTGTGGTATTTTTATAGGGGCCTTAAAAAAATCTTCTTACCTTTTTAAAGCGCCTTTCACCAATGTCTTTCCTCCTGGACATAATTCCTCCAGGTGTTCAGACGGAGCTTGTAAAGCTTTCTACCATGATGAGTCTTTCTTTAGACTGGAAGCCTTCCTGAACGTTTTTAAAGAATGGAACTGCATCAGGCAAATTTATGATAAGGTTCTTTTTCCTCCCAGTCTAACCCATTGATCCTCACATCAATTCATAGTCAGCCATTGGAGTGCAGGACAATGGTAATAAACAATGGAAAGTGTTTGCTGGGTGTCTTGGATCTCTTTATGAGAGAGAGCGGAAATGACCAAGTGATTTCATGTTAGCCCATAAAATCATCAGATATATTGTGATGCTGCTGTTAATCTTGAGTCCTGCGTCTAGCTTCTCATTTTTTCACCAGATCTCTTCCTTCCTTTACTCAATACCTATAAAGCTACTGCCTGTGGTACAAGCCCTGCACTGGAAAACAGAAAAAGGAAAGGAAACTAAGAATTAAAATTTGTTTCCAAAGCGTTTCCAGTAAACCTATCATCTGCAGTTTTCACATTCTTCTAGCACCTTGTCTCTTCTGTAATTTAGGGAGTGTGTTTTTTTCCACAACGTATTAAAATTGTATTTATAGAAGTTTTTAATGTGGATGATATTCAAAATGGCATACATTCAGACTGTGTTTGGTGCCCTCTCCCCCCCACAACTTCCTCTTTCTCCCCCAACAATGAGTGTCCAGGTTGACCGTGCTACATTCATACTTTTACACATATTCGCGTGTAGCTCCTTCATTAATCAACCTCAGCCTTCTAGGGCAAGGAGTGTCTTTAAAGACCCCAGGGAGTGTCTTTAAGACAGGAAGTTACTCAAGCAAATTATCTTTAGGAGGACAGATCTATGGCCAAAACAATGCAAAGGCCAATTGCCTGTTCTTTAGGAAAGCAAGCAGACAGGCTCACATCAGTGAAAGGAACTAAACATAACCAGGTAAGGAGTAGAAATATTTTGAGTAAATATTGCCAGGCCCTCTACTACACTTTACTGCTTTCATTTAAAATATTCCCGAGTATTATTTCCTCTAGCTGATGGCAAAAATGAGACGGAGGGTGGGTCAACTGAAGGGCTTGTTAAATCTCGGTACTGAAGTTGAAATGGGCTTCAGATTCAGCAATAAAATCTCTTCCAGAGTAAAACTGAAACATTTTCCAGAAGTGTGAGAAAGTCAACAACGAAACGACTTTGCAATAAATGTGTACGCTGGCCTTCTGGCATGGGATGGGCATGGAGTGTAAGGTAGGTGCTTCATAGATGATACGTGGGATAGAGCTCCTGGATGGCACAGGTGTGTCTTTGGTGACAGTTTCGCTTCGGGGGCACCATAAGACATGCCCTACAGTGGCGCTCAAGACATGCTTTTGAGCAAGTAAATGAACAAAAAAACTAAGTATTGTGGGCAATGTAGGCAAATAGTTATAAGAAAAAGAAGTAGACATGAAGAGGTGGAAAAGCTCTCCATTCAGTTGTGTTTCTCTAAGATGAATGGACAAGGGAAGCCAAGAAGATGGTCCTGAAGTTATAGGTCCTTCGGAGTTCCTTCCACATACCATTTCTGAGGTAAAAAGCTTTCTTTCAAAACAAAGTATAACACTATAAAAACACTGCATTTTTTATGTGGAAGCCTTTTAACATCAGCAAAAAAGAAAAAAAATCTTTCATTATTTCAAAAACAGGGAAACGGTTTCAGATTTCTTGGACCATTTTAGAATTTAAAGGAATTTCCCATGCATGAATAAAATCAGATTTTCATCAAAAGGCTTTTGAGCAAAACTCCACATTTTTCTCCATAAAACAAAACAAATATTTTTTAGAGTGATATTCTTTTATACAAAAGATTTTTACAAATTATTAGAGTGTTCTGTCTGCGGGAAATAAAATTCAAAATTATTCAGTAAAATATTTTTCTTTCATTTTTTTATTGCTTCTATGAATAAAAAGGCATTAAAGAGGATGAATGACTATAGATGAAAGTTAGCCTGCCAAACATAAAGAAAAAAAGTCTTTTAATGTTTTGGTCACGAACTCTGACAAAGATAAATCACTTTTCAACAGCTGCAGACAGCTGTTAAAGTCTGGAGCCTAAAGCACTTAATTGGGGAAGTGTGTGAAAAGTTAAAGGGCCAGTGTCCTTTTAGGTTATGTGAAGATTTTTTTTCAGCAGATCTGTATATAATAATACACTCTAAGAATTGGGAAGGAACATACAACTCTATTCACTAAACCTAAAACTGTACCTGGACAAATATAAACTATAGGTAGCTAGATATAAAAAGACATACAAATATAAAGACATAAACATAGATATAAAAGTGATTAACAAAGCAGGCCATTGTGATTAATAAGGTAGGGATTATTGTGATTAATGAACTAGATCAAAATTAAGTTATTTAGTGATGATTCCCAATGCTACCCAAATCAATAGAACAAAAAATTTTTAAAAAAATGAATTACTTTTTGTGTTGCTTGGTTTATATTTTGACAATGTCTGGGCAGCAAGATAACCTAATTAGCCATTTCTTCACTTCACATTTTTCTATATTAGGGTATTTCAAACCAGTTTTCAGTTGTATTTTTTTTTCCAAGACATAATTGCTGAAATCACTTTATTCTCAAGTAGCCCTTGTTTATGCAGCAGTATTTTTTTCCAAAGTGTGATCTTCAGAGAATCTGTCTGTCTGTGGATAGATTTACATTCTGCTGTGCTCTTCAAGGAATGACCTGATGGTTTCATTTTATTTTTGCCATGGGCACCAAGTGTGTGAAGTTAAACACCATACATCTGTGTGAAGAGGGACATTTCCCGTTGAGTAACTGTCGGTAGGTCGTTTCTCCTCTGTAAAACTCCTGACATTCAGGAAAGGGAGTAGTTCTGTTTCACACTCCGTAGCAAAGGTGATCTCTGGGAATTGTTTGCTGAGTAATTCGCTGTTACACAATACATCATTTTTATTGGAAATAAGACAGATGTCACCAACAGCGTAGTTTGTCCAAGGCCGGCTCTGAAATTTTCTTTAAGACATTATGCTCCCAATCAGGCAGAAGATTGTCGTCAGCTATGGCAGATTGAAAGATCACATGGCAGCATTCAAGGATTGTTTATGACTTTTCCAGCTAGACACAGAGTGGGTGGTGGAGAATGGCTTTAAATAAGCCTATTTGTTCCAGCGATGATGCATCTGGAAACATTGTTTCTATTTGCTAGGGTGTAAAATTTGGGGAGAAATGTACCATAAAATATGTTGTAGGAAGTTTATATTTTGTCAAGCACATGAGCTGATATCAGGGAGAAAAAAATAACAGGATCTACCCAAAGTCAGTGAGGTCTCTATAGACTTTAGAAAACTTTAGATTTTAACAAAATGTTCTATTTGAAGCAATTTTATCTTTTGCTTTTTTTAAAAAAAAATCTAAGCTGAATGACTTTAAATAGAAGTTCTCCATTGCTAATTTTAATTACAGATACAGGTTTGCACATTTTGTTAGTAGGAATCCTGTGGGTCATTCTTAACACACTGCCTAAAGACCCATGGCGTACCACAGGACTTTAAAAAGTCTCAACCCCATTCAAATTTGAGACAATATAGTACTGACACTCTGCACTGAATATTAAACTTTTATTTCCTATAAATGTGGAAGGATTTTATCCTGCTTTTCAAATAACAAAGAGCAGCAGAGAGGTATGATAAAATTAATATCTTTATCACTAGAGTGGTAAGAGGGCTCAAGTCCGTCACTGTGCCACACCATATAATCTCTTGTTGCCTCACTATTTACACTGTGACCATGACTGTGTGTTTGTAACACTAATTGCTGTAAAGAAACTCACCCTAGTATTTTAGTGGCTTAATAGAGTGAAAGTTTCTTTCCTCTCCCACCACACTCCAATGTCCCTTTTAAGGCATCTGTACTCTAAGTGGAGATTTTAAGGGCCCAGGCTTTGTCAGTCCTGTGGTTCCACCATCCTCAACATGGGATTCCCAAAGTAGCCTTAGGGGATGATATACATTAAGGCAGGAAGTCAAGGGAGGTGTTTGGGGGTGCACATCCCATTGGCCCGATGCCATTGGTCAGAATTAGGTCAAATAGTTTGATTGACATACAAAGAATGCTTTAGAATGTAATTCCTGATTGGGCGGCCACTTTCCAGCAACTGCATACCATGAAGGCAAGCAGGAAGTTTCAGTGGATAGCCGATCCTCTCAGCCAGAATATAAGGATCTCATGTTACTCTTTCTCTCTGTGTTTCCACCCAACGCTTGTTTACTTATTTTAGGGATCACAAAGTAGGGCAAGAATTTTGGTTTAAAAAAAATGAGAACAACTTGCTGGAAATCTCCAAGGAAGAGAAGTTCTTTGACTGTTTTTGCTTTAAGGTTAATGACACAAGAATTTAAGTGTTGGAGCTTAATATATAAAGAACACACTTATCCCCATCTTTATTCTCCTTCTGCCCTCCTACCCACCTACCAGGCAGAGAGCCCATGGAGTTAGGCACACAGTTCCTTTTATATTCAAAATAGCACATAGTATGTGCCAAATAAGTCTCCAAATGTTTGTCTCCTTTCATGCACAGGAGAGGGAGTGATTGTGGGCACCAGTGAATATGCAAAGTTAGTCTTGTCTCCTACTGGAGACTGTTTTCAAGAATATACGAGAAACACATTAATTAAAACATTCTGTAATAGGATTTTGTGAAAAAAGAAGGGAGTATGTAAAAATCCTAATTTAAAAATCAATACGTACATACAAAAATTGGAGCTTCCAAGAACAAGAAGGAAACCTAGTTTTAATTGCACAGATTACTTATAGTTATCAGGTTAAAAAACAATATACAGCAAAAATAGTGCAAGTGTACTTTGAATTGCTAAACATTAAAAACAGCACTAAGAGAACATATGAAGTCATTAAAAATTTTAAAACTGTTTTCACAACAAAAAAGCAAATCATTCAAGAAACTGAAATGCAAACATGTATGCCCAAAAGGAAAAATGTTGGCATTGATTCCTCAAGAAGAAATCTAAAATCTAAAGAGCGAAAATGTTTAAGAGTAAAAGATAAAGGAAATGGAAGTTAGGCTCATGTAGGAAAAAGAAAAAAACAAAGGCTACAGTTTCTATTTATTAATATGTACTCATTTGCATTTAAAGTAAAATAATTACTTTATAAATACATACAGAGGGGAACTACTTTGTGTGGAAAATAATTGGATAAAATATAAGTTCAAAACAACCTAGAGAGGAGAGAGCCAGCATTGTCTACAGCTGGGAAGAAAAGCGAAACACTGACCTGTCATTATTGGGCAAGTAGGAAAAGGAATAAAAATGAAACCCACTTATACTCACAGATATCAAGGGTCTGCAATAACTAGAAAAAAATTTGTCTGACTGTGTGCATGTCTGTTTATGACAAAATGAACATTTAGCATGTGGTTAAGAAAAGTATTTCACAGCTATGTTCAGTAGAAATCTCAGAAAACCACCTGGAGACCACCTAACTCAAGTATTTTCACTTATGAAAGCCTTCCCTTCTGAGAAATGGTCAGCAGTCAACATCAACAGGGTCTCACTAAGTTGCAGAGGGCCTCACTAAGTAGCTGAGGCTGGCCGTGAACCTGTGATCCTCCTGTCAGCCTCCCAGGTGCTGGGATTCCAAGCATGCGCCACCATGCCCATCTTTTGCCTGTGTTTTGACCATGGATTTTTCACTTTGGGCATCAAGTAGGTACCCTCGAATTATCAGATTTTGGAGCATTTAGATTTCAAACTTTTAGATTAGGAGTATTCAGCCTACACTTGACTCCATAGCTGCCCTATTACCTCTCCTTCATAGCCCTTTTCTTCAGTATAAATCATTACTAGGTGTGATGATGTATCCATCTTCCCCTCTAGACTGAAAGCTCGGGAAGGGAGGTCTCCTGTCTGGTTTATACTGTACCTCTCATATCAAACACAGTCTCTGGCAGACAGTAGACTCCCAATGATGTTTCTTAAATGGAGGAGGGAGCTGAGGGCTAGAAGAAGGCCCTTACCTCCACTGAGGCCCCTCATCTCGCAAGTCCTGACATCAAAGTGATTTTCTTGGAGAACTTCCCTGCCTCCCTGAAGTAGACTAAATCTACCTGTTACACATTCCCTTAGCACCATGTTCTTTCAAGGTTCATGTCCAAGGAGCAATTTTACATTTATCTTTTTATTTGTTTACCATTATTCCTCCAATACTCTGTAAACTCTATGAGGGTAAATCATTTTATTACTAGTACCCAGCATCAGTATATATAATTGGCCTTCAGTTATTATAATTAGCACATAATTGATTCAAACAGTTGGCTGAAGGAACAAGTAATGAATAAATAAATTAATAGAGAGGAAGTGTATTTATGCAGTTTGCCATTAAATATATCCTGGCTGAGTTAAAGAGAATAAAAAAAATTATTGTGGTAATAACAAAATTTATAAATAGTGTAGTAAGGTTAAGATATAAAATGCACAACGAAATGATAGGAATAATATATATTAGATAACTTCTTCCTAGACCTGAGTGAGATCAGGTTGCCCAGATTTACAACAATTCAAAGCTCAATACCGAGTTCCCCAAATTAAGTTGGAGGAGTAATCTAAGCACTCCCAAATCACTAGAGACAACTTGGAGCAGATTTGGAGGGAACATGAGTCAGGAGAATGAATGAGGGCTTGAAAATTAAGCCTTGAGCAAGATGTTCAGTGGACTAGTATCATTACACCTGGAGAATAGCAAAAAGAAGCAGCCCCCTTCATGTGAAGCCTTTCACACCGAGACGTTAGGGAGCTATTTTCCAACTCTCCCCTTGCCCCAGCAATAAGAGTGAACAAAAGGCAGCCCTGGGACTTACGGTAGAAGTGAGGCTAAGCATCAGAGGTTGAGCTTTTGAAACCTTGGATTAATTTATTAAGGACAGAGTATCTCCCTGAAGACTCTTAAGGTTGGACCTAGTCTCACTGGGATGAAATTATTTCAGTGAAGTCCAAGAGGGAAGCTTTGTGCCCTTGCCAAAGCCCCCAACCTTTATACTGCATAATGACTGGGACTGGGTGATCTGAACTTTTATTACTCCACTCTACATTGGCTTGGCATTCACCCACCTTATCTGCCTACTCTTATCTGTGAAACATCTTCAGTGATTATAACTAAAGGAAAAAATTATAGTATATTTATTCACTATGAATGGTCATATAGGACTATCAATTCATACATCAGTTGATATTTTTTAAGTTGGTCTAAGGATTATAAATTAAAAGTCTGAGAGAAAATTCATACTATAAAACCAGAAAATCTGAGCATGGTGCCACATGCTTGTAATTCTAGTACTTGGGAGGCTGAGACCGGAGGATCAGAGGTTCGCAGTTGGCCTCAGCAACTTACTGAGGCTCTTAGCAATTTAGTAAGACCCACTTTTAAAATAAAAAAAAAGAATTAAATAAGGCTGGGGATGTATTTCAGAGACAGAATACCCCTGGGTTCCATCCCCAGTACCACAAAAAGGATAAAAGAAAGTAGAAACAGACTGCAATTAGATGCCAAGCTCATGAAGTTCAAGTTGAATATCTGTTGGTTTAATCTTCCTAGAATCAGGTGTTTGAACATTAGAAAAATTATAGGTTTTTATCCTGAAATTTGGGGGTGTCATTGGTGGCCTACATGACTCACTATATTCGCTGGTTTGGCATATTAACGGAGCACCTATTTGTGGTATGTGCAAAGAGGGTTTAATATAACAAAAACTGGATTCAGCAAACTTCTACCCACATTTACTCTATACTAATGCTTTAGGTTTACTTATTTATTGAGTCATTCAACTAACAAATAGGAACAAAGGAAGAAATCCTTTGTCTTTGAGAGATGTTTTGGTTTAGAAGGAAAGGAAATCGGGGTACGCCAATATCTAAAATGTGAGGCATCTTATTTTCAGTGGTGAGGCCAATACCGTAGTTAAGGTCAGCTCTTTCAACACTCATTCCTGCCCCATTTCTCCTTTGTTTTCCTAATTGAGCTTGGAAACCAGAAAGCCAAATTGGCTTTGCGGCTTCCCTCATGGTTAGGGGTAGCTGTGTGACAGTCTTCTCCTATCAGATGCAAGACAGAGCCTGCTGAGGGTACAGACTTTGCTTTTCAGATAAAAACAAGACATCCCCTTTTCTTAGTTTCCTGTTTGGGATGAAAAATGATAGCTGAAGATGCAAAAACCATTTTGTGTTGACATTTGTCACAGGTAGCCAAAAGCATTCCTAACTGACACAATCTTAAATCACTCCAGAAGACATAAAACACTACAGAGAGCCAACGAGCAAAGGGCACAGTGAACAAAGTTTTCATGTGGTGTCTAGACCACTCGCCCTGCTATAACAAGATATTTAAATTTGGTAATTTATAAATGATAGAAATACATTTTCTTGCTGTTCTGGAGGCTGGGAAGTCCAAATCAATGTCTGTTGAGTACCCTTCCTCATTGGTATGATGCTACTGTGTCTTCCCATGAAGGAAAGTAGAAAGAGAGAGTGAGGAGGTTCTTGGAAGCTTTTTTTTAAATATAATGGCATTAATCCATTTGTGAAGTCATAATTCTTATGACCTAATCACTTCCCCAAAGGCATTCCTTCATCTGTCATAATGAAGATTTCACCACTGTGATCTAAACAGCTGACAAGGACATCTTAGAGGAAGGGAGGTTTCTTTGCTTACTGTCCTAAAGATTTCAGTCCATGCAAAGATTTTCAGTCCATCTTCTAAAGATTGCAGTCCATTTTATACCACCTGCCAAGAAGGAGCCAGGGCTTTGGGTCCTTAGGGTATGATCGTAGGAAGCAGAGAAAAGGAAAAAGGGATAAAGCTTGTTGTCACCTCATAGCGGCAGAGGAGAAAGAAAGACTGAAAGCTGTAGCATCCTGCTAGGAAACACCACCCTGCACCATGCTCCAGGGCCCCTCCCCAGCAACCAAGTCCCAGCCCCAACACCGTGAACTTGTCTTTCACATGAGGTCTAGGGGGACATTCTAAACCCAAAGCATAAGTTTCAACAAATAAATTTGGGGCCAGACATAACATTCAGACCACAGCTTAGAGCAAGTGGCATTTATTTATGTAACTCGAAGACTCATCTCTTATACTAGGCTGCTATCCCCTCGAGAGAGGTCACTATGTCATATTTTTTAGGCTTATGCCAAATACTTAGGAAAGTGTTCAGCAAATAGAAGGTACTCATGAATATTTGTTAAATAAATGCTTATATTCTTGAATTTATCCTAAACATAACAAGAAATACCAAAATATTGTGTCCCCTTGTCCAATTCTTTAAACCAGTATGACCATATTTTTTTTTGTTTTTTTTTTTTGTTTTTTTTTGGTGGTACTGGGGTTCCTGGAAGCCCTTCTACCTCCGGGCTACACTCCCAGACCTATTTTTACATTTTTATTTTGGAAACAGAGTCTCCTAAGCCAGCACGTGCGGCTGGCTTCGAACCTGCGCGATCCTCCTGTCTCTGCCTCCCAAGTGCGGGGATTACAAGTGTGCGCCACTATGCCCGGCTGACCATATGTTTTTGATAGCACACTTTTTTTTTTTTTGGTGGTGGTACTGGGGTTTCTGGAAACCCTTCTACCTCGGGGATACACTTCCAAACCTATTTTATACTTTTTATTTGGAAGCAGAGTCTCTTAAGCCAGTGCAGCTGGCTTCCAACCTGCGCAATCCTCCTGTCTCTGCCTCCCGAGTGTGGGGATTACAAGCGTGAGCCACCACGCCCAGCTTATAGCACACTTTTATTAGTATGCCACAAATATATATGTGTATGTATATCTAAATAATTGTGTTGATACATATCACAAATATATCCCCCCCAAATAACAGAACATGATAAACATAAAAAGACATCCTGATACCCCCCACACACACACACACACAAGAGCTCAGTGGAACAAGGTGAGCATATCATCTGGGACAAGCCTTTTGTATAGCTGCATCTGGGGAATACTACACTAATTTAGAGTATCAAATAACTATTTTAAGGTCAAGAAGTAATTCATAAAATCACATAAACTATGCCAACATTTCAAAAAACTATAAATTATTATACATCATTTGCTTCTGAGTTTTACAAGTTTCATAGCTATAGAGATTGGCGCACGTTGGCTCAAAATAAATTTACAGATTATTGGGAATCCAACCAGGTGGATCCCATGCCCCTTTGCTTTTAAATAAAGTAAAATGTACCTGAGAAAACATTTATCGATCTCTACTGTGCTTTAGAAAATCTTCTGGTTGTTGGGGTATAAAGATCAACTGCCCCAACTCTTCAGGAACTCACTGCTCATTGGTAAAAGTATGCAAGACAGTAGACAGGACATCAGAGCTTCCTTGAGAGAAGCCTGTCCTGATGCAGCAGAGCCATGGAGGGATTCCAGGGAAACTTCACAACAGTCAGTACCACAAGCATTAGTTACAGTAACATCACTAAAACTGAGGTTTGCATTTTTACTCATTAATTATTTGCAAGTAAAATATCACCTGTACTTTATTTTTTAACTTTGTATTGGTGCATTGTAGTTATACATTTTAATAGGATAAAAGATGGTGGAGACATACATGCACACATCACCCTATTAGCCCTTACCCAATTCCTGCCCCATTCCCTCCTTCCTTCCCATAAGCATGGGAAGGAAGCTTAGTGATTGACTTTGATATGCTTGTTTAAGTACATCATGTGATTTAGATACTTTCTATCTTTCCCCCTCCCATCTCCTCAGTTAGGTCACCTTATTTGCTCCTCTATAGGATCTCCTTCTTTATCTAGAGTTTCTCCTGTTACCCATTTTTCCCTAGCTTTAGCATATTAGGGGAAGCATCCAATTTCTTATATTTTGTCACTGACTAACCTCACTTAGCATAATGTCCTCCAGTTCCACCCATTTCCCTGTAAATGATGTAATTGTGTTCTTCTTTATGGCTGAGTAAAATTCCATTGTGTACATATCTCACAGTTTTGTAATCCATTCATCTGTTGATGGACATCTTGGCTGGTTCCATAGTTTGGCAATGGTGGTGAACTGTGCAGCTATGAACATAGGTACACATGGATTAGTTTGGTAGTTTGGTTTCTTTTCTTTTGGGTAGATACCCAGAAGTGGTATTGCTGGATCAAATGGTAAATTTTTTTCCATTCTTCTGAGGATTTTCCATACTGTTTTCCAAAGTGGTTGCACTAATTTGCAATCCCACCAACAATGTCTTATAGTTACCACTTCTCCACATCCTTGCCAGTAACTGTTGTTGTTTGTGTTTTGAATGATTGCCATTCTAGTTGGAGTTAGGTGAAATCTCAGGGTAGTTTTGATTTGCATCTCTCTGAGTGCTAATGATGTTGAGCATTTTTTCATGCATTTATTGGCTATTTGAATTTCTTCCTTCGTGAAGTGTATATTTAGTTCACTTGCCCATTTTTTGATTGGGTTATTTGTTTTCTTGGTGCTGAGTTTTCACTTGTACTTTATTAACTCAGTGATGTTTTCTCAAAGTGTCTTATATGTATGTGTATATATATATATATGTATGTATGTATATATATATGTATGTATGTGTGTATGTGTATGTGTGTGTGTGTGTGTGTGTGTGTGTGTGTGTGTGTGTGTGTGATACTGGGGATTGAACTCAGGGGCTTTCTACCTTCAAGCAACATCCCCAGCCTTATTTTTTTTTTCTTTGTTTTTGAGACAGGGTCTCGGTAAGTTGTGGAGGGTTTCATTAAGTAGCTGAGGCTGGCAGCAAACCTGTGATGGCCCTATCTCAACCTCCAAAGTACTGGGATTACAAGTGTGTGCCACCACACTCGGCTTATTATTAATAACTTAATTGATTTTTTAACAGTACATCTGTGCCTTAGATCAAATAGGAATGACCATTTAAAAAAATGTCACTGAGAACTGGGCTGTAGCTCAGTGGTAAAGCACTTACCTGGCAAGTGCTCTGCCCTGGTTTTGATCCCCAGTCCAAAAAAAAAAAAAATGTCTTGGAAACACAGCAAATTTTTTGGCAGGTACTTTATTATTATTATTATTATTATTATTATTATTATTATTATTTGTGGTACTGGGGGTGGAACCCAGAGGCTTTCTACCTCTGGGCTATACTCCCAGGCCCATTTTATATTTTATTTGGAAACAGGGTCTCACTAAGTTGCTGAGAGCCTCACTAAGTAGCTGAGGCTGGTTTCAAACTTGCACTGTCCTCCTGTCTCAGTCTCCCAAGCGCAGGGATTACAAGCGTGAACCACCATGCCCGGCTTGGCAGGTACTTTAGCACAGGTCAGTCTTAGAATCAACAAGATTATTTTCAAAATTAGATAACTGGCTCTTATTATAAGGGTATCTTATAAAGCATCCATCCCTAGAACCTATGACCTGGCCCCTAGAGACGGTGTTAAAACAATATTCTGTGTTAGTCACTATAAAAAGCAGTATGTTATTCAGATGATTTATAAATAAAATTTATAAATTTGCCTGATTTTCTTTCTTAGGAAAGAAAAACTTTAAATGCTTTAAAATAATAATATTTCTATGCTACTGAAAAAACAAGGTGATGAGAAAACTTCGAATAAAATGGTTCTTCCTCGGATTTTAGCTGTTGTGTCCTCTCCTAACCATTTTTAGGGTGGTTTCTATGCAGCAGCACATCCCTGCTTCTAGACCCTGAAAAGCACAGGCTCTCTGATTCTATGCTCATATTTTATCCCTCAACCAACCCCAAAAGCCTCTTCAGTCAACACCAGCTCCATGAAAAAATGAGGTTTTAAAAAATTTGTTATTTATTTATTTGTTTGTTTGTTTATTTATTTATTTTTGGTTTGTTTAAATCATCTAGACAAATACTAGGGGGCAGGAAAATTCCTAATTGTTTTTTTTGTTGTTGTATATTATGATAATTGAAACTGTATTCACTTATTGCACGCTATTTCTTACTAGAGAGTTTTAAAACTGCAAATGTAAGTGGACTTATTTTGATACAACTATAGCGCTTAATTGTCCATTGCCTAGTTGTACTCAAACACTGTAAATATTGTATGAGCAAAAATAAACTTTTGCTGGGCATGGTGACTTATATTTGTAATCTCAATACTTGGGAGGCTGAGACAGAAGGATAGTAGGTTCAAGGCCAGCCTTAGCAACTCAGCGAGACTATTTCTAAATAAATAATAAATAAATAAATAAATAAATAAATAAATAAATAAATAAAGCAAGCCAGGTGTGGTGGCACACGCATGTAATCCCAGTATTTGGGAGACTTGAGACAGGCAGATTGAGGTTTGCAAACAGTCTCAGCTACTTAGGCCCTCTCCAACTCAGTGAGACCCTGTTCCAAAATAAAGAATAAAAAATAGGGCTGGGGTTGTATCTCAGAGCTAGAATGTTCCTGGGTTTCATTCCCAGTACCGAAAATAAATAAATAAATGAATAATAAATAATAAATAAAAGGGCTGGGGTGTAACTTGGAGGTAGAAAGCCTCTGGTTTCTAGGCATGAAGAAAAGATAATGCAAGAAAACAAGCAAGAGAGAAGCTGGTGGGGGAGGAGGGAGAAATAACATCGTCACCTGGATCAACGGGTGTCTGGTTCCCCCACTGGAACTCTTAACAGAGCTCAGGAGGAAAAATGACTTAAAGGTCAAGTTCATTTATATGGGCTGAAATCTATCTCACCTTGGATTTTGTTTTGCCCTCTCTCTTTTTTTAAGAACATTAACAATCAAACCGATGAAGGATGGTGTGTAGACCAAGATCCCTGAAAGTTTCTGAGCTGTGTGGTGACTCCTGGGAGTTGACAACATCCTCCTGTCAAAGCAGCATTGCCCCAGAAAGAAGAAGGAGAGTTGCCCCTAAGATTAATCAAGTATAGCAGGAGAAGGCTGGTGTAAGAGCAACAGAAGAAAGAGAGAAAGGGAAGTATAATTCCCCCCATATATTGACCGTCTTTGGAGCTGTTACAGAGCTTGTCCTACCCATTTTTATACTAAGATTGAACTGCAGAAATTGTAATGTGTTATGTGCTAGTAAAGATTTTAGTCATAAAATTTATCCCATAAAGTTTCTCTGCAAGAGCCTCACCTTGCAAAATAAATAAATAAATAAATAAATAAACTACTAATCACATTAAAGATAAAATGAGGCTTAAAAATAAACAACATGTTTCTAGGAATGAATGTGTATTGCAGACATTGGAAATATGGCTTAGACTAAAGTTGGAAGTAGGGTAATTAACGAAACAAAAGAAAAAGGATTTGCCAGAGCTCAAACAAAATAGATACTCACCAGAAGGCTGAGCACCTTCAGACTCCATTCCTCTTGCTCAGCCCCCACGTCCGTCATCCCCGCTCAGCAGCCACTAGCATGGCTATTTGTCTGTTTCCACACTACTGCATCACAAAACATCGTGCCCACTTGCCTGGAAAAGATAATATCGCACACATATGGGGCCTGCCTTTGATCTCTGTGGTCGAGCTAGAGGTCAGAGGCCTGCCTTCTCCAGGCCCTCACTTCAAATGATTCCTTTCATTTACTGAGAAACCAAACATTAGAAGGGCAAAGGGAGGAAAAATAAAAGCTGTGATTTAATAGCAATTTATGTGTTTGTCCTATTTCGGGTTGGGTTTTACTCTCTTTGGGTCACATCGAATCATCATTCCTCACTGTTCTGCTGTCTTCTTCCCCCACCGTTTGTTTGTTTTAGTGGTCCTCAGACAAATTGGCACTCCAAGGAATCCTCTCCCCTCTAACTTGTCATGAGCCATCTTGTCTTTCTAAAAGGAAGCACTCAAAGACTGAACTCACTGTCTCTAATTGACATTGTCGGTAAGTCAGAAGGCACAAGAATATGGCAGGCTTTAATAAACTTAATGTTTTCAACTATGCATAGAAAGGGCTTTTCTTAAATTCATATAACTCACTCTAGGGATGCTCTGCTCCTATACAAAAGGGGGAAGGAGGTAGGTAATGAAACAAGTTGGACCCAGCATTGAAATGGAACCGAGACGTGGAAAACGTTTTCCCTTACATGAGGTAATAAAATAGAATTTCAAATTTAAAGGTATTAATTTTGATATGAGACATAATAAATTATTTTTCAAGTTCATTATTGAATATCATAAGGTTGTAGCTATCTGTGCAATATAGAATGAACACGCTGATTGAGGCCGTCCCGTGTGCCAGGCTATGTGGGGGTAACTTAGTCTGTGTTTATCTCAGTTCATCCTCACCATAAGCCTGCGAGACAAGTATTAATATTCCCCCTTTAAATATAGATGGCAGCTGGGCGTGGTGGCACACATTGTAACCTCAGTACTTGGGAGGCTGAGACAGGAGGACTGCAGGTTTGTGGTCAGCCTCAGCTACTTAGTGAGCCCTCCACAACTTAGTGAGGTGCTGTTTCAAAATAAAGAATAAAAAGTGGGGCTGGGGGTATAGCTTGGAGATAGAAAGGCCCTGGGTTCAATCTCCAGTACTGCAAATTATGTGTGTGTGTGTGTGTGTGTGTGTGTGTGTGTGTGTGTGCTAATCAGAGTCACACACACAAATATATAAACCTGGCTTGATTCCTGCATAATTAGTGTTTCACCTGGGGAAGATGACTAGAGCGGATTAGTTTTATGAAATGAGTTTGAAATAGAATCCTAAGCTCTTAAAATGTAAGGACTGGAATGCTCAGCTCAGCATTGCTGTGCTTGTGTTGTGGTAACTCTCTGCTGTGTCTGGTCATAATGGAAACAGCCTTGCCAAGGATTCTGTATTGAGAGAAGTAGAATCCCAGCACTGGTTTTACCATGTCTCACAGGCAAGTGACAGAACCTGGACTCCAGTCTCCCTACAACCAGGGTGTGGAGTATCGACCTCACAGGGATGTCATGAAAATTCAATGAAATGATACATACGGTGTCCTTAGTCTAGTGCTTTCTGTATGCCAGTACACACGTTGTGTGTAATATATCTTCAAACATAAGTATTGTTTCTATTTCTATTGTGATATGCATATTTCATATATTTTAGTCATATTTCTATCTAGCTCTCTCTGTATATATAGTCAGACATTGTTAATGATGAGGATACATTCTACAATCTCACTGCTGTGCAAACATCACAGAGTATACTTACACACTTCATGGTACAGGTCAAGCATTCAACATGACCTCTAGATGCAATTAAGGGACACAGTCAACACAAGATGCCTACGGCCACTGATGAAGTAATCACATATGGGTTTCCAGTAAACTTGATTTTGTACATAGAAAGAGTAACCCTAAAATGATGATAAAAGTGTAGTATAGTGAATATGTAAACCAGTAGCACAGTCATTATTATTATTATTATTACTAATTTTTATGGTATTGTGGATTGAACCCAGGGGAATTCTACCTCCAAGCTACACCCACAGCCCTACCATTATTCTTTATTTTGAAACAGGGTCTCAGTAAGATGCAGAGGGCCTACATATGTTGCTGAAGCTAACTTTGAACCTGCAATTTTCCTGTCTCAAGCTCCCAAGTATTGAAATGACAAGCTTGTGGCACCATGCCTGACATGTACCAGCATCACTACAAACACGTGATTGTGCTGTGATGTCAGATGCTGTGCATCATGAGGTGACAGGAATTTTCAGCTTCGTTACAGTCTTCTGGGGCTAGCATTATATATGCAGTCCATCATTGGCTGGAATAATGTACAAGTATATATAAAACTAGAACAACTCAGGGACTGACCGTGACAGCATGCCAGGGGAGGGCACTGCTGAATGCCAGCTGGTGTGCATAAAGACGCAGCAACCATATATCATAATAATCAAGACTTCTGTACCTCAAGAATGTATAAGGGAAGTTCATATTGTTGGCATTATAGCATGTTTAGCTTATGGAGACTTGAAAAAGAGGAACCCAAAAATAAGTTCTCTAGATGCTGATTGTCTGGCTTTAACACACACACACACACACACACACACACACACACACACACACACCAGTTAATACCATTCAAGATGTTGTAGGTATGTAGCAAAAGGCCAAAGAAACTGTCATAGGGCTGTTGATTGGGACATGGGAAATCTATTTTAGACCACTCAATTTTCTGTCATTTAAAAAGGAGGTGACTTCTCCATACTGATCTCCATAGTGGCTGAACTACTTTGCACTCCCATCAACAGCGTAAAAGAGTTCCTCTTTCCCCACATCCTCACCAGCAATTGTTGTTTGATTTCTTCATGTTTGCCACTATGATTGGGGTTGGATGGAATCTCAGCGTAGTTTTGATTTGCATCTCCCTGATGGCTAGTGATGTTGAACATCTTTTCGGGTATCTATTGGCCATTTGTATCTCTTCTTTTGTGAAATGTATATTCAATTCAGTTGCCCATTTCTTGATTGGGTTGTTTGTTTTGCTAGTGTAGAGTCTTTTGAGCTCTTTGTATATTCTGGATATTAGCTTCCTATCAGAGTGGTGACTGGTAAAGATCTTCTCCCATTCTGTAGGCTTCCTCTTTAGGTTCCTGATAGTTTCCTTTGAAGAGAAGAAACTTTTTAGTTTGAAGAGATGCCACTTATTAATTCTTGTTTTAATTTCCTGTGCTTTGGAAGTATCATTGAGAAAGTTACTCCCTGTACCTATATGTTGGAGTATAGATCCTATGCCTTTCTCTAATAACTTCACAGTCTCTTGTTTAATATCTAAGTCTTTGATCCATCTCGAGTTGATTCGTGTGCATGGTGAGAAGTAAGCATTCAGATCCAACTTTCTACAAATGGATAGCCAGTTCTCCCAGCACCATTTGTTGAAAAGGCTGTCTTTTCTCCAGCATATGAGTTTGGCCCCTTTGTCAAAGATCAGTTGACTATAGATCTGTGAGTTTTTTTCTGTATCTTCTATTCTGTTCCACTGGTTAGTCTGCCTATTGTTGTGCCAGTACCATGCTGTTTTTACTACTATTGCTCTATAATATAATTTGAAGTCCGGGGTTGTGATGCCTCCTGCCTGGTTCTTGTTGCTGAGAATTGCCTTGACTATTCTGGGTCTTTTCTTTCTCCATACAAAATTCATAACTGATTTTTCCAGGTCTATGAGAAATGTTGTTGGTATTTTAATGGGGATTGCATTGAATCTTTAGATCACTTTTGGCAGAATGGCCATTTTGATGATATTAATTCTGCCTATCCATGAGGAAGGGAGATCTTTCCATCTTCCAAGGTCTTCTTCAATTTCTTTCTTTAATGTTTTTTAGTTTTCTCTGTAGAGGTCTTTTGGAGATCAGTATGGAGATTCCTTAGAAAACTGGGAATAGATACACCATTTGATCCGGCTATACCACTCCTGGGTATCTTTCCAAAGGGGTTGAAATCAGAGAACTATGTTAACATATGCACACCCATGTTCATAGCAGCACAGTTTGTAATAACCAAAATATGGAACTAACCTAGATCTCCATCAACAGATGAGTGGATTGCAAAATTATGGGAAATACACACAATGGAATTCTATTCAGCTATAAAGAAAAATAAAATAATACCATTTGCAAGAAGATGGAAGGAACTAGAGAACATTATGTTAAGTGAGATTAGTCAAGCACAGAAAGAGAAGGGACATATGTTTTCTCTAATATTCAAGCTAAGGAGTAGTGGTAATACCAGAGGGACCCCAGATGATGGAGGGGAAATCTCAGCAAAGCTTGAATAGAAGGATAGGAGAGGAAGAAAGCTGAGGTTGTTCAATGGAGGAGCTACATACGAATATGTGTAATAGCATAAATACAACATGATTAACCTGGACACTCTCTATTGGGGGGGAGGGCAATGGAGGGGGAAGAGCATGAAGCACAATATAAATATATACCACTCTCAATATGTTCCACTTATAAAAAATAAAAATTAAAAATAAGCTGAAAAATAAAAATAAATAAATAAATAAAAATGAAACAAAAAAATAAATAAAAAGGAGGTGACTTATATGTAGTTAAGACTCTGCATTTGAAGCCAGGCAATGTTGGCTTAAGTTCTAGCTCTACCACTTATTGACTGGGGGGGTGGGGGTAGCAATTTATTTAACCATTTGGTACCCTACTTTCCCCAAAAGATGTCCCAGTAAATAACAATAAGGGTTAAATGTGTTCATGGGAATGAAGACCTGATCATACCTCGTGGCACACGGTCATGCTGAATGGATGGTCACTCTGCAGAGACAGGTGTTAAGCTGGTCCTTCCTCTGGATTCAATTCAGGCCCTGGAGAGGCTACAAGCAGAGGTTTTCCAAGCTTTCTCTCACAAGTTTTAGAATCTACTGTAAACTTTTTTAACAGAGTTAAATACTGCAGAATATGGTGGCACATGCCTGTAATCAGTACTTAAGAAGCTGAGACAGAGCCGGGCGTGGTGGCGCACACTTGTAATCCCCGTGTTTGGGAGGCAGAACAGGAGGATCGCGCAGGTTCAAAGCCAGCCATGTGCGCTGGCTTAGGAGACCCTGTTTCCAAATAAAAATGTAAAAATAGGTCTGGGAGTGTAGCCCGGAGGTAGAAGGGCTTCCAGGAACCCCAGTACTACCAAAAAAAAAAAAAAAAAAAGAAGCTGAGACAGGAAGATCACAGGTTTAAAACCAGCTTCAACAACTTAGCAAAACTCTCAGCAACCTAGCAAGACCTTGTTTCAAAACAAAAACAAAAATCTGGTAGTATAGCTCAGAGGTAAAATGCCTCTGGGTTCAATACCTCTGGTTCCAAAAAAAAAAAAGAAGAAAAAGAATAAATGAAGATTTTGGAAGAGATCCACATGAGCTTTCAAGACTTTTCTAAATATCTTATTTATTTCCTCAGGGGTTCTTGGAAAGTCAACCAATTCTAGCCCCAAGCAGGGTCTCATTAGCTTTTTCTGCTCAGACCAGAGTCTCCTGAGTAAAAGATTTGGACAGAGGCTAAATGCTGAGCAGGAGAGATGCCAGGGGACTCTCTCTCATGAAAGTTACAGTAAGATTAGATGTTCCAAAACCTAGAGTTGAAATAGAAATGCTAATGGTTATGTGGCTTCCTTCTTGGGTGAGGAGAATACCCTAAAATTGATTGTGGCGATGGCTACCCAGATCTGCAACTAAACCCTGAGCATATAAACACTGCTGGACTGCACATGGTACATGGATGGATTATATGATATGTGAATTATATCTCAACATCTAATTTTATTGGATGCTTCTATGAGGGTGTGACATTCAGAAGGATTTTGAAGCATGGATGGCGACATAAAGCTAATATAGAGAATGATCAACCTCTTCTGTCACAAGATGATCACAGAGCATGGGAAATAAAGAGTACCACGGAATAGCACTGTGCAGCTTCTGCGTGTTCGTCCCACAGTAGCTTTAATCAACTGATATATTTGTAACAGAAAAGAATACTTTTATTAGGTAAAAGTTAAGGGTTTAGCTTGGCTCTGCATTCTGAGTGGAGCGACTCACATAGTTGGCAAAACTCACTTGTTAGTGGGAAATTATAAAATTAGTCTCAGGCTTTTCTAGAGTTAGATGAAATTGCAGCAGATAAGACAGGCGGTAGGTAAATGGATGGATAGATGATAGATTGATTGACTTGGAAAATAAAAAGTTAATTATTCAACTACAACATATATAATGAATGAAGTTAATTATATATTAGAAACAGAAAAGCAGGTCTGAGGCAGCAGACCCAGGGCAAGGTAGTCCTCCTTCTTCAGGTCTTGGTTAGCCTGCTGTATTCCTTTTCTGGGGTGTGCACCCCATGGACGCAAAGCTGCATAAAGTAGCACCTGTGAACAGCCTCAGCTCCTGCTGACCTTGGAACACAAGAACACAAGTGCCTCTGGTAAGAATTCCGACTTTTGACTTGCTTGAATTGAACCCCCGGCTGCCTTCCTTCCCTTTTCACAATCCACTGAGCTGTCCTTTTTATTTATTTTTAAAGTAACTGTTTCGTGGTCTTACCCAGAACCCAGAGTCATTCACACACACTAATCTCCCCACTTACAAGAGTTTAAAGTCCTAAAAACCTGGAACTCTTACCCACCTGCTAGTCGTTAAAACAATTACATGGTTAGGAGCCCACAAACAAAACAATTAATAATGTACCTGGGTCATATTACCTCCTGACCCTGCATGCAAGAGGATGAATTATATCCTTGTCCCATTTAAGAACCGTGGCCCCGGAACAATGGTGCATACACAAAGAAGAGGGGACGAGAACTGAGATTCTTTGGGGCTCTTCTGTCTAGACATTTAATTCCCATAACCCTTCAGCTGACAATAAGCTCTCTTGCTCCAGTTTGACTGACATTATAATTTACTTTTATAACACCCCCTTTATTTAGTTTTCTCCATTGTGTGTAAATTATCTTTAGTTCACTAATTATTAGCACCTATTTACTGAAAAGCTACCATTCTTTGTACTGGGATGTAGTAGTTAATAGAGTTGCTGCCCTTTTGGAGCTAATTTCTGAGTGTGGTTTGGCTAAATAGTCTTTCCACATTGGATGGGATGCTCTGCTCGTTAGTCTTATCTCCTGTAATAGTGTGTGTGTGAATTATGATGCCAGTAACCATCTGTACCATTCTTCATAACTGAAGAGCATTCTGGTCCTACTCTTCAGTTGGTTCTGTTTCTTCCAGAGCCCCAAATCTTTTCCAGGGTTGGAATTTTGTGGCAAGTATTCTACCTTCTTTTTCTTAGGAATCATCAGAAAATTTCCTTGATACCACAGATAGTATGACTTCTTTAACTTTTTTTCTTTTAAATTAAACATATCTTACAATAAAGTTATGGTAGGTGAGGGGTGGTGGCACACACCTGCAATCCCAGTACTTGGGAGGCTGAGTCAGGAAGATCACAAATGTGAGACCAGCCATAGCAACTAGGATCCTGTTTAAAAATAAAAATAAGGCTAGGGGTGTAGTTCGGAGACAGAGCACCACTGGATTAAAATATAAGTTATGGTGAAAAAAATTAAAACTCACGCAGCAGAGTATAAACATAAATCTGAAAACATGGCAAGGTAACATCCCAGCTGGGAGGTGGAGAGGAGGTATTAGTCACTTTGCACAAGAGGAATCAAGGTGTCATGTCTTCTGCATGTTAAGAGCTGTCTGTTCAGTTTAGTTTCCACTTGGAGATTGACCTAATTATCTCTCCCTCAGGCTAGTATAGCTCAGAAAAAACCAGGAGGGAAAAGATGTGGACCCATGTAAATGAAGACAGTACCAGGCAGGACAGGCATTTTTGAGGAGCTTGGAGTATGGCAAAATTGCTTGTGAATAAAGCTAATGGATTAATTCCATTTAATAGACATTTGCCAAGCACCTTTTCTTGGTGCTAGGTGCTCTCACTGAGGGGTGACTGGCAAGTATGGATTATAAAGAGAGATGTCATCACCTTTGACATTTAAGTGTGACTTGGGATAGTTGCAAACACACAATTGAGATTTAGTGTGAAATATTTGCAAAGGCCTTGATATAAGAAAGCAATCATCTCAATGGGACCTGAAAGTGACCGACACTTATATAATAAAAGGAAGAGAAAAGAACAGGAGGGGGAGTATAGAAAGCTCTGGAATCAACTAGAAAAGTGACAATTGTTGGTGAAGGGATTTATCCAGTTTCTATTGAGGAATATAGATCAGCATACACACACATTTAATTTGTTGTATATGGTTATGCTTAAGTTAATTGTGTATGGAATTGTGTTGATTCAAGCAACAGATAAATACAGACCACTAATAAAAATGGTTTTCATCCCTGGGAGATTTTAAACTTAAAGTCACAATGCCAGGCCAAATAACTTAGAATATGATGTGGGATACATATACTGGGATTATTTTAAAGGCTCCCTGGTGCTTTTAATGTACAGTTAATGACTGAGAACCACTGACCTAATATATTGGTCTCAAATGTGACTTCATGTTAGAGCTACCTGGAGAGCTTTAAAAATGTGCTGATCCTGTGTCCCAACACAGACCAATTAAATCTGACTCTAGAAGGTTAGGACCAGGGTATGAGTGAGCATACTTCTCTATGGATTATTCCTCTGTTGAGCTGAGGCTGTGATCCACGGGCCAATGCCAGGCACTCCCTTGAGGTATTTGTAACCAGTAGCAGACAAATCTGACATAATCCCTGTCCTCCCAAAATCTAAGCTTTAATGAGAGAGGCAAAGTACATGCTATACACATAGATTATGATGAACTGTTTTAAGTGTGATGATGGAAATGAAAAGGTAGCAATAATTGGAAATTATAAAAGGACAACGTAAGATAAATATTAAAGAGGTGACATTTAACCTGAGAGTCAAAGGGAAAGAGCTAGCCTTTGGAATGACAAAAAGGGAGGGGAGGAGAAGAGGACCTAGAGAATAGATAATCTCTAAGTAATTTGAGCAGCACATACACAGGCTCTGGGAAGAACTAGAGCGGGACATGTTCAGGAAAGGCTTCTGGCCAGGGGTAAAGATAAAAACAAATGACACGAGAAGGTCTGGAAAAGTTACGCAGAGGCCTCAGCATCCACCTCTTACAGGCCATATGACAGGACTTTTATTTTAAAGTTAATTAGAATTCATTGAAATGAGTTTCAGTTTTGAGGTGACTGCAAGGAGGATCATGAGACCCACTGCAAGAAGAGCTGGTAATCAACACCTCCTGTGAAATGCCAGGGATTCGATTCCACAAGCACGGGGCACGTATTTTTTGTATGTGTTCAGTACTAGAGATTGAACCTAGGGACATTCTACGTCTGAGCCGCACCTCCAATCCTTTTTAACTTTTTGTTTTGAAACAGGGTCTCGTTAAATTACTGAAAGTCACACTATGTTGCTGATTTTCCTCGAACCCGATGTCTTCCTGTCTCAGCCTCCCAAGTACTAGGATTACAGGTGTGTGCCACCATGCCAGCTCAAGGCATACTGTACAGGCAGAGTATTTCTTAAAATTTTTAATAACATTACCAAATATAATATTATTTCTCTCTTCCCTTTCTTCTTTCCACCCACCCAGGATTTTTGTTCTGGAACATATTTACCCAGATGCTTAACTCAGCTGGAATTGGGGTGTTGTGTTTAAATTTTAAATGTTTACTTCTAAATTAGCACAAGGTTAGGTAACCAACCATCCTGGTTTGCCCAAGACTGAAGGATTCCCGGGATGCAGGACTTCCAGTGCTAAACTAATGCTGAGCAGACCTGAATGACTGCCCATCCTGAGTGCCAGCTACAAATGTAAAGGTTTAAAGGTCGTTAGCCTAATGCTGAATATATCTAAGCATATTAGTATTTCTTCTCACGACAATCAGGTTAACAGCGTAAGGATACTTCCAGCCAGAGGTGGTAGCACATGCCTATAATTCTAGTACTTGGGAGGCTGAAACAGAAGGATAGGAGGTTTGAGGACAGCCTCAGCAGCATAGCGAGACTTTCAATAACCTGGGAAGACTCTGTTTCCAAAGGTGCAAGCCTGTAATCCCAGTGCTTGGGAGGCTGAGACAGAAGGATTGCAGGTTTAAGCACAGCCTCATTAATAAATAAAAACAAAATGGTGGAGACATACATGCACACATCACTCATTTAGCCCTTCCACAATTCCCACCCCATTCCCTCTCTCCTCCCTCCTTCTCCTGTTTGGCTTAGTGATTGACTTTTTAATATGTTTGTGAAATTTCCTTACATTAGAAAATTTCCCTCTTCCCTTCCCATTCTCCTCAGATCATCTTATTTGATCATCTATGGTTTCTCCTTTTCTATGGCCCTCTTTCTCCCTGGCTTTTGAATATTAGAGTATTAGAGCATCTGGTTTTTTTTTTTTTTTTTTTTTTTACTTTTTGTGACTAATTTCACTTAGCATAATGTTCTCCAGCTCCATCCATTTCCCTGCAAATGGTGTAATTTTGTTCTTCTTTCTGCCTGAGTAAAATTCTACTGTGTACATATCCATAGCTTTGTTTTCCATTCATCTGTTGATGGACATCTTGGCTGGTTCCATAGTTTGGCGATTGTGAATTGTGTGGCTATGAACAAAGGTAACAGGCTTTAACATTGTGTACTCCATTAAAATGTATGGCTTCAATGCGTCCCCTAAAAGCACTTTATGCCATTGACATAAACATAGACACTTAGATACAGACACCAACTCACATAGATACAGTTAAAGCCACCTAAACATACAGTAGAGAAAGGGCAGTCTTTTTAAAAAATGATGCTGGGAAAACTGGATAACCATATGTAGAAGAATTAAACTATGTTCCTATCTCTCACTCTGGTATAGTTAGATATAAAATGTTCCCTAAAGAGCTCATTTGTTAATGTTTAGAATTTTTGTAATTGAGTCTTGAGGGTTGTAATTCCAGAAATGGATAAATCCATTGTACTGGATGTACCCGGTTGAGTCCTGGGCAGCAGAGTGTGGCTGGAGGGGTTGGATTCCTGGGGGGTGCAGCCTTGGGATTATATATGGTTCCTCCTTGCTCTCTCTCTCTCTCTCTCTTGCTTTTTGCCTCCATGATGTGAGGAGCACAGTCCATGTGCTCTCCCTCTCTCCACCACCTGCCACCATGCCCTGAGATCTGTGGTCCCTGGCCTCACATGGACTGAACTCGAAACTTAAGAAAATTAATTTTTCCTCTAAAAATAAAATGGGAATAATATAAATTCTGACCAGATGTTTTGAACATGCTCTAAGATAATGCACATGGAAATTAGCACATAGTAAATACCAATAAGGATCCCAGTAATTATACTGTTGATAGTGATATCTCAAGACGGTATTAAACACGAAGTCACTAAGAGTGGCTAATACTAATTCCACATTGAATAACATATTACTACAGCTTAAATGTAAAATTATGAAACAATAAATATAATTTTAAAAAGTTCATAACAAAAATGGTAGTTGATGTAATAAACCAAAAATTCATGCTTGAACATTAAGAATATATTATTGTCTCTCCCTTCCCAGATAACAGTATATTAATTCAATCTTTCAAAACCCAAAGGTACAATTATTTTCATTTCACTGCCAAAAAAGGAAAAAAAAACTTTAGTTAAAAAGTTGTAAACTAGAGGCGAATTTATACTATAGCAGCAAATTTTTTCAGTTCAGATTTTCAAAATAAGAAATTTTCTCAAACAAAAAATGGAGCTTATTATTGAAATATGTGCAATAAATAAAGGAACAGAAAAAAAGAAAATAAACACTATCTTAAATCTCGTGATATAGATAAAACATTTTGGTATATGAGCTTTCTTCTTTTTTCACATATATGCATTTTCTATTTTTCTTGAAATATATTAATTCTACACATAATACCATTAATTATTTTCTCCTAAAAATGCAATGACTCCAAGGTCATTAGATTAATATTAATAAGATATTAATATTAATATCAATACATTAATATCATCAAAGTATATTTTTATATATCACAGTATATTTAACCAATCACATCTTATTAAACAATTAAATTTTGCCCAATTTATAGCCTTCCAAAGCTGCAATGCAATTTAATAACTGATGAATACTTCAGTGATTTTTATTTTATTCAAAATAAAATATTTTAATTAATTAATTAATTAATTTATTTATTTATTTATTTTGGTATTGGGGTTCCTGGAAGCCCTTCTACCTCCGGGCTACACTCCCAGACCTATTTTTTAATATTTTTCATTTGGAAACAGGGTCTCTTAAGCCAGCAAGGCTGGCTCCAACCCAGCGCGATCCTCCTGTCTCCGCCTCCCAAGAGCGGGGATTACAAGTGTGCGCCACCACGCCCGGCAAAATAAAATATTTTAGTTAATAAAATTGGTATTGAGTTAGTAAAAAAATAGTAATATATACAATAAGTTAAAATTCAAGAAATTTATACTAAAGAATGATT
This sequence comes from Muscardinus avellanarius, assembly GCF_963383645.1. Classification (NCBI taxonomy): domain Eukaryota; kingdom Metazoa; phylum Chordata; class Mammalia; order Rodentia; family Gliridae; genus Muscardinus; species Muscardinus avellanarius. The sequence goes on along the minus strand of NC_137789.1, from coordinate 65,620,973 downwards.
TTTTATAATTTCAAAAATTTAATAATTATATTCTAAAACTGCTTTTCTGACATTCCTAAAATGGTAAGCTCTTAAAAATGAACTTTTTTAAAGCTCTATACTGACTGAGCTGGAGATGCTTGGAGTCTTAATGTAGCTAAAGATTCAGTCCTCTACCCAAAGTTACTTGCTTGCAAGAGCGTCTTAACTTCAATATTGGACTAAACACTTTAAAATTCTGCAGAGCATACGTTGTCCAGCTGTCTTCCCTTTGGTGTTACCTAGCACAGGGACAATGTGTGTGTTCTTGAGAACAAAGTAATCCTTAAGTCCAATCCGTGTAGTAATTCACGTAGCCACAAATGCTTATGATCGTTCTTCAAAACAAAGATGAAGGTCAAGGACATAAGACCAAAATATGATTTCAGATTTTTCTGGAAAAATAATCTCTAAATAATGACAAAAAATGAACCAAAATCAAACAACAAAATGAGGGGAAATAACTTACTATAGAAAAATATTTTAAGTTTTTATTTTAGAAGTTACCTACATCCTCAGCTACTTAGGGAGGCCCTCTTCAACTTAGTGAGACCCTGTTTCAAATAAAGTATAAAAAAATAGGGCTGGGGGTATAGGTTGGAGGTAGAATGCTCCTGGGTTCAATCCCCAGTACAAAAACAGAAAGTTATCAGCAGGGACTAAAGCAATGGAGGATCCTGGATTCGATCCTGAAAAGGGGGGGGGGGGGTCTGGGCAAACTGGTACCACCTGAATAATGTATATGGATTAGTGAGTAGCATCATACCAAAGTTAATTTCTTAGTTTTGATGACTCTACCAATATTATGCAGATTTTTTTTAATCTTTGAAACCTTTTTCAGGCTAAATTTATTTCAAAATAAAAGTTTTATTTATTTTAAATCTCTACTGATAAGCATAAAGTTAACACTAGTGTCACTTTAGCCTCCTAAAATGCTAGAAGATTCAGGCAATATTTTATAATTATTTATTCTGAAGATGATTAAACAAGACAAAAATGTAAGCTTCAAAACACTGAAGTCTATGATGAACATCACCACACACCATGGGTTTTTTTAAAAGTGTGTATTTGTACTCAGTTCCAGCTCAGAGTTGATTTTAACAACACTAAATTATATACCACTAGGGATGTATATAAAAAAAAGTGAATGACTATTCTATAATATTTATCTGCTTAATCTGTACTCTCACAATGTGGCTTAGTTTCAGGAAGCCTAATACATAGAATAATTTTCTTCTTTTCTTCCAAATGCCTGAAAATACATTGTACAAACCACAGTGATTTTATCATTAAAGTTATCTAGAAGCTACATGTACTCAAGAAAAATTCCCATATATGAAATCATATCAAAAACTTAGAAAACAATAAGACACATTCAAATGAGTTTATATGAAATACTCAACTGGACTGTATAAATTATGTTGATTATGTCCCTTTTATCTTTTTGTCATTTTATTGCTATTGTATTTAATTTTTCAATTTCATTAAAAGGTTAAAAATGGTAGAGTTTAAAAGTTGACTTTAAATATTTTGTATTATAACACGAACCAATGAAAATATACAAGTTTTACAAATAATTTTCACCTGCCATAGTGACCTACATTTTATATTTGGAAAGTAATATCAGCTGATAAATAAAAGTAAAAAAAAAAAAAAAGCCCAAAGATGTGGCTAATTTTTTCCCTTAAAATATATCTCCAGGACTCAAATGATTACTTTCGTAGCATAAATGTAGTACCAAAATATTTCCAGGAACTGATAAAAATAAATGATCGTACCCTTTACTTTAAATTATCCTAAAATTCTGCAACCCTGAAAATGGACTATTTACATTTTTTGTGGTTGTTTTGTTTTGTATTGTTTTATACGCAAGTGCTTCTATCCCAACAATAAAGGGAGCTGGAATTTTCTCAGTGATATTTTTCTCATACTAACTGGCATTGAAAATGTCAAATTGCTCAAGGTTAATCAGCCTCATCTGAAGAAGAGGAAGTTTACCCCTCATTTCCCAACAGATTCTCTTTAATTTGGAAGTAACATTGACAGGTGGCCTCAACACTCAGGGCATTACAGACCACCTTGAAGGTCTCAGAGTCAGTAGCCTTTGAAGTCAGAATAATCAACAAGTCATCTGATACCCGATCAGACAGAATGGCCCCACAGAGAAGGCCATCTCTCAGGTAGACTGATTGTCTATCAAACAGGGATAACTCGATACAGTTTGCTGAGCAAATTCACAGACTTTAATGGAGCTGGAAAGGGGAGAGAAATGTTCATTACTAACTGATTTCCAGCGCTGCTAGTTTCTATAAAAAATGCTAATACTCTTCCTTTCAAAACCAAATAATTATCTACCAAAAATAAAGATCTTTTACTAATAATGAAGAGAAGAAAAACTAGTTTGTATTTTATGGGCAAATAGTTCCCCTCTCATTTTAATGATGCATGGTAAGTTGTTTGATCAAGTATTTTGAATAAGAGACCATCTCGAGTATGTATAGTGCAAAGAAAAAAAATTTCAGGATGTATAAATAAGATAAAGGAAGAAATTTCCATTCTTGGAAAGAGATTAGTATGTTTTTCTAGCCAAACAAATTTAATTTTCCTGGGCATTAAATGTTCTCTAAAAATGGCTGCTAAGATTTTTTTTCCCCCCTTACGGGAGATGGAACCCAGGACTTTCTACCTTCCAGCTACACCCCCAAACCTATTTTTTTTTAATTTTTTATTTTGAAACAGACTCTCACTGAGACTAAGTAGTAGCTCACTAAGTAGTAGCTAAGGCTGTCCATGAATCGTGATCCTCCCATCTCAGCCTCCCAAATGCTGGGATTACAAATGTGCGCCACCACGCCAGGCTAAGATTTCTGTTTATCAAGTCTGATTCCAGGTGTGTTTACTGAGTTCTCGATTGGGTTCTGTACTCAGTTGTGCAGGCAAATATATGCTTTACTTAATGTAACTGATCCATCCTTTTCCAATGTGGTGTCATTAATACATAGGTTGTGTATTCAGGAAAGGATCTAACATCTTTTACATGCACATTTGTGACACTCATACTGTCAATGTCCTTACTGGTCCAACTTAATTTCTAAAGCTCTCCTACACTCTGTACATTGGGCCACGTGTATGAAAGGAATTCTAAAGAGTGTAATGACTTTCTCCATAGTATTTACAAGTATAAGAAGCATGTCACCATAGAATAAATGATACCTTGATATCTTTCACAAAACCATATGTCCCAGGAAGTTTTCTAGTTTTTAGGAATTCCCAAACTTTCAGGGTATAAAAATATTCCCTAAAGCAAGTAGAGTTCCCATGCTTCAACAGATGCACTGGAAAAAAAAATTCCACTGTTAACCTGTCCTTTATCTCCATCACCATCCAGCCTCCTGATAGACTCAACCATATTAAGATAGGAGAGAAAAATGAAAATAGCAGAAAGTATAATTCTTTGAATATTGATCAGATCCACCAGGAATGTTCCTGAAGGGCAGAATGTTTATCCCTCTATGGTGGCTGAATTCACAGAATATTTGCCTTCTTACTGGCTGCTGGGTAGCACTATGACAGAGTTAGGCCAAGATTCTAGAATCAGGGAATCAGGCTCCCCATTCAGGTGCTACCCCTGCCTCTTCTGAGCTGAGTGACCTTAAATTGATCACTTTAATTTTCTGTTTCTTCTTCAATAGAATATGAGTTATAATATACCTACCACATCCTCAGAGGCTGTTGTGGAGGAGAAGGAGGTAACACATGTGCTTTTCATACAACTTGTACAGAACTGATACTTTTACAGCTTCCATTCATATATTTGGAAATGTTCAAGTACTACTCAGAGTTACCTGGCAAAGTACATGGTATTTTTAAGGACCAATTTTGTTATGGTTGTAGTTTAGCTATGAAGCCACTCTGGCTCTTCCTCCTCCTATCACATCCCTAATTTTTTTTTTTTTTGGTGGTACTGGGGTTCCTGGAAGCCCTTCTACCTCCGGGCTACACTCCCAGACCTATTTTTACATTTTTATTTGGAAACAGGGTCTCCTAAGCCAGCGCGCGCGGCTGGCTTCGAACCTGCGCGATCCTCCTGTCTCTGCCTCCCAAGTGCGGGGATTACAAGCGTGCGCCACCACACCCGGCTCACATCCCTAATTTTTAGAATACAATGAATATATGAATAGGGATCATTAATAGTTTTCGTCCAGGGAGTGGGATAAATAAAAACTGCCTTGAAATCTAGGTTGCAGAGGTTGTATATAAAGATTTTTTGTGTGAGTAACTGACCCAAAATTGTGGTTTAAGAAAACTAGCTGATAATATCAAGCTAAGTGTGTTGACTGGAGGTGGGAAAACCCATTACAGGGGCTATAATATAATCCAGGTGTTATCTGAAGTGAATTGGAAGGCATCCTAGAATAATAAACTTGGATATAGTGTGTGTGTGTGTGTGTGTGTGTGTGTGTGTGTGTGTGTGTGTTACTGGGGATTGAACCCAGAGGCATTCTACCTGTGAGCTACACCCCCAGCCCTTTTTAATTTTTATTTAAAACAGGGTCTTGCTAGGTTGATGAGAGTCTCACTATGTTGTTGAGGCTGTTCTTAAACCTGTGATCCTCTTGTCTCAGTATCCCAAGTACTGGGATTACAGGTGTGTGCCACCATGGCCAGCTTGATAGAGATTTTGAAGAAAGAATCCAGAAAGTAGTACTATATATAATAGCACCTAGAAAAATGAAAATATTCAGGGAAAAAGTCTAACAAATTATGTACAGGATCTGCATGAAGGAGAAGTACAAAATACTGATGGAAAAAATTGAAGAAAATGAATAGATCATGTTCGTTTATTGGAAGGCTCAATTTATTAAGATGTCAATTTTCCCCAAACTGATCTATAAATTCAGTGCATTCCCAAACAAATCTTGAAAGAATTTTTAGCCAAAATCAATAGTTAATTAAAAAACACTTCCTGAAAAGCATAATAATAATAATAATAATAATAATAATAACAACAACAACAACAAATATAGAAGCCAGGAATGGTGGGGCATGCTTTTAATCCCAGTGCTTAGGAGGCTGAGACAGGAGGATTGTACAGGTTCAAAGACAGTCTCAGCTACTTAGTGATGCTCTCAGCAACTTAGTGAGACCCTGTTTCCAAATAAAATATAAAAAAATAGGTCTGGGAGTACAGCCCAGGGGTAGAATGCACCTGGGTTCCACCCTCAGTGCCACCAAAATAATAATAATAATAATAATAATAATAATAATAATAATAATAATAATCAGAATTATTACAGGTGATCTTTATGAATGTCAAAGCCTTGGCTTCCAGGCTTTCCATTATGTATATAGAAGGAAATATGACAGTCCTAGGTGATTATACAATAGGCCCAAAGCTCTTAAATTTGATGCATTTTGTTTTAAAAATAGGCCTTGTTTTTCAGCTTCATCTGCAGTTCTATGTGAAGATAGATACGTCAGTTTTTACTTGTTTTATTAAATAAAACTTAATTTGGAAAAAATCAAGGACATGTGGAATTTATTGGTTCATATAACTTAAAATTGTAGTGGGATGCTGACCTTGGACATGCCTGATTAAGAAGCTGAAAACATCACCTTTCTCTCCTTCTTTCAGCTTCACTTTCCTCTGGGATAGCTTTATTCTCAAACCAGCTCCCTCGTCATGGTGACAAGATGGACAGCTGTAGCACCAGCTTCCTATCATATGATCGCAACTGCAAACTCTCCAGTAATGGGAAGTTTCATTTCTAAGAGCCCCAGGAAAGGGCGTTCTTTGCTTGGGTTAGGTCACATGTCCTTCCCCAGATCGGTTCCTGAGGTCAGGAAAATGAAACATTCTGACTGGCCAGGTCTGAGTCAGAGGTGAGGCACTAGCCTGGGAGTGGGTCAGACCCATCTATGACAAGTGGAATGACAGGGGTGGTTCCCAAGTGGATCCCTGACCATGAATTCTATCATAAGAACTAGAGGGCTAATACAACAGAGAGTAAAATGAGCCTCCAAAGGGCAATGAGAAAAGAATGCTTACTCTTTGCTTACAAAATTAAAATCATGATCAGCCGGGTGTGGTGCCGCACGCTTGTAATCCCCACGCTTGGGAGGCGGAGAGACAGAAGGATGGCGCAGGTTCGAAGCCAGCCTCGCTGGCTTAAGAGACCCTGTTTCCAAACAAAAATATAAAAAATAAGTGTCTGGGAGTGTAGCCCGGAGGAAGAATGGTTTCCAGGAACCCCAGTACCACCAAAAAAAAAAAAAAAAGAAAAAAATCATGATCATTATTTGATCTTACTGTAATTACCTAAAACAGCTATAGTTTAATCTTTTCAAAAATGATTGTAAAAATTATGGTTATCCTCTCGGCATCCATTCTGCTCTCCCCACTGATATTTCAGAGCACCCTCACCTGACCCAGAGGACCTCTGGCGGCCTGGTCTCCCACCAAGTCCTACCTCATGATGACTGACCAGTTTATGACCTATTCTTCCTTCTAAGAACTAGTCAACTGATAGCTGAGCCCCTTTATCCTACAGATGGAGGCACTAGCTAACACATCTTACATAACCAATTACCTTGGGTGTCCACTGAGACAAACTCTATGAAGGCGAACTCTAATCCATTTGTATACCTCCTCAGTGCTGTAATTGGATGAGAAGGATTCTTACTTCCCTCATAAATCCATACACATAAAGGGACATTTCTAATTTCTTTATCACTCTGGAAAAAGAGATCCAACACTGCCAGTTTTTTTTTCTCCATCCCTCTGCAAAGGAAAGGAAGACCCAAGCCAGGCATAGTGGCACTTGCCTGTAATCCCAGTACTTGGTAGGCGGAGACCGTAGTATTGCAGATTTAAGACCAGTCCTAACAATGTAGACTTAGCAACCTAACAAGACCCTGTTTCCAAATAAAAAAGAAAATGGGGTTGAGAGTTAGCTCAGAGGTAGAATCCCCTGGATTCAATCCCCAGTGCCACAAAAAAGAACGAAGAAAGAAAGAAAGAAAGAAAGAAAGAAAGAAAGAAAGAAAGAAAGAAAGAAAGAAAGAAAAGAAAGAAAGAAAGAAAGAAAAGAAAGGAAAGAAAGAAGAATGAAAGGAAGGAGGTCAAGTCTGGTGAAGGCCCATTTCCATACTGGATGGGACACAAATGACTGCCCATCAGTAGCCTGATGTCATTTCTCTGATGGTCCTGTGCTTGTCCAGTAAGTTTTCTCTCCTACCTTGGCACATGCCTTTGTGTTTCCTATCTCTAAGTACTACCCCACCTGGGAAGAGTCTGCTCCTTCAGTGGGGAGGTTTGCCATTCTGTCTGTTTTCCAGTCTCCTTCCTTTCAGAACATCCCGGAATTTGGAGTAGGGAGGCTAGGAAGCTATACAGCAGAATCAGCTCACTTTGCTAATACCAGTTGTGGTGTTGTTCTTTTTTAATTGGGGTGAGCACAATTTTGACCTCAAATCTCAGTCATTGCCAATGGATTGGAGTGAGATAATGGTTTGATTGCAAAGGGCTATATGAGGAAGTTTGGGGGAGAAACGGAATACTTCTATAACTCATGTTGCTAATTATTATACAACTGTGTTGTATAATAAACATACAGAAATTGTATGTATAAACTCATGACCAGTCGGATGTGGTGATGCACACTTGTAATCCTATTATTTAGGAGGCTAAGATAGGAAGATTGCAGGTTTGCAACTAACCTCAGCTACTTAGCGAAGCCCTCTGCAACTTAGTGAGACCCTGCTTTGAAATAAATAATTAAAATATAGTGCTGGGTGTAGCTTGGATATAAAAATGCCTCTGTGTTCAATCCCCAGTACTCTCCCCAAAACAAACAAACAAACAAACAAACAAACTCATGACCTAAACTCTTTAAGAATTCTGGTAGAGATAAGGAAAGACTAAGTCAGTTACTGGCGATGGACTTTTAATACAAGAGATGGACTTTTCCAGATAATGATAGGCCCAGGAATATAGGGCACAGGAGTAAAGAATTCACAGAGGAAGAGAGACTGAAGATGCTGCAGAAGTGAGAACATGGCTCCTTTGGAGATGGGAAAGATGAAGTTAGATTTTAAAAGGGGGAGTGGCTTCTCTTTTCTTGAGTTAGAGGGAAAGGCCAGAGAAGACAAAAAGACTGAAAAAGTGAGGGGGAACAGATGGCAAGGGGCTGGGGCCACCCTCAGATGGCCTATGAATTCCATTCCTTCTTCTCTCTAGTGATGTATTTAGATACTGTAAAAGATTTTCATATAGCTTCTTCCTTCCTATGGTAATTTCAAAATGGCCCGGATTTTGGATGCTCTATTGAAAGAACTTGCTCTCACTGTATTTATTGTATTGTATTTAGGAAGGTGCTCAGCTAGCGCCCCCTTGTGGAATTGGGGGAAAGTGGGGTTCTTTGAACATTTGCAAACATGAATTTCTGATGTTCTCTAACAGACATATGGAGGTGCTATTCTATCCATAAACCTTTTCTTCTCCCCGCGGTAACCACTATTTAGTCAAGTGTCACCTTAAATAAATATTCAAGGATAATATGAAGGCAGAAATGTTAATAATGAGCAAAAATAAAGTTTGAATGAATTCTACTTCCAGATGTGCTTGAGTATATTTGCACCTTTCACTCTGACAAGATTTGTGAACATATAACAGTTGCAGTGGAAAAAAAGAAAAAGAAAAAAACATTCTGAGACTGTTCTGACTATTCCTGAGCTGTTACTTAATGAATGTCATTCAGAAATCTATTTGCAAGGCTATTGACCACTGACAGTGAAGGAATGAAAACCAATTTGAAATGGTGCCTGGACTGGGAAGCTTGGGATACGGAGGTTAACCATCAGCAAGTTGAAAGCAATTTTTCATGAAAAGGTCTAAGAATTGATGAAATTTGACATATGTCATATGCTGTTTGCCAATTAAATTAAAACCCTACAGAGACACATGTAGTACTTTAATAGCAAAAATAACACCTGCCCTAAAGAGAGCTACAGCAAGAATCCTCAGGATTTCCATTACCTCTAATTGAAATCAAATCCCTGGCCTCCAGATTGGGGATATGTTACACATCTGACATTTATTCTTTCTCAATTGATATTTTAAAATTATAACATAGGAAGAAAAATGTTTTAGGACTGTTTTATTCACTGTTCTAGCCTTGATTTGTGTGACTACCTTCCAAGGCCAACTGAAGCCCTTTCTCCACGTTTTTAGAGCCCTAGAGAAAGACAAAAATGTAATCAGATAATTGAAAGCTTTTCCTCCTAAGCCATCCTGTGTATGGGAAAGCGCGGTGGTGAAGCAGAGGAAAGTGTGAATTCCCACACTTGTGAGCAGTAAATAAAGTAAATTACTTCTTGATTTCCACTTCTAAATGGAAACAAAATGGCCTCACCTTTGACTTGCAACCACTTCATCCATTCCACCAGAGTCCTTCCCAGAGGCTAAGCACTTCCAGATCCAGAAATGATTCAGTACGGAAAAGCAGCAGCAGGACGTGCCTGAACATCTACATAGGAGTTCACCACAAAGGCTGATAGCCTGAAAGCTGAAATTTATAACAGCTCCAAAGCTACTGGCGTATTTATTTCTCTAATTTGTCTGGTTGTGGATTCATAAATTTGTTCAATAGAATAGCTATGGGGAATTCCTTCCGTGGCTCTTTGAATAGTGAAAAAGACTTCAGGTAACATGGCTGCTGGTTGGAATGTTACTTGGTGACTTCCTGCGTCTACACAGTAGCAAACACATGAATGGACATTTTAAAGTGTGATAAATGCCACTTTTGCCTACCCCATATCTAAATACACTAAACTATTGAAGCAATAATTTCATATATTATTATTTTCAGATCCACTGGGATTCCCTATGCAGAAACTGCTTCATAAGAAAAAAAAATTTAGGTAAAACCCAGCTAGAAGAACAAAATCACCCACGAAGGTCATGGAAATTGTAAGTAAAAAGGACATAAATTTAGAAATTGGCCTCAGGGAGAAACTACGTAAGGAAATGGATTTCTCAAGTTTGAAGATATAGAGTCGGCCCAAGAGCAGGTCAAGAGGAGAGTGCTGGTAGAAGGTGATGATCCTTAGCTCCACACATCTACCTCACACATCCTCCATTGTGCTCTTCTTCACCGCTAGCTGACATAATATACAGTTTTCCTTGTCTGTTCTACCCACCTCAACACTATAAGCAAGCTCCTAATGTTTTATTTTTCTCCTATTGCAGTCCCAATGTCTAGATCATTGATTGAAATCCTGTAGGTGCTCTAGGAAGACACACATAGCTGGTGAAAGAGACAAAGAAAAATGCCAAAAGATAAGAACTAAAAGAAAAAAAAACTGTAGGAAGAATTTCAAGAAGTGGGTAGCTATTTGCTAACAGGTGAGGCCAAAAAAATCAAGGAAAAAACTGTATGTCAGGATAATGAATTAGAGAGTGGGTTAGTGGAGTCAGGAAGTAGGCAGGCCGTGTCATGAAGAGTTCAGCAAGTCCCCTACTGAAAACTGTTCCTCCTCCTGGTCTTCCAGTAGCACCCATGAGTGTCCTTTAAATTAAGACAAGCATTTGTCAAGTTGCAGTTAAAAAGGACGGAGGTGTAGCAATATCAGAAACCATTAACAGATTTGCTTCTTGGATTGTCACCTTTCTCCGTCATGTTTTTATAAACAACAAAACTAAAAGCATAAATGTGTGGTATGTGTTTTTTATAAACAACAAAGCTAAAGGCATAAATGTGTGCTATAACACATCATAATGCATCTTGCCAACTATTTGAAAAAGCTGCAAAAACTAAGATTGATTTGAGACATCAGAATTGATCTGTATTTGTAGTATACAATGCAACATCTTCTTATAGCACCTGGACTTTTTTTATTTTGACTAGGTTATCATTAGCTTGGTTATATTGTCTATGAACATTCACACAGAAAAAAGAAAAAGCAACCTCAGAGACTAATACGGTATAGAGAAAGCAACTTGAGATATAAATGTGCTCTGGATATGCTATATAAAACCTGTCACCTATTATTTTTGAATTATAATTTCTACTCAAAGACAGCCAGCCAGCATGGGCAGGAGAAATCTCCAGGGCTCTGGCTTGGACTGAGGACAATTTCACTTTTTAATCAGTGACTCATAAAATCAAATAGGAAATATTGTCATTGTATATACATATGAACCAAATCAGGTCACCATGGTGCTATAGAAAACAAGATTAAAAATAGTACAGTGCCCTTGTTAAAGTGTTCAATAGGAAAAGAGGACATTTGTGAACAGGACAGAGCGAGAAGATTGAATTCAAAGCCACAATCTATATGTCTCTCCAAACAACACTTATGCAACAAATATATGCAACTTTGATGTGACTTCCAAAAATAAACTTTTAAAAAGCTTACTTATATTATTCACAAGAAAAAGAAAGGAGTTATATCGCAACTTGATCAGAATGGGATTAATAAGGAGGAAGAGGGCAAAGCAGGAGAGGCGAGAGAGGATCTCTTTAGTATAAACTGGGCAGAAAATGATCCAAGGATCATCACAATGATCGGCCGAAAAAATTTTAATTGGAAATATAAAAAGTACGTTATGCATGTAAATACTTCACCCAATGCTTGATATGAAATTAGATACTTTTGAGAATGGAACCTGTTGGCATTGGCACATAATAGGGACATGAAGCCAGGCAAACCTAAACTGTTCACACAGCTTGGCAGATGCACACTGAGATCGAATTGGACCAGCCATAGCTGCTTTGCCACCCAAACCACTCAGCTATGGCTGCCGAGATCTCTGGGAGTGAGGCCTCCTCCTCACAAATAGGTTTTCCTGTGGCTTCCACTTCCACCCAAGCAATGGTGGTCACTGGCCTTGCAAATTCTCTCCTAATGCCCAAGCTCCTAATTATGTGAGAGTGAAGACTGAGGGAGAAGGCACACTCTCAGATGTTGGGGAGTGAACCCTTTGCTCCAGGCGCTTTTCCAGGAACCCTTGAAGTTAAACGCCACCCTTTGCTGCTGAAACAATTATTCAGCTACCTAACCATGTCACCATTCCAACACCAGGCCCACCCGCCCCCGCCAGGCCTGCGGCCTTTCACCTGCCTTCACCCATCAGAGATGGGCGCTCAGCGGGCATGCTGAGAATCCCAGATGCACCTTCATCATGTGGGGAACCAGCTTGGAAAGTTCTCAGATACTGGGATGCCTTAAAAATTGTTGTTCTTTAATGGTATGATTATGAGTATGGGAACTTGAACCAGAGAAGAAAAGAAAAATGAACTGTCCATATGGAACAAGCAGAAGAGACTCCCAGCTGGGGCTTGACGAGGGGGTTCTGCTGGCGAAGGTTGGTAGCTGTACTATGTGTGCTGGAGAATGTCTCAAGAGTCTTGCTCCGTTGCACAGTGTGTTCAAGTTGGACACTAAGACTTTACCAAATCAACCAGTCTGAGTTAATGAATTTTGCTCCAAAATTTTCAAGAAAGATATGTAGGAATTGGGAATATTTCAATTTTGTTATGTCCAAGATATGTGAAGGAGATGAATTTGAACTATTACCAACTGAAAATTTCTTGGACAACTTGTATACATTTAAGGGGGAAATATGATCTTCAAGGAAAACTCAAGTATTCAGGGCTTCCAGTCAGCTGGACTCATTACCTCCGGACTCCAGGTTTTCCTCTTGTGCTCTGGTGTCTTATTTATTTATTTATTTATTTATTTATTTATTTATTTATTTGGTGGTACTAGGGTTCCTGGAAACCCTTCTACCTCTGGGCTACACTCCCAGACCTATTTTATATTTTTATTTGGAAACAGGGTCTCTTAAGCCAGCTGAGGCTGGCTTTGAACCTGCACCATCCTCCTGTCTCTGCCTCCCAAGCACGGGGATTACAAACATGAGCCACCAAGCCCAGCTCTGGCATCTTATTTAAAATAGGGTCACAGTCAGGTGTGGTGGCACATGCTTGTAATCCAGGAGGATCACAATACACAGGCTTTGCAACTCAGTTTTAAAATAAAGAATAAAAACTAGGGCTGGGGTGTAGCTCAGAGGTAGAATGCCCCTGGGTTCCATCCCCAATACCACATAATAATAATAATAATAATAATAATAATAATAATAATAAATAAAATAGGGTCATTATTAAAGCTGAAGTCAAGGGTATGTGACCTAAAGATGACAGATGAAACAAGAGTGCATTATTCTCCTTTTGACCAGTCTAGAAAGAAAAAGAGGGATGACAGTTTGGGAGACTGGCAAACCTTGCTTTGAATCCCAGGTGTGTAAAAATAAAGGCATATGGAATCTCTAGTTCACGCGCACATTTTGAGCACCGCTGTGTCTAGCACTAGGACAGACATTCTTTGATCCAGTAGTGTGAAGACTGAAAGTACCAAACAGTGGAATTGTTTAGAAATAATTTTTATAAGACTATCCCATTTTTTAATTACATAGTGAAATTCTTGGAAATAACAGGAGTGTTCCAGTGGGCAAGAATGCTAACTCAGTGCTTCTCTGGGGCCTAATAAACACCCGGTGACAGTACAAATGAGGCTATTACAGGTGGCTGCTCATCACATACGTAGACTCAAATGCTCATCCATGAAAAGGAGACAGAGATGTCCACTGGGAACAAAAGGAGAAATCGAGTATGAAACTTTTAGTTCTTGACAACATAACAGCTCAGTCCTCTTATTTTCATTTTTAATATGGTCATTCCTTCTCTCGGTAGATTTTACATCCTTGGAGTCAGTGAACCATGAGTGGAAAATGCATTCAGGCTTATAATAGTTGCATTTATAATGAACATGTACAGACTTTGTATTTCTTGTCATTCCCTAAACCACATGGGATAGCAACTATTTACATAGCACTTACATGTTTTTAACTACTAGGTATTATGAGTAATCTAGAGATGATTTAAAGTATGTAAGGGGATTTGTGTAGGTTCTATGAACATACCATGTCATTTGATGTGCAGGATGTGGGCATCCTCCAAAGTTAGTATTTGCAGGTAGTCCTAGAACCATTTACCCTGCAGATACTGAGGAATGTCTCAAATACCCTCAATTTAGTCTGTTATTTAGACAATTTAGTTATTTTTAGTCAGTATAAGTAAATCTAGCTGAATCTAAACAATACTGTTCTAAACCCATATGTTTTCTATATGCATAAGACACACACATAAAGCCACATAGGCTACATTAACTGTAACAAGGACATCTTCCTAACCATTCATTCAGATACAAGCTGTGTGATTGGCCTTGTTGAGTAACTGTTTTATTATGTAACTCAATAGAGTATTATGTAATCTTCCCTTCAGGGTGTGCCTTAAACAAACCAACATACTACCAATGTAGGCCTCCCTTTTCGAATTGTCTTTTGTTCTGGATAGCTGGGGCTGGCCCTCCAGATCAGACAAAGCAATAATTTCAGCAGAATGAACATGGGAAGATTCTCTGCCTTATTGCTGGGTGTGAGTAATTCCACTCCTCACCAGCTTTCTTATCATAACTGCCATCAATGAATACCTCTTCCACAGTAAGATCTGAGAGTATACAGAATATTCTAAATGCCAAGGTGTCTGTTTCCATATCTTATCTCATAAGAAGGACCATGTGTGGTACAATGGAATTTGTTGTCCTGTTTTGGGGTCAAGGGTCAGGTTGTGGAGCTAAAGTGTTTGACATTTTCCTACATGTCATCTTGGAATAAATCACTTTCCCTTTCAGGCATTTCTTCATGGATGGAATGAAGGTGCTGGACTGGATTGGTGGCTCTCAAAGAATGGCTTAAGAGCATCAGGGCTTCCCAAGGCCCTCTGGAATGTCTTCCAGGTCAGAACCATATTCCCTATGACACTAAGCATTACTTGACTTTTTCATTCTCATGCTCTTCTCAGTGACTAGTCAGGTTTTTTTCAGAGGGTACATGGCATGCCACAATGTCATCACTCTGAATATATATTTATATATACTTTAAAAAATAATTTTAGTGGTGCATTGTAGTCATACATCTTAATGGAATACAGGATGGTAGAGGCATACATGCACACATCACTCATTTAGCCCTTCCCCAACCCCCATCCTATTCTTATATTTCAAATTTCGTTTTTAACTTCTAGTACTATAAATATTGATATATAGATCCACATAAAATCTAATAGAGTTCTTAATAATTCCAAGATGTGAAAAGGGTTCCTAAGACCAAAAAGTCCAAGTCTAGTCAGATGGACTAGCTCATCTCTGCCTCAGTGGTTTCTAACTGCACTAGGGTTAAAAATGTATAATTTTTTAAAATTGTAGTGTTAGTGCAAGTTAGATACTTAAATAAAAAAGCCTTACTCTGCAAGATAAAAAGTTGCGACTGTTTTTGTCACTTCCTCCATTAAAAATAATTATACTAGCCAGGCATGGAGGTGCATGCCTGTAATCCTGGTACTTGGGGGGCTGAGACAGGAAGATTGATGGTTGGGACCAGTCTCAGCAACTTAGCAAGACCCTGTTTCAAAATAAAAAATAAAATAGAGCCGGGTGTGATAGTGCATGCTTGTAATCCCAGACAGAACTTCGGAAGCTGAGACAAGAAGATTGCAGTCTCATGGTCAGCCTCAGCTTACTTAGTGAGGCCCTTCACAACTTAACAAGACCCTGTTTCAAAATAAAGAATGTAAAATAGGGCTTGGGGTGTAGCTCAAATGTAAAATGCTTCTGGGTTCGATCCCCAGATTGATAAAAGATAAAAAAGTAAAAAATAGCCAGGCGTGGTGGCACATGCCTACAATCCCAGTGCTTTGGGAGGCTGAGACAGGAGGATCGCACAGGTTCGAAGCCAGCCTCAGCTATTGAGTGAGGCTCTCAGAAACTTAGTGAAACCCTGTTTCAAAATAAAGTATAAAATAGGTCTGGGAGTATAGCCCGGAGGTAGAAAAGCTCCTGGGTTCCACCCCCAGTAACACAGAAAAAAAAAAAAGTAAAAAATAAACAAAATAGGGCTGGGAGTGTAGCTCAGAGGTAGAAAGCCCCTGAGTTCAATCTCCAGTACTATTACTACTACTAACAACAACAATAATAATAATAATAATAATAATAATAATAATAATAATAAATATATAAAATAATTAAACTTAGTTTAGTTTATATGTAGGCTTTCTGATGAACACTTTTGTATTTTGTAAACTATAATTCAGATGGAGACTGTTATCAAGCCAAATGAGTCTTACATGATGCTTCATTCACCTATATTTTATGCCCTTAGAAATATGCATGTGTGTGTGTGGGTGTGTGGGTGCATGCGCGCGTGTGTGTTTGTCTGTGTGTAATGGATCTATGGCTTCCCACAAGCGTACTATCACCGAGCTACACCTCCAGCCCTGTCTTCAGAACTGTTATATAGAGTTTGTATTCAATTGGAAAACAAATTAATAAGAGTATTCTTTGGCAATATCCCAGTGTGAAGCACTATCCCATTCCGTCTTTGCCTGGCCTTTCTTTGGTTTCTCCCAAATGAGTCACATCAGACTCTGAGACTTAAGTTGGAGGCTCATCATTCTGAGGTGTCAGAAAGAGCTGACCAATGTGTGGTCCTCTGGGAGGTGTTCAAAACCTGGCTGCTGGCAAACTCCAAGGAGAAAATGTACAACTTGATCAATAATTCTCTTTGGAATGCTATTCTTTTGACAGGCCTAAGTGACGAAACTAAAAATTCAGTTTTCAACTTCGAATAGGAAGTTCTATGCTTAATTAAAAAAAAAAAAAAACTGCAACCCAAGATGATATCCATGCATACTTTCTTTCCCAAACCAATTACGTGGTAAAATAGGATTATCATGTCCATTTGATCTACCCAGAATCCATACCAACAAATGATAGATCAGCTAATTAATTCCTTCCAAAGCACTTTTGTAGTGCTGAAGAATGTCTTCTTAACTCTCAGACTTCCTCTTTAATTGGATTTTCAATATGTGGTGCTTTTCTTTTGATTTTTAAAAATAGTTCTTTTTATGCTTCTCCATTACCTCATCCTTTTTCCTTCTCGTTGGGCTGAGTGACAAGGGGACTTGAATTCATGGTGATAGAAGACGACGTAATTGAGCCTAGTGAACTAACCACAGGAAAATCTGAGTTCCAACCCTGGCGCTGTCTCCCCTTCATTATCAGACCTTGGAGTTTCATACTCGAGACAATGTATATTGTTACAATATTGCATGGAGCTGTTGTAAAGATTACTGAGTCATGTTTCTTTTGGCTTGGCTAGCCTGAGGAGCTCTGTGGAGAGAAATGCTTTCCCACATGCCTTCCCCTGGAGCTCCCAAGGAAGTGTGGGAAGCGCCTCTCTCCACATCTGCCAATCAAGTCAACAGCAGCATAAACGAGGTGATTAGAAGTGTGCCCTTTTCGCTTGTAGGAAGTTGTAATTAACCTAATTTCTTTTGTAGGGCGTCTGAGAGACCTGTCTGTGGCCTGGGAAGTAGAACCTGTTCTTCTGCTTTCTGTGATACCAAGCTAAAGCTGTCCTTGGTTTCAAAGGTGAGTGAAAGCAAGAGGAAGCAGCGTTGGATCTGAATGCCCACCCTGCTCTACCACAAGAGCCCGCCTTTCATCCACCCTCTGGCTTTCAGTGCAGAATCCCTTTGATCAACGCACAGTCCTATTATGCCCCTGTAGAAGACCTTCACATGGTGACATCCAGCCTTTAGCAGGGCTTCTGGAGCTCAGCGCTCTTGACATGTAGGCTGGGGTGATTCCTTGTGGAGGGCAGGAGGCCATCTCTGCATTGCAGGATTTTTTTTTTTTTTTTTTTTTGTGGCCCTGGGGATTTACACCAAGGCCATTCTACCCCCAAACTATACCTCCAACTTTTAATAGTTTCTTAGTTTTGAAACAGGTTTTCACCAAGTTGCTGAGAGTCTTAACCAGTTGCTAAGACTGGCCTTGAACCTGTGATCCTCCTGTCTCAGCCTCCCAAGTACTGGGATTACAGATACATGCCACCATGCCCTGTGTCTTGCTGGCTGGCTAGCAGGATGTTTCCTAGCAAACCTGGCCTGTACCCAGTAGCATTCCCTCTCCAAAGCTGTGACAACCAAATATGTGTTCGGGCTGTGCCAGATATTTCTTGGAAAGCAACAGAACCACTGGTCTAGAGAGTCATAAAATGTTGGAATTTTTAAAAATTGTTCATATCACATAGTTTTATTTTTCCTAAATTGTAGCTAGTTGGTCACTCAGGGTATACTTGAATGTTTTAGGTAGGAATCAGCATTAAATGACACCAAATGACATAGTAGTAAGTAATTATCTTTCTTTTATTTATGGTACTGGGGATTGAACCCAGGTGCATTCTACCTCTGAGCTATACCCCCAGACCTACTTTTTATTCTTTATTTTAAAACAGTATCTCACTAAGTTGAGGAGGGCCTCCCTAAGTAGCTGAGGCTGGTGGTGAACCTGCAATCCTCCTGTCTCAGCCTCCCAAGTACTGAGATTACACGTGTGCACCACCACACTGGGCTGGTAATTATCTTCCGATTGCCTTTCAGGGGTGTGTGTGTGTTTGTGTGTGTAATTTACTTATTATTTATTTATATACTTATTTTATATTATTTATTTATTTATTTTCTGTTAAAACAGGATCTTGTTAAGTTGCTGAGGCTGCAATCTTCCTGTCTCAGCTTCCTAAGTACTGGGATATAGGAGTGCACCACTACACCCAGCTTCAGGTATTCTCTTTAATTAAGGAGAAAATTTCCATTTGGCCATTTGGTACTAGAGTATCATTAATACATCTTAATATTTACTATATATATTTACTATATATATATATATGGAGTTTCAGGTACAGAGCCTTCAGCAAACATTAGCAATTATTTAGTAGAATTGTTTTATTTTTATAGCATCTATTTTTTAAGATAAATGGCACTGTTTTTTTTTCATGCGCCCTATTGATATAGAAGTTTCTTTTTTAAATTAATATGTTTTCTAGTCACATTGGAACGTATTTACCTATAATTCAGAAATTCCACTTCTAGGTATTTATCCAAAAGAAATAAGTAATTATATTCACCAAAAGACATGTCTGTAGTGGTCTCAAATTTGATATTATTCAAATGCCCATGGAGTAAATATAGCAAGTATAATCGTGCAGTAGAATGTATTCAGTGGTAAGAAAAATGAACTAAAACACAATATGGATGATTCTCATATACAATATATTGAGTGAAAGAATCTAGACGTCCCCCCCCCCAATATATATGCTATGTTTCCAGGCTCATGAAACTCAAAAACAGACACAATCAATACATTCTGTTAGAATTCAAGAGAATATGGAATTTGTCCTATTCATTTATCTGGGCATGGGGGTGCATGCCTATAATCACAGTACTTGGAAAAAGGAGACAGGAGGATCACAGGTTCAAGGTCAGCTTTAGCAAGTAGCAAGATTCTCAGCAACCTAGCAAATCTCTGTTTCTAAAACAACTTCAACAAAAATAAATAAATAAATAAATAAATAAATAAATAAATAAAAGGGGAGTATAGCTGAGAGATAGACTGCCTCTATCTGCTCTGTCTGGATCAGTCCCCAGCACCACACACACACACACACACATACACACACACACACACACACACACACAAAGTTAGGATAATGTTTTTTCTTATAAAATAATAACCACAATGGGCCTGCAGGATCTTCTGTGGGTGCTGGTAAGGTTCTACTTCTTCATCTGGTAGCATAGATATGTTCAGTTCTTAAGAGTTTACCCATAACAAAGCTGTGACTTATACACCATTTATTATGGGGCAATTCAATTCTATTTTATAATTAAAATAAGTAAAATGGTGAGGAGATAGAAAAGTATTAAGCAATATCAAATAAACAATTGAGGAGGTAGTATGTCAAATTACAAAAGCACAACTGCTGTACATGTGATTTGCAAGCAACTGAATTTAGGGAAAACCCTGGTTTTGCATAATCCTTTTGCATTAAAGATGAGGACACCCAAGGTCAGGAAAGGAGCTGTAAGCGGCTCAGAGCCCTCCAGGGGTGATGACTACCACGAAAGCGCTCACTCCCCGTCTGGTACATGTCGATGAAGCAGTCCTGTGGCAATTTCTTACCACCTGGCCTAACTCTGGGCCACCAGCCATGAATACACCAGGTCCTTGGAGTTGACAGGCCTGAAACACTGACCTTCCAGTAAGATGGTACACAAAGTGATTTTATGCCGCTATTAGAAATTATGCAGATGGTACGCCAAGTGATTGGGCTCAGATTTCTTTGCAAATGCTGCTAAATCTCTTTGTACACTACAGCAGAGTGAGAACGGCAGTCTTTAGTGTGTATTGTACTGAGATCTGACTTTGGAAAGTGATTTTCTTTTTTTTAATTTCATAGACCACAGTTCTGTCCGGAGCAAAGGCTTCCTCCCTGTCTTGTCACCGTGTTTGGAGAAGATGGGAGACTCTTGTTTTTACTTAGGTGTGATAGTTACATCAACCTGAAAGGACAGGAAAAGCTACTATCAGGAGAAGCTAGACAGTAAAGAGACCTAACACTTGCAACTCTACAAGTTTCTAGATTTCAAATGACAGCAGAGGAAGCCCTCCAGGCTGCAAATTGACATGGCATTCTGTAGCCCTTCATCTGACCTTCTGCAAACATCAGCTCTCACACACACAAAAGCACAGGGCTCCAAGTGACTGTTTTACCTCCAGGCTGGTAACTGTATCATCTTCCTAAAGAGCACCTCCACCCAATCCACGCTAGTCAGGAAGGAAGCCTTTTTAATTCCTTAAACTCAAAGCCTGCAGTGACCTTCACAGTGACCTTGAGGGACTGTTCACCCCCTGGCACTTCTCCATTGTGCTTTAATTTCTGTTGTTCAGTCCAGAGAAAACTGTCAAGGAACTATGGAGTCCTGTAGGCCTCCCTGATGGGCTAAGTCCTTTCAAATTTATTTGCAGATAGATTGGCTTCTGATTGATATTTTTATGGAAATTACAGAACCAAAAAAGCTATTTAAAACTCTATCAGAAAAATCATGCAAGTCATCAGTAGAGATGAATATATTTGCTTCCATGTAATGACTGCAAAATTATTAAGGGAAAAAAAAAATAGAAGTTAAGCTGTTCTGTTTTGTTAAAGAGACCAAAAGAAACAGAGCCAAAAACTGGATTTGAGGATTGGCCTCAAATAGTTTCCTGTAATGAAAATTGGGGTGAGAAAAACAATCCAAATGCAATAAGAACCAATTTTGATTTAAACAGAGCTGTTGGAAGCTTTGGAAAAGAGTGCTTTTCCTTACCTGATTTTCCATCCTAAAAATCCCTTTTCTCACTTAGGCTGCATGAGAAATTGCCCAGAGGTTATTGAAGAAAAAAAAAAATGTTATAGGGGCCATCTAAAACATTTTCCTTTCCAGAAACAAAAGAAAAACCCAGGGGTCCATCAAAGATATCATCTAAGAACAGGGTTACTGGGAGATGAATTTGAAGGTTTTTTTTTTTTTTACTGTTCTATATCTTGGCATTGAATCGAAATAGAACAAGTTCTTTGGAAATTGTTGGAGCATCATACACATGCACTTATCCTTTATATTTTAGAGCCTTTGTAATCTGTAGGTTTTTAGGGATGTGTGTGTCTTTGTATCTTTTTTTTTTTTTTTTTTTTTGGTACTGAAGATGGAATCCAGGGGCAGATTACCTCTGAGCTACATGCCCAGCCCAGCTTTATTCTTTATTTTGAAATAGGGTCTTACTAAGCTGCAGAGGGCCTCACTAAGTAGCTGAAGCTGGCCTCGAACACGGATCCTCCTGTCTCAGCCTCACAAGTACTGGAATTACAAGTGTGTACCACATCTTAATTTAGGCAAAATTCATATAACATACAATTAGCCATTTTAAGGCATACATCCTAATGGATTATTTTTCAGTATGCACAAGACATGTAACCATCATCTCTATTTCTGAAACTGTACTACTCTTAAAGAAACCCTATGTCCATTAGCAGTTACTCTTCATTGTCCCTTTCTCTTAGCCTTTCATAAGCACTAATTCACTTGTCTTTATGGATTTTCCTAGTCTGGATATTTAAAATAAATGGGTATTCTTTTGTGCCAGCATCTTTTCTTTATCATAATGTTTTCAATGTTACAGCATGTATCAGTACTCCATCCCTTTTTTATGGTTGAATAATATTCTATTGTATGGCTATACCACATTTTGTTTATCCGTTCACCCATGATGACCATTTTAGTTGTTTTCTCCTTTGGGTTATTGTAAATAGGAACTTCCATGGACATTTGTGTATAGATATTTTGAATTCCAATGTCCAAATTAAAAATTTGAATATACCTAGAAGTGGCAGCTCTAAGTCATATAATGATGCTAGCTTTCATTTTCTTTTTTGATATTGGAATTGGACCAGGGTCGTTCTACTCTGAGTTATCCCTTAGCCCTTTTTATTTTGTATTTTTAAATAGGGTCTTACTAAGTTGTTGAGGCTCTTGCTAGTTTGCTGAGATCAGATTCACTCCGGTGCCACCATGCCTGACATGCTAGCTTTAACTTCTTGAGAAACTACCAAGCTGTTTACAATAGCACAAGCTCAGGTTCTTGTGTGTATATAAACCATCTCCTAACATCTTTTTGAACAGGATTTAAACAAAATAGGCCCATTTTAGATAAACCTTTAGGTGATCTTCTTGAATCTTGTCAGAGTAAAGTAGAAGCAGTGGCAATGATCTGTTCCATTTAGATATTATTTCTGGGGAGAAATTAAATTAATTAATTAATTAAATTTGGTGATATGCAAGTTTATTTAGTCTGTTTTGTGAACCAACCTAGACTCCATAGGGGAAGGCAGCTGCCATATCTGCGAGTGTTAATACAACAAAACCTTATCATGAGTGACCTTTTAAGCCCTAGATCTAAGGTTAGAATCCTTCTTTCTTCCCTAAAATTTATGTTATGCAAAAGGGAAATTTAAATCAAAAGCACCCAGCTCTTGAGGACCTGTGGTCCCCAAAGTATTTGTGCTGTTACGATGTCTCCATGTTAAATGACCCTTCTTCACACTCCTTTCCCATGTCAGGGGATTGGGGCCTGACTCTTAAGAGATGGGAGTACTTCCAAATGTGTCTGCAAAGGTAAGAACTTCCAGGCAGAGAAAGTGGACTATGAAAACCTACAGCCACCATCAAGAGGGAGAGTGGGGAAGGACACCAAAGTAAAATGTATGTCCTGGAGCAACACTCTCTGTGGGAAGTGGGAAATGAAGCAGGAAAATTGAAGACTTGAAAGGCAGTACGGAGTCCCCTGGAGTCTCACATGAGACAGGAATTGTCTCTTCTAAAATTGCTTTACTAGCAGGGCGTGGTGGCATATGCTTATAATCCTTGCTCTTGGGAGGCTGAGACAGAAGGATCGTGAGGGTTCAAAGCCAGCCTCAGCTGACTTAAGAGACCCTGTTTCCAAATAAAATATAAAATAGGTCTGGGAGTGTAGCCCAGAGGTAGAAGGCCCCTGGGTCCATCCCCAATACCACAAATAAATAAATAAATAAATAAATAAATAAATAAATAAATAAAATTGCTTTACTTTCAGAGTGATTCAAAATGGCGATTGCAGGATGCAACACATCTCAGTAGCTGAAACAAATAAAGTTCAACTATCAAGAAGGCAACATCTAGACAAGCAAAATAAATACAGCTTACGAACCAAAACAGCAACAGGAACCACAGCAGAAGGAATCCAGTAACTCTGAACTGCAAGATCCACTGCAAAAAACCCGAGCACATGACTGACCTGCTATGGACCAGCCGCTGGCACCAGTGGGCCACAGGCCCAAAACCGCGAGCCCCAGTACGGCAGCCTCAAGAAATCCAGATAAATAATCCAAATGCTTGAAAGCGGCCACAGACCTCCAACATCTTAAGTGGTGAGCAGTGCCCGAGCTAAAAATCCCATGTGCTCACCAAAGGTGGCACTCGCAGTGGCACAGCCCTCCAGAGACCCAGAGGAGGACCAGATAACTGTGTGCGCCCATAAGAACCTCAGGATCCAGCAACACAGCGAGACTTCCAGTGACCTGGACCAAGGCGGCCAGATAATTGTGTGTGCCCAGAGAAGGAACCCAGCAAGCTAGTCCAGTTAGACCCTCCAGAGACACAGAAGACACAGAAAAGGTACCTCCAAGGCACAGTACCTGCACAAAATCTCAGGGAGGCGTGCCAAGTCTGTATTAGATGCCTTCTGCACAAAGCTGTCAGAGGCAAGAGAGGGGATCACACAGACACTGGGTTCAAAAGCTGACAGTAGGGTACACAGCAAATAAGAGACATTGAAATATACTCCAGAATTTACCAGTGATCGGACATACAGATATATGGGTCTAGCCCCATATTTGTAAATTAGTAGAACTTTTGTTAGTTTGTTTTTGTTTATTTTTCTGGGGTTTTTTTTGTCCTGTTTTGGTTTGTTTTCCCTTTTCTTTCTTTTATTTGGGTTTTTGTTGGTTTGGTTGTTTGTTTTGCTTTGTTGTCTCACTGTCACTAGTTCCTTTTATTTTATTTTATTTTTGTCCTTTATATTTTTTCTTTTCTCTTTCTTATTATGTTTTTCTCTTTTTTTGTCTTTTAAGTATAATTGTTAGCTTTTGTATCTTGTTTTGTTACTTTATTCATGTTTATTTGTTCCTTCCCCCCCATTCTTTTTACAAACTTCCTCACACTAGCCTATCTACTCTCTTCTCTCAAAAGTTTATTTTCCCTTACTGTATCTCTGTGTTTAATATTCAAGGTATTCCATATCTCCATACTTAAATACTCTACTAACTACAAGAGTCCTACTATCTAACCTGTCATTCTCATCCAGATACTAGCTTATTATGCTTAAATTCTTACTCAACCTAATCAGATTCTCTACTTTACCCAAATCCTGTATCCATCACCTCAGCTCCTTCCCCATTACCCAACCCTCACCAATGGAAAAAGCACTGCTTACCTGCTGACACCTCTAAATTCCTACTACTAAGATTGGATTATACATAATACCCACAAATAATGGAAAGACATCAGAAAAACAAGCCTAAGAACCTTGAAAATATGAGAAGTAGGAATAGTGAAGAGACAATAGAAATCATGAATACTGACCTACAAGAATGAAATGAAAGAGTCAATAAATTAAATGAAAACAGTAATAGAAATTCTGGAAGATTAGATGAAATGGGAAGTAGAATATCGCTGTTAAAAGACAGTTAATTCAAATCCAAAAACACAGTCAACAACATACAGAAGTCATTACAACAACAAAGCCTAAATATCCAACAACTATGGGACAATATGAAATGTCCTAACTTACGGATAAAAGGCACTGAAGAAGGGATAGAGGTACAGACCAAGGGCATTCGTAGTCTCTTCAGAGAAATAATTTCAGAGAATTTTAAAACATGGAAAGAGACTTGAACCTACGTGTCCAGGAGACATACAGAACACCATTAAGACAAGATCAAAGAAGGACCTCCCCACACCATATAATAATCAAAATAACCAACATAGAGGCCAAGGAAAGAATCTTAAAAGCAGTGAGAATAAAAGGACGGGTGACATATGGGGGCACAGCACTAAAAATTACCCCAAACTATACATCCCAAGTCATGAATGCTAGGAGATGTGATCCAGACCCTGAAAGAAAACAACTTCCAGCCAAAACTGTTACATCCAGCAAAACTATTATTCAAAATTGATGGAGGAAAAAAGGGTTTCAGGACAAGCAGAATCTCAAAAAATTCATGAATTCAAAGCCAACACTAGAGAAAATACTTAAATAAATCATAAAGAAGAATAAAAAGCAGACTTCAGAACCAGAGAAGAGATGAAGTTGATCAGCAGGACATCTAAGTAAAGAAGAATTAACAGGATTCCGAACAGAAGACAGAACACAAAATGACAGGAAACAAAATCATATTTCAATTTTAACTCTGAACATCAAAAGACTTAACTCACCAATCAAAAGACATAGACTTGCAATGTGGATTTAAAAAATAATCCAAATATGTGCTGTTTGTAAGAAACTCACCTTACAGCAAAAGACATTCACAGACTGAAAGTGAAAGGATAGAAAAAGATATATCATGCTAATGGAGACCAAAAACAGGCAGGAGTAGCAACACTGATATCCAACAAAATGGACTTTAAGCTAAAACACATCAGAAGGGACAAAGCAGAGCACTTCCTTTTGATAAAAGGAACAATCCACTAAGAAGATATAATGATAGTAAATGTTTATGCCCTGAATGTAGGGGCAGCCACATTTGTAAAACAGACTCTTCCAGACATCAGATCTCAAATAGACCCAAATACAATAATATAGGGAGACTTCAACACACCTCTCACACCACTAGATAGATCTTCAAGGCAAAAGATGAGTAAAGACTCTTCACAATTAAATAAAATTATAAACCAAATGGACCTAATAGGCATATTTAAAATATTTCAACCAGGAACAACAGAATACACATTCTTCTCAGCAGCCCATGGAACCTTTTCCAAAATAGATCACATCCTGGGCCACAAAGCAAGCATCAGCAAATTCAAAAGATATATTATAATTTCCTGTATCTTTTCAGGTCATAATGGAATGAAAGTAGAAATCAACAACAGGAAACCCCAAAGAAACTATTTAAATGCATGGAGATTGAATAATACAGTATTGAATGAGTGGGTAAGATCAGAAATTAGGAGAGAAATAAAAAATATTTCTGGAATTAAATAAAAATAGAGAAAACACTTACCAAAATTTATGGGACACTTTGAAGGCAGTGTTAAGAGGAAAGTTTATAGCATTGAGTGCCCACATAAGAATAAGAGTTGCCAAGTAAACAATCTAATGACACATCTCCAGGACCTAGAAAGACTACAACAGTATAATCCCAAAGCCATCTTGAGGCAGGAAATTATAAAAATCAGAGCAGAAATAAATGAAATAGAGAACAAAAAAAAATTCAAAGAATCAACAAAACAAAAAGCTGGTTCTTTGAGAAGATTAATAGAATTGACATACTCCTGGCCAACCTAACCAAAAGAAATAGAGAAGCAACTCAAACTATTAAAATCAGAAATTAAAAGGGAGATATCACTACAGACAGTGAGGAAATTCAAAGGATTATCAGAAACTATTTTGAAAATTTATACTCCAATAGACTGGAAAACAGGGAAGAAATAGGTAGATTTCTAAACCAACCAATAACAAACCAATAGCAAGCAAAGAAATAGAAACAGCAATAAAAATTCTGCCATCAAAGAAAAACTCCAGACTCTGATGAATTTCCAGCTGAATTCTATAAAACCTTTAGTGAAGAACTAATTCCAATCCTTCACAAAATGACCTGGGAAATTGAAAGAGATGGAATTCTCCAAAATTCCTTCTATGAGGCTAGTATTACATTAATCCCCAAACCAAATAAAGATACCTCAAAAAAGGAAAATTACAGACCAATATCCTTAATAAACATAGATGTGAAAATTCTAAACAAAATACTAGCTATATGCATTCAAAACTATATCAAGAGAATTGTATACAACAACCAAGTTGGTTTCATCCCAGAAAAGCAAGGCTGGTTCAACATATACCAATCAATACACATTATTCACCACATAAATAGAACTGAGAGCAAAAACCACATGATCATATCGATAGCTGATGAAAAATCATTTGACAAAATCCAACACCCATTTATGTTAAAAACACTACAGAAAATTGGAATAGTAGGAATGTATTTCAATATCATGAAGGCAATATGCAATAAACCCAAAGTCAACATCATATTGAAAGGGGAAAAACTGCAAGAATTTCCTCTAAAATCAGAAACAAGACAAGGATGCCCACTATCACCACTCCTTTTCAATATAGTCCTTGAGACTCTTGCCGCAGCAATAAGACAAGAGACGGAAATCAAAGGAATTCAGTTAGGAAGAGAAGAATTAAAACTATTCTTATTTGCAGATGACATGATCCTTTATCTAGAAGACCCAACAAACTCAACCAAAATACTACTGGAGCTGATTAACAAATTCAGCAAAGCAGCAGGATATAAAACCAATCTAAAGAAATCAGTTGCTTTTCTTTATGCCAATAATAAATCCACAATTAAAGAAATAAAGAAAACAGTTCCATTCATTACAACCTCAAAACCAATAAAGTACCTAGGAATAAACCTAACCAAAGATGTAAAAGACTTCTACAATGACAACTATAAAATATTAAGGAAAGAAATTGAAGAAGACCTTGGAAGATGGAAAGATCTCCCCTGCTCATAGATAGGCAGAATAAGTATCATCAAAATGGCCATTCTACCAAAAGTAATCTATAGATTCGATACAATTCCTATTAAAATAGAAACAACATTCTTCATAGACCTATAAAAATCAGTCATGAATTTTAAATGGAGAAAGAAAAGACCCAGAATACCCAAAATAATTCTCAGCAATAAAAACCAGGCAGGAGGCATCACAATACCAAACGTCAAATTAGACTATAGAGCAACAGTAGTAAAAAGAGCATGGTATTGGTACAATAATAGGCAGACTGACCAGTAGAATAGAAGATACAGAAACAAATCCACACATTTATAGTCAAATGATCTTTGACAAAGGGGCCAAACTTGTACACTGGAGAAAAGACAGCCTTTTCAACAAATGGTGTTTGGAGAATTGGCTATCCATTTGTAAAAAAAAAAAAAAAAAAAAAAAAAAAAAAAAAAAAAAAAAAAAAATGGAACTAAATCCTTACCTCTCACCATGCACAGGAATCAACTTAAAATGGATCAAAGATCTAGAAATTAGACCAGATACTGTGGATTTATTAGAGGAGGGCATAGGATCAACACTCCAACATATAGGCACAGGCAGTAACTTTCTCAACAAAACTTCCAAAGAGCAGGAAATTAAAGCAAGAATTAACAAGTGGGATGGCATCAAACTAAAAATTCCTTCTCATCAAAGGAAACCACCAAGAACCTAAAGAGAAAGCCTACAGAATGGGAGAAGGTCTTTGCCAGCCACCACTCAGAGGACTAATATCCAGAATATACAAAGAGCTCAAAAGACTCTACACTAGCAAAACAACCCAATCAAGAAATGGACAACTGAACTGAATAGACACTTCACAAAAGAAGAGATACAATTGGCCAAAACATACATGAAACGATGTTCAACATCATTAGCCATCATGGAGATACAAATCAAAACTACTTTGAGATTCCATCTAACTCCAATCAGAATGGCAAGCATAAAGAAATCAAGTAACAACAAATGCTGGCACGTATGTGTGGAAAGAGGAACCCTTTTACACTATTGGTGGGAGTGCAAACTAGTTCAGCTTCTATGGAGAGCTGGGAATAGATCCACCATATGATCCAGCTATACCTCTCCTGGGTATTTCTTCAAACGGGTTGAAATCAGAGAACTACAGTAACATATGCATATCCTTGTTCATAGCAGCACAATTCGTAATAGCTTAAATATGGAACCAATCTAGCAATCCATCAACAGATGAATGGATTGCAAAATTATGGGAAATACACACAATGGAATTCTACTCAGCTATAAAGAAGAACAAAATCATGTCATTAACAAGAAGATGGAAAGACCTGGAGAACATTATGTTAAATGAGATCAGCCAAGGACAGAAACAGAAGGGACTTGTGTTTTCTTGAATATGCTCAAACTAGGGAGTATTAGGGACACCAGAAGGACCCCAGACAATGCAGTAGAAACCTCACCAAAGCTAGAATGGAAAGATAGGAGAGGAAGAAGGCTGAGGGTTGATTAATGAAGGGGCTACATCCGAATTTGTGTAAAAATATAAACATAGCATGGTTAACCTGGACACTCATTGTTAGGAGGGGAAAGGGGAAGTGGGGGAGAGGGTACCAAACATAGTCTGAATGTATGCCATTTTCAGTATGTGCCACATAAAAATAAAAAAATAAATTTTAAAAATTGCTTGACTTTCTTGTGCTCATATACAGGTAAGTACTCCAGCACTGAGCAAAAAATCATCCCTAAGCTTTTCTTAGCAATCTTATTTCAAAAAGTTTTGTATCAAAAATTAGAACACTCATTTTTTCTGTCAGAAAACCAACAGACATCTCTAAACCCTACAAAATTGCTCAATCTATACATGGATACATGGAAATATGAGGTTTTGACATCTTGGAAAGTCAACCAAACCATTGTTTAAATGTTGATATCATATTTATTTTTATTCATTGTTTCCTGGACACTTCCAAGTTCTCTAAAAGTAACAAACAAAGAGAATAGTTTAGCTATTTCTGTGAGTTGCATGTTAAAAAGCCATCTCCAACCTTTAGTCTTACTTTGCAGATATTAGTGGTACAAATATTCTCTAATTCTCTGAATGTTCAGCTGGGCTCAAGTTTCATATTAAACATAGGTTTAAGAGAGACTTTGGTTTCTTGTGATGACTTTAAGACATGCAGACATTTCCACTTAGGTTCATTTATCCAGAACACACTGCATAGCTCAGTACTCTGACCAATAGAGTCTAGCTACTACCTAATTTCAGAAAAGGGCCTGGTTTGATACCTCGTTCCCTCTCATGGCCATCATGGCTTTTGTTGACACACTAAGTAGTTCATTTATGACCCAAAGTAAGATCAGAGTCTGGTTTAGTGAATAATATATTTAGGAGCCTTTTTTTTCCCCTCTTTGTCGATAGGTAATCTTTGATCATATTATCATATGCTATGTTTTCTGGTTCTTCCATTTTACCTTTATATAATAAAGTGTTTGAAATGTTTGTCTCCACATTTTCTCCTACCATTAGATTAATCATGAGACCAGGAAATATAACAGTATTTCAGTTGTCATTTCTTTCCTCTGTCACCTGAAGGGAGAATAGTGAATATTTAGGAGTTGTATTTTCAATAGCTTATAGTAATGGGTGTTATGAGAAAGGGATTCAAAGGGATACATTTACTTCTGGTCTCTTGGAAAAGCCAATATAATGGCTGTGGGTTGTTCCCAGAGAGTTAAAAGGTTGAGTTAGGGCAGGGGCCAAGACTGAAGGCAAACTCAACCTAGGATGCTGGGTCACTAAAGAACCAGGGCTGAGCTCCCCAGAAGAAATAGTTGACTCAGTAATGAAATAATCCACATTCTTTTCTCAGCTAGCCCCAAGATGCAATGCTAAATGGCATAAGCTAAGTGTTGAAAAGCCAGTCTAGGGTCATGTCCTGTGTTATTCCATGTTGAAACACATAGTTAAAAGAGGTTGGTGGTGTACATAGAGCAGCTGCCACTCACAGAAGAGCACAGATACCCATCTTTGAGCTCCTGTACACATGCCAAGCCAGGTCCTCATGCTTGGTCTGATTTGGATGTCACACAGTCTCCTTTTATTTTGCAGGGGTCATAGATTCTGTTTTGCTTTCCACGCTTTTTCCTGAAAGCATGCCACAGCCTTACTGTACCTTTCCCCAAAGTGAGTCAGTTGTGCTGAGCGTTAGAATACCAGAGTGGTGGTTCCCATAGCAGCCAGAACCACATGGAAGCAAACAATAAAATACCAACACTGTTCTCAAATGCAGAGGAGAGCTACGGTCACTAGAATGAATGGAGGGCATCTTCAGAACACTGTGCTTTTCTGAAGTTGACACTTCTTTTTCAAGTTGCATGAGATGTACCCCCTCTCTGAAGACATCTACAGTAAGTGAATATTAAGCCACTCAGGCTTCCCATGAAAGGACTCCTTAAGTTTCCTCTCATATGCACAGCTCTGGTAGGATGGCGTTATGTGGTAGACTCACACACAAGACCCTTTTGTGGACTTTCAAAGTAGAGCCAGATGTTAGCTGCTGCTTCCACAGAGACTAAATAAGGTTTCAGGTAAACCAGATATATGCATGATTATAAAATTGCATGTTCCATTTCACTGAAATCTGCACTGGTGCAGAACATGGTCTCCATGGTACAACCTTAAAATGGTGAGCTGAAGACTTACCTGGAAATATTTTTAACTTACATGGAATCATATTTGGGTAATTAATTATAGGGACTCACTAGTTTTGGAATATTTACCTTTGGAACAAGGAAATAGAAGGAATACTTGTCCTTAGAAATATAACACAAAAATATTTTATTGGTTTTATGTAAAGAAGACCCAGAAGACATTAATAGCACACTGGGAGACAAAAAAGGAAAAACTATGAACTGATACATTTGCATGTACAATACAGAGATTTTGTAGCTTAGGGGTTAAGAGGGTTGTCTCATCTCTTTTGTTTTGCTATAACAAAATGCCTGACACTGGGTAATGTATAAAGAAAATAAGTTAATTTGGCTTACAGTTCCAGAAGCTACTTCTGCCCTGGGTCTCATGGATGATAACATGGCAGACGGCACCACAGTGGTGGGAGCTGGTGCAAAGGCAGGTAGGGATGCATGCAATGGAGAAACTCAGTGGAAGTGCCATGCCAGCTTTGTAATAACCTACTCTGGGTGTAA
The DNA here is from genome assembly GCF_963383645.1 of Muscardinus avellanarius. Taxonomy (NCBI): domain Eukaryota; kingdom Metazoa; phylum Chordata; class Mammalia; order Rodentia; family Gliridae; genus Muscardinus; species Muscardinus avellanarius. The sequence goes on along the minus strand of NC_137789.1, from coordinate 65,588,403 downwards.
CCAGTCCAGTCCTGGGAGAGGGAGCACTCATTCCCCAAAACAGCATAAATCCCTCCTGAAGACTTCAACACTTCAACACTGTGACATAAGGGGCCAAGCCTCCTCATGAATCTGGGTGGAAACAAATTATATTCAAATCATAGCAAGCATACACTCTGGGATTGAGCGTGTCTGGGTTCATCTACGCTGCCACTTGAAACATCTCCAAGCTTTGCTTACCTTCTCTTAAGAGAGACGTAAAAGAGATGCCCAATATGAACAGTTGTTGACTACTTGCTGTGTGGCAACTGCTACGTTTTTTCCCCCCAATAGTATTGGCTTTTATATTACCTGATTAGTTAGTTTTACTCGAGCTCTTTATTTCTTTTTTTAAAATATACTTTAATGGTGCACTATAGTCTTACATCATAGCTTTACATTTATGAAATGATTTATCACAGAAAACTGGCAGTTCCCAATTTCCAGAGTTCCATTTGTCTTCATATCACACCACCAAACATTCATTATCTCATTTAATCTTAGAAACTGCCTTAAGAGGACCATTATTGAACCATCAGTACCATTAATGTCCAATTATAATTTAAGAAACTGTGGTAGGAAGAGTGTGTAAAAATTGCTCAAGTACTTCATAGGATTGACCTGTGTATTAAGCAGTTACTGATACCTCTGACAAAATTGTATATTTTATACAACATTTGTCACTTAAAAATTATATTGTATTGGAGTTTTAAACATTTTTAAACTTGAAACAGATACTAATCTCCCCCCACTCACCCACAAGAAATAAGCCATAGGCCCTAAAAATGGAAAAAGTCATCAAACTAATTTTTCTCCATCCATAGCTACCACTTAATATCAAGAAATAGTTTTTGTTTTGTTTTTGTGATACTGGGTTTTGAACCCAGGAGAATTTTACCTCTGAGTTACAGCCCAGCCCTATTTTTTGTGTTATTTTTATTTTATTTTTTATTTTTTGAAGTAGAGTCTCACTAAGTTAATGGAGTCTCACTAAGTTTTTGAGGCTGGCCTCAAACCTGCCAACCTCAAACTTGTCTCAGCCTTCACTGAGATTACAAGTGTGCACCACCACACCCAGGAAAAGAGAGGTTTTTGTTTTTGTTTTAATTGTTTGTATACTACTGTGAAATTGGTCATCTCACTTCTGAGCTTTTTATACTTGTTTTCTTTACAGACTTGTTCTCCCGCACATCCTGAGGAAAGTAAAGAACAACATTTCTCTAGGGAGAATTTCTTCCATGAAAAGGAAAGCCTAAAAATAAATCTGAATAATCCAAGCATCCATAAATGCTTTCAAAGAAAACATTAGGATCTTCACATTTATACACACACAAAGATATACATATTTTGCAAAGTTGGATGAAAGCCTCATTTCTGACAAGTTCTACACCAATGAGGAGAAAAAATCAAATGCACAAGAGCCATGATATAGTGAAAACTCTCACAGGCCCGCCTGTTGCGTGCCAGATAAAATAAAAATGAGTTGATTGGGAAAGAATTCCTTATACTGCAGTGTCATCAAGAAATAAAGTTGAAATATCTGGTAGTAAAATGAGGGCCAAAGCAGATAATCACAGACTTATTACATAAATAACAGTCTGTCCTTCATATTGTGGTTGTGGTCCATGAATCTTGATTCATTTTTCTGACCCTGGGGAATGCATGTTCACTGGCCCCTCTCCCAATCCTGCCTGGACCACCTTGAGATGAGGGTCAAGAATCTATGGGCCAGGGGTGCGGGCCGAATGCAATCAAGGACAGGAATCAGGGGTACAACTTACTATTCCCAATAAAATCTGGTGATTCCAACATGGACCCTTGATGAAACCCACAGGAAACTGGCGATCCCCACTCAACTTGATTTCCAGAGCTCCAGAGGCCATAAACAACTCTGAGAGGGGTGTCATTCAGCAGGGTTGCACTGAGCTACCAGCGTTTTTTCTAGATAGGACGCCGGTACTTTATAGGCCAGGAAGTATTTTTAGTTTCACTGTGATCACATACTGCAAAGTAACCTGAGAGTTCAGCATAGCTATCAAACATCTGCAAGTTTATTAGATTTTTTTCCCCCCAAAGGCCGGTGCATAATCAGACATTCAGAATTTATGATCTAAAGTTGGGCTTGCTCAACTTTAGATATGAGTTTTATTTATTATTTGTTTTGTTTTATAGATGAATCTCCAGAGTTTTGATTGAGTATGGGTAAATGCTTCTTAGATTAAGGACCTGGTTCCTGTTGTCAAAGAAATTATTTAAATGAACCTTCTATGACTACAGGGTCTAACGATTGGAGCCGACCGCCAAGTCTTGGTAGAATCCAGGCTTCCCAACAGTTTTGCAGTATACACTTAGACATCATAGGGCTGCAAAAACGTCCAATATATTTGCCAAATGTGTTCGCCTCTTATAAGATTTGAACACATTTAAAGGAAATCTAATCCATATGTTTCTGACTCATTTACATTTGAATCATAAATGTATTATTTTCTAAGAGCCATTTAATGTCCAACAGCTTTTTGTCACCTATAAAATATGGATTTTTAGAACTTTCCCCTTGAAAGCAGAAAAATCAACTTTAAATGCACTAGCTCACAAAACCAGCAAAATTCAAATGTCCACACTTCTCCTCTTTTGAGTGCATCCTGAGTTTGGCAAGGTGCACTCTTTACATGTTCCCTATTTGTTATGTTAACTTCAGAAGCAAGCCAACTTTTCATTCTTTTACTACATAATTATTAACTTTACTTCCATTGTGGTTCCTGTTAATTCATTCCACACGTTGAGTATCCTCTGGAGACTTTCCTTTTTCAAGTATCTTTAAGCTGAGGTCATTTGGGGCTTACAGAGTAAAAGAAGTGTGGTGGGAGACTATTTTGTTTTTATTGGAATGTGAATAATTTTTCAGCAAATAATTTCTCAACAAGCATATACACTGTGTGATCCCTCTCCAGCTCTGAATTCTTTTACTTCATTTTGAAAACAAATAAATAAAATTCCAGACAGCACAATCATTCTAGAAAAATCCTTCAAGGAGGCCAACGGACATTAATGCAGTCCTTGAATTGAAGGTGATTTGAATAGAAATCCACTGTTTCCAACATACCCGTGTATAAAGAGGGTTGAAAGACTGGAACCTCGGAAACACTAGTATTACACATTGCTGTCCAACAGCCAAAAGCTTTTATTTTTTTAGCAAATATTATTTTTTCACTTTCTCCAAAAAGTTCATCTTGTTTAATGCACTTCAGCAACGGCCATAGATATGTTTCTATTTCTCCCTGAAAATATTTCTATTAATTGCTTCCATGTGTTGGCTTCCATGGTGATATAAAGTTGTCTTTGCCATGAAGCGCCCAGTTACTTTGACATGACATTTTAAGTATCACATCTTTTACTTACATTTATTTAACAGCTTAATACACTTGATGTAGTACAATTGATGTCAGATTTGTATATCATGAGACATAAAAATGGAGTCCAAGAATTTTCAGAAGAAAGATCACTGTTGGCCCCATGGGATATGCCATGCATCTTATATTATCTGACAACCTAACTTCCAATGCATATTTAACATGAGGTATAATTAACATGTGGCAAGAATATCCAGGCTCGATTAAGCTGCTTAACTCAGCATTTTAAAAATTACTTTTTTCATTAAAAAAGTGCTTATAAGCATTTGCAATATCCATAAGGGTTTATTTTTATTAGAAATACATCAGAGGTTATTAGAGGGCAAAGTAAAATAGCTGAGTGCATGTCTGCATGATAGACTTACTCTACTTTTATAATGTGTGACTCTGCAGCAATTCACGGTAGACAAATGAATGGCATGATCAAAGAATAGTTGGCACAGGTAGCCTTGCCTTTGCAGCCAAATAATTTGTTGGCACCACCCCAGGAGCCATTTCATCAACCGGTGCACTTGACTGATGGCATCTCAGGACTGTCTACTTCCCTCCTGCTAGATTCTGCCCCTGCCATTTTCTTGTACTTGTTCTAGTGTCTTCTCTCACCCTTCCTGACCCATATGAGACATCCTACTCCTTGCCACAGCTCCCACTAACATACAGAGACACTGGCTTAGGATCTGTCCTTGTACTCATGTAGCAGAAAGCAGTCCAATATTTTAGAAGAACTCACATATTGAGAATAAATTTTTTATCATATTCCATGATATTCCAAGTTGCAGAACATAACAGACATTTCAAAATCAATAAAATCCTAGGATGATAGTAGCTTGCATATTGGAGAATCAACTGCTTAGGGCTATTCTGAACTGCATAATGTACCTGATGGGTGGGTTGCTTCAGAGACACACAAAAGGCTTTGTCTATCATTAGTAGCTGCATGATCTTTCATGTGAAGGGCATGTCAAAAAAAAAAGTAACATGAGCAGTGCCCATAATTGCCAATTCAGTAATTAAATTTCATGTGTTAGACCTCTGCTCCTATCTTAGATATGAAAATTGTTATTTTGACACCTACTTCAAGCAAGTGAAATGGAACATACATTTTGGCAGTATTAGCATGGAGAAAGTCTCTAGTCAGAAGTCAACTGGATCCCTTCAAACTGACCAGGCAAATGCTTGTTTCTGAAGGACCCATGGTCAAAGATCAGGGAGGTTTTGTTCTGGAATTATGACTGACTCTGCCTTTAGTTTGGCTTACAGTCATGGGAATGTCATTCAGATACCAAAGGATCTTGATCTGCACAGGGTAGATAAATGAGAAAATTGGAATGAAGTTTCTTTAAAGCCAGGCGTGGTGGCGGACATTTGTAATATCAGTACTTGTGAGGCTGAGACAGAAGGATTGCAGGTCAAAACCAGCCTTGGCAGCTTAGTGAGGTTCTCAGAAGCCTAATGAGACCCTGTTTCCAAATAAAGAAATAAAATCAGGTTGGAAGCGTAGGTTGGAGGTAGAATACCTTTGGGCTCAATCCCAAGTACCAAAAAAACCCAAAAAGTTTTCTTTAACACATATCACAGGAAATGAATGTGTTTATAGAAAGAGGCATTTGTAATATTTTATAATGTTTAAAAGCAAAGAAAAATCCTTAGAAATGACACCAACCACCCCCCCAAATAAGCTAAGCTAAATAATTTCTGATAACCTGAATATGTCTACCAATGAACACCTCTCCAACATAAAATGAATTTTAATGAGAAATTGCTAGATACTAGTCAGGAGTCAGAGCTTACAAAGTGGAAAGTTCAGGGACTATCAGCTTTCCCTTGGGGAAGTGAGTTCTGTAGGGTGACTCATATCAGCCCACACAAGGGGTACACACTCCTTAGGATACATGATCACATGAGTCATCTAACAGGTCTGCTTCAGGTTTCTGATGTCAACTCTAATGAACTTAACAAACCACTCTCCCTGGCTTTGTTAAAATACAGTAACAAGTAGAGTTAAGTTCTGGGAATACAATGGACACAGAGCAACACAAGGAAATGGGGAAAAAGGGATCTAGAGAAAAGCTCAAGGTTGTTCCTTATTACATAGGCTTGGATTATTTATTGCAATTCACGGAGCTTTAATTTCCTCCAATTTAAAATGGGAATTATATAATTGCCTGTGGGACTATTTAAGTCATCTGTATATTAATAAAGCACCATACAATTGCCAAACATCATCATTTATTTATTTGACAAATATTTAGTGATATCCAGTTATAAACTGGCCAAAGCATTATTAAGATGCTCTTAGTGGTGAATAGGATTTGTGCATCCCCACCCTCAATGAATTCAATGGCAGTCTAGAGGGAATTACCTGTAAGAAAATCTCAATAAATTAGAACATGAAAGATTAAAAGAAGTTAACTAATTGTTATGGTTTAGACACGGATTGTCCCCTAAGAGAGCTCATGTGTTAATGCAGAGATGTTCAGAGGTAAAATAATTAAATTATGAAGGTTCAAATCTTAACAGTGGATAACGCCATTAATATACTTGTTGGGGTAAAGTAGCAGGTAGGGTGTGACTGGAGGATGTAGGTCACTGAAGGTCTGCCTTTGGGGACTATATATATATTTCCATGGACCCCCTCTCACTCTTGCTCTCTGCTTCCTGCTTCCATGATGTGAGAGCAGGGTTCGTCTCTCTGCCCTGAGCAGCACAGATGTGACATGGATGAAACCCCTGAAATCTCCAGAACTGCGAGCAAACAAACCTTCTGTCTTCTAAGTTGTGTTCACCGGGTATTTTCTGTCACAGCAGTGAGACTATTGATTGCAACACTAATGTACTTTGGGCTGGACCTGCTTTTATTTAGAAAAAATATCTTAAAATCCAGGGGGAAAAAGGGGTATATTAGCAGGAGTCTATTCACTTAATAACCATTTATTGAGAACGTGCTATGTTCTAGACTCTCTTGGCTCTAAGGACCATCAGTGAGCAAAACCTTAGATTCTTGTTCCCATTCTGGTGAGAGGAAACAGACAACCACAGCCACAAACAATCATTTATAAGGTGAGAAAGAGTGCTAGTGGTGTGTGTGTGTGTGTGTGTGTGTGTGTGTGTGTGTGCACGCGCGCGTGCACACATAAACAGTGGCCACAGTGGGTCTAACTAAAAAGGAGCCACTGGAGAAAATGTCTCTAGGAAATGAGGAAGTTAACTATGACCATTTGGCAAACAACACTCCAGGAAGAAGCTCCAGGACAAAAGGAAGGGGCAAGCCAGGGATGAGGCCCTGAGAGGAGGGGAGAGATGAGGATGGAGACAAAATGGCGCCCAGGGGTGGAGGCTTACTGGCCCACAAGGACTTGACTTTTATAATGACTGAGATACTGTGTTTTGAGTGATAGAATCATGACTTATGTTTATAGAGAATAACCCTGCTAACAACTCCTTTGAAATAAGAGAAAGAACCTGAGGCTGTCAAGAGGAAAGGAAGGCAAAAAAGAAAAGCTCCAGGAGAAGAGGCTGCAACTGCCCAGAACACAGGGAAGCTCCCCTGCAGGGCAGAGGCAGCAGATTCTATCATCTATTTCCATGGGTTTGATAGATAAAATGGTAACACCTCTCCAAAGCCTCAGCAAGTTCAAATGATTTCCACACATCATTATATGGTGATTTAGTGAGGAATAAAGAATCACGCCTGGCTTCGTGGCCCATCCCTCCCCACATGCCTGTGTCGGGGGCAGGTGTCCCAGCATGGGAATGAGTGAGCCAAGGCTACAGGAGGTGGTCAGCAAAGGATCTCAAAGTGGAACAGAGACATAGCTAGCGGGGGAAGTGGCCTAAGAATAAGGACAGGTGGCCCTGTGGCAGATACTACAATAGCTACTGCTGACAGAAGGTTGTAGGATACAAAGAGAGTTCGTATGAGCGTTTCCTGCTGCTGTAAAGAAACATACCCACTGACAGTGACTCCCAACATAGACCTAAGAAAGAGCAGGCTGGGAACCAGGATGTGTGACTGTGCGCTCCAGGGCCCAGGTGGAAGGGCCTGCACGTAGGATTGTATCACGGTGACGGAACGAAGCCAGCTCCCATTGTGGTGGAGAGCAAAGTGAGGGAGGCAGTGGGGAGGACCTGGGGCCGGGTTGGTTAGAATTCTCGAAGCCATGCTCTTGAGGTTTGCCCTTCATCCCCATGACCAAAGGGAGATGTGGGCATGTTTAAACAAGAGCTTCAGTCTTTGGAAAGCTCAGTCTGGCAAAAGCAGCTTATTACTGAAGTTTGAAAAACAGTTTATTATGGAAGATCAGACTGGCTAAAAATAATTACTGAAGCTTGAGATCTGTTGGCGGCAACTCTGCATTATTCTACCAGGTTCTCAGAGAGTCTACCATGAATAAACATGCATAGTTTTCAGATGCTCCTGATTCTTATAAACTGAAGTAGAACAAGGCCAATAGTATTGCATGATTTACTTTTATAGCCAGAAGGCTCAGAAAACTAATAAATGCTTCTTCAATGTACTACTTTCCATGGCTAAAAGAATAGAAATTGTTTCTACTTGATCCTTCTTTAATGCTGCTCTTCATAGCTATCAGGTTATCAAGTATATGCTAGTTGATCATAACTATAGATGAGTTATTCCATTTTTCATTTTTCAAGTCATCTTTAGGGATGAGACAAGTGGATCAATTCTCAATAGCAATTTTCAGATATCCTAATATGACAGTAACTCTGAATAAGTCATTATTGTCACTAAGTGATACATTTTCATCTCGAGAAAAACACTGAAATGGCCATTCTTTTGAATAAATTCTAGGCCTGTTCTCTGACCATTCAGCTTTTAAAAGCTATCTGGCCTCATCTGTGATATCTGGCTAGGACCACTGGAAAACCTTCCTGTGGTGGCCAGAAAAGAAAGGAGCAGGAGAGAGAAACAACTTGAGTTATGGACTGAGAAAGGATCAAACAGCAAGAGGTACGTTAATCTGGAAGAGGGATTTTGCTCAGGGTAGAGAGAATGAAATTTGGCCCGGGCTAGGGAGAACAGTGGTTCTGTGGTTATTACATCAGATTGTGGAGTTGCTTTTTGCAGGTTAGATGTTCAGTTTCCACTGGAAAAAAATATTTATTCCACAAACCACTCCATGGGACATGACTAATAAATAATAAATGGAAATAATAACTCCATTCCATGCAATTTATTTCAGTAGGTCAAAGCATATTTTTATTGCTTGCTGTTGAGGACATTGTGCTGGGAGTGTGTCCAGGCATCTATTTATCAGGAGACAGGTACTGATATTGGCGGAAGAGGGAAACCAACAGGAACCAATCAATTCCACCGCCTGGTGTCTGTCAAGTTCTTCAGCTGCCAACGCGCAGGCCCTATTCAACATTCTGTGCACCACAGAAACCACAAGCCATTAAAACTTTCTCCCTTCTTGCAGCTATACATCCTATGGAAGGACAGATTGCGCTGATTTGGGGCACACCATGACGTTCGATGGTAAAGAGGTGAAGGTGATGCTGGCTGGCACTGTTGCCTGTTGGGCCAGCTGCAGGGCATCGCATTACAGGGAAAACAGCCTCCATTTTTCAGTCTCCTGAAGTGGAAGGCAGTAATTCTTGGGCTCATTACCTTTGTCTGTAAAATATAGGAATGTGAAAATGTGCTTAAGTGAGTCTCAAAGCCATTGGACTTTGTGGTCTCAATATCTATGTGGGTGCCCAGCTTTGCATTAAAAAAAAAAACAGTGCCCTTTGTACTGTGTGAGCATTATGGTGGCCAAGCACTTGGCAGATGCCAGAACCTGGGTAGCCTCAGAGTAACTCGACTGTCATACTGTCTGTTGTCAAAACTCTGCAGACATAGAAATATTACTAAGTTGCATATTATTAGATGGGGGAAAGGTTGCAAAAGATAGGTAAACATCTTCACACATAAAAGCTATTTTTTTGGTGGTACTAGGATTCCTGGAAACCCTTCTACCTCCGGGCTATGCTCCCAGACCTATTTTTATACATTTTTATTTTGAAACAGGGTCTCTTAAGCCAGAGCTGGTGGCTTCGAACCTGCGTGATCCTCCTGTCTCAACCTCTCAAGTGCAGGGATTACAAGCGCGCACCACCACGCCCGGCTAAAAGCTAATTTTATATATGTTATTTGGAGGGAAAAATCTGTAAAACCACATTACAGCTATGTCATAGTTACTCCTGAGTAGTGAGATTTGAGTTAGTTTTTAATGTGCTCATCAGTCGTACTTTCTACTATTTTAAGTGTGAAGATTCAGCTGGGTGGTGCACATTTGTAAGTCCAGAACTTGGGAGGATGAGACAAGAGAATCGCAGTTTCGAGGCCAGTCTCAGCAACTTAGCAAGGCCTTCAGTAACTTAGTGAGACCTTGTTTCAAAATAAAAAATAAGGCTGGGGTGAGCTGGGCATGGTGGCGAATGCATATAATTCAGTACTTGGGAGGCTGTGACAGAAGGATCACAGTTCTCGCTCAGCCTCAGCTACTTTAGTGAGGCTTTCCACAATTTAGTAAGACCCTGTTTCAAAATAAAAAATAAAAAATTGGACTGGAGGTGTAGCTCAGAGGTAGAATGCCCCTGGGTTCAATCCCTAGTATCAAAAAAAAAAAAAAAAGGAAATTCTGGGTTTGAACAATACTTGTACCAATTAAATAGCTAAGTCATTTTATTTATTTATTTATTTATTTATTTATTTATTTATTTATTTATTGGTGGTACTGGGGGTGGAACCCAGAGGCTTTCTATCTCCAGGCTATACTCCCAGACCTTTTTTAATATTTTATTTGGAAACAGGGTCTCACTAATTTTCTGAGAGCCTCACTAAGTAGCTGAGGCTGGCTTCAAACCCGTGCGATCCTCCTGTCTCAGCCTCCCAAGCGCGAGGATTACAAGCGTGAGCCACCATGCCCGGCTGCTAAGTCATTTTAGATGTCATTGAAATTCTCTTTCAGCTTCTGCATTAAAGTGGGAATAAGAAATATTGACTAGTACATGAGATTAGACATAGAAGAAGCCTAGTCCTGGCCTTGATTTGTGGTACAAACTCTGTTAATTGCTCATATAGAACTGTGACATTGGTGCCGTATATTGATACAATATATTTATTGAGTAAAATTAGTAGAGGCTTTGCCTCAGACTCCTGATTACCTGCTCACAGGTGCATGTTATTCTCACACCCTGTGGCCCAGGGTCCTCCTAATAACACTTTTAAGGATGGTGGGATTGGTTAATTCCAACACTACCCCACCACGCTCCAAACAGGCTTAAACCATTATTTAAGAAATATCATACCTTCCTGGTTTTTCCTTAAGTAAAAAGGAAATGATCTTCAGAGGCTGGTGACTGTACTTTTTACTAGGATATTTGCATTCTTTATTTTTTAAAACTGGTGCATTGTAGTTAAATACGGTCTAAGCAATCTTACTGCTATAATCCAAAGATCTGAGCATGTAACTCGGAGGAAGGAAGATGCATTTGCTTACAGTTTCTTCGGGCATTTTGGGTCCAGTCCATGTGAGGCCACGGGCTGCAGACCTGGGAGAGCACAGGCTTCACTCTCACTTCATGGAGGCTGAGGTGAGAGGGAAAGGGAGGGGAGGAGGAGCCATGACCAACACCAAGGCTGCACCCCCAGGGACCACATTCTCCAGCCATACTCTTATCAGTGCAGGCTGATAAACCCAGGATGGATTTATCCACACTAAGACTTTAATCAAGTCTTCTTCCAACATTACTACCTTGTTTCCATGAGGGCTGGAGAGACATTCTATTTCCAAACAATTACAACATTATAGTGAGGTTTAGACACACACACACACACACACACACACACACACACACCATCTGTTAGGTGTTTCCCTCCAGCTTCCTCTCCGCTCCCCCCACATAACTTTACATTGATACAAATAATGTCATGTATGGACAGAGGATTATGGGAATAGTGTCCATCATGGCACTACTCCTCTCTCCTCCCCAACTCCCACCTCCCTCTCTGGATCCCCCTCCGAGGTCCTCTTTGTTTCGTTGTTTTTCTCTCTAGCTTCTACATATGAGTGAAAAATATGTTCCTTCACTTTCTGTGACTGTCTTCAATATATATATATATATATATATATATATATATATATATATATATATATACTTTTTACTGATACCTTGTAATTATACATCAGAATGAAATTCAGAGTGCTACATTAACATAGCACATACTGTGTTTCTTTTAAATCACTTTGGTTGCATTGAGTACCACCCACATCCTAATGGAGAATTTGGGGAGGAAACTCCATATCAAACACCTCACTTTTGTAATTAAGCCCCTCATCTTTCTGAAAACAATAGCCCCCGGGGTACAATTCTTGCTATATGAAAGACTGAAAAAAAGGAGGCAACAGGTGAGAGAGTTGTACCCTTGGAAAAGAAAATTGGTTATGAGGCTGGCAATCCGTGCACCCTCACATGCACTGAAACTTAGACACTTGCAGAAGGATCATGGAAAATCTGGATTGGTCTTCAGGTATTTTAAGTTTCTCCACAAGGTTATATAGCTGAATCTCCTCTCCATACAGTCATATAGATGGAACTATATACATACATTTTATGAAGATAATTGACACTCTGAGAGATAATTACCTGCTGATAAATTATATATCTATATCTATCTATATCTATCTATCTATCTATATCTATCTATATCTATCTATCTATCTATATGGGCAGTACTGGGATGGAACCCAGGGGCATTCTACCTCCGAGCTACACTCCCAGCCCTAGTTTTATTCTTTATTTTGAAGTAGGGTCTCACTGAGTTGCAAAGGGCCTCACTAATTGTAGCTGAGGCTGGCCAGGAACCACGATCCTCCTGTCTCAGCCTCCCAAATGCTGGGATTACAAGTGTGCGCCACCAGGCCTGGCTTGATAATATTCTAAAACCTCAACAAATCATGTCTTTAAAAAAAAAAAAATAGTTACCTAACCCACCTGCCAGAACATTGCCCTCCCCACCTACAGTTGGGTCCAGAATCTTCTCAGGGGACTCATCTCCCTGGATTAATCATTATCATTTCAGTGTGAGGGGATGAGGATTGGGGTGTGAGGAGTGTTCTCCCCTGACCCTTTCTGCCCTAGCTCTTTGACATGGGGAAACTTCCCAGGTGGACAGCTCCTATCCATGCAACACTGGACAGTTTCTAGCAAGTTGACCCCTGTGTATACCGGCAGACACAGAGCAAGAGGAAATAAGGTAGCCAAGGCTGAGGAGGCTGCATGAGTGCAAGGGAAGAGGAGAACACGCTTGGAGTCAGGTCTCTACACTGGGAGGGGGGAGGGGAGACAGGCAGTAGGACCAGTGAGCCAGGGACCATGATGAACGAGGCCTCCTCAACGTTATGCTCTTGTTTTTGTCTCAGGTCAAATCTACGCTAGTTATGTCAATGGGAAGACTTTTACAGACCAATCTGTCCAAAGTCCTTCATGGTGTCCATCAAGAAAGGCCTAGGGAAGCCGGGCTTGGTGGCGCAGGCTTGAAATCCCAGCATTTGTGAGGCTGAGACTGGAGGATTGCGGTTCATGGACAGCCTCAGCTACTTAGTGAGACCCTTTGCAACTCTGTGAGACCCTGCTTCAAAATAAAGAATAAAACTAGGGCTGGGGGAGTAGTTTGGAGGTAGAATGACCCTATGTTCCATCCCTAGTCCTGCAAAAAAAAAAAAAAAAAAAAAAAAAGAGGCCTAGGGAGTTAGTAGAAATGTTGTTTTCCAGCCCACTTGTAGATGTTCTGGTAGGCCGCTGGTAGGGCCCAGGGTCATGTTTTGGCACAAATGTTGCTGAGTTTTGATGCAGGTGTTCCGTGAACCACACTTTGAAACACTCTTCTAATCATCTCAATTTACAAATGGAGCTGGAAACCTAGACTCTAGACTACATTGGTAATTTGGTGGCAGAATGGGTCAGAACCTGGATATTGCTTACTCTAACCTACTGTGTGCCAGAGGCTTTTTTTTTCCAGTACTGGAGATTGAATTTAGGGGGTGAGCTATACCTCTAGCCCTACTTTTTTATTCTTTATCTTGAAACAGGGTCTCACTGACTTGTATTTTTATTTGGAAACAGGGTCTCCTAAGCCAGCACGCGCAGCTGGCTTCGAACCTGCGCGATCCTCCTGTCTTTGCCTCCCAAGCGCGGGGATTACAAGCGTGCGCCACCACGCCCGGCTCTCACTGACTTGTAAAGGGCCTCACTATATAGCTGAGGCTGGCCGCAGACTGTGATCTTCCTGTCTCAGCCTCCCAAATGCTGGGATTACAAGCATGAGCCACCATGCCTGGCTCAAGAGGCTTTGCTAATTTCATGCCAAACTGGCTTATAAAAATAACAGTCTCCACTGCCTGGCATGTGAGCTCCTTTCTGCCACTTAGAGAGTCCTGATACTTCCTTGTATGTTTCATGATAGGTCACGAGCCTTTGTCCAACAAAATGCTGGCAACCAGCACTGAGACTCCTAGGACACTAACTGGCCACGTGGCCATAGGTGGTAGAGGGCCCTAGCTTCAGTGCTGCGCCCTCAGGGCTACAGAAACAGAACTCAGTCTCGCAGACCCATTCCAGAACAGGTAAGAGTATATTAACAACTCTCCAGCTGGGGAACCAGGAGGACAGGCTATTAGAGGCCTCCTGCCTTCTGCGTCCTTCTGTCCTGGGACAGACATTTCTACCTCTGGGGTGATTCCATGTTCCAGAGACGTCCATTCCCACTGGACCAAGCCATGAAGGAATCACTGCACCACTGCCATCATCCAGGTGGCAGGCTCATTTTCAGCATCCTTCTGGGACAGATGTTTAGATAAGACAACCCTACAGGTTTTCTGCTGGAAATCAAGTTATCGTGGCGATAATCTCATGATGGAGAAAGTTTGTGTTTCATTCCTCTCCCCCCACCAGTGGCTACAAAGTGCCTTATATATTTTAGGCATGCAATAAATGATTCTAATTAAATTGAATTGAACACAAAAATAAAATCTTCCTTATTAAACATGTAATAACATGACAGAGTGAAAGTAGTCAGCCATGGACCTCGAAATAGTTTACAGCCAGAAAAGGCAGGTTTATACTACCATGTCTGTTTTGGTGTCTAACACGGAGAGTATAGGCTCTCTCTCATTCATACTCTTTAGCCTGACTGGGGTATTAGAAATAAAAGTTCAATACATATTAAATGTAGCTTTTCAGTGGAGCGAAGATTTAGAGAACTAACTTCTTCATTTCATACAGAAAAGCTGAACAAAGTCCCAGGGGGTGAATAAAACCCTTGCACATTTATTACGTGCCAGCTATTGTGCTAAATGCTTTACATGTGACTCACTTTGAATCCATATCACCCCATGCAGTAGGCACAGTTATAAAGTTATGTTTCACAGGTGAGAAAGCTGAGGCTGGGAGATGTTGAGAAGGTCTCCAAGTCACACTGAACAAGGGGCAGATGAGGTCAGGATAACAGTATGTATCATCTGACCCCATAACATTCTTTATTGTATAAGTAAAACAGTGTTTTTAAGATATTTCAATGAGTTAGTGATAAGCACAAGAAAAGAAAAAAAAACCTCCAGAATTCTTTACCATGTCTCTCATTGATTATTTTCAGTTACATTTTGCTAGTAAATAGGACAAGTTTTCCAATGTCTAAGAAATGCAAATTTAAATCTTAATACTGAGGAGGTAGAAAGGAGGTAGGCAGATAGGGAAGAGGCCCCCGGTAGAAAAACTTAATTTCCTGAGGGGCAACGAATACTAATTAACTTCCAAGGCTCCTAAAAGAGACCAGCTCTTCCAAGGTTCAGAGATAAGAATGACCAAATCTTCACAAAACCATCTGTTTACTAATCAACAAACCCAGGAGACATCACTGGAGCAAGTCTGACACTCCTACTGAAAGGAGACCCCTCAAAGGACATGCAAATACCCTATGCAAATTTTGAGAGCTGCTTCCCAGACTCCAACCAACAGAGGACATGCAGACATATATAAACCCCTAGAGCAGTCACCAAGCCGGTTACCCACTCTGGGAACCCCTCCCCGTTGGGGAGCTTCTCTCTCTCTTGCAGGTCATGTTAGCTTTGAGAGAAGGTGGAGTAAAATTAAAGGCACTTCGCCCAGGATACATTCGGGTAGTGACCTGAAGGCCTCCTCTGGACATCAAGGCCGACCAGGGACCCTAGGAGTGACCTGCACTTCCTTTCTGGCAGATCGCGTGGACTTTGGGAGAAAGCATCTTGCAACTGAAGGCACTTAGCCTGGGATACACTCGGGTAGTGACCTGAAGGCAGTTGCTGGACATCAAAAGTTCCAACAGCCCTTAGGTGTGTTCGGCCACTTTTCCCTATTCCCTGGTGCTTCCAATAAACCTTTTACTCCCCTTCCTGACATCTGCGGTGTCATTCTTCACTCACCGCAGACAAGAATTCGGTAAGGAAATGCTGAGTTTCTTCTCAAGAAACCCCATTTCAATACAACTGACTTGACTTTGAAATCTCGAGGTGACAGGCTCTCTTCTTTAAGTGTTCTAATGTCTTCTATGATTTCTTGTGTGTGTGTGAAGTTTTCTATAATTTTAAAAATCTATAGCAAAAAATAAAATAAGATAGTATGCATTATTCTCTCACACTACAGAATCACTCTTCTGTATCAAAAATTCCTTGGCAGTCTTTATATAAAACAATTTTCTTTATTAAAAAAAGATTTTTTCCAAGAAGATTTTCTGCTGAGATTTATATAATAACTCAATTTTTAATTTAGGTAATGAATTTTTAGGAAAATGCATCAGAAAGAAGGGGACAGAGATCAGTTTATTTTTAAGATGAGCAAGGGAGGAGGAAGATGTTTTGCCTTTCTCAGTCATAGGCTGCCCTCTGCTGGAACATCTAAGACTTACACCCCAGGTCTGATCAACTGTTTTCTCAGCCATGCTGCATAAAACCAGGCTGTAAGGTATTAAGTAGCCCATAAAGTGCTAAGCTGATGGATGCTTAAATCCAAAAGACAGAATCCAGAAATTCAAGCTGATGAGTTGGGGTAATTAAATGATTTTCATGCATGCCTGAAAAATCTCCCTTTTTACTTTTTGGTGGTTCCTTGAATGGGCAGTTCTCTTTTCATCAAGGACAGAACCATTAGTCAGAGCAGGTCTCACAATCCCCTCTCAGAAGAAAGTGGCAACTGACACAACAAATTCCCACTGCAGGACTGTGCTGCGCACTGCCTGAAGCACACAGCGCAAAGCCAGGCACACAGTCATTGCTCGGCAAATACAAGTTCTCATCTGATTGTTATCATAACCCTGTCAAAAGGAGAATAATGAAAACACCTTCTGGGCAGGACTCAAAATGTACCTAATTGCACGGACATTCAGGACCATGGCTGGGTAAAAGGAGAATTTAGATGTGATAAAGGGATCCTGAAGTACGGAACAACACCTGTGTGATGAAAACATGGAAAACACGTGTGCGCTCCTAGCATCGAATGTGCAAGCCTGGGCTTCCACATCTCAGAAACACTGTCAGTAAATACCATGACAACTTATGCTTAATGCAAAAAAAGGTTGTTGGTTAAAAGTTGAAAATTAAATAACAGAAACTCTATCCCCATAGTCATCTGATTGGTTTTTTTTAATTTTTGGTGATTTCTTATTATGTCTTTGATCCGAATGGGTTCTGATGCTGATGAGCAACGGGAACACTCAGCCTCCCCTTTTTTGTGCCAACACTCCAAATCACTGATGCGATTCCTATTCTCTAGTTGGAGGTCATATCCCACAGAAAAGAAATGCTGTATTAGGCTCCCAGGATTATTCTTTTAGTCTCCTAAATTGGAATTTTGTTATCAAGTCATTTAAAATCCCAAAGCACTATTGGAATGATGTAGTGACCATGGTAGAAATGTGGCAAGTGTTAAGATCTTTGTGGATTTAATTTTAAAAGTCATCTATGAGTGATAGTTCCAGAACATCAACTTTTACCAGACTCACCACCACATCCCTTTCCATGAACCAGTTCAGGAAAATAAAACATACCAGTGTCATTACTGTTTTGCTTGCTGTGGTTTGAATTTTTCTTGTGTTTTGGGAAATTAAAAAAAAAATCAGGCAGGGAAAGAGTACAATTAATACAGAGAAAACTATGATTGGCCAAAATATTTAGAACAGAAATCACTTAGCCTTCTTTCTCTTCCCTTCCCTTACCATGGAAAATATTTCATCTTTTGGCAAATAATCAAAGCTTGTTGCCATAGGGTGCATTTCTTTTGGAAAACAAGAATCTTTGTGGTTTTGTAAATCATCTTCATTAACCCCAAATTGGTCTCATCCATTTCTTGCAGCGTGGCAGATGCTTTTGTAATTCTGTTCATTTGGTGCTCTCAAGGGACTTGCTAGGAGAAAGACTTCTTGGCAAGGCCCACCACACTCTGGAGGAAGCCCGTCCGGCTGCCCTTTGCCTTCTCATGCTTCTGCCAAATAATGGGCAGATCCCCAAACATCCCACAATGCTCTGCTCCATCTCCATGACTTTCATAAGCAGGTGCCTCTGCCTAAGGCTTCTCCATTTCCATCTTCTTCATCAAACTTGCAATCATTTTTGTTTTGGATTAACTCTGGGGATTCTTAGAAAATTCTTCGCAGTCACCACAGAATTCATTTTCACCATGCTTTCACAGGTAGCCCTTCTTGTAACAAAAGACAACTGTTTCCTTACATAATTATCATAACAACTAACAGGGTGGGGGCCCAGTGATATGTTTTAAAGACCATGTCTACTCCTCCCATTAAATATGAGATATAATCAGGTGAGGTGGTGCACGCTTGTAATCTCAGCATTCGGGAAGCAGAGACCAGAGGATCGTGGTTTGCAGACAGCCTCAGCTACTTAGCGAGGCCCACTGCAACTCAGTGAGACCCTGCTTCAAAAAAATAAAGAAGCCAGGCGTGGTAATCCCCGCCAGGGATTACAAGGCGCATGCTTGTAATCCCCGCGCTTGGGAGGCTGAGACAGGAGGATCACACAGGTTTGAAGCCAGCCTCAGCTACTTAGTGAGGCTCTCAGCAACTTAGTGAGACCCTGTTTCCAAATAAAATATAAAAAATAGGTCTGGGAGTATAGCCTGGAGGTAGAAAGCCTCTGGGTTCCACCCCCAGTACCACAATAAATAAATAAATAAATAAATAAATAAATAAATAAACTAAAAAATAGGGTTGGGGGCATAGCTCAGAGGTAGAATGTCCCTGGGTTCCATCCCTAGTACTAAAAAATAAAATAAAATAAGATATGGAGGACATGGGGGGAGTGGAGGTTTAGCTGTGAAGATGTGGGGGAAGAGGTTTAGCTTGTGTGTGTGGAGTGCGGGTGTGAGCCCATGTCCTTCAGTCTGTAGAGACTTGCTACTGGTCGTCATTTTGCAATGCCATCTCCTTCACTCTCCCTCCTGGGACAAGAGCCCTGTTATACCAGGTGCACCTTGATTCCTGTTGGCAAGTCAAGTGCAGAATCCTGAAATAATTACTACATCATGATGTATGCTGAATGCATGAATGACATTAATGGATCCTTCCAAAATCTGTTAGCACAAAGATCAGTCTGTACCTCACCTTGAAAGATTAAGAAATAAGTATCTGCCAGGCGTGGTGGCGCATGCTTGTAATGCCAGCATTTGAGAGGCTGAGTCTGGAGGATCGTGGTTCGCGGACAACCTCAGCTACTTAGTGAGGTCCTCCGCAACTTAGTGAGACCCTGTTTCAAAAGTAAAAGGAATAAAAAAAAATAGGGCTGGGGGTGTAGCTCGGAGGTAGAATGCCCCTGGGTTCCATCCCCAGTACTTAAAAAAAAAAAAAAAAGGAAGGATCTAGTGTCCACTTCCTGACCCCAAATTTCAATGTACTTTCACAGAAAGGTATAAAAATCAAGCCAATATGATTTTTGTGTGTGTGTGTGTGTGATGCTGAACTTCCTGGAAGCCCTTCTACCTCCAGGCTATACTCCCAGGCCTATTTTATATTTCTTTTATTTGGAAACAGGGTCTCTTAAGTCAGAGAGGCTGGCTCCGAACCAGCGCGATCCTCCTGTCTCCGCCTCCCAAGCGCGGGGATTACAAGCGTGCGCCACCATGCCCGGCTAATATAATTTTTTAAAAGCTCTAAAGTGCCTGGCGTGGTGGCACAAGCTTGTAATCCCCACACTTGGGAGGCGGAGACAGGAAGATTGTGCAAGTTCGAAGTCAGCCTCTCTGGTTTAAGAGACCCCGTTTCCAAATAAAAAGTATAAAATAGGTCTGGGAGTGTAGCCCAGAGGTAGAAGGGCTTCCAAGAGCCCCAGTACCACCACCAAAAAAAAAAAAAAAAAAAAA
The DNA here is from genome assembly GCF_963383645.1 of Muscardinus avellanarius. NCBI lineage: Eukaryota > Metazoa > Chordata > Mammalia > Rodentia > Gliridae > Muscardinus > Muscardinus avellanarius. The sequence goes on along the minus strand of NC_137789.1, from coordinate 65,568,565 downwards.
AAAAAAAGCTCTAAAGCAGCTGGGCATGGTGGCACATGCTTATAATCCCAGTAACCCCAGTACTTGGGAGGCTGAGAGAGGAGGATCCCAAGTTTGAGACCAGCCTCAGCAACTTAGTGAGACTTTGTTTCCAAAGACAAAAATAAAATAAAATAAAATAAAATAAAATAAAATAAAATAAAATAGGGCTGGGAGTGTAGCTCAGAGATAGAATGCCTCTGGGTTTAATCCCTAGCACCAAAAAACAAAAAACAAACAAAAACCCAGCAGAGTGAGCGGCCAGGAGTGGGCGCTGGGCTCCATTCCCCAGTACACTCAGAGGGGCTGTCACTGGGTGAGTGAATGGTTGTCTCTACCCAGCTGTCCTTGCAGGGGCCCCATTGCCTACAATTGTTTTGAAGATTCATGTCTCTAAAAGCTTCCAGTTTGTTACGGAATGAACACTCCAAGACTATTGGATAGCAAACATAACCTTTGGGAGACAAATGGTCAAACAGAAGAGGAGGAATGATTTTTAAAATCGCCCCCCATGTTTTGCTGGGCGTAGTGGCGCACGCTTGTAATCCCCGCGCTTGGGAGACAGAGACAGGAGGATCGCGCAGGTTCGAAGCCAGCCGTGCTGGTTTAAGAGATCCTGTTTCCAAATAAAAAGAATAGATAGATAGATAGATAGATAGATAGATAGATAGATAGATAGAGGTCTGGGAGTGTAGCCCGGAGGTAGAAGGACTTCCAGAAACTCCAGTACCACCAAAAAAAAAAAAAAAAAAAAAAATCTCCCCCATGTTTCAAGGCCCAGCTTAGATCTTATGAAGACACTCATCTCCTGAGTTGTGGGCACATGCAACCATGGTCTGTGGTGTTTTTTCTGAAAATACGTTGAAATTTGAAATCAGAAAGCAAACATTAGACTCCTCCATCAATTCATCCAGGTAACAGTTATAAACCCTGTGGTTTATCTTTTTGGCAGAGATTCAAGGGTAACTGTTCAGGCAAAACCAGCCACTTTCTGTTTTATGGGACTGGTCCATAAACACATGGGCTGCCATCTTCGAACTGAAACCTTTCAGGTCTCTAGTGACTAACATTCATAGATACTACTAATTGCAACGCAGAGGCACTTAGCGAGTATTGTGTCTTACAGAACTCCAAGGATGACTTCTTCAGGGGTGCAGTAAGAGAGCCCAGGGAGGCAGGGAGGGAGGGGAGCAGAGGCTCCAGCCAGCAGAAACAGGTGATGCTGAATTCATAGTGCTCCTTTTTCTTCACCCCTTTGGCTGTAGATTTTCACAGCACCAAAACAAAACAAAACAACAGCCTTCTTTGATAGTTAAACATTTTCTCTTCCTTAGTGTTCCCATGAACTAATGGTATGCATGAAAATGGGCTCTTTGGGAGGAAACCTTTGAAGGCAACAACGGGTTATAGTAGTTAAAGAATGAACGTGAAGTAAAAGGCCTGTGTTTAAATCCCTGCTCTGTAAAAAGAAAGAAGCGGTGGAAGAGGGGAGAAAGGGGAAGGAGGAACAGGAAACAGGAGAGAAGGAAGATGGAGGGAAGGAAGAGGAAGGGGTGTGCGGAGAGCACACTAGCTTTTGTCTCTTCTTGTAATGGGACTAATTTCATAATGAAGGGTTCACCCCCATGGCCTACCTATCTCCCAAAGGCTCCATTTCCAAACAGCATCACATTGGGCACTAGGGTTTTAGCATATTAATTTTGAGGAGGGGCACATGTAGTAATACTCCTCCCTCCTCATGTTTTTCTAAGCAGAGTGAAAACTCCGGAAGACAAGATGTATATCATAGGCTTATTCAAAGACAGGGACCTCAAAATTTTCACCAAAGAGTTTATTTCTTAAGAAATTAGCAAAGAAGAAAATATAAGATCTGATCTTAGATGTTATGCATAGTTTGAAAATATTTTTTAAATTACATGCACATTTGTATTAATATAGTATTTAAAAACATGTGCATGTGTATAAGTTTATATTTATGTATATAACTGACAGTGCAGCCAGGCACGGTGGCACACACCTGCAATCCTAATACTTGGGAGGCTGAGACAAGAGGATCATGGGTTTGAGGACAGCCTAAGCACTATAACGAGAACCTGTTTCAAAATAAAAATTAAAAGGGCTGGTAGTGTAGCTCAGAGGTAGACTGCCCTTGGGTTCTATCGAAAAGAAAGAAAGAAAGAAGGAAAGGAAGGAAGGAAGGAAACACTGACAGTGGGACAAGAAAAGGATTTTGTACCACAGTAATAACAACCATAGCACAAGCAGTTTCCCCAAAAATAACTGCATTTCTTTTTCACAGACACACCCACATTTCTGTGATAACACCATCCTCCGCAAGAGGGCAGTCTACATTAAGATTATTAATGAGTGTTAACTAAATGATGTCTTACCTCATTTCAAATAAAATCAACTACTAGTTCTTCTCATTTTTCAAAGTGCGTGTTTATATAATAGCCATTTAATCCAAGTTTCTGTCTTCATCAATGCTTCGGTTGGAGTGAAGAGTCAAGATGGACACGGTGAACAGGGCATGCTGCTGCTTTGTGCTCGCGCATATAAGAGCACAGTCATGGAATAATCGCACACTTATGGATGCAGAATTTCCATGAGAAACAGTAGTATGATCCTAGTCTTTACAGAAACACACAGCAAGTGGACTTACTATTTCATATTCATCCATAAAGACAGGGCGTGCATTTAACACCTGTGTACAATGAAAACAGTTATAAGAATCTTCCCTGCTTAACCTGCAGAGGATTTGCCAGTGAAGTCAGTATTCCTGGTCTTTCCTTGAACCGGCCACCTTGATTAAAACAAATCCTTCCATAACTGTATTAATTCTTGCAAATGGCAAAGCTAATAATATATTTGCATGTATCCAAATCACAAAACTAGTTGTACATCCAGGATAACTTGTGCGCGCTGTTGTGGTGGCGATCCTGTTGGAGCCGGCTTTCAATGGGAGTCTGAGAATCCACCAGATGGCTCACTGACAGAATAAATGGCGGCCAGCGCTGGTGTCCGGCCTATTGGCACCGCACAGAACGCAGTTTACCAGCGGCCGGGCTCCCTTCAGCAGGGCGTGTCTCCAAGAATGCGCCTTCCACCCGCCCTGGGGAGGAAACCTCCAGCAGACCTGCCGGGAAGGCGAAACGAAGTGACTGGAAAGCCCTCTTCCCTTCCTCAGAGTCCCCACCAGCACCGCCACTATTTGAGGACCCAGGAGATTCCTGGAGCATCCCCAGCGACCTCTTGCTGACCTATTTCAGCTCTCTCCGGATTTCAGTTTCCCACAAGGAGTCATCACACATGGTTTTTCAGGCTATGCAGGGAATCCTAGATAAAACAGTTGTGTTTGGCACTGAAGGAGGTGAGACCTTCAAGCAGGTGTGCAGCCCGGGTTCTAATATTCAGAAACAGTGACCTAAAGGACTTCAGCTTGAAGAAAAATCAGAAAGGAACTTGAGGGTGAATCTGTGCTGAGGGCTTGCTGCAATTCACATACGTACCATAAGGTGGCGTGCAAATGACATCTTCCTGAGAGAGGGGCTCGGGCCTCCTTCAGTCCAGTTATTTCTCCTGTTGAATCCTCTGGTAAGTGCTAGAACTGTACAGAGTTCCCAACACAGTGGTATAACTGGCTCATATGGTAGGTCCATTCCCATTATTTTGAGGAGCCTCCACACTGTTTTCCAAAGTGGTTGCACTAATTTACAATCCCACCCATATTGTATCACAGTTCCCACTTCTCCACATCCCCGCCAACATTTACTGTTTGGGTTTTTAATGACTGCCATTCTATTTGGAGTTAGGTGAAATCTCGAGGTAGCTTTGATTTGCATCTCCCTGATTGCTAATGATGTTGAACATTTTTTTCATACATTTATTGACCGTTTCTTTTTTCGTGGTATTTCTTTTTTTGTAAAGTGTATATTTCGTTCAGTTGCCCATCTTTTGATTGGCTATTTGCTTTTTTGACAGTGAGTTTCTTGAGTTCTCTGTATATTCTAGATATCATTCCTTTATCAGAGGAGGAGCTTGCAAAATTAGGTGGGCATGTAAGAAGTTAACAGAGTGTGAAAAAATGTTATTTTCTTGAACATGGAGACATATATTATTGAAGTGAATCACATAAAACAAATCATGCAATGTGGGCAATTTAGTGATGTGTAGTCACAATATTATGAAGCCACTACCTTTAGTTCCAAGCCATTTCCACCATTCCAAATTAAAACCTCTTACCTTTAACAGCATCTCTCAAGTCCCCCTCACCCCCACACCCTGGAAGCCAACCAATTTGCATTTTGTCCCAATACATTTATCTGCTCTGGGTATTTTCTATAAATATAATCATACCATATGTGTGTGATATTTTTCTGTTTGAATTCTGTCACTTACGCTATAGTGAATTTGGATCTGAAATGTTCCCCCCAAAGAACATTGAAGGCTTGATCCCACTTGGCACCACTGGGAGGAGGCAGAACCTTTGACAGGGTCTAGTGGGAGGACTTTTGAGCATTGGGACCTCATCCCCCCCCCCCCCTCTCTCTCTCTCTCTCTCTCTCTCTCTCTCGCCATGAGGTGAGCAATCCTGATCCTCCACCTTACTCTGCTGTGATGCACAGCCTCACCAAAGGCCAGCCTGAACCAGAACCTCCAAAACTGTGAGCCAAAATAAACCTTTTACTTTATAAGACTGATGTTCTTAGGTATTTGTTGCAGTAACAGAAGGCTGACTAACATATAACATTTTCAGGGTTCCTCCATGCTATAGTATTTACCAGCACTTCATCTCAGTTTATGGCTAGAACTCTAAGTAAAAGATTGAATAGCCCAAGTGAAAGCAGGCATCCTTTTCTTGTTCTTAGTCTTATGGGGAAAGTTTTCAGTCTTTCACCGTTAAGTCTGATGTTAGCCGTGGGCTCTTCAAAAACATCTTTTGTGGCATTGATGAGGTTCCCTTCTTTTACTAGTTTCTGAGCTTTTTTATTTTTAATGTGAAAGGGTGCTGGATTTTGTCAATTGAGATGATCATATGGGGGTTTTCGTTCCTTCTATAATGTGTTATATCACACTGAGTTTTCTTATGTCACACTACCCTTGAATTCCTGGGTGTATAGTATTTTAATGCCTTTTTCTTTTAAATGAAGAGGTATACAATGTGTTGCAGAAATACAGATGAAGTAAAATTAGTTCTTCAGGTCAGGGAGGAGGGAGTGGAAGAGGAGAAAGTCAGTCAACCATAGACACAAGAAATGACCTTGAACATGAAGGAGTAAAAGGCAAACTTTCAGGAAAGGTCTTTCTCTAATCCAAGGCTATGACAAACCATGTCTAATTTCCAAAGATGCAACTTCAAGTTATTTCTCTTTAAAATGTTACACTATTTGGGTTTTGATTATCATTGTTATAGTTGTAATTTCTTGTCCTGTTTTTTTTTAGTAGTTACATAGTTTAGGGATGACAATTTTAAAATTATTACATAAGAGTTTATGTTAAATAATTATGTTAATCACTTAGAATATTCATTTCTTATTATTTTTATAATTCCATGATAAATACAAATTAGACTATTGAGAAGACACCTTGTCACTCTAAAGTTTTATGCTTTCATGATTCTATGAAATTCATACTACAAATTTTTCTCTACTTACTGAACTTTACAATTCCTAATTGCAGATGGTTAGGAAATCTTCATTGTAAGGAACGTCACTAAATCTACTATAATTTCCAATATGTTTGAGTTCATACACATTTTCTCTTTTTCTGTCATTGGTAAAGATAGAGGAAAAATTCAATCACCTGTCACCTGTCAGAAAGTTATAGCTACAAGTCACTTAAGCAAGTGTCTATTAAGCACATACAAAAAATGGCTGTCAGTTGAGCATGGTGATGCATGCTTGTAATCTCAGTACATGGGAGGCTGAGACAGGAAGATCACAGGTTCATGGATAACCTCAGCAACTAGTGAGGCCCTCTGCAACTTAGCGAGACCCTAAAGAATAAAATAGGGCTGGGGGTGTGGCTCAAGAATACAGTGCTCTGGACTCAATCCTCAGTGTCAAAAAATAAATAAAAAATTAAATGACTGGCTATTATAGGCACCGAGGGAAAACAAGATGAGCAGCCATTCATGGCTTTTCCTGGCTCCCCGTGCCTCAGTTTCCCCTCCAGCAGCTCTTCCTGGCCCTTCAGAAAGGCCACTTCCTGCCTCTACTGCTGGGATCTCTGGGAGTAAGTAATTTCTGAGCTTCAGACCCTAAGTGAGACTAGATCTATTCTTTGCAGTCAGCACATATAAAGTCAGTGTTTTCAAATCCTCTTCATTCGAAAAAAAAGAGGAAAACAGAATTTTAAGAAAAGATACATTCATAGCTAAGTGCCTCTCCCTGGGGGCTTTGACTGCCACCACACACTGAGCCAAGGTCCCTGGCTCCTTTCTTTGCCTTCACCCTCCTATAAGTTCTCAAACTAGGCTAGACCCTGTGGTTCTTTTACTGCTCCAAGACCACACGCTGAGGGCTGAGCTGGTTGAGCCGGTGGCTCTATTTCCCCACCCGTGTTCTGTCACCCACGGCTGGCAGGCAGGACTCAGGGAGGCAGCAGGACCGGGCTGGTCAAGGGTCAGACTCTGAACCTGAGAGGACCAGGGTTAAGCTCTGACTCTGCCCCTAATTCCTATGTGGCCCTTGGAAGTTACTGGAGCCTTGTGAGCCTGTTTTTTCCTCTGTAAATGAAGATTATTGGCCTACATTGGGGTCTGATGAAGGACTTAAAAGGGATAATGGCTGTAAAATACACAATATGGGCTTAGTAGGTCTGTGGTGTTAACTTGTCTCTTCCAATTTTAAAGTTTTTATTCTTTCATCTGTGTATTTGCAGTACTGAGAATTAAACCAGGGGCTTTCTGTCTCCTAGCCTTACCCCTAGCTGCCCCTATTACATATATGTATACATGTATATATACACATATAAATATATATATACATGTATATATACACATATAAATATATATATATATATATATATATACACACACACATATGTGGTGTGTGTGTGTGTGTGAGATCTTCCTAGGTTACTAAGACTGGCCTCAAACCTGAAATCTTCCTGCCTTAGCCTCCCAAGTACTGAGATTACAGGTGCACACCACCATGCCTGGGAGCCTTTGTCCTTTATTAGCTCAGCCAGCACAATTTCTTTTCTGTCTGAGGGATCCCTAGAATGGTTAGATCGAGTGTGGAGCTGATGTGCTCACATGCAGCAGGAACAGTGGTATCAAGCAGTAGTAGCTAAATAAATACACTTCCCTGGTTGTCTGTGTATCTCAGGTAGCTTCAGGGTGCCGACTTTCCCAAATCGATCAACACCATTTTACAAGCAAAAAAAAAAAGAATTCAAACCAAAGAATAGTGATAAGTATTTTCTATCAAGAGTAATTTATCATCTGGGCATGGTGGCACTTGTTTGTAATCCCAGTACTTGGGAGGCCTAGACAGGAAAATCATAGGAAGATCACAGGCTGGCTGTGGCCAGCTTCAGCTATTTAGTGAGACCCTCTGCAACTTAGTGACTCAAAAAATAAAGAATAAACCAGGTGTGGTGCTTGTAATCCAGCATTTGGGAGGCTTCGACAGAAGGATCATGGTTCACGGACAGCCTCTGCTAATTATTGAGGCCCTTTGCAACTCAGTGAGACCTTGCTTCAAAATAAAGAATAAAAAAATAGGGCTGGAGTGTAGCTTGGAGGTAGAAAGCCCCTGGGTTCCATCCCCAGTACCACATAAAAAAAAAAAGAATAGAAAATAGGACTGGACTAGGGGTATCACTTGGAGATGAGTGCCCCTGGGTTCAATTCCCAGTACCGCATTAAAAAAAAAAAAGAATAAAAAATAGGACTGGACTAGGGGTGTCTCTCGGAGATGAGTACCCCTGGGTTCAATTCCCAGTACCACAAAAAAAGAGTAATTATCAAATGTTTATTAGTTATCTACTTTATACAAGATAGATGAGGATTATAATCCATAAAACATAAAATGCAAAACCAAAATTCCTGTTCTGAAGATGTTTAGGATCCAATGAAAGAAGAAAGGTACGTTCACACAAAGTCTAGGTGGAGATCTTATTTTTTTTCCTATTTTTAAAAATTTTTATGTGGAACATATTGAAAATGGCATACATTTAGACTATGCTTGGTACCTTCTCCCCTTTCCTTTCCCCCTCCCAACAATGAGTGTCCAGGTTAACCATGATATATTTATATTTTTACACAAATTTGGATGTAGCTCCTCCATTAATCAACCCCACTTCTCCTCTCCTACCTTTCCATTCTAGCTTTGCTGAGGTTTCTCCTCCATAGTCTGGAGTCCCTCTGGTATCCTTAATACTCCCTAGTTTGAGCATATTAGAGAAAACATAAGTCCCTTCTCTTTCTATGCTTGGCTGATCTCACTTAACATAATGTTCTCCAGGTCTTTCCATCTTCTTGCAAATGACCTGATTTTGTTCTTCTTTATTGCTGAGTAGAATTCCATTGTGTGTATTTCCCATAATTTTGCAATTCATTCATCTGTTGATGGAGACCTAGGTTGGTTCCATATTTGGGCTATTACAAATTGTGCTGCTATGAACATGAATATGCATATGTTACTGTAGTTCTCTGATTTCAACCCCTTTGGAAAGATACCCAGGAGTGGTAGAGCTGTATCATATGGTGGATCTATTCCCAATTTTCTAAGGAATCTCCACACTGATCTCCATACCACCTGAACTAATTTGCACTCCCACCAACAGTGTAAAAGAGTTCCTCTTTCCCCACATCCTCGCCAGTATTTGTTATTATTTGATTTCTTTAAGCTTGCCACTCTGATTGGGGTTAGACGGAATCTCAGTTTAGTTTTGATTTACATCTCCCTGATGGCTAATGATGTTGAATATCTTTTCATGTATCTATTGGCCATTTGTATCTCTTCTTTTGTGAATGTCTATTCAGTTCAGTTGCCCATTTCTTGATTGGGTTGTTTGTTTTACTAGTGTAGAGTCTTTTGAGCTCTTTGTATATTCTGGATATTATTCCTCTATCAGAGTGGTGGCTGGTAAAGATCTTCTCCCATTATGTAGGCTTCCTCTTTAGGTTCTTGATGGTTTCCTTTGATGAGAAGAAACTTTTTAGTTTTATGCCATCCCACTTGTTAATTCTTGCTTTAATTTCCTGTGCTTTGGAGGTCTTGTTGAGAAAGTTACTGCCTGTGCCTATATGTTGGGAGTGTTGATCCTATGCCCTCCTCTAATAACTTCATAGTTTCTGGTCTAATTTCTAAGTCTTTGATCAATCTCAAGTTGATTCCTGTGCAAGGTGAGAGGTAAGGATTTAGTTCCATCTTTCTACAAATGGATAGCCAGTTCTTCCAGCACCATTTGTTGAAGAGGCTGCCTTTTCTTCAGTGTACAAGTTTGGCCCCTTTGTCAAAGATCAATTGACTCTAGGTGTGTGGATTTGTTTCTGTATCTTCTATTCTATTCCACTGGTCGTTTGCCTCTTGTTTCCAAGGCCTGTGTCTCTGAACCATGTAGACTTTTTAAGCTCTTTTTTCTTAGTGTACCCCCCTTAAAACCAATCTACACCCCCAAACAAGTCCAAATTTAATAACAATGTTTTTAAGCCAGTGAACTGTAAAGTTTCCAAATGAACAATATGGCTTCTCAGTTCTGTGCTGTTTTAAACTTGCCCTTTGGAATTTCAGGGATCATGGGTGACTCAGGGTCCTTTCGCTGCATGCTGGCTGGCCTGAATTAGAAACCTCATAGTCATTCTCAAGTTTTCCTATGTTTCATCATCCACATCCAGCCTATAATTTCATCATAATAAAACACAAATAGAAAACCATGTAGTCAGTTTCATTCTAACAACTGAATATCTCCAGCTTTCTTATTTAATTCTGCCACCATGTTGCAGCCAGCCTATGCCCTCAGTTTCTCCTGCCTGGACCGTCCAATCCGGCCCCCTTCAACCAGTTCTGCACATCACAAGCAAGGTGAGCTTTCTAAGAGCTAATGCCCAGGTGAATCACATCCGGAGATAAGAAAGGAGCTTAAATGTGTGATTCTAAGACACCAAAAGTCCTTTGTTTCTTCCTTTCTTTCCTTCTTTCCTTTCTTCCTTTATTTCTGGAACTAGGCATTATATCCAGTGTCATTTACCTCTGAATTATACCCTAGCTCTAAATTTATTTTTTCTTTAAATCGGGGTCTTACTAAGTTGCTGAGGCTGGTCTCAAAGCTGAACTTTTCCTGCCTAGGCCTCCCAAATTCTGGGAATTACAGGTGTGCACCTCCATGCCCAGCTCCAACACCAGACTTTGAGAAATTGTGGAGAGAAGGAAAAAGTGGCACAGGAAAGCAATGGAAAATATCCTCCCTAAAGGAAGAGGAAACTCACCAAACCTGTGGAACAATAGACCACATTTTAGTATTTTCTGGACTGCTAGGAGTTTAAAGAAAGTCAACAATGGTTTATACATCATATTTTTTGTTGAGATTTTTTTTTCATCAGGGTTTGTTTTCTGCTACATTTTTTTCTAGGGAAAACCAAATACAATAATAGAATCCTTGCTAAAATGTTTGAAAAATCTTAAGTTATTTTTAAAACAAACGAGAAATTGTTCATAGAATTAAATAGCTTTAAATACCACCATTTCTGTGCTGATTTCTGAATTATACTGAAAAGGCCATTTTTATTTATTTTTTAAGTTTTTATTGGCGCACTGTATTCATACATTGTAATGGGGTAAAAAACTTTTGTAGACATACATGCACACATCGCCCAGTTAGCCTCTACCCAATCCCCACCCCATTCCCTTCCCATCCCTCCTTCCCATGCTTGGCTTACTGGTTGACATCTAATATCATAGCAATTTATCCAAAATTAACAATGATAATCTCACATAACAGATTCATTTGTCTGACATCAAGCTTTTGATCACTTAGAGATAACATTTCAATATTTCTTTTTGTTTTCTTTCTTACCAGAGGTTATTTTTAAGGTAAAACTATCATACATTTATTTATTTTTTTCAGAAAAAAATCTATCCTAAAATAAAATATGAACTCTAAATACCCAAAACAATCTCGAAAAAGAACAAAGCTAGAAGATGTACATTTTCTGACTTCAAACCTTGTAAAGCTACAATAATTGAAACAGTGTAGTACTGCTATAAAGGCAGATATATAAGCCATTGGAGTAAAATAAAAAGCCTAGAAATAATTTCTTCCATATATGGTCAAGTTATTTTTGACAAGGTTTCCAAGAACATTTGGTGAAGGAAATAGTAATCTTTTCACTAAATATTGTTGAAAAATAATAATTACATGAAAAAGAATAAAATTGGACCCTTACCTAACACCATATGCAACTATTAACTCAAAGTAGATAAAAGATCTACATATAAATCTTAAGACTATAAACTTTTAGAAGAAAACCTGGGTCATAAAACTTCACAACATTGAAATTGGCAGTGATTTCTTGGATATGATTTCAAAGGCACAGGCAAAAAAAGAATAAACAAACAAACTTTCTAAAAAATAAAAAAATATTGTACATCCAATAACAATGTAAACAGAGTTAAAAGTTACTTATAGAATGGGATAAATATTTCCAAATGCTATATCTGAAGTTATATTAATAATCCAAATAGAAATCCTAAAAATTAGCAACAATAAAAGCAAACAATAGAATTTAGAAATAGGTAAAAGACTAAAATAAATAATGAATCTCCAAAGATAACCAATCTTAGTTGTCTGCTGGATGGAAAATCTTGTTTTTCTGGTTCTGGTGTGTATTACCTATTTCTTCTTTGTAGTTAATCTCTTTGAGTATTTTCTCTAGCACTGATTTTGAAGACATAAATTCCTTCAGTTTCTGTTTGTCATGGAAGCTTCTTATTTCCCCATCTAATTTGATAGAAAGTTTTGCTGGGTAGGAAATTTTTGGCTGGAAGTTGTTTTCTTTCAGAGTTTGGAATATGTTACTCTAAGCCCTTCTGGCTCTCATGACTTGGTTTGGGAAGTCTGGAGTGATTCTAATTGGTTTGCCTCTGAATGTCACTTGGCCTTTTGTTTTTGTTGCCTTTAAGATTCTCTGCTTGGCTTCCACATTGGTCATTTTGACAATTATGTGACGTGGGGAACCTCTTCTCTGATCCTGTCTAAAGGGAGTTCTATACGTTTCCTGGACCTGTGTATCGATCCCTTGCTCTATGTTTGGAAAATTCTCTGCTATTACTTCCTTGAAGAGATTATTGATCCCTTTAGTTTCACCTTCTTTTCCCTCCTCTATTCAGATTATTCTTAGGTTAGCTTTCTTAAAATGGGCCCATATTTCTTCAATGTCAGATTCCTGCTGTCTGATTTTTTTTTCTAAGTTATAAATTATCCGTTCATTTTTGGAGTGATCATTTTCTAGGAGCGAGATTCTATTCTCCACGTGGTCTAATCGATTGTTTATACTTTGAATTGAGGCCTTTACCTCAATGATACCATTTTTTAATTTTTTTTAGACTCTCTCTAAATTCTTTTTGAAGATCTGGTATTATTTCTACAGTTATATTCCTGATTTAATCTTCTGGAGATCTCTGAATTTCTGTGTTATCAGGTTCTGATGATATGGTGTTGTGGGCATTCATTGCTCTATTGTTCCTCTCTCCCATGATTTCAGAATTTTGTGCCTTCTCTGGGTCACTACGACTTCACTTAGGGTGTTCTGTATCTCGACTGTGGTAATCTCAGCCGCCACCATCTCCAAGGAGATTATCAAAGCTGCGCAGGTCCCTGGGAGTGCAGTACAAGGATTTCTCCTTTAGGGGGCCGCAAGTTTACTCACGGTTATTGTGCACGCTGATAAGGAGCTGTCGCAGGGCGCGGTGAACTCGCTGTAGCTTCTGGCAAAATAGCGCTGCTGCCACGCCCTCGGCTGTGACTGGCGTATTTCTTTTCTGGTTTTGAGCTCCGTTCTGAGTCTCTGGAAGGCGTGATGAGCTTGGCCACTGGGAGTTTTAGGTGTTCTTTGCGCTGAAAGAACTGCTGAGTTATACCCGAATGATCCGCAGCTGCTCACTTCAGCTTTTTATTTACCTTTTCTCTCTGGAACCTGGTGCCATGAGGGAAGATGGTGCTGGCATGGCTCCGCCACCGCATTGTGGGCTTGATTTCTTTTCTGTTCTCTGGTTGTTCTTCTAGTCTTTTATTCTCTGTCCCTTGTGTTTACATTTTATTTTTCTCTGTTGCTAGTGCTTTCTGGCTATGAAAAGCACTGATTTTGTGGCAATAGAGATCAGGTTTTAGCAGGACTCGTAAATGCTGCTTTTCTCAGTCGTCATCTTCCCGGAAGTCATTGAAAAGACCATTTTTAGAAGGGCTTTTTAATCAAAAGTTTTTAGAAGCCTTTGATAGATGGAGAAGTTATAACAGAGATGAAGAGTCAGTGGTATTTAAACTGGACAATAAAACTACACAGCAATATTATGGATCTCCCGCCGAGCAAGTCAAAGGATGCTCGAGAGGCTGAATCTCACCTAAAACCTTTAAAGATGTGTTGATGAGTCTTTTCTATGGTTTGACTACATCCCCCATAAAGCATGTGTAAGAAATGTAAACGTCGCCGGGCGTGGTGGCGCACGCTTGTAATCCCCGCGCTTGGGAGGCAGAGACAGGAGGATCGCGCAGGTTCGAAGCTAGCCCCGCGCGCTGGCTTAGGAGACCCTGTTTCCAAATAAAAATGCAAAAATAGGTCTGGAAGTGTAGCCCGGAGGTAGAAGGGCTTCCAGGAACCCCAGTACCACCAAAAAAAAAAAAACAAAAAAACAAAAAACAAAAAACAAAAAAAAAGAAATGTAAACGTCAATACAACCGTGTTGGGACACGGAGCCTAAAGGGAGCTGTTTAGGTCATTTCATGGTGTCTGAACCTAAAATGAATGAATTAATGCTAATCATAAATGGTCTGGAGCATAAAGAACAAAATTGTGTCATTTGTAGGAAAATGGATGGACCCAAAGAACATTACGTCAAGTGAAATTAGCCAGGCACAGAAAGTGAAGGGTCATATGTTTTCTCTCATGATGTGGAGACTAGAGAGTAATGGGGACACCAGAAGAACTTTAGATAAAGGAGGGGAAACTCGAGTGGAGCCAGGGAGGGATCTAGAGGTAGGTGGTAGAGGGAAGGTGGGGAGAATCAATGAGGAAACACTTCACTGAGGTTATGTGCCCATATGAGAATACCGGGGCCGATCTCAGCATCATGTCTGGGGAAGGGGAGAGGGTGGGGATGGAGCCGGGGTGGGGGGAGCTCACCAAGTGCTGTGTCCAGGTAAGTCCCTGTCATTGTGAACTACATTATGAGGCTGCAATGCACCAATAAAATTATAATAAATAAATAAATAAATAAAAATAAAAGGGCTGGAGGCTGTGAGTCTGTCCCCAGATGCTCTTTTACATGTGATGTCCTCCACGAAGAGCAGACACAGCAAGAAGGGCCTGGCCAAATGCTGGCCCCTTGACCTCAGACTTCCCATCCTCCGGGACTGAAAGAAATAAACCTCTGTCCTTTAGAAATGACTCAATCTCAGGAATTCCGTATATCAGCACCAGAACAGACTACGGCAGTCCTTTTTCTCAGGCTTTCCACCTCTCTTCATTGAAATGTACAAACAATTACAAAACACATAACTGATACTGTTTAGAAGACCTGTGAGAAATAGCCATTTATTTTTTAGAACTATAAGGGACTTAAGACTTTATCCAGCTCAGACCCCTGCTTTTAGGTGAGAAACCAAAGTTGGAAGAGGCAGAACTTGCTGAGGCCATCCAAGTCAGGTTGTTTGTTTGTTTGTTTGTTTTGTGGGGTTGTTTATTGTTGTTTGTTTTGTGGTACTAAGGATTGAACCCCAGAGGGTTCTACCTCTGAGCTACATCCCCAGTCCTATTTTATTTATCATTATTATTATTTTTTTTATTTTTATTTTTATTATTGTTGTACTGGGGTGGAACCCAGGGGCTTTTCTACCTCCAGGCTATACTCCCAGCCCTATTTTATACTTTATTTGAAAACAGGGTCTCACTAAGTTGCTGAGAGCCTCACTAAGTAGCTGAGTCTGGCTTCGAAGCTGTGCGATCCCCCTGTCTCAGCCTCCCAAGTGCTGGGATTACAAGCGTGCGCCACCACGCCCAACTTATTTGTTTGTTTGTTTGTTTGTTTGTTTGTTTGTTTTGGTGGTACTGGGGTTCCTGGAAACCTTTCTACCTCCAGGCTACACTCCCAGACCTATTTTATATTTTTATTTGGAAACAGGGTCTCTTAAGCCAGCGAGGCTGGCTTTGAACCAGCACAATCCTCCTGTCTCTGCCTCCCAAGCGTGGGGATTACAAGAGTGCGCCACCACACCCGGCTTATTTATTCATTTTGAAACAGTGAATCACTAAGTTCCTGAGAGTCTTGCTAAGTTGCTGAGGCTGGCCTTTAACCTGAGATCCTCCTGCCTCAGCCTCCTGAATACTAGGATCAAGTCAGGTTTTTTAAACCCTCCATCAGGCACCCTGGGCAGGCTTGGGTGCTTGGCCAGTGAGCATGAAACCAGTTGCAGACAAGAGCTGACATGGTGTCAAATTCTTACCTGCTGGTGTTTTTCAGATTGGGTGGACTGAATGCCAAGGAAAAACTTGAGTCTGAGTTCTAATCCTGGACCTGCTAGTAAATCATTCTAGTCATAGTGGCTTAAATTTACTTCCTTTTGCTTCAGGCTCTTAGTCTAACAGCCAAAAGAGAATTGCTTCAAGTGATGGAGAAGAGGTTCTGTACCATATCCCAGAGGAGTCAGAAAGCACAGAGCATCCTATGGGTGCATCTGCATTAGCTTGTTTTGTTGGTGCTGTTTTTAACCCTGGTCTGTTACAGTGGCCATATTATTAACCTGTACATTTTTCTATCCAGCCCTTCTGAGCACAGAAATATATTTTAACAGTCTATTCTGGCTAAGCATGGTGGCACACACTTGTAATTCCACTACTTGGGAGACCAAGGCAGGAAGATAACAGGTTCCAGGAAAGTCTCAGCAACATACTGAGTCTCTCAGCCACCTAGTGACACCCTGCTTCACAACAACAATAACAACAGCAAACAAACAGCCCACAAAGGGCTGGGGGTATATCTAGGTGGTATAATGCCCCTGGGGTCTGTCCTCAGTACTCCCCTCCACACATACACCAAAAGAAAACAAAACAAAAACAATATTCTCAAGACCTCAGTATGAGCAAAGTGTGTTGCTTGTCACACAAATCAACATTTTTTGAGATTTTCAGAATTCTGTAAAGGTCAACCTCTTCAGAGGAGAACTTAA
This sequence comes from Muscardinus avellanarius, assembly GCF_963383645.1. Classification (NCBI taxonomy): domain Eukaryota; kingdom Metazoa; phylum Chordata; class Mammalia; order Rodentia; family Gliridae; genus Muscardinus; species Muscardinus avellanarius. The sequence continues at coordinate 65,552,158 of NC_137789.1, read as the reverse complement.
ATAAAAGTACAATTACAGGCTCAGATTTTTTAGGTGTAAGGAAAAGTGAGGGATAGTACTTGCTCACAGCTTGCCACGGGCAGGTGCAGACAGCCCGTCAGGATACAAATACACTAACGTTTGCTGTTTGCTGAGCACTTACTCATTGCAGGCACTGCGCTAACCACGGCACATTTGCTGCTAGAGTTAATTCTCACCACAGCCCCGTCAGGTAGGTTCCATTACGTCCTCATTCTACAAATGAGAAAACCGAGATTCTGTGATCACAAAACTAGACTGGGGTCAGTACCCCAGTCATGGGGCTGGAAATGGAAGCCTTCCATCACGTGTGGTCCTTTCTGGTAGGCCCTCTGCTGCCTTGCCAGCCCCAGCCTACCTGCCCACCATCTGGTGCCTCTCCCGGGACTCTCCAAGGCTCTGTTCTGTGTCTTTCCTCCCAGATGCCACCTTCTCTCATAGCACTCAGCACCCTGTGTTTTAATTATTGGTCCATTCGTCTACTTCCTCCTTCACAACTCTTTGAGACAAGGCAACTACCTCATTCGTTTTGGCCTATCCATTATGGTCCTGGCTCACAGCAAGATGATGGGGAAAATTTTGTTTGAATATACTTTTACTGGTGCATTGTAGTCTCACATCATAATGTAGTTCAGCGTGCTAGGGACATACATGGACACAGCACTTGGTGAGCTTCCCCCTGGCTCCATCCCCACTCCCTTCCCTTCCCCACACATGAGAACAGCATTGATAATTTCACATGTATACATGTAACATCAATGGAAGTGATGTGAATGTCCACTGGACAATATGTCTTTGATATCCATTGCCAAGTAACACATTTACTGACATAAATTAGAAACTACATTTATATCTCTCAAGAGCCTGTGGATCAGGAATAAGGACAGGGCCTTGAGGGAACAGGTGACTTTCATTATCTGTCCCGTATAGCTTCTTCCTGATCCACTAAGATGACTCCACAGCTGCCAAGAGGACACCACTGGGACCCTATGTCTGGCCTCAGTCCTCCTTGTCTCTGAGCTCCTCTGTCTTCCCATGTGAAGTCAATCTCAAGGACTCTCATAGCTTTCTCCATGTGAGATCTTCAGGAACAAGAATGGACTTCTAACATGGAAGTTCAGTGTCTCAAATCAGTAAAGCCTGAAGGAGCTAGTCCCTGAGGCCCAGGCCCAGGACTGACAGAGTCACTTCTGCTGCCTGCTGCTGGTGAGGACTAGGCCAGCCCTACACAAGGGCATGGACACTGGAAGACTGGTTCATGAAGGATCACTTTGCTAATCAAATAGAGCATCCTCTGTCCCACCCCAAGTCTCTAAAGAAATGTTAGTTAAAAAAACTGGTCCATATAACATAATGGCTTGGACTACTCAGATTGCCACAATTTGAAGGGAAATGTATAATTAAAGCACATAAAAGGGGGGGCTCCCAGAGAGCTTGGGACATGTGAGTAACCATAGGCACAGTGCCTTATCAAAAGTGCCTAAGATGTTCTGTTAGAAGCATAAGATTTCACCTTTACCTAAGTACAGTACTTCTGGTAATATCCAGATTCAACAGGTGGATTAAAACTATAGTTTTGCTCTTCTCTTATAGCTCTCTCTTCTTCTCTGTATCATTTTATCCACCTTGTCCTCTCAGGTTCCTGGGGCCTCTGCTGCCGCCTTTTAGAACTTTGCCGTTTGAGATTAGATGCCCTTAATTGAATTCAGCTTGAGGGTCCTTGTCATTTTTGCAAGAGTGAACATTCTTCCTCCCTCCTAGCCACTGCAGTTTTCTTAAAGAACATCCACATCCTTTAGACTTTAGGTACCTAAACTGATGGGGTATGTCCATACAGAGCCTAAGGAGATGCAGCCTCCCTGGGCCTGAGCAGCCTACAGCCTAAGGCAAAACTTTAAGTAAAGTGATTCAGCAGAAAATGGGCTAAAGATGGCGCCTGGAGGAAGCTAGGAAGGCGTGGTTTCCCCATTCATTATGGGTGGGGAGACTGAGCAGTTTTTCCCTTTCTACCTTTAAAGGAGCTTTCTGCACACATGAATGGCTCATGTACTGGCCTGGGGGTAGCTGTAAACTACGTGCTAGTGATCTTTATCCCCGATAGGCTAGGCTATTTCCCATGGGAATTCCCCTCATGGTTTGGTGCTATATATATGATTGCTTGGAGAGAAGGAGATGAGATCTTGCTTGACTTGACTCCCGGCTCGTGGGTTTGTGTGTTCGAATCGTCGGTACTCATCATCTCTCCAAGCCCCGCCAGCTGTCGGGCTGGATTCCCGACACTGAACTTCTTATTTTATGGTAGCCTTTCTTTGATCTTAAAAGAGGCTTGCTTCCAAAGCATTTGAGAATTCTCTGTGCTTTGTTATTGTGTTTATTTGTTCTGGTTTCTTTTGTACTCAAAGTGTATGTCAAGGAATTTAGTCCTTTCATCGATGTGTCCCATATAAGTTAATATTTTCATGAATAAAGATATGGGTCAGCTGCTTGACAATACTATAAATAAAATTATTGAAGATCAATAGAAATTATCCCTGTGTATTCTTAAATAAATTTATTGGGATAATAGAATGCTATGACTCTAACATAACCCTCAGACAATATTAACATATGGGCAAAAGATGATATTTTACAGCCTGGAGTTTGAGGCCTACCTTTCCCTTTCAAATGAAAGCCAGATCCAGCCCAGCAACCACAAAGTGTCAGAATTCAAGAGCCTACAGTGGGTGTGGTGGTACACACCTGTAATCTCAATACTTTGGAGACTGGTACAGGAGAATCACAGGTTCAAGACTAGCAAGATTCTCAGCAAACTGTGAGATCCTGTTTTGAAAAAAAAATAAAATAAATGGATTGGGGGTGTGGCTTGGAAGTAGAACATCCCTGGGTTCAATCCCCTGTGCCACATATACACACAAAAAATATTGAAGACAGCCTAGATAGAGAGATGGGAGAGACTGGTGTCAGGGCAGAAAGAGTAAGAAGTAATACAGAAATCCTTCTGAGTACAGCCTTTGAACCCAGCACAGGTTTTGGTCCTTCAGATCTACCCATCCTAACTACAGAGATGTTGTGTGTGTGTGTGTGGGGGGGGGAAGCCTACCCATCTAAGTCATCTTCCTAAACTTCCCAGCAAAACTTTTCTGTTTGCTGCCACATCCAATCTAGGCATGATCTATAGGCTACTGTCCTGCTGAGATCCCCACAAAACCAAGAAAACACAGACTCTTGTCAATGAATAGAGTTTAGGAATTATCTAGTCAAGTGAATCTCAAAGTTCTTTGGTTTTGATCTTTTTACACTTTCAAAAAATCTTTAATAACTCAAAAGAACTTTTTCTTATGTACATTGCTTATATCTATTGACATTTATTGGATTAGAAATAAAAACCAAGTTGGGTGTGGTGGTGCATGCTTGTAATCCCAGCATTTGGGAGGCTGAGACAGGAGGATCACGGTTTCAGCTACTTAGTAAGGCCCTTCGCAACTTAGTGAGACCCTGTTTCAAAATAAAGAATAAAAAATAGGGCAGGGGTTGTAGCTCAGAGATTGAATGCCCCTGGATTCCATCCACAGACCTGCAAAAGAAAAAAAAAAGAAAAAAGAAAAAAAGAAAGAAAGAAAGAGAAACCAAAAGCAAGCAAATATGTTTATTTTTAGTTCATTTAAAAATAATTAAAGCTGGGCATGGTGGCACACCCTTGTAATTCCAGCATTCCAAAGGCTGAGACTGGAGGATCATGGTTCCCAGCAGCCTCAGCTACTTAGTGAGGCCCTCTGCAATACAGAGACCCTGTTTCAAAATAAAGATTAAAAAATAGGGCTAGGGGTATAGCTTGGAGGTAGACTGCCCTGGGTTTCATCCCCAGTATAAATAAATAAATAAATAAATAAATAAATAAATAAATAAAATTAATTACCTGTTCACGCAGGTAACATTTTAGATGACAGATCATGTTTTCCCAAACATTTTAATGGAAAGAGTGCTATAGTTTTACATTTTTCACAACCTAGAAGCCAGGTGTGGCAGTGCAAGTTTGTAATTCCAGTACTAGGGAGGCTGAGACAGGAGGATCGCACAAGTTCAAAGCCAGCCTCAGCTACTTAGTGAGGCTCTCAGCAACTTAGTGAGACCTTGTTTCCAATAAATAAATAAATAAATAAACAAACAAACAAACAAACAAACAAACAAATAAGTCTGGGAGTATAGCCTGGAGGTAGAAGGCCCCTGGGTTCCATCCTCAGTAACACACACACACACACACACACACACACACACACACACACACATAGCTAGATTCTACTTCTATGCTTTCTACTTTATTCCAATGTGATGTGTTGTTTTGGTGAAAAATTCAGTCTCACACAGAAATGGAGTTTTACAGGGCAGAAGTATTTAGTGGCTATTTCAGGTAATTGTGAATATTCTTTGCTACTATACCAAAACCTCACAAATACCATTTCTGAAAAGCTGACCGCAACATGGAATATGTAATTCTATCAATGAACTTTTTGTACTTCATCAAAATCCATTGGTCTATCTTGCAACCTGAAATGAGTTTGATTTTAATCTCATGTACACTTTTTTTTTAATGTGGATTGTCATGATTCAGAGGAAAAGTAAGTAAAGAAAAATTTCTTCTTAGTGGCAAAACAAAAAAGGTCAACATAAAAAAAATTAGATGTGACACAAGAGGAAGATGACAGTGGCAAAGGGAATTCTGAAACAGATGTGCAGGTGGAGACCCAGGACACATATGGTATTGTCAGAAGAAAGAGAAAAAATTAAGACTTTGATCCTCAAACAATAACCATTTATGGAGCGCTGCCCAAGAGCTTAATAAGATGATCTTATTCAATGCTCTCAAACCAGTGAGGCAGCATGGAGTATTCTTGCTCCACAGAGGAGACGTAAGCCACATGAGGACGCAGAGCCAGGGCGCCAGGGATTAGGCTGGAACCAGCTATGTCTGACCCAGAAACTTGGAATCTTTTTTTAAAACTGATTTTTAGCCAGGTGTACTGGCACACACCTGAAATAGGAGGATCACAGGTTCAAGGACAGGCTCAACAACTCAGTGAGACCCTCAGAAACTTATCAAGACCCTGATTCAAATTAAAAATTAAGAAGGGCTGGGGTGTTGCTTGGAAGTAGAATAACCCAGGCTCCAATACCCATTACCAATTTTTTTCAAAATAATATACAAACTTTTTTGGGGGTACAGAGGCTCCAACCCAGGGGGTGCTCTACTTCCTAGCTATACCTATAGCTCTTTTTATTTTTTATTCTGAAATAAGTTTTCACCAAATTTTTGAGAGTCTCCCTAAATTGCTGGGGCTGGCCTTGAACCTGTAATCCTCTTGCTTGTCAGCCTCCCAAGTACTGGGATTACAGGCATACCCCACTGCACCTGGCTTCAAAGAATATACAAACTTCCTTCCGTCCTTTTTCTTTTTTGCAGTACTTCTGACTGAACCCAGGGCATTCTACCTCTGAGCTACACCCCCAGCCCTATTTTTTTATTCTTTATTTTGAAACAATTTCTCACTAAGTTGCAGAGGGCCTTGTTAAGTAGCTGAGGCTGGCCCTGAACCTGGGATCCTCCTGTCTCGGCTTCCCAAGTACTGGGATTACAAGCTTGTGCCACCATGCCTGGATAATATATAAACTTTCTAAACAAAAATAAAAAGCAAAAGCCACTTCACTTGTTCCCTGCTCCCCACTCCTCCGTTTCCAATAGTTTTATTAGTACTATATGATATAAATTCATATTTTACCAAATAAAACCCTTTGCTCTTATTTTATTATTTTATTTTATTTATTTGTGATTCTGGGGATGGAAACCAGGAGTATTCTACCTCTGAGCTACGCTCCAAACGCTGTTTTATTCTTTTATTTTGAAACAAGGTCTCAGATGCAGAGAGCCTCGCTAAGTTGCTGTCAGTGAACCTGGGATCCTCCTACCTCAACCTCCCAAGTACTGGGATTACAAGTGCATGTCACCATACTGTGGCAAAAACCCTTGCTCTGAATTGCTCCATTATCCTTAACACAAGCAACTAAGGATGCTAAAGCTGATCCAGAGCTCTCCAGAACCGATAAGGGAGAGCCAATAAGGAAGAACCTCGGGATAACTGGCATCCTAGTGCTAATAATATGTATATGATTCCATGTAGATGCTTGGGTCTTGCTACTTTCTGGACCTTCTTAGACCTTCCTTGTTTCCAAAGGATTTCTCTTGATTGATTTTCACTGTTGTGGGAGAAAGAAGAAAAATCATACAAAAAGCAAATAGAATTGATAAAGAGAAAAATGGTGGGTGGTGAATGCAAAGATACAAGGCCGCCGGCCGCCTTCCAGTGCTGGGCAGCTACACACACAAGTTGCCACTGTAAGGAGAAGCACCAGGTGCTGGGTCAGAGGGAGCCAGCCAGTGCCTCCTACTCTGAATGTTCCCTTAAGTTAGATTCTAGGTAGTGAGAAGCCAATTATGAATTTACCAGGTTTTGCCCTTCCAACTGTGACTAAAACGACTCTCGGAATTACAGTCATTTTTAATATTTTCCAGAAGCATCAAACAAAATAATCTAGCCGGGCGTGGTGGCGCACGCTTGTAATCCCCGTGCTTGGGAGGCTGAGACAGGAGGACAGTGCAAGTTCGAAACCAGCCTCAGCTACTTAGTGAGGCTCTCAGCAACTTAGTGAGACCCTGTTTCCAAATAAAATATAAAATAGGTCTTGGAGTATAGCCCAGAGGTAGAAAGCCCCTTGGTTCCACCCCCAGTACCACCAAAAAATAATAATAGTAATCATCATCATCATCATCATCATCTACCTATTAAATAAGAGGATGTTATATTTGGTTGTTCTTTCTATTGGCAGGTAATGTCTTTCTTACTATTTTTAACTTTAGAGTATTTATTTTCAGGAAAAAAAAAAAAACTGTGCCTGTAAAAATACCTGTTTTAGTTGCAAACATCATCGGCGTGCCCAGTGAAGGAACCACTAGGCTACAGTGAGAGGACTTGAAGCCCAGTGCAAAAGACCATGCACAGGATCTATTCAGCATCCACAAGCAAAAGCCGAAACGTTTCAGAATTACAGTGCCGAGAGCGTTTCTTTTAGAACATTCATCTGAGGAAGAGTCTGTGGAAGGGGATTTTTGTTCTCTTTGGTTGAGTCAGTATCACTAATAATGATGCTGTGGTCTTTCAAAAAGCCCCCTGAAAAGTGTCTCCAATTTAGTCACTTTGTTATTCAGTGTTTTTTGCATTCTTAGACGACATCCCCCTTACCTTTTTTCCTCTCTCAGCAGTGCGAGATTGATGGAATCCTAAGCTTGTACTTACTTCTTTCTCTTCAACGTATCTCAGCCCAGTTCTCAGCTCCAACTCTTATTTTCCAACTCAAAAGTTCTGGAGTGGTCTGGCTTGGTGCCACAACCTATAAACCCAGTACTTAGGAGGCTGAGACAGAAGGATTGAAGGTTAGAGGCCAGCCTTAGAAACTTATCAAGATTCTGAATAACTTAGTGAGACACTGTTTCAAAATAAAAAATAAAAGGAGTCTGTGTTCAATCCCCAACAACCCACCCCCCAGAGAAAAAGAAAGAAGAAAAAAAAGGCTCAAGGTTGTCTTTGTAGAACTTAGATTCATGGTAAAGAAAAGATTGCCTTTTGAGCAATTACATTAATTCATTGGGACTTACTAGAATTTGGCCTTTCTTTTTTTTTTTTTTTTTAAAAAAAAGCACATTATTTAGGCTTTAATCATGGAGCAGACAGTTCTTGAGAAAGTTTTTTTTTCCCCTGTACGTTATAGGATCATAAAGAAAACACAAATTTGAGTTTATAGGACGTAATAGCAGACTGTGTACAGGTGAGTCAGTACATTGCATGTCCTTCATGGGAAGGAGCAGGGGAAGCAGGATATAATTATAGGACAAATATTTCAAATAGTATTCACTTGTTTATGAAAATTTGCTCCAATATTTTCTCATTTATTTATATGGTCATTCTTATTTGTATTCACTATAAATATAGGTATTTGGTTTTTTTTAAATTTTCAGTTGTGTGTGTGTGTGTGTGTGTGTGTGTGGTGTGGTGTGTGGTGTGTGTGTGGTGTGTGGTGTGTGTGTAGTATGTGTGGTGTGTGTGTGTGGTGTGTGTGTATGGTGTGTGTGGTGTGTGTGTGGTGTGTGTGGTGTGTGGTGTGTGTGGTGTGTGGTGTGTGTGTGGTGTGGTGTGTGTGTGTGGTGTGTGGTGTGTGTGTGGTGTGGTGTGTGTGGTGTGTGGTGTGTGTGTGGTGTGGTGTGTGTGTGTGGTGTGTGTGGTGTGGTGTGTGTGGTGTGTGGTGTGTGGTGTGTGTGGTGTGTGTGTGGTGTGTGTGTGTGTGTGTGGTGTGTGTGTGGTGTGTGTGTGGTGTGTGTGGTGTGTGTGTGGTGTGTGTGTGTGTGTGTGTGTGTGTGGTGTGTGTGGTGTGTGTGTGGTGTGTGTTTGGCCTAGTCCAATTTTATTTAACCCCAAATTTCTTCTTTTGGTGATTTTCATTCCTTTGTGCATTTGAACATTTTTGGTTATATAATTTCCTTCCAGGAGGATTACTTTTTCTTGCTTTTTAAATTTGTTTCAGTCCATGCACGCTTTTCTCTTTGTTTATATGTTTATTGGTGCATTCTATGTGCACACATGCACACAGCACTTAGGAGCCTCCCTGGTTCCCTCTCCCTTTCCCAGACCTTATACTTAGAACACCCAAAACACTCAACCAGAAGACTTCTTGAGCTGATTAAAATATGCAGCAAAGTAGTGGGACACAAAACCAATCTTAAAAAGTTAGTATTTTCTGTGTTACAACCATGAATCCATTGAAAAAGAAATCCCCAAAACAATTTCTTTCACAATAACTTCAAAAACGATAAAAATACCTCGGGACACTTCCTTTTCACGGTTTTAAACTGGACCCAGTCTTTTTTTTTCTTTTTTCCCTTTAGTTTGCTTTGTTTTTTGAAGCGGAGTCTCACTAAGTTGCCCAGGCTGGCCTCAGACTCTCAATCCTCCCATCCCAGCCTCCTGAATGGCTGAGATTATGGGCATGTGCCACCACACCTGGCTTGGGCCCTACCCAGTCATAAAGGCCAAGTTGTCCCCTTTGTGTAGGTGTGTTTCTCTGTCTCTAGATTTCCTGTAGGAGCCAGCTTTAGTGTGCTGCTCTGGGAATATTCAAAGGTATGCTTAAATACACTACGGTGTTTATTACTGATGTGTCCTCTGGAATCACTGTTATGACCCCTCAACACCTTGTAGGTGAGGAATCTGAGACTGAGAGGGTTTCACTAACTTGCACATGGTCACTAGCCCAGTGGGTGCGGGGGTGAGGGCAGAGCCCAGTTTTCATGCTGGCTTCTCCTTATCCAGCATCCTGGGCCCTCCTATCTTTGAAAAGGACCTCTGATATCAGCTGGAAGCTTTGGAAATAACTTTAAGATCTGACGTCTAGCAGACACTCCATCCTCCAGAAGCTGGCCTTCAGGCTCCTGACTGAAGTGTCTTTGGCCATGCCAGGGTTTCCTGTCACTAGTTACTTCTGGTTCCCTTTTCCCAGAAAGCCCCTGATATCACAGACAGCCCAGTGTAACCCCCATCTGGCAATTGAAGACTAAATCCAAGGGCTGGATCCCCTTGGGAGAGGGGAAAATGCACAAAAGCCCAAGAAAATGGCATCAGAAGGCAGCTCTCCAGGGTTTAGTTCCAAACAGGCAGTCAGGCTCCCCACCTCTCTCTCACCTCCTCAGGAAAATACAGCTGCATTTTCTCTCTGGTCAAGAAAATTGCTTTTTGATTTTTTTTTTTTAAGCAGGTAAAAAACTCAAACCGGGCAATTGTTTAAGTAGCTTTATCTTTCATCCTTTTCTAAATATTCTACCAAAATAAATGTTGCTTTGTTAAAGGACTGACATTTTAAAAATATTATTACAGATAGTCTAAGTTATTGCAATGAAAACCTTTGAAAATAGCATGGAAAATGAGGCAGTGCATGTTAAAAATGTCAAATGTTTGATAAAAGTTCTGCTGAAATATAGATTGGCCTCTTCAATTCTAGCTTCATTCTGCTAGTTACACTGGAAGCCACGGACTCTGGTAGGTGGGAACTTGGGCCCCTGGAAGTCCTTGTAATTGTGTGTAGTGACGTGTGTTTCAGGCTGGACACATGTGGAGCGTGTGCACCCATGTTATCCTCAGAAGAGCCTGACTCTCAAGGCAGAACTAACCCCAAAGGACTCGTAGGGGCTTTTTTTTTTTTTAACCCTCCAGTTTGTGGCTTACAGAAGCCACCTATCTGTATTCAGAAATACAGAGTTAGGTGTAATGGTGCTGGTGCAAGCTTGTAATCCCCGCGCTTGAGGGGCAGAGACAGGAGAATCAGGCAGGTTCCAAGCCAGCCGCGCTGGCTTAAGAGAGACTCTGTTTCCAAATAAAATATAAAATAGGTCTGGGAGTGTAGCCCGGAGGTAGAAGGGTTCCATCCCCAGTACAAGAAAGAAAGAAAGAAAGAAAGAAAGAAAGAAAGAAAGAAAGAAAGAAAGAAAGAAAGAAAGAACAGAGTTAGCAATAATATTTGGAAATGTGACCAAAATGTGATTACTACCATCCTACTCATAATGACCCAGCAGCATCCTGTCCAGAGGTGAGACCATCTCCTTTCAAGATAACTTCCAGACAAACCCTCTCCATTAAGGAGCACCAAACCCACTTTCCGACACACCTAGAGACACACAGTTTTCATAATGTGTTTTATTATTCATACAAAAATAAATTTATTTACATATGTTAATTATTGTGATAGTGCAGCCTCTAGACAGCAGCACAGTACCTCTAAGCTCAGTAATCACCATCACTGGGTTCAAAACAGTCCCCCAGCCCTGCCGGGTGCCCATCTCTGCGCGGAGACCTGGGCGGCAGAGGAGGTGTGGGAAAGGGGTCGGAGTTTGGAGGGTGAAGCCTGTCCCGGGAAGTACAGAGACTGGGGGGAAGGGGGCAGGAGAAGAGGGAGGGGAGAGGGAGCCCAACCATGTTAGGATGGCTGGCTGTAGGGAGGTTCAGGCCTGGACTGGGAAAAGGAACGAAACACGGACAACACGGACTGGAAAGAGGCCGGGGCGTGGGGAGAAGACTCCAGCCTCGGAGTGAGAGGGGCTGCACCTCAGCCCGGAGGGCCCACTGCCTGCCCAGGCAAAAGCGCCCTGGCCTGATCTCTGAAGTGGCTGCCTCCTGGACCCCAGCGAAGCCCTGCCCACTCCTAGGGCGCTGCCCGGTGGGTTAAAAAGCTGTTGTCAAGGTGCCCCCCTCCGCTCTTTGTAACTTAAATAAAAAGTCCCGATGTGGACCTCGCACCAAGACTGTCAAATAAGCGGGTCCGGATCCGGGCGAGGCTCGCTCTAACCAGTGTCTAAGGGCGAAAAGCCTGGGTCGCTCAGAGTCCTGCCACCGCATTTGTGACAAACCCGCTCAGCTCGAAACCAACCCTCAAAGCAGTTTGGCGCGGGGCTCTGACACAGCCAGGGCTTAGTCGACAGCGCTAAAGCCTCGCGTTGGAAATAGGCCCGCGCTCGGCACACAAAAGGCTTATCTCCCAGGCCTCCAGCCCCGCTGCCGCCGCAGGGATGCTCCAGCCAGACCGCCGCGCCTGCCACCTGTAGGGTCCGCAGTTCCAGGCAAGGGTCCGCGAGAATCCAGCTGGACCTTCTGCCCATCCTCTGGCGTTAGGGTGCTCTCTCCCTTCGTTTCCAAACACAAAAGTTAAACACAATCCTATCAAGTGAGTTCGAATCCTATCTAAGCGGTGGTTCCACATAATCTGCTGGCGGCGGAAACTTCTTTGGCGTCAGAGTCCGGTCGTCCGGAGACCACAAAGGGCCATGTCTGTAGAAGAAAAAAGTCAGATATTAAGAGAAACGACCTTCTCAAAACCGAAACTGACCTCCTAAGTGGACCCCAGATATCCCTGGCTTTATGTAGGTCAGCTTTTATCACGGTTGTGAAAATCTGAATTTCTTGCCCCACAAACTAGGGTTTTAATTATGCGAGACAAACCGTGTCCTTGTAGGTGGCCTACGGGATGATTCGGTGAACCTTGTATGAGTTTTTTTTTTTCTTTTTCGTTTGTCACTCCTAATACACACACACACACACACACACACACACACACCACACACACACACACACACACACACACACACACACACACACACACACACACACCAGCTCCAAGTAGGAACTGAGGTTTCCCTAGTTCGGCTGTGATGAGCTTTCTTTCCCAAACACAGAAAGTTGGCAAGTCAGAGAGGGACTTTCCAGACAATCCCGTCTGGGGAAACCCTGCTGTTCCGAATCAATTTTTAAAATCCCAAAAGCTCTTGTATAGAGCTCGGTCTTCTCCCCTTCTGTAAAGAAAGCAAGGCGCGTGGATGCAAACTGGCCGGAGTCTTCTCTGGAAAAAGTTGGGTGACTGAGAGATCTGCCAGGCAATCTTCCACCGGGTGATTGGAACTCAGCTTCACCCCGGAAGTAGGGTGGATACTAGCTAACAGCTGTCACTGAGCAAAACGCCAGCACACGCTTCAGAGTGGTGCAAACACAGAAAGCGGAATCGCTCTTCTCCAGGAAAATAGGGGGCCCCTCCTCCCTTGATTTGGAGGAAACTAAACTGACGGCCCCCACCACAGGTCCCGAAACCTCCCTGCCGGGTTCTGTCTGGGGGGCACCTGGCTGCCAGCCCCCACCGCGCGCCTACCAGGTTCACGGGGTGCACAAAGCCGTTCTCATAGCGATCCTCCTGCAGCAGCTGCCGCAGGTGCGCGATGTAGCTGGAGGCCAGGCGCAGCGTGTCCAGCTTGGAGAGCTTGGTGTCGGGGGGCACCCAGGGCAGGCTGGTCTTGAGCCTGGAGAAGGCTTTGCTCAGCACGCGCATGCGGGCGCGCTCGCGGGCGTTGGCCGCGTTCCGCTGGGACTGCTTGCACTCGGCGGCCGAGCCCTTGGGCGGGAGGGGCTTCTTGCCGCCGCCGCCGCCGCCCCCGGCCGCCCCCGGCCGCTTCCTCTTGCAGCCCCGCGCGTGGCCCGGCGCGCCCAGGGCGCACGGCTCCTCCTCGCCGTCGGGGTCCTCCTCCTCGCCCGACGAGTTGTCACTGGGCGAGGCGTAGCTGCGCTCCCCGCGGCCGAGCGGCGGCCTCTTGGAGGCCGGGGCTGGGTACCCCCGCTGCAGTCCCCGCAGCTCCATCTCTTCGGGGTCACTCACGGAGCCCGTGGACATCGCGAGCTCCCCTAGCGCTCCCGCCTCCCTCGCCCTCTCTGACTTCCGCTGCCTGGCCGAGGCCCGGGCCCGGGGAGGCCGGGAGGCCGGGGCCCGGGGGCGGGGAGCGAGGGCGGTGGGCGGCGAGAGCGAGCGCCCCCGCCGCTGACCCCGGGAGCCAGGCCCAGAAGTGGACCCGGGATCCTGGCTCCGCGCGCAGGACCGCGAGCTGCGCCTTTTGACAGCACTATTTATCTGTACTCTTCGGAACAAACCACCCAGGCAAAGTAGAGGGGGTTGGAAAGGGGGACAAGAGGTGGGGCAGGGGCGTGGAAGGGGTGGGGATCCCCGCCTCGCCGAGGAGAGGTTTGTGAGGGCGGGGAAGGGACCTTCTCCACGGAGCTAAGATTTGGGCCCTGCGGCCCTGTGTGACCCCCAGGATCTCTGTGCAGATAAGTGTGCTTTGGTGAACTAAGGAGGAGTACCCCGTGGCCACCACCAACTGATCTTAGAGTGGTGAAGATTTCCAGACACTTTAGAGACCCCCTGGATCCTGAACCGGCCCGCTGCCTCTCTCCCAATCCTTTCGGCAGAACTCAAATGCATCGATACTCGTTGGACAGAAGAAAAACCAAGCCACACGGACAATACAGCGGCCGCTCACTTTCCTCCTCTGCCTTCCTCGAGGATAGCTTTATGATCTACCCCGCACTTTTATCTGTATTATTTCGTTCTATCTCCAAGCATCTGTAACTTAAATGTTATTACGGACGCATTGCAGAATGGCCAGGCTGGTAATTTTTCTTCCTTAAAAAAAAAAAAAAACAGGATTCAAAATCTGTGTTTTAGAATCCGTGTCTAGCTGGCTACCAGTAGCTACCCACCACCCCATGACACACCCCAGTGGATTTTATATCTGGTATTTTCCACTGCCTTAAGAGTTGCCTGCATGGTTGTGTTTTTTAATACCGCAGTGCATCCAATAAAGGACCTGGCCTAACTCTTTTTAGGTTAGTTTAGGAACTCCGTTTGTATTTTAGATACACCAAAGAAGAAGCTGGGGCTGCAGAATGCTAAGTCAGCACAATGAGCCGGTCAAAGTAAAACCGAAAGAAAACAAAACAAACAAAAAAAGGACAAAACACCGAAAACTATCACAGTCCATTCCAACCCCAAACAAAACACCTTGCCCGTCCCCTAAGGGAAACCAAATTTCATTTCGGTGGTCTCAGCATTTCCTAACTGGGAGGCTGCTGCAGCAGTAGTGCGGCATGAGCACTTCCTTTCGGGAGAGGATGGCAGTGGTGGCCACTGGGCTCCTGCTGTGTGAGCCTTCCACTGGGAATTCAGCCCCTAAGAGCTTGGGGTCTGGTTATCCTGTTTTGCAGCCGGCTTAGTCGTTTCCTTGTCCTTCCTCTAAAAGTTCACAGGCTCCCAAGATGAGAGCTGGACAGGGAACAACAGATGTATCCATAGTCTGGGACAGCGGAGGCAAAGTCTCTGGGCCAGCCTCTCCTGAATTCTTATGGCAGAACAAATGTGCAGGGCTCTGTGGCTGAAGGGCCAGGACAGGTGGCTGCCCAGGGCTGACTTCACCACTCCTGGCAGGCAGGGTTCCTGTCTCCCAGGCCCTGCCTCCCTCCTGGGGGATGTTCGCACAATCCCTGCTTGCCCCCATTTAAAACATTTTTTCCCCCTCTGTAAGTTTTTGTCTTTGGTTGGGACTGGGGGATGGGCTCATTCTGGGAAGAGATGAGTTAAAGGTTTGTTTGCTTTCAGTTCTGTCTGGGCTGGGGAAGCAGGGCATTATTTGACAGTGTATGGAAATCTTTCTTGGAGTGCTTGAACTTGAACTTGACTCCAGGCGGGTGAAGCAGAGGAGACAGACAAGGAGGGGGCAAAAAGATGTAACCAGGAGATCCAGGGCGAGCTTTTTGGCTCCCCTATTGATGACTTGAAGCTATCAGTATAAATACATAGTCTCGCACATTAGGGGCAGGGATATAGGTTTTTAAAATCTGGATTGTTTATACAGGTGCAGAACAAAGTCTTTCTTTAGAAAAGATTAATGGTGGAGAGAGCGTTACATTTCTCTAAACAGCCGCAAAAACTGTGCCCTGCTTCAATCTTAGGGGGTCACGCCAGTTCTTTCTCTTGAAGAAACTGCCTGACCCTAACAATTGGGGCGCATTTTTCATAGCACTGGCTTTCCTTCTCTTTCTTCTTTTTCTACACTTCCCTCCTTCGGCTTCCCTTCCGTTTTGCTTTCCTTCTCCTCTCTTAAGAAAGTCAGCTATTTTAGGGTTGTTTTCTCTTTTGTCTTTCTTTAATTTTCACATTTCTCCTATTTCCTTCTAGGTTTATTTTCACTCTTTTTCTTTCTCAATTTTCAGAGGTGTAATGAAGACTAGGAAATGTATCTTATATTCATTTCATTTGACGTGCCGTCTCTCTATACTTTCGCAGTACCTTTTCTTTTTCTTCTTCTCGGATGATCACAGCACCTGATAAGCTGAACAGTACAAGTATAACTTTTTTGAATGCCTACTTTTTTTCATTGTTTTGATGTCACCATGCACTAGGAGTGAATAATAAAGCCTTTATTTTTGTATTTAAAAGAAAGCACACTGAAACCCTGAAGTTTTACAAACTTAGACTTGTGTTAGGTATATAGTGTTGTCTTTCTGGTCATCGATGGTCTTAAGTTCTTTACCCATATTTTTTTTCTCAATCTGCTATGGCGGGTGAGTGGATTTGAAGTTCCATTATAAAACAAACAACACATTTACTAACATATTCTCAAACTGGCTTTTCTGCTGACTGGATTGTGTTATTTTTTGCAATTTGCATTTTTGAGGTTTTCTAATGTTTAAAATGAATGATGTTTTCATGAGGACAAAGGAAATATATAAGTGATTGTCTAGGTGGGTGCACAGGGAAAGATCTGCAATTGCTAGCTATCATTATTACCATGAATTATCTTGCACAACAGAACATAACTAGAAAGTGCTGATGCCTGGGGCTGACCAAGGTTTGGGCTCCAGGGCTTGTTCTGGGTTTTAGATAATACCAAGATGTTTCATTTGTTTTGACCGTAGGCTTCCAGAGTCTAAAGTGCACAGTTTCATCCCAAAAATTTTTCACAGCTTCCATAAGGGATGGGATGTCATGAGAAACTTTCTTTTCTTTCCCTCAGTTTTTTCATGGTAAATTCAAAGAAACTCCAACTCTTACTTTCCCAATTAAGGGCAGGGTAATAAAATGCCTAATCAGAGGTGCTGAAATGAGTAAATGAGATTGTGGTGTATGTTAAAAGAAAGGCACCTGATACATAAAACATACTTAAAATACAGACTTTTTTTTTTTTTTAAAGGAACAAAAAGGTAGGATGATAATTACCAACTACATAGAAAAAAAGTGCATTACCTGTCATCCCCTTCCCTTCCAGGCCAACTCTGTAGTAAGACCTGGGCAAGGAAGTGTGAAGCTGTGCAGATCAGGTGGGCTTAGAGTTTAAGGAAAGAAGAGGCTTTCTCAAGTCTCACAAAGGTCAAGTGAACACCCTGTGGTGAGTAGATGCTTAAGAAACCCCTGCTGCGGGCATGCAGGGCATGCATATGAATGGCAAAGGCCCTACCCACAGGACTTTCCTGGTGTTTTTTCCCCAGTAGCATCCTGGAGTCCTGCACTGTCCCATTGCCTGGAGGAATTCCTACACTTTGGGGCAATTGTACCTTGATCTAGAAAAATCAAAGAATCTATATTAACACTGACAAATACAGAAGAGAAGACACTAACCATTAGGTTATTGAGCACTTGAGATCTGACTGGTGATGGACTGTAGTGACGAATATACATCAGGTATTAAAGACATGATATGAATAAAAGAATTAGAAATTTATTTTTACAAAAGAAAAAATACCTGGAAAACTATTTTAAATATTTATGTACATATATATGTATATTTTAATATTTTTTGAGGTACCAGGGATGGAATCCATGGGCATTCTACCTCTGAGCTAACACCTCCAGCCCTATTTTTTATTTTTTATTTTGAAACAGAGTCTCACTGAGTTGCAAAGGGCCTCACTAAGTAGCTGAGGCTGTCCTCAAACCTTGATACTCCTGTCTCAGCCTCCCAAATGCTGGAATTCCAAGCATGTGCCACCATGCCCAGCTATATGTATATTTTAAAACAATAATTAAGGCAGGCATCCAACAGCAAGCTGGTTATTGAAAAAGATGTTGAAATTGCTACTGTGGGCATTTCCCTCCAAAATAAAGTTAATATTTGAAAATAATTAAAAATGTCAACAATAGCTACATGTTAAGTGATGCTAACATTTTGGCTATATTAGGTTAAATAAAATTTATTATTAATATTAATTTAACCTTTTTATTATTTTGTGTAGGTCCCATCATGTTACCTCTGGGTAGTTCGGCATCAGTCTCATGGATTAACTACATGACTATGCACTGAGCCTCCAGTTTGCGGTGGGAAGATGCTGGTGAGGGGGAGTCCTGCTCCCTTGGGGGAGGAGGAACAATCATGTGTGAAAACAATCATGATAGTATGGGGAGCCCATGTCACATCACATATGGCCTGCAGGTACCTAACATCATACAATCCTTTGCAGCCCAAAACATGCTGAGAAGCACTTCCAGTTGGGATTTACCCCAGAAGCAAGAAGTATGGAGTTTGAGTCTCCAGGCTGGGTGGGCCACCCTGCACAAGACCCCCCAGGGCCCAGTTCTTGGGCCTTTGCAGGAAAAAATGAGGATGAGAGCACCCTACTCAAGACCATAGGAGGAAGGTTCTGGGTCCTGAGACTTGTCAGTCACATGGGGTGGGCATCACATGCCTGCTGGTGAGTTAGGACCCGCTCCCCCAGGCCCAGGCTCAGTGCTCCTGTGTGCCAAGCCCTGGGCTGGCCTCCAGGTCCATGTTGGCATGTCTTTTGGCATCACCCAGGTCATTCCCACTGTACTGCCAGGAATGAAGGGAGCTTCTTTCAACAGGCCCCAACTGTGAGGTCAGGCACTTGAGGGAACCTTGGTACCCAAGGAAGGAGGCCTCTGTCATCCCTGGCACAACCAGTCTTCCTCCTGTGTTATTTGCCCAGAAGTGGCTGCAAGATTTTTCTCCTTCCCCATGTGCTTTCTGCCACCTTAGCTATTAGAGAGGCCAGGTTTTAGGGTCGCCAAGGAAGGCTGAAGGTAGGTAAGTAGAAAAGCTGGAATTAAAAAGAGAAATGGGGCTGGGGTGGGAGGAGTACAAGTGGTAAACCTCAGTAGAGACCTGGCTTTCTTTGAGAAAAAGTCCTCATTTAATTTCTTAACAACTAAAAATGCTGACAGCTTCTGGGGTTAAAAAAAAAAAAAATCTCTGGATCTGATGACTTCATGGTTTTTGTGTGGCACTGGGGATTACACCCAAGTTGTATCTCTGAGCTACACTCCCAGCCCATTTATTTATTTATTTATTTATTTATTTATTTATTTATTTATATTTTGAAACAGTGTTTTGCTAAATTGTCTCTCATGTTGATCTTGAACCTTCAATCCTCCTGTGTCAGCCTCCCAAGTACTTGGAATACAGGGCTACACCACCATGTCCAGTTGAAATAATATATATTTTTTAAAACAACATCTCTAAGATTTCGGGGAGCCCCAAATTCCAAGTGAAATGTTGTGTACCTGCTACGAACTGCTTTAAATACTTAGTTAGTCCACTGAAGAAACCCATCTCTCAGGAAGAAAAGGCCCTGTGGTGGAGGCCCCTATAGGAGGCCTATGTGCAGACTCCATGAACCTCAACCAGGATGTAGAGAACTGTGAATGATGATGTAGTCTGAGTGAGCACAGTGGCTCTCCCATCTTATTTTTTTAAATTCCTTGAGGCAGCCTTTCATTCTTAGACAGAAGCTAAGAAAATTCTGTCTCTGGGGATTTTCTCCTTTTGAGTACTTTTGATTTTATTGGCAATACTTGGAAATATAAAAATACTCTATTACCAAAATACTTCTTGAAATTGTCACACATAGCCCCATAGCCTTGGTCTCCAGTGTGTAGTGGCAAGTCCTGCTTGATTTAATTGTGCAGTTTCTTAAGAAAGAAATGTCTTCCTATGGGGTAGCATGTTCTGGTCAGAGCCCCTTCAGCTTTGAACATTAGGAGATCTCTGCATTTATCATCTGAGATGCTGTTGGCCACTTTCTCACCCTCTCTGTGCATAGCCTGTTGAGTTGGTGGAGTTCAAATGAGTCTGCCTGTGTGTAGGCTCCCTAAAAACCATAGCGCATTGTCCGGGGTTGGTTATCTATCATATTATTGGTTTCCCTTCTACCTGGTAGGGGCACATTCTTTTCCTGCTTCCTTTCTCATTCCTGGGCCCTTTTCAGAATAATCTCATTTTAGCAGCTCTCCACCCCTCACTCCTACCCCCACCCTATGGCTCATCTCCTATAGAAGTAAATGCCTTCTGGCGCCAGAAGAAAGTTCCCATGTAATAGATACTTTGTGGTGTCAGAGAACAGGGATTCTATACTCTTTTTGCCAATCAGTTCCTTAACCAATTCTCTTATAAGACTGGCCTAGATTATCTGCATATGACATTAATTTCCCCTATCCCCTGCCACAAATCTCCTAAAAGAGTCTCAAAGAGATGATTAGAACAAAGAGCAGAGAGGTGTTTGGAGCAACTTGACCAATTTTTTCTTGATTTCTTTCTTGATTTCTTGATTTCTTTTTTTTTCTTTTCTTTCTTTCTTTCTTTCTTTCTTTCTTTTTTTTTTTTTTGCTTATCTACACTGCTCTGCTCAATTAGCAAGAAAAAGGAAAAATTAAGTCCTACTAACCAGGCGTGGTGGCGCATACTTGTAATCCCCTTGCTTGGGAGGCAGAGACAGGAGGATTGCGCTGGTTCGAAGTCAGCTTCCCTGGTTTAAGAGACCCTGTTTCCCATATTGAAGTCAACCAGTAAGCCAAGCAAGGGAGGGAGGGATGGGGAGGGAATGGGGTGGGAATTGGCTAGGGGTTAAATCAGTGATGTGTACATGTATGTACACAGAAGTTTTTACCCCAATATGATGTATGAATATAATGCACCAATAAAAAATAAAAAAAAATTAGAAAAAATAAAAAAAGAGACCCTGTTTCCAAATAAAAATATAAAATAGGTCTGGGAGTGTAGCCCGGAAGTAGAAGGGTTTCCAGGAACCCTAGTACCACCAAAAAAAATTTTTTTTTAAATAAATAAATAAATAAATAAAGTCCTACTATATTTCTCTTAAGGTTTCAGTCTTAGAGCAGTACCCTTTGAAGATGTTGAAAACACAGGAGATAAGATATATTAATGCCTTGTTTCATCACCCACCCAGCCCCTATCCTTTTATTACTGTATTTAAGCAATTTTCTTTAGTAACGAGATGAGCAGAATTAAAATAAATAAGAAAACAATAAGACTAAATGTAAGTTCAATGAAAGCAGAAGCTATCTTATTCATAGAGGTATCCCCAAATGTCTAGTAGCTCATGAGTGCAACTACCCAAGTAACGATTATGAATATTTATATCTGGGCATGGTGGCACATGCTTGTAATCCCAACACATGAGAGGCTGAGATGGGAGAATTGAAGGTTTGTGGACAGCCTCAGCAACTTAGTGAGGCTCTCTGCAATGTAGTGAGACTCTGTTTCAAAATAAAGATATAAAATAGGAGCCAGGCATGGTGATGCACACTTGTAATCCCAGTACTTGGGAGGCTAAGACGGGAGGATGGCAGGTTCAAAGCCAGCCTCAGCAACTTAGTGAGGCCATCTGCAACTTAGTGAGACCCTGTTTCCATATAAAACAATAGGTCTCGGGGTATAACTTGGAGGTAGAATGCCCCTGGATTCCAACCTCAGTACCGTGTGTGTGTGTGTGTGTGTGTGTGTGTGTGTGTGTGTGTGTAATGACTGAGGGTATAGCTCAAAGCCTCAATTACCAGCAAAACACACACACACACACACACACACACACACACACACACACGCACACATGATTATGAACACATCGACATAATGCAGTCTGTACTCATAATTCATGGGAGAAATACACTGAACTCATTATTTGTCATTAACCATCTCAGCTTCTTCCTATGTGACAATGAACTGAGTGAATGTCTAAAAGGTATTGTTCTCACATGTAGTCTATATATCCAATTTTTAATGATACACTGTACTTGTCACAAACCCCAGAGTTAACCAATCAATTGTAAATGTCCTAGCAACATATTTTTCTCTTTAGGAAATAGATTATTTAAAAGTCATTTTTAACTTTTTTCTTTTTGTTTGAAAAGTTTTGTCAAAATTTCTTCAGAGTTACTCTTATATGCCATGGACCTAACATATCTCATTTAGAAGCCATCAATAGATTTAGAGAAGAAAAAGGCCAAGTGCAGAGCCCTTAAAAGTCCAGACATTTAGTGGTGAATGGAGAAGGAGGATCCAGGGAAAGAAAGGCAGTAATTAGCAAGGTCAGAGCATAATCAAGAGGGTAGTGCTATTGCAAATAAGAGGGTTATTTCCAGCAAATAATGAGTAATGAATAGGGGCTTCCAGTTGAGATGGTCAAGTTCAGTCTCATTTTGAGGTTTTTCCTGTGCTCCAAACACAGAAAAGAGAGAGAAAAATGTACAAATAGAAAACAAACTAGACACAGTCATGTTCAAGCACAGACAAAACATCTGTTTGGGCCAGGTGTGAAGAAGAAAGAATGAGGAGCTGAGCTGACACCATCGCTGGGTACACTGGGTCTGCAGGAGCATCCAGCACTTGGGTTCCTTTGCAGATAAAGAAATAAAATGGTCCCCTGCTTGGAGGGCCACTGATCTGGGTCACCATTTGCGTTAGGATGCTAGAGCAGGTAAGGAAGCAAAGGGAAGCTGGGCATAGTGGCACTCATCTGCAATTCCAGGGAAGCTGAGACAGGAGGATCACAGGTTCAAGGCCAGCCTTCACAATTTAGCAAGACTCTCAGCAACCTAGAGAGACCCTGTTTCAAAAAAATAAAAAATAAAAAAGGTTGGGGTATAACTTGGAGGTAGAATGCCCCTGGGTTCTAACACCTGTACCACTAGATAGATGATAGATAGATAGATAGATAGATAGATAGATAGATGATAGACAGATACATAGATAAATACATAGATAGATATGGATGATAGGTAGATAATGAAAGAAATCAAAGAGCAGCAGGCCCAGCCAGAACCAGCCACACAACCAGCATATTGGTTCTGTGATTGGGTCAGTTTTGACTGATTGTTCTCTTAATTATGGGTCATATTTTTTTGCATCTTTGCATGCCTAGTAACTTTTAATTAGGTGCCAAACATAGTGAATTTTGCCTTTTGGGTGCTGGGCATTTTTATATTCTCACACATATTAATGATATTTGTTTTATGGTAAGTGACTTGGACTAGCATGAGCCTTCTATATCTTGCCTTTAAGAGTGCAGACAGAATGGAGCGGTCCTCACCTACCTCAACTGATGCAAAACTCTTCTGTGCAGTCCACTCAGGGTCCTGTGGATTGTGAGACTTTCCAGTCTGGCAGGAGCAGGTGTCCTTCTCGGCGTTGTCTGAGTACCTGGTACTGGTCCCTTTCCTCCTTTTTAGTGATTCTTCCTTCAGCCTCTGATACTTTCAGATCAGCTGAATACTTCCAGAGGAGCCTCTGCAGATCTCTAGGTTAATATTCTGTGTACCATTTTTCTCTCTGGTACCCTTTCCTGGGACTTCCTAGGAATGATCAGCTCAGGGTGTTTTTATGGCCCATTTAGAGCTTCCTCTTTGCCACACAGCTTGAAACTCTGCCACGGCAGTAGCAGAGACGGATACATGTTTGTTTCCCATCTTTCAGGGCTCACCTTCCTGCATTGCCTCATGTCCAATTTAATGAAACCACTTTTTCTTATTTTTTCTTATTTTTTTTCTTTTTTATGGTTATTTTAGGCAGAAGAGTAAGTTTCATTGGTGTTAGTCTTGACCATAGTGGAAGTTTTTGGACTGACACCTTAACAGGAAATTTTGCTTTTATTTAGTTTTTTTTTTTGTTTTGTTTTAGGAGGGTGATATTTGCTCTGTTTTTATGGCAAGATACTGGAGAAGAAGAAATTAAATTAAACTTGTCAAAAATACCAATAAGAGAAAGGAATAGCAATGGACCAAAGTCCCCCAGGTCGGAAGAGATGGGTTAGCTTCGAAGAAGAGGAGGTACACCTCTTTGCCTGAAACAAGAGGAAAAATAACATAGGCTGTAATTGAACATCAGTAGCAGATTATGATGGGAAATTAAATAAGTTAGCCCTGATAGTCTCTTTTGTCTAACTAGAGTATAAACTGAGAAAACCTACACTCTACCTAGAATGACCAGATTTGAGACATCAGTATCAAGAGAATGGGAAATATTGGGGAGTAAACATTCTGGAGACTATAAAAGGGTTGGACTAGGGTTAAGTAAAAGTATTCAAAGCAATGTTCAGGGCCCTGATGGGGTTGACTGATAGTACTTAGAGCCATTAACAAATATGGAATGAGTCAGCACAATAGTTAACATGTAGTAAATTTAAGTTAGAAATAGTTGAATCTTAATAAGGTTGCCCATTTACATCTTTGATAACAAGAACTTGCCAGAATAAGTCATGAATGAGTTCACTAGATTTTGAGGTAGAGAAGCAATTCAGAAACATGGCACTCAAAAGAGTTACTCTATGAGATTCAGATAAAGTTCTATAGTTGGGGTAAAAGGGAAGCAGGACAAAGGCATATATTTGTTGATCTTTGGGGGGCTAATGGAGAGGAAAAGATTTGTAGTACCATTATTTTTATGGTTTGGATCTTAAATGTCCCCGCAAATCTCATGTGTTAAAGGCTTGGTCCCCAGCTGATGGCATTCTTGGGAGAAAGTAGAAACTTTAGGCAGGGAGGCCTCCTTCTTTAAGAAGTAGGTGTTGGAGGCATGCACTTGAAGGGAATATCAGGCCCTGGTCCATCTGCTGTCTTTGCTTTCTGGCCACCATGGGGTAAACAACGTCACTCTCTGTGTACTCCCCACCATGGTGTGGCCCTAGACCAGAGCAATTGGGCTCAGTGATCATGAACTGAAACCTCTGAGCCTGCGAGCCAAAATGTCTTTCCTCCTTTCCAGTGGCTTTATTCAAGTATTTTGTTACAGGGACAGATGGTTTTACCATAGAGTACTATAATCCCAGTACTTGAGAGGCTGAGACAAGAGGATCTCAGGTTCTCTGCCGGCCTCAGCTACTTAGTGAGGCCCTCTGCAACTTGGTGAGATGTTATTTCAAAGTAAAGAATCAAGCTGGGGGTGTATCTCAGAGGTAGAATGACCCTACATTCAACTCCTAGTGCCACAACAACAAGAATCTGCAGATCACTGGATAGTATTGTCATCTTAACTGTATTACGTTTTCTCATCCACCAACATGACATATGTTTTCATTTGTTTAGAACTTCTTTAAATTCTTTCACCAAAGTTTCATATTTTCCTTCGCAACAGACTTTCACTTCCTTGGCTAAGTTAATTCTCAGGAGTTTTATGCTTTTGGATTCTATTCCAAATGGAATTGTTTTTGTAATTTCCAGTTCACATTATTCATTATCAGTGTGTAGAAATGCAACCGATTTTTGCGTGTTGACTTTGCATCTTGACATTTTGCTGAATTTATTTGTTAGTTTTAACAGTATTTTTGGTGGACTATTTAGAGTTTATACACACAAGTTTATATCATTTGCAAGCCGATCATCTTCCTCTTTTCTCCAATCAGCATGCCCTTTATTTCTGTTTCTTGCCTAACTGCTGTGCTGAGAACTTCTTGTAGAATTCTGAACAACAGAAGCACACACTGGCATTGTTATCTTGTTTCTGATCTTGGAGAAAAAGCTTTCATCACCGAGTGTGATGTCTGCCATGCGTTTTTCTATAAATGGCTTTAATTATGTTGAGGTAGTTCCCTTATATTCCTAATTTATTGAGTATTTCACATGAAAAAACATTAAATCATGTGCAATACCCCTTCTGCGCCAATTGAGATGCTTGTGTCTTTTTTCTTCATTCTGTTAATGAGATTTATTCCACTGATCTATTTTCATATGTTGAACCAACTTTGCATTCCATGAATAAATCCCACCTAGTCATGGTGTATAATCACTTAATATGCTATGGAATTTGGCTTGTTAGTATTTTTTGAAGGTTTTTCATCAGTGTTCATAAGAGATATTGATCTCATGTTCTCACTCTTCTTTTAAAAAAATGTTTGACTTTATTATCAGAGTAATACTTGCCTCATGGGGGATGATTTAGGAAATGTTTTTCTCTCTTCTGTTAGAGTATTTTGAGAAGGATTAGTATTCATTAAATGTTTTTTATTCACAAATAAAGTCATCAGGTCCTAAAATTTTTATTTGCTTGTTTTCTTTTGTTTTTGTTACTGGGATTTGACTGCAGGGACATGTTACCTTTGAGCTACACTCCAGCTCCTTTTTCTCTTTATTTTGAAATAGGGTCTAAGTTGTCAAGGATCTTGTTAAGTTGCTGAGGCTGGCCTCATACCTGCAGTCATCTTGTCTGGGCCTCTTAAGTACTGGGATTATAGATATGTACCACTCTGTCCAACTTCAAAAAATTTTTGATTACTGACTTAATTTCTTACAACTTATAAGTCTATTCAAATGTTCTATTTCTTCATGATGTAGTCTTCATAGTTTTTCTATTTTCAGGAATGTGTTCCTTTCATTTAGGTTATCCAGTTTTCTGGCATACTATTTTTTATTGAACTCTTCTAAACTCTTTTATCTATGTAGGATCATTAGTAATGTCTGTTCCCAGTTTTATTATTAATTTTAGTTCTTTTTTTCTTTTCTTTTATCATAGTTCATCTAGTTGAAGGTTTGAACATTTTGTTAATTTTTTTTTCAAAGAACCAACTTTTGGTTTCATTGATTCATCTCTGTTGCCTTTCTATTCTCTGCCTCATTAATCTGTGTTCTAATATTTACTGTTTACTTTCTTGTTCTAGCTTTTGTTTAGTTTTTTTCTTCTTTTTCTAGTTCCTTAAGTTGTAAAATATTAGATTTTTGGCTGGAAGGTTTGTTTATTTGCTTGTTTCTGTTTTGTGGTGCTGGAGATCAAACCCAGGGCCTCATGCATACTAGACAAACACTTTACCACTAAAGTGTTGCTAGCAATACATTGTCCCATTAGGACTACTTTTTCTGGGCCTTATAAGTTTGGTATGCTGTTTTTTATTTGCATTTGCCTCTAAACATTTTGTAATGTATTTTTATTTTTTTCAATTGATTAGTTATTTAAGAATGTTTTTTAAAATTCAGATAAATTTGTGTCATTAATTTCTAATTTCATTCCTTTGTGGTTGGAGAAAATATTTTGTGTGATATTTCTATTTTTAAACCTATAACTTTTTTTTTACCTAATATAGCCTATTTTAGATAATGTCTAATAGCCCTCAAGAAGAATGTACATGCTATTGTTGGGTAGAGGGTTTTGTATATGCATATTAGATCTACTTAGCATATTATATTCTTTATGACCTTTATTTCTTTACTTATCTAAAGTATAGTTATTTTATTCACTGAGATTGGAGTATTGAAATCTCTAATTATTATTGTAAAACTATATAGTTCTTTTTGAATATATGTTATATTTTTTGTATATTTTTATGGTCTATAATTTGGCACATAAATATTCGTAGTTGTTATATCCCTTACTGTGATTTCTTTTAATTTAAAGTTTATTTTGTTTGGATATTATATCAGCACCTCTGTTCTCTTTTGACTACTATTTACATGGGATATATTTTCTATCCTTTCATTTTTAGTGTACTTGATCTTTGAGATTTAAAGATAATGTAGTGGGTTTTTAAATCCATTCTTCCAATCTCTCTTAACTGGGATGATTTACATGTATATTTAAAGTATTTACTGATAAGGAGGGAATACCTTCATTTTACTATTTGCTTTTGGTCTGTTATTTTCTACTTTAATGTGTTATTTTGTATTTAGTTTTGTTTTTATTTATTTGTTGCACTTAGTCATTTAAATTTATTTCTCCGAGCCGGGCGTGGTGGCGCACGCTTGTAATACCAGCATTCGGGAGGCTGAGACCTGGAGGATCGCGGTTTGTGGACAGCCTCAGCTACTTAGTGAGGCCCTCTGCAACTCAGTGAGACCCGGTTTCAAAATAAAGAATAAAAAATAGGGCAGGGGTATAGCTCAGAGGTAGAATGCCCCTGGGTTCCATCCCCAGACCTGCAAAAAAAATATAATAATAATAATAAAAATAAATAAATAAATACATTTATTTCTCTGTTTCTCTTTGAAATTATATTTAACATCCTGAAGTTATAGCACTCTAAGTTGAATTTTTACCAACTTAATTTCAATAACTTACACAAACTACTTACTCCCACTTTTTTGGTTGTTGATGTCCTAAAAGTACATCTTTATACATTGTGTGACCAAACTAATAATTTTTTGAACTGCATTAGCCTTTCAAATTATATAGGAAACAAAATGTGGATATGTAAACTAAAGTTACAACAATGCTGGTTTTTAGGCTTCTAATTTTAAAAAATATTTTAAAATATTTAAGTATATCTTGTATACTTTCAAGTCACACAGAAAACAAAAAATGAAGCAAAATCATTGTTATAATAATGTCAGATTTTATAATTGCTCATATAATTGATCTTTGTTGACATTGATTTCTGTGACTTCTGGCACACAGGATATCATTGATCATATCTTATAGGGTGGATCTTAATGGTAATGAACTCCTACTTCTATTTATCTGAAAAATCTTAAATTCTTCCTTAATTTTGAAGAACAGTTTTTCAAGATAAATGATTCTTAGTTGACTTTTTTTTTTCTTTAGCATTTTAAGTATATCAACTCTCTGTTTTGTGGCCTCTAAAGTTTCTGAGGAAAACTCTGCATATAATTTTTTCAGTCTTCTTTGTATGTGATTAATTACTTTTCTTTTTCTGCTTTTATATTCTCTTCATGTCTTTGTCTTCAAAAGTGAGGTTATAATGTGTCTTTGTGTGGGTTTCTTTGACTTCATTCTATTTGGAGTTTATTGAACTTCTTAGATATTTATATTAATGTCTTCCATCAAATTTGGAAAGTACTCACCTATTATTTATTCAAATATTCTCTTAGCTCCTTTATGGCACCTTTCTCCTTCTGAAATTCTCATAATGGGTATGTAGGGGTTTTGATGTGTTCCACTGTGCTTTAGGCTTTGTGCAATTTTCTTCTTTTTCCTTTCTGTTCCTCAGACACATTTATTCCCGTTGTTTTACCTTAAAGTTCACTAATTCTCCTGGCTGCTCACATCTGCCTTTCAATTGCTCTAATGTTTTTCATTTCAGTTATTGTACCTTTTAGCTCTAGAATTTCTTTTTTGTTTTTTGTTTTTAGTTTTTCTATCTCTTTAGAGGTAGATTTTGTTTATACATTGTTTTCTTCACATCTTCTTTTAGTTCTTCGATCATGTTTAAGCTGGTTATTTTAAAGTCTTTGTTTAGTAAATCTGCCATCAGATGTTTTATGGGGCAGTTTCTGTTGATTTTTTTTGAATGGATCATATTTTCTCATCATATGACCTTTGATCTATTTTTGGAAAACTGGGCCTTCTAATATAATAATGTAACTCTGGGACTTAGTTCTCCTTCTTAGGGTTTGCTATTATTTTCTATCTCTACTCTCTCTTCTTTTCTTTTCATTTTTCTCCCTCTTTAATTGTTTTAGGCTGTCTCTATGACAAGGATCAGCTTGAGGTGTAAACTTGAGATTTTTTCATAGGTCTTTTTCTGAGCCTGACTCTTTCTCTGAGTATATACAGTCAATTTTTAGTTTTTCCTATACATGCAGTTTGAATATCTTCTTCTTTAACCTTTTTTTTCCAAAAGGGGGGAAAAAGAGAAAATTAAGGTGTAAAGGCACTAGCCTTTTAAGTACCCTAGAAATCACTTTGGCTGAGTGGTGGCCAAAAATAATCGCTTTTTTTTGTACCTCTGTACTTTGTGACCAGAAGCATTTCAGCAATTATGTAAACACAGATCCGTGATATTTGGGGAATAGAGTCTTTTTTATCCACCCTGGCTTCTGCAAGCTGTATATAAATGTTCCAGTGACATGTGCATGAAAACCTCTTGCTACAGTGCTAGGGATGAGGGAGGCATACCTGCTACTATGCTAAAGGCTAAAAGTGACTGAAATCAACCACAATTTACTTTGGAAGACTTCCTCTGAAAGTTTCAAGCCTTCAATAGATTCTATATTTCTAAAGCAGTTATGCCATAGAGATTCTGTCAGTGCAATTTTTATATAGCTTGGAATATCAATTCTTCATACCTTTCATTCTGCTATATTCCCAGAATCCCTTTTAACTATTATATATAGATTTTATAATTATTATTTTTATCAGCAGTAATGATGGAACTGGATAGTATCTGCCCATTCTCTTCTCACACAGCAAAACCCACCAATAACGTTGTGGAACTTGTGATTTTTCTTAAAGACTTGGTTATTATGGCCTGAAGATGTTAGCCCATCCTCCTGTACTTATGGACTGGTTTAGTAATCCATTGGATGCCAGGATTTCTTCTCATAGTTTTGTAGAATGGATCGATGAGGATAACCTCAAAGAATTTGTATATAAACTCCCTACCAACCCAGACAGAAGTCCCTCCTTATCAGTAATTGCTTTTGATAAATAGTTATGGAGAAAAGACTTCTCATTCTGAGTGAGCTCTGGGTCAGGTTAAATAAATAAAGCTTTACAAGTGTGATCTTCAGGGAACTAACAGGCAAGTGAAATAATGACATTTCTCTTAGAATGAAGCTTTAATGTAACAGTGCCCCATTCTGCTCCCCTGTGTGGCTGCCAGGCTGTTGGTTTTCATTGGGCTTATGAGATATAAGTTTTCAAAGATACTATGGAGCTGGGAAGGGGGAAGGGAATGGAGATAGAGAGTTAAACACAACAGAGATCACTGTTCTTACTGAGATTCAGCCATTTTCTTGAGAAAAGACTAGATTGCTGCTCAAGTTTTTGGTTAATTTTTAACATTCAGAAAATACTGATCCTATTCATGATACATATAATTATTAAAACTTTTATCAGTATGAAAAAAAGAAAATATTGATTCTGACTGTTTTTTTTTTTTCCAAATGCTATTACCATTTTTATGAGGGAGAATGTTCTGGGAGGTTCTCACTCTTCTATTTTTGACCACATTACTCTGTCTGCTATCAAAACTTGATGTGTGTTTTATATATCATAAAGACCAATTAGAAGGATATCATATTAAGTGCCATTTATCCTATTAATGTATAGGAAGGGGAGGCAGAGTTCCATGTTCACTTTTTTCCTAGACTTTTCAATTTCTTTTTGTTCAGGAGTTTTGTTCAGTGCAGAGCAGGAGAATCAATGATCAGTTGCCCAGTAGAATTCAGCAAGGTTACCTTCATATTTTTTATTTTTTATTATTTTTAAAGTGAAAATGAATTTTAATTTTATCATTCTCATAACTTGGCACTCATACATTTCACATAATTTCAAAGTCATAAAATTATTACACATGTTGAGATTGAAACTAAATAATGTCACTAGTCATGGGGTTAATGATTAACTAATGAATTTTCATGTACTATAAAACCTCATTAATTTAGAAGAATGTATCTGATTAGTAAAAAGTTCAAATTATGGACTGCTTTAAAAAAGGCAATTGTGTTATCTATCAACTGGGAATAATAACAGCTTATGAGATGTCAATTACATTTTTAAGGAATTATATTTTAATAATTAGATAACAATGGTTTGAACTTAGGACACAGTTTATATCACAAGTTGGTTTCTTCTAAAGGATTTAGTTTCTTTTTTTTCCTTTTATTGGTGCATTATAGTCTCACATCATAAATATCATCAAAATGGCCATTCTACCAAAAGTGATCTACAGAATTAATGCAATACCTATCAAAATAACAATGTCATTTTTTCATAGACCTAGAAAAATAAATTATAACTTTCATATGGAGGAACAAAAGACCCAAAATAGCCAAAGCAATTCTCAGCAATAAGAACCATGCAGGAGGCATCACAATTCCTGAATTAAAATTATAGCTCAGAGTTCTAGTAATTAGAACGGTATTGACGTAAAAACAGGCACACAGACCAATGGAACAGAATACATGATGCAGAAACAAATCTACACACGTATAGTCAATTGATCTTCAACAAAGGGGCCAAATACACACACCAGAGAAATGATAGCTTTTTCAACAAATGGTGCTGGGAAAACTGGCTATCCATTTGTAGAAAAATGGAACTAAATCTTTACTTCTCACCCTGGAGAGGAATCAATCTGAGATGGAGCAAAGACCTGGAAGTTAGACCAAAAGCTATTTGAGGAGGGCATAGGTTCAACACTCCAATATATAGGCACAGGTAGTAACTTCTTCAACAATACCTTTAAAGCTCAGAAAATTAAAACAAGAATTGATAAATGGGATGTCATTAAACTAAAAAATTTCTTCTCATCAAAGGAATCACGAAGAGTCTAAAGAGATAGCCTACAGAATGGGAGAGGATCTTTACCTGCTATCTTTCTGATAGCATGTTCAGAATATATAAGGAACTTGAAAGACTTTATACTAGAAATACAAACAACCCAGTCAAGAAATGGGCCACTGAATTGAATGGATACTTTACAAAAGAAGAGATACAAATGGCCAGTATATACATGAAAAAAAGTTCAACTACACTGAGATTTCATCTAACCCCAATCAGAATGGCGATCATAAAGATGACAAAAACAGTAAGTGTTGGTGAGAATGTGGGGAAATCGTAACTCTTATACACTGTTATTGGGAGTACAAACTGGTTCAGTTGCTATGGAGATCAGAGTGGAGATTTTTAAGAAAACTGGGAATGGACCCACCATATGATCTGGCTATACCACTACTGGGTATCTTTCCAAAGGGGTTGAAATCAGAGAACTACAGTAAGATATGCAAAACCATGTTCATAGCAGCACAATTCACAATAGCCAAACTATGGAAGCAAACTAGGTGTCCATCAACAGATGAATGGACTGCAAAATTATAGGAAATACACACAATGGAATTCTACTCAGCAATAAAGAAGCACTAAATTACATCGTTTGCAAGAAGATGGAAGGACCTACAGAACATGTGAAGTGATACTAGCCACGCACAGAAAACGAAGAGACAAATATTTTCCTTAATATGAGGGAGCTAGGAAGTATTTGGAATACCAGGGGGACTCCAGAAAATGGAGGAGAAACCTCAGTGGAGCCAGAAAGGAAGGGGAGGGGAGGAGAAAGACTGGTGTCCATTAGTGGAAATATTGCTGTCAGATATGGATATATATGTGAATATAACACTGTCAATCTGGGCACTTGGTATTGGGAAGGAATGAAATGGGGATGCGGGGGGGGCACAAAATACTCTGTGTATGTGTGTCATTGTCAACATAATTTAAATTATGTTGTGAGACTATAATGCCCATTGTTTGCCACATCCTCCTACACAGGTAAATCACACTCCCATTTATTTGTATTTTTATTTCTCTATTTTCCTCTATAGTGTCTCCATAGCTAGACCCCATGTCTGAGGCTGAATTATTCCCTTGACAGAGTCTGGCCCAGGGATAGCTGTGTCTTTTAGGCTTTCCCTTTAACATCCAAAAGGGAAAGCTACTTAGAGGGAGAACTGGGTTTAACTATTTGTGTCTATGGTGATGGCAAGTTGATATTCTTTAGTCTTTTTGCAAAACAATTCTAGTTGAATAATAAAAATATAAAGAATGTATTTGGTTTCTTTTTTATTTGCATCTCTTTACTACCTTCATATAGAAACACAAGTCTTCCACTATGACTAAATAAAAATAGTCATCTGAGCTTATATTTAATAAATAAAATATGAAGTGAGCCCAGTTAATTCTTTCAGCAAAAACATCTACTATGGAGATATGGTGATTCAAATTTTTACTATTGCTCTCCCCAAATTTCATAATCCTACCATTCTTTCCTCTTTCTGGCTGTGAATCATAAATACTAGAATTAGCTTTTATACTGCCCATTACTTCATTCGTAAATACAGAACAAACTGGTTGCTCCATCTTTTATCTTTCTTGCCCATAGTAAAATTAAAAAAAAAACAAGAAATGTTCAGAGAAATTTTTTAGGTTCATACCACTAATATGAGACAAATCACAGTAAATAATGTTCTTCTGTACTTATTTTTCTCTTTTTCACTGGCTTGGCAAGTCATACAGAGACATAGTTAAATACTAATTTGATATAGTGAGATGGTGGGAGATATTTTCACATTGAAAGAGTCCACCTCTACATCAAATATGTACAAGTTCCCATTTTCAAAATATTCTACAAATTTACTTTGCAGAGTTCAGAATTCCTGATTTAGTATTGTGGGTATAAAGGGTGCCAAATTGTGCCTATTAATTGTCTATCACAATAATTTCTCTGCACATAAACAGATATATTTGACATGTAGCTTGATACTCTCAGTTATGTGGGGGAGGGTGGGAACACTGACAGCTGCCCAGAACTGCTGCTGGGGTGGACGGCTGGTTGCAGGTGCATGGACTGTCTCAATTTGATAGGCTTTAAGGATTGCATTATCTCCAGTGATACACAATATCCTATCCAATGGGGTTCTTAAAAACAAAAGAAGCAACACGGTTTTCTATATTCACCATGGCATACAGCTCTGTAATATCCACTCAGATCCACATGAATACAACATCTGTAAAGTGTTATTTTTGTGATTTTTATGATCACACTATCACAGCAGCTTTGAAATTATATCACGTACCTGATATTGTGATACTTCCTTAGCGGCATGATTTTCTTTTTGCTCATAACTCTGTATGATGTATAAAGATTAGAAAACTTCTGTTTTCATAATTTCTTATGAACAGAAGAGTTACCACTCAAATGGGCTCTCAAAGTACTGTTGATTTTGGAAATAAATAGCCAATAAAATTCAGAGTGCTGAGAAGTAGAAATTAGAGAATAAGACTTAGATTTGAGGTAAAAATTGTGCTCGCCCCAATTAAAATGAACAACAACACCACAACCTGTATTAGCAAAGTGAGCTGATTCTGCTGTATAGCTTCCTAGCCTCCCTACTCCAAGTTCCGGGATGCTTCTGAAAGGAAGAAGACTGGAACTCAGAATGGCAAACCTCCCCACTGAAGGAGCAGACTCTCCCCAGGTAGGGTAGTTATTAGGGATAGGAAACACAAAGGCATGTGCCAAGACAGGAGAGAAAACTTACTGGACAAGCACAGGACCATCAGAGAAATGACATCAGGCTACTGATGGGCAGTCATTTGTGTCCCATCCAGTAGGGAAATGGGCCCTAGTAGAAATCGGGCCTTCACCAAACAGACTTGACCTCCCTCTTTCCTTCCTTCCTTCCTTCCTTCCTTCCTTCCTTCCTTCCTTCCTTTCTTTCTTTCTTTCTTTCTTTCTTCATTCTTTTTTTGTGGCACTGGGGATTGAATCCAGGGAATTCTACCTCTGAGCTAACTCTCAACCCCATTTTCTTTTTTATTTGGAAACAGGGTCTTGTTAGGTTGCTGAGTCTACATTGTTGGGACTGGCCTTAAATCTGCAATACTACGGTCTCCACCTACCAAGTACTGGGATTACAGGCAAGTGCCACCATGCCTGGCTTGGGTCTTCCTTTCCTGTGCAGAGGAACAAAAGAATGGAGCAAAGTAACTGGCAGTGTTGGATCCCTTTTCCAGAGTGATAAAGAAATTAGAAATGTCCCTTTATGTGTATGGATTTATGAGGGAAGTAAGAATCCTTCTCATCCAATTACAGCACTGAGGAGGTATACAAATGGATTAGAGTTTGCCTTCATAGAGTTTGTCTCAGTGGACACCCAAGGTAGTTGGTTATGTAAGATGTGTTAGCTAGTGCCTCCATCTGTAGGATAAAGGGGCCTGGCTCAGCTATCAGTTGACTAGTTCTTAGAAGGAAGAATAGGTCAGAAACTGGTCAGTCATCATGAGGTAGGACTTGGTGGGAGACCAGGCCGCCAGAGGTCCTCTGGGCCAGGTGAGGGTGCTCTGAAATATCAGTGGGGAAGGCAGAATGGATGCCGAGAGGATAACCATAAGTTTTACAATCATTTTTGAAAATATTAAACTATAGCTGTTTTAGGTAATTACAGTAAGATCAAATCACCTAGGACTGTCATATTTCCTTCTATATACATAATGGAAAGCCTGGAAGCCAAGGCTTAGACATTCATAAAGATCACCTGTAATAATCCTGATTATTATTAATTATCATTATTACTATTATTATGGTGGTACTGGGGGTGGAACCCAGGTGCATTCTACCCCTGGGCTATACTCCCAGACCTATTTTTTTATGTTTTATTTGGAAACAGGGTCTCACTAAGTTGCTGAGAGCCTCACTAAGTAGCTGAGGCTGGCTTTGAACCTGTGTAATCCTCCTGTCTCAGCCTCCCAAGCAAGGGGATTACAAGTATGTGCCACCATGCCCGGCTAATCCTGATTAGTTAAAACACAACCACTTGCAAACATTTGCAGTGGGTGATAGGCTACGTTACCGCCTATCTTTTGCTGTATTTCAGCATTCCCTTAGACCCATTCTAAGCACTGACATATAATTTCATAATTCTTTTAAAATGCATACCGCTATTTTTCTTCATTTTATTTAGTTATATACATTCCTGATCATCTGAATATTTTTCTTCCTTACTTGATTTTTGTTTAAAGCAGTTTAAATAGGATTTTTATAAACTGACGTCAGAAGACTCCTCATATATTTTCTCTTACCTCTCAAACATGTTTCCTGTGAGTAGTGTTGATCTTTTCTTTCCTGCCTCCTTTTGCCTCCTTATTCCTAACCTGATGATAAATCCTGGCTAGTATACTGCTGAATAATAAAGCAGAAATTTATATCCTGTTTATTAAAGATCAGAAGGCTATACGTGTATGTGTATGTGTTGTGTGTTTATGTTTCCCCATCTCCTCTCCCTCACTCTTTATTCTTATGGTGTGGTAATAAGACAGAAATAGAAAACTTTTTACTCATTGTTGAAAAGTAATCCCAGGATGTATGACTTACAGCAACGGTGACTATTATTATATCTTTTGATATTGTCTGTCAAGCATTTGGCCAGAAATTGGCTGGATAATTTTTCTGATGCTTCCCTGATGGCTTATGCCTGATGTTCTATTCCATTTTGTGTTGCTATGATAGAATACCACAGACTGGGTCATTTATAATAGACACTCATTTTTCACACTTCTGGATGGTAAGAAGTCCAACTTCAAGGCATATCCGTCTGACACTGGCCTTCTGGCTACATCAACTTCATGGAGGAATGTGAGAAGATGAGAGAATATGATGAGCACAAGAAATCACACTGAAGCCTGAAGACCTTTTACAACTGACATTCATACATTCAAGAAGATGGAACCCTCATGACTTCATCACTGCTTAAAGGTCCCACCTCCCAGAGCTGTTGTATTTACTGGAGATTCAGTTGCCAACTTTGGGGCACTGCTAACTTGAGTGGGCTCACCGGGGGCCCCTTCCCATTGAACCTCAGGACTTCTTCACATATTATTTCTTGGTGCTCAGGGCTTCATGAGTGATTCGAGAGTTCTTGTGTGTGAGCTGCAAAGCTTCTTATTACCTAAATCCAGAAGTCTCAGAATGGTTTTTTCTTTCTCATTCTATCAGTCAAGCAAGTTACTAGCACCAACTAAATTTATATGGGTAATAGCATAAATACAACATGATTAACCTGGACACTCTCTATTGGGGGGAAGGGAGGGGGAAGGGCATGAAACACAATGTAAATGTACACCACTCTCAATATGTTCCACTTATAAAAAATAAAAACTAGAGAACTTCCGGGAAGATGGCGACCGAGAAAAGCAGGGCTTAAGAGCCCCGCTAACAACCAATCTCCATTACCACAAAACCAGCGCCTTTCATAGCCAGAAAACACCATCACCAGAAAAACAAAAAAAACCCACCAGGCTCCAGAGAGAAAGCGGACTGAGAACAGAGCTCAGGGCCACAGAGGAGACACACGCGCCCGAGGACGCGGCAGCAGCGCCATACTGCCGGCGGCAGCGGCGAACTCAACGGACGGCTACAGCAAGCCAAGGTGAGCCACTGCGGAACAGCCAGGAGGGATTTCTCCACGCAGAGAGCGTCTAAAGCTCCCAGTGGCCGAGCTCAGCACACGCTGCAGGGATTCAGAGTGGAAATCAAAACCAGAGAAGAAAAAAGACGCCAGCCTCACGGCTGAGGGCGTGGCAGAGGCGCCATATTGCCACCGGCGGCGGCAGCAGCAGTGAATTCACCGAGTCCAGTACAGCTACATCTGCATACTCAAGAACAGTGAGTCAAATTGCGGGCCACAGAGGAGAAATCCCAGTACTGTACCTCCTGGGACTTGACCCAGTGAGGGAGTGGTGGTGGCAGAGATATCACACCATAGGAGAACGTGCAACCTGGCACCCCCCATAGTTTAAAGCAGCCTCTATCGACTCCCTGGGTCGGAGACTCTGTGATACAACCCAGTAAAGGAGTAGTGGGATCTGAGATAATACAGACTCGAGATCCAGAGCACCTTAAGTGAAGCCATAGTGACCTAAGGGAAGAACCCAGAGAAGGCACAAACCTCCGAAATCATGGGAAAGAGGAATAACACTGGAGTAATGAATGCGCACAACCCCACAACATCAGAACCCGATAAAACAGAAAATCAGAGATTTCTAGAAGATCAAATCAGGAAAATAACTGTAGAAATAATAGAGGTGCTTCGAAAAGAACTCAGAGAGAGCCAAAAAGAGATAAAGGATGCAATTAATGAAGAAAAGGCCTCAATTCAAAGCACAAACAACTGATTAGAACACATGGAGAACAGAATCTCGCTCTTAGAAGATGAGCAATCCAAAAATGAACGCATAGTTTCTAATCTAGAAAAAAATATCCAACAGCAGGAATCTGACATGGAAGAAATATGGGCCCATCTTAAGAGAGCTAACCTAAGAATAATTGGAATAGAGGAGGGAAAAGAAAGTGAAACCAAAGGGATCAACAATCTCTTCAAGGAAGTAATAGAAAATTTTCCAAATATAGAGCAAGAGGTTGATACACAGATCCAGGAAACTTATAGAACTCCCTTTAGACAGGATCGGAGAAGAGGATCCCCACGCCACATAATTGTCAAAATGACCAATGTGGAAGCCAAGCAGAGAATCTTAAAGGCAACAAAAACAAAGGGCCAAGTGACATTCAGAGGCAAACCAATTAGAATCACTCCAGACTTCCCAAACCAAGTCATGAGAGCCAGAAGGGCTTGGAGTAACATATTCCAAACTCTGAAAGAAAACAACTTCCAGCCAAAAATTTCCTATCCAGCAAAACTTTCTATCAAATTAGATGGAGAAATAAGAAGCTTCCATGACAAACAGAAACTGAAGGAATTTATGTCTTCAAAACCAGCGCTAGAGAAAATACTCAAAGAGATTAACTACAAAGAAGAAATAGGTAACACTCACCAGAACCAGAGAAACAAGATTTTCCATTCAACAGACAACTAAGATTGGTTATCTGTGGAGATTCATTATTTTTGTTAGTCTTTACCTATCTCTAAATTGTATTGTTTGCCTTTATTGTTGTTAATTTTTAGGATTTCTAGTTGGAATATTAATATACCTTCAGATATAGCATTTGGAAATATTTTATCCAATTCTATTAGTAACTTTTAACTCTGTTTACATTGTCTTTGGATATACAATATTTTTTTTTATTTTCTAGGGAGTTTGTATATTCTTCTGTTGCCTGTGCCATTGAAATCATAACCAAGAAATCACTGCCAATTTCAATGTTGTGAGGTTTTATGACCCAGATTTTCTTCTAAAAGTTTATAGTCTTAAGATTTATATTTAGGTCTTTTATCTATTTTGAGTTAATACTTGTATGTGGGATTAGGTAAGGGTCCAATTTTATTCTTTTCCATGTAATTATTATTTTTCAACAATATTTAGTTAAAAGATTATTATTTCCACCACCAAATGTTCGTGGAAACCTTGTCAAAAATAACTTGACAATATAGGGAAGAATTTAGCTCTAGGCTTGTATTTAACTCCAATGGTTTATATATCTGCCTTTAGAACAGTATTACACTGTTTCAATTATTGTAGCTTTATATGGTTTGAAATCAGAAAATATATATCTTCTAGCTTTGTTCTTTTTCAAGATCGTTTTGGGTATCTAGAATTCATATTCCATATTAGGATAGATTTTTTTCTGAAAAATAAATATATGAATATATGATAGTTTCACCTAAAAAAACAGAAAAAAATATGCTCTGGTAAGAAAGAAAGCAAAAAGAAATATTGAAATGTTATCTTTAAGTTATCAAAAGCTTGGTATCAGACAAAGGAAACTGTTATGTGAGATTAACATTTTTAATTTTGGATAAATTGCTATAATACTAGATGTCAACCACTAAGCCAAGCATGGGAAGGAGGGATGGGGAGGGAATGGGGTAGGGATCGGGTGGGGGCTGACTGGGCGATGTGTGCATGTATGTCTACAAAAGTTTGTATCCCACTATGATATATGAATACAGTGCACCAATAAAATAAAAAAAATAAATAAATAAAAATAAAAAAATAAAAACTAAAAAAAATAATAAAAAATAAATTAAACTAAAATGTAAAGCTGGATTAAAATTAATGTAAAGCTGCATTCAAGAGGTAGAGGAGTTAGATATTTGACTCCATCTTTCAATGATAGACGCAGCAAGTAAGATTGGCTGCCATCTTTAATCCACCACAAGGTGGTATAGTACCATGGAAAGAGCTCGAGCTTTCAGATTATTCAAACTTTCTAAGAAGGGCTTCATCACTGCCCAGCTGCGATGACTTCACCTCAATTTGTCAAACAGGAGATAATAAAACCTCTCTCATAGAGTTTTAAGAATCCACTGTGATAACTTATATGAAGTGCCCTAGGATCATACTTAGCACATAGTAGTCAGTCAGTTAATTCTCTTTAAAGAGATGTCTTTTAATTATGTACGTTCTAATTTTCTAAGAGTAGGGTTCTCTCAATTGTAACAAATTACTAAATACAATGAGATTTTTGTCTCTCCTGTTAGCTCTCACTGTTTGGAGGATTCTGGGTGGTCAAAAGCTAATTTGCGAACTCTAGCCACCTTGGCTTGGTGCCAGAGACAAAACTAGTGTGATTAATAAATTTTAGATTGCTCCAGATAATACCAATCTGACTGGAGCCAGACTTGTTTATTTTTCTATTTTTTATTTTTATTTTTGCAGTACTTGGGATGGAACCCAGGAGCATTCTACCTCTGAGGTACACCCCCAGCCCTATTTTATATTCTTTATTTTGAAATAGGGTCTCAGTGAGATGCAAAGGACCTCGCTAGGTAGCCGACCCTGTCCACGAACCATGATCCTCCTGTCTCAGTCTCCCAAATGCTGGGATTACAAGCGTGCATCACCACACCCAGCCAGACGTGTTTATTTTGCAGAGAATAGTGCCTTTAAACAGCTGAGTATGATGGTGTACAACTGTAATCCCAGTACTTGGGAGGCTGAGACAGGAGGATTGTGAGACCCTCTTTTAAAATAAAATAGGGCATTTGTGTAGGACTTTTTGACAACAGGGTTTTTCAGTACACCACTACCCTTGCCTCTAACAAGACACAGTTCAGACCTGGGCTCTCATCGAAGGGCACTGGAAAGCTCAGGTGAGAGCTACACGATCCCTCCATTGAAGTCGCGCCAGTGACCTCTGGCATTCCCATCAGACTCAGGATTCCCTCAGTATTGACATCTGTGCAAACAGGTTGTTCTACATTTGTGAACTCCCTTCCTCTTGAGCTTGTACCCCCTCCTCTTATGTCATTCTAATCATAATAAATTGGCAGTACATGCTGGCTGCCTGTGATGGAAATAAATTTTATGGTTATGGCATAATGGGAAAAAGAAGAGAGGTGCACAATACTCATACTTGAAATTACTAGACTCTGGAAACCATTATTATATCCACAGCCAAGTCTGTGGGTTTATACTTGGCATATGAATTCCTACATGCTGCTGCTAAGAGTTATGTGCAGAGGATGTTGTTAATAAATTATGATCTTCTACAGCATAATGCTTGATATTTTGTTCAGTATACTATATGGCTCTTCCCAGCATTTTTCAGTTGCCTGAGAAACAAGCACCTTTTGGATGCTTCACATTTAAAGTTTAACAAGATAGTCATTCTTTCTTTGTTTTTTTTTTTTTTTTTTTTTTTTGCTAAGATATTTGTGTTTTTACTTCTTTAAGCCATCTAGTGTTGCAATCCTGAGGTAGCCTGGAATGTGGGCTTGCAAGTTCTGCCCTGAGCAGCTGGCCAGCTGGGAGGCCTGCACAGATACCGGGCTTCACTGCTGTGGGAAAGCAGAAACCCTCCCACCACTGATGACCCCATCGATTCAATAAATCCAAAGTAAGACGCATTTAAATGATTGCTATAGAAAGCCCACTCAAGTTCTTTAAAAGAAGAATTAACGCAATTATTTAGAAAATACAAAGACAAATTATTATTTAAAAAGTTGATGATAATGCCTATTAGAGCCACAGATTTTTAAATGAGGTAATATATGTCTGCCCATCTCACTTCCAATTTGAGGATTAATTTAGATAGGGATATAGCTTTAAGCAAAAATATTTTAAGTTGAAAATTATACTTATTCGCTAAGTGATATATAGCCTATGTTATTTTTTCAATAATTCAGGTGTTAAACTAAATTTCTAGGGGGAAATATTCAGATTTTGTTATATCTTATCAAGTACTTCACAGTCATCACTATCATGCTGTATTACCTGTGTTTACTCCAGTGATTTATGTATATGGGAAGACTTCCTCTTATCCTCTTACACAGAAATTTCCATTGGATAATTTTTGTTTCTGCCCTGAATTTCTGCCCTGAATCCCTTCAAAATGTACATATTGTTCCCCAAACTCAAATGTATGTGTTAAATAAGTCTCATAGTATGTACATAATAAATATTATTTATAAATTTTTAAAATATTAAAACAACATAATTATTCAATATATCTTAAGTCCTATTAACTAAAGTACTCCTTTTTCAACTTATCAACATTTCCACCTTCCACTTATTTTCTATGTATGAGTACATTTTTATCACACAAGCATACTAAGTACTTATATACTAATGGAAAAACAATTAGACTGAAAAAATTAAAACAAGCAAAGGAAAACGTTAGCTGAGAAAATTCGTGGTGTTTTATGGATGAGATGATATATACAATTCGACTTCTTGCTTTCTTAATGAGTGGCAATAGCAAATCTGGAAAACATCTGCCTTGAAAAAGAACACTTTCTCAACTTAAAAAATGTTGCTTGGCTATTACTGTTGAGCAGCCATGCGTATCACATTTGTGGTATGAGATGTCTTGGTTGCAAGAAATTAATATTCTCATGTTTGATTTCAAATTGCCTAGAACAGGATCCCAGCATAATTCACATCATCATAAAGCCACAGATGGAATAAAGAACATGATTTACTAGTAGCAAACCTTCAACACTGCTACCCAATTCCCCACAATCATTATGACGTGAATGAAGGAAACATAATAAACTGTCGTGTGATTTTGTGACATCTGTGCCATCTAAGAAATCTGCAATACAAAAAGAAAACCTGGAAATAGCCATTTGTACAGCATACCTTTATTGTTTGACAAGCACATTTTGGCTGCACAATTAAAAAGTATTCTTTAAGTCTCAGTTCTACTATACGCACAGGTGCAGTTAGAGTAAGTTGCATTTCTACCATGGACAAGTATGTTTATCCTCTCTTACTAACAATTGATAAGTGTAAGATGAATGACTTTTTAGAAGAATGAACACGAAATAATTCTAGGGTAAACTTAGTTATTGCACTGATTTATCTAACCTTTTCAAGTTATTGTTAAATAGGTCTGAAAGTGG
The DNA here is from genome assembly GCF_963383645.1 of Muscardinus avellanarius. NCBI lineage: Eukaryota > Metazoa > Chordata > Mammalia > Rodentia > Gliridae > Muscardinus > Muscardinus avellanarius. The sequence continues at coordinate 65,508,691 of NC_137789.1, read as the reverse complement.
AAAGTGGCTGTTTATTTACAATTAATTTTTTCTTACTTTAAAAAATAACATTTTTTCTTCTAGTGGGAGATCAGACCAGAGATAAATTTCTTTTGCACTTGGAATACATATTCTTATTGTAGTAGTTGTGTATTTTTAATTTCCAAATTGCTGCAAAAGTCTGGACTTGGCAGGATATTAATATTTTCTTTCCTGGCTTGAAAGATAAATTTGGTCATGGAAAAGAATTCATTTCCGAACTCGCTCAGATATTTGTCATCATCCTTTTATTTTTTCATTTCAGTAGTGATGCATTATTATTATAAAGTGTGAAAATTTTCATTCAGTAGTGACTTTATCCAAGACATTATCTAATAGAACAGCTGGTACCTTTGGTCAGATTGACTCTGAACCTTAGAAAAGTTTGCAATCCCCATAGACCTTTGACTTGCTATTGTTATAAACAGAGCATAGTTGGAAATTTCATCCACCTAATTCATCATCTATTGTTATAGTTGGTGAAATATTTTACATAATCTGAAGAGTTTTTCCATATACAAACTAAACTTTTTTTTTTTTTTTTGTCTTTTTGTACTGGGGATCGAACCCAGGGCGGTGCACTTGCCAGGCAAGTGCTTTGCCACTGAGCTACATCTCAGCCCCAAACTAAACTTTAAATTACACATTTAGTTTAACTTCAGGCTTTTTAAATGGCACATATTTTAAGTCATGCAGTTTGTAATTTAATTTATATATCTTTGGTTTTAGAAAGTTCTACTGTTTAACCTAAAGTATGAAAAGATTTAAGTTTTAATCTTATTAGTTCCACAAAACAAACCTAGTAACATTTAAAAAGAACAGAGCCAAGTTTGATGGTAACTTCTGAACATTTTCTGACTCTGAATAGAATCATATACTGTTTACAGTTGTCTTTTGCGTGCAGGTGCATTGTGGGAAAGTCACCCATCACTGAAGTCACACGAGCCTCTTGCTTCAAGCCTTTCAGTCACATAATAAGAAATTAACAATGCTGTATTTGTTTTCTTATAATATTTCTCATATTTCTTATTCTCATTCTGTAGGAATGCATTCTAATCCAAGGGCACATTCTCATACATTCATTAATCCTTGCACTCCAAAATGATTCACATGAAAACTCAAAATCAGATGGTTTCATGTGTTCCAACTTAGCTTTTGCTAAAACAGGCGTCATCCTTGAACTTGTCATCTGCTGAGGTATTGAATTTCCTACTTCACTCAATTACATGATCTTAAGAATGTGGCCATTTGCCATTTCTGTCTCAACTTTGAACACATGTTTTTGCATCTAACTGTTCAGCTTTAGGATTACTTTAATAATAAATGACCTACTGGAGGAAAGAGTAAATCATTTAAGGAGCTACCTAAATAATACATTAAAATATTGTTTATGCTTCCACGTATCATTAATGCAATCTTCCTGGCAGTGACAAGTTTTAACTCCTTACATCATGCAAGTTCCATATCTGAGATACAAATGGATCATTCAAAGAGTAAGATATTCTTTTAGTTGTAAAAATTTTTTATTCATTTATGAAAATTGTAGACAGGGTGATATTTTGATAGAAAACCAGTTGTTATTTTCTTCTACTTTAAGATCCTGATGTGAAATATTTTAACTGAACAAACTTTGCATTCATGTATGTATATTACTCAGTTTCTTCTAAAAATGAAATAAAAAGAGGTTTGAAAGACTCATTAAATGATTGGATCACATTAAACATTTATTTGTCTCAGAATACAAATTCACTAAAGGCACAGGTTGTGTCCTTTTATTTTTCAGAGGCAGGGATGGATAAAAAAGGCTTCGACCATTGTAGGTTCTCATTAAATGTTGCTGAACTGGTCAAATCTTTATATTTGACAGATGTGAAATATCTATTCTATTTTTTGGCCACATAATAAATTTGACTAAATAATAAAATATAAGCTCACACCTAAACTAATCTCATAATCTCTCTACAGTTCAGATCACTTTCCTACAGTTGTATTGTTTGTTACTTCTGGGACGGTGGGTTCACTAAGTCTTATTAAGTCCATTTTCTTGGCTTGAAGTCACACTCCTCACTAGTTAATTACACGGCAGGAAATGAGAACTAGTTTTTCTTTCACTTTGGAGAACTTTGACCTGTACTTGTTCACTGTTTTATGAGAATACTATGTACAATGGGTCACACTGCCTCTTTTAGAATAAAACTTCTGATTTCAGAATCATTCTGGTTGGTTTGAATGTGTCCTCCAAAGCTGGAAGCTTAGCCACAGTATTGAGAGGTAGGAAATGTTAAGAAGTGCTTAGGTCATGGGAGCATGGGTTCCTGTAATGACTGTGGGAGGAGCGGGTTTGTTAGAGAAGTGAGTTGGCCATGGGATGATGCAGAAAGAAGGTCTTTTCCAGGTGTAGGCCCCTGAACTTGAGCTTCCTCAATTCTAGAGTTGATTTTTATAAATTACTCAGTCGCAGGTATTTTGTTATAGCAGCACAAAAGGATCTAAGACAAGCTTGGAGATGAAGAGAACTAAAAAGATTGTCATTCCCACTCTAACAATAAGAAGAAAGGATGACAAATTAGAAATTAATGACTTTTCTTGAGTCCACAAGAGAACTACATTTGCAGGGTAAACAATCTGAAATCTGGGAGGGACAAGGCCTGCAAAGATGTTGCCAGATTCCATATAACCTAGTAGGAAGACACATCTGGAAATTCCTAATGAATTGCTGAAGGCTGAGTGAATTGAAAGTCCTTGGGGACTCTTTCCGTGTGTGAGTGTGTGTGAGTGTGTGTGTGTGCGTGTGTGTGCGTGTGTGTGCGTGTGTGTGCATGTGTGCATTTCTATAGGATCAAACAATTAAGGTGTTCACAGGGAAGATCAGGGAAAGGCGTAAGGAAACTAGCCCCAGCACACTAGAGCAGGGGAACAGAAACCACTGAGAAACACTGACAGACTCATCTTTTCTACCATCACAAAGCAACAAAACACTCACATGCAGGGAGAAGGAGACCTCTGGGGGAGGACTGGGAACATATGCCAGACCCAGTGTTACCTCTGGATAAGGAGCAGAATTAGATTCACAATGCCTGCTTAAATCTGAGGCTTAATGAAAACATCAGAGGATACCTCCTTCCCCTGCGTCCTTACCCCATCACCCTAATAAGCATCAAATAAAAGTAAGAGTGGACTGCTGGGTGTGTTGGCGCACGCTTGTAATCCCCGCGCTTGGGAGGCAGAGACAGGAGGATTGCGCAGGTTCGAAGCCAGCCGCGCGCGCTGGCTTAGGAGATCCTGTTTCCAAATAAAAATGTAAAAATAGGTCTGGGAGTGTAGCCTGGAGGTAGAAGGGCTTCCAGGAACCCCAGTACCACCAAAAAAAAAAAAAAAAAGTAAGAGTGGAGTATAGCTGGGAGAGCTGCAAGAGACATATGCTGTGTTGTACTAGGAAAAAATCTAGGCTAATCAGGGAGACACAAGCAGAGAGCGAACAGCAAACCTAGCCCTGCTCCTGACTAGACTAACACAGACTCCTACGCTACAGTCCTAGCAGAAGGAAAAGGCGTCCTTATCTCCAAGCATGATATATATTTGTCTTAGATCAGGTTACTATAGCAAAATGCCACTGTGATTTCTCACAGTTCTGGAGACTGAAAGTCTAAGATCAGGGTGCCCGCATTGCTGAGTTCTTGGTGAGGCCCTCCTTTGGCCTTGGAGACAGTCATGTTCTTCCTTTTCCTTTACATAAAAGAGAAGGGGGTGGACGGAAGAGAGAAAGAGAAAGAGAAAGCAAACTCTGGTCTCTTCTCATAAGGTCACTAATCTATTATTAGGACTCCACCTTCCTGATCTTGTCTAAAAGAATTGTCTCCCCAAATCTCCATTTCCCAATACTATCACATAGGATGTCACAATTTTATCATATGAACCGGTCAGGGGAATATTCAGTCCCATAACAATATTTATTTTAATATCTATTGTACAACATGTCAAACTTTCAACAAAATATCCGGAGTCAGAAGAAGCTAGAAGAATTAGTCTAAAGCAACCAAGGAGTCAGCAGAGCAAAGCTAAACATGTCTTAGATGCGAGAACTATCAGACAGGAGATTTAAAATACTGTAGTCAGTGGGTTAAAGGCTCAAATTGAAAATATAAACAGTACATATGATCGAGTCCATACACTGAGGGTCTGAGGCGATGGAACTCTAGGGGAAATAAGTATAGCTACCACCCAGTTCTTGGTTTCTAACATCCTCTGGTAAAGGAACAATGTCTTAGAGAAATGGCTGCTTCTAGGACTAGGGCAGAAAATATACACGATAAACCTGGAGCAACTACCTCCTGTAATGCCAAGAACTAAAATACGTAAAACTAACAATAATAGGGTATGTTGAAAAGCCAATTAAAAGAACCCTCAGCCGGGAGTGGTGGCGCACACTTGTAATCCCAGCATTTGGGAGGCTAAGACCAAAGGATCGCGGTTCGCGGACAGCCTCAGCTACTTAGTGAGGCCCTCTGCAACTCAGTGAGACCCTGTTTAAAAATAAAGAATAAAAAATTGGGCAGAGGGTGTAGTTCGGAGGTCAATCCCGAGACCTGCAAAAAAACATATAAATAAATAAATAAAAGAAAGGAAAAGAAAAGAACTCTCGATGGCTAAAGCTGGAACATTTTTAGTAAAAAAACAAAATAGATTATTACCCAGAATACAAACTAAACATTCATAAAGCCACACTGAGACAAATAGATTATCTAAATAATTGAATAGGGGAAGAATAGACAAATGCCCCATGCAGAAAAATTTGATTATATGACTTCAACACAGACAATTAAGTAAGAATCACTTAGAAACCAGGGGAAAAGGTGTGGAGGGGAATGAATAGAAGTATTTATTTTAAAACATGCCAGGTGATTCTAATTCAGTCAGGTTTGAGAAACACTGTTTTAGGCAAAGAAAGGACATAAAACACAACCAATTATCTTAAAAATTATAGGTTTATATTGCTCACCTTTCTATAAGACCCAGGTTTTCTTATATTACCTACTAGATCTCAAAGTAAAATTGTTTTATGAATGTAGTTTTACACAAGAAAATGCCAAATGGTATTTTGAAGAGAAAGTGATGTTGAATCATCCTTTAGGCTGTTATAACTTTTGACAAAAGTTATGTTTTACTGGATTACACTTACAAACAGGATATATGTGCAAGTTTATGCATATATGTACATATGTGGTTGTGAATATATATATACACACATACATACATACATACATATTTTGGAATAAATTTTGTTTGTTGTAGTGGAAACTGGTTAAAGAAAATCATTGCTAGACTTATGTTTTCCTTTTGTATATTTTTTAGAGATTGAATAGATTTATCATGTGCTCCACGGTAAACTAACATATAAATAGAAAGTTTGGAACCCAACAAGGGTAGAAGCCAGGGAGGCGACCACCACTGGTCTCTCGTTCCTTTGGATCTCCTCCTTCAAGCTCCTGAGGTTTTGTGCTTTCATTTTGTATGTAGATTGGGAGATCACGATTGATCTCTGAAGAGATGTGTGTGTGTGTGTGTGTGTGTGTGTGTGTTACTGGAGATTGAACGCATAAGCATTCTACCTTCAAGCTACACCCCTTGCCCAATTTGTTTAATTTCTTATTTGGAAATAGGATCCCTCTAGGTTGGTGGGAGTCTCACTACTTGTAGAGGTTATCTTTGAATCTGTGATCCTCCCAAGTACTGGGATTATAGGAGTGCCCCTCCATGTCCGGCTTTAGGAAGTGATTCTAACTGGAGAAAAAAAAAAAAGTCTCCAGAAGTAATCTCTGGGTGCTAGTGGATGATGGTGTAAGGTGGTCTATTAACCATTCAGCTTCAGCTTGGAGAGTCTCTACTCAATTAATCTCTGCACCTAAAACCCCAATAGAATCATCGCCAGTTACATGTCCCTTCCTCTTGATATTTTTCTTCTTTTTTTTTTTTTAAGTATAAAGTGGCCTTTGTTAAAAAAGGAGTCAGAAAGCATAAAAACTCCATTAGTTACAGAGTAATGAAATAAAATTACCTATTACCAATGGTAATTGTTTTGATGGGCCATTTATCAAAACTTAGAAATGATTGGCCTGGTTTTGTGGGAAGAAAAGGGACATTGTGAAAATAGTAGCTTTAAATCTCATTTCTTCCAGTTACTACTGATATAATCTTTAGTAAAATTTTCTCTTTGAGTTTCCACTTTCTGGCCTTTATGGAGAGATGATAATACCTGGGCCTGTAGATGATTTGGGGGAGAATTTTAAATTATAAATCAGTTTATTTTATGGTTATAATCTTCTTCAAATTGTGTATTTCATACTGTTTGAATTTTGGTAGTTTGTGGTTCTGGATGAATTGGTCCATTTCACCTAAGTTGTCACATTTATGAGTCAAGTTCTTCACAATATTTCTTTATTTCCTTTTAATGACTATTACATCTCTTTGTATTTGATTATTGATATTGGTGTGGTTTTTAAATATTTTAATATTAATGGAACTTTATCAATTTTATTGATTTTCTAAAAAATAATATTTACAATTTTATCAATGGTCTCTTTTGCTTTCCTCTTTTCAATTTAATTGATTTCTGCTCTGGGCCTCATTGCTCCCTTCTTTCTGCTTGCTTTGGGTTGATTTTGTTCTAAGCTCTTGAGCTAAGACCTTATATTACTATTTGAGACCTTTTTTATTTTAGTTTAGTATTGAAGTTTAATGCTATAAACTTCCTTTTAGCCATGTTTTATTTATGCATCTCACACACTTTTGTATATTGTCAGGATATTTTGGTTATTGTTTTGTTTTCATTCAGTTCTGTATTTTAAAGTTCTTTAAATTTTTTTTCATTTACTCATGGATGATACAAAAAGGTTTTGTTTCATTTCTATGTGTTTAGGGAATTTTATTCTGATATTTCTCTAAAGGTTGGTTCCATATTTTGGCTATTACAAATTGCGCTGCTATGAACATGGATATGCATATGTTACTGTAGTTTTCTGATTTCAACCACTTGAAAAAGGTACACAGGAGTGCTATAGCCAGATCATATGGTGAATTCATTCCCAGCTTTCTAAAGAATCTCCATAGAAAGAAATCACACTGATATCCATAGTGGCTGAACTAGTTTGCACTCCCTCCAACAGTGTAAAAGAGTTCCTCTTTCCCCACATCCTCACCAGCATTTGTTGTTATTTGATTTCTTTATGCTTGCCACTCTGATTGGGGTCAGATGGAAAATCAGTGTAGTTTTGATCTGCGTCTCCCTGATGGCCAATGATGTTGAACATCTTTTCATGTATCTATTGGCCATTTGTATCTCTTCTTTTGTGAAGTGTCTATTCAGCTAAGTTACCCCTTTCTTGATTGGGTTTTTTTTCTAGTGTAGTCTTTTGAGCTTTTTGTATATTCTGCATATTAGCCCTCTATCAGAGTGGTGGTGGCTGGTAAAGATCTTCTCCCATTCTGTAGGCTTTCTCTTTAGGTTCTCGGTGGTGTCCTTTGATGAGAAGAAACATTTTAGTTTGATGTCATCCCACTTGTTAATTATTGCTTTAAGTTCCTGTGCTTTGGAGGAAGTTGAGAAAGTTACTGCCTGTGCCTCTATGTTGGAGTGTTGATCCTATGCCCTCCTCTAATAGGTTGAAAAGGCTGTCTTTTCTCCAGCATATGAGTTTGGCCCTTGGTCAAAGATCAATTGACTATAGGTGTGTGAGTTTGTTTCTGTATCATCTATTCTGTTCCATAGGTCTGTATGCCTGTTGTTGTGCCAATACCATGTGCATGGTACTGGGGAATAAACCCAGGAGAATTCGACCTCTCAGCTATTTCCCAGCTCTATTTTATTATTTATTTTGAAATAGTGCCTCACTAAGTCACTGAGGATATCCTCTCCTTGCTAAATTGCTGAGGCTGACCTTAAACCTACTATCCTCTGTCTCCACCTCCCAAGTACTGGAATTAGAGAGCTGAGCTACCACACCTGGCCCCACTCTACCTTTTGATTAATGCATTTAGTTCATTTGCATTTGCTGTGGTTTAGGTAACATGTCCCTGAAAGCTCATGTTAAATGCATAGTCCCCAGACCATGGTGCTATTGGGAGATACTAGAACCTTTAAGCCTATGAGTCTTGTCCTTGAGGAGGGTATTGGGACCCTGGCTCCCTGCTCCCATTCTCTTTTTTTCCTGGGCACCATGAGTTACTATGCTTCCCATCACAATGATCTTCTGTCTTGCAGCTGGCCCCAAAGTGAAGGTCCATCCGATCATGAGCTCCAAATATATAAGCCAAAATAAACACCCCTCTAGAAGTTGATTCTTGTAAGGTATTTGCTACAGGTAACGGAGAGCTATCACACCGCTAAAGGTAATTACCGACCTGTTAGTGCTAAGTCTACTATTACTTGTTTTCTTGATAGCTTGTTCTTATCCTTTTGCTTTTCTTGCCTTCCTATGGCTTATTTGGATACATATTGGTACTGTGGACTGAACTCGGAATTCTGCCTCTGAGCTACATTCCTAGCCCTATTTATTGATTGATTGATTTAGTTTGAAACATGATTTCACTAAGTTGCTGAGGCTGGCCTTGAACTTGCAATCTTCCTGTCTCAGTCTCTCACATAATGGGATTACAGGAGTGTACTACTATGCCTGGCTTATTTGAACATTTTTTAAGAATTTAGTTTTTACTTTCTTTCCCCAAAGTATTTTTTAGTATCTCTCTTTTCATGGTCCTTCTACTGGTCACTCAGGTTATTATAATACACATACATGACTTATAACAATCTGCTGGTTTAAATATGTTACCATATTGAGAGAACTGTGGAAACCTCACTTCCATTTAGATCCACTTTTAAATATCATCATCTGAGTAAAAAAAGTAATATAATTTTTGTCTCAATTTTATATGGATCATAAAATTCATGAACATAGTCTATTGAGTGTACCCATATTTTTGGCTTTTGTTATTCTTTGTTTTCTCATGCCTCACGATTCTTTATTTTACTACTTTGCTTTTGTTTAAATGAATTTCTTTAGCCAGCCTTTGAGGTAGGTTTGCTAGTGGCAAAATCTCTTAGATTCCTTTGATCAGATTATATTTCCTGATTATATTTCCCTATATTTCCTGAAGGTTAGTCTAATTGAATCTAGACTGAAATTAATAATTCTTTTCTTTTAGCACTTGAGATATATTCCTTCTAACCTCCATGGCTTCAGGGCAGAAATTCACTGTTCAAATTGTTGGTTGTTGCTTTCCCCAAGGTAGCTTATCATGTCTCTGTAGCTGCTTTCCATATTTTTAGTTTTCTAATGTTTAAATATAATTTGTCCCAGTGTGGGTGCCTTTGAGTTTATCCTGCTTGCGATTGCTGGGCTCCTCGGATCTGTAGGTCTGTGCATTTTCCAAGATTTTGGAAGCTTCCAGACATTATTTATTCAAGTATTATGTTCGCCCCCCTTTATTTCTCCTTTCTTTCTGGGACTCCAGGAAAATAATATGAATATTGGATTTTGAATATTGTCTCAGATGCCTGAGGCTCTTTCAATACTTTAAAATCTGTTTTCTATCTGTTGTTCAGATTGGATGAATTGTTATTTGCTTCAAGTTTACTGAGTTTCCTTATCAGTCTCTCAACTCTAACTCTGAGACATCCAAAGTTCTGCATTTAAAAAATCTATCCTGGACTCTTATTTCTTTGATTTCCATTTGATTATTATTATTATTATTATTATTATTATTATTATTATTATTGGTGGTACTGGGGTTCCTGGAAGCCCTTCTACCTCCGGGCTACACTCCCAGACCTATTTTTACATTTTTTTATTTGGAAACAGGGTCTCCTAAGCCAGCGCATGCGGCTGGCTTCGAACCTGCGTGATCCTCCTGTCTCTGCCTCCCAAGCGCGGGGATTACAAGCGTGCGCCACCACGCCCGGCGATTTCCATTTGATTTTTATAACTTGCATTTCTTTCATGAGATTTTCTATTTTGAATTTGTTTCAATGGAAGTTACAATTGATTCTTAAATAGTTTTTTATGACAGCTACTGAAAAAGTTTTGTCAAATAATTCCAACATCTGATTCATCTTAGTATTTACATCAGTTGATTGTCTTTTCTCATTGAAATGTAATTGTCTTTGGTATATGGGTAATGTTTTGTTGTAACCTGGATATTTTGTCCATTATATTAGAAAACCTTAGTTCCTATTTACATTTTTCATTTTGGCAGACATTCACTCTCTTTAGGCTTAGCATACAGGTCTCTGTCTTTGTGGGCTGTAGTTTCTGTGGCAATTTAAATTTCAGAGTATTCCTAGTGGAAATTTCTATCTGTTTAGTTTATCTGGTGTGACAGGGCCTTCCACTGGTGTCTGCCTGTGCTACTTATGGAAATGGAAGTGGTTTCCATAGGAAAGGTCTTCAGGTATCCCTCAATGGGAGAGGGCATTGTGGAATGTCCTTACTGGTCGCCCCCACCCCAGCTTCCCAGTTGTCCCTAGGGATAGCAGGTGGAAGGTGAGCCTTGGGCCTGCAGAGACTAGAGGCTCCCATACTGTGCATTTGTTGTGGTTGTGTTCTTCTTGCTGGCTCCATCTACCTGTCCTGGTATCTCTGGAAACAGGAAGATATTCTCAGGCCAAGAGGCTTCCTGACCCATGATGTGTGCTGTATCTGAGTCTTTCTTTATAGATCTGCTTACTCCTTGTCGTTTCAGAGGAAAAGGGTCATTTCAGACTAGGTAACAAAAAGGAGATTTTGTCCTCGCTGGTTGCTTTGGATAGAGTTCACAATCAGTTCCGCTGTCTGGCTCACCTGATGCCCTCAGAGGTACTCCACTCTGAAGGAGAAATGAGCACCTTACCTGGGCTGTCTTCCTTTTTAGATTGTGGGTCAGGAAATACAGAGTTTTGAGATGTTCCCGTCTTTTGGATGGGGAATACAAGATATTCAGCTATGATGTTGTTCCTCTGGTCCTGGTTTCTAAACCACCATCCCTTTGAATTAGTATCTTTCAAAGCTTCTGTTTTGTTTTCTTTGGCACCATTTCCAGGTTTATACTTGCACTTAGCAGAGAAGAGTGGAAAAAAATGGGGCCATATCACTTTATCTGAACAGTCCTTGTTTTGGAATGGATGTGATATAGAGTTGACCTGTAACCTGCCCCTTGTACTGCAAGTTCCTTTTAACTTGACATATTTGTTTATTTGTAAGCAACATGTCACCCATCCATATTTGTCGTTGCAAACAAAGGATCAGGACAAAACATTTAGAGACAATTTGTTAAACATCTTTATATCTGCATACATTAGAAGGTGTGGCATAGAAAAATAAAAACAAAACCATAAAGTATCAGATCCAGAATAGAAGAGTCCTATCTTAAAGGCAGCTACCAACTGAAGATAATCTATAAATGTTTAATAATATAAACATCAGATAATCAAACATTATTTTGAGTCCAGGAATGCTTTCATAATTACTTTTTTTTTTTTTTGCTGTACTAGAAATAGAACCCAGGGGCATTCTACCTCCAAGCTACACCCCCAGCCCTATTTTTTATTCTTTATCTGAAACAGGGTCTCACTGAATTGCAGAGGGCCTCACTAAGTAGCTGAGGCTGTCCATGAACCGTGGTCCTCCGGTCTCAGTCTCTCAAATGCTGGGATTACAAGTTTGTGGCACCACACCTGGCTCCTAATTTCTTTTAAATATAGATGTGGCTGATAATCTGAAAATATCTTCAAGTACAGTGATGAAGCTATGCGTGAGGAACTGGCTCAAATGGAAGAGGGGAGTCAGGTTTCTGTTCTGACCTACTCTTCATAGGAATAGATGATCCCTGTCTACTCAAGTACAACAATCTGCATAATTTGCTTTAGTATTTAGAGTATTTATGTAAATAAAATTAGATGTCAACAAAATCAGTATTTGAGTTTTATAATGATAATAACTATAACTTCATAATTATCTAAGGAATATTTCTGAGGGAAGGCTGAAGGCCTTTTATTGTGGGGTTGTGTTCTGATCATTCTTTCTTCTAGGGCCCTCTTCCTTTAGCTCTCAAGGTTTCTTTTTATCTCAAGCTTGGTTCTCCAAACACCCTTCTAGGAGACCTTCAGAATGTGTCTCATAAATGCTTTGTGTAGCCAGGTGTCTGTTGCTTACAGCATAGTATCCTGAATGATAGTTTTCTTTTTTTCAGTTTAAATTACTTTAGTCACTATAATTATTCATACTGTAATATTTAACCTGTATTTAATTGTGTATTGCAATAAACATATAGAATTGTGAAATACTATGGAATGGAACTAAGTTTAAAATAAAAGGTTAGCCTGGTGTGGTGGCGCACACTTGTAATCCCAGGATTTGGGAGTCGGAGACAGGAGGATCGCAATTCGCAGCCAGCCTCAGCTACTTAGTGAGGCCCTTTGCAACTCAGTGAGACCCTGTTTCAAAATAAAGAATAAAAAATAGGTCTGGGGGTATAGTTTCAAAGTAGAATGCCCCTGGGTTCCAGCTTCAGTACCGCAAAAAAAGAAAGAAAGAAAGAAAGGACGAAGGAAGGAAGGAAGGAAGGAAGGAAGGAAGGAAGGAAGGAAGGAAAAGGTAATTGGATTGTGGATTCAGAGAAAGAACCATTACACTTTTTTGGGTGGAGATGGAGAGAATACAGAACTTGAATGCAGCCAAGCATGGTGGCGCAAGCCTGTAGTCCTAGTACTTGAGGGGCGGAGACTGACGGAGCTCATTTTCAAAGATAACTTTGACAAATAGTAAGACACTCATCAACCTAGCAAGACCCTGTTTCAAAATAAAAATAAAAAATAAGGCTAGGGGTGTAGTTCAGAATGCCCTCGGATACAATCTCTGGTATCACAACACAACACAACACAACACAACAAAAAAATAGATCTGGCATGGTGGTACAGGCCTGGAATCCCAGTGCTTTGGAGGCTGAGACAGGAGGATTGCAGGTTTGAGAACTGCCTTGGCAATGTAGTGAGGCTCTCAGCAACCTAGCAAGCTCTTGTTTCAAAACAAATGAATTAAATAAATAAATGAATAAACAGGCTTGTGTATAGCTCAGACATAGAATGTCCCTGGGTACAATCCCAAGTGCCACACACACACACACACACACACACACACACCCCATTTAGACAAATTAAAATCCAAACTGAGTAGTTGCTGAATTTTGTTTTTATGGTTAGCTAAATAAGCTTAAATATCTATTAAATATATTTTGTGCATTTTCATGATCTTTATATATGAGCACTATAAATAGGCATGAAATAGATTCTGTGGCCTAATACAATCTGATTACCTTAGATTGGTATGAGTGTGCCTATGTCTGCCTGTAAGACAGTCCTGGCAGTCAAGGAGGAATAATAGGGCAGGAGAAGAGGGCACCATCAGATGTATTAGTATGAGGTCCTTTAGAAGAAGATGCTCAGTTTTAAATGATTTTTATTTTTTCCTAAAAAGACATTTAATTTTACCCAATTGCAAACCATATTGAGAGAAAAAAGTTCAGATGTCCACATTTTGATTATGTTGGGGGATCGCATGTCTTCCCAGAAGCCCTGCCCTACCCAACATGCTGTGCTTACGGGTGGTAAGGAGCGGCGTCAATGAAAGGAGCATAAAGTAAACTTGTAAAGAATGTCCTCATGTGTTACAGACACAATTCAGCATGTTTATTATAACTACTGAAGCCAGAGGATGGATTCCTACATGTAATGTCATGACCTCACTGAATATTGTATTTCACTCAGCTCTAGAAGCCTCAAAATCTGTAACAAATCATAAATGCGCAAGAAAGGTAAAAGCAGCATCTGAAATACAGCTATTAGAGCACAGAGAACTGTATTTTCATTTTTATACTTTTATTGGTGCATTGTAATTGTATATCTATAATGAGGCCCAGAGTGATGGACAGTACTTGGGTTTTTTGTTAAAGAATCATTTTTTTATATTGTTGAGATGAACAATATGAGTCAAAAAGATTGTGGTTGATTCTGGAAACATCATGAAAACATAGGTTTTTTAAATTATGATGTTTTTAATTCCTAGAAGGACATAAATAACATGTGTATATTTTAGTAAATAGTAAAAGAAATAGGACCACATTCCCTCTATTCCATTTTAAAAAGTATATTATCAGTATCTTTTTAGTGTCTACATTTCTTCTAAAATCTCTTCTTCTCCCTCTATCTTAAAGGTAACTGTGAGCCTGAAATTAGGTGATTCATGTAATTTCCATTAGGATTTTATTACATATATATATGCAATAAATATTTAAAATTTATATGCTGCTCAAGTGTCTATTGTGTATGTTCCTTTGATTTTTAATTTTTTAAATTTTTTTATTTTTTTATTTTTTTATTTTTTGCAGGTCTGGGGATGGAAACCAGGGGCATTCAACCTCCAAGCTACACCCCCTGCCCTATTTTTTATTCTTCATTTGGAAACAGGGTTTCACTAAGTTGCAGAGGGCCTTACTAAGTAGCTGAGGCTGTCTGCGAACCACGATCCTCCTGTCTCAGTCTCCCGAATGCTGGGATTACAAGCTTGAGCCTCCACACCTGGCTTTAATTATTTATTAATGTTATATTTAAGATTTAATCAACTGGGCATGGTGGCACACACTTATAATCCCAGTACTTGGAAGCCTGAGACAGGAGGATCCCAGGTTTGCTACTAGCTTCAGCTACTTAGTGAGGCCCTCTACAACTTAGTAAGACCATGTTTCAAAATAAAGGATAAGAAGTAAGGCTGGGAATGTAGCTTGGAGGTGGAATGCCCCTCAGTTCCATCCCTAGTACCACACAAAAAAGATTTAATCATGTTGGTGCTTAATCTATAGGTTTTTATGGTTATTGCTATGTAGTATTCATTCACAAGCTTCACAGATATTTTATTCATACTACTACTAATAAAATATATTTCAGTGCTTATTCTTAGAGGATGCAAATGTACAGAATGTGAAGTAATTTAGAAATACTGACTTTCAATTCCAAACATGAATACTTACTTATGAGTTTCTAGAGAAGATTATTTTATAAGCTTTTGTGTGTGTGTGGAACTGGGGGTGGAACCCAGGAGCTTTTCTACCTTCAGGCTATACTCCCAGACCTATTTTTATACATTATTTGGAAACAGGGCCTCACTAAGTTGCTGAGAGCCTCACTAAGTAGCTGAAGCTGGCTTCGAACCTGTGTGATTCCCCTGTCTCAGCCTCTCAAGCGTTGGGATTACAAGCCTGCACCACCATGCCCCACAATTTTATGAGCTTTTATGACCATGACCTCAGTAACCTATAAATAAGCTTTTACAAAGTTTTCACGAAGCAATTATTTGATTACCAAGGATATCTTTTTATATTTTCTAGTCTATTCCATTCCACTCCATTTCATTTTATTAAAAAACAAAAAAGCAACCTTACTTATATCTTTTGGTCTTAATTTCTTGAGTCACTAGAGGGTTATTATCAGACAAATAGCAGTTAACACTGGTCCTGTCCTTTGATGAGCACTGGTGCAGGCTGCCCTCGTCTCTGTTACACAGACCCAACTCATTTGAAGTCAGCTGTGAAGGTTTCCCCCTCAGCAACAGTAACACTTGTCCCACACTTTCCAGCTTCACTCAGGTTTGTCCTTCTTCTATTTTCCTTGTTTTATTATATTTCATGTTCTAAATTTTAAAATATTGAACGGGGACCCACTTGTTAAGCTCACCATAGACAATTCAAATTAGAGTACACATTGGTCTATCAATGAAAATATGAAGAACTTTCATAAGAATTCAGAAGTTTTAACTTTGGGGGCATTTTAGAAAATGAACTTATTTTTTAGAGCAAACATTGGTTCATGTTAAACGAGTATACTAAAAGGGCTATGGAATCAGAAGCTCAGGCCTGAATGAATGTTTAGGGGTCTTAAATTGTCTAGATCAGCAATCAATTGTGAAAAGGACAAACCTAGAGATAGATTGCTTTCCATTTTAATCCAGATCAATAGAAATTTTAGCAACACCCACCTGTAGATGAAATATGTGGTTTGTGGCTGTTGCAGCTCAAGTCGACAACATATTGAAGAAGTCCTGGTGTTGTCTTCCTACCATTTCTATTTACACTTGGGCAACACTGATTCCTTCACTTCCCCCACTGTCTTTAGTGACAAATGATAAGAAGAGATTAAAATCATTTGTTTCTTTCATTCTTAATTCTCCATCCTTGAGATAAATTTCTGGTGTGTGTGTCACTCACTAGTGGGAAATTAGGGTCTAAGGAGGCAAAGCAACTTTCATTCTATGACTTGCGCCTCTAACTGGCATGTAGAAGATTCAGGAGTGTAGGATTTCTCGATTTCCATGCACACAATCCTTCAGAGGTTTGCAGTATCCACAGCCCTCAGCTATTCCCAGCTCTCAGGCAGATTAGCAAGGCCAAGGACGCAGTTAAGTTATCTTTTTGTAGACAGGCAGCAAATTTATTTATGGCAAATTCTTTGGCTACTTGCCAACATGGAGCACTGTTCACACAAATCTGGTTGGGGAGGGGAGGCTGAAAAAGGACTGGGAGGGCATCACTGGGCTTTCCTATGGGGCTTCCCATAGGAGCTGTAGAAGGGCCATTTGGGCAAAGGTTCCTGGATCCAGCTAAAAAAGAGAGGCGTATTTAACATTAGATGGGTCTTTCTGCTGCTTGGGGAATGATGTGTATGGTATTTTAGTAGCACCATTTCATTTCGCAGAGCAGCACATGGGACCCAAGAAGCAGGGAGAGTCACACTGGGAGCAGTTAGCACAGGCAATTCTTGGTGCTGCCCTGTTGGCAGTTGGGCAACTGAAAATACAACTCATGCTGCAAGGTGGTTGAGAGGCTTCTCAAGCCACAAGGCTTCATCCTGATCCACAAGTTCACGCAACCTACAGTTTCTTTTGTCACTTTACTCCCAGGCTGCCGTGCTCTTATTTAAAAAAGAAAAGAAAAAGTACTTGCTTAGTGTGTATGACTCTGTTGATTTGATTCCAAGCACTATAAACAAATCAAAACAAAAATTAATCATTGAATACAAATGCATTTTTCATCGGATGATTTTTAGTTCTTAAAATTTATGGTTTCAAGATGGTGTGTACACACCTGTAATTCCAGTGCTTGTAAGGGTGAGCCTGGAGAACTATAGGTTTGAGGCCACTGTACAGTAGTTTAGTGAGATCCTGTTTCAAAAGTTAAAAATAAAATGGGGCTGGTGTTTAGCTCAGAGGTAGAATGTCCCAGTACCCCCCAACACATAGAAGTATGATTTCAATACAGTTATTTTGCATTTTCTCATTTGTGTTTAAAGTAATAACATTATTTAAATGTGAGTCAAAAGGCTAGAAAAAAAAAACAATTGTAGTTTACAGTCATTCTTAGATCTAATACAGATTGAGATTCAAGAAATGACATTAATTTATAATTCATTCATTTACCCACCACCATGCCAGATGCCAGATACATACCTGACATTTACAAAAAAAAAAAAGCTTGCGATTTTGCAAAATACTCACATGAATCATTTACCCAAAGTCCCACAGAACCTTGACAGTGAGTGTCTTTGTGGATCCACTGAGGTTAGGACTGATGACTCTGTGGAGCAGGTAGAGACCTGCTCAACCTGGCTGAAGCCTGAGGGTTCATTCTGAAGGCAACTGGGCTGGCAAAGCGGATGTCTGAAGGCACGAGGAGATTGGCCACAATTCACCCAGCCCTCCCATCAGCCTATCTTGAGCCAGTCTCTATGCTTTAGATGACAAGGCTCAGAGAAAGAGAACCTGAATGCTGCTAGTAACTGACTGTCATCCCTCCTAGGAGTATTCACCAGAATGCTCAGTGCAGCCAGGAGGAACTTACAGATATATCTCATGATGGAGATTCACCTATGAGGAAAGCTGGGCAAAGGAAATATTTTTGTACAGTGACTCTTCCCAATACCACTAAAAATAGTAAGTTCCAGGTTGATATTAAAAAAAAAACCCTAAAATTACCTAGTTGTAATGGACGGATCCAAAGTGGATTTATCATTAACTGGGAACTGCAGGTAGGAGGTCCCTAGTGACAAGATGTATGAAAACCCTTACAGCATCTCCTGTGAGAAAAAGCTGGAATTTTGGACATTCACCCAAGCCCCAGTGCCACATTACTGTGGCCACATAGGGTTTGGCCCTTTTTCTGGAATCTCTTTCTTCTCTATATCTTAAAACATAAAGATATTTGGTAAACAGAAATGTAACCGAGGGCAGCATGTATTAGAAAATGTGTAGAATGATGACAATGATATAAAAATTATGTTTTCAAAATTTTGCCACTATTGAGTACAACCCATCAAGAAACTGCTTCCGTATATATGTGAATAAATTAAGGAAATAAAAATAGCAGAAAAGATTGAGTTTATTCTGCCTCCACTACTCAAGTGTCAGCTTATGCAACCATGTCCCTTTTACTCTTCCGTCACTTGCTGCATATATGGAGAAATAAAAGATGTTCTGTCCACATCCTTGCTTTGACAGGTAACTCTGCAAATACATTATTCATTAGTCTAGAGGACACACCCAATCTTCAGTGACTTTAGGGTTACTCTTTGAATGTGGATTAGCCATGTTACCTGTTCCCTCGTCGAAGAAACCCTAGGTGATAATTTTTGTTGTTGACCAAACTGTTTCCTTTGTGTTATTTTTCTTCTGCAATAGATTCAAGACTATGATATTTGCTGTGCTATTTTAGTTTCTTACTGCGTATGAAAAATTCCCAACCTGCTGATAACCAGTTGAATGCATTCTCAAACCATTGGAGAGAATGATTCTTAAGACTACTCAAGAGGCATCTAGAACTGGAGGCTGTGTTTGACTTCTAGAAAGTGGACAAAATAATCTACAGGTAAACCAATCAGCTAATGAGATGCATCAAGAATTCCAGTTAATAAATTATTTAGCCTGTTGTGGAGATGAACTAGTTTTTTTCCCTTTCTTCCATATCATGCATTTGATAATATTCCACATTTATTAATAGCCTTCATGAAACCTGTTGCCAAGTCTTTCACGCCATATGCTCTTGGTGGTACTAATGGGCGGGGATGCCCTGGCAAAGACAGAAAAGGAGAGAAGTTGAAGCAGAAGATGACCCCAATTACAACAGGCAGTGGGACTCATGCACTTTTGTAGATGTTCTAGTGACATATCTACCTCAGGTTTGGAAAAGACAACATGGGTTTTAGCTTCATAGGGGATTGCATCTTATGAGGACAAGAAACAAACAATCAAAGACATAGTCAAGTGCTAAGGATAAGAGAAATGACAAAAATTCTATGTTGCTCTCAAAATTTAGTGCACAGAGTGGGATTCCAGACACTGGAAAGCCAAATATAGAAACTGATGTTGTCCAAGATCTCAACCTACCTTGAGAAGAAAAGGAATTCTTAGCAGTGAGCTCAACCGTGGTGAAAGGGTAACACAAACCCAAGTGGCCTTCTGTCTCAGGGTTTATATATGAGTAGATCATGAGCGGTATAATGTAATGCCCACTCCCAGTGGCAGGCTTCTACTACAGCAGCTGGGAAAGCTAAATGTTTGCTTTCATAATCTTCCTTGCCATAGGAGGCAGATAAGAAATACAATCAGAAGTCTTCTGGAGGGGGCTTAAGGGTGAGACTCTGGAAAAAACTTAGCTTTCCTAATGAAAAGGACAGATAGCTCTGCCCTTTCCCCCTTTTTCTCCTACTTCTGCCTTAAATGGGGAGGTGTTTCCAGAAGCTTCAGGCAACCCTATTATAAAAGCATGGAAGGCCAACAGAACTTTAGAGTTCCTGTTCCCAAGACTGTGGAGCTACTGAATGAACACCAGCATCTACCCACCTTCACAGTTATTATATAAGAGAAATTATTTCACCAGGTATGGTGGCACATGCTTGTATCCCAGCATTTGGGAGGCTGAGACTGGAGGCTCGCAGTTCGCTGACATTCTCAGCTACTTAGTGAGGCACTCCGTAACTTAGTAAGACATGTTTGTTTTGTTTTGTTTTGGTGGTACTGGGGTTCCTGGAAACCCTTCTACCTCCGGGCTACACTCCCAGACACTCATTTTTTATATTTTTTTTTTTGGAAACAGGGTCTCTTAAGCCAGTGAGTCTGGCTTCCAACCCGCTCGATCCTCCTGTCTCTGCCTCCCAAGCGCGGGTATTACAAGCATGAGCCACCACACCCAGCGTGAGAAACTGTTCTTTGTTTTTCTTTTTTTTTTTAAATAAAGAATAAAAAATAGGGCAGAAGGTGTAGCTCGGATGTTTAATGCCCCTGGGTTCCATCCCCAGACCTGCCAAAAAAAAAAAAAAGAAAAAAAGAAATTATCTGCAATTTATTGAGGCTATAATAAACTTTTATTTTATTTTATTTTGCGGTACAAGGGATGGAACCCAGGAATATTCTATCAGTGGGCTACAGCCCCAACCCTATTTTTATTCTTTATTTTGAAACAGGGTCTAACAGTGTCTCATTGAGTTGCAAAGAGCCTCACTAAGTAGCTGAGGTTATTTGCGAACTGGGATTCTCCTGTCTCAGCCTCCAGATTGCTGTAAAGTTCAATGATATTAACACCTTTCTAAAGGTTCAAGTGTACGCCACTACGCCCACCAATATAGTAAAACTATACTGATACAGGCTATTGGCACATTACTTATTCATATGACATCTACATTGTGTGAGTTTTCTCTTAACTAAAACTTTTCATGTAATTTTTTTTATTAAATGCTGTCCTGTGTTTCAGATATTTCTGGGTGGGCTGAGAAAAGGCACAGAGTATATGCCTTTGGACAGTATCCTGTAGAAGTCCTGGGAGTAATTAATGAGGTATTGCTTGCATAGATGAGGTACAAATGTAATGAACACTATACAAAAATGAAGTCATTTGCTGCAATTTTCTCTGAGCTATATTTTCCAGTATTTTGATAACTTTATAATGATTCATCCATTAAGATACCAATTCCATTCTTGGAGTTTGGGAGTAGTTTCTGATCCTGGTACTGCTGAAGTTAGCAGATCCTTTAAGGTCAGGAAAGGCCATTTGGGATTGAGAAGAGCAAGAGGCAAAAGTCCCTTAGGAGGTGAGAGGGGGAAGAAAACGGAGTGTTATGGGAAAGCTAGAGCAGGAGTTCCAAAAATTTTTGTTTTATTTATTGCTGTTTCCTCTCAGCTAATATTTTGGAACGTTTTGAACGATAGAGCATTTTTAATTTCAAAATACCAATTGTATCTCTGTTATTTTTGGTTTATTTTAGAGTCAAAGTCCAAAATTTAATTACTCCAGGGAAACTTTCCTTGTGAAATTTCCCTCTCTACCCTCCCATATCCAGAAGGGATAAAAAGCCATCTGAGATACGTGCAATCTTATGAGCTTTGTGGTTCTCTTTTCAGGCAGAGGCTTGGCTATGAAGATGTTTGATTTGAACCTTTAGAAAGGTGTTAATATCGTTGAACTTTACATTCTCTAAGTGGTGAAGACAAATAGAAAAAGTCTGTTTGAATGGAGGGCTTTGAAATCTATAAAAGTTAAAAAAAAATTGAAAGTTAAAATTCACTGAAAGTGTCTTCTATAAAATATACTATTTCTAGTATTTTTTTTTGTAAAACCAAGTTACCTTTTAGAACTTCACATTTCAAACACAATAATAAAAACAAAGCAAAACAAAACCAAGAACACAACATTTTTGATGATAATGAAATAATTTTCTATTGTTTTCGGGTGTTCGTGCTCAGCATATTTATCTTTTATATTCATGTAGTACTTACCAGGAATGTTATTAGTTATGCTTCCTGAGAATTCTAAGGGCAAATTTGTATCATTAACTGGTTTTATATTAAGAAAACTGGAAAAGGCTCATCAGAGGCCTCCTTTGTGTCCTGTTGAAATAGAGACATGAGCCAAGTTGCTGAATAGTACTATACTTGACTTAACTTTTAAAGGGCTCTTTAAATAGCTCTTAAAATGAAAAAAGGAAATGGCTTCTTAGCAACATTGTCTTTCCTAGAAGTCTATCCTCCAGTAATATTTCATATGTATTTATTCTCTAGTTCAGCTACTTCCCAAATCAAAATTGATATTGGCCTTTTTTTTTTTTTTTTTGTACAGAACTTGGATTAGGTAGCAAGCCTGTGGGAAAAAAATTATCTGATAGTTACGCAATACTCTTTCCACAAACAAAGTTTCAGTTCCAGTTAGATCTAGAAGAAAAGGGTTTATGTT
The DNA here is from genome assembly GCF_963383645.1 of Muscardinus avellanarius. Lineage (NCBI taxonomy): Eukaryota > Metazoa > Chordata > Mammalia > Rodentia > Gliridae > Muscardinus > Muscardinus avellanarius. The sequence continues at coordinate 65,486,380 of NC_137789.1, read as the reverse complement.
GGCCTCTATCTAGAAAACTGGAAAATATTACATTATCTAGAGATATTTGATCTGATGAAACCTTGTGTAAAAGGCTCACATAATGTATTTGATTATGTTTCCCAAAGCTGGACAGGAGTAAAGCAGAGAAAGATTGTGGGTAGACTTACTAAAAGCTAGTGGCTTTGTTATGCTGAACACACTTGGCTTCTCTCAGGACTCTTTGGCTCAGAGTGGGATAGTTCAGAATCAAGAAAAGTCAAGAAGGCAAGGAGCTAGACTTCCAGGTGTTTGGGTTAGCTGTTTTTCAGTCTTCTTGACCTGGGTACACCAAGAGTCAAGAATATGTTGAAATTGTTCATGTTACCACCACCTGTGCTCCAGACTACTCAGAGGATCCTTCAGTGGAACATGCCAAAGCCAAGTTTTTATTTTTTGTTGGTGTGTTTGTTTTTTCTTTGTGGTACTAGGGATTGAACCCAGGGCATTCTGTCTCTGAGTTATACCTCCAGCCCTATTTTTTTATTCTTTATTTTGAAACAGGGTCTCACTACAATGCAGAGGGGATAACTAGCTGAGGCTGTTCTTGAACCTGCAATCCTTCTGTCTCAGTCTCCTGTTGTAAACCTTGTAGGATTACAAGTGTGTGCCACTATGCCTAGCTTGAAAGCCATGTTTTTAAGGGAGAAACAGTTGATAGTTAATTTCAGGGTCCTCACTAATATTTATATTTTGTTCTATGAATGTATAAACTATTCTACAATTTAAATATAGTTATTCTATTTTTTAAATTTTTTATTATTTAATATATTTTTATTGGTGCATTGTAGTCAAACATCTCAATGGAATACAAGACTTGTGAGTATATACAAGCCTCCAATCCCCATCCCATTCCTTCCCCCTCCCTCGATTCCATTCTTGATTTAGTGATTAACTTTGATATATTTGTTTAAGTACATCATGTGTTTTAAAGAGATTCCATCTTCCCCCCTCCCATCCCCTCTGATTGGTCACCTTAATTGCTCCTCCATAGGGCCCTTTCTTCAACTAGATTTCCTCCTATTACCCATTTCTTCTTAGTTTTTGCATATTAGGGAATGCATCTGATTTTTTATTTTCTGTGATATTTCTCTGTGTATGCTGCATTGAATGTTCTGATCCCTCTCTTGAAGGCCCCGGCACCGGCCTGGCCACCCGGCAGACTCTAATTCCAGCCTAGCTGGCTCCAGCACCAGCCTTACCTTATGGCAGGCTCTTATCCCCACCTTGCTGGCTCCAGCAATGGCTTCACTACAAGGCAGGCGCCCATCCCGGCCTTGGAGGCCCCAGCACCGGCCTCACCCCTCGGCAGGCTCCTATCCTGGCCTCAGAGGCCCCGGTACCAGCCTTGCTCCTATCCTGTCCTGAGAGGTCCCGATACCGGCCTTGCTGTGCATCGGGCTCTGATCTCTGTCACTGTGAGCATGTTGTCTATAAATGTTCCCTTTTTTCTTCCTTTTTTTTTTGGTGGTACTGGGGTTCTTGGAACCCCTTCTACCTCCGGGCTACACTCCCGGAGACCTATTTTTTTTTAATATATTTTTATTTGGAAACAGGGTCTGTTAAGCCAGCGAGGCTGGCTTCAAAACTGCACGATCCTCCTGTCTCCGCCTCCCAAGTGCGGGGATTACAAGCGTGCGACATCACGACCGGCATTCTTCCATTTTTTTTTTTTAATATAAGAAAGCAGTACATGTCTTTTGCAAAAGCTGGGACCCCCCCCCAAATAACTAGTGGCAATTAATTTTATCTTCCCTCCAAAGACAGAGGTCTACAGCTTTACTTCAGAGAGCAGGCTCTCTGCTCCAAGTGCACCCTAGCCTCCAGCTCGCGCAGAGGAACGTGGTGGCCATGAGGGCTGATATCTCCCAGAATACACAGTGTGGTGGCCCATCCCGGCTATGCAGAGCTACCTCTGATACTCCCCAAACCCTTTTACCACTTAGCATGTTGTCAAGAATTCCCGAGCATGTGTGGCAGGAGCAGTCTACTTTTGGGTAGATTTCCTCAAAAGTTCAAGGTGGATTGGATAGTTATTCTATTTAACAAATCCATATTGGCATATTAATGCTATCTTTGTAAAGAATAATTTTATAATCACATGGTCTGGTGTGGTGGCGCATACTTGTAATTCTAGTACTTGGGAGGCTGAGACAGGAAAATCTGGGTTTGTGTCCAGCCTCAACTACTTAGTGAAGCTTTCTGCAACTTAGTGAGACCCTGTTTCAAAATAAAGAATAAAAATTGGGGCTGGGGATGTAGCTCGAAGGTAGAATGTCCCTGGGTTCAATCCCCAGTAACATTAAAAAGAAGAGTCTATGTTGTCATGTATTGAATCTACGAAACACATAGTAATATAGAAATTGGGTTGTTGATGTGATTATGCAAGTATTAAATTGTTTTAGGATATCAAATATTATGATTATAAAAACATTTAATAGGGGAATTTGGGTAATAAAAAGTTTTAATAGAAAAATGTGAGAGCACATAACTTTCTATCTCTGAATTTCTCCTTATAGGGGAAATCTCCTAGGGGCAGATGGTTCATTTTGAGGAGGTAGTATTTAGCTATCTGTTTTGATTTGGTTTTGCCTTTAAAGTCATATGCCCTTTATTTCTGGGCATAGAGATAGGCAATACATTATCAGCATGCAGTGTTTCTTAAATCTTAGTTAATTCAAGTCTTAATAGAAAATGAATGTTTGTATTGTGAGACAATTCTGAAGAATTAGATTTCTTTGATTTGGAGGTATTTATTAGACTCTAGGGAGTACTAGTACAAGGAATGGATGCAGAAAAAAATGGTAAATTATTAAGGTAGCTACCACTGTAAAGAAATGGAGCTTAATTTCATGGGAAAACACTGAGAACTGGTGCATATGTCTTGGAATAGCTCCTTTGACGAGGAAAGTAAGTGCGCATGTGTATGCACTAGCTCCTGTCATTCTCAGTTGAAGGCTGCTCTCAAAGAGTGTTAATTCCCTAGCACTTGTAATTCCATGGTTCTGGCAAGAGTCTTCCAGCACAGAAAGGCTGACCCTGGCCATTGAAAGTCATCTGGAGTAACTGAGTAGTGAGGTTCATGAAATAGCGGTGGGGCACTGGCAATGGCAGGCGGAGTTACTGCAAGTGACCTAAAAACGTGTGCATGGAAATCATCCTCACACATGAAAAGTTTGACAGCCACTAACACAAGCTATTAACCAGTGAATCATAGATTTTCATAGGATGATACAATTCTCATTTTGTAGGTAAAGAGATTAAAGTCCAGAGAGCTTCCGTGCCTGGATCAATGTCACAGAACCACTTTGGGCAGAATGATTTAATGAATTGTGATGAACAATTTGATTGTGATTTATTTGAAGGCTAGAAATTTTAAAACATTCATATATGGGCACTGTGACTCCGGTGGAGTTAGCCTCCCCTTTCAGCACCATTTCCCCTAGATCCATCAACCATGCGGTATGAGTTCCAATACATAACTCTATGAGTTCCAATACATAAAAACCATTTGCCTCTAGAAAGGCACTCTACTCCATCCCTCTCAAACTTTGCTTAGGAAAAGGTCTTTCAAATTTACTGATATCAAGGGATAAACACATCAGTTCACTCTATATTGAAGTATGTGCTCCATAAGAGAAGATAATGTCTTAAGCTTCAGTGATGAAACCTCAGTTTGGGTCAAAAGAGCCTAGTATTAAGTCTTCATACACATGAATTGTCACATACTTTGGGAAAACACTGCTGATTATGTAGCCATTAAAGTGCTTATATAAAAAGAGATTTACTTAGCCTGAGGAACAGTGGTAGTCCTTGGAAAAGGAACTCAACATTTAACCACTATCCATTCAACAAATCACTATAATATAATCATTACTAGAGTTTTATAATTTGAAAATGCATAATTTTGCCTTTCACCATATTGGTTTAAATACCAAAATATCAGCTTTCTATAGGAAAAGTCCTATAGACTACTAGTATTTTACTTTTAACTACCTTAATGTCTCCCAAATTATGTTTTTTGACTAGTATTAAGTTGCATTTAATTAAATTAATTAATTAATTTATTTATTTTTGTAGCACTGAGGATGGAACCTAGGGATATTCTACCTCTGAGCTACACCCCAAGCCCTAATTTTTAGTCTTTTTTACTTTTGAAACAGGGTTCCACTGAGTTGCAAAGGGCACCACTAAGTAGCTGAGGCTGTCTACAAACCGCGATTCTTTAGTCTCTGCCTCCCAAATGCTGGGATTACAAACTTGCTCCACCACGCCCAGCATTAGTCTTTTTATTTTTTTTAAAGGTAAAATATTTTTTCTATTTTTAAATTTATTTTTTATGTGGATCTTATTGAAAATGGCATATATTCAGACTGTGCTTGGTGCCCTGTCCCCACCTTCCTCTTCTCTCTCTCCCAACAACGTGTGTCCATGTTAACCATGCTACGTTCATACTTTTACACATATTTGAATGTAGTTTTGCTTTAATATGCCCAAACAAGCAAAGCTAGAATGGAAAAGTAGGAGAGGAAGAAGGCAGGGGTTGATTAATGGAGGAGCTACAGTCATTTTATTTTTTATTTTTATTTTTTTAAATTTATTTTTATTGGTGCATTATAATCATACATCACATTGGAATATAAGACTTGAGAGGATATACAAGCACACATCATCCAATTAGCCCTCATCCAGTCCCCATCCCATTCCCTCCCCCTCCCTCGATCCCATGCTTGTTTGGTGACTAACTTTGATACATATGTTTATGTACCTCCTGCTTTTTAAAGAGGCTCCATCCTCCCCTATTCCATACCCTCTGATTGGTCACCTTAATTGATTCACTATAGGGCCCTTTCTATAGCTCGACCACTTCCTATTGCCCCTTTCCTCCTAGTTATTGCTGATTAGGGGAAGCATCTGGTTTTAATTTTCTGCAATATTTCTCTGTGCATGCCGCATTGAAAATACCGATCCCATTCTTGACGGCCCCAGTTATGGCCTGGCTACCCGGTGGACTGATCAGACCTCGCTGGCTCAAGCAGCAGCCTTGCCTCATGGGAGGCCCCGGTTCTGGCCTCGCTGGCCCTGACACTGGCCTAACCCCTCAGATGGCTCCGATCCCGGCCTCGGAGGCCCCAGCAATGGCCTTGCCTCATGGGAGGCTCCGATGTTAGCCGATGGCCCCGGCATCGGCCTAACCCCTTGGCAGGCTCCAATCCAGGCTTCGGAGGCCTCAGTAACGGCCTTGCCTCACGGAAGGCTCCGATGCTGGCTAGTGGCCCCGGCACCGGCCTAACCCCTCAGCAGGCTCTGATTCCGGCCTCGGAGGCCCCAGCATCGGCCTTCCTCATGGCAGGCTCCGATCCCGGCCACGCTGGCCCCAGCACCGGCCTTGCCTCACGGCAGGCTCCGATCCCGGCCACACTGGCCCCAGCACCGGCCTGACCTCTCGGCAGGCTCCGATCCCGGCCTCGTTGGCCCCGGCACCAGCCTAAGCCCTCAGCAGGCTCCGATTCCGGCCTCGGAGGCCCCAGCACCGGCCTTGCCTCGCAGCAGGCTCCGATCCTGGCCTCGCTGGCCCCAGTAACCAGCCTAACCCCTCGGCAGGCTCCGATCCCAGCCTCGGAGGCCTCAATAATGGCCTTGCCTCATGGAAGACTCTGATCCTGGCCTCGGAGGCCCCAGCACCGGCCTTGCCTCACAGCAGGCTCCAATCCCGGCTTCATTGGCCCTGGCACCGGCCTAACCCCTCGGCAGGCTCCAATACCGGCCTCGGAGGCCCCAGTACCGGCCTTGACTCACGGCAGGCTCCGATCCTGGCCTCGCTGGCCCCAGCACCGGCCTAAACCCTCGGCAGGCTCCGATCCCGGCCTCGGAGGCCCCAGCACCGGCCTTGCCTCATGGCAGGCTCCAATCCCGGCCTCACTGGCCCCGGCACCGGCCTAACCCCTCGGCAGGCTCTGATCCCGGCCTCGGAGGCTCCAGCACCGGCCATGCCTCACAGCAGGCTTCGATTCTGGCCTCGCTGGCCCCAGCACCAGCCTAACCCCTCGGCATGCTCTGATCCTGGCCTCGGAGGCCTCAATAACGACCTTGCCTCACGGAAGGCTCCGATGCCGGCCATTGGCACCGGCACTGGCCTAACACCTCAGCAGGCTCCAATCCCAGCCTCGGAGGCCGCAGCACCGGCCTTGCCTCACGGCAGGCTCCGATCCCAGCTTTGCTGTGTTCGTCACCGGCCTTACCTCTTGGCAGGCTCTAATCCGAGCACCCTCTTCGCCCAACTATTTGTCCCACATTCTCGAGGGTGCGTGGTGGTGGTAGCATTCTGCCTCTGGGGTCATTACTTTAAAAGTTCCAGGTGTAATATATCAGATCTCTGCCTCCCCTGAGTACTGGCCACTGTCATTGCCACTGCCTCCACCATTTCAAATCTTTCCCAAGCTCTCTTTTCACTCTGAATGTTGTCCAATCTTCCTAAGTATGCGAGACGGTAGCATTCACCCTTTGGTGTAATTTCTCCAAAAAAAAGAAAATAAATAAATAAGGTTGGTAGGCTCCAATTTCTGCTTCTCCTGAATACAATTCTCCACCGCCAACGTGGAGACCGCTTTCAGCACCGCCTTTCTCCTTGGTCTCCGCTAAAGTCTCTCTCCTTACAGGTGATGTCCAAGATTCTTAACAATGTAGAGAAGAAGCAGTTCTCCTCAGAGGGGAATTTTTCCAATAATTCCAGTTCATTTGGATAAGTTTTGTCTGCATCTCCAGTATCCTGGCATCCGCCACCTCCTTGACCCCTCTCCAATATTTTCCTTTTTTCTTTTTCTTTTCCTTTTTTACAGGGTCCTTCCGGGTGGAGACGGGGGTCTCCTAGGAGCGCCCCGCCAGCACCTGCCCACCTGCCCAGGGTCGGGGGCACAGGGGTCCCGAACCATGGGGTCCTTCCGGGTGGAGAGGGGGGTCGCCTAGGAGCGCCCCGCCAGCGCCTGCCCACCTGCCCAGGGTCAGGGGCCCAGAGGTCCCGAACCACAGGGTCCTTCCGGGTGGAGAGGGGGGTCGCCTAGGGGCGCCCCGCCAGCGCCTGCCCACCCGCCCAGGGTCGGGGGGGGGTCCCAGGGTCCTTCTGGGTGGAGAGGGGGGTCGCCTAGGGGCGCCCCTCCGGTGCCTGACCACCCGCCCATGGTCGGGGGCCCGGGGTCCTTCCTCCAGTCATTTTATTTTTGAAACAGGGTCTCACTGAGTTGCAAAGGGCCTTGCTAACTAGTTGAAGCTGTCCATGAACCTTGATCCTCTGGTCTCCGCCTCCCAAATGCTGGGATTATGACCATGTGCCACCAAGCCTGGCTCATTTCATTATATTTAATATGAGTAGCTTTTTATTTTTGAACTATTGTACATGAGATAAAAATATTAGGGGATTTATATACTGTATCTCTCTAACATTACAATTACTTTGCCTGATAGCTATTTTAATCATTATTTTATAGAAATAAATGAACACATTAAAGAATTTACATAACAAATTTGGTGCCTGGCACATAGTAGACATTTAGTAAAATTTTTTTTAAATTAAGAATGAGTGAATGAAGACTTGCCCAAAGCCACAAGCATGGCAGTATTGAATGAAGCCAGGAGGAGGGCTCTGTGGCCAGTGTGGCTGGTCCAGCTGTCCCCACAGAGGAGTTTTTGAAGCCTTAAAACCTGGCATTGGCTTGTCCCCAGGATGCTCAGCGTGGTTGGATCTGGATGCCTTGGGACCTCTCCACAGGTGATTGCTGTTGGGAAATCTGTGCTCTCCCTTAACCCCCCGGCTTCACACAGCCCAGGTGATGTCCTGAAGTAACTCCCTCCTAAGAAATGAGTTTATCCTTCCAAATCCACACTGTTCAGTTTCATCAGTTTACATTTCTATAGAGGGTTTCCTATTCTTCTTTGCTGATTAGGATCTCACGTTATTCATTTATTTATTCATCAAGCCTATTTAAATACCTCCATCTACTGGGAAATTGGCTAGAGATGGGCTACAGAAAGGAAAAGCAATCAAATTTGATATTGTGCTAGAAATATGCCCACATCATTAAAAGTAACCTAGAAAGTGATTGAGCGTATCTCTCGAATACTTCCTAGGATTCTAAAGATAAGTGCTGTGGCAAAGAGCACAGTAGTGGATCAGAAAACGATTCTAAAGCATTGATGCCAGTTAAATGAGAATACATCATTCATATGTTGGATTTAAAACTTCAACTTTTAATATAAGATGAGAGGTAAGGTATCAGGGAGTGATGTACTTTCTGGGATCCTTTTTACCTAGGGCAGCCTGAGATAGAGTACTGAACTATTCTTTATCACCCAGGGAAGAAGAATCCCAGATCAGACATACCCTGACATCAAAGCCTAAGAGGCCGGCCATTAGAGTGACAGCTTCAGAAGACACCGATTTTAGCTGGCATAATTCCCAGAATGGGACTGTAGCATGGCTGTGCTTTTCAGTTTCATGGCTAATGGTAGGTGGCTATTATTTTTGGAGGTCTATGCAGGCTCTCAACATGGTCTCAAAACAGAAAGTAATGAGTCAAAAAAAGGAAGTCTTTCTATTCTGAATTGCTTCTTAAACCAAAGAGATCTCTTTTGTAACAAAAGACTCTATTTGTGATAGGCTAATCTATCAGGGTTTGTTCATAGACTTTCGGGGAAGGGATTTTTCATGCTAAGTTTTAGTGCTAAGTGCTAGCAGCGGTGTCCTGAAATAGCTGAAGCGTCCTTTAGAATTGCCTCCAGGATTCCAGATAAAATGTTTTTGCAAAGAATGTTTTTTCTCCCTTCAAGGCTCTTGTTAAAATAAAGGTCAGGAAATTCAGTCAAGTAAACAAGTTGGCCACAACTTTCATCCAAAGGGACGCACATCACAGGTGTCTCTCGGTGCTACTGGAGTGGGTTTAAACACATTGGTTATGGTTATATATAGCACGTGAAGTCCAAACATTCACTCCAGCTCCATCATCACTTACTTAGGTTGTCCCAGTAAATTCCTCTTGGACTATTTCTTTGCCAAGTTTAAAAAGTCGTGGATTCTAAACTATAACAGAGAAAAATTGGCTTCTTCATTTTAGAAAAAATAAAGTGTATGTTTCCCTTCCTGTCTTCCTCCCGAAAGGAAATTTCTAACTGTGAATAAGTTTGTAATAAATACATTTAGTTACTACAAAAATTAAAATAATACACTTGTTTATTTGGCTACATGGAAAATTTACAGATTAGAAAAGTCGTGTAAGAAAATAATGTCTTAATTTTATTGTTCTCATAAAGCTTTGAAAAATAAAAAATAATAATTGATAGATCGGTAGATGGACATACATATTATAATTTAAGTAAACTTTTTAGTGAAACATATTATACCTATGAATAGTATGCTCCTGTGAGTGTAGAATTTTACATTTTTCCCCCACAAACTGAATACAATCATGTAGCCATCACTCATATCAGGAATTAAGTCATCACCAGAGCATTGTCCCAGAAGCCTCTGTTGTCCTCTGCTTCTCAAAACCATTCCTTCCCATTAAGAGTAATTACTGCCTTAAATTCTAAAACCATAAACACCTTCTGCTTGTATTTTGTTTTTTGTTTCATGCAAATAGAGTTCTGTAGAATATTCTCTTCTTTACTAGATATTGAATAGTGCTGATTGCAATAAGGCTGTACACATCCCTTGGTAAACATGTGTCTGTGTTTGGAGCAGTGGGTCAGGTGTGTCGTCAAGTGTGTGTACACTCATTATGGCCCACAATGCCAGGGTGGTTGTGAAGTGTCTGTCCACACTTCCATTTTCTACTTGCTTCCCTAACCTCATTTGTTATGAGTAGTTTTCTTCAACTGCAAATGTGCTCTGAAAAAAACATATATATATATATATATATATATATATATATATAATCAGAATGGTTTTTTATATATACATATATATGTATATATAAACACAGACACACACATATATATATATATATATATATATATATATATACACAGACACACACACACACACACACACACACACATATATATATATATATGAAAAGATGTTTTGCTAATGTAGTTATTTTAGTGAAACTTTTTTGTGGCCTAAATTGTAACTTATGGACACACATATTTATGCTTTGCAATGAAAGATGAGTCACTGTGAGACAAGGCTGTGGTCCATTTGGAAACAGAAAATATATTCTATTAATTAATTAATTAATTTATTTATTTTTGCTGTTCTGGAGATTGAACCCATGGTCATTCTACCTTAGAGCTATTCCCTCGTCCCTATTTCTTATTATTTTTATTATTCTTACAATTTTGCAAACTTTTTATTATGTAAAGAATATTAACTCATGAAGAAGTTATTTTGAGAAGTAAAATTTATTCTAGTGTGCCTAAAATTAATCATAATAGGTGTTGTCTTGCTCTGCCAAGAAATTAGCCCAGTGTCTTATTGGATAACAATGTTATACAACTCTTTTATTACAAAACGTGTCTAGAAAAGAGTAGGGTTTTTTTGTTTGTTTGTTTTTTGTTTTGGTTTTTTTTTTTTGGCGGTACTGGGCATGGAACCTAGGGGCGTTCTATCTCTGAGCTATACTTCCAGCCCTATTTTTATTCTTTATTTTTAAAATTTTATATTTTATTTTACTTTATATCCTTTTACATTTATTTTTTATTTTTATGTGGAACATATTAAAAATGGCATATATTCAGACTGTACTTGGTGCCCTCTCCTTCCCTACTTCCCCTTTCTTCCCTCCCAACAATGAGTGTCCAGGTTGACCATGCTATATTTATACTTTTACACATATTCAGATGTAGCTCCTCAATTAATCAAGCTCAGCTTTCTTTCTCTCCTATTCTTCCATTCTAGCCCTGCTGAGGTTTCCCCTCCATTATCTGGAGTCCCTCTGGCATTCCTAATACTCCCTAGTTTGGGTATATTAGAGAAAACATATGTCCCTTCTCTTTCTGTGTTTGGCTGATTTCACTTAACATAATGTTCTCCCAGTCTTTCCATCTTCTTGCGAATACTGAAATTCTATCTAACCCCAATCAGAGTGGCAAGCATAAAGAAATCAAATAAAAACAAATGCTGGCAAGAATGTGGGAAGAGAGGAACTCTTTTACACTGTTGGTGGGAGTACAAACTAGTTCAGGCGCTATGGAGATTTCTTAGAAAATTGGGAATAGATCCCACGTATGATCTGGCTATACCACTCCTGGGTATCTTTCCAAAGGGGTTGAAATCAGAGGACTACAGTAACATACGCATACCCATGTTCATAGCAGCACAGTTCATAATAGCCAAAATATGAAACCAACCTCGATCTCCATCAACAGATGAATGGATTGCAAACTTATGGGAAATACACACAATGGAATTATACTCAGCTGTAAAGAAGAACAAAATCATGTCATTCGCAAGAAGATGGAAAGACCTGGAGAACATTATTTTTATTTTAAAATGGAGTCTCACTAAGTTGTAGAGGACCTCACCAAGTAGCGGACGCTGGCTGTTAACCTGTGATCCTCCTGCCTCAGCCTCCCAAATATTGGGATTATAAGCAAGTGCCACCATGCCGGTTTATATTCTAATATTTTATAACCAAGCTTTCCATGCTGTGAAAACATACTAGATTGCTTTCCAGGAAAGTCAGATAAAATTATGTAACATTGTCTTTTCCTCAAAATATATCTGAAAGAGGTTTGTTGTTACTCTTCTATTTTTTTTTTTACAACAAACCAAAACCAACTCTAGTTAATTTAACAACTTTAATCAAAAGGAAATTGGATAAAGAATATTCGGTAACTCACTGCATTTCTAAGAGGGGAGCCAAAGAACCAGGCTTGGAGACATCTCAGTCATGTGAGGTGCTTTAAAAATGGAGAACTGGCTAACCATTTGTAAAAAGATGAATCTAAACCCCTATATCTCACCAAACACAGGAATCAACTCAAGATGGATCAAAGACTTAGAAATTAGACCTGAGACTGTGAAGTTAGTAGAGGAGAGCATAGGTTCAACACTACAACATATTTGCACAGGCAATAACTTTCTCAACAAAACCCCCAAAGCTCAGGAAATTAAAGCAGGAATAAACAAGTGGGATGGCATCAAACTAAAAAGTTTCTTCTCATGAAAGGAAACTATCAATAACCTAAAGAGGAAGCCGACAGAATGGGAAAGGATCTTTACCAGCCACCATTCTGATAGGGGGCTAATATCCAGAATATACAAAGAGCTCAAAAGACTCTACACTGGCAAAACAAACAACCCAATCAAGAAATGGGCAAATGAACTAAATACACACTTCACAAAAGAAGAGATACAAAGGGCCAATAGATACATGAAAAGATGTTCTACATCATTGGCCATCAGGGAGATGCAAATCAAAACTACACTGAGATTCCATCTAACCCCAGTCAGAGTAGCAAGCATAAAGAAATCAAACAACAACAAATGCTGGCGAGGATGTGGGGAAAGAGGAACTCTTTTACACTGTTGGTGGGAATGCAAACTAGTTCAACCACTATGGAGATCTGTGTGGAGATTCCTAAGAAAGGTGGGAATAGATCCACCATATGATCCAGCTCTACCACTCCTAGGTATCTTTCCAAAGGGGTTGAATTCAGAGAAATACAGCAACATATGCATACCTATGTTCATAGCAGCACAATTTGTAATAGCCAAAAAATGGAACCAACCCAGATCACCATCAACAGATGCATGGATAGCAAAACTGTGGGAAATACACACAATGGAATTCTATTCAGCCATAAAGAAGAACAAAATTATATCATTTGCAAGAAGATGGAAAGCCCTGGAGAACATTATGTTAAGTGAGATCAGCCAAGCACAGAAGGAGAAGATACATATGTTTCCTCTAATATGCCCAAACTAGAAAACACAAAGGATACCAGTGGGACTCCAGATATTAGAGGGGAAATACTAGCTAAGTTTGAATGGAAAGATAGGAGAGGAGGAAGGCCGATCTTGATTAATGAGGGTCTACATCTGAACATGTGTAATATTATGAATAAGACATGGTTAACCTGGACAACCATTGGTGGGAGGGGGGAAGGGAAAACCGGGGCGGGGGGGAGAGGGCACCAAATATAGTTTAAATGTATACTATTTATGTTCAGTAAAAAAATTGTTAAAAGAAAAAAATACAAATAAAATTCTTCAAAGAACTAAAAAATAAATAAATAAATAAATAAATAAAATAAAAACATGGTTTGACCCTGCTGTCTGAAGGCCAGCTGCCACAGCATGCCCTGGGTAGTCACTCTGCAAGATGGCCCCAGTGAGCCTTGCATATGGTGTTCATGCCTTTGCACTCTCTCCTTCCACACTGAGTCAGTGCTATTCTATGTGATCAGGAGAATTTGGCAGGAATGATGGTGTGTGTAACTCTGAGGAACAGTTCTAAAGGACAGTGAAAAGCTTACACTTGGTTTATTAAGTTTCATACTCTAGGAGATGCCAGCTGCCATGATCTGAGAACATACCAGGAACCTTGGAAACAGCGGAGGCCACGTGCTATCAGGCACCAATTTCCCAGTTAAATGGCCCCAGTGGAAGCCAATCTCCACCCCCAGTCACACCTTCAGATGAGTGCAGCCTCAGCTAATATGCTGACTGCAAACTTTTGAGATTTCGGAGTCACAAATACTAAATCAAGTGTTTCAAATCTTTGATCCACAGAAATTGAGAGAAAAAAAAATAATGTTCTTTGTTATTTAAAGCCACGGAGTTTTGGGGCAATTTATAACACAGAGATATATAGCTAATACAATGACTAATCCTAAACATGGGCAACAGCCTCTGCAGCTATCACTACCACTGCCTTTGGGAAATGATGTATCTGCCAACAGTCTCACCAAAATGGCTTCCATAGCCTCCACTTCTCCAATTCATGGCTTCTTATTCAAAGTCTAGAGTCTTTGATTTAATATAATTATTTGAGTATAAAGAGTGTGAGAATCATTGGGTAACTGAAGGCTGAAAAGAAAACCATTGCCTAGTGATGTCAATGACATGCAAAAACAACTTTCTCCTGAAGCTGTCAAGGCAAATATGAAAGGCATAGCTTTGTTGGTTTATGTGCCCATATTTTAGGTGCAAAGAAGCCTTGGGAATTCAGGTAGCTCACCTTTTTAGCTTCTGGAATAGATCCTTGTTTCAGGACACTGCAAATTCTCCAAACCTGAAAAGACAGTTTAGATACCGGGCAGCCAAGAAAGATGGCAAGTGTATTGTGTTGGTGCCCAATGAGATAGTGAGAATAAGCAATCATGACTCTTACAGCAATTTGACATGACCACACATTCTAATTGCATTTGAAAAAAGTATTGATCTACAACAAACTGGAAATAAAACAGAAACCAGCCTTTCACCAAAGTTGGAGAAGCACTGTACCATACCATGTCTATAACAGTAAGAAGTACCTGAAAATGCTATGCCTTTCATATTTGCCTTGACAGCTTCAGGAGAAAGTTGTTTTTGCATGTCATTGACATCACTAGGCAATGGTTTTCTTTTCAGCCTTCAGTTACCCAATGATTCTCACACTCTTTATACTCAAATAATTATATTAAAAATCAGATAGCACTGGGTATGTGGCTTGTAATCCCAGCATTTAGGATGCTAAGACAGGAGAATTGTGGTTTGCTGCCAGCCTCAGCTACTTAGTGAGGTCCTTCGCAACTCAGTGAAACCCTGTTTCAAACTAAAGAATAAAAAATAGAACTAGAGGTGTAGCTCTGAGGTAGAATATCCCTGGGTTCCATCCCCAGTACTGCAAAAAAAAAAAAAAAATCAGATAGCTTTGGGATGTGGACATGATGGGAACAAGAGCAACAATCCTATAATTTTCACAACAGATCTATGATGTAAATATTATTACACTGCACATCAGCGAAATAACTGAAGCCCAGAAAAGTAAAATGGCTTGCTCGATCACATGGTTGCAAGTAGCCTGACAGGACTTTGAACCTTGGCAGGGTAGCCCTTCCTAGAACTTGTATTCTCAGCAACTCTATTGTATTGCCTCTCTAAGATAATATGAAAACACTGACAGAGATCCAAAATATCAGATCAAAGTATTATATGCGTATTAGAAAGATCTGATGCCTGCTATCTGCAGCATTATAATGCCTTTGAGACATAATAAGTGATTACCTTCCTGATAATGCTTTAAAGAGAAATAAATATCTTTGTGTTTCCAGGTTATATAAGAATAAGACTTTTTTTTAAAAAAAAAAAGAATAAGACTTTTTAAAAAAGTATTTCAGGAATAACATACACAAATCTTTCAGGCCTTTAATCTGTAAAGTACTTTTTATGCTAGATTGATTTTGGCATTATACATCAATCTTACCAAAGGCGTACATGTGTGTTTTTATCTAATTTGACCCCTCAACAAGCCTGGTTCATTTGGCAGATCAGAAAGACCATCTCCAGAGATGAAGGAGCCATCTCTGTCTGTCAGGTCACAAGGCAGCTGTCCCTGACCTCAGAACAGTCACAGTGAGCAAGCCGGGACTCCATACCCTGTGACCATCCATGTCCACCCCAGACTGACAAGTCCCTAACTGAAGATTTCAAGCCTATAAATTCCCAGCCCACTTCTAAGAAGTTGGGGACGGCTGGAAGTCATTTCACAGTAGGATTGATTTGCAGCCAGGATCAACCAGCCTTTGGCCTCCTTCTGTGTAGTCTGGATGATTCTATCATCAGATCTCCCTCTCTGTATTAAATGTTTCCTGTTTGCGTTTCCTTTTACAAATGAATGGATTTATTATCCTAGAGGAAGACTCTGCCTAAGCTGTTCTGAGAAGGGCAAGATAAAGGCAAGGTTATAGATCAAAGACATTTATTTGTTCCTTGTCAGCAGAGAATTGGTTTATATGTATCATTTTATGGAAAGGAGAGGAACACTGACACCCATATTGGATTTATTGAATCAGGTGAAACAGCGCTGGGCAGGTCTCAGAAAAGAGCTATGCTCATATGTGGGCAGAGGAGAGAAGAGTTACTTCACACAGCCACTTATTTCACTTGGGAAATTAAGATGGAAACCTTTCCAGCTGGGTGTGGTGGCACACATTTGTAATCCAAGCATTCGAGAGGCTGAGACAGGAGGCTCAGATTGTGGCTTGAGACCATCCCCAGCAACTTAGCAAGGCTCTCAGCAACACAGTGAAAACCTGTTAAAAATATCTCTCTCTCTCTTTCTCTCTCTCTCTCTCTCTCTCTCTCTCTCTCTCTCTCTCTCTCTCTCTATTTATTCATTTATTTATTTATTTATGGCTGGGATGTAACTCAAAGATAGAATTCCACTAGGTTCAATCCCTAGTATCAAAAGAAAGATGGGAACGTCCCCTACCAGTAAGTAGAGTAGAACAGGGAGAGGGGGAGAAGAAAGTATTGGATGTAGGAGTCCAAGAAGCCCTCATGGGCATGGAAAAGCTGGACTCTTAGGCAAGGTTTGTATAACAACAACAATGCGTAACATAAATAGCTATTTATTAAACACAATCTCATATAGTCTTTACAATAGCCTTTTGAAGGTAAATTCAGCTATACCTTATTTTTCCTTTTATGGTTTTAGAAAGTTAACTGTCCATATTGTACAGCTAGTGAAAGGTAGCTGGAATTCAGCCAGACCCTCAGGCACATGCTCTCAGCTGAGCCTTGTCCACGCCGCCCCTGATTGGCTGAGCAGAGGGGAGGTGCAGATTCTCTAGGGTGGGGCTAGCATACTGAATAATCTAGAACAAAGTTGGGAGGTGAGAATTAAAATAAGTTCTGGGGCCAGAGCAACTGGCCTCCCTAAAGTGGATGGTTTCTGTAGGGAAGATAGCATAGATAAAGTTGGAGAACTGATAAAGTTGAAAAATGTTATAAAAATTAAAGATTCCTAAACCTAATGGGTTCTGAGCAGGAAAGTAATTCTCTGTAAACACCACTTTCTTAAGAAGGTGGATTCTTAAGAAGACAGAAGAGGGTAGGACCAGAGAATGGGAAATCATTGACAAGATGTTGCAGAAGTCCTGATATGAGGCTGTGAAGACCTGCACTAGCATAGAAGTTCCCGAAGCTAAAATGCTACAGGCAAGCCCGGTGTGGTGGTACATGCCCGTAACCCCAATATTTGGGATCTTGAGGCAGGAGAATCTCAAATTTGAGGCCAGCCTCAGCAACATAACAAGACCTTGTTTCAAAATAAAACCTAAAACTGGCTGGTGCTGCAGTTCAGAGATAGAGTGACCCCCCAAATATAAAAATAAATAAATGAATAAGTAAATATACTATAGGCAGGCCTGAGGGTATAGCTCGGTGGTAAAGTGGTTGCCTATCACGTGCGAGGCCTTGGGTTTGATCTCTAGCACTGTCCCCCCACCCAACCAAATACAGTTTTGGAGCGGCCTAAGCTTTCCATGTTTGAATTGCTGTGATTATAGTCGTGGTCACTGGGGCCTGCAACAGCCTTTCTTAGACTCTTAGATGCCTTGGCTTTTTCCTACCAGCCTTTCCCACATCCTCGAGCATACCTGTGCTTTTTGTTTGACAGGCTTTTTATTTTCAGATTTATTTTACCACCATAATATACATATCTATCATATTACGTGTTTTGTCTCAGAAGTCATTCCAGAGAGTATTCAGCAGGCATTTTAAACGAAGAAGGAAAGAATGCGCTGTTGCCTTATTTACCTCGCAAGAAAATAAATATAACAACTCCTAAAAATTCCTTCAAAAAAGCCGGGCGTGGTGGCGCACGCTTGTAATCCCCGCGCTTGGGAGGCGGAGACAGGAGGATCGCGCAGATTCGAAGCCAGCCGCGCGCGCTGGCTTAGGAGACCCTGTTTCTAAATAAAAATATAAAATAGGTCTGGGAGTGTAGCCCGGAGGTAGAAGGGCTTCCAGGAACCCCAGTACCACCAAAAAAAAAAAAAAAATTCCTTCAAAAAGAATGCATGGTATGTGTGTGTTTGTGTGTATGAGAGCAGGATGCAAGAGGATGATCACTAAAAACCTTAGTCATTCACAAAGTCATGAGCAGAAGGAGGCTGCATTTCCCCATGGGGGTCTGCTACGTGGCCACCTGGTGAGTGTACTCAGACCCAGGGCTCTGATCTAGAGGGAAGCCAGGTGCTCCTGAAGGCTGGTGCTTACTGGGAATGAATGAGCTGGAGAATGTATAAGATAACCAAATCTATACACCCACAGGTGGCCTTGTCAAAAATAGTGTGTATATACAGAAGGATAGAACTTTCATGGCATTGATAATTTGGTTGAAAATGAAGCTAAGAGCCGGGCATGGTGGACAGGAGAATCCAGCAGGGTCGAAGCCAGCCTCAGCTGGTTTAAGAGACCCTGTTTCCAAATAGAATATAAAATAGGTCTGGGAGTGTAGCCTGGAGGTAGAATGCCCCTGGGTTCTATCCCCAGTACCACCAAAAAAGAAAAAAAAATGAAGCTAAGCTTTCATAGTATACTAATTCAATTTTTGGTACATTTTTAGAATTTTTAAACTTAGGGATACAATTTGTATGAACTAGGAATAAATGTTGCCTTAAAAACAAAACATCTCTCTGCTAATAATTATTTTATAGGCATGTGTCTTATAAGCTATTATAGGCTCTTTTAATAATTCTATCCATACAGGATTATACAGCATAGTAAGATTCAGAGTGGTAGGTTTATATCTGTGCACATCACTTGTTTGTTATCCCTCCAGATCCCACCCTACTTCCCCCCCACCTCCTCATAGATGTTAGTGAGATTGGCAGTGAAACCTTCAGGTATGTACATAACACTTGATCTGTTTCTTTTCTCAAGCCTCCTTTACCCGTCCCCTTTTCCTTCCACCCGTGGTATATGATTTCGTGAAAGAGTAAGATAGCTTCCTTTTTGTTCTACTTTTATTGATGCATTGTAATTATACATTATGAGGTTCAAAGGCACAGGTACAAACATGCAGACAGGTCTCCATGTGCTTCCTTTTAGGTCCCAGCCCTCCCTACTCCCTCCCCACACACAGAGTGAGATTGGTAGTGATACCTTTATACATGGGCATAGCATAATTTGAATGACTTTTATCAGTTCTCTGTCTCCCCTCTCTCTATCCACTTCCAATATTCTACCAGCCACTCTTCTCAATTATCTAAAGTCTCTTTTCTTTCCTATTTTCTCTATAGTTTCTCCATATGAGAGAAAGTATATGATCTTTGACTTTCTGAGACTGGCTGATCACACTTAGTATAATGTTGTCAAGTTCTATTTTTCTACAAATGGCATATGTTACTCTTCTTAATGACTAGTAAAACTTCATTGTGTATACTTATCATATTATTTTATCCATTTATTTGTTGGTGGGCACTAGATTGATTCCTTAATTTGGCTATGCAAGTATCACAATAATAAATTTTTAATTCTTTTGGAAAGATACCTAGGAATGTATAGCTGGGTCATAGGGTTATTACATTCCTAATCTTTTGGTATTTTCATACAAACATACACATAGACCAGTGGAAAAGAACAGAAGATATGGAGATAAATCCTCACTTATAACTTCTTTTTAAAAATATTTTGCAAAGGTAGGCATGGTGGCTCATACTTGTAATCCTAGTACTTGAGAGGCTGAGACAGGAGGATCGTAGCTTCAAGGAACAGCCTCAGAAAATAGTGAGACTCTCATAAACCTAGTGAGACCCTGTTTCAAAATAAAAAATAGGGCTGGGAAGGTAGCCCGGAGGTAGAGCCCCTGGGCTCATTCCTAGTACAGGGGGGGAAAAAAAAAGCAGTTGCTCCATGATTTTTGCAAACAAATGAAAGATTAACATTTGACAAATGCCCATTAATTCATAATTACTAGAAATGTAAAGACTTAGCAGAGACTGAAGCTATTCTGAGTTCAGTTATTTTCTGCTTATCTTCTAGGCTAATGGCTTAGAGCTCCGGGCTGATGGATTCCAGGGTTAGTGATGGAAAGTATGGAGAGATCCCTGTATCCTGCATAACTGAGTGGAAAGGGAGAACATCACACTCAAGCATGAGCTTCCCTTACCGCTCGGAGGCTCCAGAGACGGTCAGGAACATTGACACTATTGGAACAATGGGTTTTGATCAAGCCTCAGTAATCAAAGCAAAAACTTGGGCTGGGAGAGAAGGGGTGATAACCAGTGGAGTATCTAAATCCTAAGGAGTGCTTGTGGTTAATAATAATAATACTGCTCTTTTATGATGAATTTGAGCATCTATTGCCATGGCTTGGCACCAAGTTGAGACTCATGTCTCACACAGAATCGAATTTTGCAATGTTTGTCATTGGGATCAATTTGATTAAAGTTGGGAATTCTGGGGCCAGAGAGGTTTAAGAACACATCTGAAGTCACACAGCTGGTTGGTGGCCCTGTGGGGAGCAAAACCCATTTCCTGTCCCATCAGTGCACTTGTTTCTCATCTCTGCTTCTTCTGACCTTGTGTGCCTTCAAACAGGGCTCAAGTATTC